>NC_133617.1:419627217-421104717 GCF_048593235.1 Sminthopsis crassicaudata
TATAAAATGAGGGGCTTGAACTAAATGGTCGCCAAGGTTCCTTCGAACTCTAATGCTATAGTATTAATTGCTATAGTATTAATTATGTTACTGTCCCTGCCTATGCATCAAGTGTTGAGGAGAAAATGGGATACGAATCTTGGGCCCCTTAAAGAAGTTGGCTGTATAAATCGATGGGAGGAGGACAGGAAGTTAGGATGAGAACTGTTGGGAAGGTGGGGAGACAACATGAGAACACTGGTTGCCCAGATGAGGAGAAAATAGGCGCAAAGTGGGAAGGAGCTAAGGATTCACTTGATCTCCTTCATAATGGTTTATTTTGGTGGGACTAGTTGAAATATTCAATTCCAAGATTTTCTACCCCTATTGTTGGCTCAAAACCACTTATCTTGGTTCCTTGGGGAGGGTCTCATAGAGGAAGAGTCAAGAGTTTTCAGAGAATTTGGGGGCCCCTTTGTCAATAGTGTGGTCTTCAGGCAGCCCATTCTTATAGATTATGGAGGGTATGTTTGTTGGCAGAGGTAGGAAGGGAACTGGCCTCCCTTTATTAGAACTTGTCAGTTTCAACTGATCCCGTCTCCATCCTAGGTTGATCCCAAAGTATAGGAAAAGTGGGTAGATTAATCCTTTTTGCTTACAGTTGATCACTTTTCTCTGTTTGAGTCCCTATAATGTTCCTATTCAGAGATGCCCAATGCATTTCAGTATTTTGGTAGATGTATATAGTCTCTCAAGCAGTTGGGGGATTAAAGGAGTGAGGGGATATTGTTCTATGAATACTTTTAGAAAGAGGGATTAACAAATCATTAACTACCCTGGCTTTGCCGTGCAGAGCTAATTCTCTAAAGGGAGATTTTTCTGGATTTGACTAACGTTATGGAACACTGGAAAGAGTTCTGACCTTAGCTTCCTCCTCTGAAAAATGAAAAGATTGGACTAGGTGGCCTCTGAAATCTCTTCTAACTCTGTGGCTCAGATTGTGTGATCTGTGAACCTCTGAGCTCACCTTTGGTTCTGCTAAGGCCATGTTAGTAGCTTTCTTGGGGAACTTTTTGAAAGATTCTCTGGAAATGGGTGATTGTCCTAGGAGGGGGCAGGGAACAGGTTGCTATGGCAGCCCTGGCTGGAAATTTTCTGCTTCTCTCCAGTGTGAGAAACCAGGCAACTATTCTGTATTGATGTAAGGGGTGATAAGAAAAGTACCTGCATTGAATGGCTCTGCTCCTGCATTTTCACAAGGGGTGCCAGCAGTTGGGGGAAAGCTTTCGTGGCCTGCTGCAACTCTTCGGGTACATGCATTGTAGACATACTCAGTTGGTTTAGGTAGATTTTAACCTCCAGAATTAAAGCAAAGTCTGAAATAGCTATTTAGAAAATGGGATGATCTGGTGAGAGATTTAAGCCTGCTTATAGATCACAGCAAAGAATGGCATAGAGTTACATGAATCCCCACTGAGGTCCTGAACCACCTGCTTATTATAAAGGTTAGAATCAGCAAAGACCATCAGGGATCTCATATTGTCTATCAATGTCTGGGCCTTAGCTTTCCCAGATGCTAAATTTTATAACATACGTCACTGGTGTTTGGAACCATCTTAATCTTCATTTTTGATCTGTGAACATTTTTTGTTTTTGCTGAGGCAATTGGGGTTAAGTGACTTGCCCAGGGTCACACAGCTAGGAAGGGTTAAGGGTCTGAGACCAGATTCCTCCTGACTTCAGGAGGGAGGGTGCTCTATCCACTACACCAACAAGTTAGCCCCTGATTTGTGTACTTTTGACTGGGGTTTTCTCACCAACTATTCTTGTCAAATACCTTCTCAGAAGAAGTTCAGGGAGAATAAATAGATAGCTATAAAATAGCTAGCAAATGTTTTCTAATCTAAGGAGGAGTTACAAAATGAACACTAGAAGCTTTCTGTTCCTCCTCAATTCCAAGTAGGGTTATCCTTCTCTTCTTCCTTTTCTCTTCCTTCCTCCCTCTATCCCTCCTTCTCTCTCTCTTCTCTCTTCTCCTCTCCCTCTCTTTCTTCCCTCTTTCTCTTCTTCCCCCTTTCCATTATCATAGTGTACTTCAAGGTTTCCAAAGATCTTTTCAGATAACACTTCAGTTGATCCTCACAACAACCTTGTTAGGTAGGTGTTATTATTACCCTTTTTTTCAGATAAGGAAATTAGGATGCAAAGAGGTTCTGTGATTTGCCTGGAATCACAGAGCTAGTTAAGTATCTGAGGTAAGTTTTGCCATCTTCCTGACTCTAGATTCAGTGCTCTAGCCACTGGTGCCTCTTAGCTGCCCAAAGAGAAAGTGCTGACCGAGCCTACCCAGCACTCTCCAAACCCTGAGAGTTTCTTCTGGGAAAGGGCTCATCCATGGTATTCATGGAGAAACCCAGAGCCAGGTCTCAAAAAGGATGCAGATAGAAGGGTGAGAGTTGCTAAGGCCTCAGGACAATAAAGGAGGAGGGGAATGGAAGTAGCTATTGGGTCTCTGGGTGTTCCACACCTCAGCCCCGCCCTAAGCCCTAAACCCTAAACCCTAGGGATTTGTAGTTTCAGTGATGTGGGGAAAATAACCCTTGCTCCACCAGCACTAGAGAAAGCTGTTGTGTGGGTATACACCATGGCATTTGGATCCGAAACCTGCTGCTCTGAAGTCATTTGTGGCTTTGATTCCAGACATGGAAATATAACATTAGCTGGGAGTTAAGAGAGCAGGGGCTCTTCACCTTTTCTGTGTTGTGGACCCTTTTGGTAGTCAAAAAAATGAATGGATCCTGGGTTAAGATTATCTGTGTTAAAGGGAGCTGGGAACTGATTGGCTTCCTACCACATGGATAGAATGGCAGCTAGGTGGTGCCATAGTGTTAGAGTGCCAGGTTGCAGTCAGAAAGGTCCATCTTTCTGAATTCAAATGTGGCTCAGGCACTTAGTAGCTGTATGACCCTAAGCAAGTCATTTAATCCTGTTTATCCCACTTTTCTCATCTGTAAAAATGTGCTGGAGAGGGCAATGACAAACCGCTGCAGAGATATTGCCAAGAAAACCCCAAAAGGGCTCATGACAAGTCAGAAATGACTAAAGAAGGACCTGATGCCTACAAGTAATGGTATGGGGAAAGATTGATAACTAGGTTAGGAATAGAGAAACCTGGGTTCTGCTCCTTTCTCCATCACCTATTAGCCATGGGACATTGATCAAGTCAACTGTCCTTGGGGAGGGGGGCACTTAGTTTGCACTTATGTTAAATGATGGGTCTAAGCTAGACGGGACAAAATAATTTCTTAGTGTAAAGGCCCCATTGTGGGCTGATGTTCTCATTCAGGTGCCTGTGGCTAACCTACACTTAATCCACAGACTATAATTCTAGATACATGAAACTAGATCATGTTAATTCCCCCAACTCTTGAAAAGGGCTCTTCTGTAAGACCTAAAGCATCTCCTTAGCTCCAAGGCCAGCTCTCTCTTTCCATTGTGCCATAGTGAGGAAAACAGGACACAGATTCATCTCTCAGGAACTGGTAAGCTACACAAAGGAGATTGAATCCTAGTTATATTTTATCCTTGGAATAAGTGCCTGACTAGCTAGAGTGGCCAGCCACATCCGGGGAGGCTGCATCTGTCATATTTGCAGCAGCATTATATTAGGCTCTTTCCTACCAGCAACAAGGAAAGAACTAGACTCATGGTAGGATCACTGCTGCCCTTGGCTGGAGGAAAAGATTGTGGAGCACTTGCCACCATGCCAGAACACGTTCTGAGTGCACTTTGTCCTCCCTCTCCCTGCCAAGACTGATGTCCATCCATCCATTTCTATATCCCTGAGGAACATGTATTGATGGAAGCCCTGGGGCATCTCCTAGATTCTCAGACATCCTTTCCTTCATCTTCTTTTGTATCTGAGGGTTTTATAACTTTCTCTTTCTATTTGGAAATAATTCCTTTAAAGTGGAATCATTGTTAAAGTCCAGTGTGCAACAAAGTTGTCCCTAGAGAGAACCGGCTGAGGAGTTTGGGCTTCTGAAAAAAGTCACCTCACTCTAAACTATTCCTATCTGTAGGGTAGGTTCCAGGGATGCTTTAGTAGTTAACCTCATCAACCTAATAATAGTTCAAGGTTTTCAAGACACTTGACGAAGGTCACATAGTTATATAGAGTGGAAGAAGTTTCCTTGCAGTAGCTAGAACTATGACTTGGCTGAATCGTCAGTATTTTAACAAAGTGCAAAAAGTTCCTTTTTATCTAACCTGAAATCTTTTATCAGCCTATGTTAGAAAGATGTGCTATGTGTTGGTTGATGATGCCTGAACTACTGACATTCTTTGTTTTGTTTTCAACTGGGAATTCTGATGAGGACTTAGGGATTCAAAGAGTCACTTCAGTTTTCCAGCACAAACAACCTAAAAAGTCACCCTGTTTGGATTCAAGTGTGTTGTCTCATTTTGTGCCATGTTTTTTTTTGTTTATATATTTGAACAATATCATTAAAATATATTTTGATAATTGTAATTTGAGCTTCTTGGTGTTGATGTATTGCATATTCATTCATTCAATCCAATCATTCATTTATTCATTCTTTAGTTAATCTTTACTTCTTTAATTTTATGTGATTTCCTTCCCTCATCTCCTAGAATTACTCTGTTGTTGCAGGTTGAGGAAATTTTGCTCCCTAAAAGGAGAGGGATCCTAGAAGACTTACCTGTATCACAGAATTTGCTTTTTGTTTGACATTAAAAATTGCAGTGAAGACCAAGGATTGAGAGTTATAGGCCCAATATTCTTAGCTAGAATCTATTGATAGGCCAGAACTGCAACAGGAACCCAAAGAGATAAAGCCAATTTTATAGACTTTATCTGATAGATCTGGGTTTTTACTGTTATGTTTTATTTTACTCTTGCTTTCTCTTCATTTTTTTTTACCTTAGCACACTGTTTTTCCTCTCTTAATAGTTGCCTGATAAGGAAGTCAAGTTGGGATCCAAAGGCATATGTTGGACTTGAAAGTTAGACACATGTCCCTCTTGGGCAGCATGATGCTCCAAGCCCAGTGCAGCAGCCAATGATGTTTGCTAGAAATAGATTGAAAAGATCAGGACGTGGCATTGCCTTTCCAAGAAACTCTCTAGGAAGCATCCTGGCCAGAAAGAAGGGGAAGAAGCAAAAAAAACCCTCAGATCCTGAGGGAGAAAATGAAGAGGTTGTTGCAAGAACCTCAAGAGAAAAGCTCTGTAGACCCAAATACTTCCTCAGGGTTTTCCTCCGCTGATTCAGGGTTAGCTGTGATTGATTGTGATTCCAGGAATAAGTCCTCAAACCTTATTGAGACCTCTCCACAGGATAGGACTTTGCTGCCTACTTGTTGTGACCAAGTGGTCACAGTTAGCAGTGAGAAGGTAGACATGACTTGCAGTGATTGCTCAGGGCAACCCAGTGGTCCCGGCTTAGATGAAGCTCAGTTGAGTAAGAGGCAGCTCAGCACCTCAAAGCCTGACTTTCGAGACATCTCCACTGGGAGCCCTGCCATTAGTCAGCAGGAACTCCCTGAAAAAGAAAGAAACAAGCCCTCTCCATCCATGGGCCCCAAAAAGCAGCCAGAATCTTCTGGAGATGTGGTGGACTACATTGTGAAAGAGCTACAAGGGATCAGCCCGCCTCCAAATGGAGATTGCTGAGCTTCAGCAACACCTGAGCTTGGTCAAAGGCTCTGTGGATGAGGTATCCAGCTGTGTGGATTCAGTGCTGAGTGAGATTGAGGGATTACAGGTGGGTGGCAATCCCTCTACAGCCAAGGCATGTGTAATGGGGAAATCCAAGGAGTCCCATCTGGAAAAGCTCAGGGAAGAGCCTACCTTGTATTTTTATGGCCTTCCTGAGCAAGATGGGGAGAACACAACAGAGCTTGTAAATAGCTTCCTGGCCAAGCACCTTTGTGTTAATGGCATCCAGTGCAGCAAGTACATCAGGGATGCTCACAGGGCCAATGTGGCTGTGGGCAAGGCCCATGATCCCCGGCCCATGATTGTCAGGCTTGTACATCCAGAGCAGAGAGACTTCATTTTGCAAAAATCAATTCTCTTACAAAGTGTAGGGGTCCAGATTGCAGCACAGGAAGAGCCCAGCTGGTCGAAAGGTTGGAGCCCTCAGATGGACTCCTTTTCATTGTTTCATCGAGGGCTGCAGGATCATTCCTGGCACTCTCTGAGCCTTGATGAAGGGATTCTACATGCCAATAAAAGGGACAAAGCACAAAAAACAGATGCTGACTGTGTCAGAGCTCGGAATCAAAGTGGGGATTCCCAAGGCCAAAAGCTTTGTTTTCCATCCAAGGTTACCCCAGCAAAAAGAAACAGTGGGGTGGCTGAGCCTTTGGAAGAAGTTGGGAAAGCAGCCCAAATGGTCTTTTGCAACCATGGAAACCAGACTAGACCACAGAGGGAGGCCCTTTCATCTATTTTGCAGGAGAAGGAAGACTCTGTCTTAGAGTTCATTCCCACGGAGAAAGATTCTGGGAAGGCACAGGAGTTTCCACAGCAGCCTTGTAAGGGAGTTTTGTGCACAGAAGCAAAAGAAATTGTCCATAGTGTTAAAGAGGAAACCAATCATTGCCCATCTCTTGAGGGTACCAAAGCAGAGAAGGGCCAACTTCTGGGTTGTGGAAGCGGACTTGAGATTCTGAGCCGAGAGCAATTAAATTCACTTTTAACAGATGAGTCCAGAAGGCTTATGACTCTAAGCCATGAAAGCACAATGGATGAAGTGACCATTGGACCTGAGGCTTTCAAAGATATGGTTCATATTAACTTAATTGAGGAAGAGGAGACTGTTGTGCAGGTCCTTAGGGATGTTTTGGATAGCTCCTCATATGTTTTGGATGCCTCACAGGAAGATGGAGATGGCACGGACATGAAGTTTTACACAAATAAATTAGGAAAAGCAATTCATCAATTCAAGTCAGCCCTTCAGGGAGTATTTCAGAAGCTGGAGAGCAGTGATTCCTTCAGTCCCGAAGGCCTGGAGAGCAATGAGAGTGGCTCCCAAACGGATGACAGTGATGGGCCACTGCAGATGTTGAGCCCAGGAGACAGAGACTACTTAGTAGAAAGCCCCTCAAGTAGGGGAAGTGAGAGCTTGGCTAGTGAGACTGCCACCAGTGAACTGGTTGTTTCTAGACATAAAGAACAAGCCCATTTGGACCATAGAAGCCTTTCTCCTGCTTCCAATGATTCTTTGCTCTCTTGTTCATTGCCATGTTCAGATTTGGATGTCTCTATAGGACAGCTGAAGCCTATGAGCAGCCTTGGAGATGAGACTTATTCAAGGCCTCAGGAACCCAAGGATGGGAAATTGAGCCTAGAGCAAGTGTGTGCAGAGACTATATATCTCAACAAGTGCATCAATAACTTCAAAAATGTACTGAGAGAAAAGAGACTAATGCAGAAGAGGCTTTTACAGGAATTAGTTCAGGAGGCAAATTGTCTTTCAGCTGAAGAAATATGTTCAGGTACATTAAGTCTATGGTGGATAAGTCCTTGGTTGATTGTCCAGGATTTTCCTTTGGCCAGTACTGGACATTTGAAAGAGCATAGGGGTGGGTGGATTTGTCTCAGCCCTGTTGTAAATATATATGCAAAAATCAAATGGATCAGGGATAGTACGTCACAGTACACCTGTGATTTTGTAGGTATGGGACCTCCTAAGTTTGGGAACTCAAGTAGGGATCTTCTCTTCAGTTAGAAACATCTAGAATAGGGCTTATTAAACCTTTTCTTTTTGCTCCAAGAAATTTTTACATGAACCCAGGTGTATAGGTATATAAAATAGTCATGCAAATTAAACATTTACTAGTAATAAATCATAATTTTGCATCCCCACATTCAATTACGAGATCCCTTATAGGGTCATGAATCACAGTTTAAGAAGCTGGAGTACAAAGCACTGAGACTTCTTAGTGACTTGCCCAGGCCCACATAAGCCAATATATGTTCTAAACAGATTTAAGTCCTCCTGACATGGAAACAGTCTCTGTAGCCACTGTTTGCTCTTGTTTGTATTTGTTCTTTAGTTATCAAATACAGAGTTGTTTAGAACTCTTGTTACAATAGGACATCCACATTGTGTGGTTGTAATATAATTTATCTAAAATGAAGACATAGCTAGAAATTGTTTCCTGTCTAGAAAAGTTGGCCATGAAATAGATCTGAAGTACAGTCTTCAAGTAGTAACATAGGAAGTGGAGTGTCCTTCATAATTCCTTCTTTTCCATTTCCTTCCTATTCTCCTAATCCCTGACATGATGTGGTTTGGATTTACTAAATGGTTTAAGGCATTATATGAGGTTTTCTGGCTAGGAAAATGAGGATGAGTGACATAGAGAAAAGACTTCAAGAACAATAATTCAGAAAGAGTATTTTGTCCAGCGATGACAGGACAAAAGGTCAGTTTTCCATTTTTGTTTAGATACTGACTGCTATAGAAATAAAAAATAAGTACCTGTTAAATATATTTATTCCTTTTAGGGAATCATAGTCAGATTGACAAAGTACCATTCTTCTGGGCCATCAGTTAGAATACAGAAGTAGTTTTGTGAAGATAGCTACCACATTAGGCTTAGCCTGCTTGGAGATACAGCATGTAGCTATATAGATACAGATATAACGATATAATTTTGCTAAGATAATGTTAAAATGAATAGAATTGCCTGGTTTTTGTTTGTTGATGGGAAGAGTATGGTATGGGGTCCCAAGTCTTTCCTGAGGAAGTAGGAACTGGTTTTCAAATGTGACAGTGTTTTTAAGATTATAGTGGGCTGGTGTGAAGAGCTGTAAAGGAGAAAAACAACATAGGCTTCTCCTCAAAGGACTTAAGAGTCTTACTGGGGAGACAGGACTCCCCACATGAAACAACAGTGAATAATATCAATTAATGTATCAACATTTACTGAGTGTTTCCTGGATACCAGAAAATTTACTAAGATCTGCGGATACAAAAAAAAAAAAAAAAAAAAAAAAAAAAGGGGGGGGGGGCAAAAACAGTCCCTATTCTCAAGGATCTTTTTATGGGGGGTTGTAACATATAAATAAATAAGTATACCACAAAATTCCAGCCTAGATGGAGAGTATAGGATGATTATATTAAGATGATTATACTTTTGTGCTAAATTACTTGATACAGATCTAGTCTATCATTCAGGTTAAATTAGTTAACTTCTTTGGGTCTGAGAGTCCTTATTTGCCAAATAAGATTGGAGGTTGAGGGATTGGAGTTGATATAAATGTATCCTTAAAGTCTCTTCCAATTTTAAAATTCCTTGATTTTGTGACTATAAGTATGGTAGGAGCTCATAGAAATGAAAGATCATTGAAGCTTAGAATAGTGAAAAAAGACTTGTTAGAAAGAAGAAAAAACAGGATTTGTATAGGAGAAAGCAGAAATTTGAAGTAAGAGGAACAGTATGAGTTTAAAAAAAAAAACAAAAAAAAAAAAACATGATCTTAATAGAACAGAAGGAGAGTGTTTTGAGGGAATAGGCAGGCCTGCTTAATAAACTCCAGAGGCTCCCTGATGCCTGTAGCATTAGATAAAGACCTCAGTTTGACATTTAAATCTCTTCACATCTTGGCCTTCCTTGTCCCACCTTGACCTTATGCTTTCTACTTTTCCAGTCTTCTTCCAAGACTCTTCTTATACTCTACCATTCAACTATCCCTTCTGGTCTGCCTACAGAACATTGTAGCTCCCTTTGTCATCATACTTTTGCACTGTTGTTTATGACAGTTTTACTTCTAGACTTAATTCAAACATCATCTTTTACCGGAAGTCTTTCCTAGTCCTCCCAGCTGATGGATCTCAATTGTTTCCCCCATTAGAGTTTCAGCTTCCCAGATAGAGGAAAACTATTTACTTTTGTCTCTGCATGCCCAGAATTTAGCTTGCTGCCTGAAACTTAATGTTAATTGATTATGAGGTCAGATTATGAAAGGCCATTGGTTTTAGGCTGAAGAATTTGAACTTGTTTCTACAGGTAGCTGGGAGCCTTTGAAGTCTTCAGCCAGTTATCTGAAGAAAACTGTATTGTAAACAGATTAATGTGGTGATTAATCTAATGATCTGCATCATGAATTAGAGGAGAGAAGAAGCTTAATTGGAAGTAGGTAGGGTATGAGATAATGAGGACCCAGATTTGGGCAAGTGTCAGTGACAGTGGAGAAAAAGAAAGGCATAAGTAAGTAGAAGAGCAATTTGACTGTTTTATAAAGTTCTTTAAGTAGGTTCATCACAAAGGTCTAAACTGATCCTGGAAAAAACTGTTCCTGTAGATTGGGTCTGGAGTACAGGAGAAGATGTAGAGGTTAATAGCAAAAAGAAGAGGTAATGTGCTGCTTCTTTCTCACCTCCAATTACTTGAGAAACAAAAGAGAGGGTTGATATCTATCTATCATCCTCTCCCCCTACCCCCTGCTCTGAGAAAGATGGCACTGCAGTCCTATTGGATAGTGAAACAGGGAGAATCACATACTATGTTTCTTCCCAATTATGAATGAGCTGGGATGCACAATGTTGATTTTTATAAAATAAACTTAGTCAAAATTACCAAAACCACTTTCTTTGGCTGATGATTAGACTTTTCAAAGAGTTTGACTTTAATATCAATGGTAGACTCCAGGGATGATTTTTCCCTTCCTATCAGACTACCCCTTCTATAGAACAGAGGCTTGTCAACATAGAAACTTGTCTCATCTGCAAAGCTAACTCTGCCCAGATTCTGACCTGCTCCTTTGTCCCATTAGTATCTACAGATTTGCCCATGGGGAAGCAGCTGGCCTAGAGAAGAGAGTAGTTTATATCTCATGAAATGAGAGGGCTTCAAGCCAGGATAGAGATTCGTGACAAAGATAATTTCTTCAAAATTGAATTCATGGGAATAACATATGCTTCATTCCTTTGCTATCAGCTTTAAGTAAAACAATTAAACCTTCATACCACCACTCCACTAGTGTTTCTAATGTATTACTTTGACCATTTTATTCCCCTATTGCTTAATTGCCTTCAGTGCTTCCTTATTGTCCACTTAATGAGTCCAAACTACTTGGTTTGACATTTAAAATCCTCCACAGGGCCCGCAGCAAAGTGGGAATCATGATATCAAAATCTTAGTCATTCTTCAAAATCGAATCAGATGTCATGTCTTACATAAAGTCTTTCTTGATAAATCCCAGCTGCTGTTGCCAGGTTTATATTTTGACCTAGAGGTACCTTTTTTTTTTTTTTTTTTTTTTTTAAAGCTGTCTGAATTCTAGCTGCATCCAAATAGCCAGCTGGTTCTGGATGGCACACTGTTGTGAGGCAACTCTAGAGTGTTAGACCAAAGTATGTCAATAGATTGTCTAAATGTACTAATGTTATAGTAAGGCACAAGAAAGAGGGAAGCAGTGAATATTCACTAGATATTCCTGATGACTGTATCTGTATATGGGGAGAGGAGAAGGAAAAAGAGGAGAGAGTGGGGAGGGGAGGAAAAAAAGAGAGGGAAGGAGAGGGGGAAAAAGAGGAGGAGGAGGAAAGGAGAGGGGAGAAGGAAAAAGAAGAGGAAAGAGGGAAGGGAAAGAAAGGAAGGGAGAGAGGGAAGAAGTGGAGGAGAGGAGGGGGAAAAGAGGGGACAAAAAGGAGAGAGTAGGAGGAGAGAGAAGGGAGAGCTGGTGGAGAGGGGAGGAGAAAGGGGAAGACGAGAGAGGTGGTTAGGGAAGAAGAAGGGGAGAGTAGAGAGAGAGAAGGAAGAGAGGAAGGGGAGGGAGAGAAAAGGAAAGAAAAGGGGGGCAGAGGAGGGAGAGATGTAGCCAGGAGAGAGGAGAGAAACTTGGACTTCCTGAAGGGAAAAAGAAGGGCAATTCTCGTTAGGCCCTAGTGGAAAAACCTGGAAAGAACCTCTCTTTGACCAAGAATTTTGGTATAGAGAAAGGTATCTGTGCCTGTACCCTCTGGCTAGGTTGCTTCAGGATCCCCTTACCATACAGGAAGGAGGACCGAAGCATATTTGATCCTCCACTTTTACTGATAGTGGAGTGAGGGGAATTGGAGAAACTGTCGTCACTGACTCTGATGTCTTCAGGTGGCCTCCTGATGTTGCATGCCTCTGTTGTCCCAGGACAACAATTGTAGTTATGTTTCTTGAAGAAACAAATTAGAAAGTAGGAGGGCCTAGGCCCTGAGTGAAGCTAACTTGTCCTTGGGGTGAAGTTGGCCTGGATACTGCTGAAGAGCTTGTCTTGTTTCACTTTGAGGCAGGAAGTTTGAGCTTCCCTTGAGAAGTGAGCAAAACAGACCCTATCTTCATCTGCCTCACGGGAACAGGAGGAAGTGGGGAAGAACATGAAATAAATAGGCCCTGCTTCCCAAAGTGACACATCAGCTCTACCATGAATGTAGCTTCTGAAACTCATGCTTTCCCACCAGCTGTTTTTCCAGGGAGGCTTTACAGGAGAAAATTTAGCTGAGATGACCACACTTACACCTACGAAACAAGTGGGGGACAATTATGTGTTGAACCGTGAGAACTGACTGAATGTAACAGGAGTTCAGAGAAAACGAGAGATCTGTGTGAGCCTGAATAGTTGGGGAAAGCTTCATGGAAGAGATGGGATCTGGGCCGGGCCCTGAAGGGTGGGTAGAATTTGGACAAGTTGGGGGAGGGAGGAGTGGGATGGGACATTCTGGGTGATTATATGATGAGGTTATTATTTGCTCTTTAAATAGGTAGAAGACACTTTTTAATAGGAGGTGAGCTAGTTATTTTTAGCAAACTCAACCTGAGGGCCTAGAGTTTCTCAGTTGAATTGTCAAGGCCCCAACCGGGGCATGAGGGTAAAAACCTATGTATGGCTCCTGTTTCCTGTTGGGCAAACGATTCAGCCTGAGAGTTTAGTTGGGCTACATCTAGAATGAGGTTGTATGTCCCCTGAAAAAGTTGTGATTCTGGTCTGAACACCCTTCTGCTGGGTAGCATTGGGTCTGGGCCTCTTATCTCATGATAAGACCATCCCATTACAATTAGTGGAGTGAACACATGGAGAAGGGAAATGAACACATTTCTATTCTTTCAAGAGAAGGCTTTTCTTTGTCTTTGTCCCCGAGGAGATTCCCAGCCAATAAGAGAGTGTGATGAACTCAGGAGATCAGGATGGGAGTACATCAGTCCAGATTTTCAAACTACTCTCCTTTCCTTTCCCTTCTCAGTTCCCCAGGGCCCAACTATCCCATTGCTGAGCTTCTTGGAGATTTGGCAGCCAGTTTAATGTCTCACTAATGTACAGAAATTTAATCTCTTCTTTCCTCTTTTTATCTTCTTTCTTTTCCTCTCACAGAAGGAAGGCAACAAGCCCTTCAGGTCATGTCTCATGGTTCTTTGCCCCAAGTGGGGTGTGCATGCTCTGTGCATGCTTATGCCTGCAGACATTTTGTGTCCTCTCCCCAAAAGTGGTGTGTGTGCATGTTCTGTGCCTTCGGATGCCTTGTGTCCTTCCTGCATTCAGCATGTTTGGTTTCGGGGAAGGAAAAACCTGGGTAGAAAATAAAAATCTATTTAGTGCAGGAACTAAGGAAGCTTAAGTTTCCTTTGAGCTGTCTATCTTATCTGCGGCAAAAGAAGGGAACACACATTTCTATATTGCCTATTTATATGTGATAGGTACTTACAAATATCTCATTTGACCCTCACAACAACATTTCGAGGTAGGTACTGTTATTATCCCTATTTTGCATTTGAGGAAACTGCTCAGAGTACCTCTAGTAAATGTCTGAAGGTGGATGTTAATTTAAGATTAGTACAGTCTTGAGAACCTTTAGGGACTGCTGGAATTACTTCTTCTATTGCTTCTTTTAATAAAAATATATATATATATATATATTGATATCTTCCAAAGAAGATATCCTTCCAAAGAACCATAACTTTTCCATTACTTCTTTTTGGAAAATTTTCATCTAGGGGTTGTATCTTAACCAGAACCAGGACTAAAGGTAGATAGGGTGAACAACTTTCTTGAGTATACCACAAAGATTCTTGATTTTAAATATGTATTTTTTATAAACGCACAGATTTGCAATGCCAGAAAATTCTACTCTTAGTGTTATTTATTTTGTCAAAAGTCAATATGCTTTCATTATTTCTCAAGGTGTTAGGTGGACCACAGTATAAATGGGACATAATTGTCAAAAACCAGGCGCCCATTTTCACACTTTGCCTGTCATTCTGCTTTATCCTGACTTTTGAAAAAAGCCTTGAATCCTTCACTCACTTTGAGTGTACTCATAGTCAAAGCTATGCAGCTTTGTGTCTACCTCTGTTCTCTCCTCATCTTGTCCATTGGAGTGCTATTTCACACATATTTTAATTGCCAGAACTTGAGCCTGAGGGAATCCAAAAGCCTGCGTTGATTTTGAAGCTAGACCCTTTAAGGGTGCAGGCTATGGCTGTGAGAGAAAGGGTAGGAACTGTAGGTCCTGGTACTTAGTTCTGAAGTTGGCTCCCATAGTAGAGTGTTTGCCTTTGATTTGCTCAAGATACTTGGAGATTCTGGAACATATTTTTCACCCAGACTAGCAGACTCTTAACAGTTTGAAGTGTTTGTTTTGATTCTTCACGTGTTAACTTTTTCCAAGTGCTTTTTTAGCTGTTCCTTTCTTGTTTTCTTTGAAGCTTCTACTCTCAGCATCTCACTGCAAGATTTAGTAGAATTGTCAGGGAAAACGATACTAGTTTAAAGACTGGTGCTGATCAACTGCTGCTGATCCTCTTTAGAAGCTTTAATGCAGTGCCTGAAATGTGTATGATGCTATCAAGCCCTAGTTTGAGTCTTAGCCAGGGCTCAGAAACCTTGAAGGGGAGGTTGGTTTTCAGAGTTTATTACAAGGCTGGGTGCTTTGAGAAGGCAATAAATGTGCTCACATGCTGAAGGTGGGATACATTTAAGTTAAGACAAACCATTCTTTGGTAGGAGCTTAAGGAGAACCTAAATCAGTTCATTGAATATTTGGGCTTTAAATCTTAGCCCCTGATTGGAGCTGACCCTTTAATTAATTCTCCCTGCTTGCCCTGCCTTTGGGGCTCTGGCTGCACTGTTCTATTCTGAAATTGTTGATACATTCTCTTGTGGCCTCAAAGGATCTATTCTTTGGAAGGCTGGGAGTAGGATGCAAGGAAGGCAGCTGCTCACTCCAGCCCAGGAAAGAAAAGGAGTTGGTAGTGCTATGACATTGGATAGTCCCATTCTTTGGGATCCTTTTGCTTTAAAAGTAGCTGATCCTGATCTTGATTTCTAGGATCCACTCTTAAGGGAGATGGAAGCATTTTGTCTGAATTGGACTCAGATTCTTCAGTATAGTACAGTTTGCAATCTTGGAGAGGTGGACATAGGACCCTCTGCTGAAGTCTCAGCTATGCTGCATCCTCATTTTCATTTTCTTCATCCCCATCCCCTATCTGAGGTGGTCCTAGACCCCTGCTGAGCTCTTAGCTATATGTTCCTCCCATCCCTAGGTGGTCCTAGGGCCAATCCCTCCCATTTCAGCTATGTATCCTTCCCCCATCCCAGGTAGTCCCAGGGCCTCCCACCAAGCTCTCAGCTCTATAGACCCCTGCCCATTTTATGGGCTCCCTGGCCCATTTTACATATATATATATATATATATATATATATATATATATGTATATATATATATATATATATATATATATGTATATATATATATATATATATATGTGTGTGTGTGTGTGTGTGTGTGTGTGTGTGTGTGTGTGTGTGTGTGTGTGTGTGTATTCATTCTGTTTGTGAGTCAGGAAGTTTGGTTTTTCAGGTCATTTTTCCCATTGACTTTCTCAGTAGCCCCAGTTCCTGATAACAGAGAGAATTTTTGGGTGGGTAGAGAAAACATCAGTCTGGCATTGACAAATAAATTCTTGCCTTTTGCTCCTCCAACCTGTTTTTCTCTGGGACTTGACTTTCCCAGATAGGCTTCATGTCTATTTGGGAATCTCAGTAACAGATCCCTTTAGTGAAGAATAAAGTCATCTGATATGGTGGGAGGTGTATACATGTGTGTATATGATGTACTCATGCCTTTGAGTCCCAGCTTTAGTCCAGGGAAGCAGATGGATTAGAAACAAGCTGACTAACAGAACGACCAATCCTCCCAAGTGGTGATCCTGCCCATCTCCAGGAGAGGGTAGCTGTGTTTGCTGAGCAAGACCAGGACTGAGGGAGGAAATAAAGGGAAAGTCTTACTTTCCCTTGAGAAAGGACAGAGAATATTTCTGAGCTCTGGGATGTCTGGATATTCCCATTAGTCATTGCTTCCGGGGTGGCCTACTTATGGTAACTAGTTTTGGGGGGATAAGGAAGAGATACAAAACTTCCCAGTGGTCGTAACAAATGTGAGACCCTCCCTCCAGAATTGTGAGGGGAGGTTTTTGAGGAGATACATTCAGGCTCTTAGCTTTTGGCTTCACTTTACACATATCAGAAAGAGGGCTGCTTCTGCTTGTTCCCCTCAGCTGCTACCAGTGGCACTGCTGCCCCTGGTTCCAGTCTTCATTCTAGGCTCTTACTATAGCTTTGTTGGAGCCAACAATCCCCTCTCTCCCAAACATCACTTTTTCTCCATGTCAAAAGGTAACCATGGATTTGATACCCTCCTAAACCCTTATTTGTTCCTGGTGGGCCCACTCAACTATATTCTCTTTTCCAGTTAATTTGAATGATTTTAAGTCTCAAGCTATAAAACTGTTTATAAAATTGTTTGGCTCTCCTGTTTCCTGTCTTGTCCCTGGGAAGGTTCATAGACATTTATCTTTCTCTGAAAGCCAATTGTGTACATGCTTTTATTCTGCTGAGAGCAGATTTGATGACTTGAATATCTGTGGCTAAGTGGCTGTTTGTGTCTATGTTCAAGACCTGATTCTCCCGCATTCCTTTGCCAGCATCACCACTACGACTGGTTTTCAGCAGAGCCACTTGGGCTTTCCCTGGAAGGTATATCAAGACAGCTCTTGATCAACTTTTGATCAAAGGGAGGAACCTAAGGTAGTTGTTAATTGAAGCTAGAATCACTTTTCTTATCTTAGGCCTCAAAATTATGGTGGGTCTTTGTCTTCCAGCTGAGATGAGCCTTCATCTGTAATCTTTTCCCTATCTTTGCATGAGAACCATTTAGGGATATTCTTATCCTAAATAAAGCAAGAATCTTTTGCAAATGTGGGGTATAGGAGGGAAGAGTGAAAACATTTTTTCCCCTAAAGAACAGATGCATTGAGCAAATTCTTAAAAATCTCTGCTCAGGAATCCAATGGGTAAATATCCATGGTCCATGTCATTACAACCTGTCTTTTCTGGCATCAGGCAGGGATATTTTTGGGGTAGAGTTGTTAGAACCAGGCACATCATTGCCAGTGGCTATGCCTGTGTGTCTCTGTTGTCCATATGTTTGTGTGTTGCAAGTTGCATGAACTATATTCCATAAGAACAGATTTCTGAGTCTCTCTCCACCTGTCATACTCCCACCTAAGTTATAACTAAGGCTTTGACTTTCCTTAGGATCTAACTTAATTTTCTTTTTCTTTTCTGAAGGCTTCTGATGATGATGACCCCTCCAGGCAGCTGTGGCTCCCCAGCGGGTAAGTGCTTCCTGGGACAGCATTTTCCTACAATCCTTTTCTAAGATTTTTTTTTTTGTCTATCTTTTTAGGAGGCAGAAAAGAGAGCCCTATAGATTAGTTCCCATGACTTTTCTTTATTTCTGACCCTTGATATCATAGCAGTAAGTAATACAGAAGATAGAAGAATGGAGTAAAAAAAAATTTCACTTAGAAGCACTTTCTTTTTGATCATTGTCAACCAAAAAGATAGCTTCTAAATCAGTGCTATTTACCACAAAGTCAAGATAGGACAGTCTTGGGGCCAAGGCCATAGGAATCCCAGGGAGAAAAAAGACCTTAGCTTCGTGTGGTCTCCTTTGCTGGAAACAGTCATTAGATCCTTAAACTGTGAAAGAACCCATGGAAAATCTGATCATACCTTGACCTTTGAAACAATTAGATGATTAAGCCACTTGGATCACCACTAGGATCATCTTCTCTTTTCTGGAGTATCACTAGGCAGATTCTCTTTAGTAGCTGTCCATCGTCTTTTTCCTTATAGCTTTTAATAACATTTTTTAAAAATAAAAGATCTTATTGATACTTATTTTGTTTTGTTTTATTATAAACATTTATGGATTGCTTTTACTTCATAAGTCTCTTGTAACAAAATAAAACAAATAAAATTAATAATACGGTGACCTCATATGAAAGTGCAAGCAGCATTATAGTATCCCATCCTCTTGCTTTTTAAAATTGAAAAATTAAATAACAATCTATTTTTTCTCCATCCTCACCTCATTAGAAGAAAAGAAAAATTTCTTGTAACAAATATGCATAATCAAGCATAACAGATCAATCAATGGCTGTATTTGTGTGTATACACAAACATTATGTCTTATTTTATATCCTATTTTTGTAATGTCTCTGCATGGTAGTAAGTTTTTCTTTATTTCCCAAAGAATCTTTCTTTTTTTAAGTTCATACAATTTCCTCTTACTTATAACAAAGTAAGTGATTAAGCTTCCTCTTATCCAAACTCTCAGTATCCCTAAAAAAGGCTACTAAATTCCTCCTTAGCCCTTTTCTTCTCTAAATTAGACACTCTAAAATTCCTTACTTTAATCTTATATTCCCCATCTTTTCCCTGTCTTTGATCCTTACTACCTATATCACAGCCCCCCCCCCCCCGACCTCGAGATCTTCAACTGTGAAAATGAAGTTGGGCAGGATGGCTTTTTAAGGTTCCTTCTGATTTTGATCTATAGTACTTCTCCTTCCAGGGTCCCAGAGTCCTGATGTCAAGGGACTAGTCCTGATTTAATAGTGATTATTGTTGGTTTTAACTACCAAGAACAAATAACAACGTAATTCAGAGGCAATATGGTTTAGTGGTTTGAACTTTGGACTTGGAATAAAGAAGACCTGGATTCAAAATCTACCTTAGCTAATCACTAACTTGGTGTCCTTGGACAAGTCATTTATAAAATGAAGAAGTTGGAATTGATGGCCTTTTACTTCCCTTCCTCCTTTTCTCATTCTCCTTCCTTTTCTTATTTCCTTTACCTTCTCTTCTTCCTTCCTTCCTTCTTCTTTTTTGTCCTTCCTTCTCTACCTCCCTTCTCTCCTTTTTTCTTCCCCCTCCTCACAGTTTCTCTCACTAAAATCTGACTTTGATGCTGCCTTATAGTCTAACAGTGGGAATAAAGATGAGCCTTTTAATAAAACTGTCTGTGCCAGTGGAACCACAAACTCTGGTACATCCCATTAATCTGGAAATGTTTTGATGATGGATCCATTGTTGGCCTACGTCTTCTGTCTTAGTTTCAGCCTTGCTAAGTTTAAGGTGTCTTTAACACTCTAAATTAATTAGCTAATTAGCTGCCTGATAATGAATTTTTGGCAATGGCAATTCAAAAAGACTGTCTACCAAGTCATATATAGTGTTCCTACTTCATCAGAGTTCCTACTGTGGCTTGTCTTTTGTGAGTAGATCTATGTCCTAGATGAATTATCTTGTATTGCTCCTTGAAGAACTTGTTTTTCAACTTCAGGAGTCATGAAACTCCAAAGCTGAAGTAAAACTGCATCACAAGTACCATGGAAGGCTATATGCAAGGGGTTGAGTGTATTAGAAGTACTGATGTTAGTCTGCACGTGCTTAGGTTCTGGCTCCTACCACAGGGGCTGCCTTGTTCCATGGTTGTCTTGATTTGGAAGTGTTTCTCAGAAAGACAGACATAACTGGATTGCCTTTTTTCTTCCAGAAATGTCAGGAATGTGGAGAGAATTGAATCATATTATAAAATTTCTGAAGACTCATTTCCTAAAAGGGTCCAAACCATATCTTTTCTTAAGCAGGTGTTGAATTAGGGGGCAGTGCCTGTGATCCATCCCTAAGAGTTGACTATGGAGTCTCTTGGTTTGAAATTGCGGCTGTCAGGAGCTTATTTCTGTTGTGAGTGTGTCACTAGCCAGAAGCTATAGATCCAAAAACTACCCTCTTGATGAATAAGTTAACAAATATACACTGAGTTCCACTACTGAGTAGACTCATGTGTCTAATCCCATACTAGGCTTGGTGGAGAATTTCAAGAAAAGGAGAAAAGTACAGTCTTTGCTGTATGGCTCTTACAGTCAAATTGAAAGAGACAGGTAGTAAACATAGTATACAAGAGAGGAAACTATTCAGCACAGTATTCAGAATCAAATTTCTAATGTCATCTGTCCTTTCCATCCCACATTTAGAATGGATTGCCTTGGGAGGTAATGATCTTCCTATTGTAGATGTAGAGCTTGAGGCTGAAGGACTGCTGTCAAGGTCTCAATTCCTCAGTCCAACAGGATATATACTGCTGCTCTGAGCAGTCATAGGGACCAGAGATCTCGATCCCATGTCACCTAGGACTAACACCCAAGAAGAAAGGTATAGGGAGAGAAAAAGAGAAAAAAAGTTAAAGAGGAGTTAATTGATTCTTCCTCCATGAGGTGGGAAGTTTAGCTGGAGGATCTCTTATGTTCCTTCTGATCCTCTGAGGATCTGCTTTTATCTCACTTTGCCAGCTCTTTTGAGGGCCATTGGGAAGTGGGGGAAGAAATAGAGAGTAAATAGAGTGGAACTTTCTTGTGTCAGGTGAATGTTAGTTCTGAATTTCTCTCTTTCTTCTCCTAGGTCAGCTGGTGGACTCTATGGCATTGACAGCATGCCAGACCTACGCAAAAAGAAACCACTTCCCCTCGTCAGTGACTTGGTAAGAGTTGTTTAGGCCTGTTCTCAGAAGGATGACCATGGTATAAGGGATATCTCATTGCAGAATCTGACATGTGCTGGTCACTTGGACTCACTTTTTATGATGACTAATTTCCCAGAAATGACTTGTTTTCTAATAATTCTTTTTTGAGAATAGCTTTTCTGGAAAATACTGGCCTAATTGGACCTTGATCCTTCCCAAAAACATATTTTGAGAAGGAACCTCAGTACATGGTTTCCATGTCTTTCTGGGACCCATGTAAAATGGGATCCATCAAGGTTGCTTCCTTAGTGTGGTCTCAGTGACACCCCTATTTTTTCTGGAAGCACACCTAAGAAGGGACCAATAGCTGACCTCAAAGGAGCCTGTGGCCTCTGTACATTCTCAGGAGTTATATTCTCAACTGTCTTCCTTAGTCAGGATCTACCTTTGGAATACATTTGGGCTGGATACTAAGGGATTAGCCTCTGTGCTTTCTAGGCCTTCTGCCTTGATGCTATTGAATGACGTTTATCCCTCAGTTATCTACCTAGACACAGATCTAGAAGATTTGTGCAGTTGATGGGTTAGTTTCTTTCTTGGAAAAATAAAATCTCTCACACTATTAGATTTCCTCTAAAACATGAGGTTTTTGAGGAAATTGATCCTGAAACTGAAAAGTCAGAGGATCTCTGCCAGTCTCTCCCATTGTGCTACACAAAGTCAACCCTCTTCCCACCTAGTCTCCAGGATGATTAGACCCTTCCTGCTACAACCCCCTTTTTCTTCCTCACTTCCTACCATATATCTCTGACATGCCTTTCAGCCGAGCTTCTGGGTCTAGAATTCCATTGCTACCTAGGCTTTGATGATTGGGTGCTTTGCTTTTAAAATCATATAGTAAGGATGCATCCAGCTATCCTTCCACAACACTCTGCTTCCTCTAAAGATTTGTGCTATAAAGACCCGATTACATCTCTCCCAATATCTCACAGCAGGTTTTTTCCTGCCTTCTGCTAAGAATCAATTAACTCCTCCTTTACTCTCCCTATACCTTTCTTTTTGGGTGTTAGTCCTAGGTAACGTGGGGTGGAGATTTCTGGTCCCTATGACTGCCCAGACTAGCAGTATATTTCCTGTTGGACTGAGGGGTTGAAACTTCGTTTGCTTTATAAGATGGTAAACAGAATCAACCATGTATCTATTGTGAACCCACTAAGCTCCTTGTCCAGATGACTTCCTTTCTCCTTTCTTTCAGTTATGCCTTCAAGCCTTGTTCTCCTACTGCTCAGTCACCAGCTATCTCTGGACAGAGTTTGCCTAAAGGATATTTTTTGCCCTTCTCAGGGATTAAGAATCTTTGAGTCTTTGCCCTTACTATGTCTGACCCAGGGATTGAGTGGAAAGCTTCTACAAAAGACCTGCAGGAAGTACTCTGCCACTACATTTAGCCTGCACAATCGTGCTTGGTTCTTCTGTCCCTTATTCTATATACATGGGCTTTCCTTTCCTCCCGTCTGACCCTGGTTTTCTGGGTATAGTATTGGGTCCTTATCCTGTCTTAGCCAAGAACCTCAGACACTGTGAGATCAGTACCTGTAGTTCTTTATTCTGCAGGAGTCTGTCTTAACACAAATAATACAAGTCTAGGTTTGAAACAGGCTTGTCTGAAGGCAAAAGGGATTTTTGGACAGCAAGTCAATGGCAAACCCCATTTGGGTTATCCCCTTAAATACATTCATCACAGCTGGGGAATTAATATCCTATTATTTCTTTCTCTGCTCTCCTCTCAACAGGCCATGGTGAGTGTATTCAGAGTTCTTTTCTTCCTTAGACTCCATAGACTATAGCATTGTCTATCCTTTCCCAACCTTTCCTTTTGTTTTGGTTTGATATTGTTAAGTGTACCTGTAGCCACCATTTCATTGATATAAGCAGCTCTTTGCAGGGCAGGTGGCTGTCCTTGAGGGTGAGGCCTTGGGCCCTACTGCAAGAGCAGCTATCATTCACCTTTTTGGTTGTCTTCTGTAATACCCATTGAACTTCTAAACTCTATCATGTTTCTGGGGATTTGGGGTCCTTGGGATTGACACCAAAACTGAGAAGAGTAAGGAAAGCTTCTGAGGGATGTTACTGTTTTCAGTTGTGGTCACTGTGTGTGACTTAGACACAAGACTCAGATGCAAGCTTCTGCCCACCTCTTTGAACCTCATCTCTGTTCTAAAGTACTTACTACTACTGCTATGCTCTTCCCTTCCCCTCCTCCTTAGACTTTCCATTTGCAGCTTGGTAGCCATGAGTGGGGCAACATATCATAACAAGGAGGGGAAATGAAGCTCTTTGGACGATGTGCTTCTCACTAGCTTGTGATTTGTTAGGGTATAGTCTCCCTAAAAAGCTGAGACAAGGGGCATTTGGCAGGAGCGTTGGCTTGGGGTCCTATTTCACTGGGATGTAGATTTGTGAATGACAGGAAAAGTGTGTGTGGGAACAGAGTTTGAAGGGTCCAAACTGGTAGTGTGGATCCCTATATCCACTCCAACTTTGTCCGCCTTTGGCAAGGTTGACGGTCTTTTCTCTTTACAGTCACTGGTCCAGTCCAGGAAGGCAGGAATCACTTCTGCATTAGCTACACGGACCTCCCTCAAAGATGAAGAACTGGTAAGCATTAGATAACCTCATATTGAACTACATTTCTGTTCTGGGTTCTGGGTCTGTACTAGACTAGCCAGGCCAAGGTCAGACTAATGACATAATCACTAGCAGCTCCTTGCTGAGTTTGAAGGGAAGGACAATTTCTCCTGAGACTCTAGGTTAGTTATAAAAATTTTTTAAAAAATCTTTGCTTTAGGATTTCCCTGCCTAGACTTAAAAATCAACTGTGATGGGGTATGGTTTGATATGTGTTTTTCAGAAATCTCACGTGTACAAGAAAACCTTGCAAGCCTTGATCTACCCTATCTCCTGCACCACTCCTCACAACTTTGAAGTGTGGACAGCCACTACACCCACCTACTGCTACGAATGTGAAGGCCTTCTGTGGGGCATTGCTCGGCAGGGCATGCGTTGCACTGAGTGTGGTGTGAAGTGCCATGAAAAGTGCCAGGATCTGCTCAATGCTGACTGCTTGCAAAGTGAGTGCTGCCACCTAGGCCCACTCAGATGGGGGCGGGCTGAAGGTGATGGGGAAAAAGGACTGACAGGTCTGAGGGACAGCATCCTCCATAGCAGCTCTCTTAGCAATGTGATTTCTCCTGGTACTATGGCCACGAGGGTACTCTGGGATGGTTTTTCTAGGTCTATTCGATCTGAAGTCTTTGCATCAGGAACTCTGTAGGCAGATTTGAGGCACTGTTATCTAATGGCTGCTTTAAATGCTCTCCCAGGAGTCCCTTGGAAACATTCACCTTGGCTTGCTTGGATTTTAGGGGTGCTGTTGTGGTGAGGAAAGGATGAGCAGAGGAATATGGACATGCGAAACATGTTCATACTTAACTGCCATCACTTCCCAAATTGCTTCTCTAAACTCAACCCAGCATAACCATCAAGGAGGAAGAAGAATGATTCTCTTGAAAGGGTACTCATGATACACCTCTCACAATCCAGTCCCAAGAGCCAGGAAAAGTGGTAGTTACTCTAATTCATTGGTGGGATCTCCCAGAGAGGAAAGAGAGGAGTAGAAATTTTGAAAAGACCAAGGTCAGGAGAAAATGAACTCTTTTGTGCTCCAGACTTTCTAAATCAATGACTGGAAATGTAGTTTTGTTAGATGTGTATTCTAGAAAAGTGCTGGAGCTGAGAAAAGGAAAAGCAGAGAATTCATGTAGAAAGCAATGTTCAAGGTGATGGTGTTTCCTTTCTTATTCCATACTCACTGGGGGTGAGCAAGAACAAGGTCTGGGTAGTTTGGGATGCTTCCCTTCTCACTTTCAAGGCCAGCATAAGGTCATTTTCCTTTTTCATAATGAAGATGCCTGACAATGATAAATAAGGTACAGACAGCTCTTTTGACAGTGTAAAGTACCAGTAGTACTGTAGTACTGGAACAGACAAATTAGGTTGAGATAATCTCTGAGAGATTGGGCATGGTGCCCAATTGGATCTGTTTTTGTTTTTGTTTTTTTTAAATTTGCTGAGGCAGTTGGGGTTAAGTGATTTGCCCAGGGTCACACAGCCAGGAAGTATGAAGTGTCTGAGGCCAGATTTAAACTCGGGTTCTCCTAGCTTCAGGGCTGGTGCACTATCAGCTCTGCTCTTTACTAATGTGATTCTGGATAAATTACTTTAAGTATCTCTGGGGCCTCTCTATCTATCTGTCTGCCTTTCTTCCTGAAAAGAGGTATTTGGAATAGATTGAGTTCCATTATAGCTTTAATCCTATGGTCTTGTAATCAATGCTTTCTTTCCTCCATAACCCATGGGACAATGGCATCTCTTTTCTGCTTTTTGCTTGCTTTCTTGTCTCTTCTGCAAGCATCAAGTCCTTTGTGAATTTCTAAGGTGTTTTTATTGCTAGTAACACTTAAAACAGGTAGGTGATAAAAATAGCAAGTGTGGAAATTATAAGAACTCTTCAGTGTCTCACAATAAAATTTATCACTAGTGTTCACTGGAATGTAAGTAAAGATAGGCCTTATCTTAACTCCTCTTTTAGCCTTGTCACTAGCCCACCTTCCTTATTCTTGTCTTAACAGCAAGCAAGTCTCACCCACCCCTCTACACATTTTTTATTTTTAAAGCCAAATCTCAAGCCCCTTTCCCATCAAGTAAGGAAGTCTCTGTCATAGACTCTCCATTTTTCTTTCCTATGCAGTCTCTCTAGAAACAAAGAAATATGTAGATGCTTGATAGTATGTTTCTTTAGATGAAGAATCATCTCCTCCGGCACATAGAAGAGTAGTAGGTGTCATGGAGGACCATTGAAAGGGGCAGTGAAGCAGGATGGGAACAATGCTGGGCCTAAAGTCAGAACACCTGGGATCCAGTCCCAGCTCCTTTGCTTATTAGTTTTACAGATCCCTGTCTGTAAAATGAGAATAATAATGCATATGCAACTTGCTTGGCTGGATTGTTATTGGAAATATATTTTGAAAACTTTAAGGCATGTTATAGACTTAAGTAGTTGTTGCCATTGTTGTTTAAGGAATAAACATGCTCTTGAAGTTAGAGTTCCAAAATGGGGTAAACTACAGGAAATGATGGAAGATTTTTTGGAGAGTGTATTGAAGGACAGATTGGCAGAGTGAACCCATTGTGGCAGGGTGAGGGCAAGATGACTTGTCCACAAAGACAGACATGAGCTGAAATTAGACTGTTTGTCTAAGGATACCCTTGACTATCTAGCTAACTACTTGGCAACATCCCTGTTCTTCTGGCCTCAGGGCAGCTATTCTCCACAGATAGGGCAATTGATGTATTTCTGAGGAAGCAAAACCTTAGATGGGACCCTGGCTTCTTTTGCATTCCTCCTTGGTGGAACCTGGCCTCCTGGTTTCCAATGAAGCAGCCCTGGGGGGACAGCTGGCCTCCTGAGAGATTAGATGTAGAAGGAGTTCTGATAACTGTATCTCATCTGGAAGGGAACTAGGCAGAGCTATTGGAGGAAGACAGGCATGTTAGTCCCTCCTATGGGAAACCTAATCCCAGTTTCATATTGTGGAAGAACTGTGGGTCCATTTTAGTTCTCAGAGCATCTTGGGGAAGCCTTGGCAATCTCTCTTTGACCAGAGAATGTTTGAAATGAAATACACATGAGATACCACAGCTGGGACTATTTCTACAGAAAATGACCCCAAGCTATATCCCATTCCTTGTTTATACTGTGTCCTTATAACTAAAGGAAGCCTTCAGGTGAAAGCCTAAACCATGAATGAGGTTGGGCTGAGGATATAGAAGAGCAGGGAATCCAATCATAGGTACTCTGTCCAGACAGAGGCTATAGACTGTTCTGGCAGCAGATCTTGTTGCTCAGTAGTATTGGGCAGCTGAGCTCCTGAAAACCAGAGTGATGATAGGAAGTAGCTTTGATTTCTAGAAAGCTCACTCTAGAATTGCCAGAATCCTAATCACAAGGAGAGAGGAGTTTGACTCATAAAGAATTGGTCTTATAGTGCCAAGTTCTAGAAAATTCTGAGGAGGCTGTGTGCATGCATAGTAGCCATCTGCCACCATGCTTTCATTTACCTGGCTCTGAATCAGATACCATGTTGGCCACTTATAGAACTGACATTTATAGGGAAGAAGAAAAAAGCAAAAAACAAGGACTTGCTTTAAAGGACCATAAAGTAACCATAAAGTATGACCGAAGTGAGCCACTCTTTTTTAAGGCAGATAAGATGCCTGAATCAACCAATAAGTACTTATAGAGCAATTGGTCCATGTTAGCCCTGCTAGGCACTGTAGGGGATATATAAGGATTATGAGAAATAAACATCCCTTTAAGAGGCGTATAGTCTACTGGGGAGACAAGGCGTATATGAAGCTACAAACAGACTAAATCTTGGAAATTTACTTCCCAGATTTTGTCGAAGATATGGGGCACTATGAATATAGAATGTTTCACACAATATCACCCATTATTGATGTGTCAGATGCTTTTACTTAATTTTCTTCATTACAACGAAAAGCTTGTTCAATTTGGGTGGGAGGTCACACTAGTCTCGAAGCTACCTCTTCTTGGTGTTTGGTCATTAGAACAGGGACTGGGAATGTACAAATTTGTACTCTGGGCCCGCTAGGAGCTGAGCCGTGATCTCTGGTATGAGGGAGATAAAAGAAGAAAAATATATGAATCTCACCTTTATAAAGCTCATAGTTTAGTTGGAGACAAAAAGCTCACATTCCATCACTTCCCTTTACTTCCCCTTTCCTAGTTCAGAAGGGCTACTTAGAATGACTGTATTTATTTACATTAATCTTATTATTCACTGTTGTGATGCCACAAGCCCACCCCCGATTTTTATTCCTGAGATCTGCCCACCACACAGTTGGATTCCTTCTCTTTAACTCATTTATACCTGAATCACTCACTGGAGACTCGCTAACCACTGGAGCTAAAGAGTGGCTGCTGCTCTGTCACTTTCTATATTGAGTAAAGCTAGTAGAGTGAGGCTCCTGTTCTCTGATTTCCTTGGCTGAGTGGCCTGGAGAATATCTATAGAGCTGAGAAAGATTGACCTTTAACCTTGAGACAAATTCTCCTTTGTGTCATAAACCCTGGAGTTTCGTTATAGTCTCAACTGAAGAAGAATAGTTTCTTCCAGGTTAGATCCCCACTCTTACTCCTCAGGTAATCCCAGGTCCATCCATCCCTTGTTCCAGAAGCTTGTCCTTGCCTGGCTTAATTGTGATACCTGACTGTTTCTGGCTCTCACGCAGGGGCAGCAGAAAAAAGCTGCAAGCATGGCGCTGAGGACCGCACTCAAAATATCATCATGGCTATGAAGGATCGCATGAAAATACGTGAGCGGAATAAGCCAGAGATTTTTGATGTTATTCGAGATGTCTTTACTGTGAGCAAAGTCGTCCATGCCCAGCAGATGAAGACAGTGAAACAGAGTGTGCTAGATGGCACCTCCAAGTGGTCAGCCAAGATCACCATCACTGGTGAGGGCGGAGGCAGTATGGACTGAGAAGGAACCAATGAGAGGGCCTTGAGAGGAGGGAAGGGATGGAGCTGGGGTGGATAAGATGTGCATAGCTGACAAAAATAGGGAAAGAAAGGGTACACAGGAGTGGGAGGGTTGGCAGATGAGAGGTGATTATGGAGACTGGGGAGAAAGTAGGTAGTGATGACAAGAAAAATATCAATTTCACAGATTATGTGCTGTGTGTTTAGCCCAGCGCTAGGCTAGGAGACATAGCTGGCAAAGTTATTGCTCTCAAGGAGATTACCCCTTCCTGAGGGAAACTCCTATGGGTGAAAAATTAAATGGCACTGCCAAAATTAAATAACAGTGCAAAAGATGTCATGAGACAGAATGTGATTAATTATTAAGTAAATGGCACAGAAATGGAGTCTGTTGAGTTCAGGAAATAAGATAATGTGTGGGCTTTGTTAGTCAAGAAAAACCCTACAGAAGAGGAATGTGACCTGAGCTGGGTCTTGAATTGGTCTCATGTTTGCTGAATGAGACTATAGTGAATGGTTGTCTTATAGGGAGGGAACAATCCCTCATCCTCCTAGAAAAGTAAGAAAAATACATAGAATCAGCCTCCCTTTATTGAAGGGCCATATCTTACAAAAGGAGATAAGTAGACAAGAAGACATAGTATTGAGTGAGAATGTCTCTAGTTCCTTGCCTTGGACTGCCCAATTTGACTGAACTTCTCAGCAGATGCTGCTCCTCATGTCAGAACTAGCCTGATGTTAGAACGATGGGGATCATGATTGATAGCTTCACTTTTGTTCCATGCATGCCTTGTAGTGGTGTGTGCTCAGGGTCTGCAGGCCAAGGATAAGACTGGCTCCAGTGACCCCTATGTTACTGTGCAAGTTGGAAAAACGAAGAAACGAACAAAGACCATCTTTGGCAACCTGAATCCTGTTTGGGAGGAAAAGTTCCATTTGTAAGTGGCTAAGGGAGAAGGCTTAGATTGACTGGTGGGACTGAGAGCTTTGGTGTGCAGGGCTCCCAAGAATGGGGAAAGCTCTGTTTTGCTATAAGGTCAAGAGCTCTTGTAGTTCCCTAGAATTTGAACAGGATTGAGGAGAAAAAGGAAAATGCGAGAAAATTAGATTGTTTCATACTTAATTATTGCTGTGGCTGCTGCTATTATATTCTTTCTTAGTTCCTTCCCCTAGATGTATCACCTCCAGCTCTAATAACTATTGTTATCTTGAGTATAGCCAAAAAAGCTTTTATTGTATTGTCTGGTAACAGGCGTGGGGCTGCAGCAATAGTAATCCAGATAGGAATGATAGGAATGGCCATTTGTTGGATATGTTATTAAGGGGATTCCTGTTCAAGTGTTGTTTAGATTAAATGGCCTCTGATGGTCCCTTCCAAGTCTGAGAGTGATTTTGGGAGTATTTCAAAGAAAAGGAAGCTGAAAAACCTCTCCTTCTGAATCATATTACTTCTGGTTTGTATATAGAAGCACAGAGGGAGGTTCATCTCTTCAGTTGCTCTGCTTTTATTTCTTCCTTCCAATTTATTTTCTTATCATTGCAAATTATATTGATAGTCAATAAGCTCTGGTATTTGATCTCTAGTTTGTTCCTAGAATACTTAAATACAGTCCAAAGCCACTGGCTTTCAGTGACTTTCTTGACCCTGGACAGACAACCTTTTTTTCTGGATCTCCCCAGGGCCTACAAGGCAATGAAAGGATTAGGCTAATAAATAGTTTGTTTATTGAGATCCCTGCTCAAGCTACAGAAAACACACTTGTCCTCTGCATTTCCTCTAGTTGGGAAATATGTCCTCTTTAAAGTAGAATTGCATTGTTCTACTCTATTGGAAAGATTAATTTTTCAAACAGGAGCAAATAAAGACAGATTGACATATAAATATGATGTATTCATCAGGAAAGATAGATTGTTCTCTGACTCTTCCTCTTGTGTGCTTCATCCAGAATGCTTTGTGTAACTTGGTGGTTGGGTAGCAGAATAGAGAAGCTGATGGCTGTATTTTAGCCCAGAGGCACCTGAATATTAGGTAATTCTCCTTTGTGACTTTCTTACTATACTTCTATAGTGAGTGCCATAACTCTTCAGATCGAATCAAAGTACGAGTGTGGGATGAAGATGATGACATCAAGTCAAGAGTGAAACAACGGCTGAAGCGAGAGTCAGATGACTTTCTTGGCCAGACCATCATTGAAGTACGAACCCTGAGTGGCGAGATGGATGTCTGGTACAACTTGGGTGAGGAGCTGGGAACAGAGGACATGGGTATTTCCTTAGGAAATTGTTTGGTAATAAACCTAAAGGACTTGGATACAAAGGGAAGGACTTAACAGAAAGCTATTTGGGACCCTTCTACTATCATTGAAGCAGATGTTGGTGAACTTGGCAGGGAAATTGTTCTCATCATAGACCACTTTTGCTGTGAACACTGACTCTAGTTTATCTGTCATCACCATCTAAGCTAGCTAAATTGGGCCTCATATTTCCAGGACTGTGCCTGCTTTCTTCCTGACTTGTCCTGGTCTGGGATCATTTCTTTTTAGTGACCAGAGATCTGTGTTCATCACTATTATCCTCAAGTCTCCTAAGCAACTCAATGCTACGGAACTGAGGAAAGAAGGGAAATTTGGGAATATCTCTTCACTGGCACAGAGCTTTGTCTTTTTAAAAAGAGACTCTAGGGTTCTGAAATGATGGGTATAAAGAACTTTCTTCTATGTGCAAGCCATCTCTGACTGAGAGAGAATGAATTCTTGTAGGTACCTAGCAACTATTCTTATCATCTATTGCTACCTCATTCTCCCTGTTACCATTCCATACTCTCTTTCCCCCTGTTGTGTTTTGGGTGCCAAGACTGAGAATCCTGAAGTCAGTAGAATACTAGTGACCATCTTTCCACATGTCCTGTGCATCCACGCCCAGCTTCACTGAATCATGATGATCATAACCTAAGTGGGGAAAGTCTTGGGCCAACTCTGATTAGGTCTGTCCTAAGTTCTAAACTCTCCCATGGCCTCTGACATCTAAACTAGAAATTTCCAGTTCTCCCTGCACAAACCTAGTCAATTATACTTATTGGGGTACATGTCTTTGTAAGGATAATTGCCCCCTTTAGATTGTAACCCTGGCCCTTCTCCAAGAAGATCCCTTCTACCCCTAAACTGGGATTGGACATATCTTGCTTGGTTTGGGTATAAATTTCCTGTCTCCTTTCACTTCTAGAAAAGAGGACAGATAAGTCTGCTGTCTCAGGGGCAATCCGGCTGCATATCAGTGTGGAAATAAAGGGAGAAGAGAAGGTAGCACCATATCATGTGCAATATACCTGTCTCCATGAGGTAAGTCATCTCTAAGCAGGAGCACTTTTCTTGTCCACCCACACCTCTCTAGGAAGAAATCCCCAGGTGAATAGCATGATCTCCTTGGAAGAACCAGATAACTAGAGACCTGAATGATGTTCTTTGTTGTGTTGGTGGCTTATTATAGAGCCTTAGACACATTAACTAACCTTACATTAAACCTTGCCTTCTGAGCCCTCTATGGTAAAATTGGGTAAGAATGAGAAAATTTTTATGAAGTTTCTGATCCTCTAATTCTTACATCCTTGGCCATCTATGTCTTTCATACTCCCAAATGACAACAGTTTTCTTCTTGGGCTTTTTTTTTTGCGGGAAGTCTCTCATTCATGTTTGTCAAATCTCTTTCACCTATCTGCATCAGCTCATAAGAAAAGCAGTCCAACCATATCCAGATGTTTTCATTTCTGGTTCAAGGATGTTGTAGCTCCTATGCCTTGGAACAATACCAAGGTTTTCATTACTTTCATCTTCATCCACATCTGTGGCTACCAGAGCTCCTGGCTTCAACAAATCCATGTTCTCATCTGTCAAAGGCCTTGAACTAGATCCAGAGCCAGATCTGCAAGAGACTGACTCCACTTACAAGGACAGCACTATTGCTTGGATAGTGTTAGAATGTGCTAGGCTCTTTGCAGGGCAATTTCTCCCCCACTCCTTTCATCCCTCCTCCAAGTGCTGAACCTCTGAAGTGGTTTGGATTTTGTGCGGTTGTCTGGAATTAAGGAAAGAGGGCAGTAAACTTTATAGTGGTATTAATGCAGTACACAACACTATGGTGTAGAGATTACACAAGAGAATCATTTGTTTAGAAATACTTATTGAATCCATGGCAGCTGACAAAACCACAGAGAGAACATAGTGTGTGCTCAGATTTGTAATTTAGAGCTATCAGTTTAGCAGCTAGATGGAGTGGAGAAAAGAGAGACTGGAGGCAGCAATATTATTTAAGATGCTATTGCAATGGTATAGGTGAAGAGATAGTTAAGAATATAAACTAGAAGTTTTCTAAGTGGATAGAAGGGACGAATGTGAGATATTGTGTGGAAAGAGAATCAACAAGACTTTGCAAATTACAGGAAATGGAAAGAGGAGGGAAGAATCAAGGATGACTGTAGGAAAACCTGGGTAGCTAGAAGGATGGTGCTACCTTTGACAGAATTAGGGTGATTTGGAGTATGGATTAAGTTTTGAAGGGGAATGAGAAGTTCTATTTGGGGCAAATTGAGTTTGAGATGTGTACAGAGCATATAAATGATGATATCTAGCAGGTAGTTGGTAATTCAGGATTGGCATTCAAAAGACAGAAGAGGGCTAAATATGATGATGAAGTCATCTGCAGAGAGAATATGATTGAACTCATGGGAGCTAGTGAAATCATCAAGAGAGAGAGTATATAGAGAGAAGACCCTGTTTGATCAAAACAAGAGCCTGGAGAATACGCGTATTTTGTAAGTAGGAGGAGGATAATGATCCCTCAAAGAAAACCAAGAAGAATCGGTTATACAAGTAAGAGAAGAATAAAAGTGGTATGGTGTTGAGGATGTTCAGGAAGAAAGACTGGTCAACAGTGTCACAAGAAATGGGGAGGTCAAGAATATGGGATTCTTAACTTCCTTTTGTCTTTTACAGAATCTGTTCCATCATCTCACAGACATCCAGGGCAGTGGAGGAGTCCGAATCCCTGAGGCCAAAGGGGATGATGCATGGAAGGTTTATTTTGATGAGACAGCCCAAGAAATTGTGGATGAATTTGCCATGCGCTATGGCATTGAGTCAATATACCAGGCCATGACGTGAGGTTCAGTAGGAATTCTAGGGGAAGGGGAGCTGATCACTTAAATGCTATTGAAATCATACTGAGAAAATAGATTGGCCCTTAGTAAGAGGGAGCAAATCAAAGCTGAAACCACCTAGCACTACCAGCTTCTAATACAGTCTTCCTATCAGTCATATTTTCCACTTAGGGGGAAATAAAAGGGGGCATATCTGTGACTGTTCCCAGGACCTGAATATATGGTACAGGCATATCACAGCTCTCCTGGGAGAGGAGAGATGGAGAATGTGTTTTATTTACTGAGCCTAGGACTAGAGGTGGTACATGTCACTGTCCCCATGATTCAAGGAGGGTAAAAAATGGGTATATGTGTATGCTGCTGCTCCGGGACCCAGAAGAGAAAAGGGAAGGATGTGTGTATATGTGACAATTCTAGGAATCTAGGAAAGGTGTGTGTGTATGCACACCCTACCTTCTTGCCCCTAAATAAATGGTTAGGGAATTGATCTGTAGAAAAGGAGAAAGCATCTACTGATTGAGAGGATTACTTCTTGTGATAGCGATAGAAGTCTTGTCAAGCAGCTGATTCAGTTTGGCTGAGAAGAGCCAATAGGCAGGATTTGGGCAATATCCTGGAAAGCCATTGGCCTAAATGAGGGAGGTAACCTTGACTTGATTGTGGGGGACCTTGTTAGAATATCCTGTAATTTGCTGCAGGAACCATGGTACTGATATAACTAGAAGGGCTGTTTTTCCTCAGGCACTTTGCATGTCTGTCCTCCAAGTATATGTGTCCTGGTGTACCAGCAGTGATGAGCACTCTGCTTGCCAACATTAATGCCTACTATGCCCATACCACAGCCTCCACCAATGTCTCTGCCTGTGACCGTTTTGCAGCCTCTAACTTTGGGGTGAGTGTATGTATACACAAACACAGATGTAACAATTCTCATCATTTATGAAGTTTGTCTTTGCAAAGACAATTCCATTAGAAGTGACTTTATTTTCTCTTAAAGTGCTATGTCTGGAATTCAAGTCACTTTCACCTTTTGAGTGGCAATGTCTGCTTCTAACTCTAAAAATCATGTAAATTAAGGCTCATCTTAGATTAAGTATTTATAACCAAAAAAAAAAAAAAAGAAGAAGAAGAAAAAGAAGAAGAAGGAAAAGGAATGCTTCTACATTTGGCTTACTTTTTCATTAAATTTTTTTTAAAATAAGCATACATAATAAGCAGCACAAAAAGAAACAAATTAAAAAATATGATGGGGCAAGATTTAGAGAGGCCTTTAAATGTATCTGCTTATCTTCTTAAAATATCATCAGTAATAGTGAACTTATCCAAAGAGTTTAAAGAAAGGCTAGATGACCACTTGTTGAGAATGTTGTAGAGTAGACTTTTGGTCAGGTATTAATGGCTGCTAACTCAAGGATTTTTTGATTTCTCCCAGACATGGTTTCAGAGCTGCAGCTCCATCACCAACTCATTACTCACCAAGAAGTAGCCTCTTGGTTGCATGAGTTCCCCAGTGAAACTCATTGTAGCAGTATCATAGTAACCCTTATAGTTCTGTCTAGCTAAGTCAAGTCAACACATATTTGCTAAATATCTTTTCCTACTTGGTAGCCACTTTGGTAAGTAAGCACTGAGGATATGAGCTAAGGCAAAAACCAGCCCTTGCTTTCAAAGAATCCCCAGTATAAAGATCGAGGCCAGGTGCAGGCAAACATGTACAGATAAGCTATAGACGGGACGATCTGGTGATTAAGGGGGAAGAACAAAAGACTCTTGTAGGAGGTTGTTTCTGGGCTGATTTTGAAGGGAGCCAAGGAAAGTAAAAGGGATGAGGAAGGGAGAGCAGAATTCCAAGTTTGGAGGACAGTGAGTGAAAATGCCTGGTTGATGGAAGCTAGGGTGTTTGGGGTAGGGAACAGCAGAAACCAAGATGAGAAACCTGCTGTTCTCTTAGTAGATCTCAGAGGCCCAGCTGATTAGAAATTGACTTCAACATAGAGTTTTGAGTCTCCTTTCTCATTAATTGGGGAAAGGAATTGAGTTGTCCCTGAAAGGGTAGGGATACCATGGGTGTTGGCCTGGCTGCATCACTCTGCTGTTCCTAAACCTGTGTCATGTACAAGAAGTCACGTTCACTCCCTATACTTCAGTTTCCCCAGGATGAGTCACCACAGATAGGCTGCTTTAGTGCCTAAAAGAAAACCTAAGGGTCGTGAAAGGCCTGTTCCTAAACTTGCTTCATCATTCCCTTCTCAGAAGGAAGGACCCGAAAAGGGCATCAAGCTCTCTTCTCTTCCCTACATACCACTGAGCTTCTGAGGCCATTGTCTTTACTCTTTCCACAGAAAGAAAGATTTGTGAAACTGCTGGATCAACTGCATAACTCATTGCGAATCGACCTGTCTTCATACCGGGTGAGCCGAAAATCCCAGCGTGGCCAGTGGGGTAGCACTTAGGAAAGGGGAAAGGGAATAGGGCTTATGGGCCTGAACGCTGATAGGCCATCCTGGAGGTGGCTCTGCAGGGGGCTGCTGAGTGGTGCAAGTAGATCTTGTGCTAGATTTGAAGTCCCCAAAGCTGAGTTCAAATCCTATTCATATACTTACTGTCTGAGGCATCCTTTACAAGCCTTAATTTTTCTCATCTACAGAATGAGGATAATAATAATTGTTGTTATTTGTTATGAAGATTAAAAAAGATAACTAGGTAAAGCATTTTGCAAACTTTAGAAAGTCTGTAAATGTGCTGACTGTGCACTCTTCCTACAGAGCCAGCTGCCTGGCCAGTGCCACTGATAGCCATGAGTATAACAGTGTGTATAAGTCAAATGGAGGTTTAGTTAAGCCTTGCTATAGTTCTGCTGCCCCAAGGTTCTTGCCCTGACTCTGGCATTGCTTTCTCTCTACTTTGGTTAACTGTAGGAACAAATCATCCCTAAGGCTTGGCTGTCAGATTTTGAGACCTTAATTTAAATTACTCCACCCTTTCCTTCCCTTTTTCCTCTCTATATCCCTTTCTAAGTAAAGCTTAAGCCAGAAAGTCCATTTGTTTTTTAAATCATTGGGTTTTTTTTTTCAATTGGCATTTGACTTTTTTCTCCTCATCCACTGAAAAATAAGATGAAAATAAATACAGAATCCCTATATTTAGAGAAATAGCTTTAGAGAAGGAAGGGGAAACGTGGCTCAGGCCAGAGCTTTGAATGCATGATGTTTGTCCCCACAGTGAATTAGGGCTAGAGTAGGAAGGAGAATGATGAACCCCAGCAATTTCCCCAGGTCTCCTTGATCTGAACAATATGAGCTTTACCATTTGCCTTAAAATGTAGTGAATTCCCACCCATATTTAAATGTAAGTGCAAAAGCTCCCTATAAAATCAAAGAGAATTGAGGTTTAAAGATCTGCACGCCTTTTCCCTTTCCATTGGCATGGATAATTGGTATTAATAGTATATAGTGTATTGTGCTATGTAGGTTGGCCTTTTGTAGTTAAAAACATTTTTTCCAAAAATGGAAGCTAATTTGCTTATGAGATCAGACTTCAATGAACAGTGTTTTCTATCAGCAACTAGAATCAGCTTCCTGTTAAACTCCTCCTATTAAAACTTCTTCTAAAGCTAGAACAGTGTGTGTGTGTGTGTGTGTGTGTAAATAAAATACATTTATATTGCTCTAACTGTTTATGTCACAGCCCTTTTCCCTGAGCAAAGTGTTGGATTCAGAATAGGTTGAGAGAAACATATGAGATGAGATCTAAGGAAGGTTCAATCAGCTAAGCTAACAGGAGTTATTGGGTTGATGCTTCTTATTTGCTGAATTTTTTTTTCACTTTTGTCTACATTTGGTTGTAGAACAATTTCCCTGCTGGGAGTCCTGAAAGGCTGCAGGATCTGAAATCCACTGTGGATCTTCTCACCAGCATTACCTTCTTCAGAATGAAGGTGAGTGTTTCAAGATAAGTTGTGAAATTGGTCAAGGAAAGGAAGGACTGGTATTTGGAGATCCTAGATTCAGGAAAAGTAGTTTTCCCTTCTCACCCTTGTGTTGTGTGGCAACACTGCACTCTATGGGCTGAAGGAGATGAGAACTTGTGTTGAATAATGCTTCACAGATTGGTCTGATAGCTCCATCCAAGGATATAATCTAGCATGTGAGGGAAAAAGATGGCCAGGCAAGGGAGTAGCAGAAAGAAAGTCTTTTCTAAGGCTGACCCAGGAAGGAAATAAAGGAGCACTCCCAGTTTAACTGGGTTGGGTATGATTTAGAACCTACCTCTAGAATCATATTCTTCTGGATTCATTTTAGGTACAAGAACTGCAGAGTCCACCACGGGCCAGCCAGGTAGTGAAGGACTGTGTGAAGGCCTGTTTGAATTCCACTTATGAATACATCTTCAACAACTGTCACGAGCTATACAGCCACCAGTACCAGACTGAAGTGAGATATCCTATGCACTACCTCCTTCTCTTCCCCCTTTAATTCTTACTCCCTGTCCTTATTGGTGATCTTTTTCTTGGTGCTATGGCCATTTGTAATGACAGGCTGAGCATTTGGGCTAATAACTTCTGCAATTTCAATCTCTCCAGTCTCTTCGTTAAACTCCCAGATAGATACTATATAAAACCTGCCATTTTGAGCTAATACATTTTCTTCTTTTCTTTTTCCCTGAGGCAATTGGGGTTAAGTGACTTGCCCAGGGTCACACAGCTAGGAAGTGTTAAGTATCTGGGACCAAATTTGGACTCAGATTCTCCTGACTTCAGGGCTGGTACTTTATCCACTGTGCCACCTAGCTGCCACTGAGCTAATACATTTTTTTCTTTCTTTCTTTCTTTTTATTATAGTTTTTTATTTACAAGATATAATTGCAAAACCTTCTGTTCAACTTTTCCCTGAATTCTCCCCACTCCCTCCCTTAGACCACCCATACATATTAAATATGTTAAAGTATATGTTAAATACAACGTATGTATACATATCCATTTTGCTGCACAAGAAAAATTGGACTTAGAAATAAGGTAAAAATAACCTGAGGAGGAAATAAAAAATGCAAGCGGACAAAAACAGGAGGTGTAGAAATGCTATGTTGTGGTTCACACTAATTTCCCAGAGTTCTTTTGCTGGATATAGATGTTCTCTTCATTATTGAACAATTGGAACTGATTTGGTTCATCTCATTGTTGAAGAGATCCATTTCCATCAGAATTGATCATCATATGGTATTGTTGTTGAAATATATAATGCTCTCCTGGTCCTGCTCATTTCACTCAGCATCAGTTCATGTAAATCTCTTCAGACTTTTCTGAAATCTTCCTGCTGGTCATTTCTTACAGAGCAATAATATTTCATTACATTCATATACCACAATTTATTCAGCCACTCTCCAATTGATGGGCATCCACTCAGTTTCTAGTTTCTAGTCACTACAAAGAGGGCTGCCACAAACATTCTTGCACATGTGGGTCCCTTTCCCTTCTTTAAAATCTCTTTGGGATATAAGCCCAGTAGTAGCACTGCTGGGTCAAAGGGTATGCACAGTTTGATAACTCTTTGAGCATAGTTCCAAACTGCTCTCCAGAATGGTTTACAATTCCACCAACAATGCATCAGTGTCCCAGTTTTCCCACATTCCCTCCAACATTCATCATTATTTTTTCCTGTCATCTTAGCCAATCTGACAGGTGTGTAGTGGTATCTCAGAGTTGTCTTAATTTGGATTTCTCTGATCAGTAGTGATTTGGAGCATCTTTTCACATGAATAGAAATAGTTTCCATTTCTTCATCCAAAAATTGTCAATTCATATCCTTTGACCATTTATCAATTGGAGAATGGCTTGATTTCTTATAAATTAGAGTCAATTTTCTATGTATTTTGGAAATGAGGCCTTATCAGAACCTTTGAATGTAAAAATGTTTTCCCAGTTTATTGCTTCCCTTCTAATCTTGTCTGCTTTAGTTTTGTTTGTATAAGAACTTTTTAATTTGATATAATCAAAATTTTCTATTTTGTGATCAATAATGATCTCTAGTTCTTCTTTGGTCACAAATTCCTTCCTCCTCCACAGGTCTGAGAGGTAAACTATCCTATGTTCTTCTAATTTATTTATAATCTCATTCTTTATGCCTAAATCATGAACCCATTTTGACCTTATCTTGGTGTATGGTGTTAAGTGTGGGTCAATGCCTAGTTTCTGCCATACTAGCTAATACATTTTCTTTTTTTTTTTCTTTTCTTTTTTTTTTCCTTTTTTTTTTTTTTTTTTTTTGAGGCTGGGGTTAAGTGACTTGCCCAGGGTCACACAGCTAAGATGTGTTAAGTGTCTGAGACCAGATTTGAACTCGGGACCTCCTGAATTCAAGGCTGGTGCTCTATCCACTGCACCACCTAGTTGCCCCCAGCTAATACATTTTCAAAAGAAATTTGTGGTTTGGAAATCTTATAGGAATTCACCCAGATTCTCTGTGCTTTTTTTCATTCCTGAGAAGAATATGCTCTTTGAATTGTAACATAATGTTTTTCTCTAAAATATAATGTTCTCTGGGAGCAGGTTTCCTGGGGGGCTTCTAGGAGCAGCCTTCCTTTTAGTTCAGTATAATCACCCTAAATACAGCCAGGGATTAAAGTCCAAATCCTTTATTATCTCCATCAAAATCTTATTTCCTTCACTTGGGGCTTGGCTAGTTTTCTGGAGATCTTCTGGATCTTGCCTCTAGTCCTTTGTCTCTGCCAGCTTCTGTCTCTAGCTCCTTCTGAATGTTTCCAAATCGAAAGATTTGTACTTCAGCCTCCAGCCAGCACAAAGGTAGAAAATGGAATGAATCTGTCTCTGCCTCCGAGAGTGGGCTTCTGTTCTAGTGGGCTTGTCCTTTTCCTGGCCCTGAGAGCTCCTCCTTATAAATGTTCTCTTAAAGATGTGAATCTTGTGGAATTATAGTAAGTACTAAGTACATGTCAATTAGAGAATCATTATCTCATCAATTCTACTTAGTAACTCATTTCAAGTTCTGGCCCATGACATTTCCTTATAGGATCAGATCACTCATACTGAACCATGTTAAATTAGATAATTATTGTCTCTATCAGTTCCACTGCCTTGTAAGAATCCTAACAGAATCTAATGTTATTGATCTCTTTAATGTTATTGAAGAATCCTTCACTGCTGTAGCCTTTATCGGAGATTTCTGTGAAGACTTGATTAGTTTTTTGTTTATACTTGAGTCAACGTGCTTTGTGGGCTCCCTACTCTTTTTCCTTGGGCATTTTCTTTTGGAGAGATGGTTTTGCCTCTCGTTAGACTCTCTACCTGTCATCCAGGAAGATATTTATTTGAGAGTCTAATTTCTGAACTCTTGGCCTATAGTGAACCTCTGTTCCCACAGTATCACTTATAAAATATCTGGCCTTTTACACTTGGGTAGTAATGCCTTTTTTCCTTTTCCTACTTAATTTTCATAATTAATGTTTCTTTAAAAAGAGTAAAGTTCATGGTAGGTTTCTGAACTGCTGTTCCTCTTCTGCTAGACGAATGACTATAATTGGGAAAGGATCATTTGGACTTAAGTATGGTTCTCTTGAAGATTCTTCTTGTATAGGGCTAGGGCCAGCACTCCAGGGCTAAAACCTGTTTTTTTCTTTCTCTCTCTCTCTCTCTCTCTCTCTCTCTCTCTCTCTCTCTCTCTCTCTCTCTCTCTCTCTCTCTCTCCTCTCTCCTCTCTCCTCTCTCTCTCTCCTCTCTCTCCTCTCTCCCCTCTCTCCCCTCTCTCTCCTCTCTCCCCTCTCTCCCTCTCTCTCTCCTCTCTCCCCTCCCTCCCCTCTCTCCCCTCCCTCCCCTCTCTCCCCTCTCTCCCCTCTCTCCTCTCTCTCCTCTCTTCCTCTCTCTCTCCTCTCTCCCCTCTCTCCCCTCTCTCCCCTCCCTCCCCTCCCTCCCCTCTCTCTCCTCTCTCCCCTCTCTCCCCTCTCTCCTCTCTCTCCTCTCTCTCCTCTCTCTCCTCTCTTCCTCTCTCTCTCTCTCTCCCTCTCTCTCTCTCTCTCTCTCCCTCTCTCCTCTCTCTCTCTCTCTCTCTTCTCTCTCTCTCTCTCTCTCTCTCTCTCTCTCTCTCTCTCTCTCTCTCTCTTCCTCTCTCTCTCTCTCTCTTCCTCTCTCTCCGCTCTCTTTCTCTCATTTATTTACCAGATATATGCATGGGTAATTTTACAACATTGACAATTGCCAAACCTTTTGTTCTAATTTTTCCCCTCCTTCTCCCCACCCCCACAGATGGCAGGTCTACCAATACATGTTAAATATATTAAAGTATAAATTAAATACAATATATGTGTATATGTCCAAACAGTTATTTTGCTGTACAAAAAGAATCAGACTTTGAAATAGTGTACAATTAGCCTGTGAAGGAAATCCAAAATGCAGGTGGACAAAAATAGAGGGATTGGGAATTCTATGTAGTGGTTCATAGTCATCTCCCAGAGTTCTTTCACTGGGTGTAGCTGGTTCAGTTCATTACTGCTCTGTTGGAACTGATTTGGTTCATCTCATTGTTGAAAATGGCCACATCCATCAGAATATAGTATTATTGTTGAAGTTACAACGATCTCCTGGTCCTGCTCATTTCACTCAGCATCAGTTCATGTAAGTCTCTCCAGGGCTTTCTGAAATCATCCTGTTGGTCATTTCTTACAGAACAATAATATTCCATATCATTCATATGCCACAATTTATTCAGCCATTCTCCAGTTGATGGGCATCCACTCAGTTTCCAGTTTCTGGCCACCACAAAGAGGGCTGCCACAAACATTCTTGCACATACAAGCCCCTTTCCCTTCTTTAAGATCTCTTTGGGATACAAGCCCAGTAGTAACACTGCAAAGGGTATGCACAGTTTGATAACTTTTTGAGCATATTTCCAAATTGCTCTCCAGAATGGCCGGATTCTTTCACAACTCCACCAACAATGCATCAGTGTCCCTGTTTTCCCACATCCCCTCCAACATTGCGCATTATCTCTTCCTGTCATTCTAGCCAATCTGACAGGTGTGTAGTGGTATCTCAGAGTTGTCTTAATTTGCATTTCTCTGATTAATAATGACTTGGAGCATCTTTTCATAGTTTCAATTTGTTCATTTGAGAATTATCTGTTCGTATCCTTTGACCATTTATCAATTGGTGAATGGCTTGATTTCTTATAAATTCTTTGCTTCTCTTATTGGTATAAAAAATGTTTCCAGGAAACTTTTCCACAATTCTCCCCACTCCGAACATTTTCTTCATTTCTTGATTTTTTTCATTTTCTTGACTTCATTCCTTTTCTTTCCCTCATCGTACATGGAAAGAGTGTGAACTCGTGGGTAATCCTCTGTTGCTTAACTACCTGTATGAACTTGAGCAAATCATTTAAACTTCTTGGGTCTTCATTTCCTCACATATCAAATGAGAGGGTTGGACTAGATCACCTCTTAAGTCCCTTCCAATCCTAGAGCTTTTACCCTAATTATTATTTTTCTTTCCCTGAAAACTGGAGATGCCAAATGGACCCCATTGTTGTCCAACTGTATTGTTCAGCATTCTATAGTTCCCTGTTATGGGTTTGCATATATTATTTTTGTCATCACTGACTTATTACCACATACTTGTTTCACCAGTCTAATCAGATTGGTGACTTGACCTCATTTTCTTTAAATCTGCCATTGAAGTTGGCTAGGTATAACCTTTCCCACAGACTTCTTGAATCCAAGGGTCCTCTAATTGTCTTATGGGCAGCAAAATTTCTCTCCAGCTATATACGAAATGTCATGAGACAAACCAGACCATAGGGTAGTTGTGATTCAGAGATTGGTGGATAGGAGAGGGCGGGAGGAGGTCAGTCATTACTTACAATGAATTGGAGCACAAAATCCAGTATTACTTTAAGGACATTTATCTCTCCTTTGTTCTGGGTCTTATATGAGTCTGGGGCTGGGCTTAGTCCCTTACACAGTTCATTTATCTGTAGGAATGATGAGGTTTCCACACTGTAAATTCTAGGAGCCCCTAAATCAATCTAAATAATCACAACTTAATCTCTGAATTTCTAATTTTCCTTTATGCATACTGGTGTCAGTACTTTTGTACAGGGTTTAGATGGAGGAGAATGGGTCAGTGCTGCAGTCAGAAGGAAGCTCCTGAGGATGCAGCTGTTTTGGACCAATAGGAGTGGAGAATTCCCTACCCTTGGGGAGGAGGCTGGCCTAAAAGAGGGAGGGATGTGGATAGAGTCTCTGGGAGAAAACAAGATCCTTTCTCTGAGAAGGAGGAAAGGATCTAGGGGATGGGTATGTTATGTATGTTTTAATATTGCTGTGATTTTTGGAACAAGAAACAGGAACTGCCTCCAGAGGATCAAGGCCCCAGTATCCGGAATCTGGATTTCTGGCCCAAGCTCATTACTCTCATTGTGTCCATCATCGAGGAAGATAAAAATGCCTACACACCTGTCCTGAATCAGTGAGCAAGCACTCCTCTCCCCAGACCCTCGCTATACTCAACCCCACTCTGTCTGTCTAATGGCCTCTTTCTTTTCTGTGCCTATATGTTTACAGTGCCGCCTCCTCTTCCCGTCCATGTGTCTGTCCATCTATCCCTTGTGTCTGTCTGGTTAACTGCCTTGACTAGGGCTTGAGGTGGGTACAGAGATGTCCAGGGTGCTCCTTCCCCTTTGGCTGAGCCAGCTCCCCTGGGTGAGAGGCCTTTTGGGTTAGATATGTTCTGGATGTGCTCTGTGGAGGCTCAGTGACCCTGTTTCAGCAGTATGGCATGCGCCATCCTCTCTCTCCTTAGGACCTCACTTCCTGTCTTTCTCTTGGGGTATCAGACCCCTTCTTGTGGCCCTCCCTCTCCTTTTCCTCAGGTCTCCTTTCCCATGAGCCTAGGCTTCTCTTCTCTCCCCAGATTGCTTCTCTTCAAATTGGGCCTTTCCCTTCCCTCCTTTGATTCTTTCCTTTTCCTTCTCCTGGCCTTCCTCTGTTTCTACCTCCAGTTTCCCCACTGGAATTATGCATTCCCTGTCCTGGACCTTTCTAATTCAGAAGTCCCTTGGGCCAGGTCCTCAGTGACAGTGTCTTGTGCCCTAACTTTGAAACCCCTTCCATTCTCCAGGTTCCCCCAGGAGCTGAATGTGGGCAAGGTCAGTGCAGAGGTGATGTGGCACCTATTTGCCCAGGACATGAAGTATGCCTTGGAAGGTAAATAGTTAAAGTCATCTTCTTCCTTGAACCCTGCACCTAGCATGGCAGAATCCTAAACCAGGATGGTTCTCCTTCAGAGATGTTCCCTCTCTCATTCCCAGGAGCAGGGCTCTCACTACACTTTTCCAGTTATTCTCACCTATGTCCATCTGCCCTTTTGTTGTCGAACATTTGTGTATCTTTGTATCCCTAGTCTGATTTATTGGGATGAGACAGCTTGGTCAGAGGAAAATATCTTTCTGCCCAGTTCTCAGGGTAGAATAAGGATGATGTAGAATTGGAACGACATTGAGGGCCAAAGAAAGAATGGGTTTGGGTGTTAGTCTTAGGAGAGGGCAGTATTGTTGTAGGGAAGTAGCATCATCTCTATATCATGTTGTGGCCATGGTGAATAGGAATGTAGCTATAGGACTATAAGGGACCTCAAAGATTATTTAATTCAAACTCCTTAATTGGGCAGGTGAAAAATCTTGAACCTAAAGGGATGAAGTGCCCAAAGTCACACATCCAATAAGTAGTCGAACTTCTTGAACTACAAATCCAGTACTTTCCATGGTGCTACATGGCTTACAAGATCCCTGCCTTCAAAGAGCCTGCAGTCACTTTCATGAGAGAGATAAGATACAGGGATATGGAAAGTTAAATTCAGTGTAAGAAGTTAATTATAATTCAATACAAACATTGAGGAAATGTCATATGACAGTGCAAATGAACAATAAGTGCTTTTAGTCTAGATAAATAAGAGAAAAAATACTTGAGGCTGGTATGGGCAGATAAGACTAAGACTTCATAGGAAAGGTGGGACTCATTTTTGAAGGATAGATAGATTATAGATAAATAGAGTGGAAAGGGAAGAATATTACAGGAGATGCAAGAATTGTGTGGGCAAAGATTTAGAAGTAGAAACTCCCACCTTTAGGCTAGGATGCCCCTAAAACCATTTTGATGGAGGTTTCAGTGGCCATTAGTGACAAGGTGCTGACTGTCTCTTTGTTGAGTATCTTTATTACTCTATCTCTTAGGATTCACTCAAAATATGTACATGATTCAGCTATAAAGTAGTGAGGCTGATTATGCAAGTCACACATTGTGAAAATTGTCTCATTACTTTAGACACACATGTCTTCATCCCAAGCTCATGAAAGAGAAAAGAACATTCAGAAAACAGTGGACATTTATCAAATACCTAATGTGTACAAGTAGTGTGCTTAGGGATACAAAGCCAAACATGAATAATCTTTCCCTTCAAGAAGTTCCTCTGAGGAATATAGGATTTTGGTTTTAGATTACATAGACAAACAGAACATAGACAGGTGAAGCAGAGAATGGAAGGCTACATTTGCTTAAAGTCCAACATGAATGGTGGTTGTGAGAGAGACTCACAGGCAGTGATGGGAGCATTCTATTTGGAGTCACTGGACCTGGGATATACTACTCTACCAGCTGCATGACCTTTGGCAAGGCTCTTCACTCATGTGGGCCTTAGTTTCCTTATCTATAGAGTAAAGGGGATTGGATTAAATGGATCCCAAGGTTTCTGCTAGTTCTAAATTTGTAATTTTATGAACTTAGGTTTGCACAGCATGTTCTTATTTATCAATACTATTGAAATCTAAAGAAAGAGGAGATCAGTGTGGGTACGGAAGGTTTTTTGGAGGCAGAATTTTTGAGTTTTGTAAGATTGGAATACTTACTAGAGAAATGAGAGGGCTTTTTGGGGCAGGAAAAATAGTAGGGACAAAGACTTGGGGGCAGAGACAGCACAGCAAGATGGAAATAGCCCTTAAAAAGGAGCTTGGGGTTTGAATATGAACTGTGCTATTTACCCAGCAGTATGACCATAAGCTTAATGAGTAATTGGATATAGAAGCAAGAGAAGAAAGGGAGGCATCTAAGAGGATAAGCATTTGAGTCTGAGGACTAGAAGACTAATGGAGTTCCTGACAACCAAAAAGGGAAGTTGGAAAAGAAAATGAATCATTTCAGTTGATCCCATTTGTTTAATCAGGAAGAAATGAACAGCAACCAACTGAACCTAAGCTTTAAGCTCCACCCCAAGGTCAGGGATGGAGATGTGGTCTAGCCTACACACGAGGAGTTGGGAGTCCATGAATAAGGAGAGAGGGATCATAGCATCCTAATCAGCATTGTAAGAATATTTTATATTTACCTAGCATTTGGGAAAAAAAAAAAAACCGAATACAATACTCTGGCTCAGACAAACAAATGAGTTCCCCAGTTCAGATTACAGGCAAACTCAAGGCTTCTGACACCATGTTCTGATGTGTTTTGTACCATACCAAGTTGCCTTGCCTGAAATGTTAAAGGAAGAAGAGACCTTAGGGACATGATCTAATCAACTACTTCATTTAGAATATGGGAAAACTGAGACTCAGAGGTGAAATTACTTGCCTGAAGCCACGTAGCTAATTATAGTGTAGCAAGAGAAGGATCAGAAGGGTATGGGAAGAAAAATGGGAATAAATTCTTAACTAATGTAGACCTGAGTGATCCCCAAATCTTAGAAACAGTAGCACGATTCTTCTGGGGCCTGTCAGAACATTTGCAGAGGCATAAAGAGGTTTAGTACTTATCCCTTATTAGCCTTTTCAAACAAAGCTGCTCAGCAATAGAAGCCACTAAATATAAGAGGCACAGGTTAAGCCAAGAACTTTTTAAAGGCAGGAAATGTGCAAATAAATGCATAACTGTAAGACTTTGATACCTAGGAGAAGGCAAAGTTAGGGAATTTAGGAGCTCTGTACAGTGGGAAAGGCCTGCTCCTTACCCCCAACATGGTTCTAGATGGGATACAGAGACTGGTTCCCTCAGATAGTCTCTGGTACCCCACTCTTTCAGGACCCTATGGTCTGAATTCTCTTAGCCTAAGAAGCAGTTCCCACAAGGAAGAGGTCCTTCCAAAGGTCATCTAGTCCTTACTTCTCTTGGATAAAGGCAAAAGAGAAGGGGTTGGGGAGCAGGGCACATCTTAGGTGGGTATGGCTGCTCTGTTGTCTGCCATTTGCATTATTCACTGTTGTCTCTGCTCTGCCAAAAGGACCTACTACTGTCTTTCGCATCCGCAAAGTCCTCTTTCTGGGTGGTAAGAGCTTTTGGTTGCTGCTCCTTTGCCTTTAGTCTTGCAGCCTTTCATTTTATCTCCTTCCCTTTCCTTCCTACCACTGCCTAGTGAAAGCTCCCACTATGGCTTTAGGCGCTTACTAGCCTGGCACTGCATTAGAATGAAACCCTCACGGCAGAGGCCACCTCGAGTTCTACTCCTGGGCTAGAGCTAGGGTCAAAGGCTTACCTCAGTCTAGCGTTGCCTTTTCTTCCTCACAACCACCCAAACTTCCCCTTATCCTGTTTCCAGTGTCCTACTACCCTTTCCCCACTATCCTAACTAGCCATCCCTCTTCTGTGTGTGCCCAGTGATGAGAGCCAGAGTGGGGAGCGACCCTACTGGGGATTCTCCTTCTGGGCACATAGGACATGTTTTCCAAAAGGGGAGGAGGGCACTACAAATGACTGTAAGTAGGGCTCCTGTGGGGTTTCATCTCACTAAGAACTTGTTTCTCAGCAATAAGTCTGAGTGATCTGGAGCCCAAACTCCTGAAGTTTTAGGGCCTTTCTGTCTTGTGCCTCTTGTGCCTACAAGAGTCTGTTCCAAGCTTGCTATTGCTTTACTAGGCTACTAGGCTGAGCTGGTATTAAAAGATAAGGGATGTGAGAGGTGTGTGTGTGTGTGTGTGTGTGTGTGTGTGTGTGTGTGTGTAAGAGGGGAAATGGGGAAAGGGAAGAAAGAGAGAGATGGTATATATTGCTTGAATAGAATACAAATTTCTTTTTTTTTTAATAATAACTTTTTATTTTCCAAATACATGCAAAGATAGTTTTCATCATTCACCTTTGCAAAACCTTGTGTTCCAAATTTTTCTCCCTCTCTTTCCTAAATACATATTTCTTAGCAATACTGAAGGACATAGAATAGTTTGAAGATTTTCTTAAAACAGGATGAGATATGCTGATATTCTAAAATAGACCAGTGTCTCAAAGCGAGACTGAGAGACCTTCAAAAATAAACAGGGCTCTAAAAAAAAAATGAACAAAAGGCAGTGTTTATGATAATACAGAGGAAAAGCTGCCTGGATTGAAAAACTATCCTACTTTGATCAGGATGCCCATTCATAGAGTAATTTTGTAGAATAAGGCTGAATAATTAATATTGATTTGTGGGAGTAATTTGGCTGACTTTCACTATATTCACTGATGCTTCTCTATCAATTCTCAGATTTTCTTTTTACACTTTACATAAAATGGCAGTCTTTTTACAGGTCATGTTTGTTTTGTAAAGAGATTCGACTTGCTGCCAAAAGAGAAGATAAATTGTAATGGCTGAATCCATAGATAATAAATCACTTGCAAATCTTAAAGCACCATGTAAACATTATTTATTAGATATTAATATGCAGCCACACAAATAAAACATGCATACTTGTTGATTTAGTAATGAAGGCATTATGAATGGTCACCGCCCCTGCTTCTCTTGTCAGACACAGGCAGATAGAGGTGGTGAATCTTTGTTTTGGTATGCACAGAAGAGATCTCTGATGGTACAGTAAGATGCTTTCCTTCTCCACATAGATCGCAAACATCCAGCTACTTAATTCCCATTTTTTACAGTGCTAAATAGCTTTCTGTGGTGTTCACATACATTCAGATGTTAATGATTCCCCATTTTGGACTTTCTTATCCTCTTACTTGTCTTGAAGTTCTGTTCATTTTCTGGCTCTTGTCTATGCTTTGGGGCATTCCATCTTACCCTAAGATGCTGGCACTCTTGGATTCTCAGCTCTTTTTCCACAGTTCTCGGTGTAATTGTGTATTTGTGAAATTGTTTTTAGTTCATTCACGGTGTATGTGCTAACTCTCATATTCTAGAGCAGGTGGGGTCCCCTTGAAGGCAACTCTTTCTAAAAGTAGGAAAGCTACATTGGTTCATGATCACTGTGTAGCCCAGTGATTCTTCTCCACACACTACCACCATTTCCTCCCCTGCCTTGGACGCCAAAGCCAAATCAAGAGCTCTCTAAGAAAGTATCTTCCCAACTCGCCTTGGTTGTGTGATTAAAAGGGATCGTCCACTGAGGCCACTTGGTGTCTGTGTGCACGCATGTGTCTGCATGTGCAGATTGTCAGAAAAGAGCTGGGGGGGCTCCCCTGACCCTGGGAACCTTCTTTGATGAGCTCCAGCTGGGCTTATTGCCTTTAGAAGTGACAGCACGGTAGCCACAGACCTACCAACTAATCTCGACCTTTTCTCCCTCAGAGCATGAGAAGAACCGACTCTGTAAGAGCGCTGACTACATGAATCTGCACTTCAAGGTTAAGTGGCTTCACAACGAATATGTTCGTGACCTCCCTGTCCTCCAGGGGAAGGTGCCTGAATATCCAGCGTGAGTCAAGCTGTCGGACTGGTGGGGGGTGGGGGTGGCAAGGAGGAGGATTTGGGCACCCAGCCTGCAAAGGGAGAAGGGGGAGAGCATCTGCAGGCTTGGATGGGGGTGGGCCAGCAAAGAAGCCAGGGAAGTAAGGGCAGCTTCTCCCATTGGTCTTCCTGCCCCTGCCCCAGGTGGTTTGAGCAATTTGTGCTGCAGTGGCTGGATGAGAATGAGGATGTGTCCCTGGAGTTCCTGCATGGTGCTCTGGAGAGAGACAAGAAAGACGGGGTAGGTGTCAGGATGGGACGGGGCCTCTCTCTTCTGGAGTGATGGGCTGGGTAGTTCTGCCCAGGGCCTGACTACTACTTGGGCGTGGCAGCTACAGGCACAGGGGCTGTGTCATCTAGCATGTGTCATCCCAAGAATGGAAGTCCCTGAAACCTCATTCTGGAGCGGTTAGCCGGGAAAAATGAATTTTCCTTGGGAGATTGGGAGACCGAGGGGGCTGAAAGACAGTGGGGGATGACCCTATGCCTGGGGCTTTCTCCAGTTCCAGCAGACATCGGAGCACGCGCTCTTCTCCTGTTCCGTGGTGGATGTCTTCACACAGCTCAACCAGAGTTTTGAAATCATTCGGAAACTGGAATGCCCAGACCCTGGCATCCTTGCCCATTATATGCGGAGATTTGCTAAGGTGATCATCATCCTGACCCCTCCCCAGTCAGTGTCTTACATTGGCCCTTCTGCTCCTTGCTTGTCAGGTCTTGGCTCCATCTCAGTGGTACCCTAGGTGGGGCAGAGGTCCACAAGGGTGTGATCATGTGATGCGAGCTTAAGGCTATGCCCTCTTGCCCATGCTCACTGCTGAGATTAACGGGCATTTGGAGGCTCAGATAAGTGGACGCTGGACACTGTGACAGGGCTACCAACTAGGAGATGGACAGATTTTTTTTCTCCCATTTCTTGCAATCAGTTTTTGTGATTGGGGGCTCGATGGCTGTTGTGCCCTTTGGGTGAAAGCGGCACTTGGCCACAGTTCTGTAGGTGTGCCCTGTGGCTCTTGTTCCCAACTTGGATGACAGCAAAGCTGACACCTCCTATTTCCCTGCCCTTCCTCCATGCTCTCTTTTTCCGCAGACCATTGGAAAGGTGCTGATGCAATATGCAGATATTTTAGCCAAGAATTTCCCTTCCTATTGTGACAAGGAGAAACTGGTAAGAGGTGGTCTCCCCCAAAGTGGAGGACTGTTGCATGACTCCCAGAGGGAGGAGCAAGAGTCCCGAGGAAGTCGTGTTGCTAGATCAGCCGCTGACCTTCTAGGAAAGATCCTCCCTGCACTTTCCTGACTCCTGCCACTGACTCCCTTGTGTGTCAGATCCCAGCCCTGGGGCCCCGGGGACCCACTGTCAGGCTGAGTCTTCATTACTTTTCATTAAAAATTCACCCTGACCTGAATTTCTGTCTTTACAAACAGCAAATGTAAGATAATTCTTTGTTTCTTTTCTGCTCTCCCATCCAGAAAAGGTGTTGAGCAGTGAGAGGTCTGGGTCTCCTGGAAAGGTTGAGACTAAGATGAGCACTCAGACTAATCTGCATTAACCACCTTCTCACTGAGCCCCTATGACCCTAGGGGATGCTAGAGGAGAGGATCTAGTGACCCATTTCTAGTGACCCATACTCTAGTAACTGCAGATATAGTAATCCATTTGTCCTGCAGTGCCTGGGAGTGGGAAGGGTCTCTCAGCAGCTCTGCCCCGTTTCTTTAGCCTTGCATCCTAATGAACAATGTGCAGCAGTTGAGAGTGCAACTGGAGAAGATGTTCGAGGCCATGGGGGCCAAGGAGGTAGGTCACGAAGGACGGACCACTTCCTTCCATTACTTCTCAAAAGGACAGAATAAGACACTGCTGGGGTGGGGGGGGGGGGGGAGTGGGAATGCCTGACCACAACTAAGGTAAAGGGCTGGGTGGATTTGGGAAGTTGGTGGGGGCAGGGAGGAGGGACTGAGGTAGGAGAGGAGCTTAAAGAAGACTTGGAAAGATTGAATTGGGAAAATGGAGGAACCTCCTGGATAAGGAGGGGGGAAAAGTAAATGGGCCACTCTCCTGTGTTTGTAGCTGGATCCTGAGGCAGGAGACAACCTGAAGGAGCTTCAGGTGAAACTGAACACAGTTCTCGATGAGCTCAGCACAGTATTTGGGAATAGGTAAGTGGTCCCGGCCACCTGCCCTAGGCCTTTTCCACCCCTGTCTCACAGTGGTTGGAGGCCTCCACTATGGGAGCAAGGAGAGTTCCTGGGGCAGTTTGAAGAACAGGAATTGGGTGGAACTTCCTCTTAGAATCTTCCAGAGGCAGATAAGAGCAGCAAGCTGAGCTTGATATGTCGGGTGTTTAGTTTTCAGTCACGGATTGACGAATGCGTTCGACAGATGGCCGACATCCTGAGTCAGGTGCGCGGCCCGGGGAATGTAACCCCCAACACCAGAGGCTCGGTGGCTCAGGAGGCAGATGGCGTGCTCCGACCCCTCATGGACTTCCTGGACAGCAAGTGGGTGCAGAGAGGATGCGTGTCTCTGGAAAGTGGCTAGGGGGAGCAAGCAAACCAGAGACAGAGGCCTTATGGGAAGCCCAGGGGGCTTGGAGGTGCCCTCATGTCCTGACCCTGGGGCTCTGGCTCTCTCTAGCCTCACGCTCTTTGCCACGGTGTGTGAGAAGACGGTGCTGAAACGGGTGCTGAAGGAGCTGTGGCGGGTGGTGATGAACACCATGGAGAAAACGATCGTGCTGCCCCCACTTACAGACCAGACGGTGAGCCTGCCCCTCCTAGAGACCACCAGGTGAAAGCACCCCCGGCGTGCATGGCCCCTCGTTCTCGCACCCTAGTTCTCCAGCCAGGGATGCGGCACTCACTGGCCGGATAGCATTCATCCAGAGGGCTAGGGGTTGCATTTTCTTCAATTAGAGTCTGTATGCTTTTAAAACTAATCTTTGTTGTCCTCCCTGCTTAGGGGCCCCAGTTGATCTTTACAGCTGCCAAAGAGCTAAGCCATCTCTCCAAACTCAAGGTATGATGTTCCAGCCCAAGGCTTGTAGATGAGGATGAGTATTCCAAGCAGGGCAGAGGGACAAGACGGAGAAGGGCATCATGGGTGTTAAGTGTGGCATCTTCTCTACCTAACTGTAGGGCTCAGGGGAGTGGTTCATTTCCTGGGCAATCGCTCCTTCCCAGAGACAAATGCAAGGCTGCCCCAGCAGACAGGCTGGAGTTGGGGGGGAGGGAACTTCCAGCTGTCTAACCTGAAGAAGATGGAAGAGGATGTTCTCATGGAGTTGTCTGTTGGCAGAAGGTGGAGAGCGGCCATTCTTTTAAACTTCTGATCTCATGTTTTCCCATATCTGTGATTATAGGACCACATGGTACGGGAGGAGACGAGGAACCTCACCCCAAAGCAGTGTGCTGTCCTTGACCTTGCACTGGATACCATCAAGGTGGGATGAAAGACTCTTCCTGATTTCTCTAGCCCATCTTATCCACATGGCCCCACGCAATTTCGATTCCACTGAGTCAGGAGCTTCCCGTATTCCTTAATCCCAGCTCTGCATTCACAGTAACAACAATAATGAATGTTAAGCCAGATCTCACCGAAAGTTTACGATAGTGGTGACTGACTTTTGGAGAAATTTATTCCTCCACTCTCCTAACAGTAGCATGAAGAGTAGCTCATCTGGGAACTTTTAGAACTTGCTCCATTCAGAAAATGCTTTCTAAGAAACCCAAGCAAGGTTTCCCCCCCAAAAAAAGTCTTGCCTCAACAAGAGAGATGGTAGGTAGTTGGTATTTTTTCCTTGCTTTTGGGGGCCCAGACTTCCTGAGTGAGTCCACGGGAGAATGAGAAATTAGGTGAGGAATTTGCAAACATTAGGAATGCCCTCTCCTTTCACACATGCTACTAGTCATGGAAGGTGCACCTGAGCAGTAACTTGGCCCTGCCCCACAATTTTGGACCAAAGGAATGATTTCCATTACCCTTCTTTTATATTGCTTCAGGTCTCTATAAAGGTGTAATTTAAGCTTTTAGTCAGAATTTTTATCGTATTTTTATCTCTAGCTTTCCTACGTAAAGTTCCTTTTCTCTCCAAATCCAGAATTCCCTAACCTAAAAAACGAGGGTGAACATACAATTTTTATTACTAATTCAGGACCCCAATTATCTGAGCAGTGAAGTCACTCTTGTAACAACAATAATTATAAAAATAATATATCTGTATATGAATGTTTAAAATAATGTTAGCAATAGCTGATAGTCATATAGTGCCTACTATGTACTAGACATTTTACTACACCCTTTACAAATATTATCAAATTTCATCTTCATAACAACCCAGAATTAAGTGCAAGGGTGAGGAAACTGAGGCAAACCAAGTGACTTGCTCAGGGTCACAAAAATGGCCTTCCTGACTATAGTCCCACTGCTCAATCCACTGTGCCACCAGCTGCCTCCCGATTGCCTCAGTCTCTTTCTGTATATGTGTGTGTAATTTTAAAGTCATATCATTACCCTGGTCAAGAAGCTTCAGTGGCTCCCTGTTGCCTCTATTATAAAACATGTATTTCTGTCTTTGAATTTAAAGGCTTTCATTTCTACCTTCATCTTAACTTTCTAGACTTATTTCACATTACTTCACACACCAATCAAACTGCCCTTGCTGTACGCTATAGCTTTCTATATCCAGGCTTTTTTTGTTTGTTCTGATGATTAGAATGTACTCCTTCTTCATCTCTGTTTTCTATTTCCTCTTAAGGCTGAGCTTAGGTGCTGTGGGATGAAATGTTTCTGATTCTTCTGGCTGTTAATATTCTGTCCCTTAAACTTTTATGCATATAGGTAAACATATATGAGCATAGATACATATATAAAAATGTTCATAATAGGTGCTTAACACCTACATAAATAGTTTAGATCAGATAAAGCAGAGAGGATCCCCATTGCACAGAATGCACTCTAAGTTCTCTTCCACCCTTTAAGATTCTGAGATCATCCTGGTATTATCTGGCCTTGTCATGGATGTGTGCTTACTGGAATAAGTGCTGCCTTCTGTCTTGTGTTTCTCCTTTCCCTACTTTTAATTTCATTCTTAGCTCTTTTCTATCAATCCTACACCTAGTGTTAATGAAACTATAATAATAACTGGTTCCCTTCCAGCAATACTTTCACGCCGGTGGCAATGGACTGAAGAAAACGTTTCTTGAGAAGAGCCCAGACCTGCAATCCCTTCGCTACGCCCTGTCCCTCTACACACAGACTACAGACACACTTATCAAGACCTTTGTGCGGTCACAGACTGCCCAAGGTGAGGCCTCTGAGAGAAGTGTCCCTCTCATCTCTTTTTTGTGTCACCTCAGCCTCTGTCAACACATCCATTTGCCAAGGATTTAGTGTTTCCACTCACTCTCACCAGATATCAGTGATACCTAGGGACTCATCCCACTCCCTATCCTTCCTGCAGCTTACAGTTTCATACCTTTGTTCTTGACTTCTAAGCTTCTTATTCCCAACCTCAAGCCCATTGATAATTATCTTTGCCCCTGAAGGTTCAGTATCCCCTCTGCCTTGAAGGGCACAGTGTCTCTAGAATCCCTAATTCCCTAAGGAATTTGCCCGTTCCTTATAGCCAGCCTATAGAATCATAGACTCAAAGCTCAATTCATACTCTCTACAATTTCAGCCATAATTTTTTTTATCCTTTGCTTAAGGCCTCAATACTTAGGGCTTCTCAATACATTTTTCATTCATTTCATAAGTCTTTTTCCATCTCCTATCTATTCCTCAGCCAAGATGCAGACTGCAATAATGTCACCAGAATATTTTAATACTTTCAAACTATTTTGAACATTTTCACTTCAGTGTCAAATTTTCCTCGTCTCCAAGAGCCTCAGAGGGACACTGAAGGGCAAGCAGCCCTTGTATTATTTAAAGCTTGGCTGGGGAGAGTAGGGAATGGAGGAAAACTTATATAAAATAGTGAAAAACAAATGGACTCAAAAGCCCTTAGTGGATAAAGAAAGATTAAGAGATGGCTTTTCTGCATCTAGAAAAGCATGGGAAGTGGGGGAAAGGAAGGAGAAGATTTTTATCTGGTTGTTGAGGGTGGAAGAGTCATAAATGGAGCAAGGAATAAGGAGACATTTTAAGACTAAAGATGCCCAAAGGTATCACAGAATAAATTGAAGAGAGAGATAATAAACTAATAGAGTTATATAGAGCCAGAGGGCTCATATTGAGTGTTGATACTTTTGTATATGCACATATAGAATAAAACTTTGAAGGTCTGCCCAAAGAGTTGAAATTTGATGGGTTGGAAAATATGTTTTTGAACTGGAAGATGGCCTGAATAAAACAAAACAATGTTGGAGAGAAACCTGCATTCTAACTATGGCAAGGGGGCATGTGGAATGATGGGCACAGGAGCTCTGGTGACTAGCCAGGGCCATCTGGGGATAGCTAGAATGGAAAGAGTTAGGGATTGGTACGAAAAGCTTGGAGGAACACTGAGGAGGCAAGAGAGCACATGTTCCCTTCTCTCAAGCCCCCAAGAAGTCACCTTTGTGTTCTGTAACCCTCTGCTGCTTGACTAAGTGAAGGCAACAATACCTCTTCCTCTTTGCCCTGTTTTAAAGTCTTGTTCCACTATTCCCTTTATAGAACTTGGCAGAGGGAAGAGAGGTGTCCCGTAGTCCTAGTTCTGTTGCCTTGTCCACCTTTAAGCTGTGGGGCTCTCCTCCCAGGTGGATCCCTGAATTAGCTTCTCTTCCTGGGTGGGCTAGAGATCCCTCCCATGCCTTCCCTGCCCAGTTGAGGAATGGTGGCTTCTGTCTGTATCTCCAACTCTTAAGAAGGGTTTATAGGGGTTCTTAGAGGTCAGCCCGTTCAGGCTGCCGCCCCATATTTTAAATTTGAAGACACTAAACGTACATTTTAAAACATGTCACCTCTTTATTCTGTATTCTCTGCTGCTTGCAATGTGCCCTCCATTGTGTGATATCCAGTCCTTATGGGGACCCTCGCATATCTAACCTCCTAACTTCCAGGACTGTTTCTCCCTATGAACAGTTACTCTCATGGGTGTACCTGATTGCTTTCTAACTACTCTTCTCTCTCTGTTCTGCCACTGCTGCCACACCGCTTGACTTTTCTTTGCTAACCCAGTGCATGATGGGAAGGGTATTAGGTTTACTGCAAATGAAGACATTCAGCCGGAGAAGGGTATGTTATTCTCTGGCGTGAAGCCAAGAACGCCATCCAGGCCTCTCCTTTTCCCTCTCCCCCTCCCCAGTGGAATGTTATGTGCTGCTGATGCTTGGGATGGGCCTGGTGTTAGAATGAAATAACTCAGAATTGTGGAGATATGGTATCACATTCTAACAGCCCAGGGAGGAGTTTTAGGGTAAGTAAGGATGATGGCTGTGCTCTCTGAGGTAACCTGTCCTGATGATGTGCTCCAGATTGGAGAAGTCTAGAGCAAGCTTTTTAATATTTACTTTTTGGCCTTCTGGGTCTTTAGGAGCAGGAGTTGTAAAGCAGGTTGTTGAGGAAAGCAAGATTTCTGCATGTTTGGAGGTGGGGCCGAACATACACATTGTACTCAGAGATGCCAGGGCAGATACAGTTCTTCGGTCCGGCCACATGATGGCACACTGACTAAAATAAAACATTTTGTAATTTCCATTTTAAAAGACATAGAAAACTTCTCCAGCCATTACCTAAATCATCCCTTCCAAAACATACCTGGCAGGGCTTTTCTTGAATTCCCAGAAGGGATAACCTGTTCTAAAGGATAATGGTCTCTCTTTGGGGTAGGTTTCTTAGGAGTTTCTTCCTTATATCAAGCCTAACTATACCTCTCTGCAATTTCTGCTGATCACTCCTGCTCAGCCCCACCATGTCCAAGCAGAACGAGAGCTTTGGTTTGTTGTATCAACAGATCACAAGTACCCTCTAAAAATAAGTATTTCTTCTTTGTCTTCAAATGGAAGATGGAAGCTATTAAATAGCCTAGTGCTAAGTATGCTTTCTTACACTCTGTGCTTTAGAATCCCTACAACTTGAAATTGAACCATTAATAACTAACTTTGATCATTCAGTTATTTCTGAATCTAACCAATCATCCTATTCTCTAATGTATATCTCTGTTCTTCCTACAAAGATGCTATGGAAGCTAAAGCTTTACTAAATTCTAGATAAACTGTGTCTATAGCCTTTCTTTCATTTGTCTATCAACTTGATCTACAGAGGAAATAAGTTTAAGAACAAACCTGTTCTTGATGAGTCCCTGCTGGATCTTGATGATCGCTAATGTTTACTTTTTAGTAATACCTTCCTTAAAAAAATGCAGAGACGGGGCCAGGAATCCAGTTCAAGTTCTGTTGCCTATCAAGTGCTGACTTCCTCTCTGATCATTTTATTTTTGAAACTTGAGATGATGTGTTTCTTTTACATTCTTGTGGGACCTCTCCTATTCTCTAGGATCTTTTAGAAGCCATGTTCCTTATGTACAATCATCAGGTCTTTCAGAATCCTGACATATAGTTTGTTTGGACCTCACAACTGGCCCTCATTTAGGGCAGCTAAGTCATCTCTTACTCTCTCCCTGTTTCTTTTGGGTTCCAATTCCCCAGTAGATTTTGCTTTTTCTCTCAAAAGAGCATTCACCCTCCTTATAGAAAAGACCATAAGTACAATAGTACAATAAGAAGCAAATGGTTCTGCTTTTTTTCCACTATTAGTTATCATTCTATCCATCCTAAACAGCAACTGTTCTAAGCATGCTTTTGATACTCCTCTTCCTTCTTTAGCTCAACCCTTCCCCTAAAATATAATTTAAAACTTTTTTTTCTCCTTAGCTTCTTTGGTGGTTATTAATTATTCTGAGATTTAGTACTTCTAATGCTATTCATACAGAACTCTATTTACTTTTATATTCATCCTTCAATACATGCTTTTGCTTCCATCTAAGATAGTTAATGAATTCTTTATGAATTTGTATCACTGTCTCTAGATAACCTCTGGGAATTGTTTTTCTTTATATCTTCAGAATGATTTCTTTTTGTGTCTTCAGAACTTCATTCTTGAAGTTTTCTGTCTTTTGGGGGATGATTGCCTCTGGAGAATTTTAAGCTACCTTACCCACCTTTTATTTGAAAGCTTCAAAATTTGTTCTCTAAAAATTGAGGGTACATGTCAAATTATGCCCAAGTAACTCCAAGAAACTATTGGTTAATTGTCATAAGGCTCCCATCATTTTTATTTAAACAACTAGTTCTTGACACTAGATTAACTGTTCCCAAAATGTATTTCTCCGTTTTTTGAGAACTTGAAATTACTATTAGGGCAAATCAAGAAATTATTAATTTGCATATTTTTGGAATAGATCCAGCAGATGTCAGGATATTTGAAGTGACCTATCACTATTTTTTCATCTTTTCATGTAAAATTCATGCTCTCTTTCCCAAACTTTTCATTTATTTTGTCCTTCCACCCAGGTCATATATAGCATATATTTTTATGACTATTAATTCTATTTTTGTCTTTATTGATTGTCAGCCAAATGCTTCCCACCTTGTTTCCCCTTTCTGGTTCTTGAATTTCTTTACATGGGCTTCTCTTCTTAATATATAGTGCTACTCCATCTCAGCCTTAGCTCTATCATACTCTTTTTGAGTAAACAAGACCCTTCCAAGACCAAATCCTATTCAAGGTTCCTATCCTACCAAGTCTGACTGAACCTTTGTCTTGAAGATTTGCTTCTTTGTGTTAAGTATGTAGTTCATCTTACTTGTTACCCATACTTTATGTTTTTATGTGTAGACATCTGAAACTATGCAATTTTTTGTTGACTACTATGAATTTCTGCCTTCCCTCCCCTATTCATCTCTATTAATGGTCTTATTTCCACAGTGTATCTACTGTCCATGAAGCTTGGTGGATGAATATAGACTTCTCCTACTCCTCACCTTTCCAACTGAAGGTCCTTTTGGTTAGATTTGCAATACTCCAGACAGATGTGTTTTTAAATAGTTCTTAAAGACTGATTTCTCTGACCTGCTCTTTCTTCCTGTGTTTTAAGCTGGGATTTAGAAATCCAAATTTGGTTCTTAAATATCACCTTCTTAAAACCTTTTCCAAATTTACCTTTGCCTTTACTTGTTGAAAATCCTCCCAATCCTCCCAAGGTTCTTAGTGTCTTGTCCAGTATTTCTGAGTGATGCTTTCTAGATATTTTGTTTCAGTGACATGGAAAATCCCCATCTAGCTGTCCCTGCAGCCTAGCCAGCCTCTTGCTTTGCTGTCAGAAGTAGGTAATAGTCTACAGGTTCTTTTGGTATCTTCAGGAGAATACCGTGGCCAGGAGCCAAGAAGAGTTGAGATTCTAGGGAACCCCTGGTGATCTGAGAGAGCTGACCAGGCAACAATGGAGCCATATTGATATGAAATGATCCTCCTAAAGGGGAAGCATTATCAGCCTTACCTTCATCTTTCCCTTCCTTTCCTGCATTACATACTCCCTAGTGGCTGCTGCAGGATGATTGCTGCTTGGCTTTGGGGCAGGGTGGGGCTGCCTGAGCTCTTACTCTGGGCTCCCCAGCTTCACGGTCTTGTTCAGAGCTAATCCAGCCCCAGGGCTCCCAGCTGATGGCTTATGTGCCTGCTTTATAGGATCAGGTGTGGATGATCCAGTGGGAGAAGTCTCCATCCAAGTGGATCTGTTTACACATCCTGGGACTGGGGAACACAAGGTCACTGTGAAAGGTGAGAAAGGCAGATGGTATCTGCATGGGGAGGGAAGGGGGAATGGCAAAGGCCAGGAATTCTGGCTAGGAAGGATGAGGAAAGAAGGAGGGTATGATGAAGGGCATCCCTCCTCTTTCTCATCCAGGGAGTTTTCAATGAACTGCTAAATTTCCTGGATTCCTTTCAGATGAAACTTTCCTTTCCTGATTCCCAGACACAGGCCAAGTCTAAAGTATCCACAGTGCCTAGAATGTCTTCCCTAGTTTCTCTAAGAGAAATGCTATGTGGGGCCTAGCAAGGGTGGGAAAGGGGGAGGGAAGTGATTATATGGACATGGGAAGACCCTCCTAAACTTCTAACTGGGCCCTCTTCGTTTGGGTAGTGGTGGCTGCCAACGATCTCAAATGGCAGACAGCAGGCATGTTCAGGCCTTTTGTGGAGGTGACCATGGTTGGCCCACACCAGAGTGACCGAAAAAGAAAATTTACAACCAAGTCCAAGAGCAACAACTGGGCCCCCAAGTACAATGAGACGTTTCACTTGTGAGTGGGGAGCACTTTTCATGGGGGAAGATCTTAGGGGTGAGGGGAAGAATGGTAATGAGGGTATTATGAGAAATGTTGTTTGTGTGGGGAATTCAGTAGCCCCAGCTAACAGGGTCCCACCCTCTTGTGCTCACAGCCTTTTGGGGAATGAGGAAGGGCCCGATGCCTACGAACTTCAGGTGTGTGTGAAGGACTACTGCTTTGCACGTGAGGACCGGGTGCTGGGGCTAGCAGTGATGCCATTGAGGGAGATGGCAGCCAAAGGTAGCTGTGCCTGCTGGTGCCCCCTGGGCCGGAAGGTCCACATGGATGAAACAGGCCTGACTATTCTTCGGATTCTGTCCCAGAGAAGCAATGATGAAGTGGCTCGAGAGTTTGTGAAGCTCAAATCAGAGTCTCGTTCCTCAGAGGAAGGGAGTTGAGTCTCCCATCCCATGTGCCAACCTGGGCAACTGTACCTGCCTTCCTTCATATCATCAAATTCCCATCCTTCTCCCTGCCAGGCTCATGGAAGTTAGCTGTGGAGTAGCCTTTGATCATCTGTAGCCAAGAGGTTGATGTCTAATTTTTAGGAGAAATTCTGGGAAGGAAAGTTTTCTCACAGGGAGAAACACAGGCACTAGGCTGCAAAGATAGCCAGGAGAGTTTTTCCTTAAGAACCAAACCAAAATCTCTGACTGTTGGTCTCATGAACCTTTCCTGAAGGATTCCCTCTATTAATATTTCACCTTCTCTACACTTAGCCTCTTGTTTATCTCTTTTATTTCCACTCCTAAACATTCCCCCCAAATTTAAATGTATCCATGTTATTCATATGAAGAAGTAGGGAGATCTAGAATGATTGGTAGTGAATGTCTGATGAACAGCAGAGTTGGCTAGATCCACAGATGTGCCTGATACCTCTAGTCCTCATTGGTAATCCTGAGGGTGTCACCAAGAGCTGAAGTGCCTGAGCAGAGGCTGCTTTCATCTCGCTGCTTCAACCCCAAGGACAAAAAATATGTCACTAAGAACTGGAATAAATAATGCCAGGGATAAATTATACCCCACTTTTGGGCCTTGGCCTAAGAGCAAATACCTAATTGCTGGCTCTGAAGAGGGAGTTTCCAGAAGCTTTTAAAAGTGTCACAATCAGAACAGATTCACATGGTGCTTAGGAGTCTGGGACAGTGTCTTTGGGTTGGCCCAGCCTGGGTTGCTGCTATGAATGTGAACAAATGTAAGCAGGCCAACATAATAAGCAGAAGGGGAAGGTTCTTTTTCTTTCTGGGCTAGATCCTGAGATAAATCAGTGGCTGCAGGAGTTGGATTTGGGAGAAATTTTCCTGCTCCACTCATCTTCTACAGAGGGGGTGGTGTGCCTCTGAAAAGTAAGACTAGTCAGTCCCTGTTACCCCTCTTGGTCAACAGGTAGGACTCTCTGGATTTTTTTTTTTTTTTTTTTGGTATGGACTTTCTTTAGATACTTGTACAGCTACATGAAGTGGGATTTGGATTTCCCTGGCATGCTTCTAGGATTCTTGGGAACTTGATGTCCACAGATACACTGCCCAAAACACTAAAAAAGAAATCAAGGCATTTTTGCTATTGTTAATCATTGTATGTGCCATTGTTGCAGAAGATTATAGGATAGTCTTTAATAAATTATCTTTTAGCAGCATTTTGTGTTGTTTTTCTTTTTTATAAAATGTGTAAAAAATCAGAAATCCAGTGGACTATCCATTTTTAAATTACCATGTGTAATGATTTAAAGTTTACAAAGTATTTTTGTAAATTTTTATTTGATTATTATTACAACAATCCTGTGAAATGGATGCAATTATATGATCCTCATTTTACAGATTATTAAACTGAGACACTGAGAAGTTAAATTATTTATTCAGGGCCAAGACAGCACGAGAAGCAGCTTTTAAATTGAGAACTTTCGGCCTCCAAGTCCAGTGCTGACTACAGCACATAACCTCCTCACCGACATTTGCTGTTACACTTCTGCTCAGTTTGAGAGGAACACTAAGACATCATGGAACAGTCGGTATGATCTAGAGCAGAAAGTAACAAACTGGACTAGTGGATTTGGCGGGCTGAACTGGATTAACAAATGTTAACAAAATATATAAAAATGTAATATAGATAATGCTAATTTGTGGTTTTCTAGGTCAGTATGCTGAGCGGCAGCCCAGATAACCATTTCTATTTGAACTTGACACTGCTGCTGTGATGGATATAGTATTGAATTTGACAAACAAGTACATGTGGTTTCGAATCACATCCCTGACTAGCTTTGTGACCCTAGGCACGTCACTTAGCTTGTAAGCTTTAGTTTCCTCCTCTGCAAAATGAACTGGAGAAGAAAGAAAATGGAAACCACTCCATTATTTCTGCCAAGAAAACTCCAAATTTTCAGACATGGCTGAAAGTGACTGAACACAGCCTATAGAGGAAAGGGAACATCAGAAGTAGAAGAAAATCTAATTTACCATTGAGGGGCAGGGTTCACAGCTCCTTAAGATGTGGCTCATCTCTGTACTTCCTGCTCACTCCCGATGATTCTCAGCATAAGTAAATGACTTTTGGATAAGGTAGTTACTGCGCTTATTCAATTATTTGTCATTTACCAACTTCGTGCAAGACACGGGGACACCGGGAGACTGAATCCCTGCCCTCAAATGCCTTACTTCCTATGGGAGAATGCAACATTCATATTATATACGTACATTCTCACACACACACACAGATGATTCTGAAAAAGAGAAAGCCCTGGTAACCATGAAATCCTCTCCCTAAAACATAGCAACTGGGGTAGGCATGGATTCTGCTCTGGGAGGCAGAGATGAGAAGGAAATTGTTTCTAGGAACGACGGCACCAGACATTCCCAAACACCGGTGGCAGATAGAGAATTCGCATGCAGGTCCTTTGAATCTAAATAATAAGAACTAACATATAGCTAGTACTTTGTCAAGACGCTGAGTGCTTAGCACTTCACAATTCTTCCGTTTGATTCTCCTAACAATCCTGGGATGTAGATGCTATTATTTCCATTTTACAGATGAGAAAGCCGAGGCGTTCAGGGACTAGGTGACTTTCCCACGCCTTTCTAGTGAAAGTATCATCATTTTACAGAGAAGGAAACTGAGGCAGACAAGTGCTGAGTGACTTGACCTAAATCATAGCTAGGATTGCACCGGCTGAGAGTATTGCATTTTACAGTCGCTTCCTGTCATGGAGCTTAAATAAGTGTCAGGGACTTGGGACACCTGGCTTCTAGGAGGTGTCAGACTCGAGTGCAAGTCCTTGTGGAAGCAGAGCTTCTTTTGGGTAGGAATTCAGAGTCGGACATTAGGGGGGCGGAGCCAGCAAAAGCTGCATCTGCGCACTAGGCCGGGTTTGGGTGGAAATCGAGGTGTTGGCTATGGGAGGGCGGAGCCAGCGGAAGCTGCGCCTGCGCCCTGAGCCTGGTTTGGGTGGGAATTCTGAAAAAAACGTCACGGGCGACGGGGAGTCCGGATCCAGAACTGGATTTGGACTGAAATTGGGAGCGGGAGCCGGCGATGGTGAGTGACGAGTAATGGCCGGGGAGGGCCTGACCATCTTTCCTTACTAGGAGTGAGGGTGAGAGCGGTGCTTCATTCTCTGGACACCCTTTCATCTCTCCCCAGTACCTCAGGGCCCCTCCGTCAGTGAGCCTGCTCATGTTGGGACGCCTCCTTGAGGATCCCTGCCCCCCTCCCCCTCACAGGCCACCGGAAGTAATGACCTCGTCTGGGCCTGGGAGAGGGCCGCTCCGGACCGCCACTGGGCTGTAAGCATCCAGGACCCCGAGTCCCTGCCGGGCGAACTCCACTCCATTGAGGATTTCTAGAGGTTTGAGGACGCCTTTAAAATCACGGGGCTTGGCAGATCCAAGTGTTCTCGAAGGTGGTCCCCCTTAGCAAAGGGGCAGAGATGTCCAACCTCAGACACTAGTGGGACCCAGGGCAATCAGCTAACCTCTGCTTGCCTCAATTTCGTCCACTCTAAATGGGGATGATGACAGAGGTAATATTGGTAAAGCCTTTTGCTCCCCTGCTGTGTAGTAGTTCTTTATAAATGTGTATTCCTTCTCTCCTCATCTGAGCGTGATCCTGAGAGTGAAACTTACTGACCCATTAGAAATAAAGTACAGTGGAGGCATAAATAACGGATTAAAAGGAGGGATTTAGATTTTTTTTCTTTAAGAGGAAGATAATAAACAAATGCTTTGTTATACAGAGAGACCAAACAGAAGAAAATAACTGGAAATCCAGGTGGAGTTATGTTTTAAAGAGCTTTAAATGTCAGGCTGTGAGATTTTAATTTAATCCTAGTTGCAGCAGTGATCTGCTGAAGATTTCCGAGCAGCTAATGGCGTGGCCAGATCTGTCCCCTAACAACATTGTTTTGGCAGTTGTGTGGAGCGTAAATTGTAGAGAATAAAAGCTTGAGCCAAGAAATTATTATAATTGTGGAGATAGAGTCTATAGGTCTTGTCAACGAATTGGGTCCGGGGGAGTCAGAGAGTAAGGGAGAGGGCCATAAGAAGCAAACTCTTCCCCTACCTCCTTATCTCACAACTTATCTTACAACTCAGCATTTCCCCCTATATTTCTTCCTAAATGCCTTTTTTCTTTGCAAAGTCCAATCCTACTGTTCGTATCCTGGATCTCATTTTTCCCCATTTCCTCCTGTAGATTGTCCCCATAATCCTTTCTCTTATTTTTAGTCCCAATTCACAGGTTCCTTCCCTACTTGCAACATATACGCCCCTTTCCTTCATCCTTAAAAAACAGAACAAAACTTCTAACTCTTACTGTCTCTGCTAGGTGCTTCTCTTTTCTTTTTTTTCAGCTAAACTCCATGAAAGAGTGATCTTCCTTTCCTCATTCTCTTGTAAGTTCTTTCAAATCTGGCTTCTAATCTCATTACCAAATTAAAACTCTTCTCACCGAAGTTACCAAAGATTTCTAAATTTCTGTATCTAATGGCCCCTGCTTATTTCTCATCTTTCTTGACCTCCCTGAAGCCTTTGACATTGTTGCTCACCCTTTACTCCTTTATAGTCTCTTTCTGAGCTTTTGTCACTCTTCTACACTTCTGTCTTCCGAACTCTCCCTTTTTTCTGTATACTTTTTCACTGGATAACTTTATCAACTCCCATAGGTTTAGTTTTCATCTCAGTGCAGATGACACGCAGATCTACATATCCAACTATAGTCTCTCTTTCTTTAAGAGATCCAGTCACTAACTGTGTGACCCTGAGCAAGTCACTTAACCCCAGCCTCAGAAAAAAAAAAGAGAGAGATCCAGTCAGCTGTTGCCTCTTGGTCATTTTCAGCTGGGTGTCCCATATGTATCTCAAACTCAGCTTGTCCAAAAAAGAACTCATCTTTTCCCAAAAATCTGTTCTTCCACATTTGCCTTTTATTGTCCGGAGTATTGTCAGGAGTACTGTAATACTTGTAAGTCAGTCACCTAGGTTCACAGTCTTGATGTTACTAATGCTTCACTCTTGCTTATCCCATATCCAGTGAATTGCCAGATTTTGTATTATATAGCTCCTCTTATCTGATGTATCTGATCTTTAGTTTCCCTTCTCACAAATTTAGTTCCCTTCACCTCTTGTTGGATAGCTTCCTATTTGGTCTCCTTGCCTCAAGTCTCTACCCATGTCTTTACCCATCTACTCATCACACCTAGGATCATATATAAATGACTCTATCTGGCATTTAAAGCTCTTCATTATATGACACTTTCCTTTTTTTTCCTTCCATTTTTCTTACAATCATTCACCTCTATCTGCTCAGTGATAAAGGCAAAGTGGTGGCTTGCTGCTCCTCACGCATAACATTCTGTCTGGATCTTTGAGAATCTTTTTTGTTGTTGTTCCAGCTCCCAGCCAGGATAGTATCTGACGTATATATTAAATACATAATTTTTTCCTCTTCATCTCCCATTACCACATTTTTATACTAACTGTTTCATTTGCTCCTTCTCTCTATATCTTGAAATCTTTTTTTTTTTTTTTACAACTTTGCTGAAACACTAGTCTTAATTGATTTGTGCATCTGCTATTGCTCTCTCTCTCCCAAGACTGCCTTGTATTTATTCTCTTTATGCTTGAGAGGATACAGAATTTATGGCATAGAGGATACAGAATTAGCTTCAAAGCCAGACCTAGGTCCAATTTCTGCATCTTGATAGAGTCTGACTGGGTGAAAAAAATTCTCTTAATTTCTCTTAAGACTAAAAGTTGCAGAAAAGGTACCAACCTGCATTTCTTGAGGAAGTTTCCTATATGAAATTGATCTAGGAGATGAAATGAGATGTTGCTTGAATATTAAAATATCAATCCCACTGGCTCGGAGCTCCAACTCTGTGAAGGTCTTATACTTTTTCAGGCCACTTTCCAGAAAATTCATAAATTAAATGTGTTGTGGTTAAATAATTTTTTTCCTTTTCTTTTTTTTTTCTTTTTTTTATAATATTATCCCTTGTATTCATTTTTCCAAATTATCACCCCCCTCCCTCCACTCCCTCCCCCCAATGACAGGCAATCCCATACATTTTACATATGTTTCAATATAACCTAGATACAATATATGTGTGTAAATACCATTTTCTTGTTGCACATTAAGTATTAGATTCCGAAGGTATAAGTAACCTGGGTAGATAGACAGTAGTGCTAACAGTTTACATTCACTTCCCAGTGTTCCTTCTCTGGGTGTAGTTATTTCTGTCCATCATTGATCAACTGGAAGTGAGTTGGATCTTCTCTATGTTGAAGATTTCCACTTCCTTCAGAATACATCTTCATACAGCATTGAAGTGTACAGCGATCTTCTGGTTCTGCTCATTTCACTCAGCATCAGTTGATGTAAGTCTCTCCAAGCCTCTCTGTATTCGTCCTGCTGGTCATTTCTTACAGACCAATAATACGTGGTTAAATAATTTTTGATAATATGATACATTTTAAATATCTCTTTGAAAAGAGAAAGAGTCCTCTAGAAATTCAAAGCATGTTTTTCCATCTAGGACTTTTTTTTTTTTTTAGTTATTCCAGATTGTTTCACTTAAGCTTTTAGAAACCTAGAAACCTATCTGTAAGACAGGGATATCACTCTGCTTCCTATTTTACCTTTCTGATGAGAAGTTCAAATGGCATACAGTATATGTAAAAGAGATTTTTGTTGTGGCCCTGGATATCTTAGAATCAGCTGGAGTCAGGATAAGCAAAAGTCTTTATTCTTAGTTTTTTGCGGTCTCAGTCAGGGGATTAGATCTAGCAATCTCCACATCTCCTTCCTCTCTCTCCACCGACTAAAGAATGAATCCTCCCTGTCCTTCTCCACCCTCTCATCTCTCTCTTTCCTTCTTTGTCCACACCCACCAATCCAGCACAGAATAGTTAGGGAGGGTCATTCTCCAAGCATATGTTAATAGAAAATTGTCCAATTGGTAATTAGCCCTACATGCTAGGTTACCTTGCATCTGCTCAGTTCTAGCCCTTTACAGATTTTGAAAATTGAAGTGCCAAATAAATATGAGTAATTTATTTTCATAGTATAAATTATGAATTATGTATTTATTTGGAATATGCTTATACTCAACATAAAACCATATTATAATATGTATATATTATATTATAAATGTCTTAATTATCCACATTAAAGGAGAAAAGGTTAAGGACTGATTACTCCCTTCCAGAGAATTTAGTCTCAGTCTTGCAGGGGAAAAATCTTAGCTGCAAATTTCTCAGATAAAATTCTGATACTCAAGATGTATTAATAACTGATTCAAATTAATGACAATGAGACATTGATAAACAAATGGCCAAAGTATAGCTGTAAGTAGTTTTCAGTGGAAGAAAGACAAATTATTAACAACCAATGCTTAAAATAATAATTAAGAGAAATACAAATTAAAGCAGATTCCACTTCATAGCCATCAGATGGCAAAGATGATAAAAGAAGAAAATGATAATTATTGAAGGGACTTTAGGAAAACAAGTACAATAATGTGTTATTAGTGTAGCTGTCAATTGGTCCAGCCAATTTAGAAAATATTTGGAGCCATGTCCCTCAATAATACTTGATCCACTGATGCCACTATAAACCAAAGAGATCCAAGAAAGAGGAAAAGGACCTATAAAAATATTTATAGAAGCTCTTTTCAGCAAAAAAGCTATAAAGGAATGGCCAGAAAATTATGGTATATAATTTTTATATACCATATAAATGAATGGATTTATAAGAATGTTTTAAGAATGGATTAAATGGATAGTTTTAGATAAGTTGGAAAGACATATATGACTTGATGAAAATTAAATGGGCAGAATCAGGAGAAAATTTTACATTTTTCAATGTAAAGAAAAAAATGTTTCAATTGCCTATGCATATTAGTTATAAGGGTTTGGTTTGGTTTGGTTTGGTTTTTCAAAGTGGGAAAGGTAAACATAGTGGGAGGGGGTAGGGCCAGGTTTCTGTCTCTCAATTGAGAATACAGAAGATAAGCCAATGAATGAATGTGAAAGTTACATATATTTGAAAAGAAGAAACAATTCTATATAATAAAAGTTTGAAGTTTTATATAGTCTCCTTTTCTATTGTTTACATGCAGATATTCGTTTATTTACTGTTTGTTGAATTCAGAAAAAAGGAACAAAGGAGAAAAGATCACTTGTGCAGTGGTATGAAGAGATGAAAGAGGAGTCAGGATGAAGTTAATAACTACATTAGTTGAAATGAGATATGATAAAGGCAAAAAAAACAGGACAGAGGCAAATCTTATTTTATTGTGCTTTGCAGATAATGTATTTTTTATAAATTGAAGGTTTGTGGCAACCCTACATTGAGTAACTTTATAGGTACCATTTTTCCAACAGCATGTGCTGACATTTCTCTGAATCACATTTTGGTAGTTCTCACAATATTTCAAACTTTTTTATTAGTAATATACCTTTTTTGGTGATTTGTAAACAGTGATCTTCAGGGTAACTATTATAATGGTTTGTAGTGCTCTGAACTGTGCTAGCAAAAGACAGTGAAATTAATAAATATTGTGTGTTTTGACCATTCACTCACTGGTTGCTCCCCCCATTTCTCTCCCTTTCTTTTGGTCTTCCTGAAACTAGATACAGTTAATGCAGGTCAGTTAATGATCTACAATAGCCTCTAAGTATTCAAGTGAAAGAAAGACTCAATGCAGCAAACTCCATTGTTGTCCTACTTTAAGACATTGCCACAAACATCCCAATCCCAGCAGCCATCCTCATAGAAGCAAGATCCTCTCCCAGCAAAAACAAATCATAACTTTCTGAAGGCTCAGGTGGTTAGCAATTTCATTTAGTGATAGTTCTTTTAATTATTTGTAAATTAAGGATGAAACTCCTCCCCTCCCCCACCAGCTGACATAATTTGTTGTTTCCATCATAAAATGGACTTCTTAATTTTTTTGCATAATATTATTGTATATTTAATAGGCTACAATATACAATTTATATTTTTATATTCATGGGGAAATAAAAAAATTCATGTGATTTGCTAAATGAGATTTTTGCTTTATTGTGGTTTAGAATCAAACCCTCAATATCCTGAGGTATACCTGTGATTGTAGTAGGATTAGAAAGGAGAGAATAAATTCCAGAGGTATGTGGAGGGAAAAAGGCTTGGCAACTGCTTGTTTGTGATGTAGAGAGTGGGAAAAGACAAAGATAAGTTTTGAGATTTTTAAGCTGGTGACAAGTAGAATAATGGGAGCACTAAAAGTCAAAAAGTTTGGGGGAAGAGACAGATTTTTTTATTAAAAATTTTTATTTTCAAAACATATGCATGAATAATTTTTCAACATTAACCTTTGCAAAACCTTGTGTTCCAATTTTCTTGCCCCTTCCCACACCTCCTCCCCTAGGTGGCAAATAATCCAATATATGTTAAACATGATAGAAATATATGTTAAATCCAATATAAGTATACATATTTATATAATTATCTTGCTGTACAAGAAAAATAAAATTGAACAGGAAAATAAATTAGAAAAAATAAAATGCAAGGAAACAACAACAAAAAGAGTGAAAATGCTATGTTATGAATCACCCTCAGTTCCCACAGTCCTCTCTCTGGGTGTAGATGTCTCTCTTCATCACAAGATCATTGGAGGGGCAGCTAGGTGGCGCAGTGGAGCACCAGCCCTAAAATCAGAAAGACCTGAGTTTAAATCTGCCCTCAGACACCTAATACTTTCTAGCTGTGTGACCATAGGCAAGTCACTTAATTTCAATTGCCTTAGCAAAAACAAAAAAAACCCAAAAACACAAGATCATTGGAACTGGCCTGAATAATCATCTCATTGTTAGAAAGAGCCACTTCTATCGGAATTGGTCATCATATAATATTGCTGTTGTTGTGTACAATGATCTCATAGTTCTCTCACTTCATTTAGCATCAGTCTCCCCAGACTTCGCTAAAATCATCCTGTTGATCATTTCTTCAGAACAATAATATTCCATAACATTCATATACCATAATTTATTTGGCCATTCTGCAGCTGATGGGCATCCATTCAGTTTCCAGTTTCTAGCCACTACAAAGAGGGCTGCCACAAACATTTTTGCATATGTGGGTCCCTTTCCCTCCTTTAAGATCTCTTTGGGATATAATCCCAATGGAAACACTGCTGGATCAAAGGGTATGCACAGTTTGATAGCCCTTTGGGCATAGGAACTATGCATGTATAACCTGAAGAACAGAAAACTGAGGGGAACAGCTCTCTTGTATTTGTAAGGCTATCATGTGGAAGAAGGAATATAGAATACAGAAGGCAGAATTGGAAGCATAAGGTAGATGTTGCAAAGAGTCAAATTTAGGTTTGATGTTAAAAAAAAAATCTAATAATTAGAGTTCTACAGACGTAGAATTGGCTTCCTTGGGAGATTATGAGTATCATTCTCACTAGAGATCTCCAAGTATGGGGACAGAAGCCATAATGATGATGATAACTAGCATTTTTGTGGTGCTATAAAATTTGCAAAGCATTTTACAAATGAAGTGTTAAATCATTTGATCATCACAATAACTCTGTGAGGTAGGTACTATTTTTAATTTCACTTTGCTGTTGAGAAAACTGAGATTGAGAAGGTTGTAATTTGTCCAGGATCACTCAAGTATTAAGTGTCTGAGGAAGTCTATTATTCTATCCACTGAATCATTTAACTACCTAGCTATGTGGCATAAAAAAGTGAGTTTAGGAAGAAGAAATAGAAGCAATGAGTAAAGAGACTACTCTTTTAAAATTTTGGTAGAGAAAGAAAGAAAAATAGGATAAGTTCAAGGGGTAACAAGATTAAAGGCGTTAAGGACTCTTAAGGAGTCCCCTGAACTTATCTTTTTGAGTTTGTCACATGTTTCTCTAAATTGTAATCCTTCTCTTGGGGGCAGGTTTGTTGGGGAGCTTCTGGAGGCAGCCTTCCTTTCAGTTCAGTTCAATAATCCCAAAATGCAGCCAGGGGTTAAAGTCCAGATCCTTTGTTTTCTCCTTCAAGTCTTGTCTCCTTCATTTGGGGCTCGGCTAGCTTTCTTAGAGGCCTCACTCTGGTTCCCAAGAGCTCTTGTCCCAGTGTCTCCAGCCAGCACCAAGGTTGAAAATGGAATGAATCAGACTCCTCCTCCAAGAGTGTGGGATTGTGGGTTTCCTGGAAGTCAATCCTAGTTGTGTATCTCCCGGAAGACCAAGAGCAGGCTTTTCCTTTAGACTTGTGAATCTCCTGGACAAGCGAATCCACTTAATCCTGGCTCTAAATCTCCTCGAGCTTCCCCGAAGTTCTCCCTTTGACTCAATCCAAACTCTCAGAGAGTGGGCTTTTATTATCCTCCCAGAGAATGGACTTGTGGGTATTCCCTGGGCTGGTGGGAGCTCCTTAAAAGTATGCTGTCTTAAAGGTCTGAAGTCTAATGTATGAACCAATGATCGAACTCCTTTAAAGGTGTGAATGAGATGAGGTGAGATCTTTCAAGACAGTTGTGAAAATCGAGTGGGGCTTCATCTACTTCAGAGTTCGAGTAGGCCTGAAGGACTCTGAAGGGCATTGCCTTCCCCTCCTATGACATCTCCCTATTTCATCCAAATATGGGCAACTATGTACTTATTGGTCAAGTTCAATTTCATGGGTAGATCTCGCGTTTAGAATGTAAGACTCTCAGCCAATGAGGATGAGGGTCAGTGGTGGGAGGGGGCGTTTTGCATTAGGGATTAAAGGTGCTGTCCTGCCCACAGGAGGCGCTTCCTCTCTTCGATAGTCTACTCGAAGAGTGGGACGCCCTTCTCGCGAGAATGTACAATAAACTTTGCTTTTCTCTAGAGCTCTCTCCAGCTTTTTTATTAAATGGTGACCCCTCACCATTTCCGTACCACACAGGTGTAAACTCCTTTAAAGGTTTGAACTCCTTCAAAGGTGTGAACTAAGTATATAAGTACCTTGTAAGAATCCTAACAGTTACCTTTGCTAGAAACACTGCCACTGTTTGTGCATCTGGCACCCTATAGATAAGCAGACTTTCTTGTCTTCATAATCTAGCAGTTTCCAAGGGAAAAGGATGCAGCTTTTGCCATTGCCTTGCTCCTCCTCCTCTTCAGGAGTAATTTTGTCCTTTTCCCACCTTCACTATATTTTTCCTCCTCCCATGATGTACCCCTTTAGGTGGAGATTTCTTTGTCTTGCTCTTATGAAAATGCAAATTACTATATGGATTGAGAAATCTTTGAATTCCACATGCATGTTCATTTTTCTTGTAATAAACCTAGTTTTCACATAAGTTTTATGGAGTTATTGCCTGTTGACAAGGAGTATTTTTTTTTTTTTTTTTGCTTTTGCTTTTGTTGTTTTATTTTCAGAATAGAGAACACCTGAACATATTTATATTTATAACATTCACAGTGCTTGAAGAGGTGATGATAGGATTAAGAGTGGAAGATTGGCTTTGGCATGAAGGAGAGCCAGTTTATCATTTGAGACTGAAATTGAGCAGGGGAGGACAAAGATTTTAGGAAACTGAGGGAACTTATTCTGCGGGGCTGTAATATCAGGAAAGTGGGAAATAAAATTGCCTTCTGAGACTGAGGGAAATGGTCTATAAATAAAAGAGAGTACTGATTTCCTTCTGAATATCAAAGTTGGAAAATCATGTTATGTTTATGGATTAACTGTTAAGTTTCCTGATATTTAGATAATTAACTTTTATACCAGAAAGCATGAACAGCTCTGGACAACATGAACTCTTTATGAAAAAATTGTTTGAATATTTCTGAGCAGTTCAGATTACAGATTCCCATTTTTGTTCTTCTCTTATCTAAATTAAAGATAGAAATCCTATTTCCTATAGACTATTTTCCTATACAGTTATTAACACAGTACTTAATTTTCTAGTTAGTAGATAAAGTAATAATTAATAATAGTTGGTATAGTAGTTACTGGTAATTTTAAGTCAACACTCAATATGAACTTTAAATAATGGAGTTATAAGAATGCTGCAAACATGATAATTATAGAAATATGTATAGAACAATTGCACATTGTTAACATATATTGGGTTATTTGCCGTCTGGGGGAGGGTAAAGGGAAGGAGGTAAAAAAAATTTGGAATACAAGATTTTGCAAGGGTGAATATTTAAAATTATGCATATGTTTTGTAAATAAAAAAATTTTGATAAAATTTTTTTTTTAAAAAGAATGCTGCAGGAAGAAAACAGTTGCTGATTATATCACAAAATATGTAGATTTTGAGGTGAAAGGAGGGATTTGTTAATATGGGGAGCTGTGTATGTGGTTATCCAAAATGCAACTCACTCAGGATTTTATGTATGGTAATTATAATTAACCTGACTTTGTCATAAGTTCATCCAAAGGACATCAAATAAGGAGTGTGCATAGGCACCACTTTGGAGAAAGGCCCTTCTGTGTGTTCTAATGACATCCAGGTTTAAGGATTTCTGTGGGGTTTGGGTTCAGGGACAACAATTAGAATTCAATCACCAAGTCAGACTCCTGTGACATACCTTGATCAGAATCCAGAAAGATTGAGAAGGAAAGGTCAGATAGATAGGAAGAGACCCAGGAAAGAGTGGTACCTAGAAAGAAAACCTAGAGAGAAGAGAATATAAAGAACAAGAGGGTAATGAAGAAAGTTAATTAGGAGGAATAAAAGACTGCTTGGTAGTTGAGAAAAGGCTAATTGATCTGGCAAAGAGAGATCATTGATAATTTTGGAATGAGCAGTTTCTATGGAATAATGAAATAAGATGTATGGTAAGAGATTAAGAAGAGAATAAGAAGAGAGAAAATGGAGGCACCCATTGTAAAAGACCTTTTCAAGAAGTTTAGCCAGTTGTGCAAATCTAATGAGATAATGTGATTCAATTCAGTTGGATCATTCTAGACTATAAAATTTTTTAGGAAAAAAAAATCACTGTATAATCCTTTGGTCTAACGAACTCCAAATTAATAAATATGGAGGCTGGCCTCTACCTTGTCCCCTGATAACTCTGATCATTTCTTCTTAAGAATTCTGGATGGAATGATAACACTTTTATATAGAGCTTTAAGGTTTATAAAGCACTTTTACAGTAATGAGATAGATAATTCAGATCTTATTATCTAATTTTTTAGGTGAGGAAACTGAGTCTTAGAGATGACTTGTCCATTGTTGGACAGCTATCAGAGAAGGCTGACTCCAAATCTAAATTTATGCCAAATCTTAATACCCACTTCCTCCCTCCCCTCTTCTCCTTCCCCTTCCCCCTCTCCTTCTGTCTGTCTCTCTCTCTCACACACACACATACACACACACACACACAGATATATGGCATGTATATGTATGTGTGTATGTACATATATTCTCTCAGAATACCATTATCATTATCTCTGGATGTAGAGTAGGGAAGGGAGAGACAGACAGACACACACATACAGAGAGAGAGACAGACAGACATGTTGGCCTTGAAATAAGAAAAACTTAAATTTAAATTCTGCCAGAAGTGGCCAAAAATAAAAAGGCCATTTGAGCTTCAGCAACTTCCTATGACTTAACCTATTTTCTTAGAGAGTTGCCTAAGGATATTGAAAGGATTTGTGACAAGGTCACACAGCTGGCCTAGGCTGTATTTCTTTATAACCTTGAGACAGCTTATTACCTGCTATGCCTGGCTTTCTCTGATGAATATTCACATGGTCTTTGAATATTATTAATGAGGGAAAGGAAAGGGAGAACCCCATTTCTCGGCGCATAGATAATCCCATGAGGCAGTGTCCCCTGTAAAATGAATTTACAGGCCCGAAAACCTAGATTGATAAATAAAAGGTTTATTGTAGGAATTTGGAAGTAAAGTTCAGTTAGAAAGATGCCAGGGCCAAAGGTAGCAGCTGGGCGGGAAGGAACCCTTACATGGCTGGAAGAATACCATATGTTAGCTGGGAGGGCTCCTGCAATGAGGGCGTTCCAGCTCACCTCTTTTATACCCAAAAGATTGTGGGCAGTTCCAAGTTCTGGCGGGCTTTTCAGTTAGCTCGGATCAGGTGAGGGCTGGGGGAAGCTGAGCTGATTGTGGGGGGTGGGCCAAGATATTCAAAGGGTGCCTTTGACCAGGATTTGTGAATCAAGGTCAGCCATGGGTTGGGCAATTAGAAAGGAATCTTAAAGGGACCTCAAACCCCCTCATTACTGTATATAGAGTTGTAACAGTATGTATGAAGGCCCATTTTTGGTAAAGAATAGACCCAGTGCCAAATTTAAAAATTAGATACTTAAGACATTAATTTGTTTTATTTTCAGTATCACATATATGCTTATAGTTTTCCAATTATTCCTCCTTTTCCCCAAAAAAGCCCTTTTTAGAACATTCTCTTTGTTTAAATTAGGTTTTTTGAGGTAACACTTCAGAGGTTCAATTGGATTACTTCATGTTTAATTTGTAAGTATTGTGTTGTTCTTAGGTGAAATACTTTTAAAAAATTTCTGGTAAATACCCAGCTCATAACTGCATAACACCTGAAGTCCTATGATTAAACAATTTTGTTTGCTCAGTGCTACACTGTGCCTTGTGTTCTACCCACAAAGCCACAAAATAAACCAGGTGTTTTCTGTGAGGCGTCATTAAAGAGCTATGCCTCATAAGATCCACTGAGAAGCTGCCTCTAATTTTAGTCATCTGAGAAATTTTCCATATCCATAGAAAGAATCAATCCATCAGGGTCTCCATCTGACCTGGTCAATGATTATATTTGTTAAAAAAAATAAATAAATAAATCCCTAAGTTAGGAAATTTAAATTCCTAGAATCAAGTGATTTGTAGAAATTTTTCACTCTAGCTTTCCTTATGGTTCTTTGTCATACTTGGGGATAGATAGGCTTTGTGGAATTTTTCTTAAAAAAAGAGAGTGGTGAAAGGAACAGCCTGATTAAAGATCACCAGGTAAGTGATTTAATTTTAAAGATATTTTGAAAAAAGACTTTATACCTGCTTATGAACACTAAGTATCTATAGCCAAAGTTATCGACAAAAATTTTCTAGTCTCTCTGTGCTCAGATATGGGAACAATGTGACTGAGATTTGTTGGAGTTTGTAGTCTAAAGTTTCACTAAGACAATTTAGAGTAGTTAAAGTTTCAGACAGGTGTGGCATTGAATATTCTTTTCTTTCAAAAACAAAAAACAAAAATAACCTAGGGGCTTCCTAGGACTGGGCTATTAAAAAGGTCATTCTTGTTTGTTTTGTTTTCTTTTCTCTACTCTTGTCCTCTTTTCTGCCCAGCTTAAAATTCGTGTTTTTTTGTTTGACACGCTTGACTTTGGAGAGTGCCAGGTGGTCCATTTTAGACTCTATACATGGTGCATTCACAGTGTATAGTACTCTCCTAGATTTGGAGCAATTTAATGGAAATTTCTGGCTGATTCTCAGATTCTAAGTGCAACTGCCTAATTAAGATAACATCAATTTCAAGTGAATCCTCTAGGAATTGTTTCATGACTTTGTCCCATTGTTTTTCCTTGACTTATGAGGTGAAACTGCCTGTAATCTCTCACTATCCTATTTGCTATCTGCAAATAAAAAAAATCTATATCCTATCTGCAAAGAGACATCTTTTAAGCCTCTGTTGCCATGGTCTTATGCTTCTCCTTGGGGAAAAAACCAACCAAACAAAAAACTACATATTACCCGGATGAGAGGGCTTGAAAGCTGAGTTGGCCTTGATACTAAATTTAGTTTTCCTCTTTTTAAATCAGATTTGCAAGCTGTTATCTCATTTATGTTAAAAATAAACTCTTAGTTTTATAAATTCATCAATGTTTTTATTTCAAATGTTGATCTTTTAATTTTTAAGTTTTCTGTTTTGGTATTTGGGAATTTTTATGTATAGCTTTTCTGGTTTTGTTTTTGTTCTTTTTAGTTATGTACTCAATTCATTGATCTATATTTTTGTCCTTTGTTTATAAAAGATTTTTAAGGATATAAATTCTCCCCTAAAGAATGTTTTGGCTGCATACATTTGTCTCATTATTATCATTTTCTTTGATGAAATTGATGAGGTGTGAGAATTGAGGGTAAGAGATCCCCTAATAGCAATGGGATCCCTTCTGGTTGATGTTGCAGATTCTTTGCAAAAGAATTCACAAACCCAAAATTTGTGACAAAAGGGGATTTATTTACACTAAGAAGACAGCTTTCTTAGCAGTCAAACTCCAGAGAAGAATTAGCAAAGGTGGGTTTACACTGAGAAGAAAGTTATCTTCATCAGTGGGCTAAGTCCAGAAGGGCATTTAGCAGAGCTTTGGGGTTCAGAGTCATCTTTTGTTAGCCTTCTGAGGTCTGGGGCTTATTTGATCTTTGGCCCTGAGCTGGGGGCCCATCCCTAGATGAATCAGAGAGACTGATTTTCAGTTTAATTCAATTCAAAATTGAATGAGATTACTTATCTTGGAAGTTTTTCTTATGGACCAGAGGGTGTGTCCCTCCCAGAGGTGGGGAGGGTCTGAGACCCCAATCATCCTTCCCCCAAAGGTTCTTTTGCAACCCTCCTCCCAAAGATTAAAAGTTTCTATGATTTGTTATTACATGACTCACCTATTCTTTAGAGTTAATGTATGTTGTCTCTAATTAATTTTTAAATTTTAAATTTAAATTTTATTTTTGATTCTATGTCCCCTTCCTTCTTCTCCTTTACAAAAAAAAAAAAATATATATATATATATATATATATATGTGTATATATATATATATATATATAAATATATATATAAAAATCATGCAGAAAAAAAATTAACCACAAAAGGAAGGAAGGAAAAAGAGAAAGAGAACATATACTTCAGTCTTCATTCTGTGACCATCACTTCTCTGTGTGAAAGTGGATATCATGAACCCTTTGAAATTGTGGTTGTCTTTCAAAGTTGATTGACCTTATACTATTGCTGTTATTTAAATATATAATATTAATGTCAATATATATAAATATAATATTACATAAAAACAAATATAAATTGGTCCTGCTTATATTCGGTACCAATTTATATAAATCTTACCAGGTTTCTCTGAAATTGATGAGTTAGGGAAGGGGAAACCCCTCTTGGGTTGGTGCAAGGATAGTCCCGTGATGGCACGCAGAGTCCCCTGTAAATGAATTTATAGGCTTGAAAACCTAGATTGATAAAAAGGATTTATTGTAGGGATTTGGAAGTAAAGTTTAGTTAGTAAAGTTGAGGGTAGAGATAAAAGGGCACCAGATTAGATCCGGTGGGCAGAAACCCTTGGCACAACCGACATAAGGATGCCATGCTTAGGACTTCGGCAAACATGGACTCCAAAGTAGCCCCTCTTATAATGGGGGCTCTTGGTGATCTTGAAAGTGGGTGAAGTCCCAGGCTCCTGGCCGGCCTTCAGCCAGGGTCAGCATTGAATAGTATTCAATGGGTTTAAACTGTGGGGGTTGGGAAAACTCCAAGCTAGTTCAGATCCAGTGGGGGCTGGGGAGAGCCCGGTGACCAGGATTTGTAAATCAAAGGTCAGCCATGGGGGTTGGGGAATCAGAAAGAAATCTTAAAAGGACCTCAACCCCCATCAAAATCATCCTATTCATCACTTCTTGCAGCAAAATAATATTATTCCATGACATTCATATATTGTAACTTGTTTAATCATTTGCCAGTTGATAGGCATTCCCTCAGTTTTCTATCATTTGCCACCACAAAAGTTGCTATAAATATTTTATGCAGTGGTTCTTTTTTCTCTTTCTTCAATCTCTTTTTAGGTCATCTTAGCCAATTTGATGGGTTTCGTTTGTTTTGAAGTGGGCCATAGTTGTTTTAATTTGCATTTCTCTCATTAGTGATTTAGAGAACTTTTTTCATATGGCTATCAGTAGCCTAGATTTCTTCCTCTGAAATTTGCCTATGTGTATCCTTTGACTATCAATTGGAGAGTGGGTCTTTGTTTTATATAGGGATACAATCCTCTAAATATCTTTAAAATTATACTTTTAGGAGCACCTAAATAACACAGTTGATAAAAGTATTGTCCTTGAAGTCAGGAGGACCTGATTTTAAATCCGGCTTCAGACACTTAAGTCACTTAACCCCAATTGTCTTCCCTCCATACAAAAAAAAAAAAAAAAGAATGATACTGTGTGGTATGGAAATGGTGAGGGGTCACCATTTAATAAAAAAGCTGGAGAGAGCTCTCTAGAGAAAAGCAAAGTTTATTGTAGGTTCTCAGAAGAATTGGGTGTCCAACTCCTCGAGCAGACAGTTGAAGAGAGGAAGCGCTTCCTGTGAGCAGGACAGCACCTTTATCCCTCAGGCAAAACACCCCCTCCCACCACTGACTCTCATCCTCATTGGCTGAGAGTCTTACATTCTAAACTCGAGATCTACCTACGAAATTGAACTTGACCAATAAGTACATAGTTGTCCATATTTGACTGAAATAGGGAGGAGATGATATCATGGGAGGGGAACGCAATTATGCTCTTGGCTCGAACTTCAGAGTCCTTCAGGCCTAGTCAAACTCTGAAGTAGATGAAGCCTTACTCGATTTTCACAACTGTCTTGAAAGATCTCACCTCATCTCATTCAATATCTTTATCAGGGAAACTTACTAAGATTTCCACCCCCTCCCTAATTTCATGCTTTTGATCTAATTTTAGCTGCATTGAGCTTTTTTATACAAAAAAACAAAAAATCTTAATTTTATGTAATCAAAATTATTTTTTTCCTGTGAATTTCTTTATTTTTTTATTGGTCATGAAGATTTCCCCCATTCATACATGTGATACCTTCCATGTTCCTATAATTTATTTATGATATCACCTTTTATGTGTAAATCAGGTATCCATTTGGAGCTTATCTTGGAATGAAGTATAAGATCTTTAGTCTCCACCTATTTTTTGCTAGACTATTTTTTAAATTTTCCCAAAAGTTTTTGTCACATAGTAAGTTGTCCCCCTAATAGCTGAGATTGGTTTATCAAACACTAAGTCATTGTGCAGGAATTAAGATTGCTGGGATAAATATCAATAGTCTCAGATATGCAAATATATTCTCTGATAGTAGAAAGTGAAGAAGTAAAGAAGAATTAAGAAGCCTCTAGATGAGGGTGAAAAAGAGTGTAAAAGCTAGCTTGAAGTTTAACATAAAAAAAAAAACCTAAAAATTTTGCATTTGTTCTCGTCATTCCTTGGATGACAAAGGGAGAAGAAATGGAATCAGTGTCAGATTTTATATTCTTGAGCTCAAAGATCAATGCATACAGTGACTGCAGCCATGAAATTAAAAGACTTGTTCCTTGGAAGGAAAGCTATGGGAAATCTGGACAATACACTAAAAACCAGAAACATCACCTTGCTGAAAAAAGTCTGTATATTCAAAGTTGTGGTTTTAGCAACTTATGGCTCTGAGAGTTGAGTTATAAGAAAGCAGAGCTTTGCAGAATCGATGCTTTTAAGTTGTGATGTTAGAGAAGACTTTTGAGAGTCCCTTGGACAGCTATGACATCAAATCAGCCAATACTTAAAGAAATTAATTCAGGCTATTCAATGGAAAGTTAAATACTGAAGCTGAAGCTTAAGTAATTTGACATATGTTGAGAAGACAGGATTCAATGGAAAAAATACTGTTGTTGGGAAACACTGAAAGGGGGATCACAGAGGATGAGATGGATAGATAATCAAGGAAGCAGTGAACATGAGCTTGGACAGATTTCAGGAGATAGTGGAGGATGGAAGGGCTTGGCATGCTTTTTGATCCTTGAAATCATGAAGAGTCGAATGTGCCTGAAGGACTGAACAACAGCAAAGGCTGTGGGGCTCCTTTATCTCTGAATATTAGGTCCTTGTGTATTTTACTGAGCAGCCTATTTGTTATCCAATACAAAATTGTTTGAGCAGAGTTTGAGATCAGGTACGTTTCTTCACTCCCATCCATCCCTATTTTCATTGATTCCCTTAATATTCTTGATATTTTATTCCTCTAAATCAATTGTGTTGTTTTTGTTTCTAGTTCTATAAAGTAGTTCTTTGATAGTTTGATTGGTATTTATTTATTCAGTGAATAAGCAAATAAATTCGAAGGAGAGAGAAATAATTTTTTGAGAATAAGTAAATCAATTTAGGGAACACTTAATTTTTTATCAGCTAGTCTACATATAAGCAATTAATATTTCTGTAATTATTTATACCTGCCTTTATTTGTCTAGAGAGCATTTTACAATTAGGTTTAAAAATTCCCTATATCTTAAGTAGACTTCCAAACATTTTATACTGTCTGCAGTCATTTTAATTGAAATTTCTTTATCCTTACTGATTTTTGTTGGCAATATAAATGTGTGCAGCTAATTTATTTGGGCTTATATTGCATCCTGCAACTTTGCAGACATTGTTTCAATTAGTTTTTTAGTTAATTCTCTTAGGGAAACATTGTCATTTATAAAAAGTAACAGTTTTGTTTTCTCTTTGCAGATATTTGTATCTATTCCTGAAATCTTTGTGTCTTTATTTTAATAGCTAACATGTCTGATACAATATTGAAGGCTAATGTCTTAATAGACTTAACCTATTTCATTCCATTCCTGATGTTATTGGAAAAATTTCTAGCTTTTTCCATTCCAAATAATGCTTGCTCTTAGATTTTGATAGCTATTGCTCATCATTTTAAAAGAAGCTCTGTTTATTTCTCTTCTTTCTAATGTTTTTAATAGGAATGGGCATTGCATTTTGTCCAAAAAAAAATTAATAACCATATGATTTGTTGTTATTTTTATTATTGGCAAGGTCAATTATACCTAGAATTTTTCTAATAATGAACCAGCCCTGTGTTACTGTATAAATCCAGCCAGTAATGGTGTGTGATCTTTCTGAAATCCTCTTCTATTTTATGAATATCTGCATTCCATTCTCTGCACCCTCTCTGAGTCTGTCTCTGAGTCCTTTCCAAGTCTCTCTCTGAGCCCTTCTGAGCCTCTCTCTGGCTGAGTTTGTCCCAGTTTATAAGCAGTATACTGAGTATAAGCCAATCATTATATCACTAGGGAACCATTATTTGTTGTATTAATTCAGTCATACTGCATTAGAGAACTATTAATCACCATGCTAAACTAGATAACCATTGTCTCATCAATTCCACTGAGTTAGCACCTTGTAAGAATTCTTGTTTTAAGTATAGAGTTCTGGCCCATTACAATTGCTAACAATTTGATGCAGCTAAAAATGATTTGCTTTGAATAGGATATAATCTTACCCAGACTGGATAGGTGATATACAATTATTGAAAAGACTTAGAATGATATGGATTTACCTTTATAATGTAAAACATATAAGGTACTTAGAGACTTGAATATGAATGGAAACAAATACCTTTTAATATATCTTAATGGACTTGGCCTTTCCCTTAAAGACAGATTCTATTAACCTAAATCAGGATTTAGTAATTTTAGGAAGCTGTATTCTAAAAAAGCTCCATGTAGATGTCTAATGATACTGTGGGTTTGTTTGCTTTTAAGAGAAGGGATTCTGAATCATGGTGGCTTCTATTAGAATGTGATTCACACTATCATTTTTCTTTGGAAAAAAAAATCTCATTTCTTAACAATTTTATTAGTATTACAAGCCTGTGTAAGACAATTTATTAATTATCTAAGCATTGTTTCTAGGAGAGAGAGAATGTAAACAGGTAGAGTTTCCTTATTATTGTTGGGATTTTCTCTGCCACAACCACTGTGATATTTAATATTGATCAGGAAACAAAAGACATAATTCTACAAAGAGCTAAAGCAAGGATTAAAAGTTTAGTTGGGTCTAAATATATATAGATATATTTTATTTAACATACTTTAACATATTTAATGTGTATGGGACTTTGTGCTGTCTAGGGGAGAGGATTGGAGGGAAGGAGGGGAAAAGTTGGAACAGAAGCTTTTGCAAGGGTCAGTGTTGAAAAATTAATCATGCATATGTTTTATCAATAAAAAGCTATTTAAAAAGAAGAGTATAAAAAAAAAGTTTAGTTGGTAGATGTTTTGTTTCTGGTGAACTCAACTAGTAATGAAAATGACTTCATCTCTGCTCCCATGTGACCAAATTGAGAGAATGATTAAAAAAAGAATATACCTTTGTTAACTTAAGGATGTGTCACTTAATTTATCATGATCTAAATCAAAAGAGATTAATTAACCTTTTGTTAATGTGGAAGAGATCCTTAAGTTTTCCTAATTCTCTAAGTATATACTTCTAAACATTAACATTCTATTCTATTTAAACACAATATAGACCTATAACGAATAAGATACTAATACTTTTTAAACATTAGGGTGTATTACTCTAAGGTATACTACATTCTGTTTTAGGGGTCTGGTATTAAGTTTCTTAAGCACAAATGTAATTGAACAATGTCTTCATAAAGAATTCTAATTTGGATGTTTTTCTATTCTCAATACAGAAATTTCATGCAAGTGTCTGGAATGCCGCTATTAAAAGTACCATTTAAAAAACAGACAAAAGTTGGTAAGAGTGTTTTATTGGTCTTTTTCTTGAAGTATGTTCCTTAAGAAGGGAAGTTTCTTGTTTGTTTTAACAAATGCTTTATGCTTTTAATTGTTTGCCTTGTTACTTACTGCACTTTAATATATGTGTAGGCATATTTGTATATATACGATTAATTGTATATGTCACATTTTGTGTGTATATATATGTTGTACATGTGTATGTCTATATATACACATATACGTACATGCATGTAGGGAGAAAAATTTGTGTGGTATTCATTTGAAGTATTGGCTTGTATGTACAGTGTCATAGGTAAAATCCATTTAAAACATTTTAATCATTAGAATGTATTATCTGATCTACCCAAAAGGTACTGGATCTACTTAATATCTTTTCTAGGTCTGCCTTTACCACTCTCTGGTTAGATGCCTTCTAGCAGAGTAACAATCTTAACAAGCCCAAGCAATTTTTCTAATACTCAATATAATGTCTCACTGTGCATAGCATTTTCCCCCTTGCTCTCAAGTTCCAATTCAGTTGAAAAGAAGACATAATAACCAAATATTAAAGTATGAAATTCACCATTTATATTTCTGACTCACTTTCACCAACCACTATTTCATTTTGTCAGGTCTTTTTAATACCCGCAGATTTAAACATTTATATAATTTATATAATCACATAGTTTCTGTAACATGGAATACATACATACACACACACACACATATATGTTGAGGGTCATGCCTAAGTAAGGGGTAGGTTAGTTCTCCTGAAAGGCCCCACAGCTATGAATCACACACTTGAAGGAATTGCAAATCAGCCTTTATTGACACAGATGTTCCCTGTGAATTGGGAATGAAATAATTGGAGGCAAGAGGGAAGAGGAGAGAGGTCAGGCAATGCACCTGCCTCTCGAGTCTCCTGTATTGTTATCATCCTCTCACATGAAGGGATTCATCTGCTGATCAGAATTAGATCCCTAGCAGCCACTAGCAGGTGGCTCCCATAACACCCAGCAACCACTAGCATGTTGTGCCCGTAACATATACATATATAAAACATAATATAATTTCTCTTCATCCCACTCAGATTGTTGATGTGGATGGGAATATTTCTCAAGTAAACATACTCCCAGTTTATAATGGCATGAGAGAGGCACACTTATTGCCTCTGCCTTGAGTTCATGAATTAAGGAAAATAGCTATGACCACTGTGCTAATTTATACCCTCATTATTCTTCATAGCTACCAGAGAGTATTGTAATTGCTTACTAATTCCTATTCCTCCTTCCAAGCTCTTGTTTCTCCAATCCATAGTTGATGCAGATGCCAAAAATATCTTCTTAAAGAATAAGCCTAAAGAATTATAGGAAAATGGTGGCATATTAGGATCATAAAACACTCCAGTAAAGTGCTAAAAAGCATTAGAAGTAACAATAATAAAAGGAAAACCAAAAAAATTCATCTATATACTCTATCAACTGCAGGAATGAACAAAAAGAAGCATGGAGCAGAGAAAAACAGGTCTGTAGAAGGGGAAGTGTGAAACAGTATGGTGCCACAACAGCAGTCAAGGACAGACCAGCATTTAACACAGACCAAGCTAGAACCACAATGGGGCAGACTGTATAGCCAAACATTTGGGTAACCCTATCCCGATTCAGCATCCAGGTAGCTTAGAAGTGGACCACAGCGAGATGTAAGACCAAACAGTTCTCCCAAAAGGCAGAGCCTAGTCTTATCTACCAAATGCAAAATCAAGTACCTACTCATACCCTCCAGGAGTATAGGAATGGAGTTTGTCTGGTAAGCCACTAGTACAGAAACTGAGGTTGAAGATAGGAGAATAAGTAAAAGAAAATACAGATCACAGTGAAGCATTACTTTGGAATGAGAGCTCAGGGTAGAATCTCAGAAGAAAAGAATAAATATGCAAGAATCCAAGTAGGGCCTTAGAGAAAGAAATTTCCTTACTACAAGAACACTTGGAAGAGATGAAATGCGAGACATAAAATTTAATGATTAAATAGGAAAAAATAATAGCAGCAATTAACATCTTAGAATAGATGAATTGAAAATCTATGAACATCAGAATAAAATAGACAGAAAATATTGACTCCATGAGACAGCAAGAAATATCAAAGCAAAAATTTTTTAAATTCAAGGAAAAAAAAAAAAAAACAAAACAGAAGAAAATGCAAACAATTGACCTGGAAAACAAAACAGGGAAAGATGAAAAATAAAATAAAATCATAGCATTACATGAAAATCATGAGAAAAAACATATTGGATGTCATATTTCAAGAAATTATAAATAAAAACTGTCTAGCTCTTTTCAAATAAGAGGACAAAATGAAATAGAATTCACCATTACATCTGTAAAGAAACCTCAAAATGAAAACTCTTAGGAATGTCATAGTTAAGATCCAGAGTTTCCAGGCAAATAGCCAAAAAGAAAAACTTCAAGTAGTAGGGAGCCACAACCAGGATCACAGAAGACTTTTTAGCTGCTTATAATAAAGAAAAAGAGAACTTGAAGTGTGGCATTCCAAAAGGCAACAGATAAAAGTACAACCAAGAATAATCCTATGTGGCAAAACCTCATATAATCCAAAGTGGGGAAATGAATCGTTAATTAATTAAGAGAAATTCCAACTTTCCTGATGAAAAGGCCACAACTGAGTAGGTAGGCACTTTAAAATGCAAAAGTAGAACAAGAGGGGCATAAAAAAGTACGGACATTTGATCAGTTTGAAAGACTTGTTAGAATAAATTGTTTTCATGCTAATGAGGGAGAGGAAACAGCCCCAGTGTATTCACAGAACATAGAGTAAAACAGAGGGTCTGAGGTTGCTAGGTTTTTTTTTTTGTTTGTTTTTTTTGATGGTCTTTTCCTCTAGGAGAAAATATGAAGAATGTGAGATTTATGAAGAAAAGATATAATAATATTATAAAAATGTGTAGGATGAAGAGCATGCAAACATGGAGAAAGGACTGAGGGAAAAATGAGCATCCCATGAACATTACTTTCTCCTGAACTGGACAAAGGAAAATAGAACATAAAACATCCTTGCACACATACGTAAAGAAAACACATTTAACATGTATTGGACTACCTGCCAACTAGGGGAGAGGATGGGAAGAAGGGGAAATTTTAGAACAAAAGATTTTGCAAGGGTCAATGTTGAAAATTAACCATGCATATGTTTTGTAAATAAAAAAACTTTAATTAAAAAAAAGCAAAAAAAAATTAAGAAATCTGGGAAAACTATGAAATGATACAGAGTAAAGTGAGTAGAACCAGTAAAATATTTTATACGATGACAACATTATAAAGAAAAACTCCTTTGGGAAACTTGAGAACTTTTAATCTGTATATTTCCAGAGAATTAATGAGGAAAGATGAAATCAATATGCAAAATAATACATATATTTTTTGGACATGACCAATGAGAGAATTTGTTTTGCTTGACTGTATTTGTTGCAGCAGCTTTGTTTTTCTTTTTTACAATGAGGTTATAGTATGGTAGAGTAAAGGGAAGAAAAGGTTAAGATAGGAAAGAAGAAGGAAGGAAAAGAGAAAGAGATTGAGGTGGGAAGAAAAAGTCAAGTGTCTTTTTTTTAATGCCAGAAAGAAGTACGAGTAACAGAACAGCTTTGAAAGCTGAAGTTTGAATTTATTAAAAAGCAAACTAGATATAACTGAGATCTGCAGTTTCATGGGAAATCCTTTTTTTCCTGTTCTGTACCTCAAAATGCCTATTTTATATGGACCAGAATTTTAAAAATAGGGGGGAAAGTTTTTCCATTTCTTTTCTCTACTCATGAAACAGTATATTTGAGTCACAGGTCAGATTTATTTTTAAGACCGACAAAGGAATTTTGGAGGAATAAATATATAGGCTACAGAATTTTTAAGTTACAGAGCCAAAAATAAATAAATAAATAAAACTAAATGAATCCTTTACTTCAATTTAGATTCAAGCAGAAGCTTCCTGGGTTAACTAACTTGGTATCCATCTGAGAAAGGATGCTTTTTCTGATCTGCTGCAGCCCAATTTGTTGTTTTTCTTCTGTTCCAAAGAAAGAACCCCATCTGATTTTTTCCCCCTAACTCTTAGGCCTGTTTACAGGCCTATGATATGACAAGGCTCCTTCCCTCACCTATTCTTTCAAACTGAGTTAGTTACACTTTACTCCCTGTCCCACAAGAGCCCCTGGAAACTCCTCAGGTTTATAATATCTTGTAGACAGGACAGATATAAATAAATATATCACTAAGAGCTATTATCTGATTCAATTTCTCTATGATTGATAGGTAGTCTTTCTCAGTTGGCTTAGCAAATTTACTATCACTTCTTGGACTCTTGGATTGTTCACCCATTGCAGTAATTGGTTACTAAAGTCTTTGCAGAGACTCTATCATTCTCTGGGGTCTCTATCAAAGCGGGCCCAACCTCTTATAAGTACTTTTTGTAGAGTACTTTTCCTTCACTTCTAATTTGTTTGTTTCCTGAACACCAAGATGATTGTTGTTGAGTAAAAGTTTGTTTCTTTGTTGTAATTCATGACAGTGAACTTGAACACCATACTGTTTGTGTTCTTAGGGATGCTTTTAAACTGAAGTCATGGCTAATTGATAATTTTTTTTTCATCTACTTGTTCAGCTGAGAGATAATGTGTAATGTTCTTTTCTCTAAATTGTAATCATTCTCTGGGAGCAGATTTCTTAGGGAACTTCTGGAGGCAGCCTTAGTTTCAGTTTGGTTCAATAACCCCAAATACAACCAGGAATTAAAGTCCAAATCCTTTATTGTGTCCTTCAAAGTCTTGTCTCTCTTCTTGGGGTCGGTTAGCTTTAGTAGAGGTCTTTCTCCTTGGTTCCAAGAGTTCCCTCCAAATGTCTCCCAATCCAAACATTTGTCCTTCAGCCTCCAGCCAGCTTCAGCCTCTCATCCTCCCAATGTCTCCAGCCAGCACAAAAATGGAAATTGGAATGAATCTTGACTCTGAATCTCCCGAAATCCTCCTCAAGTTCTCTTTGGCCCTGAGAGCTTCTTGCTTATATGCTGCACACTGAGTGTACACCAATCTTTTCATCACTAGCAAACCATTATTTGATGTAGGATTAAATCAATGCTAAATTAGATTTAACCATTGTCTCCTCAATTACACCCAGTACCTTGTTTCAAGTTCTGGCCCATAACATCTCCTTGTAGGATCAGATCAACTATGCTAGATAATTAGTGTCTCTATCCATTCCAGTGACTTAGCACCTTGTAAGAATCCTAACAATAATGTACTTGTTATATATCATCTTCTTAGGTATCTTCCAAAGCACACATCAATAGGTAGATGGTGTCCTTGCCCAAATATCAGCAAGTATAATTTAAAGTCTGTGACATTATTCCTGGTAAAATTTCACAGTTATGCAGAAATGCCATATGCACATGTTCATTACTGTGAAAAATCAGTAGTTATGAAGATGCTCTAATCCATATAGATCTGTAGGATTCATTTTGTTCTGGATCTTGAAGATAAGGTTATGTGAAATGAGCTTTTTCAGAGAGTAGAATAATTCATATTTAATAACTATCTAATTGAGGTATCAGAATTAATCAGTTTATTTATTGTCAATGTGACATTAGTGATATTAACTGCTCATCTTCCACAAGTAGGAGAGGAAAATAACAGGGTAGTTAAAAATTATATTAAGATGTCTTAATTAAGATGTCTAAATTCCTGATAGAAAGATTGTGTTAGCAGTTTCTGTAAAGGGAAAAGAAATATGCAGTGTAATTGTTTTTGAAGTAAAAAAGAAAAATCCTTTTACATAAGCTAGTTTAAAGAGTGCCTTATTAGAAGGAAATATCCTCACCAGATTTTAAAGGAGTTATCAAGGATTTAAAAAAAGAAGAAAATTGAAGTTTGGTCTTAGAAAAATTTTGATTTTCCAAGTGTAGGCTTGCATTCCCTCAAGAATGCCCTGTCCAGAATTCATTTCTGTATATACTCTTATTCTTTGAAATAAATTGTTTTCTTTATGTTCATATTTGATTCAGCTTTAAAGAACCCGGTGAATTTGTGGAGAGATTAGGATAAAAGCAAAATACCCAAAGATAATATCTTTCTGAGAATGGTAGCATCCAATAGAACCCCATATTATAGAAAAAAAACTACAGGTTAATATTTTTGCTTAAATAATGAGAAAGCAAATTGCCTTCTCCTTATCTTCTCCTTCCCTAGTCCTCCATTCTGTGTCTAACATATAACATATAATGTACACAACCCTATCACCTCCAGTCTTATCTTGACTTAGATTTTTCAATTGCAAAATTGAGTTTCTCAGAAAACATAGAAAGGTACTTATAGACTTGAAAGAAACTAGAGAGTCCTTATCATGAAAATCATAATTATAGAATCTCAGAGATAGAAATATCTTAGAAATAGTTCAGTCCACTTATTTTTATAGATAAAGAAAATGAAACTTAGGAGGGATAAGTAACTTGCAAAAAGGGCTAAAATCTAAGTAATTGAGAGAATGTCAAGACTAAGCAAATGCTGGTCAGATTGCCAACATCTAGATAATGAATAAACTCTACATAGTCATAAAAGTTCCTTTCTATCTCAGAGGGGAGAGCCCTATAGGTAAAGAAGAAACACTAGATTCATTATGTTATTTGTTTACATCTACCCATCCATAACATTATTACTCAGAAGCTAGGGAAAACTGGTCAAGGATAGAGAATTTGGCACATGGCCTGATTTTAATTCACATGCAGTTGATTACTAGCAGTATTGACTGATTCTTGTCAAAAGCTATTGGAAGCCAAGGAGGTCTATGCAAGATAGGGTGGCATATGTCCAATCTCCTTTATCCCTATTTTGTTTATCTAAAAGTCAGAAACTTGTTATACTACTTTTCAAAATTAAACAAATGTTGTATCACAGTGCTTTGAGCTGGATGCACAGAAGATTTTAGAATTATAAAGTACCTTTAGCAACTTACCAAGTAAAACCTTGGGCCTAAGGGCATATATGATTTTTTTATAGTGATATAGTTCCAAATGAGCATCTCAAAAGTCTGTATGTGAAGTTGCTAAAACCTGAAGAAACAATTCCAAACAACCATTGGAAATTAGATAAATACTTTGTAAATATATTTAGGGACCAAACTATATAAATCAAAAGTGAAAGAAGTAGATGAAGTACAACTATGACAGACAAAGATCCCAGAATTGCAGGGGATCATAGGCTGATTATAAATCAGCAGTGTGGGGAATGAACTGAATTTGATCCTGGGATTTAATAACAGTAGTATAATAATATTCAAGAATGAGAAAGTATAAGTTTTTCTAAATTGGTAAGATCCTATCTAAGGGAACTGTGAAAGGATTAATGAACATCTGTTAGAAAAGGGCTACCAAAATCGATGAGTCTAGGTGAAAAAACTTAAGAAGTTATCATTATATGACCTAGGAAAATAAGACTAAGGAACAATTTAAATTAAATACTCTCTCCAAGTTTGTGATTATTTGTTGGTGGGAAAGGGAGAAGAACTGAAGGCATTCATTCTGTTTTCCAAAAAATTTCCTTTAATTTGGCAGTTTTGCTGTAGCTTAGGGAAAGATTGAAGGTAAGGGGAGATATTTTCAATAAGAGATGGTAAAATGATATGGATAGATGCCTACACTGATTTCACCTTATCATCAAATTCTGTTCTCGTTTTTTCTGATCAGAAATTGTATTTGATCAATTCAAACAAGTATAATAAGTTTCTATGAAATCACTTTACACAAGACTCACAAGAGATTGATTTACAAGCCAATTAGTTAAATTATAATGGGATATTTATCAGACAAAATAACTTACTATTAATTTATATAGGACATTCTTTTTTGAAGATTATGTGCATTTGGGAGGTCAAATTTTACCCAGGAGGTCACTTTAAAATATGTTTTACTGTTATTATTACTATGACAGCATGACAAGCAAAAAATAACCTACTTAATATATTTTTCTTTCTAAACTTTTCTATGATTTATAATTATTCCTCCCAAGTATTTGAAGATGATGAAAGTGGACCTCCTACCACTTGAGCCCTAACTAGGGCTAGGAAAGGTAGGCAGCCATAAAAAGTATAGTATCTAAGGTGAGGGAATGGGGTGGTGAATAGGGAAAAGAAAGTGAGGGACATTATTAATATTATTTCTTCCTATCCCATTTTCTTCTGTTTATTCTTCTCTTCCTTTTTATCCTGTCCCTCTTCAAAAGTCTGTTTTACCTCTGGCTACTGCTACTCTTAATCTGCCTTTCCCTTGATCATCTCTTTCTCCCTCCCCCTTATTCCCTCTCTTTCCTCTTTGATGATGGGGTAAGCAAATTTCTATACCCAAATGAGTGTGTGGATTGTACCTTCTTTGAACCAATTCCAAAGAGACTGAGTTTAATTCAAGCATTGCCCACCATCCTACTCCTAAATTTTCCTCTCCACTATAAAATTTTTTTCTTGCATGTCTCTTTTATGTGAGAAAATTTTCCCCATTCTACCTCTCACTTCCTCTTTTTCCTAGTGCACCCCTTTTTTCCCCAAGATCATACCAATATAAATGACTCATACCTATGCCTTTATAGGTATCTGTTTATGTAGATTACTTCTAACTGCCCCAATGATAAAATTCTTATGTCATTTTCACACATAGAAATGCAACCAGTTCTGGGGCAGCTAGGTGGCGCAGTGGATAGAGTACCAGTCCTGAGTACTTGGGGAAGTCACTTAACCCCAATTGCCTTGGCAAAAAGAAAAAGAAAAAGAAATGTAATTAGTTCAGCATTATTGAATCCCTTATGATTTGCCTTTCATGTTTGCCTTTTTAATGCTTCTCTTGAGTCTTATGTTTGTATGTAAAATTTTCTTTTCAGTTAGAAATGCTTGAAAGTCCTCTAATTTTATTAAATATGTTTTGTATTTCCCTGTCGTTGTAGTAGTTTTTAATGGCCAAGTTCTTTTTGTTATTTTGGTTGTTTGCTCATATTCTAATCTATTTCTTGACTTTAAATTTTGTGTTATATATTGTATTACTAGCTGTCTAAGGTAAAGGGTAGGGGGAAGGGAAGGGAAGGGAAAAAAATTTTGAACATGGGGGTTTTTGCAAGGGTGAATGTTGAAAATATGCATATGTTTTGAAAACAAAAAGCTTTAATAATAAAAAATGTGTGAATGTTGAAAACTATCTTTGCATGTATTTTGAAAAATAAAAATGTTTGTAGAAGCCTTTTTGTATTTGTTTTTTGCAAGGGACTGGAAACTGAGTGGGGAATGGCTAGATATGTTATGGTATATGACTTTAATGGAATATAATTGTTCTGTAATAAATGATGAGCAAGCAGGTTTCAGGAAAGCTTGGAAACACTTACATGAACTGGTATTAAGTGAAGAAGTAAACAGAATCAAATGGACATTGTACACAGTAACAACAAAATTATGCAATGATCACTATGTTGGACTTGGCTCTTTTCAACAGTAAGATGATCCAATAGAATTCCAATAGATTTGTAATGAAGGGAACCATCTGCATCCAGAGAGAGCATTATGGGGACTGAATGTGGATCACAACATAGTATTTTCACTTTTGTTGTTGTTTGCTTGCTTGTTTTGGTTTGGTTTTTTTTTTTTTTCTTATTTTTCCTTTTTGATCTGATTTTTCTTGTGCAGCATGATAAATGTGGAAATAGGTTTAGAAGAATTGCACATGTTTTAGTCTATGTTGAATTGCTTCTTGTTCTGGGGGTACAGAGGGAGAAAAATTTGGAACACAAGGTTTTGCAAAGGGGAATGTTGAAAACTGTATTTGCATGTATTTGGGAAAATAAAATACTATTAAATTAAAAAATAAAATGCAATCTCTTTTTTCCTTTTAAAATCCTCTTCACCATCTGATTTTGTTTAGCAGGAATTTCAATATCTCTTTACTTGGGAGGTTCTAGTAGGACATGACGCATTATCTCTTTGATTATTTAATACTCATTTGCTCTCTCAAAATCCCTTACAGTTTTGCCAACTGACTCCAGAAATACTTGGGTTTAGTTATCATATTTCATAAACTATTTTTGACTAACCATACACAATGCAACAATGTTGTATCTCAGTTAACTTCATTATTAATTTTATTTGCTTATACTCGTCTTTAGAAATGTCAGTGGACCTATGAACAGTCAGGAAAAGATTCCTTCATTTAACAAAAATTAAATGAATTCAGAATTAATTAGATTGAGAAGAAAAGTTATTAATGGCTCAATGTGAATTTGACTGGGATTGGTTGATGAATTAATGAACATTTATTAAGCGTTTACCATGCACCAAACATTATACTAAGTATTGGAAAATAAGCAAAGACAGATTAACATCAAAGGAACCTACATTCTAACAGAGTAAATAGCATGTATTATTAAAAAACAGGTATATTCATGCAGAATAACTAAATGGTAATCTTAGAGAGGTTGCTGCTGGCATTGGGGGGACTAGGAAATGCCAGATACAGAAGGTATTACTTGAGTTGAGGCTTTCGAGAAGGCCAAAATTCTAAATGGGGGTGGTTAGAAGGGAGAGTATTGCAGGCACCATACATTGAGACTAAGAGAGTACAGAGAAAAGGCCCTTGGTGTTACAATCGGGCATGGCAAAAGGATAAGTAGCGGAGATAGAAGGAGGCAAAGAACAAGGAAAGAATACTGTTACAAAAATCTGAAGGGGAAAGAGAAAAGATTGAGAGGGAACATGGTAGTTTTCTTCAAGTATCTGAGCTGTCATGTGAAGAAAGGATTAGACTTTTTCTTTTTGGCCATAGAGGGCTAAATAGAACAACAGGTGAAAGTTGTGAAGAGATACATTTAATCTAGAAGTTAGGAAAAAACTTCTTAAATTGAACTGTTCAGAAGTGGGACAGATTATCTCAAGAGGTAATATATTCTCCCACTTTGGAGATCCCTAAGGGAGAAATCACTTGTGGGCATTCCTTTTGGGTTGATATGGGTTGAATTAGATGGCCTGCAGGTCCCTTCTTCATGCATAAACTCTCTTGCTCTGCTCTCAAGCAGCTTACAGTTTACATGCAACAACAGTTTTCTTTTTCTTAATCTTTTTTATAAAGCTTTTTTATTTTTAAAACATATGCATAGATAGTTGTCAACATTCATCCTTGCAAAACCTTGTGTTCCAAAATTTTTTCTCTTCCCCCTACCCCCTCCCATAGACAGCAAGTAATCCAATATATGTTAAACATGTGCAGTTCTTCTATACATATTTCCGCAATTATGCCACACAAAAATCAGATCAAAAAGGAAAAAAAAATGACAAAGAAAACAAAATGCAAGCAAATAAAAAACAGAAAAATGAAAATACTATGTTTTGATCCACACTCAATCCCCCCAGGTTCCCCTCTAGGTGCAGATGACTTTCTACATCATAAGACCATTGGAACCAGCAGTGAGTTCACCTCGCTGTTGAAAAGAGCCATGTCTATCAGAATGGATCATCGCATAATCTTGTTGTTATTGTGTACAACATTTTTTTGTTTCTACTCACTTCACTCAGCATCAGTTCACATAAGTGTCTCCAGGCCTCTCTGAAATCGTCCTGCTGATCATTAACAATAATATTCCATAATATTTATACACCATATTTATTCAGCCATTCTCCAACTGATGAGCAATAGATACATCATTGGATCAAAGCATATATGCAGTTTGAAAATCCTTTGAGCATAGTTGGTGGCATGTATATAAATAATAAGTCGGGATGAGCACCCACTCAGTTTCCAGTTCCTTGACATTACAAAAAGGACTGCTACAAACATTTTTACATATGTAGGATCTTTTCCCTTTTTTATAATCTTTTTTGGGAAACAGGCCCAATAGAGACACTGCTAGACAAAAGGATATGCACAGTTTTTTTTTTTTGTTTGTTTGTTTTTCTGAGGCTGGGGTTAAGTGACTTGCCCAGGGTCACACAGCTAGAAAGTGTTAAGTGTCTGAGACCAGATTTGAACTCGGGTCCTCCTGAATTCAAGGCTGGTGCCCTATCCACTGCACCACCTAGCTGCCCCAGATATGCACAGTTTGATAGCCATTTGGACATAGTTCCATATTGCTCTCCAGAATGTTTGGATCAATTCACAATTCCACCAGCAATGCATTGGGTTTCCAGTTTTCCCACAAAGTCTCCAACATTTATCATTATCTTTTCCCTGTCATCTTAGCCAGTCTGAGAAATTTGTAGTTGTATCTTAGAGTTGAAAGAGTTTTCAACATTCACTTTTGCAAAACCTTGTGCTTCAACTTTTTCTCCCTTCCTCCCTCTCGTACGTGTGCAATTCTTCTATATTCTGTATTCACCATACTGTGCAAGAAAAACCAGATCAAAAGATGAAAGAAAGAAAAAAATGGAAAAAAAAGCAAACAAATAACAAAAGTAAGGTGATCCATAGTCAGCCTCCATAGTTCTCTCTCTGGCTCTTTCCATCACAAGTCTATTGTAAATGTCTTGAATTATCTTATTGTTGAAAAAGAGTCCATCATAGTTAATCATCACATATAATCTTGTTGCTGTGTACAACATTCTCTTGTTTCTGCTCATTTCACTTAGAATCAGTTCATGTAAGTCTCTCTAAGCCTCTCTAAAATCATCCTGCTGGTCATTTCTTATAGAAAAATGATATTCCGTAACATTCATATACCATAACTTAGCCATTCTCCAACTGATGGGCATCCACTCTGCTTCCAGTTTCTGGCCACTATGAAAAGGGCTGCCACAAACATTTTTGCACATGTGGGTCCTTTTTCCTCCTTTAAGATCTCTTTGGGATATAAGCCCAGTAAATACACTATTGGATCAAAGGATACATGCAATTTGAAAATCCTCTGGGCATAGTTGGTGACATGTATATAAATAATAAGTGTCTGGATTAGACTTTTTTTTTGTGAGCTCTTCTCTATGAAGGAATAAATGAAAATTACTATGTGTCAAACACTATATGAAGAGCTGAGGATAAAAATAGAAAAGAAAAACTGTCCCTTCCCTTAAGAAACTCATTCTAATAGGAGGAGACAACATATAAATGGTTTAGCTATAGGTCAGATAGAACTCCCCAGTCAGGTTAGGGTACAAAAGCAAAGCAGGTGATAATGCAGGTTTAATGTTCTTTTCATTGTTAAAGTTATATCTATTTTTGGTCTTGAACCATTTGATAATACCAAAAACTTTGGTAGGGAAGAACTTTCTTCTCTTGATCTTCAGTAGCTATGACTCCTAAGGCAGCAGAGGTAGTTGCCAGGTCTTGTGTCCTGATAAGTTCATAAAAGTTGGGTTTAACATAAACTTTTGGAAAATTAACAGCCTTAGAAATTTTGCCGTGTGAAGGTACAGAAATCCCAAATCCAAAAAGTCGATCTGTTCCATAAAAATGTCAGTATCTACTGCTAATTCTGTGAGGTAGGATGTGAGAGATGTTAAGTAAGTAGAAGAATCCCTTAGGAAATTCAGCTTTTTTGACTTTACTGTCTTTCTCATTGTGAAGACATGAACACTTGGAAGTTTTAGCTTTCTTATTGGTAATTTGTGTACTAGATCAATGACTCTTGATATTGAGAAGTTAAGGGAGAGAAAAATTATATTTATACCTGAGAATCTTTTGTTAAAAAGATAAGGAACCTAGCAGCCTAGCGCTTCTTCTAAAGATGAATATTCTGTTCATTCATTTTTTTTCTCCTTTACAGAACAAGAGAGGCATTTGCAAGCGAACAACAAAGAATTCAATGAAAAATTTGAATATGCGGTAAGCACACACTGCTTTATGGTAATTTGAAGTGATTGTTGAAAAACCTGGACTTTAGCCTGTAGGACTGGTTATGTGGGTGACTGGGTCCTACAAGATGTTAGGAGCCATTGATCCATCAATCAACAAGCATTATTATTTTCCAGGCACCATGATAAGCATGGAGATACAAAAACAGATGAAACTGTTCCTTCTGTGTGGGGTGAATACTAGATCCCTCACCCAAATTGACTACTCAGAAGCATTTTAGATACAAACAGAAAGCATTTATTTGGTCCTTGAAAGGAGAGGCATGTGGTAGTAAGCTGAAAATGGTAAATTGAGTAAATAACAAAAGACTTGGATTCGTTGGATGGACTGAAAAGGAATTAACCATCGACCAATGGTCAGCAATACTGTCTGCTTCCTGTGGGTCATGTAACTTCTTGAAGCTTAAACTGAAGGTCTGACCTTTTGTGCCCTACAGACCCCTGAGAATAGGGATCATGTGACTTAGGCCTAGGGTCTGACCCCCTCCCTCTCAGACTTTTTGAGAAACCTTCACTTCATTCACTGCTCCCTTTTTTTCATACGTTTGAAGATTTCTTACACCAGTCCTGATATATTCTTTCCACTAGGACATCCTCATTATTTAGGCCTTCAGGCTGGTCCTTCTTCAGTACTAACTGTAACCCACCCTCTACCATTCAAAACCAACACCTGCACTTCAGTGGAAGCTTTTATTGAGACCACTTTAGCCAAGAAATCTTGAACTACTCTAGTGATTAAGTGCATAAGCGGGCAGGGACAGGACATTGCTGCTTATAACAATGAGCAGGAATCAGAGACCCCACTTCCACCAACTCCCATCATTTGTCTTGGAAACCCTGTTATCACAGATCAACAGACTGGCTTCTGGTGGCCATAGTACTACTACTGTCGGGGCCCCAGGGGCCTCAGGACCATTGTCATATCCTTTCCACCTCAAACAGTCTGAAATCAGACTCATTGGTCCAAAAGGACTAAGGTCTCATCTTCTGGAACTGCTTCAGGTTGACATGGGGCGTGGAGCCTGTCCAGTGGGGTCCTGACTGAGAGGGGAGAAAAGTGACTTGTAGGTAGCATCAGTAGGGTCCAGAGCTTAGTGTCAGAATCAGGTCTCGGGTGATTTTAGTGTGACCAAGTAGTTGGAATTTTGTGGCTTACAGTCTGGAAAAAAAACTCTCAAAAGTATATTAAAAATGCAAGGACTAAATATGAGCAAAAGATAAGATAGTTCTGATTGTTTATATCAGGGGTTCTCAAACTATGGCCCACAGGCTAGATGCAGCCTGCAGAGGACATTTATGCCACCCGCTGGGTTATGGCAAATGGATTGAGGGGAGGAGACAGAGTGTGAGTTTTTGTTTTTACTATAATCCGGCCCTCCAACATCTGAAGGACAGTGAACTGCCCCCCTATTTAAAAAGTTTGAGGACCACTGGTTTACGTGTTAAATGTCCTTTTGTTAAACTTTAGAATGTTCTGTACTTTTAAATAGCCTTTGAAGAACCAAGAGTTTATTTATGGAACTGTACTATCTTTTTTAAAGTATTGAAGAAATGTGTTATCATAATTCCTAGGAGAATTCTACATTATTTAGCCATTCTTTTGTTAAATTTCCAATAGATAATTGTAGCTTTCTGGGGCAGCTAGGTGGCGCAGTAGATAGAGCACCAGCCTTGAATTCAGGAGGACCGAGTTCAAATTTGATCTCAGATACGTAACACTTCCTAGCTGTGTGACCCTGGGCAAGTCACTTAACCTCAGCCCCAGAAAAAGAGAAGAAAAAAATTGTAGCTTTCTTCTCCAGTCGTCTTGTGTTTAGTACAAAGTAGATTTGTGTAAATCTGACATCATTTCACATTTTTTTATCTTTAGAATGCATGCTGGTTTTTGTCAAATATGACCTCTTAAAAATTATATCTTACCTTGTATTTATGAAACTTAATAACCTCAAAGCAACTTACTTTAATGAATGGGAAACATTTCTCCTGAGTAATATCTTTTCTTTAGCTCATAATTAAACTTGCTAAGACTTATAACAATATGGTGTTTCATTAACATTCTTTACTATTCATTTATTTTCCTCACTGACTCTTGGCAGTTTGCATTTTAAACTTATATCCAATAATTTTAAATCAAAACTAAACTGAAATAAACTTTTTCAGAGAAGTATTTTTTACTTGTAGAGAAAGTTAACTTTTCTGATTGTAATAAAATACATAATTCCAACTGCCTAACTATGAGCTATACATTATTATGTAATTATAGGTATTTAATAAATGTTAAAAATATAAATATTATATAAAAACTGATATTTGTACCTCATATGAACTATAACAAATACCGTATCAATGTTTGAGTAAAACTATAAGCTGGCCTTTAAAAATCTGATTGTGAGTACAACTTTTTTAATAAGTTCTGTTTAAGAAGTGAGAATCAACTATATTTTATTTATGTAGCTGCAAATTGATAGATGTGTAACAATAGCTTTCAACAATCCTGTTGGTTCTTATAATAAACAATAACAACATAGCAGAAAAAAAAAAAGAAAAAGAATAAACCAAAGTGGAGTTAATATAGAGATTACTAGGGACAGTCACCAGGAATCCCAGGGAGGTTGCGGGGCTGATGAAGTATCATGAATGCCTCTCATCCAAACAGTTTTTCCTGGAAAAATACTAAAGAATGTTTTCCCCAAATCCCTGCTCCTGTTTCCTCAAAGGAGATGGGGCAATGAATAGAACATTGTGGCCTTAAGTGAGTATGATCTACTTTAGCATAAACTTTAGGGCCTTGTCAGTCTTATAAGGAAAGGCTTTTACCCAATTAGTACAGGTGTTAGCAAAACCAAAAGCAGCTTGAAGCCCCTGCAAGTGGACATATATATATATAAAATCTTACCTCTGGGTAAGTTTCAGGAGAGGAGGGTTTAACAGTGTTTTCAGAATTTACTTGCCCTGGGAGCTAGATGAGGGAATGAAGGAGTCAGGAGTTGGGGAATTAAAGATGCCATGATCAGGAACAAACAGACAGCCACATAGGCTTAGATTCAGCTGCCCATTTCCCTTGGCCTTAAGGGAATCCTTCTTCCTTTACAAAACATAACAGAAACCTTTCTAGATCCAGCTTGTGGTAATTGTTTCCCTTATACTTAATGGGGGAATGTTTGGCTGTCAAAAATTCCCTTTCTTTACATATAACCCCTGTGAGCATGCAAAACATGAAAAAACTTATTTGAAATCAATATAGATATTCACTGTCATTTCCTTCCACAATTCTAAAGCTCTGATACAGGCAAAAATGCTCCAAACCTGGTGGGGAGCCAGAATCTCCAACAATTGGCCCAGGATGAGCTTAGGAACTTATTCAATTAGAAGGGCTATGGAAGCCACTGCTCTAAGGCTTTGGGTGGATCACCCCAAAGACACCAAGTTTCTTTGAGAAGTAAGCAAGGATTCTGGGATCCAGGACCTGGCCCCACCTTTTATCAATATGTAGAGTGAAAGGCTTTAGATAGGGCTAAGGTGGGAGAGAAGTCAATTTAGCTTTCAAGGTTTGCTTCCTCTGGCAAGGAGCTAAAGGGAGGTGAGAAGGGGCCCATTTAAATAGACTGATAGGCAAAGTAGGTCTTCAGACAAAGAAACTCTCCCATGTAGAAAGTTAAGGGTTTTATGTCAGCAGCCACAGAAACCTCCAGGGCTGAGCTGTAGATCAAGATATCATCTACATACTTGTATTGTGCTCATGGCTTCTTCTGACCCCTCAGTCTGATTATAGAAATTTGTTATAAGAGGAAAAAGCAGAGATATGATTATAATAGTGTCAAATCTGATCCTTCAAGGCCTCAGCCTGAGAGCACATACATGACAGGCTAAAGCATCCTTAACTCTGTTTGACAAGCAGTTATGCAATAACAATTCTACTCCATAGCTAGACTCAGAAATAATCAAAGAAAACAGAGAAATACAACGAGGTAACTGAGTCAGAAAGAGCCGACCTTGAGCAGAGGCTAAGGGTGTCCTCCCAGTTCTTGCCCAGATAAGATGTTCACCTATGACAGCAATTCAGGAAGATATTCCTTCCAAATGATGGGTTACTGACTTAATAATCCATCAGGCAAGCATATCCAAATTCGAAACTCAAAACAATATTAGTTACAGTCCCAAGAGATTTCATCTTAATAGCAAGTTTCACCAATCAGAGGTTTCAGGTCTATATAAAAACAAACAAACAAAAAAAATCTTATAAACAATTGTGCATAACTTATCAAATGTGTCTGCAAAACACAGTCAAAACTAATACAGGGATATCAAGTTAAAATTCTGCTCTGGGTACTTAAAGAAAGCTATGGATCATATTTGTTATCATATTCATTAAGCAAGGAGACCATTATGCTTTTAAATAAATATTAAATAATTTGCTGAAGACAGATGGAGACCTTAGAAATAAGTTGCAGTTATAACAAAACTCTTAACAGTTTCTTGCGTTGCTAAGCAGTTGAATCTTTGATATGGCATCAAAAATGACTTTATTTTCATGCAAATAACTAGTATACAGTTTTCAATCCTAAATTTTAGATACTAAAATCCCAAACAAAAACCAGGTGAGAAACAATGAAACAGAACTGGGAAACTGAGTCAGAAGGATCCTACCTTGAGCAGAGACTTAAGTTGTCCTCCTAGTTCTTACCCAGATAAGACATCTACCTATGATAGAACTCTACATTCAGAACCATGCTTTTTCCAAACCCAACAAGTTCACAGAGTAGGGACTGAAGTCTGCTTTCCTTGTGCCCTCACATCTCCTGTCTCTTCTCTCTTTCCCTCTTTCTAACATCACGTCTCTCTCTCTTTTCTCTAACAACCTATCAAATCAATAATCCTTAACAATTTTAGGTTTCAAAATTATGACAGTAATCCCTACTTAATTAGCAATTTCACAATCTTCATAAGTGATAGCCAAATAAACATAACATAGCCTATCCCAAAAATGGATAGGAATCTCATGTAATTTATAGTCATTTCTAATTTTAACTTACACACCAATTAAAAAGTTATTTTAAAAATCAGCACTTTACCTTGTGATATTCTAACTAGATGTTCCATTCAAACTATCAATTGCTTTTGCAAATCAATCTTTCTTGTCTCTTGTTTTTAAAGTCACCTTAAAAAAAAAGCTTTAAGATTCACAATATAGCTAATATTTAAATAACTTTGGACCAAATTTCATAAAGCTTATACACATGTCCAGCAGAGCTGACAAAAATTTTTAAGCATAGCTTGTAACTTTTACAAATTACCCAATATACATTTTAGAAAACAACATCATCCAATTAGAAAATACAAACATTGACCTCTCCCCTTAAGGTAAGTTCTCAGAACTTTGTTTCAATAACCTATTTTTTTAACTTCAAATCAAATACAGATTTAAATTTCCAGTAGTAATATTTTGATATTTGTACATAAATTTCTAAGATCTTGTACTTAAAGTAAAAAAAAGTTCACAATTTTCAATTCTAGCACCTACCATTTAATAGTGATATAAAACTTACAACTCATCTTGATATTTAAGGAAGTGACCTTAAGCTCTACATTCCTGATGTAAAAGCCAATCATTAGAAGTTGTTTCTTCTAAACAAAGTTGTAGATTATCAGTAAACTCATTCCTTCATTTCGACCTATGTAACTCAAACAAGTTATTGCCCAGTGATAACAATCTTACAAGTTTTAAGAAACTTAACAAATTTACAATTTAAGAGGAATTCCAGAAAAAGACTCTATTACTTCCTGTCTGTTTACTACTTTCTTTGATTGACATTAGCTTTCTTTATTTGTTTTTACGTCCCCCATTCAGAGCTGTATACGCTCAGGTCTGTAGGTTTTTAAAATGCAAACCTGATCCAGATAAACCAGATAGTTTTTTTTTTTTTAAACCAGATAGTTTTTTTATAAACCAGAAAAATCCAGATAGTTTTTTTGTTTGTTTGTTTGTTTGTTTGTTTTGTTTTTCCTCTGTGAATCAGAAAAGATTTGTGAACTAGGCTGTTTGCTGCCAGGTTTTAAAAGCAGCCAATTTTCTGTTTTTCCCAAGTTTACAAACTCTTAAATCTTCTGTTAATACAGTCACTGCAAAGAGATTACAATTTACATAAAACTGTTTTTACTATTATATCTCAAATAACCCATTTCACTGAACTGATTGAGCATATTTTCTCTTTCACTCCTCACCTCTTCTCTTATGTGTCCCTTTATCCCATGCACTATCCTCCTCGTGGAGGCTTTAATTTAATTGAATTTGCTTCCAAATTACTTTACACACACACAAAATTCATTTATCTCAACACTGGTGGTATATGTTGGTCATATCTAAAGACCCATATAAAGTTATCAAATATGAAGCAATTAAATGCAATAAAGTTAGCACTCTTAATAGCATTTGTTTTATGGTAAGCACTTTTGCAATCTTGAAATGACCAATTGCCAAACTCCCCAATCATTGCTCTCACAAATTAGCTAACTTTTTTCCTGTAGTCCCCTGCTTGGCCAGAACTGGGATCCACAGGAAAAAGTTAGGATTTTTTTCCCTTTTTAAGATGGAAATCAGAGATGTTAAGAAATCTTTCCCAGCATTCTAATTTCAGCATAGAAGTTTTTCTTCCTGCTGGTTGCATTTCAAATCTTTCCAGGTCACTAAATCTAGCTCACAGAACAGACATTCTGCACAAAGACACAAATACAGACAAAAATGACATGGAAGAGGACTGTCCCTTCCCCACGAAGGACAGCAGTATCTCATCAAGTGCACTTTTGCTCCAAAGATTTGGTTTGGACTGCTCCTTCCCCTTTCTCTCTGGGAGAGCAGCTCCAATCTCATGGCTTGAGTTCCTTCAATACATAGAACTGACCTTTTGACTCAGATCCTCAGGCCTAGAGGAGTCACCCTCATCCAGCTTGCTGCTGGATGAGCACCCCTGCTCTGTGCCATTTATCAGGACATCCTTCTGGCTTACGAGGCAGCACCCCTTCCCTTGGATCACCAAGCCTGATCCCAAGGTCCCTTCCACCTGAGGACTGCCCAAGGACACAGGCTTTGCTCTGAGTAGAGCAGCTCCAATCTCTGGACTGATCTTTCCCCTTTAGCCCTGGTTCATGAGTACACCACTTGCTCTGACTGACTGACCACTTGCTCTTGGGCTTTTTTTTCAGAGACTTGTACTCCTAGTTGTATCTAGGGGCCTCTTTTCAGGCCCATATTCCACAGAGAGGGAGGCTGAGGGTCTGATCTCAAGGACTGTCAGAGGAAACCCAACCTGGCACCTGCCTTGAATCAGGATCCCAGACGTCTCCCTGGGAAGCTACAGACCCTGGACGGGCCCCCTTAAGCTGTGTGGGAGGGGTGCCAGACCCCCTTCTCCAAAGTGACTACTCAGAGGCATCTTCAGGCACAAACAGGAAACGTTTATTCGGTCCTTGCAAGGAGAGGCCCAACCAAGCACGCCAGCTGAGCAACCCAGAGCCCTTCAGCTCCCATTTCCCAGCACTATGCCTGGTCTGGCCAGCTGGAAATGGTGAAGAGGTTAAACAGCAAAAGACTTGGGTTCATTGGATGGACTGAAAAGGAAGTAACCATTGCCCAAAGACTAACAATGCTATCTGCTTCCTATAGGTCATGTAACTTCCTGAAACTTAGGCCTAAGGTCTAATCCGCTCCATCTCATAGACTTTTGAGAAATCTTCACCTGGTCCCATTCAATATCCTCAAGGAGCTTATATTTATGAGGAGAACAACATGTGTATGTATAGATAGATAGATAGATAGATAGATAGATAGATAGATAGATAGATAGATAGATAAAAAATATCAAAGTCAATGAAACATAATGGAGAGACCCTAGGAACTAGAAGATTAGGAAAAACCTTGTGTAGGAGGTAGTCCTTGAACTGAGTTCTGAATCAGACTTATATAGAGTTGGGAAATTTCAGTCATGAGAAGACAGACAGCTTATCCAAAATCACAGAGAAAAGAGATGGAGAGCAAAAAGGCAGGGTGACTAGAATATAAAGTACAGAAGTAATGGACAGTCACTCTGGAAAGGTAACCTGGAGCTGGATTATAACGGGCTTTACACATCTTTCTGAGCAGAGGAATAACAGGTCACTCTGCCTGAGGAATAACACTCTGCTTTAAGACTGTCTAGCTGTGTAAGTGCATAGAGGATAGATTGAAAAAGGGACCAACTGGAGGCAAGGAGACATATTAGAAGGCTGTTGCAGTAGTCCATATGAGATATAATTCAGGCCTAAAGTTATTAAATAACTGAAGAGGAGGAAAAGGATAGGAAAAGTATTTGGAGAAAGACTTGGTAATTAATTGGATGAAGGTGAGGGGTTCGATAAATAAGAAGGAAGAGTTGAAGATGACTTTAAAGTAGCAAATCTGGATAATGTTACTTTTTACAAAAATGGAGAAATTAGAATCAGCAAATGAATGAATGAAAAGTATATATTAAATGCTTACTGTATACTAAGAACTGTACTTAGCACTGAGGATACAAACAGTTGCTTCTCTTTTTGAGCATCCATTCTAATTGAAAGAGGTGATATATAGACGTTTATCTGTAGAGTGGATGGAAAGGTTCTCAGGTTTTATTAGCAAGGTCCAGGGTTTTTTGAGTGCATTAAAAGTCAGTATTTATATTTAATCTTATCTGAAATATTGTAATTGATGATTCCCTGCTCATCCAAACAATTTAAGTAGCTACATCTACCTAGAGCAAGTCAGGTGGAAAGAACTAGAAGGCTCAGTCCATGATTTTAGGGAAGAGAGAGTTGGACTAAAAGGTCAGAATGGAATAGTAGATCTCAGTTCCTTCCCATGAGGGTGAGGATTTGGTACTGGCAGGGGGAACCACTTTCCATTTGGAAAGGGAGAAAAAGATGATGGCATTGACAGAAAGGAAGAGGAAAAGGCATCTTAAGGCAGCTGCTGCTGCTGGCCTCTTTGGTACCCAGTAGGATCTGAGCAGCAGGTGACTTGGGGCCAGGTAAATTTCGGGATGGAAAGTTAATAAATTCTGTTTTGCATATTTTGAATTTGAGATGTTAGTGGGATATCCATTTTAGAAGGCTTAGTAAGTAGTTTGTAATACAGGATTAGCACTCAGGATTAGACTAGTTAGGGATATATCATTCCGGGAGTCATTTGCATAAAGATAATTGAACCTATGGAAGATGATGAGATCACTAAGAAAAAAAAGTGCACAGAAAGAAGACAGATTACCTTATTTGAGTGCAGCTGAAGTTAAGGAAATGGATTTCTAAACCTTTGAGTCCCAGATCAATCACCATCCCACTCAGAAATTATTAAGGAGAGGATTACAAAGAAGACTGGGACATAGTTTCTTTATATCTCTAATTAGGAAGTGTGCTTGGTCCACTCTTGTATAAAATCTGTTCTTTTTTGAACTATTCCTTAAAGTACTAAAGAAGTCTTCTGCAGAAGTCAGTGATTTCTTCTCTGGCTACCGATATTCCCAGCTCCCAAGCACTGCTCCCATTTTTTCAAAGCACCTCTCCCCACCAAAGGTAGTTGGGTCATTTTGTGCAATTCAACTTCACTTAAATCCAATTCACTTGCAAATCAAAACATCATTCCGTGAAGTCTTCGGTCCTCTTTGAAAACAAAGGACAATCCACAACCTCTCCCCATTACTGATAATTGAGAGTCCTGCTTTCCTCAAGAACATTTGGATCCAATCATTCTCTTGACCCCCATCATCTTTGTAGTCAAATTTGAGAGCAAAAGGAGGAATCTTCAAGGAAACTTTTGCTTCTCTCTCAAACCTCAGTAAAGCAGCTGTGGCTTTTACCAACATAGATTGGCTTACAGGATCATACAATGGATGTTAGAATATTATATTTCAGGATCTCCTCTAATTTATAGTAGAAGCTGTCTTTTGCTTCCTTAATACTTGAATTGCTTCTTTCTAAATTCTGTTAATAATTTTTCTTTCACTTGTAGCTCTGGATTTTGACTATGACAGTCCTGGGACTTTTCCTTTTAGAGTTTCTTTAAAAAGGTGATCAGTAGATTCTTTCTATATTTACTTTGCTCTCTCATTCTAATAGATCTGAGCAGTTTTCATTTATGATTTCTTGAAATTTAATGTCTAGTCTTTTTAAAAAATTATGGTTTCATTCTTGATCTGTTTTATTGGTCAATTACTTCTTATGTCAGATGTCTTACATTTCTTCTATTTTTTTTTTTTTTTTTACAAAAACAAATGTTGAAAACTATATGTATTTGGAAAAAATAAAATACTATTTAAAAAAAGAGAGAGAAAGATGGTGCTTTAAAAGTTTTCTTCCAACAAGTGGTACATGCATACATTAAGATTAAACAAGTGTTTTTGTTTTTTTTTTGTTTGTTTTTGTTTTGTTTTTTTCATGTCTAATATTTTTCAATCTTTGATGTAGCACACTCCTTGAAAACTAGAACAAACCAACAGAAATCAGTGGCTCCACAAATCAGCAAGAAATATTACTGCTATATCAAAAGATTGAAAAAATAGAACAATCTGTGGCAGCACTCAGATAAGGCATTGCATGGATAGTTATGCTTTCTTTTTTTAGGTCTTTCCACCAGAGGTTTTATTTCATTTTTAAGCTCTTGCTTCATTTCTTCCAAGTATTCATTCACCTTTAAGTTTGTATTTCGAACTTCTTTCTCAGCTTCTGACTTTTTATCAGAAATGCTTGGAACTCTTCTATTCCATAAAAAAAATCCATTTTTTCTTTCTTAAAGGATCACGTTTTGCTTTCTTTTTTTTGTGTGTGTGTGCATAGTTGTTATTTTTTCCTTATTCCTTATCTCCCATTTCCCACCTCAGGATCTCCTGATACCATTACTGTCAAGGCCTGAATGATACACAAGCTTTAATTTGTAGTAATACTCATTGGTATTTTCTTTGATTTTTTTCTCTCTCTATCTTTAGTTCTGGAATTAAGGCTTTGCTTCAGGGCCAAACTCTAACCCCTGCAATGCTTGGTCTTCTCCACAGGTCATCTGAGTTCATACTCTGATCCCCTATCCTGGGTTTGCCCCTTGATCTTTGAGGTTCAGAGTATTGTATCTTCAGGACTGTCTCTGGTATTTCATGAGGACATTCCAGAGATCTTGGAGGTTCTGAGCCTGGGATGCCTTATTTGACTGCTGCCAAAGACTATTCCTGCTTCCTTTGACCATACCCAAGCACCTTTAAAGTCAAGGAGTTTTTTTTGTTTTTTGTTTTTTGTTTTTTTTTATTAAAGCTTTTTATTTTTCAAAACATATGCGTGGACAATTCTTAAACATTAGCCCTTGCAAAACCTTGTGTTCCAATTCTCCCCCATACCCTCCCCTAGATGGCAAGTAGGCCAATACATGTTAAACATGGTAGAAATATATGTTAAATCCAATATATGCATACATATTTATATAATTATCATGCCACATAATAAAAATCCAATTAAACCAGTTAAAAACAAGAAGTAAAATCAAATGCAAGCAAACAACAAAAAGAGTGAGAATGGTATGTTGTGAACCACACTCAGTTCCCACAATCCTCTCTCTGGGTGCAGGTGGTTTTCTTCATCAGAAGACCACTGGAACTGGTCTGAATCACTCATTGTTGAAGAGAACCACGTCCATCAGAAATGATCATCATATAGTATTGTTGTTGAAGAATGATATAATGATCTCCTGGTTCTGCTCATTTCACTCAGAATCAGTTTATATAAGTTTCTCCAGGCCTTTCTGAAATCATCCTGTTGGTCATTTCTTACAGAACAATAATATTCCATAATATTTATATACCACAATTTATTCAGCCATTCTCCAATTGAGGGGCATCCACTCAGTTTCCAGTTTCTGGCCACCACAAAGAGGGTTGCCACAAACATTCTTGCACATACGGGTTCCTTTCCCTTCTTTAAGACCTCTTTGGGATATAAGCCTATGAGTAACATTGCTGGATCAAAGGGTATGCACAGTTTGATAACTCTTTGAGCATAATTCCAAATTGCTCTCCAGAATGGTTCGGTGCATTCACAACTCCACCAACAATGTGTCAGTGTCCCAGTTTTCCCACATCCCCTCCAACATTCAGTATTATCTTTTTCTGTCATTTTAGCCAATCTGACAGGTGTGTTGTGGTATCTCAGAGTTGTCTTAATTTGCACTTCTCTGATCAATAATAATATGGAGCATCTTTTCATATGGCTAGAAATAGTTTCAATTTCTTCATCTGAAAATTGGCTGTTCATATCCTTAAGGTCAAGGAGTTTTCTAACCGACCTAATTCTTTCTCAGGGAATCCTCCACTCCTGCTTTCTTTAGGATGCAGATGGTTAGAAAGGATGCTACCCTGTGCTAGCTCTGGCTTGCCTTCTAACCCTTTTCCTATTGCCCTTGAACTTTTGGCATTTGGTGAAATTCTTGTTCCGTTCTGGAATGGGAGAAAGCACTTACTATAGTTTTTATTGGATTTCTCAATCATTTGTGGTTTGGCACAAACTTTGGGGTTTTTCTGCAAAGTATTGAATCAAATACCAAATGTAGCACTGAAAAGCCTGGTTCCTTTAAGTCTTTTCAGTCTTCTTACACTTTATTCTCCTACACATACTCTGATCCAGCCACTCTGGTCTCCTTGCTGTTCATTGCATGTGAAACACATGTTCCGAGTCTATATCTCTTCACTAACTATACCTCATGCCTTATTCACCTACTGGCTTCCCCAGTTTCTTTCAAGTCTCAGCAAAATCTTCTGAGGAAGATTTTTCTCCATTTCCCCCTCTGAACTGCTACTACCTTCTCTCTGAAACTAGCTTCCATTTATATTGTATATATATATTTTTATATGCATAGTTATTTGCATGTTGTTTCCTCCATTAGAATATGAGCTCCTTAAGAGTAAAGATCATATTTTGCCTTTCTTTGTATCCTCCAGTGCTTAGCAAAATGCCTTAGCACCTAGCAAATGCTTTGAAAATGCTGGTTGACTGAGTGCAAATCTTTACATTTAACTTTATTAAATTTTACTTTCCAGTTCAATCTAATCCATTGACAATTTATTAAGCAGATAATATGTGCAAAGCGTTATGCTAGGTACCAGAGTTACAAAGATAAAGTGAAAAAATAATCCCCTGCTCTGGGAAAGAAAACTGTAAATAGATAAATACATATGTGATCTTTTGAGAAAGAGGAAAAGGAAGGGAGCATTAATAACTAGAAAGATCAAGAAAATTTTCCTATAGAAAGTGATAAGCTGAGTTTTGAAGAAAGTTAATGAGGAGGCCCTTTTCAAAAGTTTGGAAATAGGAGAAGGTATGAAATGCTGAGTTGAACTTGAGGTAGTTTAGTCTTTCTTGAATGTAGAACCTTGGGATACACCCATAGTTACAAAGAGTAAGTAGAAAAGATAAGCTAGAGCCACATTATGATTGGCCTTAAATGTTAAACTAAGGAATTTGCATTTTTTTTCCTCAAGATATTAAATAGATACTAAACTATCTTATCAGGGAATAACATGATCAAATTTGTATTTTAGGAAGATTATTTTGGCAGTTGCATGGAAAATGAATCAGAAAGGGGAGAAATTGGCTGCAAGTAGACCAATTAATCTTATTGCAATAGTTCAATTAAGAGCTTATGATAGCTTGAACTGAAATGGAAAGAAGAGAGGTGCAAGGCATGTTATGTAAATAAAATAAGACAAGATATGGTGACTGACTGAATAGTGGGAATGAAGCTGAGAGAATACTCTAAGTTTGGAGAATAGAAAAATTGTGGTGTCTTCAATAAAAATAGGAAAGTTTAAAGGAGGAATGAGTATGTAGAAGGGTGAATAATTAGTTTTGATTAGGAAATATTGAGTTTGAGAAACTCATAAGAAAAATTAGGACTAGATTTATAGATGTGGGAGCCAGCTGCATAATAAAATCCATGACAGTTGAAGGATGTCACCAACCAAAGAATCACTCACCAAGCATTTGTTTAGGACCTTTATTGTTCCGGATACTATGCTAAATTCTAGGGATAGAAAGACAGAAATAAAATAATCCTTGCCCTAAGGAGACATATCAGAGCAGAGTCAGCTGGGATGGGAGGGGAGGAGAGGTCAGGGCAAACTTCATTTAGAAAGAAACACATGAACTGAGTCTTGAAGGAAAATAGAAATTTTTAGAGACAGAAATGAAGATTGAATGTATTCCAAGCATGGAAGACAACCAAAAACAAAAACAGAGAACATTATTTGTTAGCCTATATAATGAAAGACCAATTGGGTATAGTGGAGAATTGTATAATACCAAACAAAGGAGTTTACATTTGATCCCAGAGATATTAAGGAAGCCTATTTAACTGGAGTCTATGAGCCATCTTATGAAACTTGACTTATTCTTCTACCCTGTTCAAATCTTTTGGATATCAAGTCTATCTTTCAAGATAGTATTCACTTAGCTTTGTGTGACTGGAGAAATTGAAAAATATTTCATTTGAGATTTTACCCAAGGCACTAATAAAAGAGTCAATATAGCCAAATAATCAATAGGCACAAATTAAATAGTCAATAAAATAGTCAAATACTTATTGGATCAAGTACAGAGGTCTATGGCAAACTACCGCCCCCCCCCCCCTCCCGCATTCACACACCAATTGACATTGATTCCCAAGTCATTCAAGTACTCATCTAAATGCAGTATCATCCAGGCTATATATATTTTATCTTTCTGAAGGATAACATCCATGAAAAATTATGTCAAATACCCAATTAAAAATAGGAGTTTGAGGAAATATCTTCCAATCGTAGTGTTAACAGAGAAGTCCCTTCTTTGAGACACCTTGCCACTGCAAGACAAATCTTATATATTTTTAAACTACCTATTCCAACTTCTAGGCTCCCAGAGACCCTAAATGAGATGGATGATAAGGGGGGGGGGGGAGAATAAGTCCCTGCCTTCAACAATACCCAAATGTCAACTAAATAGGAGTACATATATATCCAAGAGTTAATTTCTATTATGTCACTTCTGTGTTCCATTTCCTCTTTGTTTTTTGGCTTAGAAGGTATGTGCATTTCTGTGAAGATTGGCAAGAAGAGAGAGGACTGTTAGGGGGGAATCTCTGTAGAGAAAAATCCATCCGTGAGGATCTTTCTCATTTTATATGAAGTACATAGGTTTTTTTGTTTCGTTTTCTGCAGAACAATGCCATCAGGACATCAAAGTACAATTTCTTCACATTTCTGCCCTTGAATCTATTTGAACAATTTCAGAGAGTAGCAAATGCATATTTCCTCTGCTTGCTGGTCCTACAGGTATTTGGTGAATGTTTTCTCAATGTGTTGCTTTTTTGTTTGTTTTGTAAGTAACATTGTATTAAGATCCTCAAAAGAAAACCAAAATGCGACTTTCCTATCTGGATAAGTTTAAACATAGTAAAACTGAGAACCACATGGTCTGCATGGGTTCAAGGCCAGTTCTCAGGAGCTGAGATCAAGTTTGGCTGATGTGAATCCAGCCATACCTGAAATGAATAAAGCAGAGCGACAGCCTAAACCACTGATCATTGCCAGGCGTATAAGAGTCCGGAAGTTTATCTTTTAGGACCATAAACAAACATACTGGGACTTTGGGTGCAAATGTTCCATTTGGGGATTTCTTCAGTTGAAAGTCCCTTTCCCCGAGTTGCTTATATTTTTATGTATCTATAGATATTTCTGAACTCCTTTTAATATACAATTTCTTCACGTGGCCCTGATGTAGATAGAGCCTAACTTCTTAGGCTGCTAAGGCTCTGCATCCAATGACATTGTCAAGGTTGATAGGTCTAGATAGGCACAAGGTAAGTCTAGGTAGGGCAAGAAAAAAGGAAAAGGATAAAAAATAAAGATGAGAGATCTTTGCAAATCATTGACAAATTTCCTCAACTTTTCCCTCCTAATCCTTTTCAGACCAACAGTGTACCTAAAACTTGGCTTAGAGGATTTGAATTGTTTTTTCTGTGCTCCACCTCCCTCCTCACCATTCTTTATCATTGAGAGGTTTTCCATGAAAGGAATAACACTTAGCCGCCAAACAGAGCAGCTGAGCCAACACTACAGTCTTAGTAACCTTCAATACTTTTTCCTCTTTATTCCTTGAAGTTGTATTTGTGCATAATTAAGAGATTCTGTGTTGGCAGGCTTAGAATATAAGAGCATGATTTAATCCATTATCTTAAAATGTGTTCTGTCCTGTCTTTATTTTCTAACACTAGGTACCCTCCCTTTTTTTTTTGCAGCTCATCCCACATGTATCATCTTTGTCTTGGTATACAACGGTGTTTCCTCTGGCATTAGTGCTCTCAATGACAGGAGTGAAGGATGCCATTGATGACATGGTGAGGTGATTTATTATTGGCCTTTTTGTTTTCTGTTGGGTTTTCCATGGGGGAGGGCAAGAAATATTTTTTAGAATTTTTCAAACTGTTATAGGAGAGAAAAGGTTCAGCAACTTCTTCCTATAGGGATAACTTTCTTTAATAAGTTCTTTTTCTTAATTTAACCTTGAAGCGTACAGTAGCTGGGGAATTGTGCTACTCCTGTTCTGTACCTGGGCATATAGTTTGGATTGAGTGCAGTCCTGGGCCTCAATTGACAGGGGCCTCCTTTTATTACACTATCAGCTCCTTTAAAACCATCCACTCTGGCATTTCAGGGATGATTTTACTTATAGCTTAGGTTAAACCTAGGGTTCCTCTCAAAAGAGTTACATTTAAAGGTACTCAGTATGCAATATGATCCATATATGGGACAGATAATGAATTCCTACACACACAAGAAATGCCAATCTTAAAAGATTCACAAGTATGTATTAACATAACAGAATTCAGTAACTTATAACTGATATTACTAGCTGATATCTTCATGAAACATGAAGCAATTTGCAGGACTGCTAATTAGCATTTTACATTTTACTTTGACTCTGCAGTTTCCAAAAAACATGTCCCCTACATGTTTGCTGCTGAAATGTGCAAACCTAGGCTGATACTCTTGTTAGTGGCTAGCCTCTCTGGTATAGAAGTTTCTTCTACCACCAGCTAGATACAACTTAATAGGACCCATAACTTTCAAACTCACAAGATTGCCTATAAGCTTACTACATATGTGCATCTGATGATATTCATTGATATCAAGAACAGAATAAACATAATATCAAGAAAGAATAAACATAAAAGAGGCAGCCAAATTTAGGCTCATGCTCGCCCAGACATGAAATATGCTTTTGAATGACAGTTTTCCAACTGTGACGTGTTGGATGTCATGTTCTATTTAGTTGGAAGCCAGAGTGGGAATAACAATGGCAAATCATCCTTCTTTCCAGTTCCTTCTTGAGAAGCAGTTTGAAACTGTCCTGAAATTTACATCCAGAAAGGAACGGAAAGGCAAAGGGGACAGATAATCCCTTTTGACAATTGAATCATCTCTTCCATCTCCATAGCCAATAAAAGGACTCTTTACCCTCTTCAAAATATAATCCTTTAACTATGAGTCACACATGACTGGTAGTCACTCTAAACTTCCAGACACAGAACCAGGAATGTCAATTCTGTCCATGCTCATGGAATGGTCCTTATAAAGCCAATTCAACCTCCCTACATCAAAAAGTCTTCTCCCACAGTCTCTTAAGACTATGTGTTTGAGTGTTTATGACCTAGCTCTGGGTATAAAGGGACAAGGCTGTGTTATTCCTCCCCAGAATAATGTGTAACAGTGACTGAGAAGAAGGGACAATAGGCAATAGTTTGAAAACAATAGAAAAATCTCATCATGGTGGAAGGAGGAAGAGGACTGAAAGCATGACAGAGAAAAGCAGCCTCCAAGTAGTGGAAGAATCAGTTAAAGCTGTAATCCAAATAGGAATGAAATAGGTAAAGAATGAAGGAAATGTCTGTGCATGGAAGGCATCTGGTTGCCTCAGTAGGAACACTGTGAAAAGACAATGTCCCTAAAATGAGATACATTAAGAGCCAGGGCAAAGGTGAAGCAGCTTCAAATTATTCATTCAGAACAGTTATTTAAGGCAAAGTCAGAGGTAGCCCTTAGGCTAACTTACTTAGTTATATAGAAGGTAGAATAGTTATATTGTCTTAGTATTGAATTAACAATTCAGAAAACTGGGACAGAGTCAGAGATCTAGAGGAACTCCTGTACCAGCAGCAATCTAGAGATTTATTCTTCCTTTTTCCTATATGTGAGTTATTATAACTACTTAGGATTTCCTTCCCTAGGATTTGGAACCCAGAATATTTTTCCTATGTAATTATATTGGAGGTACACCAATGCTTCTCAAATCACAGAAAAAACCGCTATCTCATAAGATTTTAGGCTTTATTTACTAAGTGTATGTACTCAAAAGTGTCAGATATAAACTTTAGACATTATTACTATCTAAGATAATGTTGAACTAGAAAATCAATCTGAAACAATGTTGAATACCTAAAGTGAATTGCAAAATGGGAAGACGATACTATCATTACTTTATCCTTTCACTGCTCAGTTCTCATCCCTGGCTAACCTTCCTAAGGTAAGTATTTTCTCAAACAAGAAATTTATAAGCATAGCAAATCATAATGGCATTATGACAATAGCTGGGTTTTTTTTAAACTTCAGGCAAGTGATCAGAACATTTTTCCATACCATGAAAATGTTTCTAATTCTCATTCTTTTATCAAAATTTTACTATTCTTTTTGAACATTTTTCTTTTGTATTATAGTATCGGCACAACAGTGACAAACAACTCAACAATCAACCTGTTCTGGTGTTAGCAAATGGCATGTAAGTGCTTGTGACTCGGGGGCTGAGGGGCAGGAAGAGTGGGACAAGTATTTCTAGCAAAAGTGACGATCTTGGATAAGATGATTATTCATATTTGGTGGGATTGCCATTAGAGAAATAATAGATACAAATAGGTAGGTAGCATTGTGGATAAAGTGTTGGACTCAATAAGATGTGAGTTCAATTCCTCACAGATACTGGCTGTGTAATCCTCAGCAAATCAATTAACCTCTTTGTGCTTCATTTTTCTCAGGTATTAAATGAAAGAAATAATTGGACTCTAAGGTCCCTTCTAACTCTAAAAATGTGATTCTTAGCATGATTTACTGCAATAGTTTTACTTGGCAGTTTTTAACATCCATTCATTGAATAATAGTATTCCATATACAGTATAGAGCATTAAGTATAATGCTACAGAGATAGACAGATGACTACAACATGGCTCCTGCCATCATATAATTTATTGTGTTAAAGAGGAAATAAAACATGTATACAAATAACTACAATGTAGAGCAAATAAAGAATGTTCCAAAAGTTTCATCGATGTTTTAATTGCTTAAAGTAGCATGAAGACTTTTGGAATAGTCTGACTAAATACTTTGAGAAAAACAGTGCATTATGGGATGCCAGAGATGACAGTTTGCTTCTGATTGCGGTGGAAAAAGGGTATGAAGTTTGTGTAGGTTTTGCAATCAAAACTGATCCAATAAAGAAGCTTATAAGCCTAACAAAAGGAGTAAATAACAGACTCATAACAATGCCACTTGCAGGAAAATGCCATCCCATTATATAACATCAGTGCCTATGCTCCCACCTTAATGAGATCAAAGAAAAATTTTATGAAGACCTAGAGACCCTTATCATCAGTGTTCCAAAAGAGGACAAGTTTATAAATCTGGGGGACTTAAATGCTAGAGTAGGCTCAGACTATCAGGCATAACGGGGAGTCCTTGGGAGGAGTGGAGATGGGAACAGCAATAGCAATGGTCACTTACTTGTGCATCTTGAGACCTTCTCATCACCAAGTCTTCTCATGGCCCAAGTCAAAAAGACTGTGAGAAGGATTAATGTCAGTAGATTAGAGTTCTTCTCTTGGAGAAAACAGTTTGACTGATTTGGAAGGTAAGTTGAGCCAACACACAGTTGGCAATAGTGAAGGAGAAAAGGAGTGGACAGCTTTCAAAGAATTGGTGTATGGCACTGCATTTGTATAGCACTAGCAAACACTGAGACTGGGTTGATGAAAAAGATGCTAAATAAAAACTAGAACTCCACAAGGTGTACCAATAGAATAATTTATCCATCTCTAAGAAAATAGCTTTCAATTCCATCAAAAATAAAATATACTCAAAAGTTAGATGCAAGATTCTTGGCTCAATAAGAAGGCAGTGAAATTCAGTTTTATGCTGATAGTAAAAATGCAAAGCATTTGTATGACACATGAAGGCTGTTTATGGGCCAAAGACTTCTAGTGCATCTCAACTACTCAGTTCTAATGTAGCCACATTGATTAGTGATAAAGATATGATCTTAGAGAGATGAGCTGAACACTTCCATAGTGTTCTCAACAGATCACCATCAAACAATGTTGAAGCTATTAACTGTTTATCTCAAGTTGAAGCAATCACTCCCTAGCTGAACTTCCAACTGAAGAAGAGTTTTTGAATGTCATTAGATAACTTTTATGTGGCAGAGCATCTGACACTTATTGTATTCCAATTCAGATTTACCAGTTAGGGTGTCCATTGATCATGCAAAAGCTGTTTGAAATTTTCTAGATTATATGGCAAGAAAAAATTGTGCTCCCAGAGTTTAAGGGAGCACATCTCCATCATCCATCTCTATAAAGGGAAAGGCAATGGATTGTCCTGTGACAATCACAAGAGTGTCTCTTTCTTAGTCATTGCTAGCAAGATTCTTGCCAGAGTTGTCCTTAATAGGCTTACCCTAAGCCTGGAAGGTCATCTGTCTGAGGACCAGTGTGGCTTCAGAAGGAGTTAACGAACAGTGCAAAATAAAGGTCTGTACACAACCTTTGTAGATGTGATCAAGACCTTTGATACTGTCAATCATGAGGGCTTTTGGAAAATTATGTCAGAATTTGATTGTACAAAGAAGTTCATCAGTATAGTACGTCATTTTCATGATAGCACACTTGCCCAGGTTCTGGACAATGGACAATATTCCCGAGTTTTCCCGGTCACTGATGGAGTGAAACAAAGCCATGTTCTTGCTCATGTGCTTTTAGCATGATGTTTTCAGCCTTGTTATCAAACTCCTTCAATAAGGACAAATATGGCATCAAAGTCAGCTATTGCATTGATGGTAAATTCTTTAACTGGAAAAGGCTACAAGCCAAAACTACAGTGGCAGGAGGGTTGGTGCAGGATTTTTTGTTTGCAGATGCCTGTGCATTCAATGAAGCCTCTGAAGTGAGGTGCAACAAAGTATGGACCAATTCTCTGCTGCTTGTGCTAATGTTGGCCTAACAATTAACACCAAGAAAACACAGGTCCTCCATCACTACACCAGCCATATGTGCAACCATTGGTTACAACAACTGGAGCAGCTGTGAATGTTGTGAATAGGTTCTCTTACCTTGGCAGTATACTTTCCAGGAATGTCCACATTGATAATGAGATTAAAACATGCTTTGCCAGAGCCAGCTCAGGGTTTGGGAGACTCTGAAGCAAAGTGTAGGAGAAGAATTAGACTACCAAAACTGAAAGTATATAGAGCCATTGTATTGACCTCATTGTTGTCTGCCTGTGAAATCTAGACAGTCTCTGCCCCATGCCAGGAAACTGAATTGCTTCCATTGAATTGTCTTAGGAAAATTCTGTAGATACCTGGCAGGATAAGGTACCAGACACTGAAGTCCTTTCTCAAACTAAACTGCCAAACATCCAGCCCCATTGCAGAGAGCACAACTCCATTGGGCTGGCCACATTGTTCTAATGCCAAATGTACACTTGCCAAAAATAGTATTTTATGGAGAACTCACATAAGGTGCTCACAAGATGGTCAGAAAAGGACACTCAAGATCTCTTAAGAACTTTAGAATTGATTGTGTGGCATGGGAGACACTGGCACAAGACTGCCCAACATGGTGCTCTCATCAGAGAAGGTGCTGTGCTCTGTGAGTAAAGCAAGATTGAATTAGCTCAGAAGAAACACGAGCTGCACAAAATTAAAGCCACTCCAAATGTTCATAGGGACTGTTTGTGTTCAACTTATGGCAGAGCACTCTGAGCTCATGTTGGTCTGATCAGCCACAGTTGGACATATTCTAAGTTAGACTAACATACTGATATCATTTTGGTTCTCTTCAAGAATGAAAGACAACAACCAACTAACCAATGTGTTGTATTATTTGTTGTAAGATTAATTCAGTCATACTGAACTGGAGAACTATTAATCATGCTAAATTAGATAACCATTGTTTGTTGTAAGATTAATTCACTCATACTGAACTGGAGAACTATTAATCATGCTAAATTAGATAACCATTGTTTGTTGTAAGATTAATTCACTCATACTGAACTGGGGAACTATTAATCATGCTAAACTAGATAACCATTGTTTTATCAATTCCACTGACTTTAACACCTTGTTTCAGAGTTCTGGCCCATTACATCTCCCACTTTCTTTTGTTTTAGAATATAGGTAATCACACCTTCCATGATTTTTCAGAAAAGGGGATGAAAACTTCAAAAAATTAGGTGATCACACCCTCCTTGACATCTCAGGAAGGAAGGTGAAAACACCAAAGGGAAATGGGGAGTCAAACCAGTTTAGCAGATTTCTGAAGGGTCTCACTTGAAACAGGTGTACATAAATCCATCAACATGGGAGGTATTACACAAGCACATAGTAATATAACATAGGCTAGTAGTGATGTAACAAACAACATGAATCAACATGAGGAATTATACATGTCCATAAGTCCTAGAAATAGTCCAAGACCAATCTATTTATTGTCCATTACTTCATGTATCAGGGAATCCAATAATTCCTGCAAGTTTTGAAGTCCTGCAATCTTCTCATCGTGTGTCAGGGAATGCAATGATTCCTGCAAATTTTGAAGTCCTGTATCAGTCTTATCAACAATTTTTCATCTCAGGGAATCCAATGATTCCTGCTGGTTTTGAAGTTCTATAACAGTCTCATTATCAACCATGCTCTTTCAGTGTCAGATGTTTCTTAGGTCTTCTCCTTTGTTTTGAGATTTTTTTCTCTTTTTCTGTCTCTCTCAAAGTGCTTTTTGGCACCCATCTGATTCCTTCTCTATCTGTAGAGATACAAGCAAACCCTCTCCCCCAAACAGTTAATCTATCTGGTCCCTTCTATTCACCACTTTCTGGATCTCTCCATATCACTTGGAGATTATATTGCAGCTGCTTGCACTGGACACTGCCCTTCTGTTGGGTTATAAAACCTGTATTCTCCCCAATTGTAATTCCTTTCTCCCATCTGATTGTTTTCAGCTCCTGAACTTCTAAAGACTCTAAGGTATCGCATCTACTGCTATCATGCCCCACCTATTTTTTGTTTGAGTTCTTGGAGGTGGGCTCCACCTCTCATTTCTCTGGGTCAACCTACATTCTGAGGCCCAATGGAAGCCTCTGTTGCACTTTGGACATAGAGTTTTGAGTCTTCTTCTCCCATCCTGTCCTCTCACTCTATCTCTATGCCTACATTAGCTTTCAGATGCCCTACTTTTACCACACTGAAAGCATCGACAAGTCTCTCTGGAAGTCCCTTGCCAAGAAGGACCCTGTCTTCCCATGTTCTGCATCATAGTCTGGATATAAAAGGTATTTGTGCCCACTGTGGCACAACGTCTTATGATCTCCTCTAAAGGAGCATCCTTGTGTAATCCCAGAATAATTCTTCTACAAACCTCATTAGCATTTTCTCTAGCAAGTTGTTTGATTATTATTCCTGTTGCTGTATTTTCACCAATAGTTCATATGACAGCTGTCTGCAGATGTTCCACAAAATCAGCAAAGGGTTCATTTGTACCTTGCTCTATTTTCCTGAAGGCTTCCCCTCTTTCTTGTTGTCATGGGAGGCTACCCCATGCTTTGATAGCGGCAGCAATTTGCTCATATGCTATCAAAGAGTAATTAATGTATTAAAGTGTCTGCATACTGACCTTTACCTGACAGTTGATCAAAGACTTGTATATTGACTCCAGTTTACCTATTTCATTGGGCTTGTATCCTACATAGTTCATTATACTCTGAAAACCACAAGTTTTGTCCAGGTTCTAAACATGTCCTTGCTATAGATTTCCAATCACTATGGGTTAAAATTTCATAAGCCAAATTCTCTAATACCATCTTAACATAAGATGATGTAGACCCATAAAGAGTGCAATCCTTTTTTAGCTCTTTAATTTTTTTTCCAGATCAAAAGGAGTGTATCTTCTCCTTGAATAACAGGGTATGCATTTATTTTAAAATCAGATATATCCTGTCCTTTTTTAGCTTTAACTAATCAATCTTGTCATAGGCTGCTTCATAGGTGTTGCTGATTGTGTCACTGCCCCTTCCCCTCCTCCTTTTCCCTCTAAGCATGAAGGGTTAATTGAGGGGGGGGTAGATTAGGGGATGGGGAATGCCCTAATGGCTCCTGCTGTGAAATATCACATTCCTTAATTTCATCAGCCTTGTACTTAACTCCATTCTTGTCTAATTCTTTATGCTTTTTAGCTGCTATATTAGTACCTTCTCCCTCCTGCAGTTTCTTCTTTTTCCTTATTCTAATACTTATGTAATTCCCTAAAGTCAATTGTATTAAGGTATATGTATAGAGTGTTTCTTTAGGAATTGAATCAGGACCATTATCATTGTAATATTCATTTAATTGCTGTCCTACTAGTTTCCACTTGTCTGGTTCTAATTCTTCTTCTTTAGAAAACCAAGGAGATGAGTACTGTAATGTTTCTAAAAGTCCAATGATCTGCTCCCAAATTACAATCAAACCTTGGTTTTTTTTTATCAGTCTAACTATGTTTTCTACACACTTTTATTGTAGTGGAGAAGTCTGTTTTCTAAACATTTGTTCCACTTCAGCTGAAACACTAATTTAGCCCTTAACAAAGTTTCCTTCTTGTCTATTTTTGTACTCACCCTGATTTCTGGGTCACAGATGTAGGTCCATAGGCCCATGTTAGGCGCCAAAATGTAGTGTTCTGGTTATTTTTCTGGAGGCCTCTGAACCAGCCTTCGTTTCAGCAGAGTAATCACCATGAGAATAGCCAGGGATAAAGTCCAAATTCTTTATTGTCTCCTTCACAGTCTTGTCTCCTTGCCTGGGTCCCAGGCTAGTTTTCTGGAGGTCTTCCAGAATATGTCTTGGTTTCTGTGAGGAAGGCAGGAGGACCACCATCATGGTCTCTGTCTTGAAGTCTGTCTCAGTTTGAGAGCTTGTGCTGTCTTCTCCAATACTGTCTCCGAGCCCCTTTCTGGCCGAGTTTGTCCCAGTTTTTATGCAGTATACTGAGTATAAGCCAATCATTGTATCTCTAGGGAACCATTATTTGTTGGAGGATTAATTCAGTCATACTGAACTAGAAAACTATTAAGCACCATGCTAAATTATATAACCATTATCTCATCAATTCCACTGAGTTAGCACCTTGTAAGAACTAGACAACCTTGAGATATAGAAGGTGGGTGCTATTTGGTCACTGCTAAAATAGTACATAAGGAATATCATATGAACATCCACAGCTGTCAAGAGTGATTACTCAGTGGATGACCATCAGTTGGAGAATGGTTGAATAAATCATGGTATATAAATGTTATGAAATATTATTGTTCTGTAAGAAATGACCAGCAGGATGATTTCAGAGAAGCTTGGAGAGACTTATATGAACTGATGCTAAGTGAAATGAGCAGAACCAGGAGATCATTGTACATTGGCAACAAAAAGATTATATGAGGATCAATTCTGATGGATGTGGCCCTTATCAACAATGAGTGATTCAGACCAATTCCAGTGGTCTTATGATGAAGAGAGAGCCATCTGTATCCAGAGAGAGGACTACTGAACTGAGTGTGGACATAACAATATTTTCACCTTTTTTGTTTTTGTTTGCTTGCTTTTTTTTCCCCCTTTTGATCTGGTTTTTCTTGTCCAACATGATATGTGTGGAAATATATTTAGAAGAATTGCATATGTTTAACCTATATTGGATTCTAGGGGAATCTGTCTGGGGGAGGGGTGAGGGGAAGAAAGAGAAACATTTGAAAACCAAAGGTGAATGTTGAAAACTATTTTTGCATGTATTTTGAAAAATAAATGGCTATTATTATTTTCAAAAAGAGAAAGAGATTACTCTGGGGCAACTAGGTAGTGTAGAGGATAGAGTACCAGCCTTGGAGTCAGGAGGAACTGAGTTCAAATCCAGCCTTATACACTAGACACCTACTAGCTGTGACTCTGGGCAAGTCACTTAACTCCCATTGCTTCATCTCCCACCCCCAAAAAGAGAGCAGTGTCTTAATGGGTGAATTTTACTTACCTGAATTGATGCTGAGTAAAGCGAGAAAAACCAGGAAAACATTTTTCATGCAACAGCAAAATTGTATGATGATGAAATATGACAGACTTGGTTCTTCTCAGCAATGCAGTGATCTAAGGCAGTTCCAATAAACTTTGGATGGAAAATGTAATCTGCATGTAGAGAGAACACTATGGAGTCTGAATGAGGATTGAAGTGAAGAAAAGGATTGTCACCTTTTTATTTATTTTTTCTTTCTCATGGTTTTCTCCTTTTGTTCTGATTTTTCTCTCCCAACATGATTCATATGGAAATATGTAAAAAATGAATGTACATGTACAACCTAATTTTTTTAAATAAGAAAAAGAAAAAAAGTTGATATTCATCATGACTGTCAACACAATCTCCTCACTCAACATATTAATTGTATCTCCTATATGCACAACCTATATTACATGTGCTATGGAGAAGACAAATGATGAAGTAGTCTTTGCCTTTGAGAAACTTAGAGTCTAGATAAGGAGATACATAAAACAGCAATTAATATATAAATAAATTATATGATATATATTGTAAGTAGCATAAGAATTCATAAGGGAGGGATATTAATGATATTTGGATTAACAAAGGGGGAAAAAAAGCTTCATGGAGGAGTTAGAAGTCCAAATAGGTAGGACTTCAGTTATAGAGAGAGTATTTGGATAAATACAGCAAAAAGACAAAGTGTCGTGGAAAGGGACATTCCAAATGAACAGTAGGAACAAAAACAAACAAACAACAACAACAACAAAAAGAAAAAAAACCAACAGTGAATTTAATACATCTGTGCTTGAGATGGTGACAAGCCTGACCAGAATACAGAGAACATATTAGGAAGTTGTGAGAGATGAGAAAGTGAGGTCAGATTGTCAAGGGCCTTGAAAAATCAAGCTGAGGAGCTTACCTGTGAAATCATTGCAGTATTCCCATGAAATCTCTTGTATTTTGCTAAGCTGACTGTAGCTACCACACATCCCTTTTGAGAATTCTCAAAGTTCCTAGTGGAAAATAAAATGAAATTGCTGTCTATCTTTTCCCCTATCAACAACTTGTATTATAAACATGTAGAGTCATTAAACAAGAGAGTCCCATCACCACTAACCTACCCCAACAGCTCAGCCTACTCCCAGAGCTTAGTTCAATCATTTGTTTCTGTCCTTCCCTTCCCCTTTGGCCATTCTTGGAAAAGATATTAGGAGGGGAAACCTCTAATCAAGGGGCAGGTTGTGGCAAGGCCAGCTTAGTTGTTACTCCAGAATTTCCTTCTCTGGAACAGATAAGAGTACCAAAAAGAGAAACAAAAATCCTGGAAACAAAAATGTTTATGTCTTATTTTACTGAGATTTTTTTCACCTTCATAGAGAACCCAAACTTCTGAGTCTCAGAAGTTAGAATAAGGGGATTATATTTTTTCTCCTTTACTTTTATTGATAAGAGCCATAGCAAGCAATTTCTGTGTGGCTGGCAAATACAAAAATTGAAAAAGAATGAACATAAGACATGCCTTCAGATTTCATTCCCTTGAGTCTAGTGGCAGCCCTTTCCTTTCACATCTAGCAGTATGTGTATATTATGTCCATATGTAAGTAAGGAGGCTGCTTTTAGTTTAGAAGTGAACACTACTTCTATTCACAGGCCCTCAATTATCTTTGCCAATACAAATCTGCATGGTAAACTAATGGATAATTGCTTATATTTGCAAAGTGCTTTTTCAGTCATTAAGGTATATAGCAATCCTCCTTAGCCTTTCCTTGGATAAGTAACCTTATCCTTGCTTGGTAACAAAGAAGTTGAGGCATAAAATGAGGAAGGGGTCTCACTCTCAGACTACTTATTTGGGAAAAGATGGGAGGATGACTATGGAAATGTGAACCAGTTAAATTAGAAAAATAAACATGCTGTTCGATATTTACTAAATCCCCATTAGAGTATGTTGGTTGCTGGAATCTCTTTAAGGGAGCTGTTTCCTCTCTTAGATGCTTGTCACTGTCAGAGATGGAAAGTGTTAGATTTAGGCTTAGAAGATATAGATTTGAGCACTAACCCCTATATGCAGTTAGTGACTGAGGACAAACTACTTAATGCCTCTGTACATCAACATCCTCATCTATAAAATAAGGATAATAATATCCAAGAATTGTTGTTGTCAAAGAGGTGATCACAGTGTCTGGAGACTTGTGCGAAAACCAAATTACAAGAGAAATAGATATGCATGTGGAACCCAGAGTTCCCAGTCCTTATAGAAGTTTGCATATGTGTGACAGTATAACAAAAGGGGGAGGAGAAAACAGAAAGGAGTGTGGCATGGGAGGGCAAAAGTGCAATAAAGGTGGGAAAAGGGCAAAACTCCAGAAGGGGAGGAGCAAGGCAATGCCAAAAGCCACATTTTTTCTGTTCTTGAAACTGTGGATCATGACTCCATTTGGGTCATGTCATTCCTCACAGAATGTGAGAAGCAAAAACAAATAGGTAACAGTAAAAGGTATCAAGTATTATGCCAAAATTTAATTCTTGATTTGTATACTTATTTAACATACCCCAGGTTGCATAAATGTCAGGCAAAAAGAGGTCGAGTGGAAAAAGTTTAAGAAGCCCTATGAAGATAAGATCCACCTATCTGCAAAGAACTCCAACTGCACAATCATTTTCCTGGCTTAGCCCAGACTGGCTGGTGCCTGTCTTGCCTGCTAAGGACACACAGGGATCCAGCTTGGGGTGGAAACAACAAATTATGTCAGCCATGGGAGGAAAGAGGAGGGGTTCATCCTTGACACATTCAGGGCCTCCTGCATGTTCGGGGTTCAGTGCTATTGGAAAATATGGCAACTCAAAAAGAAAAGTTCAGGGCACCCCTTAATAGTCCTTAACATTGTGAAAAAAAGTACTTTGTAATCCACAGTATAAATGTAGTCATCAGAATTCCACTAGAATTTTGAGTCCATTCCTACAGCTAGGACTCTACTATGAGACAATCCCTGTTCTATTTCAAACATTATTAGCTTCTTGACCTTCAGCTGCCCCAAAATGGCCCAAGAGTAGCCATTTAAAGAATTGTTCTCCTGCAGGATAAAGGAAGAAAAGTGGATGAATATCAAAGTGGGAGATATAATAAAACTACAAAATAACAACTCTGTCACAGTGAGTACCTTATTTACCTGTAACTAGTATCTTTTGACCTCAATGTGTTCTGCAGCTGTTTATGTCAGTCACTCCTGCTTATAGCAGCCTTGGCAGGGATGCACACACCCTCTGAGGAACCTCAGCTTCTCATTTCATGCCATAGCTTAAACCCAAGAATGAGTTTTTAAATGGGGAAGGAGAGCAGAGAAATGACTTTTAGAGAGAGTTTGGGTTGAATTTGTGAGGGCAAAGTCCCAGTCTTAAGAATCCAGTAATGTCTATTAAGTCTTTGAGTTGCAACTATTATCTCTGTCATAGTGTTATTTCAAAAACTTATCTTTTCTCTCATTGATAATACTGGTAACTTCACACAGTGTTGTCATGAGAATTAAATAAAAACCAAGTATATAAGGATATTGTGAAGATCTATACACAGGTGAAGTTCTTGTTAGCATTATTCCTTATCTTTAATCTTTTCTAACTTCAGGCTGATGTGCTGTTACTCTCCAGCAGTGAACCCTGTAGTCTGATCTACATAGAAACTGCAGAGTTAGATGGGTGAGTATTCCGGCCTATGGATAGATTAGGTTAACAAAGTCAACAGTGTCAGGTATCAGTAATTCCCACAGTTGTGTATGCTTGACATGTATCAAGAAAAAGTTGTCCTTCATTAAGAAAAAATTGTTAATACTAGAGAACAATCAGGTTGTACTTCTAGGTACCCTGGCCAAGAGAATTGTACAAACTATTCATGCTTCAGGTAGGGGATGGACTGAATGGCCTCTTCTTTACATAGGTAGGATCTTGTACTCTCCTAATAAGGCCTTGAAGAACCATGGCCACCTCCACCCCAAGAGGTATCATCACAGCAGGACTTTTTTTGAAGGGTAGGCAAAATATTTTGGAAAGTTTCACAGAGCTTTGGTATAAAAGTTTTTAAAATCCTGATCAAACTATTTCCCCAGTCTTCTTTGTGTCAGATATTATAAAGCATCTTTGGTTTTTACTTCTATCCCTATTCCTTTATTTAATTGCCTATTAATTACTGAGCAAGTGTCTATAAGGGTTTGTGTGAAGAACATATGTGCAGGTGTTTCAGCCCTTGAATGTGCTGTTCTGAGGAACTCAAGCTGTTTTATAGGAACCATGCTATCTATTTTAAGCCTCATCTCCAGGGTTCTCTTTACTGGCTTTTTAGGATCTCTAGTCTATCTATCTCAGTTTGAACATGGGAATATATGTAGAGGAGCTTATTAATGTAGTTATAATTTAAGGATCAATACTTAATCTCAGGAAAGAGCTGAGATTGTGGTTTTCTTTGAATAGAGAAGCATGACACAATTCCATTTTAAGTATTGTATATTTTCTGAAACCCCTGTAGATGGACATAAGTATATGTATGTGTGCTGCTTTTAGTTTCTTCATATACATACACACATATGCACATTTGTACACACACATATACACATGAATGGATAATAGCTTATGTATGCAATTGATATATAATTTACATGTTAAATATTTATTATTAATGTAATTATGTACATTCATGTATACGTGTATATATATTTATTTGTGTGTGTGTATATATATATATATATATGTATATGTACATATACATATATATGTTTAATATTACTCCAGGGAAACCAACTTGAAAGTAAGGCAAGCCCTGGCTGTCACTAGCAACTTAGGAGACAACCTAGAGAAACTGAACACTTTTAAAGGTAAGTTAAAATTAGGTTGCTTTTGGAAAGTATCAGACTACTTCATCATTTCACATTTAGATCTTTTATATATTGGTAAAATTGCATTCCTTGAAAAGTTTGTAATTCAATTTTTTCTCTGTATGTGTGATTAATGCCAAGTGCAAAATTTATTCCCTCTGATGTCCAGAAAATATTACATGACAATAAAGGAATAAGGAATTGTATGAACCCAGAAATGTAATGAAAAGTATAATGAAAAGTGTTAGTAATTTTTAGTAATTTCTGACTCTTAATGATCCCTTCTTAAGTTTTCTTTGCAAAGATATTAAAGTGATTTGCCATTTCCTTTTATAGATGAGGAAACTGAAGTAAATAAAGGTTAAGGGCTTGTCTAGGATCACACAGCTAATAAGTATCTGAGGCCATATTTGAATTTAGGCCTTTCCAACATCCATGTCTGGCACTCTACTCCCTGTGCCACCTAACTGCTCCCAGTATACTTATTTCTGTACTGCCTGTGAGTTTAATCTCTACATCCCAAGATATATGTATTATTTCCTCCATAAGCTACAGCTCTCTCATTCCTTTATCTTTCTTCAGGTGAAGTCAGGTGTGAGCCTCCCAATAACAAACTAGATGAATTCAAAGGGATATTGATCTACGAGAATGAAAAGTATCCCTTGGACTTTGAGAAGATACTGCTAAGAGGCTGCACTATCCGGAACACAGACTGGTGCTATGGCCTCGTGATTTATGCTGGTAAATTTATATATATATACACACTTGTACATATACCAGTATGTCTATGTGGGTGGTCTAAAATTTCTAGTGACTTAAAAAAATCCCCAGCATTCTAGCTATCCGCATTAGAGTCATTTTGTGTTGAGCCTATGAGCCACACATTAATCTTCTCAATTATTCTTAGATATGTAAGAAAAAGTAAATATATTAAAGAAGCATATATAGAGAGAGGATTTTCAGTTATAAGGTAGGGAAAGAACACATCTTTGTGGCTCATTCATATGGAGAGTACATACACAGAAAATGTGTCCATGCAGAGTATTTAACTAGAGATAATATATACCTCACAAGTGTTTACCAGAAATGATAAAGAAAGAGAATATAGAGAATATCAAGAGAGGACAATACATTGATATTAGACATTATAATCTATTCTTTGGCAGATTTGTGATCTCATTGATTTGGATCATCCAAATATGGAGATCATTGTGCATCTATACCTCCCCATCTTGTTTGTATATTGACCATGTCTTCCCTTAAATCTACTGTAGGGGTTCACTCAACATTTTAAAGATTTGTTTCTAACTCTTGATATTTCATAGACACTAACAGAATATGTGAGCTCTCTATTAGTTATCTTTTGATGTTGCCTATTTTTTTCTAGTTTACATCTCTCTGATAACATTCCTTTATGTAACTTCTGTGAAATTTTTTATTATGTTTCACCTCTTCTAAGCTTCATGTGTTTTTTCTTGCCCACTGAGTGATCTTTAACTTCACTTATAAGTTATGTCTTCAGGCTAATACCTGAATGAAAAGAACAATACTGTATGGTAGAAATTTTGTATTCTTTGTGTTCACCCCAAGATCTTTTCAGGGTTGATCATCCACCTTTGTTATCTGCCTGTTTTACCCAACTCCCCCCTATAGCCCCCAGAGTTAGAGAATGTCTGCCCCAAGTGCATGAAGACTCTCCCTAGTAGAGTGGGCAGATGAGAACATCTGCCAAAATGATACTTGGAGTAGGAACTGTGGAGGACTTGGTCAGGCGTCAGGGGCAGCCAGGGCTATCACTAGTTGTCTTGACGTTCATACTGCCACTGGACTTCAGTAATTTGGGAAAAGAGAGTAAAGCTGACCCACTTCTCTGACTCACAAATCCAAATAATGCAAAAGTTAAGACATCACCCGGGATGTCATTGGTCTTCAAAAACAAAGGACAAACAGTTCACATAATTGATGCCAAGAGGAGTAACAGTCAAATAATGAAAGGGCAAATAAATCATCTCCTTTTCAGATTTTTATTCTGAGATTCCTATAGTGACTGTCCCAACTAGAATCAACTAGAATCCTGGTACTGGTGGTTGGTTTTCAGAGCCATTTGTTAACCATGGAGAGTTCTCTGTTAAGGTGATCCTCACTCCAGAGGTCTTCAGTCTTTCATCTGTATTCTTTGCAAGTTCTTGCTAGCTGTTCCCACATTCTTCCCCTCCACAATAGTTTTTTTCTTATGTTCCCAACCCATTTCTTCATTTATTGTGGGAAAGCTATCTCATTGGTTCAGAATTTATGGACTGAACTGGCCCTGTAGCGGAGGATGCTTCCCAAAAGCTTGTGATTCCTATTGTTGGAAAATTCTGTTGCAAAAAATGATCAGCTCTTTTATAGGTGCCTGTCTGTGGAAATCACAAGGCTCTCAGAGCTCAAGAAAGGAATAGGTATGAAGTTTCTATAAATATTTGTTGTTCAGTTGTCTTCATGATCCCGTAACACTGTTACTCTGTCCTCTACTATCTAATGCCCCTGTAGATACTAAATTTAGAAATGTGGCTTCCATAGTGTGGGTTGTAGACAAGGACCTTTCCCCAGGGCCATGCCTTGTTACACTTCTTTTGCTTGATTCTGAATAAAACTGATCATTCCCCAAAATACATCTGTATTTAACCTAGGTCATGACACCAAATTAATGCAAAACAGTGGAAAGACCATCTTTAAACGGACAAATATAGATCATCTCATGAATGTCCTTGTGTTCTGGGTAAGTAAAAAAAATTTTTTTCCCTCCTTTACAAGTGGGCAGACTATGTATAGGAGTAACTGATGTTTCCAGTATGTGTGTCTGTGTGTGTGTACAGAATTTTATGAGAATCAAATTAGATAATATTTATAAAGTACTTAGCACAGTTCTTGGTACATAGTAAGAACTATATAACTCTGAGAGCTAAGTTTAAGAAAACTTTAAAGTTAACACATTTAAAAAGTACTTTAAAGCTTATAATGTTCTATATTCACAAAATCCTTTTGAGGTTAAGTAGTATAAGTATTATTGTTTTCATTTTACAACAAGGTCCCAATTAATGTGAATGAAGTGTGATCCTATAAAGGGCCATATTATTTGAATTTGTATTAATTGAAGTTATATATAACATGTAAAATAGGGACATTTATTCTAACCCATTGGAAATATTCAATGGAAAATTTTAAAATAAATATTTAATTTGACAAGAAATGTGTATTTCTTATTTCAGTTTATCACAAAATAATAAAATAGTTATAAAAATAAAAATTTAAAAACTAAAAAAAACCCCACTACTTTATCTAAAGATAAAACCTATATCAACAATACAATGAAAATGTCATCATTGCCATTTATATTATGTTAGTAGCATAATCTGAACTTTTTTCTTTTCCTAAATCTTAATATGTGTTGGTACAAAGAACTTTATTCATTTTTTCATAAATTTGCATTCTGACATATAAGCCAAGCATAGTTGTATGACCTTGGACATTATCTAAAATTATAATTCACTAAATGCAATATTGTCATGCTTGTGATATATTTCAGTAACTAGGCTAAAAGGACTTGAAAACCAATCTTCAAAAGGTGCTTTAGTAACCTATGATTTCTTATTTTACTGCTAAAGAACTGGAAGTGTTTAACCTCTTAGAACCCAAGGATGTCAAGACCAATAAAAATTAAGGATTTTAATTTAAAACTGTCTTTTCTATCATCTCCCAATACAATTGGTGGACAATCCTTAGACATTAAATCCAGATTCAATTTTTTTTTCTTCTCAGAAAGATAAGTTATAGGAAGCATCTTTTTTTAGAATAAGCCTGTCTATTTTACATTAAAAATTTTTGATCACTTTATCTACCTTCTTCAGTTATTTTCTTCAAAACATCAGGATGCTGTCCACTCTTACTTTCACTGGCCACTTCTCTGGTGATTTTGACATACAATTGAACTAACTGTAAAATGTATTATTTAAGTTGTTATACTTTTTGTTTCAGACTTTGTCCCTTTTCCCCCCACCCACCAGACTGACATATATATTGGGACCCTAATATCCTACTGGTGGAACTGTGAAATGATCCAACCATATATTGGAGAGTGAACTGGAATTATGTGCAAAGAGTTATAAAACTATGAATATGTATCCCCAATTTTCCACATCCTCTTCAACATTTGTCATTTTCCCTTTCTATCCTTTTAGCTAACCTGATGAGTATGAGAGTATCTTAGTTGTTTTAATTTTCATTTCTCTAATCAATAATGATTTGGAGCATTTTATATGACTATAGCTTTGATTTCTTTATCCCAAAACTGTCTGTTCATATCCTTTGAACACTTATCAATTGGGGAATGATTCATATTCTTATAAACTTGACACAGTTCATTAGTTATTTAAGTTATGAAACCTTTAGTCAAGAAAATGTCTATAAATTTTTATCACAACTTTCTGTTTTCCTGCTAATCTCAGCTACATTGGTTTTAGTTGTACAGAAGACATTTTTTAGTTTTAGGTAATCAAAATTATCCATTTTACACCTCACAAAGCTCTCTATAATCTTGCTTATTCACAAAATCTTCTATTTATAAATCTAATAGATAATATGCTCTATATGTTCTTCTACTATACATTAGTTCCCTTTATATCTAGGTTATGTATCCATTTTGATCTGATGGCATAAGATTTTGTCTGTTCTAGTTTCTGCCAGATTGTTTTCTAGTTTTCTTAACAATTTTTTAAACTAAGTAGTGAATTCTTATGCCAGAAGCTTAAATCTTTAGATTTCTCAAACACAAAATTACAAATTTTTGGAGTATGTCTAATCTGCTCTGCTGATCTACCTTTTTTCTTAGTTAGTACCAGATAGTTTAATAATTAAATGCCTTATTTCTCTAATTGTTGTAGAAGTATGTTTATGTAGTTCTTGAATTTATCTTGATAGATAAACTTCCAGGTATTTTATGCTGTCTACAGTTATTTTACATGGGAATTTACAGTTATTTCTTCTTGCATGGTTTTGTTTGTGATATATAAATATGCTGATGATTTATGTGGGTTTATTTTATATACTGCTATTTTGCTAAAATTAGTTCAACTTTAGTTGCATCTCTAGGATTTTCCAAGGATATTATCACATCATCTATAAAAAGAGATAATTCTATTATCTCATTGCTCATTCTGATTCCTTCAATTTCTTTTTCTCTTATTTTTATTGCTATGTTTCCGATATACTATTGACTAATACTGATGATAATGAGCATCCTTGATTCACTCTTGCAAATAATGCTTGCTGATTGTTTTAGGTAGATGCTTCTTATCATTTTAAGGAAAAATCCATTTATACAAATACTTTCAATGTTTTGGTAGAAATAAGTGTTATATTTTCTTAGAAGTTTTTTTTTCTTCCATCTGTTGATCTAATATTATTTTTGTTATTGATATGATTAATAATGTTAATAGTTTTCCTTATGTTAGACCAATCCTGCATTCCTGTTATAAATCCCACTTAGTCACAATGCATAGTCTTTATTGACATACTTAGCTAGTCTTAGCTAGTATTTTATTTAGGATTTTTGGATCCATATGCATTAGTGAAATTGGTCTTTAATTTTCTTTCTCTGTTTTGTTCTCTCTGGTGTAGGTATCAATTCCATATTTGTTTCATAAAAGGAGTTTGGTAGGACTTCTTTGCTTGTTATTCCAAATAAGTTATTTAATACTGATATTAATTAATCTTTAAATATTGTTTTATAAATCCATCTGATTCTAAAGCTTTTTTTTTAGGAAGTTCATTTATGGTCTGTTCAATTTCTTTTTCTAAAATAGTTTTTTTTTTTAACATTATTTAGCCTGTTTTTTTAAATAATAGGCTTTTATTTTCAAAATACATGCAAATATAGTTTTCAACATTCACCCTTGCAAAACCTTGTTCCAAAATTTTCTCCCTCCCTTCCCTTCACACCATCCCCTACTCAGCAAGCCTTTTCCTTTCCATTTTCACTAGTACTATTACTACCAACACTACCACCACCATCACTAACACCCCAGTTTAAGCCCTTATCATTTTATTCATCCACATCCAGAGAGAAAACTATAAAGAATGAAAGTGGATCACCTTTTTTATTGTTTGTTTGCTTGTTATTTTTTTCTCATGGTTTTTTTCCCCTTTTGGTCTGATGTTTTTCTTTTTGCTCAGCATGACAAACATAGGAATATCTTTAGAAAAGTTGCACATATTTAACCCCTATCATCGGGTTGTTTGCTTTCTTGGGAAGGAGGTAAGAGGGAGGAAAGGAAGAACATTTTGGAACACAGGGTTTTGCAAAAACTGTCTTTGCACATATTTGGAAAAATAAAATATCATTAAAAAAGAAAAATCAGATCAAAAGAAAAAAAAAAAAAGCAAATGAACAATAACAACAAAAAGGTGAGAACAAGGCAGCTAGGGGGCACAGTGATAGAGCACCAGCCCTGAAGTCAGGAAGTCCTGAGTTCAAATCTAGCACTTTCTGGCTCTATGACCCTGGGCAGGTTACTTAATCCCAATTGTCTCAGGGGAAAAAAAAAGGTGAAAATACTATGTTGTGATGCACATTCAGTCCCCACAGTCCTCCCTCTGGATGCAGATGGCTCTCTCTATCCCAAGTGTATTGAAATTGGCCTGACTCACCTCACTGTTGAAAAGAGCTAAGTCCATGATCCCATAATCTTGTCCAATGTTCTCTTACTTCTGCTCACTTCACTTAGTTCACATAAGCATGAAACAAATTTTGAGTTTAGTTGTTTTCAGTTTCAACCTTGAGAAACAACAAGGTATAGGTCTTCTGCTGTCTACTTCCACAAGCAAACCGGGCATTTTTCAAAGTGATAAGAAATGTTTATTGTCTGTCTTAAGGCACAGTAGGGGATATAAGCCAAGGAGGACTGTCCTGAACACCTTCCACTCTGACCTCAGCCCCACCTTTTGCTATGACCTCAGTTCAGCCCCTTCATTCTGAAGTTTTTGACTTTCCCAGCTTGCAGTTGGGGCAGACCAAGCTCCCTTAAGTAGCAGACATTGCCACTATTTAGTGAAATGTTTGTGTATTTTTAACCATTTAACATGTAAAAACAATGCTACCCTTTTTATTAGATTTCATTCTGTTTATTATGTCACTAACAAAGTTTGTGAGTTTTGCCTCAACCCCACCTTTCCTATAAGTCCTGTTTTTTGAAATTCATTATTTTTCATAGCTTTAAAAATTTTAGGAATGGACATATGTTGTACTAATGGCAGAACTAATAGGTTATTATTATCCTGATAGTATAGATGAGGAAACAGACTTGATCAGGGTTAAATAACCTAGGAAGAGTCTGAGATGGAATTTGAACTCAGATCTTCCTGCTTTAGTAATTGAAAGGTATTGGGTTAAGCAATATTCAACAAAACAGATCAAAAACATGGAAAAAGTTCTATCATGTTTCACACCTGTAGATTGCTACCATAGCAGAAGAATAGGAGCAACATTTTTCCTGTCTCTGCACTTGCTCAGCAGAAGCAAGCATTCTTTTTTAATCACCTCTTGAGAGGACAAAGAAAGCCACCATGCCCATATCCCCAAATGACCAAAGGCACTGACCCATTTGTTAGATCACATAATAGCACATATAATTGGCCACTGGCTGATGTTGCTTTCATGTTAAGAGGGTTTTGTCTAAGTCATGTATTGTGTTTCTGTGGCATTTGTGCACCTATTGTAATTCACTGAATTTTGGGTTCTCCAATAACCCTTGCAGGAATAGACAATGTTTCCTTGTTGTAGTCCTCTTTTAAGAGCTCATGGCATATGAACCCTTTGATCTCAGAGGCGAGATGAATGAGGCAGGGACTCACAGGGTGTGAGAAGAGTTCCATTTTATTATGCTACACAGCCTTGTTGATATACAATTTTGCAAGCGTGATCAGCATGTGGACTGTAGGCAATCCTCAATCACCATTCAGAGAAGCAGCTCATGGGCATTGCATATGCATGGCATCTGCCAATGGGAGGAGAGCCAATCCAGTAATTCAGCAGCTCGCTCACAGGGGAGAGGCTCTGTCCAGGCATCCCTGCTCACACAGCCACTGGCTGTGACCCTCGGCTTAAACCCATTCCCATAATGATAAATCATTGCTCCTTGCTCAGCAAGGGCATTTCTGTAACATGGCAGAAAACTTATTGTGCATCAAAGGATGAAGTGGCCTCAGTACTCCCTCTCCACAGGGTCCCATTCCTGATGTGATAGAAGTTAAAGTGACTGATGGAGATGGTAGCAGAGCTTCAGCTCAGATAAATAGCATCTAGCTTCATCTGTGCTGTGACTGAGAGAACTCAAAAGATAATCCCTTCACTATTATAAGCCTTAAGATTTCACTGGAAGCCCTTCATTGCCCCAGTAAAAAACAGCCTTAGTTGTGATGTTCCATTAAGTTAATCTTGGTCCCTTGTGTCATCTGACCCCTCACTTAGGAGAGCATAGAGTCCCTAATGGGGGAGGGGCTCTGAGAGCAGGTGTGGGCTATTGAAGCAAGAAGTGAACATTTTGCCAAGGACTGCCCCCTAGGGATTTATGGTCACCTGAAAGGTTTCTGCTTGTCCCGTGTATCACTTGACAGGAAGAGCTTGCTGAACTCTTAACAGTTGAGGTTGAAAGGCAAATGTGGCATAGTGGGTACATTTCTGACCTCTGACTCAGAAAGAGAAAAGCTCAAGCCCAACCTCTGATACATACCTGGCTGTGTAGCTCTTGGGAATCACTTAATCTCTCCATGCTTTCAGCAAACTCAGAGATTCTAAGTTGCAGAAGAGTTGATCTGCTTTGATAGAGGGGATTTCCTCCTTAAGGATTCAGACAAAAACACTGGGGAGAATCGTGAGAGTTGAAGTAGCAGGGAAGAAAGCTATGGTGACCACGTTAGCATCCTGGATACCTTAGAATCAGCCAGAGTCAGGATAAGCAAAAGTCTTAATTCTTGGTCTTTAATGATAGAAGTCAAGGGGATGGACACAGAATCTCCGCCACCTCACCTCTTCGTCTCCTACCCAGAGTCAGTCTGGCTAGTCTCACTGCACCTCCTAGTCCCTCCCACAATTCTCTGTATACACCAGGATAGCACAGGATAATGGGAAGGGCCATTTTCCAAGCATATTCTTATAGAGTATTATCCAATTGATAATTAGCCTCAAGTGCTTGATTGTCCAACCACAGTGCATTGATTCAAGAATTTCAGCCCTTTACAGAAAGGCATTGAAGGATTAAAATATGGAAGGGAATTTGGAGCTTAATTCCCCAATTGTGCATATGAGGAGACCAATAGCCAGTCAGTGTATATGGCTTACTATCTTGAGGATTGTGTCCAATTAGGGATGTCACACCTTAAGAGGGACTGAAAAACTTGAAAGAGGGAGACTACAAGGGTCTGGAATTATTTCATGTAAGGAAAAGGTACAGGGGATATCTGACTTGGAAATTAGGAGATTTGATAGGACAAGAGATATCCATAGTAGCTATCTTCAAATATCTGAAGTGGAATGTCAAGTGGAATGTTAAGTGGAAAAGAGATTAGACATTCAATCTAGGATTCTCTACTTGGATCCTATGCTCATATTTCAAACTTAGAATTTAAAATGGTCATTATCGTTATCTTCACACCAGTTCCTCTTTCTAGATCTATTAATGGTATCACAAATTTCCTTTTCACCAAAGTGTAAAAGATTCAGGTTGTCTCTAACTTCCTCTACATGCAGTCAGTTACCAAATTCTATCAGTCATTCTTACTCCTTCCACACTTTATAAAGTCCTCATTACTCTTTCCATGAACTGTTCCTATAACCTCTTAACTGGTTTCCTCATACCCACTTTTTCTAATCCATCCTACACAACATTGCTAATTTAATTTTCCTGATGTGTGGCTCTGACCACATCAGTTTTCTGCTCAAAAAACAAAACAAAAACCTCCACATTTCTCACCAAACACCTTTTAGATTCTTTGGCTTGGCATTTCTGGGTGCTTCATAATTTATGTCCAACTTATATTTTCAACCTTATGTCATACTATTCCTCTTTGTGGATGCTTTGCTACGATTAAACTGAACTACTTGCTGTTCCCCAAACTTTCATCCCTCCTGCTTCCACATTGTTACTCATGCTGTCCCTCATGCTTGGAATGCATTCCCAAACAATATGCATATTGAAATCTTTCTCTTCGGGGGCAGCTAGGTGGTACAGTGGATAGAGCACCAGCCCTGAATTCAGGAGGACCCAAGTTCAAATTTGGTCTCAGATACTTAACACTTCCTAACTGTGTGACCCTGGGCAAGTCACTTAATCCCAGCCTGGGGGGGGGGGAGGGGAAGAAATCTTTCTCTTCTTTTAAGACTTGATTCAGATACTGTTTCTTCTGTGAAATGTTCTTTTAACAGCTCAAGTTATACTGAACTAGGACACTCATCACAAAATCAAAATGCCATGGTACCCACAGTCTCCTAAAGCTTGTATGACTAGCCTCTTTCACTAGCTCTAACCCAGGACTCACCTTGCTGATGGTTCTTCACTGCTACTGCCTTCCCTCTGGACTGGGTTTTCCAACCATGCAGGTTTGCCTCTGAGAGAAAATACTAAAGAGGCTGGAAAAAATTAGTCATCTAATTGGGCCTTTTCTTTTTACAAATGAGGAAACTGAAGTCTTGAGAGGTTAGTTTTATAGATAGATAGATAGATAGATAGATATACACACACACATACACACACATACCCCATGTGAATGCAGACCTTCCTACATGCTTCCTTCCCAAAAGAGCCTAGAAAGTGCTCCAAAAATGTCAGATTCAGATAAATGAACAAATTTTGTTACCAGCTTCTCACTACTGCTCTTCCAGCATTGTATACATGCTGTAAAGCAAGGACACAAGGACCCAGCTCCTAGTGCCAAACACTCTTTCAATCAGGATTCAATGAAGTCAAGACTGATCAGTTCCACATTTGCTCAGGCTCTCAGCATCTCAGTTTGCTGTCTTTCTCTCCCATTTCATACACCAAATTATCTTCTCCACTTAGTCACTCTAGTTACTTTCTAAACTCTAATGATTACTCACTCCTTTACTTACTCTTTCTGAGGTCCCTTTGGATACAAATGCTAATTCTTTTTCCTTTACCATACTTACATTACTTTCCAGCCTCCAAAAATATCAATAGTAAATTTAATATCTCTAATTAATACCATGGAATAACTAGAAGCTGTGAATTGTGATATGTCCCTAACTCATAAAACTGGCAGTCTTAAAATTATTAAAATACAGCTTTTTCTACTTGTCAATAATTTGACAACAAATTATGCTTTATTCAAGGCTAGAGTTAGAAGAGAAGTTCATTGTTAGAACCCTTTAAGCACCAGGACACAATCTAAGTTAGGGCCTTAGAGGCTAGCTGGAGAGACAGATGTATACCTAAAACCATAAACGGAAATGCCAGATGGTATGTGCCAAGTTTTACATGATTGCTATAAATAACAGACTAGTCCTGGATATCTCACTACATAAAGCCTAGCAAGTTTTCCTCCTTAGTGAAATTATTCACTAATTGAGACAAACTCTAAGTGCCTTATTTGTCTCTAGTGACACAAAAAATTCAACTTCATCCAGTACTACTTTTTGTCAGAAAAAAAAGGGACAACATTTTCATCTTTGATAACTTAAACTTAATAATTTAAAATGTCTATGACTGTAGGATGTGCTGGTTCAACTTCACAGTCATCTCTACTCTGGTAAGCTCATGTAAAGTCCTTAAGCTCTTCAGGAATTAAATCAACAGAGCACTCTTATGATAGCTTTGGACTTAGGTGATTTCAAGAGTTGCTGAGGTTGGGTTTTTGGCATCAGTTGGTAAGAGATTTAGGAGACCCTGCATAAGTATCATGCCTGTTCGCTAATTTGGCCTGACTATAGGTATCCCAAGCCTATGGCTGGTAGATTAACTCTATTAAATTTGTTTGACATTTAGTAACTACAAATCTTAGCATCTGGAGAAAAGCCAAACTGGGTTCTTTTTACAACAGTATATTGCTCCATAGTTAGCAATGTCCAAAACTGAACACATTATCTTTTCCCCTAAATCCCTCTGTATTACTGTTAAAGGGACCACCATCCTCAACTCTTTACTCTCTTTCTCACTGTCCATATTTAATCTGTTGTCAAGACCTGTCAATTTTTACCTTTTCAGCACCTGTCACATATGCTTTTTTTCCTCTGAAACTGCCACCACCTTGAAGCAGTTTCTCACCACCATATACTTGGACTGCAATAACCTGATATTGGTCTTTCTGCCACAAGTCTCTCCCCATTCTAGTTCATCCTCTACTCAGTTGTCCAAGTGACCTTGCAAAAGCCCCAGCCTAACCATGTCACTCCCCTATTCTATTAGGTTTTTATTACTTCTAGGATCAGATACAACATTCTCTGTGTGATGACGCCCTTCATCATCTTCCCCCTTCACCTTTCCAGTCTTCTTCTACCTTATATGGCCCTCACTTCTATATACTCTGGATCCAGAGACAACAAGCCTTCTTGATGCTCCTTGGAACAAGACACTTTATTTTCTACTCTGAATTTTCACTGACATCCCCCATCTCCCTCCCCAAGCATGGAATGCTCTTCTTTATCTCTACTGTAAAGGGCAGGAACCCTGGAGAAATATACTTAAGGCTCTGTATGATTTAGTCCTACAACAAGGGGTTAACTCCAGAAAGCTAGCCCAGCCCCAAGCGAAGGAAACAGATTGTGAAGGAGATAATAAAGACTTTTGACTTTATCCCTGACTATTCTTGTGGTGATTATTCTATTGAAACCCAAGGCTGGTCTGAAGGCCCTCCAGAAAGCTAACCAGAACATTACAGTTCAGAAAGTCACCAGAGTAATAAATGACAGAATCAACTTCTGAACTGGCTTCTCTGACTCGAAATCCAAACGAAAAAGATTTTGCTTCATCCTTAATATTATCTACAGTTGAAGGTAGGGCAGCTGAATGATCATTTCAAGTTCAATAAATGTATTTTCTCTGCAGTCTAAAAAATGTCTTTTCTGCAAAGCAGAAACAAAAGCCTAAACAAGTCAAAATGACTAAAGAAAACAAGCCACCATCACATACCTTTCTAGTGTATAACAAAAGAAACCTGGCAGCATCATTTATTATGTAATAAGCTAATAAACCAGAAAGCTAGCCCGGGCCCCAGGTGAAGGAGATAATAAAGACTTTGGACTTTATCCCTGACTGTTCTCATGGTGATTACTCTGCTGAGACCAAAGCTGGTCCGAAGGCCCTCCAAAAAGTTAGCCCAGACATTACATTTTGGCACCCGAATGTGGAAATAAGGATTTACATTCATCAGTCCAGACTGACACAATTCTGAGTTCAGTGGGAAAGTCTCTGTGACCTGGAAATTAGGTTGAATACAAAATTAGAAAAGCAGGAAAATTTGGTAAGGGCTAAACTAGTATTTCAACCAAAATGGGACAAATGCTTAGAAAATAACTTTCCCCACCTCAAAGGAAGTGTGTAGAATGCATAGTTAAGCTAATAAAAAACCAAGGTTTGATTGTAACTTGGAAGGAGATTATTGGCGTTTCTCACCTTCACCAGGTCTTCTGACGTCTTGGCTCTGATTATCTCAATCAGAGAGCTACCTCTTTAGAGGTTCCATCACAGAACATTCGAGACACTCAAGTATGCAGCAACAAGTCTTTATTCTAACTCTTTACATAGTGTTCCCTAATGTTCCCTCTAGCCTTTCTTCTGGAGTTCCCATCTTTCTTCCTTGGAGGTCCCTCAAGTTCTCTCAAGTTCCCTCAAGGTCCCTCCCCCACCTTCTGCAATCTGCTTTTTATAGTCCCCTGGTAATATGACTGAGAGTGCACGAGATTGAGCATGATCAGCAAGAGCGAGGAGGCTTTTCCTCATTAATGAGGCTTACTCAATACCTTTATGCCCAGTTTATTAGGCTCAGGCAGAATAAGCCTCCAAGTGCCTCTTATACTCTGCCCTTGAGATCTGCCCCTGACCCTAATGCATTGGACTTTTAGAAACATTACAGAACACATTCCCTTGGTTCTCTAAAGAAGAAAAATTAGAGCCAGATAAGTGGAAACTATTAAGAGAGCAACTAATTGAATATTACAATGATAATTGTTCTGATTCAATTCTTAATAAATTGGCTTTAGAGAATTATATAAGTTTTAGAATAAGGAAACAGGAGAAAGAGCAGGAAGGGGATACTGATAAACTAGTTGAAAAGCATAAAGAATTAGACAAGAGTTAAGTACAATTCTGATGAAATTAAGGAGTGTGGTGCTTCACAGCAGGAGCCATTAGGGCATTCCCCATCCTCTGACCTACCCACTCAATTAACCCTTGATGAGTGGAGGGAAAAGGAGGAGAGGAAGTGGCAGTGACACAATCAGCACCACCTATGAAGCAGCCTATAACATGATTACAAAAGGTACTAGTTAAAGCTAAAAAAAGAAGGGCAGGATATATCTGATTTAAGAATAGAAGCATACCCTGTTATTTAAGAGTTTGACTCTTCAGGTCAAGAAAGGAGAAGATACACTCCTTTTGATCTGGAAATTATCAAATATCTGAAAAAGGGTGGCACTCTTTATGGGGCTACATCATCTTATGTTAAAATGGTATTAGAGAATTTGGCTTATGAAATTTTAACCCCTAGTGATTAAATATATATAACAAGGACATGTTTAGAACCTGGACAAAACTTATTGTGGCTTCTGGAGTATAGTGAACTATGTAAAATACAAGCCCAAGGAAATAGGCAAACTGGAGTTAAAATAACAGTCACTTTTGATCAACTAGCAGGTAAAGGTCAGTATACAGCCACTTCAGCACAGATTAATTACCCTTTGATAGCATATGAGCAAATTGCTGCTGCTGTTATCAAAGCATGGGGCAGCCTCTCAGGAAGGCAAGACAGAGGGGAAGCTTTTAGGAAAATAGAGCAAGGTCCAAATGAACCCTTTGCTGATTTTGTGGGACATCTGCAGACAGCTGTCATATGAACAATTGGTGAAAATGCAGCAACAGGAATAACGATCAAAAACTTGCTAGAGAAAATGCTAATGAGATTTGTAGAAGAATTATATGGGGACTACACAAAGATACTCCTTTAGAGGAGATCATAAGACGCTGTGCCACAATGGGCACTAATGTCTTTTATGCCCAGGCTCTGATGCAGTACATAGGAAGACAGTCCCTCTTGGAAAGGGACTTCCAGAGAGACTTGTTGATGTTTTCAGTGTGGTAAAGTAGGGCATCTGAAAGCTCAATGTAGGCAAAGAGATAGCGTGAGAAACCAGGATGGGAGAATAAGACCCAAAACCCCATGTCCAAAATGCAATAAAGGTTTCCATTGAGCTTTAGAATGTAGATTGACCCAAGGAAATGAGAGGCGGAGCCCAGCTCCAAGACCTCAAACCAAAAACAGGTGGGGCATGATGGCAGCCAAAGTTACACCCAGAGAGTTTTTAGAAACTCAGGACTCTGATATGATTAATCAGCAGAGAAGCAATCAGATGGCAGAAAAGGATTAAAACTGGGGAGAATACAGGTTTTTTTAACTTGCTAGAAGGGCAGCATCCAGTGCAAGGAGCTCTAATAAAATCGCCAGTTGATAAGGAGAGATTCAGAAAGTGGTGAATGGAAGGGACTAGATAGGTTAACTGCTTGGGAGAAATGGTTTGCTTGTATCTCTACAGATGGAGAAGGAGTCAGATGGGGGCTAAAAAGCATCTGGAGAGATAGAAAAAGAGAAAATCCTTGAAACAAAGGAAAAGACCTAAGAAACATCTGACACTGAAAGAACATGGCTGATAATGAGACTATTACAGAACCTCAAAACCTGCAAGAATCATTGGATTCCCTGACATATGATGAGACTATTGCAGGACTTCAAAACTTGGAATTATTGGATTCCCTGACATGTGAAATAATGGCCAATAGATTCCTTTTGGACTATTTCTAGGAGTTATGGATATGTATAATTCCTCATGTTGATTCATGTTGTTTGTTACATGCCTGTGTTATATTAATATGTGCTTGTGTAATACCTCCCATGTTGATGGATTTATGTATACCTGCTTCAAGTGAGACCCTTGAGAAATCTGATAACAAAATCTGGTCTGACTCCCCATTTCCCTTTGGTGTTTTCACCTTCCTCCCTGAGAAGTCAGGGAGGGCGTGACCACTTATGTTCTAAAACAAAAGAAAGTGGGAGATATAAAGGTCCAGAGAACCTTTATAACCAGCAAAGGAAAGTATACTGGAGAAGTATACTTAAGGCTCAGTATGATTGATTTAATCCTACAACAAGGTGTTAACTCAGTGGAATTAAGATAATGATTCTCTGGTTTACACGTACTTAGTACTTAGTATGGTTCTACAAGTTGACACCTATTGTACAAGATTGACACCTACAATTATGTAATTATAATAGAGTATATATAAGATCTGAGAGCTCTGGGAGGTGAGACAGACTGGAAGATAAAGACCCTCAGGGTGGCTGTCCTGTGTCCTTCACTTCTCCACTGAGATGAGTGATTCCATCTTTGATCAGCTGTTGTGGTGCCTCTCCTGCCTCCTGCACTTTATGAGATTCCATCTTGGACCAGCCTCTGTTCTCTCTCCTGCCTACTCCACTGAAGCCAAGACTGATCCGGGAGGCCTCCAGAAAGTTAGCTGGGCCCCAGGGGAGGCAGACTCTGAAGAAGATAATAGAGACTTTGGACTTTATCCCCAACTATTCTCATGGTGGTTATTCTGCTGAGACCAAGGCTGGTCCTGAGACCTCCAGAAAACTAACCAGGACATTACATTCTGCCTTCTGACTTCCTGGGTTTCCTTCAGCTCCTAGCCAAAATCCTACTTTCTGTAGGAAGACTTTGACAATCTCTCCTAATTCTGGTGCCTTTCCTTTGCTGGTTATTTCCAGTTTCTCCTAGAAATAATGTGTCTGTACATAATTATTTGCATATTCTGTCTCCTTGAGAACGGGGTCTGCCTTTTACATATCCCCAGCACTTAGCACAGTGCCTGACATATTGTAGGCATTTAATAAATGTGTATTGACAATGCCCATAATAGCATGTCCTTCCCTTTCTACCCTCACCTGCCGACCCCACTCTGTTATAATCCAATCGTAATCCATGTATCCTTTAACACCCAGGTCAAAATCCATGTCTTTCATGAAATTTAAATCAGAATTAATTTCTCTTCCCTTCTAGAGTCCTTATTTATAGCTCTCTCGTGGCATTTCCTAGTTATTGTATATTGTAGTGATAGCTTGAGATGGGGTCTGTCCTGACAGCAGGCAGTTGAAGAGCAGATCCTTTGGACTCTGCTTCCAGAAGAGGGCAGCAGAGGTCTCCCTTGAGGTGAGTGTGCAGCCAGCTGCTGCCCATTATGGGGAGGAGGAAGCAGGATGGGCTGGCTGCAAGCTGGCTTCCCTCTCAGACCAAGGCCGCCAAGCCAGGAAGGCCGCAGAAGAGCAGTCTTCTCCGCAGGGCCAGAGTCAGTGTGGCCAAATGCTCCTCGTGAGCAGCCGGGCAGGAAGGCATCATAGTCGGACAGGACTTCTGGGCCACTCTGGCAACCCCACAAGCCTGGCTCACTGACCTGCACGGGAAGCTAGGCCACAGTGCTTTATGTGCAGTGCTTATTTTCCTTTAAAACTGACTGGGCCTGTGTAGATATTCAGAAGGGACTTTGTCACTGTCTGCCTAACATCTCTGTGTGATACTGTCAGTCTGATGTAATGTACCCTTTGCTCATAAAACCAGGTGGTGTAGAAACTTCTATCCACCTTTATATTTACCCCCATTTATAGAAAAGGAAAAACTTTCTAACGATTGTACTGTTCAGTAATGAAGTGGGCTATCTGGTTAAATTGTCACAGGAAGCATTGTAGCAGAGATTCTGTAGAAAGAATTTCTTTTTTTTTTCTTTTTTAAGATTTATATATACATAGTTATACAATTATCTTGCTGTACAAGAAAAATCAGATCAGAGAGGAAAAAAATGAGGAAGAAAACAAAATGCAAGCAAATAACAACAAAAAAGAGTGAAAACGCTATGTTGTGAATCACCCTCAGTTCGCACAGTCTCCTCTCTGGGTGTAGATGGCTCTCTCCATCACAAGATCATTGGAAATGGCCTCAATCATCTCATTATTAAAAAGAGCCACATCCATCAGAATTGATCATCACATAATCTTGTTGCCGTGTACAACAATCTCCTGGTTCTGTTCACTTCACTCAGCATCAGTTCATGGAAGTCTCTCCAGGCCTTTCTGAAATCATCCTGCTGGTCGTTCCTTACAGAACAATAATATTCCATAACATTCATATACCATAACTCAAGACCTAAAAATGGTTATATCATAGTCCATCCTACTTGTGGGTTCATGTGTGTGTGTGTGTGTGTGTGTGTGTGTATGTGTGAAAGAGAGTCATAATTGAATACCAAATAGATAATTTTGATTATATTAAATTAAAAAGTTTTGTACAAACCTAATGCAGACAAGATTAGAAGGGAAGCAATAAATGGGGAAAACATTTTTACATTTAAGGGTTCTGATAAAGTCCTCATTTCTAAAATATATAGAGAATTGTCTCGAATTTATAATAGTTCAAGTCATTTTCCAATTGATAAATGGTCAAGGACATGAACAGACAATTTTCAGATGATGAAATTGAAACCATCTCTAGTCATATGAAAAGGTGCTCTGAATCACTATTGATCAAAGAAATGCAAATTAAGACAATTCTGAGGTACCACTACACACCTCTCATTGGCTAAGAGGACAGGAAAAGATAATGACAAATGTTGGAGGGGATGCAGGAAAACTGGGACGTTAATACATTGTTGGTGGAGTTGTGAACAGATCCAACCATTCTGGAGAACAGTTTGGAATTATGTTCCAAGAGTCATCAAATTGTGCGTATGTTTTGATCCTACAGTATTTCTCTTAATCTGATCTCACAGGGGATAACAAAGAGACGTGAATTGTAATGTGAGCAATCCCCTTGGCTAAGGTATACTCATGACTCTGGAGGAAAGGAGAGAAAGGGCAAAGGCAGAGAACTTTACTGATTTTTTCCCTCTTATTATCCTTCCCTAGAGCTACATTATGTTGAAGCTGGGGTTTTGAATCTTTTTTTAAAATAATTTCCAGATTTTCCCATTCTTAGTTGGCATGTGTTGTATCCTGGGCGATCGGGTATGAAATTTGGGAGAACATACATGATTGGAGTTGTCAGGAGTCCCTTAATACTTCCTAGAATGTTTTTCCTTTTTTCAGCATCTACGCTACCTTTCATTCTATTTTCTGTTTTCCAGTGACCAGGTTTCTTACAGTAAAAACAGAATTTCTTCTTCACATTTCTTATTGATTAAAGGGACCAGATTTTCCTTTCCTAATGGTACAGAAGGGATTCAGGGACTAGTTTCATCCTCTTCTGCTAGTTGTGATCTCAAGAGAAAACCCAGTGTGAAAATGTTGCCAATCAAAAATAGCTTAATTTGTTTACAGTTAGGTGGACTAAGATTATTAGCAAAATAAGATAAAAAGTGAAATGGTAAGGCAGAGTTAACAAGGAGTGGTTATAAGGTACAAATCATTTACCAATTTTTTTTCCTTCACTTTCTTCACTTTGGGAATGACTGCCAAACTCAATGCCTTAAGTTACTCTAAAATAATGGAATATTAATCTTGCCAATTACCTTAAAAAAACTTTTATAAGATTTAATCCTCATTTTTTCCTTATAACAAATTATATGGAGTGGTACCCCAAAACTTACTAAGTTCCTGGAACTATCCTAAAGTCTCAGGAGTTCTTTCCTGCGATCTTAAAATGATGGATTTCCAAACCTCCAGAATCCACTAAGATGTTTTTATCACTTCTATAACTTTATCTAATTTTATTTCTTTAATTCCAACTTGGCCAATATTGCAATGAAAAAAAATTGCAGGGTTTTTTTTCCTTTCTTTTTCTTATAACTTAATGTGCAGATAGCCTAAAGTGGAGCTAGTCCTGCTTACTAAGACAACTGCTTCAGCTATGAAAGTTTGTTAATCTTTCCTCTCTGGCTAGAAGTTTTTCTGGCTGCTTCATTTTAAATCTTTCAAGATAACAGAATCTAGCTTATAACACAAACACAACACAGACATTAAAAAGACACAAAGGCAAAATGACAAGATAAAAGCAAATTGTGCAAATCTAATTTTATCTGGTTGACTTGGAGCATATAGAATTTGAGACATATAGAAAAAAATAGACCAGAGGTGCTCAAAGGGGCCAGATTACAGGAGTGTGTCATTCACAAAGCTAACTAAACTTTCTCTTAGCCTACAGTGGGGCTGAAGCTGAGGTTTTGAATTTTTTTTTTAATAATTTACAGATTTTCCCGTTCTTAGCTGGCATGTGTTGTATCCTGGCAATTGGGCATGAAATTTGGGAGAACAAGAAGGGTTATTACTTCCAGATCTATCTGCCTCAAAAAGAGGAATTAACTGCCCCAGGTCTTTCTACCTTCCTCATATTCTGGTCATATGTCATCATTCTCAACACTGTGGTGCCGATTTCCCTCTACGTCAGGTATGTGTATCTTTCTGGGGAAGGAAAAGGTCTTACTGTGGTAAAGTAACTACCCTCAAACTTTCCATCTTGGGAAGAAAAAGGCTGCAATAAAGCTCCATGAAAGCCCAGAGGTTCTACTCTGGTTCTCAGAAACTGACTACCCACAAGATCAGTAGGGAAGGGATAAGTTCCCCAATTTTTCCTGAGAAGTTCTCTAGAGAAATACCTGAAGTTTTCCCTAGAAGGACCCCCTGAAGAGATGATGAGAATTCCTGACTCTCACTTGACATTCCTAGTTAAAGGCAAGGAACTTCAGACTTCTTTTTCATGGGACCTCTCATCAACTATGAGTTGACTATCTTGTACAAAAAAGAGGAAAAAATGTTACAAAGTAAGTACACATATTCAGGTGGATAATATAGTCCCTGATCTTGGAGTGCAACCCAGGACAGATTTCAGTTGAAAGCCATTCTGCCCTTGTTCTGACTTTCACTATAGGTTTCCTGACTTCCAGATTCCATGGAACCTCTTCAGCCCCCACCCCTCATCTCTCATACACACCACTGCCGGTGTAGTATTATTCTCCCTTGGACTAGTATAGTCACCTTCAGTCTTCCACATCTCTAGTCCATATCTATATTCCACATCTCTAATTCATAAGAAAATATATTTCAAAAATGAATATACATGCATAACTAAACTGTTTTCACATGTAATGGAGACAATAAATTTTTTAAAAATTCATCTTTTGTGAATTTCTCTATTCTCCTTCCTGTTTAGGACAGGAGTGGTTTCTGTGCTCAGCACAGGCTCAGGTAGGAGATAATGAGAATAATCAAAATTATCTCTCTAAGGTACAAATCTGGCAGTGCTCGAAATCCTTATAGAGGCAATTTTCTATTGCGTCTAAAACAAAATGCAAATTCTCCAGTCTGGCTTTGAAAGACCACCATCATGTAAGCCTAACCTCTTTATCCAGCTTTAGTTCATATATGCATCTGAACTTGTAAGCATCCCATCTCCTACCAGTCCATGCAATTTATTTATACCATCCTTTCTCAATCCCTGTTGTTATTATCTGCCAATCCAATCTCCAAAGAGCACTTTTTCAAAGACTTTAGCACCTGGCCTACAGTCTATACTCTATACCCTGCCATCATCCTCAGGGACTCCAGTATTCATATTGAAGGATTATTATCAGAACCTGACAACAAAATTTTTCCTTCCCTATTCCTATAAGCCAAACATAGCATTGTCAGACTTACTACCTCACCTTTTTAATGGATTAACTACCAATAAGATTCTGGCCTTGAAATCTATTTTCTTCTTTTTCTCAATAGTATTTTATTTTTACAAATACATGTAAAAATATTTTTCAACATTCATTTTTGTAAAACTTTTGTGTTCCAAAATTTTCTCCTTCTCTCTTTTACCTCCCTCTCCCCCAAGACAGCAGAGAATCTCATATAGGTTAAATAAGTATAATCCTTTTAAACATATTTCCATATTTGTTATGTTGTACAAGAGAAATAAGACCAAAAGGGAGAAAATCATGAAAAAGCAAAAGCAAATATGCAAACAAAAAAAAGGCAAAAATACTATGCTTTGATCCACATTCATAATTTTCTCTTTCTGGAAGTGGATGACATCTTCCATTCCCAGTTTATTAAAATTGTCTTGTATTACCCATATTACTTAGAAGAGCCAAGTCCATCACAGATGATCTTGCTGATACTGTGTAAAACATTCTCTTGGTTCTGCTAACTTCACTTAGCATCAGTTCATGTAAGTCTTTCCAAGCTTTTCTGAAATCAGTCTGCTCATCATGAAATCTGTTTTTTAATTTCATTATCTCCTACGTGAGCCTATGCTGAGCATAGAAACAACTCCTGTTCTAAACAGAAAGAAGTAATAGAGAAATTCAAAAAAGATGAATTTTTTATTTTATTTCCCCCAATTACATGTAAAAACATTTTAGTTATGCATGTATATTCATTTTTAATATATTTTCTTATGAATCAATCATATTGGGAGAGAAAAATCAGAACAAAAGGGGAAAACCATGAGAGGAAAAAAAAACAAGAAAAAGAAAAAAACTGAACATAGCATGTGTGAATTTACAGTCAGTCTCTATAGTTCTCTCTCTGAATGCAGATGGCTTTCCATCCAAAGTTAACCTGTTTATCATTTTTATAGAACAATATATTCCATTACTTTCATATACCATAACTTATTCAGCCATTACCCAATTGAAGGGCATTTAATAATTTTCAAATTCTTTGCCACTACAAAAAGGGCTGCCACAAACATTTTTGCACATGTGGATGCCTTTCTCTCCTTTAAGATCTCTTTGAGACATAAGCCCAGCAAAAACACTGCTGGATCAAAGGGTTTGCATTTTAGCCCTTTAACCATAGTTCCAAATTGCTCTCCAGAATGGTTGGAACATTTCACAATTCCATCAACAATGCATTAGTGTCCCAATTTTCCCACATCCCCTCCAACATTTATCATTATCTTTTCCTGTTACCTTAGCCAATCTTAAGTTGAGTTGTGAGGTGGTACCTTAGTGTTGTTTTAATTTTGCATTTCTCTAATCAATAGTGATTTAGAGCATTTTTTTCATATGACTATAAATGACTTTAATTTCTTCATCTGAAAATTGTTCATATTCTTTGACCATTTACAAATTGGGGAATGACCAATATTCTTATAATTTAATTCAGTTCTTTATATATTTTAGAAATGAGGCCTTTAGCAGAGACACTGGCTATAAAATTTTTCCCCAATTTTCTGCTTCCCTCTAATCTTGAATGCATTGTTTTTGTTTATGCAAAAGTTTTTTAGTTTAATGTAATCAAAGTTGTTCATTTTGCATTTCATAATGTTCTAAAGTTCTTCTTTGGCCATAAATTCCTCCCTTCTCCAAAGATCTGATATAAATTATCCCTTGCTCTCCTAATTTATTTATTATGTCCCTTTTTACACTTAAATTATGCACCCATTTTGACCTTATTTTGGTATGAGGTATGAAGTGTAGGTCTGTGCCAAGTTTCTGACATTATTTTCCAGTTTTCCCAGGAATTTTTGGAAATAGTGAGTTCTTATCCCAGAAGCTAGAGTTTTGGGGTGTAGCCATATATTATTATTATGTCATGTGTATCTAACTTACTAATCCATCACTCTATATCTTAGCCAATACCATATGGTTTTGATGAGTTCTGCTTTATAATAGAGTTTTAGATCTAGTACCACTAGATATTTTTTCTTTATATTTTTTCATTAACTCCCTTAATATTCTTAACCTTTTGTTCTTCCAGATGAATTTTGTCACTATTTTTCCATCTCTATAAAATAATTTTTTTTGCCAGTTTGATTGGTATACTTGTCATTTTTATTATATTAGCTCAGCCTATCTATGAGCAATTGGTATTTTTCCAGTTGTTTGTGTGAAAAGTGTTTTACAATTGTGTTCATTTAATTCCTGGGTTTGTCTTGGCAGGTAGACACTCAAATATTTCATTTTGTCTACAGTTATTTTCCTTCTTTTCCTTTTATGCCTCTTCATATAACCAAATCTATCCTATTTACTTCCTCTCCCTTACTCTTCTTGCAGTACAATCCTTTTTCCACCCCTTCATGTCTTTTTCTTTAATACCATCACATCAAAGTCAATTTATACCCACTTTCTTTGTCTATGTATGCCCCCTCTAACTGCCCTAATAAAAAATACCATTTTTGAGAGTTACAAGTATCATTTTCCCATCTAGGGATGTAAGTAGTTTAATCTTTAAATAATGTGGATTTTTTCCTGTTTTTGTAAACCTCAGTGTTGTTTTAATTTTCTTCTCAAGTCCTATGTTTGAAGATCAAATTTTCTTTTTGGTTCTGGTCTTTTTAATAGAAATGATTGAAAATCCCTTACTTTATTGAAGATTAATCTCCTCCCTAAAAGATGATGCTCAGTCTCATTGGAGTAGTTAATTCTGGTTGTAATCCCAGGTCCTTTGCCTTCCAGAATATGATATTCCAGGCCTTCTGATCCTTTATTTTAAAGGTGCCAGACTGTGGGTCTTTGATACATACTTGAAATTTTTTCTGACAGCTTGCAATATTTTTTTCCTTGAGATTATAGTTGAAATTATAGATTGAGATAGATATTGATTATACTTCTGGAATTTTGCAATAATGTTTCTTGGGGTTTTCCTTGTGGAATCTTTTTCCAGAGGTGATCAAATGGAGTCTTTCAGTGAATATTTTGTCCTCTGGTTCTAGTGTATCACTGAAATTTTCCTTGATGATCTTTTGAAGAATGCTATCTGGGCTCTTTTTTTTTTTTTTTTTGGTCGTGGCCTTCTGGAAGACCAATAAGTTTTAAATTGTCTCTCTTGGATCTATTTTCCAGATGGGTTGTTTTTCCAATGGGGTATTTTATGTTTTCTCCATTTGATTAATTCTTAATGTCTCATAGAGTCATTAGCTTCCATTTGCCCGGTTCTAGTTTTTAATATATGATTTTCTTTGGTTAGCTTTTGTATTTCTTTTTCAATTTGATTAATTCTGTTTTTCAAAGTGTTTTCTTAAGTGGATTTTTTTATGTTTGGCCAATTGTGTTTTTTAAGGAATTGTTTTTATCAGTCAATTTTTGTCCTTCCTTTTCCAAGCTGTTGACTCTCTCTTGTATATCTCTTATTTCTTTTCCCAATTTCTCTTCTACCTGTCTTATTTGCCTTTTAAAATCCTTTATGAGCATCTCTAAGAAGTCTTTTTGGGCTTGAGACCAATTCATGTCATTCTTTGAGATTTCCCATGTGGGCATTTTGTTCTCTTCTGAGTTGATGTTTTGGTCTTCGCTGTCTCCACAAGTAGCTTTCGATAGTTAAGATTCTTTTCTGTTTCTTTCTTATTTTTTCCTTCCCGTTCTTCTCATTCCTACCATTCCTCCCATTTCTTCCTTCCTTCCTATTTTGTGACTTTTATGGTTGAGCTCTGCTCCTGGAGTACACAGCACTCCATACCAAACTTCTTATGCCACTCTGAGCCTGGGCTTTGAGCACAGAAGCACCTTGTATTTGGTGTCTTGCTCACAGCAGGGTAACCCTATCTGCTTTCTACAGACAATAGCCTGATTTGCTAGGTTGGCAGTCTCCCTTCTGAAGTGGGACTGGAGACTGCCCCAGTAAGGACCAAAGGTCTAGTTGCTGATTTGCTGTGATTAAGACCCTTTCACGGACTTTCCCAGAAGCATCTGAATCTCCCTCCTGGAATCCCTTTATCCTTTGACCGAGATAGCCCATATTTGATTCTGCTACCCTGATCTTAGATTCCTAATAATCACCTAATAAAAAACTGAGCTGATTTCATTTTACTTATGAATTTATACTGCATAATTCCATGTGGTCCCTTACTTCCCTTAGTGATCTTTCTCTACTGTTAATGATTTTGTATATTAGCAGCCATTCCAAAAGATTTCCCATCTCAAGTTCCCAGTGGCTTCCTTATCCCCACCCCAGCCCACCAACACTCAGATGATAAGATTTCTCTTATAAACCACTCCTACTTCTGCTTTGGTTCACATTTACATTCTCATTCCTTCTCATGCTCACTCCATAACAGTTATGGAATGCATTAATGGAGTTCACAAAATTAGTGTAAAATGAAATATTCCTTAGGATACTCACCCAGCTTTAACAATATTCTTCTCTACATGTTTCTTAGGTCAACTCTTTACACTGTCAAGCACTGCTTACAGAGTCAAATTGAGGATGACAGCCACTGGAAATAGTAACTTCCCTTCTTTTTCCTTAAATATCTTTCAGTTATAGCACCACACATGGCAGAGGGACATTATTATTATTCACAAAACAATCTACCTGCCTCCTGAAGTTTTAGTGTGCTCCTCGTTACAATACTAATGCCATCTTATCAATGTCTCTTGCATCTGTCCCTTCCTTTATGTTCTCAGTAATTCTTCCTGTCTTCCTTTTCCCTTTTCAGTGCCATCCTCCATACCATGCCAGATTATTCTTCCTCAGGAAGAGATCTGATTATGTCATTTTTCTCAGAACTCTCAGGGGCTCCCTACTGCCTACCAAGTGAAATTCATTTTCCTTTGCCTAGCATTCAGGTCATCCCAAAGCTGGCACTACCTTATCTTTCCAGATTTATGTCTTATTACTCTAATATGTACCATGTTCCAGACAAACCAGACTATGCTCTCTGACCTCCTCATTTATTTTTGCTCCAGAAGTATTCTTTCTCTCTAAAATCCTTTAAAATCTAATCACATGCCATATTCTAATAGCCTTACAGTTGAGGTTCGGGCTACAAAATGTCTAACTCACCTTTTGGGCTTAAATCTATGATCTTTCCTTCTTGCCACTCTTTTATAATTTTGTTTTATTTATTCTTACATATGTAAATTGTTTTCCTCCTTTAACTATTCTTACTCTTTAGAAGGTATACTCCTTCATTGATATTTTCCACCATCTGTTTTGCCTTGTCAATTATTGTGTTCTTTTAAAATTCTTCCTTGAGCAAATTTTAAACTATTCTGGGGATTCTTGCAGTAAGGATGTCCATTCTGTCTTCTAGAAGTGTAGTTGTCATAATAGCCATGATCTGTTCTTTTTGAGGTTTTTTCTTACTTTAACTCTGTAGTATTAATTCATTGCATTAGAATTCCATTTTTTCTTCTGTTGGATTTCCTATGAGATTTTGTCTTGTAAGGATTTTTTTCCTTCCCTCATTTTTTCTTTGTTGTTGTTATTATTTTATTTCAAGATTTATATGTCTTTGTTTTGAGATAGTACAGGAAATCTGGACTTAGTCACAACTATTTTTTTTTGCCAGCTTGCTAAAATTTCCCTTAGTTTCTGTAGTTCTTTATTCAATTTCTTCATTCTGTCTTTTGCTGATTCCAATTATCTTTAGTTCTCCTACATTGTTTTCCCTTTCCTCCATCAAATATTAAATTAAAGAAGAAATATTGTGGCTTGGAGATAACTGAGTTCTCAAAGGATTATGCCACTGACATGAAGTTATGTAAGGTTATACAAAACTGGGAAGGCTTTTTGTATAAGTCTTTTGACAGACTATGTTGTCTGAGGACTAGCCTAACTAGATTCAGAGAGTCTCATCACTAGACTGGTTGCTTGGTGATAAACTTTTCAGTCACAGCAATTCTTGAAGACCATCTAAGGCATAGATACTTTGCAATCTGGGTCAATGGAAGGGAACATATACCAATGAAATCACAGATTCTTGAAGTGTAAAGCAAGTTTGCTTATAATTTTTCCCAAAAGTTTTTGGGGTGAATTATAATTTTTTATTATTTAGTGCTTATTTTTTATCCACTTAAGCTTCTCATTCAACATTCCTTGGAGATCTAGGCATTGCACATTGTTGGAATTTTTCCTTTGTTTCTCTTGTAGTACAGAATATTGAATTATGTAGGTTTTTTTCTCATTTTTCTCATTGGTTCTCAAATTAATTTTATTTTTCATGTTATTTCTAGAGATTTTGTTAGATTTGGACATTTCTCTGAATTTTTGTTGAGCAGGTTTAGATTTCCCTCTCTTACATGTGTCCCCTCTACTATCTTTTAAGGAGCCCCTGGAGCAGGACTTTCCATCCCATACTGACCAGAGTTCTCTCTCTTCATTTCTCCACAGTGTAGAGATAATACGATTGGGCAACAGCTTCTACATCAACTGGGACCGAAAAATGTTTTACATCCCATATAACACACCAGCCCAGGCCCATACCACAACTCTGAATGAGGAACTAGGCCAGATCCAATATGTGTTCTCTGACAAGACGGGGACACTGACTCAGAATATCATGGTTTTCAACAAGTGTTCCATTAATGGGCGGTCATACGGTACACACAACTTACTTTCTATCAGAAAACATTTGTTACCAAGTTATAGTTGGGTATGATAAAAATCTGGCATGATAATAATATTCTTTATAAATCATCCAACCCTAAAATCAATAAATTTAAATGATTGCATGTGCTCCAAACAAAATCTAGCTCTACCTTTAATCCTTTCTTGTGGCAAAGAAAACACATCCCTACAGCCACCCTTCTCTGAATTCCTCCATGGACTAAGTCCTGGGGGAAGCCACTAAAAGGGAACAGTATGGAAAGGTAGGAAGAGGATCAGTGATTCTGACATTATTGCTTGATTTCATAAATTATGGCTTTTGTGATCATTCCATATTTCCAAGATATATAGATATATAATGTGTGTGTGTGTGTGTGTGTGTGTGTGTGTGTGTGTGTGTGTGTAAGACATGTAAATCTCCTTCCTTTAAATGTCTAAGAACAATAACCTTTTTAGTAGGAAAGGGAAGACCTTATATTAAAAAAAAAAAAGACAAAAGAATAGGCACAAATCAGAGCATTCCAATATTTTCTTGTATTCCTACCAATCTAGATCTTGTACTGATTGTCTCTGATGGATCATTTTTGGTCAAGGTGTGTACATATTTTGAGAGAAATAAGTATTTTCTTTAGTTAATGTCTCAGACAGAATCAGTTTGAATAATAATACTTGCATTATCTAACTCTCATGATTTTTATGAAGATCAAATAAAATAAAGTATGTAAAATGCTTTACAGATTTTAAGGCATTGTAAATGATTGTAATTATTATTAAGACTTATGAAGAGCCAGGAGATATTATTGTAATGAATATAAGACTTATCTCCCCCACAGAGAACATCTAGACTTGTCACCTAATTAGTCAAGGGTCAATGTTTGTTTTTTATACTCAAAAAGGACCGACGACATTACAATGTTGGGATTAAGGTACAGTGTGTGGCTGCCTAGTCCTGTATGAATTCAAAAGGCTCTACCATGAGTTGGGCACAAAAAGACCATTGAACATTTGGGATGGAACTATTTCTAGATTTGCATGTTTCTTTCATATTTCCTTTGTGCTGCTACAATTACGCTTTGTTCCGAATATATCTAATAATTATATATGGCATTTATATAACACCTTAAGGTTTGCAAAATACCACAAATATATCATCATCATCATTATTAAATTATCAGATCTTCATAACTCTTTGAGCTAGATACTAAAAGTGTTATTATCTCCTTCTTTACACATGAGGAAACTGAAATTTAGAAGTGTCATCAAAGATAACTCATCTATGGTCACACAACTATTAGGCTGGGATTTGAACTCAAACTCTTTTAATTCCAAGTCCATGCTCTTCCACTACACTAGACTGCCTCTCAGGAAAATAATAATAACTGGCATTTATACGACTTCTTGAAGTTTGTAAAGTTCTGGTGGTGCAGTCGATAGAGTGCCTAGCTGGAGTCAAATTCATCTTCCTGAGTTCAGATCTGTCCTCAGACACTTATTAACTGTATGATCCTGGGCAAGTCACTTAATTCTGTTTGCCTCAGTTTCCTTATCTGTAAAATGAGCTGAAGAAGGAAGTGGCAAATCACTCCAAAATCTTTGCCAAGAAAAAACCCAAATGGAGTCATGAAGAATTAGACACAATTGAAAAACAACTGAACAAAAGTGTTTTACATACATTGTTTTATATAAGCCTTGATATAGCCCTGTGATATAGGTTACTGCAGTTGTTACCCTTGTTACCCTCATTTTACAATTTCCATAGTTATGTAGATTATGAAAAAAATGACAAAAAAAAAAGGGACAGGCCCAAATTTGAAGTCAGTTCTTTATTATTTTAAGTCCAGAATTTTAACATCTATACCAGATTGTTTGTGTACTAGCTACACTCCTCCTCTGAATACTTATAACCCCTTTGAAGACCTAAATCACTAATAAATTCTATAGATTAATCCTATCCAGAGTTGTATCTTTATGGCATCTTCACTCATTGTATAGTTACTAACCTAAACTTTCTTAGTTAGGGAAACATAGGATGATAAAAATACAACAAACTTTGGAAGCCATCTCCTCCAGTGCATACCTATATTATCTCTAAACTGTCCCTAAGAATTGATCTAATGCATGTTCTACAGTTACTAAAAAACATGCTACTGATGCCACCTATTTCCCAGTTGTTCATTCACTTTCACCTAAAGGAGCAGAAATGGGGCCCTAATTCTCCTCCTCCAATTAATGACCAGTGTATAGGGTCACAGGCAGTGGGGAAACTCTGAGTAAAGTATAAACCCTGTCAGCCCAGAAGGAACCTGCTGACAGTGTCTGGTTCAGCTCCCCATCTCCCCTAGGGCGATCGGCCTTCCTGAGAAGTCAGGGGGCGGTGACAACCTGTGTTGTGATTGAAGCACAGTGATACCATGTGGCAAACTATGTACAATAGCAAGTTGTTTATGTGGTCCTACATGTGCTCAGTGTTGTCTTTGTTATATATTATAAAAAGGGGAAAGCCCTTGAAATAAAAGGACTCCATTTTTCCACCATCCTTGGGAGTCCCGCCTCATCATTTCTCCACTGGGAAGGTATATTTTAATATACCTTTAATAATGGGGACTCTAGAAAGCAGTGGTACATTTTGCACCCCAGCTTGGGGACTCTAGAAAGCAGGACATAATAGACCAGACTTTAGGAAGGGAGGAAAAAGGAGACAATTTTTAAGTGAGGTTTAAGTGTGAATGAAGCACTTCAAGATCTAGTAATGAAAGAATCATGTGTAGAGGCTTACAGATTCTCTTTTAATTTTGTTTACCCTCCTCCAGGCAATTTGTAATACACTGTTACTTGATTTTTTTTATTAGATTCTTGGGTTGGGTTGCAAGATGTCTGGCATATAACTCTGGGTCAGAATGACATCCAAAATCCATTTCCCAACAGGTGATGTCTATGATATGACTGGACAAAAGATGGAAATCACAGAGGTGAGAGATGACATCATGATTCCTGGAGAAATTCACATGCAAATTTCAAGGCCTGTGCCAACATATCACAAAGTGACCCCCTGACACAAGCCTACTCCTGAAATGGGTACATGTCCCGTTACACAACCTGGGCACACACATACCACTTTGAGTTCCTAAAACTTACCTACCTCTCTGACATGAGATTCCATGATAATGAGTATGGATCTCACTAATCCCTGCCACCAAAGGCCTTGTGACATGATTATACACATCCCACTTTGGGGAATACTAGTAATTAGAAGAGAGACTGGTTGCTTCAGTGTATTCCCTATAGTTAGGTTTCATAGAAAAATGAGCTTGTTCCCTTCAAGATGTTAGATGTTTGGCAATAACATTTGTTTCAGCTTCCTTCTCTCCCAGGTTCATCCAATTAATTTAAAAATTATCAGGAAGAAGTGTAGAAAAATAAAAGAGGAAAGCAGGATCAGATTCCAAAAAGGGAAAAAAAAGAAGAGATGGATATTTTACTGCAAGTCAATAAATGTGTCCCATGCAGAAAACAGAAAAAAAGAAAAAGTACCTTCTGACAGAGATTATAATCTGGACAGAGGAGAGTCATGCCAGCAAATAGTTAAATAATAATAAAAGATAATATGTTATTATATATAATAGTACAGACAATGCTATAAGTTAGAAATAGAGACAACTCTTTGGATCTAAGTGGTCAAGAAAAACTTTTATGACTAGAAAGGTCAAGAAAAGAGGAGTTAAAATATGAGCTGTGTCCTAAAGGATTAATAGCATTTAAACGAGTGGAAAGGCATTTCAAATGGGAAAAAAGCATGAAAAAAATATACAAAGATGTAAATTTGTATGGAACAAAAGGGAACTTAGAATATTTAGTAGGGAAAGGTGTTGAAATTATTGGGAAGAAAGAAAGATTTGAGGAGTGAGGGAAAGAAAAATCGGTCATAATACTAGATGTTTAAGCTTAATGGTATTGTTGTAAGTAATAATGAAGTAAAGTGAAGCTGATTTGTGGAGAAACGATTAATTCTGATTAAAGCATGGTAAATTTGAGCTATCATCAGACAGTATATCCAGTGGTGCTGTCCAACAGGCAGGTACATTTGTAGAGCTGGAATTCAAGAGAAGGCAAAACAAGGAACACAGATTGAGATGATAGCTAAAGTTTAGGGGATGAATGATCTCTGAAGAAGACTATATGATAGTGGAGAAAAGGCCAAACACAGGACTGAAATGAAAACTTATATTTCATGAGTGAGGAACCAGTAAAAGTGATCAGAAAGGGGAGGAGGAGAATAAATCTAGTGGAGCAACTTAATGAAAGAGAGAATGTATAAGGAGGAAGTGTTCACCAGTGACAATTGCTGCAAAGAGTGCAAAGAATGAAGACTAAGAAAGTCTTGGGATATGTTGATTAGGATAATAATCAGTGTTTACTCGAGTATTTTTTATAGTGGGCATAAATGGTGGAGGAGTGAATGGACCAAAAAGCAATTGTAGTGATTATTCTTTCCAAAAAAAACTGATGGGATGGAGAGTGACAAGATAGCAGCTCAAGGAATAGCAGTTAAAATTTTTGGGAGTGAGAAAATCTTGTAGAAGAGAAGGATCTGGTAGAGAAGGAAAGATTGAAAATGCAAAAGAGAGACAGGAGATGGTTACTAGAATGAGTTCTGATAGAGGCAGGATGGGATGTAATGAAAAGTTAAAAGGTTTACCAGGTCCCTGAAGCAGTGGGAAGATAGAGCAGGGTACTAGAATTGAACTATAAGACTTAGAAAGAGAGCCCGGTAGGAAATGTTTCCAAAGACCTAGAAACTAGAGTATCTAGATCAGCTAAAGAATCCAGACATTTCCCTAAAAGAGCTTAACAGTAGCTGCTGGAATGATTGTTCTTGCCCTTGTGTTGTAGGAAACAGAGAAGGTTGACTTCTCCTACAATAAACTGGCTGACCCCAAGTTTTCATTTTATGACAAGACTTTGGCAGAAGCAGTAAAAAAAGGAGATATAATGGTCCACCTTTTTTTTCTCTCCCTCTCGCTCTGTCACACAGTGATGTCAGAAGAGAAAGTGGAAGGTAAGAGAAGGGCTGGGACTCAAGGTTATATAACCAATTGCAAAGTTCATGGGGCCAAGCTTTGAATTCTCAAAATCAGTCCCTCCAATTGAAGATCTCTCCAGTTAAAGATCCTATCTATTGTGGAGACAGATACCAGGAGATGGTTCAAGATTGATCTCCTTGATAATATCTTACAATTTAAATGCCTCCCTAAACATATTAATTTCTTATGTCTCCATCATATTTTAGCAATCTGTTATCCAATCTTTCTCTGAAACATGTGCAGGATGGCACTGTAAAGCAATGAGACTGAATCTTCCATAACACACCCGAACTTTTATGTTCAAATGACTGTTATTCTTCAAAGTGTCACATTTAGAGATTACCTACTTGTATGGTTCTTTATAAACCTTAGTCAGACATATAAATGTGAGTTATTAACAATAATAGTTATACTTATTTCAGTACTATATTTAAAGGATCTTTGATTTCTTCAGTATAGTCACAATACTTCCTGATAGCAACTCTTCTCCATGCCTAAATCAACAGTTTAATGAGTTTTTCTGGGTGAATAAAGCAACCATCAATGAACCTTTTGGTAATGAAACTCTTTAAACCTATGCTGTCTTCAGAGGAGAGAGAGACAGAAACAGACAGAGACAGACAGACAGAGAGACAGAGAGAGAATCCATTACTGAGATCATAATAATAATATTGCTTTAAGTTTTTAAAAATGATTTTCTCACTACAAGCCTGTGAAGTAGAATAGTGCAAATGTTATTTCATTTATTCTACAGGTAAGGAAACCAAGACTCACAATTTCAGTTATTGTTTTCCATACTGGAAACCTTTGCAACTAAATAAAGCCTTGGACCTGATATCCTACCAGCATAGTCTTCAAGAGCAGAATGTTACCTCAATAATATAATGAAGCATTAGAGTAGGGTTTACATGGAGAAGCAATAATATTATTATTATTATTATTAATGCCTCCTGTTTATGTAAAACCTAATTTTCAAAATGCTTTCATATTCATTTCATTTGGTTTTTATATTAGCCTGATTAGGTACAAGAGATAGACATTACTATTTCCATTTTAGTGATTAAGAAATTGAAGAATACCAAAGTTAAATGATTTGCTCCAAGTAATATAGCTCATAAGAGTCAGAAAATAATGGAACTTATATCTTTTGGGTTTTGGCTTAATGCTCTTTCCACTACATGACACTGCTTCTCTAATGTTGCCATTGAAATGATGCCATTGCTCTAAATAATTTTTTGTTTTTTTAATTAAAACTTTTTATTTTCAAAACATATCATGGATAATTTTTCAACATTATTTCTTGCAAAACCTTTTGTTCCAATTGTCCCTCCCTTTCCCTTACCCCCTCCCCTAGATGGCAAGTAATATGTTAAATATGGTAGAAATGTATGCTAAATCCAACATATGCATACATATTTATACAATTATCTTGCTCCACAAGAAAAATCAGATCAAATAGGGAAAAATGAGAAAGAAAATAAAATGCAGACAAACAACAACAAAAAAGAGTGAGAATGCTTTGATCCACACTAAGTCCCCACAGTCCTCTCTCTGGAGGTAGATGGCTTTCTTCATCACAAGATCATGCAAACTGGTCTCAATCATCTCATTATTGAAGAAAGCCAAGTCCATCAGAATTGATCATCATATAATCTTGTTGCAATATATAATGATCTCCTGGTTCTGCTCATTTCACTTAGCATCAGTTAATGTTAAGTCTCTTCGGCCTTATTTAAAATCATCTTCCTGATCATTTCTTATAGAATAATATTCCATAACATTCATATACTATAACTTATTCAGCCATTCTTCAACTCAGTTTCCAGTTTCTTGCCACTACAAAAAGGGCTGCCACAAACATTTTTTATTAAAGTTTTTTATTTTTCAAAACATATGCATGGGTAGTTCTTCAACATGAACCTTTACAAAACTTTGTGTTTCAATTCCTCTTCTGTTTCTACTATGCCCTCCCCTAGATGGCAAGTAGTCCAATAGATGTTAAACATGGTAGAAATATATGTTAAATCCAATATATGCTTACATATTTATACAATTATCATGCTACACAATAAAAATCCAATTAAACCAGTTAAAAACAAGAAGTAAAATAGAATGCAAGGAAACAACAAAAAGAGTGAGAATGCTATGTTGTGAACCACACTCAGTTCCCACAATCCTCTCTCTGGGTGCAGGTGGTTTTCTTCTTCACAAAACCCCTGGAACTGGTCTGAATCACTCATTGTTGAAGAGAACCACATCCATCAGAATTGATAAGTGTATAATCTTATTGTTGCCATATACAATGATCTCCTGATCCTGCTCATTTCACTCAGTATCAGTTCATGTAAGTCTCTCCAGGCCTTTCTGAAATCTTCCTGTTGGTCATTTCTTATAGAACAATAATATTCCATAATATTCATACACCACAATTTATTCAGCCATTCTCCAACTGATGGGCATCCACTCAGTTTCCAGTTTCTGGCCACTACAAAAAGGGCTGCTACAAACATTTTGGCACATACAGGTCCCTTTCCCTTCTTTAAGACCTCTTTGGGATATAAGCCTATGACGAACATTGCTGGATCAAAGGGTATGCACAGTTTGATAACTTTTTGAGCATAGTTCCAAATTGCTCTCCAGAACGGTTGTATCTGTTCACAGTTCCACCAACAATGTATCAGTGTCCCAGTTTTCCCATATCCCCTCCAACATTCGTCATTATCTTTTCTTGTCATCTTAGCCAATCTGACAGGTGTGTAGTGGTATTTCAGAGTTGTCTTAATTTGCATTTCTCTGATCAATAGTGATTTAGGGCACCTTTTCATATGACTAGAGATGGTTTCCATTCTTCATCTGAAAATTGTCTGTTCATATCTTGACCATTTATCAGTTGGAGAATGGCTTGAATTCTTATAAATTTGAGTCAATTCTCTATGTATTTTAGAAATGAGGCCTTTATCAGAACCCTTGAATGTAAAAATAATTTCTGTTTATTGCTTCCCTTCTAATCTTGTCCACATTAGTTTTGTTTATACAAAAACTAAAAAGTTTTTTAAGTTAAAAAACTTAATATAATCAAAATTATCTATTTGGTGTTCAATAATGATCTCCAATTCTTCTTTAGTCACAAATTCCTTCCTTCTCCATATATCTGAGAGGTAAATTATCCTATTTTCTTCTAATTTGCTTATATTATCACCCTTTATGTTTAAATCATGAGCCAATTTAAACCTTATCTTGGTATGTGGTGTAGATCAATACCTACATCTGGGCTCTTTGATGATTTCCTGTAAAATAGTGTCTAGGCTCTTTTTTTCCATCATAATTTTCAGGAAGTCCAATAATCCTCAGATTATCTCTCCTAGACCTATTTTCCAGGTCTATTGTTTTTCCAAGTAAATATTTAATATTTTTCCTATTTTTTCATTATTTTTTTTTGGTTTTGCTTGACTGATTCTTGATATCTCAATGAATCATTCATTTCTGTTTGTTCAGTTCTGATTTTCAATGAGTTATTTTCTTCATTAGCTTTTTTTACTTCTTTTTATATATGTCCAATTGAGTTTTTGTTTTGTTCTATGTAATTTTTTTCCATTTTACTGAGTTATTTTCTTTTTCCAATTCACAATTCCTATTTTCCTGGGAGTTCTTTATCTTTTCCAATTCACAAATCCTACTTTCCTGGGAGTTCTTTATCTTTTCTAATTCACAAATTCTGTTTTCCTGGGAGTTATTTATCTTTTCCAGTTCACATTTCAGGAAGTTATTTTCTTTTTCTACTTTATCAAATTTTTCTTTTAGTGAATTATATGCCTTTTCCTTACTCTCTTGCAGAGCTTCTCTTTCCTTTCCCCATTTTTCTTCTAGCTCTCTTTTAAGATCTTTTATAATTTCTTCTACAAAAGCCTTGTGTAATAGGAACCAGGTTACATCCCCTTTGGGGTTTTGTCTGAAGACTGTCTGCTATTCTCCTTGGGGTTGGAAACCTTCTCTCTTTCTGTATAGAAACTATCAATGGTTAGAGTTCCCTCGGCTTTTTTACTCATTTTTTAAAAAGCCCTTAGGGTCTGCCTTCATGGAAAGGAGGTTACCAGCTTCCTCTACAGAACAAGGATAGATGGATAGTCGCTGTCCTGCAAATGGGCTGCAAAGTTGTGGAAATGCCCTGGGAAGAGTCTGCAAAGGAAGTGTCACTGCCATGGGAAGAGTAGCTGTGCTATGGCAGTTCCAGGCAGAACCCCCTCCACCTCTGCTGTGCAGAAGGCTGCCCTGGGCAGAACCCCCACCCCATGCAGAATTGTGGCTGCTGTGGGCAGAATCCCCCTCCCTTCCCCCCCTTGCAGATTTGTGGCTGCCCCAGGCAGAGCCCCCCTGCTGTGCAAAAGTGTTACTGCCCTGGGCAAAAGCCCCACGCTGCAGAATCCAGCTGCACAGCTATGCTGTGGTCTGTGCTGAGTCACTTCCAGTGCTGGGTAGGTGTAGCCAGTTCTTGTTAAGCTCTGGAGTTTTGGGGTACACTCTACCTTTGTCATTTGTGTAACTTCTCTGCTGATCTACTGCTTTGCGACCAAAGCAGAGCAGCCAATGTGTGGTAGAGTCCTCCCTGCAAAATCTCTATCTGTGGAGATCCCCCCTGTGCATCCCCCCTCCCCCTGCCTCTGCTCAGTGTGCTAGCCTCTATGTTCTGCCTCCCTGCCTATGCTGGCCTGCTCCCATGTTCAAGACAAACGTTTTCTGGCGATCTTGCAGATTATCTTCAGCTGGTAATTTGTTGTACTCTCAGTCTTTGTGGATTTTACCAGTCAAGCACTATTTCAGAGGCTGAATTTGGTAATTAGTAATGAGGACACAAGGGGAGCTTAGAATGAAGCATGTGTCCTCTCTGCCATCTTGGCTCTGCCTCACTTCTATTATTTTGTCAAGATTCTTTTTTTTTTAATCATAGCTTTCAGATAGTCCAGTTATTTTATGTTTTCTCTTCTTTTTTAAATAACTTTTTATTTTTCAAAATGCATGCAAAGATAGTTTTCAACATTCATCCTTGTATAACCATATGTTCCAAATGTTTTTCCCTTCCTCCTCATTTTTTTATTAAGTTTGGGTTTGGTTGATAGAAAGTCCTGGAAATCTGCAAGTTTATTGAATGTTCATTTTTTCTCATTCAATATTCTAGATAATGTTACTGGATATAATATTTTTAGCTGTAGGCCTACTTCTTTTGATTGTCAGTAGATAGGATTCCAGGACCTGCAGTCTTTTATTATGGCTGTTAATAAATCCTATACAATTCAAATTGTAGCTTCAATGTATCTGAATTGGTTTTTCTTGTTTCTTGCAAAATTTTCTCTTTGATGGGGGTTTTGAAATTTGGCAATAATATTCCTATATGTTTTCCATAAAGTGTCTCGTTGAAGTGGTGATTGGTGAATTTTTTCTATTTCTACTTTCTTCTCCTGTTCTATCACTCCAGGACATTTTCTTGCATTATTGTATCAAGGTTCTTTTTTTTTTTTTTTTTTTTGGTCACAACTTTCAGGCAGTCCAATTATTCTTATATTTTCTCTTCTTGATCTGTTCTCCAGATCTGTTGTTTTTCTTATAACATGTTTCACATTCTGTTCTATTTTTTCATTCTTTTTTTGTTATTTCTAGGTCTCTCATAACTCCACTGGTTTTTCCTTGTCCAATCACTTTCATCTTTGAGACTTTGTATCTCCTTTTCTAATTGGTTAACTTTTTTTCACAATCTTGTTTTTCTTTTTTTAGTTTTTCTTCAGTGTCTCTCATTTTATTTTTAAATTCTTTATTGAGTTCTTTTAAGCATTTTCTCTGGACAGGAAGCAATTTCATATTACTCTTTGGAGTAGAAGCTTTTTTTACTTTATTTCTTCTCTGAAGATGAATCCTGGTCTTCCCTGTTCCCACAGTAAGTTTCTGTGGTGGGGTTCTTTCTTTTTTACCAATTCATTATTTTTTAGATGAAAAGTATTAGTGTAAAGAACTCTAATTGTGAATTTGGGGGTGGGATGGTGCCTGTAGCTTCACTTTATCTCTCCCCTCTGATCTAGAACCTCAAACAAAGAGCTCCACCCTCCAGCAAGTGATTGCATCCAGCAGTGTCTCTGCCTCAGTGCCTTCACACTCATGGGTATGCTGGTTCCTTTTTGCCCAGGACTGCATCTCTGCAGCAGTGATGGGCCTGGCATTTCTAATCAGTCGAGGTTCCCTCAGTCTTCCTGAACTCAGACCCCAACTCCACAAACAATCTGGAAGGTGAAAATTTCTATGCTTCCTGCTGAGGTTCCAGTCTAACCCAGCTAGCCCCAGGGCCCCAGGACTCCTCACCTGGTGTTTCTACAGTTAGCCTGAAGTGTTTGCACTTCCCTCAGATTAATCCCTGACCTAGGGTCTTTCTTCAGATCTTCTTCCCATTATACCTGGAGGACTCGTATTTTGTCCTAAGTCTTCTTGATTTTTTTACCAGTCTGTGTTCACCTTGAGGTGCAAATCTGTTCTATTTGTGAGGAGAGATATGGAGAGCTTAAAATTTACCAAACTACTCTGCCATATTTCCAGAATCCTTCCCTTTAGTGTAGGTTAAACGTGCAATTTTTCTAAACATATTTCCACATTTATCATGCTTCACAGGAAAAATCAGATAAAAAGAGAAAAAAATGAGAAAGAAAAAAACATGTTTTCTCTTTTTGACCTGTTCTCCAGACTAGTTTTCTCATGAAATTCTTTTCTATTTTTGCATTTTTCTATTTTGTTTTATTATTTCTTGATCTTTTATAATTTCACAGGCTTCCCCTTGCCCAATTCTAATTTTCAACAAGTCATTTTCTTCTTAAAATTCTATATTTCCTTTTCTGTTGGTTAACTTTCATAATCTTCTTGTTTTTCTTGGATTAACTCTAAGTTTTTCCCAAATCTCTCTCATTTGATTTTTAAAGGTTTTTTTTTTTTTTTTTAGCTATTCTATGAATTCTTTCAGGGCAGATAACCATTTAATGTTACTCTTTGGGATAGGAAAGGCATTTTTAACTCCTCCTCTGAAGATAAGCCCCAGTCTTCCCTATTCCCATAGTATTTTCCATGATTGTAATTCTTTCTCTTTTGGCTGATCATTTTTTTTAAAATTTAGTGTTCCTTTAGTTTTTTCCTCTGGCTTAGAAAACAAAACCAAAGTCCCTAAAGCCAACAGCACCCTCCCACTCCTTTTGCCCTCACCAGGTGTGTGTTGGTTCCTTCTTGTCCTAGAGCCACTTCTCCACAGCACAGCTGTGATTATCAGCAGAGATTTCTTCAATTTTCCCCTATTCAGACTCCCTATACTATCTGGAAGATGAAAGTTTCTGTGGCTGGGACCAAGGCTACCCCCAACCCAGCTAGCTAGAGGGCTGGCAGCTTGCTGCTTCAGTGGACCTAGCCTGTGGGTATTTATAAGGCCTGTCTTCATGGGTCAAAACATAGGACTTCTCATCAAAGATAAAGATAGAAATGACTGAGGGGCAAGCAAATCTTTGGGAAACTCTACTCTGGGAAACACCTATTCTCATATAACTGTTTCACATTCTCATCTCCTTCTTCTTTGAGTTGGTACCATCTACTTCACTGTACCCTCTGGCTGTCCAGTAACCACCAAAGATGTCTCTTTCAGAGAGTCTCCTTCAGAGTCTCCATGTTTCCTTTAGATTCCATGTCTTTTCCTTCCCTATCAAATTATTGTTGAACTTGGCCCTTCCTGCAAAAATTTGACTATGCTATTGATGAACCATTGTTGCTACTGAGGGCTGTGGAGGAAGATCTATTAATTTCAATCTAGAACAGCAGAAAAGCATGCATAAACTATAAGAATCAGCATGGGGACCCTACCATTTGCTTGTTTGTGTTAGTCTACTCTTAGCATGCTGGTGGTTATTTCAGAGTTTGTAATTCTAGGTCCATATTCAAAGGGCAAGTCATTGCAGAATTAACTGACTCAAGGGATTCTTCCCCTGCATCATTTGGCAATTCTGTCTTTCACATGGCATAATGGGAAAAGCACTGAATTTAGAATTGGAAGATATGAATTTGAATCTTGCCTCTGGATTTTACTAGCTATGTATTAACAATCGGTACATTATTAAATCTTTCTTAATCCCAAATTTTTTATCTGTGAAAAAGACATTGATTACATGATGTATCTAACATCACATTATCTCTATTAGTAAAGCATTTTATAAATTTTAAAGTTCTATATAAATATAAGTTAATATAGTTGTGAATCATGTTTTCTGTCCTGTGACTAAAACAGCTATCAACACATCAAATCAAAATTATGTGTATTCCAGAGGTCCATTTATCAGTCTTTATCAGTTTTTGTATTTGTTTGAGACAAGAAGGGATCAGAGCTTAGGATAGTCATGTCATTGGTGGGTAGATAATCTGGGATTCAAGTTGCTTCTGTATCCTATTCTGAAATATTTGCTGATCAGTTACATGGCTTTATGATCACATTTTGTTAATCCAGCCTGTCCTTACTATGACTTGAGTGAATAGGCTGCACTATACTTAGGAAAGTAGTGGCTCAAGCAGACAATTTCTTGGTGGTGATAGAGATTAGGAATGTGGGAGTGAGAAAGACTCATAACTGAGGTGCATCTCATTCTTCAAAACTATACGTGTTCCTTAAGAACTCATGCAAAGCATTACTTCAGCCTAAGTATGCCTCTAGTGCTCATCCTTAATGTTTCTAGCTCTCTCCTTTTTTCTCTCTAGGAGAACTCGTATATCAGGCACAGTCTCCTGATGAAGAAGCTCTTGTCACTGCTGCCAGAAATTTTGGCTTTGTGTTTCACTCTCGAACATCTGAAACAATCACTGTAATAGAAATGGGGGTCACAAAAATCTATAAACTCCTAGCTATCCTGGACTTCAACAATATACGAAAACGGATGTCTGTGATTGGTAGGTGCCCTGGTCCCTCTTATCATATATATTCTGTGGGTCTGTCTTTGTTCCCCTGTCTCCCACATATACTTCAGAGAAGCCCCACTCCTTGGTATTCCAAATAACAATAATAGCCCTGTTATTCTCAGAGCCAAGACATCCATTAAATCCATCTTTTCAGGCTTTTCAAAAAGCAGAGAAAAAAAGCTGGAAATGCACATCTCCTGGGGGCTAAGGAGTAACTCTCTACTTTCTACTCAATAAACTCAAACATCACTCTAGATTTTGGAATTGATGGCTTGGAACTAAGATTTGCCATGTTTTCTTGAGTCTTTTGAAGGACAAGATTCCTTGGTACCATTAAGAAATCCACTTTTCCCCTTGTGTTGGCAGTACTCCTCAGGTATCCACCTGGGGCCAAAGCTTCCTCACCACCTCACAAGCTCCGTGTCAGGGAGTCTGGCACTAGATCTTACAGCCAGAAGCCTTCCCCCTCTTCCTTTCCAGAAGGGTATTACCTTTGCACTCCAGAATCAGATCATGATGGCCCTTGTTTTACTTGTTTTTAGTGCAGACACCCGAAGGTAAGGTGATCTTGTTCTGCAAGGGAGCTGACACCATCATCTGGGAATTGCTCCATTCAACCTGCGCATTCCTTCAGGATGTGACCATGAAACACTTGGATGTGAGTATACCTGTATGGATCATGATGTATCTAATGTAACATTTTCTCTGTGAGAGAATCTATGCATATCTGTGCAGATATGTATTTTGGGGTGAGTCTATGTCCATGCACATATATATATACTTATGTATAGTTATATAAGTATATATATATATATATATATATATATATATATATATATATGTTTGTGTGCCTGTGAGTATGATGTATATCTTTGTTAACATGTGTCTGAATGTAAGTATATTTTTGCAGCTCTATGTATGTTTGTGTTTATTTTTCTATGTGTCTCTGTGTCTGCATAGCCATACATACATCTCTCTCTGTATTATGGAAGTGAAAACAAACAATCTGAGCTATTCCAGCTTTGAGTTTTGTGAAAAGAAAGGTGAGCACAGGTCAATTCAGCAAATATTTAAGTGTTGTTTGAAGAATATAACAGAAACAGTGTGGGGGTGTAGAAAGATGAATAAGCTCTGGTCACTGTCCTCAAGGAGTTTATACCTATTAGAAGAATAGAATATTTATATTTATATTTATATATATATGTGTGTGTGCATATGCATATATATATACACACATACATACATATATGTATGTGTATGAGAAAAACAGAAGCACTGGGATAAAATGTGGAGTGAGGAAAATGTCCACAGTACAGAAAGAGAATAGTTTCTGAAAGTATGTATGCCCTAGACAGAGTTGCTATGTTTTCTTCCCACCAAGAAGTTAGGGACTCAGCCTCAAAGGGAATTTTACTATCAATTTCCTATCTTTTCACAGAAGCTGTCCTAGTATACTTTTGCTTTGGATACACACACACACACACACACACACACACACACACACACACACACTCCATCATTTTGGTCAGTGATACAAGGAAGTATTAGTACTTCTCTCAGTGCTAAACAAGGACATGAGTCTCTCATGTGTGTATAAGTGAGGATGCATATAATATCTCTATCAGCAAGGCATCATTCCTCCTCCCTCTTTTCTATACTTTCCCTTAGGATGCCTATTTATGACTTAACTATCCTTCAAGGCTACCTCTGGAGTTTACTTTAATCTGATTTTACCTTTGGGAAGGTAGAAAATACTGATTTCCTTGAGTCTGTACCTCCTCACAATAACCCTGTCATGAATCCAAATATGATATGGCTCATCAGGGAAAAGGTTGGAAATGATTAAGGGACAGGCAAACCTTTTAGGCAGCTCCAGTTCTGATAAATATCTTCTCTCATATAACTACTTTACTTTCTCCTTGAAGGACCCAGCTACTTCTTTTTTACCCTCTTAACTGCCTATAATTCCCAAAGATACCCTACCATATTTCTTCTAGATTCTCTGCCTTTCCCTCCTCTATCAATTCATTATTGAATTCTTCCTTTGCTTAGAAATTGAACAGTTAGCCACTTATTTCTATTTCTATAACATCTTCCTGAGAGGTTGGTGAGGAGGATTAAAATCCTCAGACTGCCCAATACAGGATTCTATTCTTCAAGCATGCAATCGTTATTTCCTCTAGCTGGTGGAACATCCTGGCCCTTGATCATTCCTATACAGAGGACTTAGTTCTGTCCTGACCTTCTCTGAGAACACATATGTCTTCCAGGAATTTGCCGGTGATGGCTTGCGTACCCTTGCTGTGGCCTTCCGAGAACTGGATGAAGAAACATTCCAAAGCTGGAGCCGAAAACACTATGAAGCCAGCATTTCCCTGGAAGATCGGGAGGAAAAGTTAGGACTAGTCTATGAAGAAATTGAAAAAGACATGATGGTTAGTCCAAGGGAGAAAGAATTTGACTTCTCCTGGGAAAAAGGGCTCATGGGTCAAGAGGACCATGGCTATACCCTTTCTAGTTCATGTAACAGGAATAGAAAAATAATAAGAGAAGGGGTCACCACTTATGTGATAGATACATGATAAATCTTTACTAATAAATTTTTTTTTAAAAAGTCCTTTGAAGAGAACATAGTTTGGTTCCAAGATAGTGACTAAATCCTTCAGTGTATACTCACCATCCTTAACTCCTAGTTGTCTCATGCATTCAGTTTTCTCATCTGTAAAATTAAGGGCTTGATTCACCAAGATCTCTTTTAGCTCTAATATCTTGATTATATGATTTCTTGACAAAGCCACTACAAGAAAAAGTTCTGGAAAAATATAAGAAAAGTACCATCCCCTAAATCTAAATGAATTCAGAATTTCCTAGATAATTGAAATTCTCAGGTGATCTAAAAACATAGTCACTTTAATTTTGAGCTTTACTTCTTTTCCCTATTAGGCTGTTTCCTAACCATTACATCTGAAGTCAAATCAGGTGATTCTGGCTTCTCCCACTACTCTGCCTCAGTTCTTTTTCTAATTAAGGGAGAGATGGGAGGAGATGTAGGAATTTATATAATCTACCAATAAAAAGACATAAAGATCCATGCTATCTTTTAACTAGAATATAAGCAAATGAGTATCAAACAGGAATATTTAGGATAAAGATTAAATTCCAAAGGTAACACATCTTTCTACAGGATCAGTTCTTTTGGAGTATGTGTCTATATTATACATTGCCTGCCCTTCTGAGTCCATACCAGAAGGATCATCTGTTCAACCCTTCTGATTAAGCCTCCTAGGAGGCTTATCCAAGACTTATACTAGGCCCTGAACAGGTGATACATAGCCATTAGAAAACATAGGCCATGTCAATATCTAGTTGGAGAGAAGCATAAAAATGTCTTTAAATCTCATGAAACAATAAATAAGTATATAATAACAAATACTTAAACTGAGACTAGCATGGCCTAAAGGAAAAAGGACTGATTTAGGTGAAGATAGATCTTATTTATTCTCATTGGAAAAGAAAGCTCAGGGAACATTGCTTTTATAGACTGAGAAAGATGGATATTTGGCGTAAACATAATAATAGGGGATAATTTATATAGCACATAGAATACATTATTTCATTTGGTTTTCATAATCACTTAATGAGTGAGGTGGTACAAATATCTCCAGGCTAAGAGAAGGTTAAAAACTAGTAAATAGCAGAATCAGGACTTGAATCAAGTCTTTTGAGTGCAAGTCTAGTGCTCATTCTATCTCTACCATAATTTGTATAATAAAACTGGATGTGTATTGAAATGGATGTTTTGAGAAATAGATGTTTAAGAAGACACATTTTATATAAAGAAGCAGATGGTATGTGTTAAGCAAATCATTCTGAGAAATAGGCATAAACATGGTATTGTTGAAAAGCAAAAATTTGGAACGCAAAATGTTACAAAGAGGAATGTTGAAAACTATTTTATATGTAATTGGAGGAAAAATAAAATACTATTAAGTAGAAAAAAGGCTAGATATCATTTAGAACAAATATAAAATGTACAAAATAACTGGGAATCCATCTATCAAGGCATATTCGAAACATAAAAATAAACTAAATTTATTTTTTTCAAGAATGATTTAAATAAATGGAAGAATATTTACTGTTCCTTGTTGGAGTGTGCTAATAGATAAAGAACTTATACTACCAAAAAAAGAAAGAAACACAAAAATCAAATAAATTAATATTTTAAAATACTTAGCACAATGCCTAGCATATAATATATACTATATAAATGCTAGCTATTATTATTAAGCAAGTTTTTGAGAAGTGGTACATGTAGGCACAACTAGACAATCCTCAAAATCCAATTTAAACTAAGTTGACCAGGGTAGAGAGAAAGGATGGAGACAAACTAGTTTAAAACTTTTAAACAGATTGCTCCATGGGAGTTGGTGTAAGAGAGTTCTTATTTGATCTCAGCAAAACAGAAGACTAAAGTAGCCTAGAATGAATTCAGACCTGCTTTTTTATTTCCAGCTTTTAGGGGCCACAGCAATTGAAGATAAGTTACAAGATGGAGTGCCTGAGACAATAGCCATTCTGCTCAAAGCAAATATTAACTTGTGGGTTTTAACTGGAGACAAACAAGGTAAAGACAGCCTTCAGACTAGCAGCATTTCTTCCCCTTCCCATCCCTCTCCAATCCTCAAAACTCCAATTCACCTTCAAATCACTCCTTCCTTACTGTACATGTAGGTTACTGATCTGAATTTTGCACAATTGGACAATTCTTAGAATACAATTTAAACCAGGATGATCAGGGTAGAGAGATGTACTTCAGGTGCAAACTCCACTACCCCCTGACAAGGTGAAAAATAAGGCTCAGTCTGATTTAGGAGACAAGCTTTATACCCATGAAATAGAAAATGAAATTGTGGTCTCAGAACAGAGGTCTTGCATTTTTACCTGTCTGGTAAAGAGCTTCAACCCAATGTTTTACTCTCACCTCAAAGCCAAAATGTGCAAGATCAAATTATTATCTTTATCAACACATCCTATCTCTTTCCCAATTTGGCATCCTTTATAGCTACCTCCTTTTTCTTTTCCATTTCCCTTCTTATAATCATCCAGTCTTAAAAATCTGTTATCTTTGACTCCTCCCTCTCTTTAATCCTCCCCAATTCACTTACCAAGTCCTATCAGTTTTTCCTCTAAAATGTCTAACATCTGTGCCATTCCTTTCCATTCCCATTATCACTAGTCTGATCACAATCCTCATCACATACTTTTTGTGGATCATATAGTTTTTGGATTATTAACACTGATAAGTTATGAGGCTGTCTTAACTGATTTTTAAGAATAATGGTTTACTCTTCCCAAAGCAGAACTTACCTATTGAAAAAAATAGACTCCACTCTACATTTCTGGTTCAGTAAAGTCATTGTTCTTTATTAGTTATAATTGAAAGAGAAGACACAATTCAAAGGGTTTAGAGGGAAGATAGGAATTTATGGACAAAAGGGCTTCAAAGGAAATCAGGCTGGGAGGATGGGAAGTGCTCAAGGATGAAATTCTGAAGACAGAGATGGAAGACCATTCTGGTAACCAGGAAACATGGAATTTGTCCAAAGATACCAATGTGGATGTATAAGGAATTCATAAACTACTTAGATTTTCAAAATAAATATATAGAAGATGGGATCAAGGCCAGAGAAAAGAGTAGAAATAGAAGACTATGCACAGTCTTATAAAAATATCAGGACTATTTTAGCTCAGAAACCTGGTAAGAGCTAATGACAACAAAAGGTTGGATTTTTGTTTTGCTATATGTTGGGAGAAAAAGTAAGGTCAGAGAAAGGCTATGAGGCCTTTATGAACTGGCAAGAGAGAGAAGATAATGCTGCTCAATTTTTATTTTGTTTCTATTTTCTTTGCAAAGGAGGATGATCTTTACACTGGAAAAGACTGAACAAAAAAAACTAACAGGGAGCTAATACCCAAGATAAGTGTCAAAAAAAAAATGCTGTACTCTTATGTTTTAAGTACAAGTCTACCAGAAAGAATTTTTTATTCAATTTAACTTAATTATAAATCTAAGCCATTCTCAACTCAGAGAAATTAACAAACTGGCATTGTTCCTGTATCACTCTTCCCCGCCCCTCATGCCCTCATACATGTCTATCCCAAGATGACTTGAAATAACATTTATATATTTGAAATAACATTTATATGAATCTCAAACAAGAAAAAGACAAAATGTGATACAATACAATTTGGGGTAATCATTCCAGAACAATGGCTACTACTTAATTCCTATCTGGACCACTCTTCTATAAGATTGTTAATATCTCCTCTCAGTGATCAATATGGCAGGCTTTTCTAAATAAAAGAGTAGAGCATTTATTTCCCTTGGGTTGGTTATAGGCTCTTTAGAGAAGTGATCACCTTTAATCCATTTTAAAGGAAAGCCTTAGCTTTTATTGTGCCCACTTCTCTAAAGGGAAACATTTGGAAAAGGTTAAGAGAAATCTAGAGAAAATATTTTCTAATATTTTCAGTCGAAATAAAAATGATGTACACAATAAATAGGGAAATAATGAAAGAGCACTTAGCTAACCTTTGATGAATTCAAGTTATGTGGTTCAGATGAATTATATCCAATTATGGGTGTGATGGGTGAAATCTAAAATAAATGAGGAAACAAAGCTTGAGCTTCTGAGCATATCAGCTTATTAAGCAATGCATGTTATTTGCATAACAAATTGGAATCAGGCTTTCCTTAGCTTGGCACTGGACTCCAAATACTGTAAAAAAAATAGATTATTATGCATCAAAAGAAAACAATGATCAAAACATAAGCAAGGATACAAATTAGGTAATCTTATTTTTAATCTGAGGAAAGTTTGGGAGGAAAAGAGCAAGTTGGTGAAATTCCCTGAAATCAGAAAAAAAAAGTGTCCTATTCCCCCTCAAGTGTCTAAACAGTCAAAGGAAGAAGGAAATAGTCATTGATTGACAAGAATGGACCAATTTTCAGATAAGAAATATAGGTTGCTTGAAATGTCCTAGTATCAATATTTGTTTGGATCTGACTAGGTTTCTTGTCAGTATAACCTAAGTCTTTAATTAAAGCAAGAGATCAGCTTCTTAGCCATGCAGGATAAGTTCAATCAATTCAATAAAGTTTTCTTGCAAGACAGAAATTGGACTAGACCCATAACTAAATACAAAAGATACTAAACTTGATCCAGGATTGAGTGACAAGATGCAGACTGTGGTTCACTCAGTTCCCACTGAGAGAATTGCCATATATGAATAATACTGAATTATTATCAGTAATATATGAAACAAGGAAAACAGGAACAGTATCACAAGATTTAGGAGGTCAAATATTTCAATTTTCATAAAAGAAAAAATATCAGTGCCTTCAGACTTTAAACCACTGCACTTAATTTTGACTGTTAAAAGATTATAGAATGTATCACTAAAGAGAGATGATTAGTGAATATCTAGATAGTATTTTTAAAATCCAGAATTGATTTTTTTCACATTATTACTAATGTAGTAGATAAATAGCATGTCATGGATAGTTTACCTAGATTTTAGCAAAAATTTTTTTAATAAAGTACTTCATGCTGTTGTTGTGGAGAAGATGAAATAGATTCAGAACTTAGTTGGATAATTAAAATCAAAGAGTAATTAATTAATTAATTAAATGGTTCAATATCAACTTAAGAAGAGATTTTCCAGTAGAGTACCCTAGGGATCTGAACTTGGGTCTGTGATATTTAGGATTTTTATTAGTGGCTTCGTAATGCATATTTGATGTGCTCATCAGATTTGCAGGTGACACAAATCTGGTAAGGAGAGCTAACACACTGGATGTCAGTCAGGAACCCAAAGAATCTTGACAAGCTATACCATTAGGCTGAATATAAAAATATTTAATTCAGTAGAAATAAGTGTAAAATTTTGCACTTAAATACAAAAACATCAGTTTCACAGATACATGATGGGAGAGGTAGCAGTTCTCAAAAAAAAAAAAAAAAAGATCTCGGAGTCTTAGTGGGCTGAAAGTTCAATAGTCAGTAGTATGTGAGATGACAGCCAAAAAAGCTAACGTAGTCTTGGACTGCATTAAAAGGAGCACAGCTTCCAGGCAGAATGAAGTGATCCTATCTCGAATATTTTCATGCACGTGCTGGATGACCACTCATTAGGTATGTTGTAGGAAGGGTTCCCATCAAGGATGGTTTTGGCTAGGTTGCCAGGACAGATCCTATAACTGCCTCCCTCACTTAATCAGAAATGAAGACCATTATTGTCCCTTCCAACTTTCTAATTCTCTGATACTGTGCAATATTCAGAGAGACATAGTCTTCATGTCATGAAGGAGCAATTTCACCTTGCTGATCAAGGCAGGGCATTTTTAAAAATAATCTTAAGGAAACGAAATCAAATGAGCATGGCACAAAATTAGGTGGGAGAATGAGGAACAAAATTAAGAGAAAGGTGAATGTATATAGTATTAGAAGAGTCAGGGAAGCTTAGGAGCCCAGTGGCATTTTTAGAATATTCTGAAAAAGGTAAAATGTATAAAAAGGTATATATCCTTTGAACCATCAATACCACTGTTAGGTCTGTTTCCCAAGGTGTCCAAGGGGAAAAACACATGTATTCTAAAATATTTATAGCAGCTCTCTTTGTGGTGGCAAAGAAGTGGAAACTGAGGGGAAATGGCTAAAAAAAGTTATGATATATGATTGTGATGGAATACTACTGTGTTATATAAAAATGATAACCTGACTGATTTTGGAAAAAAACTAGAAAGACTTACATGAAATAATGAAGAGTCAAATGAGCAGAACCAAGAGCATGTTGTATACAGTAACAAGTAATATTATTCAAAGAAAAAGAATGAGTGACTAAGTTATTCTGAATATTATAAATACTCAAACAATTGCAGTGGATCTCCAAAGAAAGAAATGATAAATAGGAGTATGTGTAGTATAATTTTATATATGTATATATGTTTTATATTGCATGTGTGTGTGTGTGTGTGTGTGTGTGAGAGAGAGAGAGAGAGAGAGAGAGAGAGAGAGAAAGAAAGAAAGAAAGAAAGAAAGAAAGAAAGAAAGAAAGAAAGAAAGAAAGAAAGAAAGAAAGAAAGAAAGAAAGAAAGAAAGAAAGAAAGAAAGAAAGAAAGAAAGAAAGAAAGAAAGAAAGAAAGAAAGAAAGAAAGAAAAAGGAGAGAGGAAGAGGGAAGGAGAGAGATGGTATGAGGTGGGTAGGGAGTGAGGGAGGATTCAAAACTTAAGATGTAACAAAAGATACATTTAATTTAAAGATAAAAAAAGACAAAATGTTAAGTTTATCAATGACAACAAATGGATGATGCCTTTTCATTGTTCTGTTTGGATACTATGTACTTTCTAACTGAAATTCATTTCCTTATAGTTTTTTCAACTTAGCAATGCCTGGTCTTCCCACAATCTTATCAGGAATGCCATTCTCTCTAGAATAACAATAAAAATAAGGCAGGGTTGGGCTCCACACTTCCTCATGTCAGTTGTACCCTGTGTGTTTTAACACCTTCGTGTGGAGTTGTTTTTTTTTAATGTGAATTTGTGATTTCATTGGCATATAGAATGCTGTAGAACAATCCCTCTATGGATTTAATTGAACAATTTATCAAGATAGAGATTAGAGAGTATTTAATAATTTATAATAAAAGAGAGAGATTTACTGGGACCAAATGGTTTGGTCCCAGGGGTGAATGAGACCATCATCTCCAAAAATCCAGCAAACAATGTGAGTTCTCAGACATATACACACACGTGGCTCAGACGCAGGGGCGGAGTCAGGGTGCTAAGAGCGGGAATGGGACTCTGACAGGGTTAATAAATAGGGAGGGAGGACAATTGCAGGACAATTATAAACTGAGGCAGAACACTTAGGGAAACTGAGGCAGGACTGGGTCAGGATAATTAGGGAAACTGAGTTAGGACAATAAAAGAGAACTGTGGCATAACATTCCACACTATCTCCTGAATATTCAAATTATTGAATTACCTTCCTCCAGAGGTCTTAGCACCATACCAACCCTATGTAAAGCAAACAAACCAAACTAAAACTAGAAAAATGCAAAGACTTAGGGCAAGGGCAAGTCTCTCCCTGATAATCCCAGAATTATTAGCATCAAACAGCATTCCTCATTTAGGGAGACACACAGGTCTCTCTGCTGCAGAAATAGCAAGTCCTCCGCAGTTGGAGAGCATCTCAGCCAAAGAATATTGTTTGAGATGGACAGTTCACTGTGAGTTAGATCTGTGGTCATTTGTGCATTTAACTCAGCTTCTGCTTGTACAGGGAGTAGCAGTGCTCAAGATAGTCCTGCTGCCCACCCTAAGAGGGGCACCCCAGGTCTGTTATGGACTCTAAAAGGGAAAAACTGGAGCCTGGAGTAGCTCCACCTGTCCCCTCTGATAGAACAGGAACTGCTACTAGGAGACAGATTTCTGAGCAAATTATGCACTTAGACCAAGGCAGGCAACCTAGAACTCTTAGAAACACGACTTCCCAAGGTAAGCTATTGGCATTTTGTTTTAATAACCTGTATTTTAACTTAAAATCCAATCAAATACAGCTTTAAATTCCCAATAATATAAAACCATTTTTTCATAGCATATTTCAAATAATAAATTTCTCTCTGCCCCACGTGGCCATTATTCCCAATGGACTTTTTCTAAGCCCCAACTTTGGCCAGAGTTGGAGCCTTTAGGAAAGTCAGACCTTTCTTTACCTAATTAGAGGCACGTGATTCCTTTCAGGTAAGTTAACAGAACTTCACTCCAACAAGTTCTTAAGATCTTATATTCAAAGATAACTAAATCTAGCCAGTAAAATTATTTCCCACAATTTAAAACAGCCCAAAAGAATACTCAGAACAAATCTGGCATGCAAATGTAATAGCAAAATTATTTCCTACAATTTTAAAATCATCCTAAAATTCTGAATCAGATGTTTCTCTAACCAGAGTTTCAATCAGATAAGGTTTTATTTACTTTTGCAGGCTCTGAAAACCTGCTTCAAGGAAAAACCATCTGCCTTTTTGTTCTTTTACATTAAGTACAATTGCAACATCAAAGTACCTAATTCCCAAATTTCTTAATTTAGGAGAGCTCTGAACCAAACAAGTCATAAACAAGTGACACAGAAAAACAAGCCACACAGAACACACAGACATGACTATGCAGTCAAAAACATTTAACAGAGAGTTTTTAGCCGGATGATGTCTTTAAAAAAAGACACCCAGATTTATACTCTGGAGTGCCCAGAGTTGTGCCAACTGGCATACAGAACCACGTGTCTTAGATACCAGGTAGTGTCCCCTGAATCCAGTGGACACCACTCTCAGAATTTATGCCCGTCAGAATTTCATTATTCTGGGAATCCAGATGCTAGCATACAGACAGAACAGAACAGGTCCTAAGACAAACAGACTTACTCTCGTGGCCAAAATGGTGTCCACCATTGGGCTTCAGGCACAGTTGTGGCTGGAAATTGTTTTCTTTCCCAGAGGCTCTGGGAAAAAAATCCAGGGGCCAGCCTCTCCAGGCCAAGAATTCAGATCTGCAGCCACCCTGAGGCCCAAGGCAGAGGTTGGAAAGTCTCTTAGCTCTAATCCTGCTCATTTTCTAACATCTCGCTGGGGCCTCCAAAATGTAATGTTGGAGGAACTAAGCAAGACAGAGATTAGAGAGTATTTAACAATTTATTAAATGAGAGAGATTTACTAGGACTAAATGGATCCATGGTTTGGTCCCAGGGCTGAATGAGACTATAGTCTTCAAGAATCCCAGCCAACAATGAGGGTTTTCAATGACCTATGTACACATGGCTCAGACTCGGGGTACATCGAGGCAGGGGCGGAGTCAGGGTGCTGAGAGCAGGAATGGGACTCAGACAAGGTGGGGTGAGCCTCTGGAGATGGAGAGAAGCATCTTGATAATACAGTATCTGATATTCTGATAGCTCAAAATAGGGAGAGGCATTCTGATATTCTAAAACATAAGATCTTTTATCCTTATCAAATATTCTGATAAAGAAGGAGGGGAGGTTTTTCAGGACAATTATAAACTGAGGCAGAACACATAGAGAGACTGAGTCAGGACTGGGTCAGGATAATTAGGGAAACTGAGTCAGGACAATAAAAGAGAACTGTGGCATAACAGTCTTAAAGGATAACAGGGAAGACTAATATTTGTCAGAGAAAGGATTTTGAATCCAAATCTTCCTGACTCCAAAGCCAGCTTGCTAGTCACCATAATGATGGTAGGCAAAATAAACTACATTTCCTTTCTAGATTTTAGGACCCTTGACATATTCCATCTCTCACAATCTTCAAAACATATTCTTTGCCACTGTCTGCCCAGTTTTGGACTCACTATGCATTGACATGTGTTATCCTACATGTGTTTTGCTTAAAATGCTTTAAGGTCCAACTCTAACTCCTGTTTCCTCCATGAAATCAACTGTTCCACTTCACAGAGACCCACTGTCTCTTGGATTTCTAAAACACTTACTGTCTGTATCATATAATCTAGCACTTTATTGGATTTTGTTTCCTGAGCCATGAGGTGGCACACTGTGTAGAATGCCAGGTCTGGGATCTTCCTGAGTTCAAATCTGGCTTTAGCCACTTAGTATCTGTGTGCCTCAAGGCACTTAACCCTGTTTGCCTCAGTTTCTTCATCTGTAAAATGAGCTGCTGAAGGAAAGCAAAACACTTTATTATCTTTGCCAAAGAAATCCCAAATGGAGCACAAAGAGTCAGACACAACTGAAATGACTGAATAATAATGATGAATTGTTTCCTGTTGGATTTGGCCCCTTAAATAAATGTAGAGAAAGAAAGTATGCTCCCTAGAACAAGAATCTCACATACTGTCCCACTTCACTTAGTCTCTTGTTAACCTAAATGATTGGTGTCTAATCTTATTGAAATGCTGGGCTGGAAGATATATTCTAAATACTATTAGAGGATTTTATAAATCAGTGTATGCTTAGGCAGTCAGGGAAGGCTTCACCTGATAGGAATGTATTGATGAATAACAATTGCCTGTTTGTAAGAGGTAAGCTGATTCAGCCCTTTGGTCACACTTGGGATCATCTAAAGATGTTATTGTCTAAAGGCCAGGGAATAATGAGTGAAGGAGGTCTCAGCTCTGGAGGGAATAATTGGTCAGGTGTAGACTTGGCTTGATCACTAAAAAGGGTGGAATGGCTTTTCCAAATACCATTCCTTATTCATTCATTACAAATCCTTTTCTCTACAGAGACTGCAGTGAATATTGCCTATGCTTGCAATATGCTAAGCGATGATATGGATGATGTGTTCATTATAAATACCAAGGACAGTAGCATGGTCCTGCAGGAACTCAGGTACTAACAAGGGGGCAACCTCAACTATTACCTTCTATGGCTGAGTCCTGGGGTCAATTTAGCAAATGTCTTTCCCTTCTGTGAGGCTTTACTCCAGTGTAGAACCTGGGAAAGGCTAAGCTGAGAAGAACTTGTTAGCAGAAAGAGGATAAAAAAGTGAAGAAGAGGGATAGGCTGTTGAGAGGAATGTGAAAGAAAAAAACAGATATGGTGACCTCTGGGGTAACCTGAGTACTGAGGAAAAAGAGGTAATATCAGGGATTAGGAGGACTTCCTGCAAAGGTTGGGGAAGTTTGAACATTTGAAAGGAGATGAAGTATTAGGAGACAGCATGGGAGGAAAAAAAATAGTCCTCTGAAGAACATAAGAGGAATGTTGGATCATTATGGGGAGTAGTACAAAGGAAAGGCTTGGAAAGTAGATACTGGTGAACAAGCATGGGGTTAAGGTTTGCTTTAGATCCTAGGATCTTGAAGGAACCATTTCCATCCCAGGGAGGATATATGGACAGAGAGCTGTTTTGATCAACCATTCTTTACTTTCAGGTCAGCAAGAAATAAGATGAAACCTGGCTCTTTACTGGAGACAGACCCTGTAACTGCCCTCTTCGCCCACGCAAAAAAGAAGAGCCTCATCATGCCTGAAGAAGTGGCCATTGGTAGCTACGGCCTAGTCATCAGTGGCCACAGTCTGGTGGGCAATGGGAAGCTGTGAATCTTTCCTTTTCATTCAGGGAGCTCATTTAGGAACTACTGCCATACATACACCCTTCTTCTTCCCAAGTAATATCTCAAAGCAGAGGTAATTGAGAAATCTTAGAGTAGCTCCCTTTTTCTAAGAATATCCTTCCTTAGAGAATTGCTGAGAATAAACTTCTTTCCATCTGAAGTTCTACATCTACTGTGGTCTTCATGTCCTGGGAGCTTTAGGTACAATCTATTTCTCCAGGTCCAGTAAGTATCTGTACCTGAGAGCCAGCCCATTGGTTTCCCCCTTAATAAGATTCTGTAATATATTTTTTCTGTGAATTAGATCAGAAATGAGGGAATACAGACTTGGTCTTGAGGCTTATTCACTATTCAAAGGCATATTGGAGCATGGGTTATCACACTAAATGTTTAATAACCCTTATGTTGAAGGCCTTCCTGTGGGGGACACAAAAAATGGTGGGGGCCAGAGGGTTACTGAGTAGCCTGATGAGTAAATGTGCATATTTGGGACCACAGGCTCATGCTCTAGAGAAGAACATGGAGGTGGAACTGCTAAGAACAGCTTGTATGTGTAAATCGGTGATCTGTTGTCGTGTGACGCCTCTGCAGAAGGCCCAAGTGGTAGAACTAGTGAAGAAATACAAGCGGGTGGTGACACTAGCCATTGGTGATGGAGCCAACGACGTCAGTATGCTCAAAGGCAAGTGGGTCTGGGGAGTCAGGTTGCTCTTCCTTCATATCAGTAATAGTGACATAGGAAGTAGTGGCATCCAAGCTTAGCACTGAACAGAAAAGGAATCTGAAAGTTGTAATGGGGGCAGGAGAAAGAAGAGACAGAGACAAAGAGCCTTCTTGGCCTTGGGGATGGTGTCTGTGAATGCATGGAAATGGGATGCCAAGTATGAGAAACAGCAGTAAAAACTGAGGGCACTTACAGAATAATCCTGGAAAGAGAGTTTAGAGCAAGTTATGGGAGGTCTTAAAGACTAGATTAAGGATTTGTATTTTATTCTAGAAGCAATAGGAAGTTTTTAGCAAGCAAATGGCAGAATCAATTCTGTGTCTTTTAACTGATAAAACAATATAGAGTAGAAACAAGTAGAAAAGCCAACTAATTCCTATTAGAAAGGAGAAAAGAAAGCTTCCCCAGAAACTTATTTCAGTGCTTGTGATTAATTGGAAGAAAACACCTACAAATATATAGAAGAACTTAAAAGTTCCTTTCCCCTGGGGAAAGAAATCAGCATAAAAAAATAAAGAAAATAATTTGCATGAATTTATAGCTTATTAAATAGACTTTGCTTAGCAGGAGAGTAAAATCTTAGTTTTCCTGACTGCCACCTCCAGCATTCTATCCAGCATCCCATCAGCAGGTAAGCTAAAGATGTTAGGTGGGTTTAAGTGAGGGCCACATTTTGCTTTTAGTACTCTTTTCCATCCTTAACCAGCTAATAGTCCTGAAAATAGATTTGGTAAGTGAAGAACTGCCTGGATCTCATTGCAGCTGCCCACATTGGGGTAGGCATCAGTGGCCAGGAGGGGATGCAAGCCGTTCTTGCCAGTGACTTCTCCTTTGCCCAGTTCCGCTTTCTGCAGCGCCTGCTCTTGGTGCATGGTCGGTGGTCCTATATACGAATGTGCAAATTCCTCCGCTATTTCTTCTACAAGAACTTTGCCTTCACCCTGGTGCATTTCTGGTATGGCTTCTTCTCCGGCTTCTCTGCACAGGTAGGTCAGGCACCACTGTCACAGTACTTCTAGGCATGCCTTCAGGCAGATGTTGGCAAAGTCTCTTTGGGCTTGACCCCCAGTTTGGTCATCAGTATCATTGCTATGATATCCCCTTCCTCTCCCCTAAGCCAATTACCCGTCCTTACTAGAATCAACTTCTCTTCATTTGTAACTGAAATATTTCTCAGTCTAGAGATTCCCAGAATCTAGAAGAACCCCTATGAAGGTTCTGGGATAATGCAAGCTGAGCTCAGGGGGATGACTAGGTCAGGAGGGTGCCTTAGGCCATGCAGTGCAATGTTTTGCCTAGCCCTGGATTCCAGTGTGAAGCTCCATGTCCTGAAAAAGCTAAATTATAATATGGTATTCCCACATTTTCATTACTACCACAGAAACTTTAAGAATGTCATTGGAGAAGACCTGCTGACTTTGATAGGTCAGGAATGGCCTTAAGAGAGGCTTAGAAGTCAGACTTATCACTTCTGGTGGCTACTTCCTCTACTCCTTCCAAAGATAAAACTAGATAAGATTTAGATATAGTCCAGGAAGAAAGAGTAACCTTACATGGGTTATATTGAATTTTAGAGCACTGGAAAAAGAAGAGTTATATGGGGAGGGAGGGAAGGAGGGCCTAAGTCTAGACTGCCAAAGATCTTCAAAAGCCTGTCTACCTTGCTCTGATAAGCATCATAATCAGTATTCTTTTATTCCCAGATAAAATCTTGAACATATATGAAAAGCTATATGTAGTCTTTAAGCAGTTTTTGAGGAAACTGAAAGTCTGCCTACCTTTTATCTTCATCAAGGCATTGGGATAAAGCCCTCATTTTAGAAAGAATCATAGTGTCTGGAAAGCTGGGGGGAAGGGAAGAACCTAGATCAAAAATTGGCTTTCTGCCTAGTCAAGATCTAGGAAACGCAAGGCTATGCCAAAGGTGTGGCCAATATTGCCAGTCCCTACTCACCAATATCCCTAATGAAGGGACTGCCCCAGGCTCATAGGGAAAGGTGAACACCATATGAGATATGGAAAGAGAAATTAATCTGATTTCTCTCTTTGGTGTCTCTACAGACGATCTATGATGAGTGGTTTATAGCTTTCTACAACTTGGTCTACACATCTCTCCCTGTCCTGGCCATGACCCTTTTTGACCAGGTAAGACCCAGGCACAATCTCCAGGCAGTGACAGGTTTCCTCCCCTCCTAGAGCTAGAACAAACAAGGGGGAAGGGATGGCTTTTCAGCTGAGTGAAATTGAGCAAGGTCCATAGTAATTGGGAGTGAGCTTCTAAATGGTTGTGTAAAATGAATTTTTCTAAAAAAGATTTATTTTAATGTGGTAGGGGAGGTGGGAAGATCTGATAGTGAATCTTTTTGTAAAATGAAAAATTCTTCTATAAAGTAAAAATCACTACCCAGATGTATCTGTTATGCAAATCTAGGTTGCCTTAAAGTACAGTATGAAATTAGAAGGAAACATGGAAATTACGGGATAGTGTAACTGAGTTCATAAGTACTGAGAAATTGCAGTGTAGAAGACAAGTGAGGTTAACTAGAAAAGAATTCCTGAAAGAAGAGATTTCAAAGGGGAAGAATATGGATTACTGATGAGGAGAAGTGAAAATTATGCTAGGCTTCTACTAACTCGGTCCTTCTGCCTGTAATTGTCCTACTCCCCAGAAGAAGACTAGAGTTTGACTGGAGAGAATCACGTGAGGAGTATAAAGATGAGATGGAATGGGGCAGTTGAGTGGGAGACCTTTAAAAATAGTCTTGAGGAATTTGTACTTGTTAGGAGTAATGGAAAGTCACATTTTCTACATTGGTCTAGAATTCCCCTCTAGAATTCCTAAAAGTCTAGAAATTCTAGTGGAAAAATCTGCTTCAGAAATAGTACCCCCTGCCCCACCCCATGCCCCAACCTGGGCCACAGGGGCAGAACCAGAGCCTCTGTAAAAGTCACAACCTGGTGTGAGGAAAAGAGTACTAGAACTGGAATCATCAGAGTCCTCAGTTTGAATTCTGCTTCTGTACTTACTAGCCATGTGACACTGGGGAAATCACCTCACCTCCTGAGAGCTTCTGTTTCCTCATCTATGAGATAGAAATACTGATATCTAGAATTCCTACCTGTTGTGAAGAAAATATTCTGCAAAGTTGAAGACAGTGTATAAACAGGGACTGAAGAAAGACTGAAGGGGACCTGGAGCCATAGCTAGGCCAGAATTTTCTCACTTGGGCAACTCCAAATCCTATGATCCTACATCAGTCTTAGCCTCCATTAGCTCTCTTCATTATTCAAGATTTAGCAGGGCTGAGACTTTCATCCAACAGTCTCCAATTTACAAGACAACACTGACTCAGAGGTGTTTCCAGAAGAGCCTCATCCTATTACATCTAAGGCACTGGAGTACATAGGAGCCAGGCCTTTGGGACTATCCTTTTTTGTTTTGTCCAAGTGGTTTCACATATGTTCCTTTATTTTATTTGCCTAACAACCCTCTGAGATAGGGAAGAAAAAAAGGAATGATTATCCTTATTGTAGAGATATGGAAACTGTCCAAGATCTCTCACTAGTGATTAGAGACTTTAGATGAGAACCCAGAGTTTCAGAATCCTGGACAGGAGGCTCTCCAGCTACTAAAACCACATTGCATTCATCTATATAGATGAATGAAAAACAAATGACATTTGAACCTGAGAGTATTCCATCTCTATTGCTTCTCTACTCTAACTTTGGTATAACCTGAGGGTAGGAGGGACTTAAGAGGACTTTTATCTTGTTCTTGCTTCCTTTTGGAATAATCCCTAGTATCATGATTTGAAGGAGTCTTCCACCTAGGGAAGTGTCTAGTCCTGAGAATGTAGATCCTAGGTGGTAGTATTCCTGAAGGTGGGAATATACCTTGGTTGAGAGGGGAAGAAGAACCTCTCTTCAGCCCTTGAAAAAGAGCAGGAAAAATGTTTAGGGCTTGGAAAAGATCTTTAGAAAGCAGTTTCTTACCTTCATGGCTCCAACTCCATGCTTTCAGGATGTGAATGATTTGTGGAGCCTCCGTTTCCCTGAGCTATATGAACCAGGCCAATACAACCTCTACTTCAACAAGAAAGAATTTGTGAAGTGTATAATATATGGCATCTACAGCTCCTTGGTGTTGTTCTTCGTTCCCTATGGGTCTACTTATAACTCAGTGCAAAGCAGTGGGAAGGACATCTCTGACTACCAGTCTTTTGCCCTAATAGTGCAGACCTCTTTGCTCGTGGTGGCGACTGTGCAGGTATGGTGGTGGAGGTGGAAAGGAGGAAGGGAGGAATAAGGGTGCCAGCTGTGGGGAGGTTGATGTGGCAGGGGGCTGGCCTACAGCAAGGGAAGGAAAGGGGCTGACCCTTAGGTGGATGATTTTCAGGTGGGCCTGGAGACAGCCTACTGGACAACTGTGAACCAATTCTTCATTTGGGGCAGCCTGATTTTATACTTCAGCCTCATGTTCCTCCTTTATAGTGATGGCCTGGGTCTGCTCTTCCCTCACACCTTCCGATTCATGGGTGAGCCTGGGTAGAGTTTAGGATGGGGCTTGGATCAGGCCTCAGGTCAAAAAAAGGGGATTTCATGGGACAAGAGAGAGAGACTTAAAGTTGACTTCACCCCACTGGGCTATAGGGTCTCATTCAATTATAACCCCCCTCAAAATAGTTCTGAATCCTTAGCCAGCTGTTGTTCCTTTCTTCAATAGACCCTAGAAACTGACTGGTTTATTCTTTCTGTTGCTTCTGATCAGTTTTTTTGTCCTCTGAATCCCCTTGTAGAAAGGAATGCAGTGTCACACATTCCCTTCCTCTCCTTGAAGCAAGCATACTTGGAAGTTTTCTAAAGATGATATGGAGGGATAAAAATAGCAGACATGAAGAAAGGTATTCCACAGTATTTGTGGTTTCATTGGTGTGGATCCTCAAATCTGAAGGTGCAGATCACAACCCAGTAAAGCTTTTTTATCCTGCATCTCTTGTATGTCTGCCCAAAAACCCTGCACAGAGGTCTACCCATGATGAAAGCCTTCCTCTGGTTATCTTAACATTGTTAAGGATCACAACAGAGCACCCCAACCACTCATGAATTATCCCTCATTTATACAACACATTCAGCTTACCCCGTTTCCATCAATGAGGACAGATTAAAAAGTATTAAGCTTCTAAGTCTTAAGACCTAAATCATCCCTGATGCTCAACAAAATGTAAATTCCTGATCTTAGTTTCTATTTTTCTCCTTTTCACTAACTTGTTTTTTTCATTCTAGTCTTCTGCAAGAGCATAAACCCTTTGCTGACCTCTTTATCACCTTTATTTTCATAGCTGCTACCCCTAGGTTCTTTCTCCCTTCAATGAAGAAGTTTCCCAATCCTCAGGTCTCCCTGTCTTCTCTTTTGCACTATGTTTTGCCAGGCAAGACAAAGGCAACTATAGGTATTAGTGGGGTGGGGGGGCGGTGTAATGCATATACAGATAATTCCACTGAGATTCATTTGCAGTCTGAAGGAAACCTCAGAAGTGTCTACATCTTATGTCCCACCCATCTTATGTCATTCCCTTTTGGGGACTAATATTACCCATAGAGTATTGTCACTGTCCATGACCAGTATATTCTCCTCCCTCAACTTCTCCCCTCCCTTCCTAAGCACTTTGGCCCAGGCTCTCCTATATGTTGGGGTGGGGGTTGCAGGCACAGCTCGGAACAGTCTGATCCAGCCTCACGTGTGGCTGACGATCCTTCTCACTGTGGTCCTTTGCCTGCTTCCCGTGACTGTGTACAGATTCCTCCGGATGGAGCTTGCGCCCACCAAAGTTGACAAGGTAAGCAAAAAAAGGGTAAGAAGGTGACATACCTTGGTACTATAGGTCCCTGTTGTCTTTGCCCTTTTATCTATGACCTTTTATCCATTGCCCCAGCAGGCACTTTGGTTCTCCAAAATGTGCTTGGACTCTCAGGCAAAAGTGGCAAAGTTGGGGTTTTTGTTCCTTTTCTAATTTTTCTTGATGAGAAGCCCAGAAGGACTAGAAGAGAAGCATCTATTGGCATATAGATCCCCTCTCCTTTCTCTATACCCAGCTCCCTCTCAAAGGCAGATTAGGACTGGAAGGCCCTAGTCCCTGGTAGTATGAAGCAGTCTAACCTTGAACACCTAGCCTCCCTAGGGCTCTAAAATGACAGCCATGGCAAAGTTGTCTGGTTTGAAGACCATGGTAAACACCGTGGTTCAGATGTCTTTGTGGCCTCTGGAGCCCATGTCTTCCCTAGACCCACCTCTTCTCATTGTCTCTCTGTGGCCTGGGTCCCTTCATGGCACATGCCCCTTATATATATAGCACTTTCTCTGCATCCTGAGCCTATGCCTACCTGAAGCCTGTGAGTTCCCATAATTATGCCCATAGCACTGCACAGGGAAATTAGCAGTCCTGACTTCCAATCCTGGCTCGGATACCAAGTCACTTCTCCTTTTTGCGCCTCATCTGTAAAACAAATGGATTGTACCAGGTGATCCCTAGCATTATATGATCATAGGATAATAGATTTAGAGGTGGAAGAAACCTTGGAGATCATCTAATACTCACCCCCTCATTTCACAGATGAGAAAACTGAGGCCCAGAGGGGCTAAGGGACTTATTGATCAAGCAATCAAAAATCATTTGTGAAGTGCAAGGCATGTGTCGCACAAGTACTAAGGAGAAGTATTTGAAACTTGGGTCCTCTGACTATAAATCCATTGTTCTTTTCATCATATCCCAATACCTGACACCTGTAATCTGTGATTCATTTTCCCCAGTTACCTGTGTCTGTCTAACTGGTCTGTGCTGCCCTTAAGACCTACTTAGGGCCTCATACTGCCTGTGAGTCCTTTTATTCCTTTCTTTCCTGTCTTTTACCCCTTGCTCTTAAACTCCAGGTTCTCAGTAAGATCCGTGAATGCATGAAGTACTCTCTACCACCGCCACCCCGGATGAGATTGAGACGCACAAGTTCACGACGCTCAGCCTATGCCTTTGCCCACCAGCATGGCTTTGGGGCACTCATCACTTCAGGAAAGAACATGAAATCAAGGGCAAAGTTTGGCTTTGGTGATAACTTTTCTTCATATAAATGAAAGCTCCTTGGGGTCACTAAGATACCCCCAACTCTTATCCATGCACCTGATTTGGGAGGGAAGGCTCAGACTCTAGGAAACCTGCCAAAAGAAGAGCGCCCTTTCTCCTCGGCCCCTTCACTTCTCAGCAATTAGGGAAGGGGGCTCCTACTATCCAACCTAAATGTCTGAGGTAGGGACCCAGGCGGGAGTGGCCTGATGCCTTTGCTCCCCACCCCCTTCCCACTTCCCAAAAAAACCTACTCGAAAGAGAAGCACTGGTTATTGAAGAAGGTCAACTGGCAGGTCAAGTATGGGCATGTTGATGCCATCCCTAGCCAAGCCCAGGACCTTAGGAAGAAAGATGAAAAGCTTAGTATGGGGCCTCTGAGAAGAAAAGGGGCTATCCCTGTACTCTTAGAGATCTAATTGGTTTGTCTTTAGCATGAGGAGGGAAATTAAATACCTCATTCAGTATCCCCTGCAGCCTCACAGTAACATAACTACCTTTCTCTTCTCTGAGTGATCCCTGCCCCACTTCTCTCCAAGTCCCACATCACCATAAACCTCCCTCTTTCTCCAAAATTCTGGACTTCTTCCCTATACTTAACCCTCTCTCTGGGAACAACTTGAAGAGTACTGTGGCACTATAGAGGCAAAGCCTGGCTCTTCTAGAGACATACCATATGGGCTAATGCGGCCCCTTAGGATTTGTCTCCTGTGAATTGGGTAGGGGCATTATTTCTTTTGGGGTGCATAGCAGAAGAGGGAGATAGCTGTTTGATCCTTCCAGCCTAAAGATCCCTGGGAATTGGAAGTGAAGTTGATTTGGTGAGGTGACTGTTGAAGTTTGGGCCATAGAGCTGGCTAGAATGGAGAGAGCCCTACCATGAAGCCATTTTCAACTCTTATTTCTTGGGAAAGATGAGAAGCCAATGTGTGTTGTGCACTGTTGTCTTCAGTAAAATTATTTTCACAGGAAATTGTACATACTTGAGTGATCATTTATTGTTTAAATTCTCTGGGAATGGACAGGTCAGTATGGCTTGCTGGGGCTAGAGTAATAGAATGGGAAAGAAATCATATTTGTCATTGTTCATGGCTCTGCCCCATCCTCAGAATCAGCTTCTCCTTGCCACTCCTTCCTTTTTCCCTCTCTCTCTAGGGGCAGGGTGGGATATTTTTCATTTGGCTGCCACCCTCCTTCTTCTTTCTGAAGGGGCTAATGAGCCAACTCTCTTGCATCCACCTTATTCACTTCAAGCACTATTCCTCATTGCCTCTTTCCCTTTTCAGAAGATGAAAAGCAGCATCCCTGCTTCTGTGATATTCATTTCCTGGACTTAGGAAAACTTACACAGTCCTATGACATTTTTCTAAAGGTTTTTATAAGTAACCCCATAAAACTGACATGGTATGAGAAACAGAAAGTTACAATGAGAAGACTTGTAAAAAAATCTTATTAAAAAATCACTCACTGGAAAAGTGAAAAAGAGAACTTTGCTTAACTTCACTGGGTTCTTCCTTCACTCAGTCATCTATTAGTTTTTGTTTTCCAAGAGCTAGCCACATCCAACTCATCTATTTTTAGAGGTTTTCTGGAGCCCTTCTTTAAGGTTCTCCTCACCTCCTGAGTGAAGTGACCCATTTCACTTGATGAGAAACCTCTTAATACAGGATCTCTAGATACAAAAAGGGCTCAAAGAGAACTCCAGACTGTTACTATCTCAGTATCTTCTAGCTTCATATGACAAAATCATCTCTGCTACTGCCTCTAAATCCAAGACGGTGTCCCCTGGCCCCATTTTACCCCTGTGTGCTCGTTTCTTTCTATCCAAATATCTTACTATGTATCTAACATCTTCATGGAAACTCTTATTTCTTTCTCTTCTTTGCCAAACCTGAGCTGACTCCCCACCTTGAAATAGGGAAGTAGTTAAGTCCTGCATCTAGAAGCAAAAAAAGATAACTCAAAGCCTTTGATAATATTTTCTCCATAAATAAAATACCCTAAAATCTTTCTATCAGTTTAATTGTCAGATGGGGAGTTAAGGCAAAGTTACAAAGTGGGGCATAGAATAAAAAGAAGAAAAAATTAGTCTGGAAAAGGATATATAATGAGCTGTATGGAAGCCCACACTAGTTTTTTTTTACACAGACTCAGGCAGAAGAAACTATTTCATCTAGACAAGGTATATATTTTAGGCAAACCAGCTGGAAAAAATAGAAGAGAGGACAAAGGGAGCAAGAGACCTTCCCGAAGGCCACAGCATCAAAGATTACAGATAGGGAGTGAGAAAACAGTTTTAGGAAGTAGGGAAGAGTCTCACCTGGTGTTTGGTAGCATGAGGAAGGATTGTTCCAAGTTAGAGTCAGTTAATTTAGGGCAATGAATGACAAGAAGGACCAGCATTACTACATGGCAACCCTTTCATCTCTCTCTTACTGTTTCTCACATTCCACAGTGGCTATTCCACAAACCCACAAACCTTCTCTTCCTTAAGTGCTCAATACTATTTTCTACTCATAATTTCTAAAGAGACATCCCTCAACTTCCCTCTTCCACTTTTCTATTCTTTTCAGTGTTCTCCTAATACTTCTATTTTGCTTTATTCTCAGCTCATTCCTTCATATTTACCATCAACATTGCATTTTCCTGTCTCCTCTGTCACTTTGCTCCTTCATATTTTTAATACATCTTCAATTTATTCTACTCTATGTCTTATTCTCAGCCTATAATAGCAATGAACAATGACTCATTTATATAGAACTTCAAAGTTTCAAAGAACTTTCCTCAAAAGAAAAAAACCCTGTGGAATAGGGATTAAATAAGCATTCCATTTTACAATTTTCCCTTCACTTACCACCTCCTCAAACTCCTGTCATATCCTCCTTGTACCCAGTCAGTGCCAAAGTGCCCGAGAAAAAGCAGACCCCATTTTACCCCCTCCCCTTGCTCACCACCACACTCACTACTGACCCCCTTGCAGTCAGTTTTTCATTCTCACCTTGATAACAAAACTGCTTTCTCCAAATAACTGATAATTTTTTATCACTAGAATGGTTTATTCTGTCCTAATCCTCTTTGATCTCTGTAGCAGTCAACAGTGTGATCTCAGCCCTGTGCTTTCTGGGCTTTTCTAACAATGTACTCCTCTGATTTTTCTCTCTCCTCTGGCTACTCTTTCTCAGTCAATTCTTACTGAGCCTTAACCATCCTCTAAGCCACAAAGCTTTTCCAGAACATGCTGTCCAACAATGTAAGTAACAGCAGATTGTAAACTTTGTTCTAATCCCTCTTTTTACTCTAATCTCTCTTAGTGATCTTATCAACTTCAATTTAATTATTTCCATGCAAATAACTCCTGAATCTTTATCTCAATTCTCCAAGTCTTCTCAGAATCCTCTATTTCCAGCTATCTAATATATTTTTTCTTCTGAAGGTTTTGATGGTATCTCAATCTCAATATTTCATGTTCTCCCCAAATACAACCCTTCATTTAACTTCTCCATTTCTGTTAATGGCACCATCCTAGTTACAATTTTTCTAGGCTTATAAACTTGGAGTGATGAAGAATTTTAGTTGTTGGGGTTTTTTTTTTTTCAGTTGTATCCAACCCTTTATGACCCCTTTTGGTGTTTTTTCCCCACAAAGATACTGAATAGTTTGCTGTTTCCATTTCCAACTTATTTGAGGGATGAGAAAACTGAGACAAATAGTGACTTGCCCAGGGTCACATTGGTAATGTCTGAGGCCAGAATTGAACTCAGAAAGAAGATTCTTTTTGATTCCAAACCCTATACTCTATCCATTGTGTATCTTAGCTTCTCAAACATACTATCAGAAATTAACTCCTGATGCTTCCAGCATCTCCTCTGATTCCATTGGAAATAATCTAGCTTAGGCTCTCATCTCTTGTCACCGAAAAAATGTGATACTTCCTAATTGCTCTTCCTGCCCCCAATCTATCACTCTCCTGTCCTTCATATCCCTGCCTAAATAATCTTTCTAATTCATTACTATGATCATGTCACTCCTCTGTTCTAAAACCTTTAGCAGTTCCCTACTGAATGTTAAATAAAATATAAATTGCTGACCTTGCACACAAGGCCATGTATATTGTTCCATACTATCTGACAAGTTATCTCACATTACTCTCCTTCATATATCCTTGCATTTTAATGAACCTGAACTCTCTCTCATCAACATGCAGTTGTTTACTCCACACCTCATATCTGGAATGAACTCTCCCTTAACTTGATCTATTAGAGGCCTTCCCTTCCTGGAAGGCCCAACTCAGAAGCTACATTTTCTTGAAGCATTGCTGCATATCCCAAAATAAAAATGTTTTCTCTCCTCACATTTTTATTCTGTTCAGACTTCTTCTTTGTACTTACCTCATGCTCCCTTGTACAAGAGTTATTTGTGTATTTGCACCAAACCCCTGCCCCCATTAGATTGTAAGCTCTTTGAGAATAGGACCTATGTCAATCAAATACATAACTTTGTATTTCCAGGACCTAGCAGAATGCCTTTCACATTGAAAGTACTTAATAAAATCTGGCTGAATTGAATTAAATTGAATTGGATTGAACTGAATGACTGAGCTGGGCAATATAAATAGGGGGAAATTACTAACCTAAGCCTAAGATTTACAAATCCTTAATTAAGGGCTAGGGAAGTATATTCCAAAAGTTTAAACATTCTGGATATCCAAATTTAAAGCAAAAAAATAGAACTGAACAACCACCAGTGCTAAAACTAGATAAGAGATTATGGAGTCTTAAGAAGAATAGATCCAATGCCCTAGAAGAACCCTACAACCTGTCCTCAAAAAACATGTGTTAATGGTTCAATGTCAATAATAACAATGTCCCAGAAATCTGTATTTGTCCTTTTTGATTTAATACTTTTATCACTGGGGCAGCTAGGTGGTGCAGTGGATAGACCACCAGCCTTGAATTCAGGAGGACCCGAGTTCAAATTTGATCTCAGACACTTAACACTTCCTAGATGTGTGACCCTGGGCAAGTCACTTAACCCCAGTCTCAGAAAAAAATAAAAAATTAAATTAAATTTAAAAAAAATACTTTTATCATTGAACTATATATAGGCATAGGGGATATGCTCTTCAATCTTGAAGATAACACAAAGCTGGTAGGGATAGCTAATAGATACCAAACTCATGATCTAAAAGGCTGAATTTATAAGATAAAATTCAGTAGGAATAAATGTGAAGATTTACACTTGGATACCCCACCCCACACTAAATTGAATTCACAAATATAAAATGATAGAGGCATTGATAACAGTTCTGAAAAAAAAAAAAAGATCTGGAAATGTTAGTGGATTTGACAAAAAAAAAAAAAAAAGTCAATGCTATCCTGGGTTTCAATAATGGAATAGGGAAGTGATAAGTCCACTATGCTCTGCCCTCATTAGACTTTATCTGAAATATTGTTTTCTGTTCTTTGTACCATTGTTTCAGAAAAATATTGATAAGTTGGAGAGTGTGCAGAAAGCAACTAGGATGTTGAAGGGCCTTAAGTCCATGACATACCCACACAATGATTAGTTAAAATAATTGGACAAGTCAAGCTATTCTCATGTGGGATATGATAACTGTCTTCCAGTATAGAAAAAGCTGCTGTCTGTCCCCAGGGGTCAGAACTAAGTGAAAACCTCAAAGAGGCCAAATTGAGGTGTGAAGTCTAGAAAAATTTCCCAACCATTAAGATTGTCTAGAAGTAAAATGCATTGCCTCAAGGTTGGGGGTTCACCCTTCTTGGAGATTTCCAAATAGAGGCTGAATAACCCTTTGTAATGTATGACCTAGTGGGCATTTCTTTTATGTATAAATTGAACTAGCTAGCTGCTGAGATTTCTTCCAAATCTCAAATTATCTGATTCTGTGAGACTTCAGGAAAATTACAATAGCAAGAAGCTAGCAGAAGCACTTGATAAGCAAATCTAAGGTAGCATGACACCATAATGAAACAACTTGTCAGAATGATGTGCTAAAGTAGCAGTGGTCCCTTGCTCTACAGACCTGAGCTAATTAAATTTCTTTTGAGTAAGTTTTATTTCTAGCCAGTACCATAAGTTACCCATGGATATGAGTAGGACAACCTTATTCTAGAGATGACCAGGTCATCCCACTTGGATGGAAGCTTTTAACTAGCTCTGTAATTCCTCTGGAACAGTAGCAATGAACTCAGCTTCTTCACTATTTGTAATAACAGGTTATAAATTTATAATCAGTAAATACCATCCAGTCCATATTTTAAAACTCTGTCTCTAGTTTATTGACCAGGTTTAGAATCAGAGAACATTTGAATAGGAAAGTGCCTTAGATAACATTTTAGAAAGGAAAAAACTGAGGAGCATGGAAATAAAGAGATTCTCTCAAGGTTATACAGTGTGTGAGTAAGAAGTAGAACTCAATGGAATTCAGATCTACTGACTCCTAATTCCATCCTCCTTCATTCAAACAGTTTTAACCTCTTACATTTAATTTTAAAAAATTATTTTATTTTAAATGTAATATGTTCTTCAATTATTTATGATCTCATCAATGTGATTACTACTTTTTACCAACAATGTAGATAGCAACCATTCCAGGCCTTCTCATCCTGTATCTATGTTCTCCATACCCACCACATTAGAAGCTCTACACCCTTTTACATTCTATGGGTTCCAGTTCAAAATTAGAGCTGTCCAGCTAAAATCCTTCAATCAATCATAATGATGATGGTAATGACAATAGGAACAATCCAGTCCTTTACAATTGACAAAATGCCCTCAGGACCTTCTCATTAATGCTCAGAGAAATTATAAGTGATTTGTCTGATATAAGATTCAAATGTAGGTCTTCCTGAATCCAATTCCTGCTTGACCCAATTCCTTTTCTAATCATACATTTTATAAATTATCTCCCTTATGTCAAAAGGCAGCATGATATATGTAGAGAATCAATCTGACAGTCAGAAAAAACCTGGGTTGAAGTCCCATCTCTGATACATACTCACTATGTAACACAAAGTAAATCATTTCACTTCCCAGTGCTCCAAGTGACTTATATAGAACTATTATATTGTATAACACTAGCCTATCTGCATTTTAAAAGGGGAATTTCTTACTTTGGAGTTCTTTCTACTGATAAATGATATGACTACACCAAAACAAATCCCTCACACCAATTCTTTTCTTTCTTTCTTTCTTTCTTTTTTTTAATAGTTTTTATTTACCAGATATATACATGGGTAATTTTACAACATTGACAATTGCTAAACCATTTGTTCCAATTTTTCTCCTCCTTCCCTCCCCCCCCCCCAGATGGCAGGTCGACCAATACATGTTAAATATGTTAGAGTATAAATTAAATACAATATATGTATACATGTCCAAACAGTTGTTTTGCTGAACAAAAAAGAATCGGACTTTGAAATAGCCTAACACCAATTCTTACAAGAAGAGGATTATTTGAAATATTTGCAGCTTACTTCCATCCACTATGCATCTCTACATTGTCGTTTAGGTTACTGCAACTAGGATTCCTCAGAAGTTATGGTGTTCCAAAATCATAGCCATATATAACATTACCAAGAAGTAATGAAGGGGAGTTTTGACTGGTGGTATGAAAAACACTGAGTCAAGGTGATGAGTCTTAATATCAACTCAGGGCCCAGGATAGGTTTCCTGCCTGGGATCTGAGACCTGATAGATGACTCATACCTGTGCTAGGGACCAGTGATGGCAGTTGGAGCTATTATCATGCTACAGATTTGATGTTCCTGGTGGTATTCCATTATCGTGGTTATTTTTAATATCAAATCTACTTTGAACTGCCCCTGGCATGACCTTTACTTTTTAGATGATACTTTTTCAAAGTTCTTATGGATTTTTTTTAATCTTTTTATAATTTGTATTAAGCTCCTCCTCTAATGCTGCTAATGAGGTCAAAGACTTTTTAAAGGATTATTTTAAAGGTGGAAGAACTCAGGAAAAAAAATTGGGCCTCTGCCATTGAGAGAAATTATTTTTCTATTATTAATAACCAATTATTAAACTAGGCCTGAGGTTTTTTCCCCTTTATTTCCTCATTTAGGAACCAGCCCTTGTAAGTCAGCCAGTTTCTGAGGGACAGGACTGATAAGACTGCCTTCACCATCTGCCAGCATTCTCCTCAATCTTGGGATCCCACCCAACTGGGAATGTTTATTTCTGATAGAAGTGTAAAGGGAATCTGATCTAGGTGAATTCTGCCCAGAAAGCTTTAGGCTCACGCTCTTGAAACATCCCATCCCTATCCCCCAATATTCAATTTAAGTGGATATATGAGTAGAGATTGCTCCTGTTATTCAGACAGCTTTTGAACCCTATGTCTCTTGATCAACTCACTCCTCGGAAGGGGGAGCTAAAGGCTTTCAGCCCACCATTTAAAAGTCTACCTCCTACCACTTCACACCTCTCCGACCAGTTAAAATGGCTAACACTCACAGGAACAAATAACGATGAATGTTGGAGGGGCTGTGGGAAAACTGGGACACTGATGCATTGTTGGTGGAGTTGTGAAAGAATCCAGCCATTCTGGAGAGCAATTTGGAACTATGCCCCAAAAATTATCAAACTGTGCATACCCTTTGACCCAGCAGTGCTACTACAGGTCCTGTTTCGTGGCAGTTCTTTTTGTGGTGACAAAGAATTGGAAAACGAGTAGATGCCCATTAATTGGAGAATAGCTGAATAAGTTGTGGTTTATGAAAGTAAAGGAATATTACTGTTTTATAAAAAATGATGAACAAGCTGATTTTAGAACGGCCTGGAAAGATTTACAAGAATTGATGCTTCCCTAATTGCCTCAGGAAAAAAAAAATCGATGCTAAATGAAACAAGTGGACTAGGAATACAGTATACACAGTAACAGCAAGACCCATGCTGTGACCGGCTATGACAGACTTGGTTCTTCTCAGCGGCTCACTGATCCAAAGCAATCCCAATAAACTTTGCACAGAAAACACCATCTGCATCCAGAGAGAGAATTATGGAGAATGAATGTAAAGCAACATACGCCATGTCCACTTTGCTTTTCTTTCTTGTTTTTTATTCTCTTGTGATTTTTATCTTTTTTTGATTTTTTCTCCCAACATGATTCATAAAGAAATGTGTATTTAATAATTAATGTACATGTATAACCAGAAAAAAAAAAATTCTCATCGATTGTTCACCACTCAGGGCTCCATCTCTCAGAAGCGACCACTTTCCCAAAGCATTTATACTCCCAGAGTGAGGGGTCATAGCACCCACCCCTACAGCCTGAGATTATGGGTGCAAGCGGGTCCACCAACTGGATAGTAAAAAGGTCCCTGCCCACAATCCCTAGCACACTGGGTATTTACTGAATGAACAAATGACTGCATGAATGGTTTTCACTGAGAAATTCAGATCTGTATTCTCCCCAATCCCCTTCCTTTGTCCCAGAGCGCTTCCTGACAATTCCCCCTCCCCACCGTGCAGAAAGGGGTAGCCAACCACCCTTCGCCTGGCAAAACATCCAAATTCAAGTCCTGAAGAGACGTTAGAGGTGAAGAAAAATACTCCCAAGGAACTTAAAGAGATCCAGGGCAATTGGACACAGTGCATCGAAAAGAAGCTCTCGAGTGCCCACGTCCTCGGAGCAAAGTCGCACGCCCCTGGGGATGTTCAGAACTCTGCAGCTCAGGGATCCTGGGTGGAGAGGCGGGGTAGGCACGAGCCCCAGCTCGAGTCCGGTGCTTCACGCCCCCATGCAAAGTCCCGCCCTTGAGCTGAGCTTGCACGTGTGAGGGGCGGGGGCAGCTTCCTGCCCGACGCAGAGAGGTGCAGAAGGCGGGGCTAGGATTAGTCCTACCCCCCACACGCCGAAGACAACAAGGGCTCGTGACCGGCCCGCGGAGGCCCGACCAACCGCCAAGGGCGGGGCGAGAGGGTCGAGCCAGCCAACCACGAGGCAGAGAGAGGGAGCCTGACCCAAGCCGAGAGAGAGCTAGCTCGAGCTCTTCCCGCTCAACCGTCTGGCCCTCCGGCCCAGGGAGACTGACTATCCCGCGGAGAAACAGTATTAGGCTAGGGACACCGCGGACTGCACCATCCGCGCTGCGGCGGGAGGGGGAATCGACCGCACCACCGGCCCGACGGGACGGGAGAGAACAGCCAGGGCGGGAAGACTAGGGCCTGGCGGCGCGTGACTGGGCGGCTGGGAGAGACTAGAAGCCGAGGCGAGGATCGAGGTAGGAGCCTCCCGCCATCCCCTCCAGGGGAGGCCCCTGAAACGATCCGGGAGACTGAGAGACAGAGACAAAGGAAGGGATAGGTTCTGCCTCCCCACACTGAGGAAGAGGAATCGAATCCCCTGCTCCTAGAAAGAGAAGTACCCCACTCCCCCGCCCCCGCCCCCGCCCGGAGAGAGAAGCTTTTCTCATCCTCTCAAAAAGAGAGGCCCTCCGGCCCCCAAGAGAGGAACCCCCCACCCCCTGGAAGGCAGGCCCCCCACTCTCTGGTGGTGCGGCCCCGAGGGCTCGGAGACAGTAAGATGGCTGACCTGGGTTCCCCATGATTTGCCCCATTCCTTTCTCCAGAACAAAAGGCGCACTCTGGGCCTTCTGAGAGGCTCCTCGCTGTACTTAGCTATATGCCCCCGGGAAACAATAGGAATCTCCCAAATTAGGGAAGTATCCACTTAGTCTAACCTCGGCCCCTCCTTCCGGTTGCTCTGGAGGTGAGCCCTTTTCTCTCCTACTTAGTCATAGTTGCCAGTCATCCTTGTGGTTTCATGGTGTAGCCTTCCTCCCCAGCAGCCTTGAAAAGGCAGTAGTGGAAAAGGATGATCGTCCCCATTTTACAGATAAGGAAGCTGAGAGCCAAAGAGCCCAACTGGCTTGCCCAAGATCACACAGTATAAGAACTTCCCCAGGACCGAGGTCTTTCTCTCCTCCATTCTACCCATCCCTCCCTCTCGGCCTCCTGTTGTCCAGCCAGAGATCGAATCTGTCGGCTGGCTGCCCTGCGGACTCTGGAACCTTAAAGTCCAAGGGCAGTCCACTTCCTTTTATCCCAGCAGCCGCAATGAATCACGCTCTTCTTCTTCCCCCTGACACTGCCCTCTGACCTTTTATCCTGAAAGAGTCGTGTGACTAATTCTCCCAGCCATCATCTCCCAGGTAATCTGTCTAGTCTCCTATCAAAGCCACTACCCAAGGGCGCGTAGACCGCATCTGGCGCCCTCCGGGTTATAGCACATGGGCTGAAGGGCGAAGACAGTGTGAGCTTTTGTTTTTACTATAGTCCAGCCCTCCAACAGTCTGAGGGACGGTGAGCTGTCCCCTAGTTAAAAAGTCTGAGGACCACTGCTCTAGGGTCACCAGATAGGTTAATTAAAGAACCCCAATACTACCAAGAACTTGACCAAAATTCATGAATGTTCCTCCACGTTATATATAGTGGGGTCAGAACTCTCCAACAGGAGCAAGGAAGCCCAAAAGAGAATACCCTGGTCATTAGAATCCTAATTGCCAACACAACTGCTGAACTATACTGGGATATTGATGTTTTAGGAACGTGCATAGTGAATGGACATAGTAGTAATTCTAATGCAATTTACACTTTAGAAGATATGTAGGGAGAACAGGAAACTGAAACTGCAGTTTTCTGAAACTTGATTTGTTTTTGATTTTGAGAAGGAAGAATCCTTTCAAAAGATTTGATAAAGGTGAATAAAACCTAATCACAATTTCAGATATAGAAGGGTCCTCATTACAGGACTTCTTAATCTTTTTTTTGTGTCATGAATCCCTTCAGTAGTCTGTTCAGAGACTATGAACTCACAATGTAGTATATAAGCTACATAAAGAATTATAAAGGAAACTAATTATATTGAAATACAATTTTTATTAAAATATTTTTTAAAAAAAGACAAGTTGTTGGACTCCAGGTTAAGAACTCTAATTAGACTTTTCTGAATCACCAGCCACTTATGTTATTTCCAGTTAGATGTTTTGTAGGATCTAAAATTCAATGTGTCCAAAACAAAACTTGTTATTTGTCTTAAAAGGATGATGACTTGGCTTGGAAGAGAATTGGATTTAAGTGAGGCAAGACTGTACAAAGTCATCAGCCTCATTCTGTCCTCAGGGGCCATCTGAACCTAGTGACAAGACAGGTCAGAACCACTGGAGATAACATCAGATGCAGTGTGAGATTTTGGACATTTTCAGGTTTCAGTTTGTCTGAGGCATCACCCATATTAAATAAAACTAGGTACTTATTTATTGTTGTGTGCACAATGTTCTCTTGGTTCTGCTCATTTTACTTTGCATCAGTTCATATAAGTCCAGTTTTTTTCTGAAATTATCCTTGTCATTTCCTTTTTTATAAGTAGGCTTTTTTATTTTTTAAAATACGTGCAGAGATAACTTTCAGCATTCATCCTTGCAGAACTCTGTGTTCCTGTCACCTTATAATACAATAGTATTCCATCATATTCATATACCACAAGTTGTTCCACCATTCTCCAATTGATGGGCATCCTTCTCAATTTCTAATTCTTTGTCACCACAAAAAGCTGCTATAAATGTTGTACATATATAGACTCTTTTTCTCTTATCTATCTCTTTTGGGATACAGACTTAGTAGTAATATTTCTGGGGTCAAAAGATGTATATGGTTTTATAGCCCTTTGAGCATAGTTCTAAATTGCTCTATATAGCCATTGAATCATGTCACAACTCTACCAACAATGCATTAGTCTCAATTTTTTTTCCCACATTCTTTCCAACATTTGTCATTTTCCTTTTCTGTACTGATAGCCAATTTAATAGGTGTGGTAGTATCTTAGAATAATTTTAATTTGCATTTCTCCAGTCATAGTGATTTAGAGTATTTTTTTTCATATTGCTGTAGATAGTTTTGATTACTTCATCTGAAACTTGTTTGTATTTTTTGATGATCAATTATTTATCCCTTGGGAAATGGCTCTTATTTCTATAAATTTGAATTGGTTCTGCTTTATTAGAGAAACCTGCTTCAAAATTTTTTTTCACAATTGATTGCTAACTATATTGCCCTCCTTCCTATCTCCCCTCACTCTTCTGTTCTCTCTCTGTGTCTCACATCAAAAGTAGTTTCCTTCTGACTACTGTCTCCCTCAATCTATTCTCCTTTCTCTGAGCACCATTCCCCTTCTTTTATCACCTGCCCTTTCTACTTACCTTAAAAATAAATTAGATTTTCATACCCAATTGAGTGTATTTGATATTCCCTCTTAGAACCATTTCTGATGAGGGTAAAATTCACTCACTTCTCCTTATATTCCCCTCTTCTCACTATAAAAGCTTTTCTCATCTTTTAGTTGAGAAAATTACTACTTCTTTTCCACTTCTCTTAGTACATTCTTCTCACCCTTTTTTTATATATCATCCCATCATATTCAATTCACATCTTTGTGATTATTTTTTTCATTTTTATTTCTCCTAACTTCCCTAATAATGAGAAAGTTATTATGAGTTTCAAGTATCATCTTCCCATATAGGAATATAAACAGTTTAACATTTATTCCATTATCATTTCTTTTTCCTCTTTGCCTTTTTATACTTCTCTTGAGTCTTGTATTTGAAAGTCAGTTTTTCTATTCAGCTCTGGTCTTTTCATCAGAATTGCCATAAAGTCCTCTATTTCATTGAAGGATTATACTCATTGTTTTTGGGTATGTGACTCTTTGTTGTAATTCTAGCTTCTTTGCTTTCCAGAATATTATATTTTAAGCCTTCCAATCCTTTAAATCTTGAATTATCCTGACTGTTGCCTCTGATACTTGAATTATTTTTTTTTCTGGCTACTTTGCAGTGTTTTCTCCTTGATCTGGGAGCTCTGGAATTTTGCTGTAATAATCCTGGGAGTTTTCATTTTGGGATCTCTTTTAGGATATGATTGGTGGATTCTTTTAATTTCAGTTTAACTTTTGGTTTTAGAATTTCAGGGCAGTTTTCCTTGATAATTTCTTGAAAGATGATGTTTAGACTTTATCATAGCTTTAAGAAAGTCCAGTCATTTTAAAAATTATCTTTCTTGGATCTATTTTCCAGATCATTTGTTTTTTCAGTGAGATAGTTCACATTGTTTTCTATTTTTTCATTCTTTTGGTTTTTATTGTTTCTTGATATCTCATGAAGTCTTTAGCTTCCACTTGCTCAATTCTAATTTTTAAGGAATTCTTTTCTTTTGTGAATTTTTCTACCTCTTAACATTTAGCCTATTCTATTTTTTAATGTATTATTTTCTTCAGTATTTTTTTGTACCTCCTTTACCAAGCTGTTGACTCTTTTTGCATGATTTTCTTGCATCACTCATTTCCTTTCCCATTTTTTCTTCCTCTCTTACTTGATTTTTCAAATCATTTTTGAGCTCTTCCATGGCCCAAAAGCAATTCATTTTTTTCTTTGAGATTTTTTTATGTATAGAAATTTTGATTTTGTTGTCTTCTGAATGTGTTTTGATCTTCTTTGTTACCATAATCAGAATTTTTCTGTTGTTTGCTCATTTTTCCAGAATTTGACTATTTGCTAAAATGGGAATCTGTCCCAAACTTCAGGGGTTTTGTTGCAGCTGTTTTTATAAATACTTCCAGTGATCTGTAAGTTTTCACTTCTACTAAGGTGGTATGAAATAAGGATAGATGTGTTTACTAATCTTCTGGCCTGTGCTTTTAGTCTATGAATGACCACAAGCATTCTTTTCTGCTCTGAAACTGAGCAGGGTCTCTTCTCTGTTCCATTGTAGCCCCAACTTCAGTTGTGCCCTTGCTCTTCCTTGTCCTGGGACTACCACTCAGTACTAGTACTGGCAAAGCAACAGTGTCCTACACCTGCCACCTAGAAAGAGACTTCTGTACTCTTCTGACCAGTTTTTTAAAATCTCCTTACCATTTATGGGCTCTCTGGAAGCAGCAACTGCTACTGCTGATCAGTTAATTACAAGGACTGCTCCTGATTTGCTAAGTCCTGATTTGTGCTGGTGCAGCCTGAACTGAATCATATACCATTCTCACTAGACCTTTCTTGCCAACCTTCTAAGTTGTGTTGGTCTGGAAAATTGTTTCACCCCATCTTTTTGTGGGTTCTGCCATGGCAGAATTTGTTTTAGAGCATTATTAAAAAGTATGTAGAAAGGCTTGGGGGAGAAGTCAGGCAAGTCTTTGCCTTTTCTCTGCCCTCAGAGTTCATGTCTGCCAGTCAATTTATTAGGCAGTACCACTTTGGTAATTATCAGTTTGTAATATAGTTACTTCTATGATGGCTTCACATTTTTTCCTGTTGATCCCTGATATTCTTGAGTTTTTATTCTAGATTAATTTTATTATTATTTTTCTTGTTCTATAAAATAATTCTTTTAGTAGTTTGATTGGTATGGCATTGAATAAGTAAATTAATTTGGGTAGATTTGTTATTTTTAATTATATTGGCTTAGCCTGCTCATAAGCAATTCTTATCTCTCTAGTTGTTTATGTCTTTATTCATTTATGTGAACACTATTTTGTAACTGGGTTCATATAGTTCCTGTGTTTGGTAGGTTAAAACTCCCAAGTATTTTATATTGTCTGCAGTTACTTTGAATAGAATTTATTTTTCTGTTTCTTCCCATTCAGTTTTGTGGGTATTATATAGAAATGCTTATGATTTATATAGATTTATTTATATCCTTCAATTTTGCTAAAATTGTGAATTGTTTCAACAATTCTCTAGGGATATGTATGTGATATCATTTGCAAAAAGTGATTATTTTATTTCCTCATTGCCCTTCTTTATTCCACCTTTTTTTCCCCCCCTTAATGCAATTAATTAACATTTCTATTAATTACTCTTGGTTTTCATTAGATGCCACTTGTCATTTTAAGAAAGACTTCATCTCTTCTCTCCAATTTATGGTTGTGTGATTTAGGCCTTCAAAACTCTTCACCTGGGCTTTCTTAATTGGTTTCCCTATCTCTCTTCCCTTTCTAATCTAGTACTTTATTTTACACTTGTAAAATTGATATTCCTATAGCACAAATGTGATTATTAAGACTTGCTCAAGAAGTTCCAGCATGCAAAGTCCTTCCTTCATTTAATATTCCAGCATGCAAAGTCCTTCCTTCATTTCATATTTATAACTCTTCATGCTCTGGCCCTGGCATATCTTTCCAAACTTAATACACATTCTTCTTTTATATATATACTATATTCTAATCAAGCTAGCCAAGGTGCCATTTCCTGTACGTGCCATGTTACTAAGGAACATAATTAACTTTTCAGTGCTTACTAGTTTATATGGTAAAATTAATGGTTAGCTGTATGTCATGCTGTTGGAATCATTCCATCTGGGGACAGGGGAAAATTTTTGTGTGTCTGAAATAGTCCCAAACAGGAAAGATTGAACACTCAGTGGCAAATATGAAAGCCAATCCTACCTTGGGTTTTTTTTTTTTTTTTTTTTAGCACCCTCAAACAGCCAATATGGTGGCCTCTTAATCTCTATATCTACTATCAGTTGTTCACTGACTTTTAGATTTCTTTTAATGAGAGTAGACATTTCATCCTTTTTTATCTAAGATTAAACAGGTTGAACTTTTGAAAAATAATTTTTGTGGTCTTCATGTGTCCCTCACACATCTACTCATTGGTTAGATTCCTATGAGATAGGTGTTTACTCTTGTCTTTTAACCACTTATCTGTTGAGTAACGGTTCTTGGTCTTATTATATATTTGAAATAATTTCCTTACTTTTCTTAGAAATTAGGTCCTTATCAGAGATTTTGATGTTAAAATTTCATCCTTTAAAGTCAACAATTTGTCTAGGAAGAAGAATTTCATGAGCAGTGTGTCTCCTGGTAATAGAAAATGATCACTCAAATGGCTCATAGTGCTGAAAGGAGTTGCAATAAAGCACTAAATTCACAAAATTGAGGGAAAGAGGACCTGGACTTTGTACTCATAAAAATACAGCAAATTTTTCAGATAATTCGTATAGATATTATTCAAGTCCAATGGGAAAGGGCTTGCCTATCTAGCAGCCCTTGGCCTTTCCTTTTGAAATGGTTCCAAGCTCTTAGAACAATCCCTTAAGGCTAAATGTTTATATTAGTCTCTGTGGGGTAAGAGAGGGACTCAAGAATGTTTTGGTGTTGCCTGTGTAGTAGTCCTAAGTATGTTTTCCTTTCAGGTGGAGTTCAGTCCTCAGGGTGGCAGTTGAGAGGGTTGAAGAACAGCATACTTGCAATCCTGTGAATTTCCCTCCAGAGTGAATTTAAACTTAAGCCTGGTGATAAGTTTGAAGAGCTTTAAAAACTCTTATGGAAAGTGAATGGAATTTTTACAAGTGGAAGTATTGATTTTTTAAAAATACGATTTCTGACTTCCCATTATCTAGTAAATACCAAGCTACTTTGAATATGCTAGGTCTGGAGAACATTTTAAAACACAATCCTGGAGACTAGACATGAGCTATATTATCAGATTTCCCAGATAAAACTCTCAATAGAGACAATAGCTAAAGAGTTGTTGATTTGGGAAGCCATCCCCAAAACTGGACCAAGTCTATATGAGCCCAAAGTGAAAGTTACAATGCAGTGGGCTACCTGTATGTATTATAAATAAAAATATATTGGTATCCACAGTGGAGGATAATGGTTAGCACATTTCTTAAATTTTCATGTATAAGTTTTTATGAAGGGTAAATATTTTTTAAATTTTAATTTAATGTTACATTAATATATTGCCTAAATAGTGTGAAACTCAAGCTAGAAAATGGCGCAAATCTTCTGGTGAAATCTAGAATCCTACCATGTGGAATTCACATTTTTCTGAAACTTTTGTTTAGCCCATTATCATTTATTGACATTAATAAAGGCAATTTAAATATTCCAACAAATAATCATTAATTAACAAGGAAAGCATAAATGGGATCCTGACAATTGTTTTGCTTTATCATAGTGTCACTAATTTGTTGTTTTATTTTGGGCAACGCATTTTACCTCTTTAGGCCTCATTTGTTAAATGAAACAGTTGGATTAGAATCTCTAGGACCCCATTTAGCTCAGACTTTGTGAGTCAGTGTGTTGATTCTTCATTTGCTGGAAGCACAACTTAAATTGATAGAGCCTCTTAAGGAAGCCCTTACACTCTAAGCAGTGGTCCTCAAACTTTTTAAAATAGGGGGGTCCAGTTCACTGTCTCTCAGACTGTGGGAGGGCCGGACTATAGAAAAAACAAAAGCTCACACTCTGTCTCCGCCCCTCAGCCCATTTGCCATAACAGAGTGGGCTGCATAAATGTCCTCAGGGGGCCGCATATGGCCCGAAGGCCACAGTTTGAGAACCCTTGCTTTACAGGTTAGTCTATATGCTGTGCCAGAGGATTCTTTTTTTTTTTTTTTTTTTTTTTTTTTTTGTAGGTCCTAAAGGCAATGGATAATTCAGGTGACATTTCATTGATCCTTTATTGGAATCAGTATGTGGAAAGATCATGGGAAGGCTTGAAAACTGATTTTCAGCTCTTCTATGTGTTTGTGTCTCTTGAAATTTGCCTAGAACAGAGCCAGCCCTAGTGAAGATGACTTAGAAAAACTGACCACAGATTTCTTGGAACTGAACAACAACCAAAAAATAAGCTGAAAATACAACCAAAAACTAGGGAGCAAAAAAATTCTGATCAACAGATAAAATAGTTTTGGTAATTTAATGATCTTTTTGGACTAGATATGGGTTTTTCTTCTTTTAGAGTTGCTAAAAATAGGATAGCATAGCTCACCAGAATATATTGAAAGGTTTAATTGCTTCATAGTTTTTCAGGTGCCATACATACATATGTATAGTTTAGGACAAAGGAATTTATTATATTATGTATAATACAGTAAATTTCATAGAGTTCCTCAGGATGTATGTAAATGTGTATATGTTGGCTAACATCCTATTATCTTGAAAGAACAATTAGTAAATTCCTTATTCAAAATTCTATTTATGATAATTATAGAGCCCATTTGCAGTTTTTAAACTTATGTTTATTATGACATTTGATCTCATGACAACCTGTTTGGTAGATGCTATTAATTTATATATTCTATAGATGAAACAAGTGACAAAGGGATCATAAACTAGTAGGTATCAGAAGTGCAATTCAGACCTAGGTCTTCGTGACTCTTAAGACCAACATTATGTGTACTAGAATTTATTAGTATGAGACCATATTTGAATTATTGCCTTAATTTACGTTTGTTACATACAGATATTGACTGAACTACTGCTAAAAAAATTTACTAACAGAATTTTGTAACTGGAAGGCAGAAAATTATTTAGTTCAAATAAAAATCAAAATAATTTTTAAAAATTCAAGTTTTTATTATGTGTCTACTTTGTATAAAGCATTGTTTTGTTCACAGAAGTATAATGATGAGTTGCCTTGTTCTTCCTTAGCTTTAAGTCTTTAGCTGTGACTCTTGATTCAGTAGTGCCAATGATTGCAATGGGTTTTTTTGTTGTTGTTGAACCCAAACAAACATAAGATATGGATTTCGACAAGTGTACTTTTCTTTATAGTACAATCCCATATGAAGGTTTTTCTTTGATTTTGTGGCAAATAATGCCACAAATTAGAATTGTGTAGAATATATGGACTTTGCATTCCACTAACAGGTTGAATCTCCAGAGCCCCCTTCAGAATTCTAGAGACTTCCTTTAGGGGTAGGGAAGAGTATTCTTTAATAATCAACACAAAATTTCCAAAACAGGCTTCCCAGTTATCAAGCAGAATATATTGTGTATGCACTTAAAGACTGCACTTTCCTTGGCCACTCACTCCCACCTCAGTTACTCTTGAAATTAGTTTAGCCCAGAGCCTTCACCCACAGGGATCAGATCATTACTCGTCCAGTTGGTTTGATTGAGTTAAACCCAGCTAGGCAGCTTGTGTTCCATTATTATATTGTTTAATAGTTCCAAATCAGCTGTTTGGCTTTTGAAAAAAACTCGTTAAGTTTTCTCTCCTGGAAGTTTGAGTCTACTCACCTGTTTTAGCCAGGGAATAAATTGTTTATGAGAGAGCTTTGATTTAACTCTGTTTGGCAACTTTATTCCAGAAAGCCTTGAGGATTGTAAACTTGTGGGTAGAATTATATTAACATTCAGAGTTATAAAGTAAAAAAGGTTAGTAGAGAAGACATAAGGAAAGTAGGCAATAGACTACAAACTGAGATCTACAATGGAATTGTCAGTTTTAGATAGTATACTTCTTGCTTAGTACACTTAGATAGTGTACTTCTTGCTGCTTTTGTCTGTCAGAAAAGGAAGTTAGGTCTGGAGCCCCAGAGGCCTCCTAGGAAAGAGCTGTCAGTGTCTGTTCGAATTCCTCTTTGTGGGCGGGGCCCTTATGGACAGACTGGCCTTGCTAACTAAAATGTTTTGTTGGCAGAATATCTTGCTAGTCTTTCAACAGAAGCTTTGACTATAAATGGACTGAGCTCTTTGATGCCCTCAGATGACCCTAAAAGGATTGCTGCTGGAAATGGCAACACAGGCTATAGTTTTCTCTACCATTCTCCCAGGATAGATTTATAGGTTATGATAGCCAATCTGGGAACTATCCTGACACCAATTCTTGGAGAAAAAATTCAAACTTTTCCTGAAGTTCTGGCTTTGTGCCTAAACAGTGTTCCTGGAATTGTAGACAAAGCAGATCTCAATCACAGGGAAAAAAAAACAACAAAAACTCTAAGTAACTGTGTAGATGCCCTTTTTAGGGGAAAAAAAACCCAACAAACTGGGCTTTTTGATACACATTCTGCATTCTTCCCTAGCTACTCATCAGTCTGTCAGTCCCAAGAAAAAATCCCTTAGGGTACAAAGTAAAGGGCTTAGAGAATGATGGAGATGGGGATAGGGGAAAGTCTGGAAAAAGCAAAGGAGACAAGTAATGGGAAGCTGGAGGGTGGGGCAGAGATCTTGCCACTGCCTGGAACATTCTGTTCTGGTTCTTATATAGTTGTTGCTCACTTTGGCTCTGGTCCAGTGGGAGGTCCAGATCCCAGAAAGAAAATTAACTCAACGGAGAGCTAAATCTGTAACCAACTGCTGTATTGTGAGATTTGAAAGTAATAAAAAATCCTGTCTCCTTATGTTTTCCATAGTCCAAAAAAAGGAATTTGTCTTGAGGATTCAAAACAGAATATCACAGTGATAAAGGTGCTTCCTTCCTGTATACTGACCCTTTTTAGAACCCTGAATTCTACTTGGTGATTGTGAGAGATTTGGTCAAGCAACAAATCGTTGCGCAGTTTCTAAGTAAGGCTTGTATTATCAAGATGAAGAGAGCTAGCCTCTTCTGAATCACAAATGTTATTTCTTCAATACTTGTAATTGTCAGTGGCTTGCTAGATTAGGTGAAAATATAGGAAGCACTGTTTATTAGCATGTCTAGTTGCTATGCCTTTGATTTGCCCATTCCTCTGTTCTCACAGCTACAACTTGTGCCTTATCTCCTGTCTTCCTTACCTCAAAACTTGGTTATTGCTGGAGAAAGGTTAACCTGTGACCCAGCATCCCAGATTCTGGGTTTACATAAAATCCAATCTTGGGAGTAATTCCAAAAAAACTCCGCCCCCCCCCCCCAGTCTCCTCTAGGAAAATGGTCTTCTAGGACATACTGTCTACGTTTTAGTTTCCATACATGTAGATCCACAAATAAGCAGTCAAGGTCATAATGCTTATAATTTATGGAATAGGCTGTACACAGAGAGGAGGGGGAGGGAGAGAGACAGAGAAAAAGAGCAAGAGGGAGGGAGAGACAGAAAGCCGAAAACACATAAAGGATTTGGAGTGAGCCATAATTAGTTGATATGATTGTCTCCACACTTCTAGTGAATCCTACCTTCCCCTCAAGGAGAAATCTTCCTTGCTCAAAGTACAACCCTTTGTAGTTTGAATTTCATTCTGAATAATGAATTTGGTGTTGTTAATGGGGCAGCTCTTTTCTCCCATTTCCCCCAGATGTTTGATGAATCTTTCTTTCTAGACACAGCCTTCTAACTTTATGGCATTACCCTAAAGTCTTGGATTCCTCCCCAAAAGGAAAACTAACTTGAGGATGCTACAGAGAAATGCTTTTCCACCTGATGTGCACTGTCTTAATAATTAATGACTGTAACAGAGGATAAAATCCAGATCTGTTGCTTTTTCATATCAAGGCTTTTTTTTTTTTTCCATATCATATCTTTTGCTGCCTTCCTGCCCCACCTCCAGCCGTGGTTTCCTATTCCTGAAAAGCTAAAGCTATCTAAAAAAGTTACTGCTCTTTCTTATAGTACGGTCCAAGAACTTTACATTGTCTAGAAAATCCCCTTTCCTCTTTCTAGCAGATTTTCATTTTAGAACTCTGTCACTTTCCTTCTAGTTCTTCTGTCTTCCATTGCTTGGGCTGAGATGTAGTTATACCTCTGCTTCTCCACAACTGTGGTCAGGAACTCTCTCCTGAGCCATATGGTGAGAGAACACGGGCAAACTCTTCTCAGAATTTAGGGGAGAGAGAGGGAAAGGGAGAAAGATGGATGGATCAAATGTGAGGGGTTTTTTTTTAGGATGAGGACAGCTGGATATGTTTATAAACAGTAGAGAGGCAACAGGGACAAAGACTGAAGATTTGTGATAATTGAGTACAGATTTTAGAAGAGTCTGCTAGAGAAGACAGAATTGAATGGGGTCATTTGTATGTGAATTGGGGCTTTAATTTGACAAAAAGGGCCAACTTATGTGAAATCAGTGAAGAGAGAAGGAGATGGTGACAGAAGACATCAAGGTAATATAAGATGAGAACGATATGAGAGGTCTCTTAACAAATGACCTCAGTTCTCTCACCTTAAGTTATCTGGTTCTAAACATCAGAAAGTTTTTCTTGATGAAACATATTCCCCATCTCCAGAGAAAGAACTGAATTTTTTTTACTTTTTTTCATTTTTTCTTTCATTCTTGTCGTCTTGTACAAAATTACTGATATAGAAATGTTTTGTGTGATTGCCCATGCATAACCTGTATATGATTGTTTACCTTCTGGGGGAGGAGTGAGAGATAGAATTTGCAACTCAGAACTTTAAATAAACATGTTTAATAAATAAATAAATTATATCACATCCCAAAAATTCTTCAGTGACCAAGTCGAAATTTAACCTAAGTTGGGGATGTAAAGATGAATGCTCTCAAGAAGGTGGATTTGTTTACACACACACACACACACACACACACACACACACACACACACACACACACACACAGTTTTTTAGTTACAGTATTCTCCCAACTCAGCATCTTTACACAACATCTGTTCATGTAAGTTTTTCCATGTTTTTCTGAAATCTACTTGCTCATCATTGCTTATAGCACAATCATATTCCATTCCTATGCTATGGTTTTGTTCAGCCATATCCCAATTGATGAGCATCCCTTCAGTTTCCAATTCTTTGCCACTACAGAAAGAGCTGCTGTATTTTCCATTTTTTTTCATTCCTTTTCCATTTTTAATCATCTCTTTGGGTTACAGACTTAGTAGTAGTATTTCTGGCTCAAAGGATATGCAATTTTATAGTCCTTTGGGCATAGTTCCAAATTGCTCTCCAGAATGGTTGAATCAGTTCACAACTCCATCAACAATGCATTTAGTGTTCCAATTTTCCTATATCCTCGCCAACATTTATCTTTTCCATAATTCTAGCCAAACTGTTAGATATGAGGTGGTACCCCCAAGGTTATTTTCATTTTCATTTTTCTAATCAGTAGTGATTTAAAACATTTTTCATATGATGCTAGATAGCTCTAATTTGGTTTTTTAAACTTATATAACTTTATTATATAGTTAAAAGGAATAGCAAGTTATACATAATAAACCTTTTTTCTCATACTAAATTACCTTTTTTATTATACTATATTATGGAAATATTTGTTTTACTCCTTAGATAAAATAAAATTAAAGAAATAAAAATAGTACATTCTGGTTTTGGATAGTTCTAATTTAGGGTTCAAATTTGCCTCTGTGTAACTTTGTTTCATTGTTTCAGTTGTGCTTTTTGAAGTCAAATAGAATAAGTTAAGTTTCTTTTTCTTCACAAACATTTCAATACTTGAACATAGATATCAAATATTCTGAGTCATCTTTTCTCCAAATTATACATCTCCTATTCCTTCAGCATTTGTTGATCATGACCTTAAGGCCTTTCAGTATTCCTCAGTATTCCTCTTTTCCTTCTTTCAGATGATCTTAATCTATAAATGTCCTCAAAAGTTCAATGTATTCTTCATTCAGAAATGAAGATAATTACCTTGTCACTTTTTACTTTCAATAGAATGTTGAAAATAAGAAGTCTTACCTAACCCCCAAAGAAAATGCATCCAGCTGAGAAACAGTAAGGAGAATTCAACTAAGTTAATTCACATCATAATTTTGTTGCTGGTATAATTAGATTCCTTCTATTGAAGGATATGTATATATTTGTAGCGATAAGATAACACAATAAAAATAATCCTAGATTTGGAATTAGGAAGATCTGTGGCTCTAATTTCTTTATCTGAAAACTTATCCTTTGGTCATTGATTAGTTTGGGGAAAAGCATATAAATATGATTCAAGCTAGAATGTCATGCAGGTAGAGGAAAGATCCAAAATATTTTAAGAAAGTTTAAGGAGGGAATGATCATTTTTACTTGGGAGATATGTGGAAAGACTGTTCATGGAATAGTACCTGAGACAGATCTTAAAACACAAGCATTTCAACTAATTAAAATGAGAAGAAAGATCATTCCAAGCAACTTGTGTGATAAGTGGAAGAATGCACAACAAAATTAAAGAATAGCTAGTAGTCTGATTTGGCTGGCTGAGATGACAAGTATATAAAGGAAAGCAGTATAAAATAAGATTGGTAAGGTAGATTCTAACCAAAGTATCAAGAGCATGAATTTCAGGATGAAGAATTTGTCTTTTATCTCAACTATAGGAAATCATTGAGGGCATTTGAGCAGAGTAATGATTTGATGAGTCCTATGTATTAAGAAAAGTATTTTGGCCAGCTGCATAAAAGATGACTTGGATAAAGGAACAACTAATGTTAGGAAGCTAGTTAGAAGAATATTACAATAGAAAGAACAAACAAAATTATGTAATTTTAATGACTAGGTTTATACTGATAAAAGAATTGAGAAAATATATTTTCCTCCCTTTGTTGCAAAGTGATTATAAGTATAGAATGTTGTTTTGTCCATGTGATTGGATTCAATTATTATCTCTATATTATTGATTCTCAGATTTGTTTAGACTTAATTCCTGACATGGTCTAGACTTTCTCTTGACTTTGTCTCTTATCTCCAAGTTCTTTTTAAAAATTTGAAAGGAATATCCTAACTTAAATGAACTGATGCTTAGTGAAGTGATCAGAGTCAGGAGAACAATGTACACAGTACCAGCAACATGATGTGATAATCAATTTTGATAGACTTAGCTCTCCTCAGCAATACAATGATCTAAGACAATTCTGAAAGACTCATGATGGAAAATTCTATCCACATTCAGAAAAAGAACAATGAAGTTTGAATTCAGATTGAAACATACTATTTTTACTTTTTACTTTTTTTTTCTTTCTCATGATTTTTTTCCTTTTGTTCTCATTCTTCTTTCACAATGTGACTAATATAGAAATATGTTTAATATGAATATACATGTATAACCTGTATCAGATTGATATCTTGGGAAAGGAAGGAAGAAAAAAATAAAAAAAAAAAACTTAAACTTAAATTCACTTATAAAAGTGAATGTTGAAGAAAAAAAATAAAGCAGTTCTAAGTGGGGGGGGGAGAGTAAAGAAAGTAATATCCTTTGGACATCTTAACCTCAACATGTCCCAATCTGAGCTTAATTGTCTTTTCTCCCAAGCCTCTTAACTTCCCTATTACTACCCTTGGGTATCCTCCTAGTCTGGTAGATTCCCAACTTAGATGTTACCCTCAACTCCTCACACTTACCTTTCTCCATTCAATCAGTTGTCAAGTTCTGTTACTGATACCTTTATAACATCTTTTATGCCGCCCCCTTGTCTCCTCTGATACTACCACTACCCTGATACAAATGCACATCATCTTACACCTGGACTATATCAGTAGCCTTTCCCATTCCTCTCTGTTACTTAGCACAGTGCCTAGCTGCTTGTTGTGTTCAGCTGTTTCATTTGTCTTAACTCTTCATGACCCCATTTGGGATTTTCTTAGCAAAGGCCCTAGAATAGTTTGCTAATTCCTTCTCTAGCTCGTTTTTAACAGATGAGGAAAATGAGAATTTAATTAACTTGCCCAGAATCATGTAGTGAATATCTAAGGCTAGATCTGAACTCAGGTTTTCATGACTCCAGGCTGCCATGGTGCTCTAAATCCATTTTACTACTTATCCACCTGGCATTTAGTAGATGCAAAATACATGCTAGTTAACTGATTATCTTGTCTTCCTTTTCATTTTTTGTTATAAGGTATATGATTTGCTGGGTAGAAGAGCTGAGAGGAAATTGTAGTCAGAGATGGTCACAGATTCAGAATTGGAAGGTATATTAGAGATCATTTATTCTAATCCCTGCATTTTACTGGTAAGGAGATTGTGATCCAGAGGTTAAGTGACTTGCTGAGAGCCATCTAGCTGCACATTGGTGTCTAAAGAAAGAATCTCTATCCGAACTTAAAGTCCAGGATTCTATCCTATATGCTGCATAGCCTCTCAATATTGTTTGATTGTTATACAAAAACAAAAGGCATCATTTCTTTTTTAAATTTTTTTTATTAATTTTATAATTATAAATTTTTTGACAGTATATATGCATGAGTAATTTTTTTATAACATTATCCCTTGTATTCATTTTTCCAAATTTTCCCCTCCCTCCCTCTACTCCCTCCCCTAGATGACAGGCAATCCCATACATTTTACATGTGTTACAGTATAACCTAGATACAATATATGTGTGTAAATCCAATTTTCTTGTTGCACGTTAAGTATTGGATTCCGAAGGTATAAGTAACCTGGGTAGATAGACAGTAGTGCTAATATTTTACATTCAATTCCCCAATGTTCCTTCTCTGGTTGTAGTTGTTTCTGTCCATCATTGATCAACTGGAAGTGAGTTGGATCTTCTTTATGCTGAAGATATCCACTTCCATCAGACTACATCTTCATACAGTGTTGTTGTTGTATAGTGTTGTATAGTGATCTTCTGGTTCTGCTCATTTCACTCAGCAACAGTTCATGCAAGTCTCTCCAAGCCTTTCTGAATCCATCCTGCTGGTCATTTCTTACAGAGCAATAATATTCCATAACCTTCATATACCACGATTTACCCAACCATTCTCCAATTGATGGACATCCATTCATCTTCCAGTTTCTAGCCACTACGAAAAGAGCTGCCACAAACATTTTGGCACACACAGGTCCCTTTCCCCTCTTTAGTATTTCTTTGGGATATAAGCCCAGTAGTACCACTGCTGGATCAAAGGGTATGCACAGTTTGATAACTTTTTGGGCATCATCATTTTTTTAAAGGAGAAGAACATTGTGATAATTCACAGGAGATGAGATAAAACTCTAGACTAGAGTGATGGCAGAGTGTAAAGGAAAGAATCTCTACAAGTAATTGTGGAGATAAAAGTTTATCTGGCCTACATGGCCCTTAAAGGGAAAATGCTCTGTTTTGTGATCAGTGAGCTCAGTGTACCAAGACAACTGATCCTTTAATGTGATCATTATGGGGACATACCTTGATGTGCTATACCTGAGTGGAACATAATACACATCCCTCCCAGAGATGAAGGAAAATGGGTTTTGATGCAACTCAGACAATATGACTATAGGGTGATAACATTTGGTCTGTAATATACCTGCCTACCTTTCAACAGTTCATAAACATGATTTTTCACACCTGTAGTCATCTGCTTCAATATTATGATCTCAACAGATTATATTGAGTAACCACACACTATAATTAACTCTCCGCAAATACCACTTATATGCCAAGCTAGGAAAAGGCCTGTTTAGACAGAATTCTTAGAACATTAAGGGTTGCTAAAAATATAAAGGAAGAACCCCAGAACATGGATGCAGTTTAATACAGGCAGCCCTCGTGACCACAGAATATCTCAGCAGTTGTACTTTCACCATTTCTATCATACACTACTCATTGTTTTCTTCCTTCATTACTGACACTGAAGATGTCTTAGAACTTATAATGACTAGATAATAGGTCATTTAATCTAGGAGTTCAAGATATAGATTATCACCACTAGTATCACCCAGACTTATCCTAATCCTCAATGTTCTTATGGTAGAATCAAATGTCCTCTTTATCACTTTTGTGGTGATACTTTCTAAGATTGAACTATGATCTACTAGGCTCATCCTATTTCTGGAAAACTGTCTTCAGTAGAGCAACTCTATTGCTCTCTGAACTTCCTTTGAACAATATAAGGAGCTCAACACCTAGTGGCAGTCCATATTGACCATCATAATCTTATTGCATTGTAGTAACTTAGGACAACTTTAATAATTCAGTAGAAATATACTCTCACTAATATGCCAGAGTATAAATGGCAATCTTTCCATTCTTTTTCAGCCTGTTCAACTCTTGCCTACGTTTTCCTTTAAATCTTCCATAGGGGGTTCACCCAATAGGATGGGTTGATTCTATTGTGATAATTCTAAAAGAATTTATGCTTGTTATTTGTGGAAATATGTATAAGAGAATTGCACATGTTTAACATATATTGGATCACTTGCCATCTAAGGGAGAGGGTGGGGGGAAAGGAAGGAAAAAATTAGAACACAAGGTTTTGTAAGGTTAAGTAATGAAAATTATCCATGTATACATTTTGAAAATTAAAAAAAAAAGAATTTATGCTTATAGAATGGATCTTTTAAATGTACAACAAAGTTTTTTCATTTTATTAGCCTTCCTCAGTAAATCCGAGTCTCTCAGACTCATGATAAGTTGCAGTAGCCTCCAAGGTAATTGTGCCACAGGAAAGATGTAAAAGATCAGGGATGAAATTTTTGCCTTTCTAGTTTTAATCAGTTTCATGTTTTTTCTTTGGAACCAATTCAGGAAACCTTGTCCTTGGCCTCAGTTCTTTTTCCTTTAATTTCTTTCTAAACTTTTCTTGTTCACTGACCCCAAATGGAAATAATAAATTTCTTGGAAACAACTTAATAAATTCAGTTCTAAAACTTTTTTTTAATTGCTCCCTATATACAAGGCAATATATTAGACAATGGATCATTGTAACGTGCTCTCCTGGCAGTTACAATTACTAGTCTGTCCTAGACCCACCAGAGTACCTTTGACCACTGTCCTCTGCAGTGTGAGCTCTACCCGGCTCGCCTCCTCTGAGGCCTTCTAAGGTCTCTGGCCACAATCTCTTGAATCTATAGCTTAATAACCGGTAGCGCACTCAAGAACAACCACGTGTAATCTTAAAAGCCTTTATTATACCTACTCACATAATGCCCTGACTGATGCCCTGACTTGGTTGTTTCCCGAGTGAACACCTAGTCAGAAGCCCCATGTGTTCACTACCAAAACCCTTACCTCTTTTGGCTACCCATCTTGGCTTGGCCACCCAGGCTAGGGAGCCAGGGTGAAGAACGCCAGATTAAAGAGGGCGGTTGCTGCCTGCAGTGGGTTTACATAGGGCCTGTGAGGTCACACACACAGCCAATCAGCGAGAGAGTCACCCATTACGAAGCTATCAATATGGCCAGGATCCCGCCCAAGGGCAGTCCTAATAATATCCACAGAAATTATTTCCGGGCCTCAATCTCCCGATGCACTGTGTCCGCCCATTTAAAGGGCCCTTACAGATCATCCTTAATCCTTGAATCTACTTGGTTTTCTGGGTTAAGTGCTCTGTTACACCTAACCCTTAATTGGTTATCCCTTTTCTGACACTATTACTGTAAATGGATATATAGTTCTGATATCTACCTTCTTTCTCTACTTACTCTTATTCATCATATATTTCATACTATCAGTTCAGTTTGAGGAGAAAATGATATTCAAATTAAGAATACCACTTCATGGTAAGATAATTAGACATATGTATGAAAAAACTACTCAGTACCAGATTGGTGACACCTATGCCTTTCTGACTTAATATTTAACTAGAACTGTTTGTATGGCCTGGAATGTTGTGTTCCTTTGAGAGTCCCAAAGAGAATGACATCTTTAAAGCTCAGAATAACCACTGCCAACCTAGGATTCACCTGGGGTTCTGGATTGTGCCCAGTAGTAACTCCCATAATCCTAGGTTTATATTCAGATATTTAGGAAAATTCCTAATTGGAGGGCAGGTGATGAATCTCTCATATGCCTTCAAAATTATTAGTTTTATAATTTCTCCAGTCTGACTTATAAACAGGTTAGGATAATGTTCCCATCAACTCAAAAATCAAATACTACCATTCTGATAATATGCAAAGATGTATATGCTGTTGTCTTTTTTTGTCATTTTAAAGGTTTGAGGAAAGACACAAACAATTGGTTACCCAGCTGTTGAAGAAAATCTTTCTGTTCTCTCTAATAGGTAGTAAGTTGGTGTCATTTAATGCATCTGTTCCCTTTTTTTGCTTTATTTGGAGAGATACAGCTTATTTTAACTCTTATTTTATTCAGTGTCCCAAAGTAAATTGAGTATATACATCAATGAAGAATTTATTGGTATTTGTAAGCCATATATGAACCATAACTACAAAGAAAGAAAAATTAATTTTAATGAACACATTAAAGCATATGTCAAGATGAATGATATTTTTTTTTATTCATTTTTCCAAATTATCCCCTCCCTCCCTCCACTCCCTCCCCCCATGACAGGTAATCCCATACATTTTACATGTGTTACAATATAACCTAGATACAATATATGTGTGTAAATACCATTTTCTTGTTGCACATTAATTATTAGCTTCCGAAGGTATAAGTAACCTGGTTAGACAGACAGTAGTGCTAACAATTTACATTCACTTCCCAGTGTTCCTTCTCTGGGTGTAGTTATTTCTGTCCATCATTGATCAACTGGAAGTGAGTTGGATCTTCTTTATGTTGAAGATTTCCACTTCCATCAGAATACATCCTCATACAGTATTGTTGTTGAAGTGTATAGTGATCTTCTGGTTCTGCTCATTTCACTCAGCAACAGTTGATTTAAGTCTCTCCAAGTCTCTCTGTATTCCTCCTGCTGGTCATTTCTTACAGAGCAATAATAGATGAATGATATTTTTCAATATGTTCCTTTGAAGGATATCACTTTATTCCAAAAATGCTACTATTGATAAAAATGGATTAGGAACTTTGCATTTTGGATTTGCCTTCTGAGGGCAGTGGATAGAGCATTGGCCCTGAAGTCAGTTCAAATCTGACCTCTGATACTTAACATTATTAGCTGTGTAACCCTAGGCTAGTCATTTAACCCCAATTGCCTCTTTCCCTCTCCACCCAAAAAAAGAATTGTCTTCTGAGCAGAGTAGTCAGTTTGTAAACCACACAAAAAAGTTAATTTCATTACTGACCTCATTTTGTGAATCTCAAAAAAAACTTCAACATTAAGGGGATAGCATTTATCTTACTAGTAACAGAAGTTGTCTGTTGTTAATAGTGTTTAAAGTCTGGAAAACCATTCTCTTGGGAAAGGGAACACCTGAATAATATGTTCAAATACTTCAGGGATTCCTCATTTCTTACATGCATTTCTTAAATCAACTGAACTTGATTTTTAGGGCCCTCCTTGATCTACACATACATACCTGTACTTTGATGATATTATATTCAAACCATTAGCCAATTCAATTATCGTCTCCAGGTTATTCTGACATCTATATGGAATAATCTTCCCTTAAAACTGCAGTACCTACATTAGCCACCAGAGGATGCCTAACCTGCAATTTGTCCTACTGCTAAGGAAGATTCAAATGAATCTGTCACTCTGGCCAAACTGACTGAGATGATGGAATATGACTTTGAACTTTTGGAAAGTGAGAGGATTCTGGAAAGAGGCAGAGTAAGTCAGAAAATTCTAAATTCTTTATATTTCCCCCATAAACATGACAAAATTGAGCCTCAGGAGAACATAGAGCAGTTAAAAATAAATAATAGTTGGGACAGAATATTCGTTCTCTTGGGACAACTGGGAAAGATCTGAAGAAAGATACCAGGACTGAGGTTTGGCGCCTGTGAAATGTAAATATCTTCAGACTACTTCCAGTGAAATAGCAAGGGATAAACCCTTGAGTTGAGAGGTAACCTTGGAGAGGTGGTAACCAGTCACAGAAATTTTCACCTCCCAGTGAGGGAAGTCAGATGTCTGAGCAGGGAATCTCTTCTGATAAGGAAGGCCAGACTCAGCTAAGAACCAGCATACACCGAGTGAATACAAAAGCAGTGGGACAAGGGGTGCTGCTGGCCGTGGGCACTTACAAAAGGGTGGAGTAATTGGTTTGGGTTTAAGTCTAGAAAAACCGAAGGAGGTCCTGAGGTAAGAGGCACCATTCTCCATACCCCAGGACTGGAGATAAATACACCAATGATGACCTACTCTAACTGTAGAAAATAAAAATGAAGACCAGGAATCATCTTCAGAATAGGAGACTGAAAAAAAAGTGTCTCCTACCCCAAAGAGTAACATTAAATGGTTACCTACCCAAAAAGAATTCACAGAAAAATTCAAAAAAGACTTTAAAAACCAAATGAAATACATTGAGGAAAAACTAAAAACAAAACCAAGAATATTATGACAGCAAATTAGAAGAGGAGATTCAGAATCTTAAGGAAAAAAATGACTCCTTGAAAACTAGAAGTGAGTAAGGAAAACCAGCAAAATTATAAGAGATTAAGAAATAATAAAAACAAAGTATGAAGAATGAAAAAATAGAAATGAGTGTAAGACATTTCTTGAGAAAAACAATAGATCTGGAGAACAGACTAAGAAGAAAAGACATAATTAGAGTACTAGAAAACTACAATTTAAAAAATTGAGATTCAATAATACAAGAAATAATTAGGTGAAGTTGTCCTGAAGTATTATAACAAGAGGAGAAAATAGAAATAATAATAATAAAAATACCAACCAATCACCACCAAAAGAGATCCTTCAAGGAAAATTTACAGGAACATTGTAGCTTAAATTCTTAAATCCCCAGATTAAGGGTAAAATATTACAAGGAACCAGAAAAAAAGGAACAATTCAAATATGATAGAGATTAGAATCACACAAAAAGTTAATCATAATCCTGAATGGGGGAAAAATTGACAGTCAATGAATTGCTAGACTTAAAGGATTTTTGTTGCAAAAAGACCTGAAGTTAATAAAATTTGACATAAAAGATCCAAGTGAAATATAATGTAAACATCAAAGATTAATTTCAGGGTACTCAATAAACTGTTTTATATGTGCATATGTAAACTATATGTCTTAAGATGGTCATTAATAAAGGGGTTATTAGAAAGTTGAATATGATGTGATTACAAAAAGCAAAGCCATATAAGAAAAGGCAAAAAGAGTAATTAGGATATATGAATGAGATGTAAGAGGAAGAACTGACACAAAAGAATTAGATCAGTAAGGAGAACTTTTTTGTTTTCTAATAAATTCTATTCCTGATCATTCTCATGCCTCTGTTCTTAGCACTCCAAAGAATGTTCAATAGCAGGTTGGCTTTAGGAATCTAGAACCCAAATTCTGAGTCACCACTTGGCTACATGATAGGTCTACTAATTAATAATTAATCTATTTTTCTTTCATTTTGCCTCTTCTGTTTCTCCAGAATAATTTTGCCTCATCTCTGTCTGTTTCTTCCCATTTTCAAAGCTCAGTTTAAATGTAACTTGTTAGACTTTTTGGTTCCTTCCTTTATGCCCCTCTAGGTACTCTCCTCCTTCATGTAACTGTAGCACTTTATATTTTTCTCAGCATTCTCAGAGTGTGCTGATTCCTTCCCACTTGGCATTTTACCTTATAATCATTTGTCAAAGAAACATTCTACCCTATACTCTTGTTATTTGTGTATAAGTCTTACATACCCTACTAGATTATAAATTCTTTCAAGTTAGAAATTGTCCTGTCTTTGTATTCACTATTTTTACCTAGCACATTGCCTCTCATATAGTAAATTCAGAATAAATATTTGCTGGATTAGATTGAGCTGAAATCAGAAGAATCAACAGAAATACATGATCTTTGGAAAGCTACATAAGTCATCTTGACAAATAAGTTTACAGTTGTGTGGCCTGTTCAACTATACACTCTTTCCACTTGTTTTTTCTATCAAAGATCTTGCCCTGCCAACCATCATCTTGGGTTACTTTCACAATCCACTGCCTCACTTCCAGTCATGTGTTACTGAATAAAGCTGGAGAAAATGGCACAACCATGCTGACTGGGTCCAGTACAAATGTATAATTTTAACTTAGCTCTCACTATGGCAAGGCAAGCTTTTCACATCTCCCTAATTGACTCAGAACAACAGCTTTTCCAAAACTTTTCAACCCTTTTCAAACCTCTCACAGGTGCTTTTGCCAATGCCTTTTCAGCTGAGACCCTTGCTTCATGTCTCACTGAAAAAAAAAAAAAAGAGAGAAACCCTTTGCCAAAAATTGTCTCTTCTCTGTTTGTAATTTCATACCACTCAGATTCTCTTTGTTGCCATCTTCTCCACTCATTTCACATAATGAAGTGAACTTTGTCCTGGAAAGGGATAAATGCACAAGTAATCCCTTTCTGTCTTTTTCCAGCAGATTTCCCCCTTTATCTTCTGTACTTCCTCATTTATCTTTAACCGATTCCTGTCTACTTCCTACTTCCCAAATGCCTACAAATATGCCCATCTCTTCTTCCCTCAAAAAAACCTCACTTTACCCTTATTTCTATATCTGTCCTACATCTCATCTTCCTTTTGCCACTAAATTCCCAAAGAATACTCTTTACAATATATACCTCTGTTTACTTCTCATTTCCTTAACTCTCTATAATTTTTATTCTAGCCTCATCATTTAATCAAAACTGCTTCCCAAAGTTACTAACCATTTCATTTTTTAATATCGCATATAATTTATTTAATATTTTTCTCCAATTATATTTAAAATAATTTTTTACATTTTTAAATTTTTTGAATTCTAAGTTCTCTCCCTTATCCCTACTCACAATTAAAAAACCACATATGAAGTTATGTAAAAACATTTCCATAAAAGTCAAATTGTGAAAGAAAATGTAGATCTCCCACCTAATAAAAATGAAAACCTCAAGAAAAGTTTAAAAAAAAAAAAAAAAAAGAGCGAGAAGCTTCAATCTGTATTCTGGCCCAATCAGTTCCTTCTTTGGATACGGATAGGATTTTTCAGCCTAAGTACTTCAAAGTAGTCATGGATGTGTACTATTGAGAATAGCAAAATCATTTATAGCTGGTCATCCCAGAACATTATTAATACTTTGTTGTAATATACTTTTCATTTGGTTTGAATACATGGAGGACTTTCCAGGTTGTTGTTTTTTCCTGAGATCATTCTGTTCATCATTTCCCATGGAACAATAATATCCCAATCACAAACACAATTAATGGACATCCCCTTAATTTCCAATATTTTTGCTTTGAGAAGAGAGCTTCTATGAATATTTTTGTATATATAGGTCATTTTCCTTTTTTTAATGTTTTGCTATTCATGCCTAGTAGTAGTGGTGTGTTAGGTCAAAAGATATGCATAAATTTATAGCCTGTTGGGCACAGATCACATCTTTTGATCATTTATCAATTGGGGCATGGTTCGTTTTATAAATTTGACTCAGTTTCCTCTTTCTAACCATTTCTTGCCTGCCAAATGTATTTTTTCTCAATCCTTATCGTTCTTTTCTTTTCTTTTTTTTTTTCTTTTTTTTTTTTTTGGCTGAGGCAGTTGGGGTTAAGCAACTAACTTGCTCAGGGTCACACAGCAAGGAAGTGTTAAGTATCTGAAGTCAAATTTGAACTTAGGTCCTCCTGATTTCAGGGCTGGTGCTGTGCTAATAAACTCATCTTTCTTGACTTTGCTACAGCCTTTGACACAATTGATTATAATTTTCTCCTTGATAACTCTAGGTTTTAGGGGAGCTACTTATTTCTTTTCAGTCTCTTTTACTGTATCTTCATCCAGTTCATACTCATTAAGAATGGGTTATTCCCAGTTTTGTCTTTTATATTGTTTGTTAGTAATATTAAAAATTCCTATTACTTAAATTATCATCTCCCTTTATTTTATTTCACTTCATAGTATTTTTATATATTCTCTTTGCATTATTTCTCCCTTTATGTTCACATATTTATATTTATATATTATTTTACTTAATAATAAACCTCATCAGTTCTTGGGGTTTCATTTATGATCTCTGTGCAAAATAACTCTCAGAACTATTTATCTAGCCCCCATCTTTCTGCTGAGAAGCAGCTAGTGGCTCAATGAATAGAACTCTGGGCCTGGAGTCAGGAAGACTTGAATTCTGCTCCTAACTTGCCTTGCTATTTATTATTTAACCTCTTCCCTCCATGGATCCCTTCCTTCTCTTCTTCCCACACCTTTTACTTACCCCTCTTTCCATCCTTTTACCCTTATTTCTTTTAGATTTTGGAGGGTGCATATATACCATTCATGGTATATATGCAATGTTGCCTATTTAACCCATTCCCGATGTGAATAGGTTTTCACTTCTCCCCCCTCTAATGCCTCTGTGTCTCTTCTTCCTCTGTACCTCATTCGTATAATAAAATTACTATTTTTACCTTAACTCTGCCCCAATCTTTTTTTTTATCTATCCTATTGCTGATGTCAATCTTAAACATATGGCACACATTTCCCATATAAAAAATAAACAATTTGTCCATTTTTAAGTTCCTTAAAATTGATCTTTGATAAAGGCTCTTATATATTAAATTTTCTAAAGAGTTCAGGTTTAGTTGATAGACCTGAAAATCTGCAAGTTCCTTGAATGTTCATTTTTTTTCAAAATTCAATATTATGGATAATTTTTCTGGATATGTTATTTTTGGCTGTAAGTCTGTTTTTTTTTTTGATTGTTGGTAGATAGTTTCCTGGGACCTGCAATCTTTTATTGTGGCTGCCAAGAAGTCCTATATGATTCTAATTGTAACTCCACAGTATGTGAATTTTTTTTTCTTATTTCTTGTAAAATTTTCTCTTTCATGTGGGGATTTCAAAATTTGGCAGTAATACTCTTGTGTGCTTTTCCCTTTTCTAATTCTTTTTTTTTAAATAGTTTTTATTTACCAGATATATGCATGGGTAATTTTACAACATTGACAATTGCCAAACCTTTTGTTTTAATTTTTCCCCTCCTTCCCCCCCACCCAGATGTCAGGTTGACCAATACATGTTAAATATGTTAAAGTATAAAGTAAATATAATATACGTATACATGTCCAAACAGTTGTTTTGCTGTATAAAAAGAATCAGACTTTGAAATAGTGTACAATTAGCCTGTGAAGGAAATCTAAAATGCAGGTGGACAAGATTAGAGGGATTGAGAATTCTATCATCTCCTAGAGTTCTTTTGCTGGGTGTAGCTGGTTCAGTTCACCACTGCTCTATTGGAACTGCTTTGGTTCATCTCATTGTTGAAAATAGCCACATCCATCAGAATTGATCATCATATAGTATTGTTGTTGAAGTATACAACAATCTCCTGGTCCTGCTCATTTCACTCAGCATCAGTTCATGTAAATCTCTCCGGGCCTTTCTGAAATCATCCTGTTGGTCATTTCTTACAGAACAATAATATTATATAATATTCATATACCACAATTTATTCACCTTTTCTAATTCTTAATCTTGATGTTTTCCCTCTGAGTTTATCCTAAATATATATATATATATCTTATTTGTCTATAGTTGTTTGCATACTGTCAACCCCCCCCATCCCATTTTAAATTGGAAATTACTTGAGAGCAGGGACTGTTTTTTGGTTTTTGCTTTTTTAAAATAGCTTTTTATTTACAAAACAGATGCATGGGTAACTTTTCAATAATGACCCTTGTAAAAACTTTTGTTCCAACTTTTCCCCTCCTTCCCTCCACCCCCTCTCCTAGATGGGAGGTAGCCCAATACATGTTAAATATGATAAAGTATATATTAAATACAATATATGTATACATATTTATACAGTTATTTTGCTGCACAAGAAAAATTGGATTTAGAAAGAAGGTAAAAATAACCTGAGAAGAAAAAAAAGTGCAAGCAAACAATAACAGAAATGAGTGGAAATACTATGTTGTGGTCCACACTCATTTCCCAGTGTTCTTTCGCTTGGTGTAGCTGGTTCTGTTCATCACTGATCAATTGGAACTGATTGGGATCCTCTCATTGTTAAAGAGAGCCACGTCCGTCAGAACTGATCCTCATATAGTATTGTTGTTGAAGTGTGTACTGATCTCCTGATTCTGGTCATTTCTTATAGAACAATAATATTCCATAACATTCTTATACTACAATTTAGCCATTCTCCAATTGATGGGCATCCATTCAATTTCCAGTTTCTAGCCACTACAAAGAGGGCTGCCACAAACATTTTTGCACATACAGGTCCCTTTCCTTCCTTTAAGATTTCTTTGGGATATAGGCCTAGTAGTAACACTGCTGAATCAAAGGGTATGCACAATTTGATAACTTTTTGAGCATAGTTCCAAATTGCTCTCCAGAATGGTTGGATCCATTCACAACTCCACCAACAATGAATCAGTGTCCCAGTTTTCCTACATCCCCTCCAACATTCATCATTATCTTTTCCTGTTATCTTAGTCAATCTGAAAGGTGTGTAGTAGTATCTCAGAATTGTCTTAATTTGCATTTCTCTGATTAATAATGATTTGGAACACCTTTTCATATGAGTAGAAATAGTTTCAATTTCATAATCCGAAAATTGTCTGTTCATATCCTTTGACCATTTATCAGTTGGAGAATGGCTTGAATTCTTATAAATTTGAGTCAGTTTTCTATGAGGCCTTTATCAGAATCTTTAACTGTAAAAATGTTTTCCCAGTTTATTGCTTCCCTTCTAATATTATCTGCATTAGTTTTGTATAAAAGCTTTTTAACTTGATAGAATCAAAATTTTCTATTTTGTGATCAATAATGATCTCTAGTTCTTCTTTGGTCACAAATTCCTTCCTCCTCCACAAGTCTGAGAGGTAAACTATCCTATGTTCTTCTAATTTATTTATAATCTCATTCTTTATGTCTAAATCATGAACCCATTTTGATCTTATCTTGGTGTCCAGTGTTAAGTGTGGGTCAATGCCTAGTTTCTGCCATACTAATTTCCAATTTTCCCAGTAGTTTTTGTCAAATAATGAATTCTTATCCCAAAAGTTGGGGTCTTTGGGCTTGACAAACACTAGATTATGAAAGTTATTGACTCTTTTATCCTTTGAACCTAACCTATTCCACTGATCAACTAGTCTATTTCTTGGTTTTGGTGACCGCTGCTTTATAATATAGTTTTAGATTTGGTATGGCTAGGCCACCTTCATTTAAGTTTTTTTTTTTCATTAGTTCTCTTGAAATTCTTGACCTTTTGTTCTTCCAGATAAATTTTGTTGTTATTTTTTCTAAGTCATTAAAATAGTTTTTTGGGAGTCTGATTGGTATAACACTAAATAAATAGATTAGTTTAGGTAGTATTATCATCTTTATTATATTCACTCAATCTGTCCAAGAGCACTTAATCTTTTTTTCCAATTGGTTAGATATGACTTTGTGTGGAAAGTTTTTTCTAATTTTGCTCATATAGTTCCTGACTTTCCCTTGGCAGATAGATTCCCAAATATTTTATCCTATCTTCAGTTACTTTAAATGGAATTTCTCTTTGTATCTCTAGCTATTGGATTTTGTTAGTGATGTATAAAAATGCTGATGATTTATGTGGGTTTATTTTGTATCCTGTAACTTTGCTAAAGTTGTGGATTATTTCTAATAGTTTTTTAGTAGAATCTCTGGGGTTCTCTAAGTGTACCATCATATCATCTGCAAAGAGCGATAATTTGATTTCCTCATTACCTACTCTTAATTCCTTCCATCTCTTCCTCAACTCTTATTGCCAAAGCTAGCGTTTCTAATACAATATTGAATAGTAATGGTGATAGTGGGTAACCTTGTTTCACTCCTGATCTTACTGGAAAAGGTTCCAGTTTATCCCCATTACATATGATACTTACTGATGGTTTTAAATATATGCTACTGACTATTTTAAGGAAAAGTCCATTTATTCTTATACTCTCAAGTGTTTTTAATAGGAATGGATGTTGGATTTTATCAAATGCTTTTTCTGCAACTATTGAGATGATCATATGGTTTTTGTTAAATTTGGTTATTGATATAGTCAATTATGCTAATAGTTTTCCTAATATTGAACCAGCCCTGCATTCCTGGTATAAATCCTATTTGGTCATGGTGTATTATCCTGGGGATGATTTTCTGTAACCTTTTTGCTAATATTTTATTTAAGATTTTAGCATCAATATTCATTAGGGAAATTGTCCTATAATTTTCTTTCTCTGTTTTCATCCTACCTGCTTTAGGTGTCAGCACCATGTCTGTGTCATAAAAAGAATTTGGTAGGACTGCAGGACTATTTTTTGCATGTCTTTGGATCCCTAGTATACAGTTTATTTGGATCCCTTTGTATTCCTATATATGCTAGGCGTACCATATGCACTTAGTAACTAGTATTTGACTTATTAGTCTTTAAAGGATTCAGCTTCTGCAATTGGAAGAGACAAGAATTTTCTTCAAATACTTGAAGGGAACTGACAGGGTTCAAGGATGATCATAACAGACACTTGGAAACTTGGAGCAAAATTAGAACAATAATTAAAGAATCCCAGGATTCATGTTAGCTAACTAGTTTAATAATGTTTACTAGTTAGCTAACATGAATCCTGGGATTCTTTAGTTAATAATAAAAAAAAACATTATTAAACTCCCTATTATGTGCCAGACCCTGTGCTAAACACTGGGGATAGCAGAGTTAAAAGTCCCTTCCCTCAAGGAGCTCACAATCTAATCACATAAGATTTGAACCAGAGTGTTCACTGTATGCGTTAGAGATGGGGGAAAGAACTCCCAATAGGCCAGAATCATAAAGACCACTAAGAGAAGTAAAATCTAAAATTAGTGATAGTAAACTCAAAGAAAAATGGATCCCTGCTGGCTCACATTAACTTAGAAAACCATAAATTAAAATCATTTATGTTGTATTTTTTTTTTTAAAAAACATTTCCTAGTACATTTTAAACTGGTTTGGGCTGCACTTCACTACTTGGTCACAAGTTTGACACCTCTACTATATATGACTGCAGGATCAGTTTAGGAATGATGTGAAATCCAAAGAACAAATTTTGGTGACTGCATAGAAAAGCAGAACCTTTCTTATCTAGAGATCTAAGAACCAAGAGGACTAAAGAATGGAGATACAGTACAACTTAGAACCAGAAGATACAACCTGAGAGCTCATGTTATGGAAAAGTTGAAACACAAATTCTTGGAAAGGATGAGAATCCCATCCATGTACTAACCTGATTGTGCTGTAAACTTGAAGCACATTTAACTTGGCCTAGAGTTCAAGTCAAATAAACCTGAAATTAGAAAAATAAATTATATCTGAGAACTCCCTAAACATAGTCAACCAGAACTATCTGTAGTTTAAAATTTCATTATTTGTCTACTATATTTTGTTATTTTTATTTCCTTTGAAATTCACATTTTATTTTGAAAAATTTTAAATGTGTTTCTATAGAACAAAGTGGAAAGAGAGTTTGTCTATACCTAGATTTAAATCGAGAGGAAGATTGGAAAACTTTGAGAAGCTACATATATATATAGTAGTAATGGTGGATATCTTATCTTAAAATATCAGAAAAAAATAGAACTAAGACAAACAGAAAAGTCAGAGTTTAGGATAAAATGAACCCACGGTAGAAATGAGTGGGGTTGATCTCATTCTGCCAGTAATTTTCCTTTGTGGTTTTTCTTAACTAGAATTGGATCTGAAGAAGCAATGCCATTGGTCAGGCTAAAAATTGACCATACCTCTGGAAGTTTTAAATAACTTGAGTCTGCCAGCTGTTGAGAGTTTCAGCCAGTCTAGACCAAAAATACTTTGTGCAGTTTGACCCTTGCACACTAAAGAGAGAGGATCCTCTCTAAATCCTCTTAAATCCTCTTCATTCCGTCAACCATAGCATGTATCACTTAGGAAGACCCTCATTGTGTAGTTGCAGAGTCATTTCAAGAAGTTTGAAGCACAAAGGGACAAAGCTACATACTCTTTCCAAGCAAACATCGACACAGAGACTTGGTCACTGAAGGCTGAAAGTTTCAACGAACATGATTGACTGGTGGTAGCAAAGAAGAGAGCTGACTACGATTGGAGAGAGTATTATTCTTGAAAATCAAGAGCAGATATGCACAGATGGGGAGCAAATCCTGCAGAGAGGAAGCAAGACTCTGTGAACTCAACTAAGTTACCTGTCCAGGGAGAAGCCTCATGAGACTGACCTGAGGAGAGAGAGAGCACAGAATCTCTGTAGTTCTGGAGTGGAGATGGCTTAGTCACATGCATGTGCCTCATGACCATTGTACTCAAAAGTTCATGCCTACTGTTCCCATGGACATTATTTATGAAAGTATGTGCCCTATATTAGTCAGAGAAGTATTTTGTGACTACTATTCTTCCTATGTTCAGGTTTTCCAGCTGTGTCCCAACTCTTCATGACCTCATGTTGGTCTGCCATTTCCTTCTCCAGCTCACTTTACTATGAGGGAATTGAGGCAGAGTTAAGTGTCTTGTCCAGGGTCATACAGCTAGTAAGTGTCTTGAGGCCAGATTTGAATTCATGAAGAGGAGTCTTTCTGACTCCAAGCCCAGCACTCTTATATCTCCTGTGCTTCCTAGCTTCTCATTCTTCCTATACCATTTTAATAAATATCTTTACTTAGAGCTAATTGTATCTCCTGACTATTAAAGGCAATCAGATTGGTTGTGGGAGTTCAGATTCACAAGGTACCTCAAAACCGGTACCCAAAGATCTAAATCATAAACCTATGATTGTCAAATTTGGGCAGATGAATATAAAAGTATTTAGTAAAATATTTCATAATCATGAAGAATTAGGGGAAAGAATCTAGAAAGAACAGGATGGAAACTGAGAACCTAGACTTAGCTGCACAGTCACTGATCTTTGCAATTGATTTGCGTCAACTTGTTCCAACTCTCAGCCTGAATTCAGAAGGAAAAAAAAAAAGGAATATCAAGAGTGAGGGATTTCATCTGCTCTAATTTGCACATGTTCCAACATTATTGTTATTATTATTTGCTTGGTGTAATGAGGAAATGGGGTGATAATATGCATGTGTGCTTGCCCTAACCACATGTTGAACAAAACAAGTGAAGGGGGGTGAAGCTTGTAGCCATAGAACAACTCAGTGGAGAGTAAGCAACTATCGTCCTTGGTTCTAAGCCTATTAGTATCAGGAAATCCATGTTGCTAATAACTTTAGAATGCCAATTACTATAGTGAAGTGATTTCAAAGATCAAGCTGCTGTTCTGCTACTGTAGTAGCTGCTTCTTCCAGGGTGTAATGTTTATTTATTACCATAAGTCTCCAGCAAGTGGGGTTAGGTTACCCTGAATTGTAATTCTCATGGGCTTTTAGTAGGCTAAAGCCCTAATAGATTAATAACTCACGTAGTAATATGTTGTATCAGAAAAAGCACAATTCACAGTCAGAAGACTTTATATCAGATTTTAGCTCTTCTACTTCATGTATAATCTCAAGTTGTTTAACTTCTCTGAATCAATTTTCTCAGCTCTCAAATGACAGGATTGAATTAAAATCCCTTTTAGCTATAAACCTCAGGATCCTGAATTTTGAGTGTTTTTTTCCCTTTGTATAATCAAAGAGTTATCCATTAGCACCTAATTAGTGAATTTATTGGGAATTCCAGGTAAGGAAATGCATTATACCAATATAGATCAATAACTTTTTCTACAACTTGTATTTTTAGAAAGCTGCTTGGGACACCGAAAAATTAAGAAACTTGCCAAGAGTCATGCAGCTGGGAAGTGTCCAAAGACAGGACTTGAATCCAGGCCTTGAATGGAAATCTGACTTTCTGTCCATGAAGCCAGATAGCCTCTCAAATTATATACTTAACATATATTCAAGTGAAAGTGGCCTAGTATCTAGAAAGAAAAATTAGCATATTGAAATCCCATAGGATATTGTTATATAAAGACATTGCCTGGGCAATATCCTGGCAGATGGAGCAGATTCCAATTCAGGGTTGTATCCCTATTGCATGAAATTAATGTGTCTTTCTGAAATTTAAGCACAGCATTCATAGAGACCACAGCATAGTGGATAAAGAGCTGGCCTCAGATTCAGGCAGTCCCTGGTGTCAGGGACTGCCTGTTTACATCCTAACTATATGTTGAAGGCATAACTGTCTTTCCTAACATCCATCTCTCCTGTCACCTACATTCAAAACCTTGATGTCATCTTTGCCTCCTTACTCTCACTCATCCTACATATCTAATCATTTTTTCCAATCTTGTCATTTTGCTTTTACAATATCTCTCAGATCCATTCAGATCCTCATTACCTCTCACCTGGATTTTTGCAATAATCTTCTAATTAGTCTCCTTATCTCATGATTTCTCCCTACACAGCCGCTAACATGGTTTTCCTAAAAAGCAGGTTTGACCATGTCATTTCCTTGCTCAATAGACTCTAGTGGCTCTCTATCATTTCAGGAACTAAATTTAAGCACCTCTATTTGGCATTTGAACCTAATCTAAATTTTCAGCATTATTACACATTACTTTCCTTGTTCACTCACTATGGTCCAGCCAAACTAGCCTTTTTACTCTTTATCATCATATAAGACAGTCCATTTGCTGTCTCTATTCCTTTCTATTTTCTATTCACCATAAGCCTAAAATCCACTCCTTTCTTACCTCCACCTCTTAAAATTCCTCATTTCTTTTAGGGGTCAGATCAACTGTCACCACTCACACAAAGCCTTTTCAATCCCTTTAGTTGCTAGTACTCCCACCCCCACCCCAATTGCCTTGTATATATGCAAAATCCCACAGCCAGAAATATATTGGGACAACACATGCTAGGAATACCCTCACTCACCAAGGGGTCCTGGCTTTATGCCTAACACTTAACAAAGGGGATCAAGCTCTTCTTGTACTCTTGTGCCTCATTTTTCCCTATTGGGAAAACATTGGAGGAAATCTCTTATAGCTTAGACTTTGTCTACTATGTCTGAGATTCCCCCAGTATAAATTAATAGAATAATTTCTAGACATATATGCAATATAGAAAGTAGATGAGGTATAGATAGGACAGCTATTTATTTCCTCTATCACAAAAGAAATGTTTAAAACACAAATGACTCATAAGTGTGCATTCACAGATACATAAAGCACGATCCAGGAATCCATAACTCTTATTATACTCTCCTGGGAGAATTACACTCAAAACATTGAAACTTGAAACACTTTATTGTCTTCATCTTAGCCTTGCTCTGCCTAAGCATCTCAATGAAGCTGTCCTAGCAAACTTGATTTAGGCTTATCATCCTAACTGTGGTCATCCTCAGAAAATTGTGGAAATCACCTCCCACTGAGCAAATAGTATCTTGGTCCTCTCAGACTTACAAGGTTGTTGCCAAGTTAGAACCAGTTTGTAAGATCTGGTCTCAGATTCATTCACAAGCACATGTTATTTCTGTCATACGCATGCAATCACTATCTCTGCTAAGGAGAAGAGGAAAGTACCTTCCCTTATCACCATCCCCAATGAAAGGTCAAAAGAAAGGCTCAAAGAGTCCCAACAGCTCTACAGATGAGAAAAGAAAGTAATCATAGAAACTGCCTTTCCTTTTAAAGTTAGTTGAGCACAGTATGCAAGTTCTTCTTGTGTCAGTCCTCTTTTACACAGTGTGCCATCAGGAGACCAAGATACCAAGAAGGGGGCCTCCAAGGGGGCTGCACCATCCCAAAGTGAAAATCCTTCAGTACTGCTAAGGAAGGGCTCTGAACACATGCTCATGTTTGTCACTTTAGTTATATCTATTTTGTACATATTGTAAATACACATTTATATTTTCATGTCTGTAAGATCTTTAAGGGCAGGAACTGATCTGTATCTCAAGTACCCAGCAAAGTGCCTTGACAGCATATAATAAGAACTTACTAAAGGCTGATTGATTATGATCCTAGACAAGCCTCTGCATTTCTCAGTGCTCTGGGCAACTCTCCATCATGCAGAGGACCTGCAAATCTACTTTGAGAGAGAGTGATTGCTCCCTAGGTTTCCATTACAGTGAGGATAAAAGAGAGCCTTAACAAAGGGATGGAGGGGGGCAATAGGATCAGGAAGAGCTTCCCTCTAACAGAAAGTAGCTCCTAAACTGACCTTGAAGGAAGATGAGAATTCTAAAAAAGAGATGGAGATGTACTGTACGTACAAGTATAGGGACCAGATTTGCTGCATATGGAGATGATTGAGTTTTGAGAACAGCCAGAATTAATCAAATTTGGCCAAAATGTGGAAAGAATAAAGGAGAATAATGTGAAACAGATTGAAAAGGCAGGTTAAAGCCTAAATGTTAAGAAATTTTTATATTTTATCCTAGAGGTAATAGTCACTGAGGGTTTTTGAACAAGGGAATTGCAATGATCTATTCTCTTCTGTCAGTTTTGTTATAATGAGCAATACTAGTAGGCTATCATGTAAAGTCTATCCTACATTTTTATTCAGAGATTTAAAAGGATTATACAGGTAAAATTATTCATGCTAATGAATGACATCTCAGACAGTATTTTTGACCATTTTATATTACTGAGTTCCGCTTCTAGGCAACCCAAAAAAAAGGTCTCCTACCTTACATCTACCCTGACTAGACATTAGTGCTCTCCCACTCACCATTTGATTACCTGGTCATTGCCCTAAGAAATACAGAAAATGATTTGGATTTGGGGAGTAGTACTTTAAAAACATAAATAGAAACACAAAATGGCTTGTGACTTAGTCTTCACTCCAGGAGGTTAATAATGCAATAAGTGAAATTCCAGAGGAGCTTTTTGAAGCTCTGTCTATAAGAGAACTGAGCCAGTTTGTCTGCTCCACCAGACATCCTCCCAGAATGTTGGGAACACATTCCTAGATTTTTTGCTCCATAGGGTTTTTCTGCTCAAGGCTTTCAGGGGCAGAATTTTGGGATTTTAGCCTTAGATACAAAGGCCCCAACATATCCTAAGCACGTTCCAAAGTTGTTCCAAAAGTTTTCAGTTGGCAGAAAATAGATTGGCTTCTAGAGTTTATAGAAACAAGAATGGTACTTAGGGGGTGGTGCTGATACTTAAGGGCAAATTGGCATTTCTCTTCAGGAATTCAGCTCAATTCAACAAGTATTTCTTAAATTCTTTATTGTATGTGAGATAAGCTAAATCAAGCACAAAATCTATTGGTTATTAAAAAGTAAAGGCTGATTTGGGTTTTCATATCACAAATTTGCTTATATCCTGAGTAAACAAAGAAAAAACCCCAAATCCTAATTCCTTACTTGAGTGTATTTTCCCAACCTAGCAGATAAAGTCTGTTTTTATATCTTAACTGCTAAATGCTGGATCTATTGAAATTTAGACTATCAGTCAATGTTCTGGGGCTCATAAGTAAAGGATTGAAGTGAAATTCCTCTACCTTGGGAAGCTTTGAGAACTTCCCTTGAGCAAGGAACAGAGAAACTTCCTTTTTCTAAAATATTTCTAGCTTTTAAGTACTGGTGATCCTAATGGCTTATTCCTTTTTTTTTTTTTTTTCTTTTTTTTTCTTCTCCTCACTATATAGTCTCTGTGTGCCCTTATCACTGATTATCTCTGGAATCTTTATATTCAATTTTAATCTGTCTCCTAAAGTCTAGTCCCACCTCACTGACTCCCTGATAGGGATCTCCACCTGAATGTCCAATTTACATTTCTTATTCCACATATCCAAAAAAGCATTCTGCACTTTTTGCTCTAAATCTACATTTCCCTCCTATTTATTAAAGACCTACTCAGTGGAAAGCACTGGGGGATACAAAGACAACACATCTTTGCCTCTATAAGATTAAATTATGGTAACATGGAATGGGTGGGATGGAGAGTGCAGTATGTATATAAGTAAGTAAAGTTTAAGGGGAAGATTGTACCTGACAAGTGCTAGATGGCACATGAACCATCCTTGAATGATTGGTCAGAGATTCTTATCAGCACAGGTGAGAAGGGAGGATGTTGGCAGAGAAATACAAACAAGCAAGAGAGGAACTAATTTGAGAAACAACTTCCTCAGTATTGTGTGGTACGGAAATGGTGAGGGGTCACCATTTAATAAAAAAGCTGGAGAGAGCTCTAGAGAAAAGCAAAGTTTATTGTACTTTCTCTCGAGAAGGGCGTCCCACTCCTCGAGTAGACAATCGAAGGGAGGAAGGACCTCCTGTGGGCAGGACAGCACCTTTAATCCCTAATGCAAAACGCCCCCTCCCACCACTGACCCTCATCCTCATTGGCTGAGAATCTTACATTCTAAACGCGAGATCTACCCATGAAATTGAACTTGACCAATAAGTACATAGTTGCCCATATTTGGATGAAATAGGGAGATGATATCATAGGAGGGGAAGGCAATGCCCTTTGCTCGAACTTCAGAGTCCTTCAGGCCTACTCGAACTCTGAAGTAGATGGAAGCCATACTCGATTTTCACAGCTGTCTTGAAAGATCTCACCTCATCTCATTCAGTATTATAGAGGGTTTTACCATCTTCCCACTTGGTTAAATTCAGGATTCTAGAGTCTCTATTTTTCCATCTCATTTATCAAATGCAAATCTTGTTATCTCTCCTCCTCAAGATCTTCTATCTGCCCCCTTCTCTCCACTTAGATAGCCACCACCCCCTTCTTTAGGCAACTGTTGTGATAACCTCCTAAGTGGTTTACCAGTTTCCAGTCTCTTCTCTCATCTAACCTTCATCTCCCTACTTAGAAGCCTTCCATTGGCTTCTGACATTTAAGACCCTCTGCAAATTGGCTACAGCCAATTTTTATTCCCCTTTGCAACACATTGTTCATTCCAGCCAAACTGGATTACAAGCTGTAGTCCAAACATGACATTCCATCTCCTGCATGTGTGCATTTGCAAAAATCATTTCTTATAGTACCTAGAATGTCCTTTCTCCTCCTTTCTATCTCATAGAATCTTTCACTTCCTTCTAGGTTCAACTTAGCAGTCTTCTTTTTTATAACTAATTGTTAATATCCTTTCCCTTTTCAAATTATTTTGAATTGATTTGTACATAGATTGTAACTCATCTTCCATTATATAAAGTCCATGAGAGCTTTTTTTGTTCTTTGTAGCCCCAGCAAATAACACAGTCATGTTTGTTGAATTGAAATTTCCAGTACCAGGGCAGCTAGGTGGCGCAGTGGATAGAGCACCAGCCTTGAATTCAGGAGGACCCGAGTTCATATTTGGTCTCAGACACTTAACACTTCCTAGCTGTGTGACCCTGAGCAAGTCACTTAACCCCAGCCTCAGAAAGAAAAAAAAGAGAGAGAGAGAGAGAAATTTCCAGTACCCTTAAGTAGGTAAGGTTAACTAAGACTAGGGTTACAGGCAATCAAATTCTACAAACCAGAGACTAGATCATAACAGGCTCCTATTTGGAAAGTCCTGAGAATCCCAAGGAAGAGGGCACAGTAAGATCCAGCTTATTCCTAGCAAGCAGCCACTCTAGTTGGATAGGCCTCTCTTCCCTTCTTGTTCCTATCATGCCTGTCTTAGTGTTTGACTATAACTCATCTGGACAACAGTCCTGGGAGGTTGGTAAGTTGGATTTAACTATGGCATGAAGAGTTCTCAGAATCATAGATCCTGAGCTCCCAAGTTTCCTCAGAGAGGCTAGGGGCATAGTTAAGAATGAAATGAAGTTTCCTGCCTTGCAGACCAGGGCTTTTACTGCTGGGCACCATGCCTCTATCCTAGATATGGCTAGCTTCCAGGCAGAAATTAAATCAAACCCATATCTCTGCAGAAGTTTGGTTGCTTCTGAGATTATATAGTTTTTCCTATTGTTTGAAAATCAGAAAATTTGCATGGAGTGCCTACCCTTTACCTCCCTCAGACTACTCCAATTCTTGGCTTGTTGTTTCTATCTTGGTAGTGAGTCAGTTGTAAATGGAAAGCCCTGGAGTCACCATTGATGTACTCATAGCTGCATTTCTGCATTCCTGCATTCCTTCCTGGTGTGTTGTGCATTTTTATCATTCCCCAGGAGCCCTGTATTCACAATATGCATGACTCTTCAATAGGCACTCTAGCTTTCCGGACAATACCCCAGCTTCCAGTTGCCCCACAACTTTACTTGGTGAGAATTGGGGGAGGAGTCTCTGACAGGGAACTTCAGTACTTGGTAGGTAGAGAAAAATTGGGACAAGAAGTTTTCTGGTGTGAGTTCATGGGTGGTAGCTACCCAGGATGAAAAAAACACTGTTTCTCTGTGTTTGTTCCTTATATTGTCTTTTCTGGGTAAATAGAGGAAAAAGTTGCAAATAAGTTTGAACAAAATTCAGTATCTTTTATGATGTCTCTAGTAGATATTTCTCCCCTTCTTTAAAATTTCACCACTCATTATTATGCAATCATGGCCACTTTAGAGAGCTAACCCTCTGTTTTGCCTGTGGACAGTTGCTGAAGTATCTTTCAGATCTTTCTGTGTAAAAACAAAGTACCTTTTTATTTTCCTTTTCTAATCAAATCCATAAATATTAATTGAGCAAATAATCTGCATGATTCACAATCACAGTCTTTTAACTAGGAGGTCATGGGACTAAAATTCCTAAACAATGACTCTCAAACTGAAGTCTACCAGAGATTTGGTGACAGAGCTTACTGCATGCTGAGCCTCAATTCAGCCTCAGACAAGCTGAGTGAGAGTCCCACCCCTAATCTTCATTACTGCTTCTCATGGGGTATTTACAGAAAGACTCAGTTTTGTCTGGAGACCTATTGAGCTGTCCTGGTTCTCAGTGACCCTAGAAAAGCACAGGGTTGCTCTTGAAGTAGAAAGCTGCCCTGGATTCGGGCAATAACCAGTAGAACTAGATGCTGACGCCAGAGTGTAAAAATAAACACCTCCCACAGTGTCTTCTCAACCCGTTTGGCATCAGAGCTGCTATTATTAACCTGAAGGCTTCACAGGCAGCTGTAATGGGCAGACAACAGCCTGGACGGGACCCATCAAGCCAGATTGGGAGTTTGCTGCCTTCCCCTCACACCTGGGGAGGCTGGATTCAAAGTCCCAGAAAAAGTGTGGTCAGTCTAAGAACATGCTCTACTTCAGGTAATGTCAGAGGTGGGCTTTCCAGCTTTGGTCTTCTGGTCAGAACCCTTGTACACTTTTTGAAAGAGTTCTGGGTTTCAGAGAGCCTTACATTATTTGGCTAAATAGTTGGGGGAGTAAGTAAGGGAGGAAGAGGGATGGGGTGTTACAGAATGATTGACCAACTTTATTTTTAATTTTTATCCCATTTTTCCAAAGATGGAACATGGGAGATAAGGAGAGGGAGATGAAAGATGGAATCTTTTTCTGCTGATACTTAAGTTTTCTCTTCTGAGCCTCAATTTTTGTTTGAAAAGTGTAGAAACAAAGAGCAAGGTGGAAGAAGAAAATCCTTAACTTTAGTTTCTTCTCCTCATCCTAACCTCTAGCAAGCAGCAAAATTCAGATTGGAAACAGGCTAGTCCTCAGAGACTTTGTGAATGATGATGCTGCTTGCCTTCCATACCTTATCTGGGAGTTTCCTAGCACTCCAAACATTGTATAGTTTTGGGGGACTGTGTTTGAGCAATATAGCCTACCTTTACTTGTTCTTTTATTCCGTGGTGGCAGAAGGGAAGTTATTGGAAAAAAGCTAGGGACCCCAATGACCACTTACCAAAACATGTCGAGCTAAGGTAGTGGAAGTCCAGCTATTGCATCTCCAACAAGGTACTCTCAAATCCCTCTTGTCATTGATTGGGTTGAGATAAGTTTAGTAGATGTAGGCAGAGAGATAGCTTAGTTAATTGAGTCCTGGGCCTGGATTCAAGATCTGAGTTCATATCCAGCCTCAGACACGTATTAGCTGTGTGATTCTGGGCAAGTCATTTAGTTTCTGTTTCCTTTAATCCACTAGAGAAGGAAATCACAAATCACTCCAGAAAACCCCATGGATTGTAAAGGGCAACTGTGTGATATAGTAGATAGAGCTCCGGGCCTAATGTTAGGAAAAACAGTTTAAATCTAACCTCAAACACTCACAGATTTGCCAAGAAAATTGGGGCTATGGGGTAACAAAGACTGACCCAGACTGAACAACAACAAAGAATAGAGAAGGCGGAAAAAAAAATCTGCCCCCACAATGCAATTGGGAAAGAGCTTTGACCTAGGGAATAGATCACATTGGCCTTGGGGGCACTGATCTCTCTTTTCTCGAACTTCAGCTGAGTCATCTATCTGGGAAGTGAGTGCTGCTGCTATGGGCAGAGGGGCTAGAAAATTGGAGCTGAAGATTGGCTTCTTTTGCCCATCTGGGCACTGTGGATGGTGCTGAGGGAGAGAAGCATGTGAGTGAATGCCAGCAGCTTCTCTCTCTCTGGGCTGCCCCTCCCATCTTTCCTCGCTCTAACGGGCTCTGTGTAATCCAATCTAGATTCTTCTCCTAGCCCACTTCACTGCGCATCTGTGGCCCTTTATTTACAGCGGAGCTTCTCATGAACCAATTGGGCAGCAGCTTGCCAGCCTGCACTCCTCAGTCCACTGCCTAGGGGGAGGGGAAAGAGGGAACACCCCGGCCTTACTCCCAGGCCTTGAAGCAGCAGCGAGCAGCAGCAGCAGCAACACCCCTAGAAACAAGAGATTAGCCTCTCAAGACAGCCTGAGAAGAGCCTGGCTTGGACAGTTCCTGCCCCACCCATCCCTGCTCCTGCCTACACCAAGCCAGCTCTGAAAAAGAGAGCGGCAGCCCTGAACCTCTAGAGCAAGCTTAGCTCTGCCTCTCAGCTCACACCCTTGGGAAAAGGCTCCTCTTCCTGCAAGGATCCGTGCTTTCTGTAATTGTCTGCCTCCCAGATCTTCTCCTGCAGCTGCAGAGATTTCATTTCTTCATCTTCCGAGCCTGGCTGCCCCCTGCATTCTCCATCCTTACCTCCGAAGAAAACATTCTAGGGCCAGACTCAAGGTAGGCCCTGATTTTTCTAAGGCCTAAGTCCCTAGAGGGAACTGGGGTTATAGCCTTGAGCCCCTGTCTTCAGGGACTTATCAGAGCTCTGTTTATAATTATGGTAGTTAGAAACTAAGGCACCGGGGAATGTAAGTTATTGTTAATGGGGAGAGGGAGTAGAGAGAGAGTAGGGAGTCGAGTTTGTTCATATTCTGCTTGTAGAGTCTTTCTCTTTGGCTTGGCTTTACTGTGGTTAAAGATACACTATTTGCTCCGAGGAACCTTCTGAGGTCTTCTGGCTTAGTTTTCTGTCAGCAGGCAGAAACTACCAAGTGATCTAAGTAATGTCTGAGGTCCACTGGCTGCTAAAACTTGGGGAAAATGGTGTTTCCTAACCTTCACTCGGATCCAAGAGATAACATGTATGTTTTGTGATGGGAATGACTGCCCTTGGGCAGAGGATGTTTGGGAGTGGTTAGGAAATCTGTGTCTGGGTTTAATCTGCCTATTGTGGGGATTGGGGAAAGAATAACCCCAAACAAGTCTTTGCCTCCTAGTTCATTTTTTGCCTCATTTGAAATACAGAATATACATCCATATCTATTCATGCTCAGCATTCCAGCCTAGAAACTGAAGGTTTGTGGGAGTTTGGCCCTGCTGTCTCTAATCGGTCTCCATGCCTGATTTTAATGAACTGTTCTTTGCCTGCCCGAAGGAATTTGGTTAGATTTTATATGTGGTCATAGTGGCCTGTCCAGGAGGAGAAAGTGGTGGATTTATGCTTTGGGATTTTGTTGCTCTGGGCAATAAGCTAAAGACCTCTTCTTTATGGAGAGCATCCTATTCCACCTAAATGGCCAGTGATAAGCAATTTAGGGGCAGTCTTTTGTAGTGTTGTAATTGGCTCTTTAGCATTTAATGAAATATTGGTCTTCCCCATGAGTGCCTTGAGAACCTGTGGATAGGAAATAAAGGAAGATATTTTGAACATAAATATCAATACTAGCTGTGGTCCTATGATTCTAAAAGAGAACAGTAGAATAAGTAGGAAGCAGCTGGGTGTGGGTGGGCTGGTCTTTCAGCCTAGAGATCTCATTGCACATTCTCAGCGTGCTGGCCTCAGATTTGAGTCCAAAATAACACCACCATGGTTGGGTCCCTAGGGTCATTTCTGTAGCAGCTCCCTACTTCAGGGAACAGCTTCTTCCCAGCCATAGGCGAAAAGAACAGATCTCGAAGCCTTTTGCGGGGGAGTTGGACTAATCTATTGACATGGCCAGGTGTTCTTAGGTACCTGATAGGTGATTTCCTTTGCACTCTACTTGTAACCTGATCTCAGGGTCCAATAGTTTACCAACAATGTCTTAGCCCTCAAAGTTTGTCCTTTCATATTTCCCTCCCACTCTAGATATAGTGAGAGCTTCTAGGATTAGAAGAGCAGGCTGATGTAGGATATGAAAGGGCTTTTCACATTAGCCAGACATAATGGAGAATACTCTTGGTCTGTTTTTCGGTAGCTGGTGAAGAAGGCAAATCTTTCTCTTGGAAGAGCAACAGAGCAATGAATAATTGCCCTGAGATCATACCACACCCTAACATTTCAGACTTCAGTAAGACTGGCCTGAGGTGCCTACTGTTTTTCTAGTCCTGTACACCAGTAGATTACAAATGACAAGTAGCCAATCATAAGGGGAATTAGCCCTAAATTGATGACATAAACACTTTTGTCCGATTCCAAAACCTTGCCAATACCAGTTTCCAGGGAATTTAGAGCTTTCTCTAAATCTAAAAAAAAAAAAAAAGAATCATTTTTAAAAAATCCTTAATAGTATTTTATTTTATTTTTCCAGTTACATGTAAAGATAGTTTCCACCACTCATTTTTTGTTTAGATTTTTAGTTCCAAATTTTTCTTCCTTCCTCCATTATCCTCCCCACTCCCATGACAACAAGCAGTCTGATAAGTTACACTTGTGAAATCATTTTAAATATTTCCAAATTAGTTGTGTCATAAAAGGAAAATCAGGACAAAAGGGAAAAGCCATGAGAAAAACAAAACAAACCCCCCAAAAATTAAAATAATATTATGCTTCGATCCACATTTGGTCTCCAAATTTCTCTTAAATGTGAATGGCATTTTCCATCCCAAATCTATTGGAATTATCCAGGATCACAGTATTGCTGAGAAGAACCAAGACCACAACACAATTGATCACACAATCATGCTGTTGCTATGTACATGATTCTCTTAGATCTGTTCACTTCACTTGATAACAGTTCATAGAAGTCTTTCCAGGCTTTTCTGAAGTCAGCCCATTCATCATTTTTTATAGAACAATAATATTCCATTATATTCATGTACCATGACTTATTTAGTCATTCCCCAGTTGAGGGGCATCAACTCACTTTCCAATTTCTTACCACTACAAAAAGAGCTGCTAGAAACATTTTTGCACACGTGGGTCCTTTCCCCTCCTTTATGATCTCTCTAGAATACAGAACAGTAATGACACCTTTGGATCAAAAGGGTATGCAGAATTTGATATCCCTTTGGGCATAGTTCCAAATTCCTCTCCAGAATAGTTGGATCGGTCCACAACTCCACCAACAATGCATTAGAATCTCAGTTTTTACATATCCCCTCTAACATTTATCATTATCTTTTTCTATCATCTTAGCCAATCTAATAGGTATGAAGTGGTATCAGAAAGTTGTTTTAATTTTAAATATTAAAAAAAAAAATTTAGGCAATTGGGGTTAAGTGACTTAGCCAGAGTCACACAGCTATTAAGTATTAAGTGTTTGAGGCCTGATTTGAACTTAGGTTCTCCTGACTCCAGGGCCAGTGTTCTACCCACCACACTATCTAGCTGTCCCAAAATTGTTACTTTTGTAGGGCTTTGAGAGACAGAGATTGCTTGAACTGTCTTACAAGTGGTAACTGGTCTCTAATGGCAATGGCTAATCAGTGATTTAAGGGAAGCAGTGTAAAGAACTCAAGATTTGGAAGCAGAGGACCATGGTTTAAACCTGGCTCTGCCAAGCTACCCCAATGGTTAAATCAGTTTCTCTGGGACCTAATTTTCTCATCTGTAAAATGAAAATATTGTATCAGATAATAATAGATGACAGTTATATAGCACTTTAAGGTATTCAGAGTCAATGCCTACTTTGAGTCAAATCCAATTTCACTTCTCTTCCATAAAGTCTTCTCTGATCATCCTAGCCCACACTGACCACCTCCTCTGACTTCCTATAACATGTATTGCCTATACCACTCATTAACAATTTAGCTGCTATACATTGAAATCAAAAGTTATTTCTGGGAACTCCACAATGCCTTGCACATTGTAGAAATCACTAAAGGTGATAAGAACACATGATCCCTACTCTCAGTTCCTCAGGGAACTCCCAATCAAATGGGCAGAGGTAGAGTATATCATTGTTTAAATAGCTTTTTAGTTAGATGGTCACTTTTTTGCCCTTGTTGATGGATTGGTTACTCAGGCTATATAAACATTAAAGCCAAGCAAGGAATCAAATGGAAACTATCATTCACGTAGAAGTAATCAAAATGTGTGTAATTAATTTGTGCCATGTACCCTGTCATCCTCAGAGATCCTTGGCAACCCCACAGAAACTTCTAAGGCTTCAAATTATAAGAGGCCTAGCCAACAAATACATTGTCTTGTCTTTTTTCCCCTATATTATACACTTTCATTAGTATTATTCCTTGTGTTCTCTTGCTACTCCATCCATAATCTAACATGACTTCCTTAAGCAATAGAGAACAACCCTGGACTTGAAATTCTCCCCTAAATCTTAGTCAGAGCCTCTTGAGAAAATGACTTTTTTAAAAAAATAAACTCCCATGTCAGGCTATTTAACAGAGGTACAAATCTTACTGTGTTCGTCTATGACTTCTAGACATGTTTTTGTTATTAAACATAGTCATCACTGTTATCATTAATGTCTCAAAATATTCATGTGCCCATTACTGTGCATCTGCTCTACTATGCTATATTCTGGTATAAGCTATATGTGACTAAATAACAAGGTCATAGACCCCTGACCTTGTAAAGTTTACTGGCTAACTGTAAAAGAGCCAATTGGACTTCTAAAAGTCCAACACAGATAATAATAAAAATAATAATAGCCACTAAATTTTTTTAAAAATCTTTCTCTTTGCTATTTGGAGGCAGTTTAATGGAATATAATTTTTTCTGCTTTGTAGTATTGATTTACAGAGTTACAAGTCACTTTTCATACAAGTATATAGGATAAATAGTACAAGTATTATTATTCTGTTATATATAAGGAAACAGATGCTGGGAAATTATTATTTTTTGTTGTTGAATTGTTTCATTTGTATCTTACTATTTGTGACTCCATTTGGGGCTTTCTTGGCACAGATATTGGAGTGGTTTACTGTTTCATTTTTCAGTTCATTTTACAGATAACGAAATTGAGACAAACAGGTTTAAGTGATGTGTCTAGAGTCACACAATTAGTAAGTTTCTGGGATGGGATTTGAAATCGAGAAGATAAATCTTCTTGATTCTACACCCAGTCCTTTTTCCAATAGTTAATAAATGTCCAAATTGGAATTCAAATTCAGGTGTCTTGATTGATTCCAAGGACAGTGCATATGTATATGACAGACCATGCAGGAAAAAAAAGGCAGAAAAGTTTGTGTTAATTAGAAGAGAGAGTCAGTAACTTGACTTGACTATTTGGGCCATTTTATGATAGGAATATGCTCTGAACATTGGATTAATATCTTGGGCATGGCATATGAGCCATTTAGGGCAGGTTTTTTCCCTAAAAATTTTGAACTTTGGGAAATCTAAAAATTATTTATCTGACCCCAACTGATGTTTGCATTTCTTTAGAGGTCAGAAAGGAAATAAGACATTTTATTTCATCAACCCTTATAGTTTTGGTCCAGACAGGAAAGCAGGTTTGAGTAGAAATGGATGATCCTTGACCTAATAATATAGGACAAGAAGAAACCTTGTCCTTTTAGTGTTACCATGATTATGAATCATGAATCCCCAAGACTAGAAATGGCCCAAGCTTCATAAGATCAGAGTTAGTCCAGATATTCAAGAACAAGGATCTCCAGATCTCTCAAGCCATCTTTGAGCCAAACTGGCCATGAAATAAAGAAAAGCTCTATTCAGTGTTATCCGTAAGGTGAATTTTAATACTTTCCTCTATCTCATGACCTTTCTCTGGGATTAGGAAATGTGAGGCTTCACAGCAATGACAGCCTGAGATTTTTTTTTAAAAGGAAACTTGTTTTCTACACAGAGAACCATTGTGTCAACAGGGACCTGTGCCAGGCAGTGTTGCTTATTTGGGGGGAAGCAGTCACATTTCCTAGAGTGACTGAGTGCACACATACTCCAGAAGTGCTCCAGTCAATTAATCCCAGGGGGTCTTTTTTGCTGATCACACTACCTTCTTGGATTCCAGGACATTATTAGTCTTCATAGTCTTCCTAGACATAGAATAGAGTGATGTTCAGATAAGTTAGATATGTAGTCCTATAGCTAAGGAAAACTCTTGGTAAGAGTCCCAAGCTGTTCTCTCATCCAAAAAAATGGAGAAAATAAATAAATGAGGACCAGAAAAGAATAATAAAAAAAAAAACACAGCTGTCATTCTATGGCTATAGTACTTTCCAGTGAAGAGTACAAATAAGCCTTAAAGAATGTAAGGTAAAATAATAAGTTATTGTTAATAGGGAAATCTGGAAAAGGAGATGAGATCTAGAAGGGACAAGGAAGGACCTTGAAAGAGAGGTAGATTTTAGACAAGTAGAGGGGGGAAAAAAAGGAAGACAGTTCAGACAGAATAGTATAAATAAGCAAAGGCATAGGGACCAGAATGCATGTGACATGTATGGATGACAATGGGTAAGTAGACTAGTTTGGCTGGATGTAAAGTTTCAGAAAATACAGTAGTAGTAAGATATAAGATTTAAGAAGATCAGAGCCATGAATACCAATATTCATGAACACAATATCCTCAGAAGATCAGTATGGCTGTACATATTCTGAATGTAAAGACAAATGGGACAGAAACTAGTTGGGAGAGTACTACTACTACAGTTATCTAGGTATAAGAATAAGACCCAAGATAGTAGTCACAAGGAAAATGGAAAGAAAGGATGGATATAAGAGGTATTACAAAGGAGAAATGGAGATGGCTTAGTAATGGACTCTGAATATGTATGTGTGTGTGTACAAATTAGTTAGAGATGACTAATATTTGGAGATTGAGTGACTGGAAAAATAATATAATCATTAACCAAAATAAAAACACCCAGAAAGGAGGCAGGGCTTAGGGGAAAGGGGGAGGTATGATAAATTTTGGACAAGTTGAATTTGACCTGCTCAGACAATCCTGGATGATTGATTCAAGCTTAAAGTTAGAATGTAAAAAGGCAGTTATTGAAAAAGGGGAATGAGTAGAGGCAGTGTTGCTAGATGTTTTCAGTGGACAACATGCTGGATTCAGAAGGATTCATCTTGCTAAATTCAAATGCATTCAAAATGTCTAAGAACACTTGTTCTTAGACACTAATTGTGTGATCCTGGACAGGCCAAATAACCTATTTTCCTGTCAAATTAAATGCATTTCCTACCCAACTCTCTATGTCTGTGTATGTATGTTCTTCCTTTTTGTTTTTGACCAGTTTTATTGAGAGTGATTCAAGTCAGCTACACTCCCTTCTCCCAACCTCCTACTCCTTGTTGTATAGATGTATACTTGTGCACCCTTTCCCTTTTCTTCTTTTCTCTACCCTCCCTTTTAGTATATTCCTCATTCCTTTTCTTTGGGTTTTTTTTTTTTTTTTTTGGAAGATCACCAATAAAAAACAGAACTACTTCCAGGCCTTGTCTAATTAGGCTCTATTTAAACCCTAATGAAGATAGGTAGGGTTCATTGGTAACACATATAACTGTATATTTAAATGTAAGCAGTTTATCATTGTTCATTCCTGTTTATCATTTTATGTTTCTATCATTACTGTATTTGAACTTCAGAGTTTCTCTGGCCTTTTCATCAGGAATGTTTTTGATTTCATTAAAGATACATTTTTCCTATGAAGAATTGCACTCAGTTTTGCTGGGTGAGTTATTTTTGGCTGTAAGTCTTTGTCCTTTGCCTTTTGGAATATCATATTCCAAGTTTTCCACTCTCATACAATGGTGGCTGCTAAATCACATATGGCCCTGATTGTGGCTTTTTGGTACTTGGATTTAATCTTTCTGGCTGCTTGCAGTGTTTTTATTTTGACCTGAAAGATCTAAGGCTATGATGTACCAGATATTTTCCTTTTGGAATTTTTTTCAGAATGGTGACTGGTAGGTGCTCTTAATTTCTTTTGCTTTTTGGTTCTAAGAGATCTGTGACATTTCTTCTTCTTTTTTCCCCTGCTGAGGAAATTGGGGTTAAGACACTTGGTCACATACCCAGGGTCACATACCTAGAAAGTATTAAGTGTCTGAGGACAGATTTGAGCTCAGGTCCTCCTGACTTTAGGACTGGTACCCTATCTACTGTACCATCTAGCTACCCCATGATATTTTCTTAATGTCTAGGATCTGCTTTTGGTCATTGTGTTCAGATATTCTTAGTCCAGTGATTCTTAATTTTTTTTCTTGATATATTTCTAGATCAGTTGTTTTTGCTTTGTGATCTTTACATTTTCTTCTATTCTTTCCCATCCTTTTTACTTTTTTTTTTTTTTTAACTATTGTTGTATTATGAAATCATTGGCTTCCAAATGTTTGATTTATTCTAATATTTAGGGAGTCTATTGCTTGGGTAAGATTTTGTACCTCTTGTTCCAAGCTATTAATTTCTTCTCCAGGTATTTCTTCCACGACTCTCATTCCTTCTCTAATTTTTTCTCAGGTTGGTCTTATTCCATTTATAAAAACATTTTTAACTTTTTTAAAAAAATACTTGCTTCATCTATCCGGGAATTCTGGTTGAATTTGTGCCCAATATGTTTTTCTCCAAGGTTTTGCTTGTAAATGTTTTAGTCATTCTCTTCTTCTGAATTTGTGTCTGTAAGTATTCCCTGCCATCATAATAGGAAATTATGATGTTCTTTTTTTTTTTTTTTTTGGTATATTTTTCTAACCTGCTTCCTGACATCAGACAAGCTTTACGATTGGCCCATACAGCACTTTTGGAGTGAAAGTCTATTGCTGCTTTCTGGGAGTATTGAGTATTGTGTTGTTCCAAGATCTCAAGGAGAGAGGTTCCTACAAGTTTTTAGTGTTCCCAAATTGGATTGATCTAGGGCAGAGTCTTAATTGCTTGTTCCTGCCCCCCTCATCTCTACAAGTTCCTGATCTGGTTTGGGTCTGAGCAAGAGCAGATTGCTGTTGGATTTCACCCTTCTCAGAGAGCTAAAAAGCTCTATTGGTTCAAATGGCAGAATTGTGGGCCTTCCTTTGGAAGGAATTCCTGTCTTGCTTATTCTTTTGAATGCTAATGCTGGAAGTGAAACCCTGCTCTGAGTCTGGGGTCTTAGACACCACAACTCTGCTGCTGCTGCTGTTATTGTTGGGTTTTGAACTTCAAGGTCTTTCTACTTGGGAATACTATTCTGTGCACAAACTTCCTTCTCACTTCACTCTGGGAATGGGCAACATATTTGTCATTTAGCACCCGTCCCATTGCAGTGTCCTGGTATAGGTCTAGAAATGACTCAGTTTGAGTCTGAAACCTCTCATTCCCCTTGTACACAATGGTCTAGGCATTACATTCCTGGACAGATTCTTCACTGTCCATAGACCTCTCTCCGTATGCTGAGCTGAGCTGGACAAATGACTCACAGTGACTTTTCCTGGATTTCTCCATCGAAATTTGATCTGGTGCAGAAACTTCTGGAGGAATTTGTGAAAGAGAGTTCACTGCACTGCTTCTACCACTCTGCCAAATTAGCACTACCTCCTATCTTTCATTCAGCTTAACTTGAACAAAAGTGCTCCTTTCCTCAGCAATCTTCCCCCTACTTGGGAAAGTAGAACACCCCAGTGGACCCTGGGAGTATGCTTTGGTATTATTGTAACTTGGCTGTCAGCACTGGGTACCCTTTTCAAGACACAGTGATTTGAGGATGTGGCTACTAGGCTATCTGTGATCCTACAATTAGAATAGCCTGAATTTGGGATGAACCTTGACAAGTAACCCTAGGGAGACTTAACAGTCCCCTTTTAACTGGGTATAAAGATATGGGTGGTTTTGAGTGACCAGATCATCATCTTTGTCCTTATGTTTCAAAAATCATAACTCAAAGCTCTCTATAGGAAAGAGTATCTTTCTCTACCTACCTACCATAGTGGTGGTCACCTTGTCATCTCCTATCATCCTCAAAAGTGCTTTATTCATGTGGAAAGCCCTATTTTGCCTAGAGAGCTGCCCCAAGCTCCCATTGAGACTTCACAACTTATATGTTGATCTAGTGGTAAAGACCCATAACTAAAATCTGATCTAAGCCAGGATCTAATTGTATCTGAAACAAAATTGTGATAGAAAGTTAAGAAGAAGTGAAATGAGACTATAAATCCAGTCCATCATACCCATTTCTTTTTAAATTGTCATCTATTCCCTTGTTTTCACTCTAGACTAGAGAAATTCTATTCTAACTCTCCACTTTTAACCACCTAAAAAGAGACAAAGGACAATACCCATTTGGAGCCTCTAAATTAGTTTCATTGACTTTGCAAGTTCCAAGCCAATGAAACTCTGCAATTGACAAAACTCTGATCTGTCTGCATTAGAACATAACCTCATTAGCCATTTTTTTAAACTAGTACATTAGGTTTCTGTTTAAACTCCTGCAATCTCCCTAGTTCCTTGATGGTGAAAGCACATCTACCTTCTGAATCCTCTGTGGAGTAAATCACTCCCTGGAATCTAATAATGGGATAAGCCTAAGGCTTTTTCTTTTTAACCACCTGTACTGGTTCCCAATCCTCTTCTCCTATTCCTGTTCTCTTCACTTATAGCCCTAATCCTAGCAGGGTTTAGCATCTTTTCTAGAAAATCCTCTGGGTCAGAGATCATACTTCCATCTGTGGCCTATCAGTCCTCACCCCAATTAACATTGCCTTCTTTCCCTTTGTTCTTATTAGATCCTTAAACTACTTCTGCTTTCAAGGTATGGTTCTTGAAATTCATTCATCTCTGCCTCTAATTGTCCAATTCACAAAAACAATTTCTCTCCATTTTCCTTAATGTTATCGGTTTTGAAATTCATTAACAAAAGCCAAGGAATACTTAATTTTGCTATATTTCTACTTTACTTCTCAAGTTTCTTAAACATCCATTGGGCTAATACTAAAAGGTAAATGGAACTTCCTCCTTACTCTACCAAGAAGATTCCCCATGTATCCCAAAGAAATCTGCAGCTATAGTCCTATGTATGAACATCCAATCATTTGAAGATACTTCTACAACACTTTTCCCCTACTTCAGTAAATAAATTAACCATGAAATTATTGCAAACAACCTCTGCTAACCACACTAGATATATTAAGGCCAGGTCTATCTTAGGCCAATCCAGTATTTCAGGCTCAGGACTAGAATGCAGTGAGTCACTTAAAACTACCAAATCAAATAAAGCAATTTTACTGATGACAAAGACTTTAAAAGAATGAAATTCCTAAGAATTTTTTTAAAGCACTAGTTCAAATAATGTGTCTTTTCCCTTCCATTGCCCAGCATACTAGGGGAAAAAAAGTATTTCTTTGGGGTTTGGGAATTCTGCTAAAACTTCCAACATCAACTCTATAGATTAGGATTTTGCCTTGGATGGCAAAGATATTAGATGGCCATCTCTTTAAAGGACTAATACATCCTATATAAAACAGATGTCATTCCTACTATATGGGACCTATAGGTAAAATGTCTAGCAGCCAATTGAGAATACAAGAATGAAACTCAAAAGGCATTAGGGCTAAAGAGGTATGTTTAATACTCATTTTGATAGAAGTACTAATAATGGAAGAACATAGAGAAGAAAGCGAAGTCAGCATCTTTAGGAATGCTTGCATTTGAGTGGAAAAAGGAAGTAGTGTCAAATGAGAAAGAATTGTGGGAATAATACCTGAACAATATAGCATAGAATAATTTCCAGGCAGGAAAAAAAGTTTTAAGAAAGAGTGCTAAATCCCAAAGAGGATGAAAATGTTTAAAACTCCATTCATTGGTCAGATGAGTAGGAGGTCATTGCTAATCTTGAACAAAAGAGTATATTCGTTGATAAGTGTAAAAACCATATTTCAGGGGATTATGGACTGATTTTGCACCTGTCCTTGCAGATAGTGATTCCAGACAGCTATTATCAAAATGTTGAAAAGAAGGAAAGGAGAGACAGCTCTGCCTGTTTGGGGTCTTTGTGTCTCGAACCAATAGTCAATTTAATTCTGAGTCTTGATTCCTGTGAGGTTTCTATATACTTTGCCTCTTACTTCCCCAACCCACTTAGCTTGTCTTGCTGCAAGTGCCCTGAAGTCTTTATACCATTTCCTATTTCAGTTATCCCAATTACTACTGTTCTCACTGACAAAGAAATGCCTCTGAGAAACCTGCCTTTCAGCTTAAATCTTGACTGACTTGATTATTCCATCCCAACTGATTCTTATCCTTCCCAGGCCTCCCCCAAAAAACTAGAAGAGAAATGTCATGTTGCGTAAGAATATGGTTTGCATGCCTGCTTTATGTACTTATTTCTTCATCGTGGATGCCCATGATGCAGAGATAGATTATAATTTTATTAAATGAGTAGATTTGAGAAAGTAAGTATGTATTTATAGTTATTACTGTTTTCTCAGTTTCCTGATTTGGGTCAACAAGATCTGAGTTTGGGGGAAGTTTACCCCATGCTTTCAGTATTTTACTTCTCCATTTTAGATACCCTGACAATGGATTTCTCAATGCCTTCAAAATTGGGTCACCACTAACTTGGATTTCTAATCTAATCCAATTGCTTTTTCTACTTGTTTTCTTCAGTATCATGTCTACTCTCTCGAACAACCATCTGAGATTACAGTATAGTTATCATGGCTTCACATGCCAATAAAAAGGAATTGTTATTAAAAAAAGATCTTTTTTATTTTTAAATCTGTTGTCCTTCTTCCAGTTTAATCCTCACTTGCTTTCAGAATGACTTTACTTAATTGGGTCTTTTGCCTAGTTTTCCTTAAACTTATTTTTCTCTATATTGCTTCTCACTATTGGTAATTTGTTTATATCATTTTTTTTTAACAAACAAGTTTATATTTTATACCATTGCTATGCTTGACTACTGTTTCATCTCTTAATGTTAGATGATATGTTTGCTGACTGAGACAGTTTCTAGTCTCTTTTGGTCTCATTATAATAGTTGATTTACATCAATTAAGCTTCTTTAGGAAATTAGTATAACCAGTATCAAAGTTCATTTCTCCATTCAGTTCCTATTTTTCAACATCAGTAGTTTTAATTGTATATCTTTTCTCAATTTTATTCTTTCTTTAGAATTTGTATTAATTTTGATCCTTTTTTAACTGTAAACAGGCAGTTGTTTCAGGCAGTAAGAAGCAATTTTTTTATCTAATAAAATATAATTAAATTCCTTTTTGTGATATCATTTAGTATTTAGCAAGTTCAGCATCCTCCATCTTTGTTCTCAAAAAAAAATATTTTATAACAAACATATAAAGCTTTGGTGTAGTCTATAATCTTTTGACTTTTTATGTTTCTTTTTCTTGAACTGTATTTTCTAATATGTTTTTTTAAGCCATCCTTTCCTATACTCACTTTTATATTCAAGTCTCTGTATATGAAAGTATTTGTTGGTTCAGTATGGAGATGGTTAGTGAATTCTTAATAGAATTTCTATATCCTAGGTTTCTGCAACAGATGTCAATATAATAGATTGATTATTTTCATAGTGATAACATGAATTTTTATCACGAGCATCATAATACAAGATGATCAAGTGTCCCATGAAATGTTTTAAAATATATGCTTCATTTGGGAAGCTACGTGGCGTAGTAGATAGAACACCAGCCCTGAAGTCAGGAGGACTTAAGTTCAAATTTGGCTTCAGATACTTAATACTTCCTAGCAGTGTGACCCTGGGCAAGTCACTTAACTCCAATTGCCTTAGCAAAAACTGTGTGTGTGTGTGTGTGTGTGTGTGTGTGTACTTCATTTAATATTTTTAAAAATTTGAGTTCCAAATTCTTTTCTTCCCTCTAGCTCTTGGCCCTGTCCATTGAGAAGACAAGACATATAAGTTATATATATGAAGTCATGTAAAAAAATTCTATATTAGCCATATTGCTCCCCCAAAAAAAGCAAAGAAAAAAATAAAGTGAAAAAAGTGTGCTAATTTACACTCAAGTTCATACCAGTTCTCTTTCTGGATGTAGATAGCATTTTTCTTCATGAGTCCTTTGGAATATTCTTGAATCACTGATTGATCAGAGTAGCTAAGTTCTTCACGGCTGATCATTGTTACAATATCATTACTGTTATTGTGAACAGGTATATACTGCTACATTTTTGTATGTGTTTGTATATGTTTGTATTATATATTTGTATCTAAAGATCCTTTTCCTTTTTCTTTGATCATTTTGGGGTATCAACCTAGTAGTTTTATTGCTGAGCCAAAGGATATGCACAGTTCAATAGCTCTTTGAGCATAGTTCCAAACTATTCTCCAGAATGGTTGAACCAGTTCACAACTCTTGCAACAATGCATCAGTGTACGTACCTATGTTCCATGAATTTTTTTTCTTCTATAGACACACATTAAGACCAATTTGATCAAAACAATCAACAATCATTTATTATGTGCCAGTCATTGGGATATAAATATAAAACAAGATAGATACTGTCCTCAGAAGTCTTAAGTTGAACAGATATGGTTTTATTTATAGCAAGATATGTCAAAATTAATCAGTAGAGTTTCTCCCACATCAGATGGTTTATAAACTATCTGATTCTTAGCACCTCAACTCTGTTTTCTCTCATTCTTCCACCAAGAAGTAGAAATGGACTATAAGGACTGAGGCCAGTTTGCCCTGGTCAAAGAATTCAGCACTAAATGACTAGCCTACTTGGAAGGAGCCTTTCCATACTTACCTAGTTTGGTCCATAGAAAAGAGACATAGGCTATAACAAAAACTAAGCTCAAATACTCATCATAGCAAATTTTGTATATTGTTGGCAAAACTTTTTAGAAGCCAGGCTCACCACTACATCATGATAAGGTATTGGACAGTAGGATTTTGTGAAATTTCACATATTTGAAGTATTTTAATATATCCCATATTAATGTCCCAATATAAGAGGACGTTGTATGATTGTGTGATCCAAAATATAAGTTATGCAGTAAAATAAAGGAAGGAAATATTAGTGTGGACTGGAGTATCTAAGGAATACTTTAGAGGTGGGAAGATGGGTAAAATTTAGATAGAGTCAAAGGATAGAGAACATTCCAGATTAGAAAGAATGTTACGAGCAAAGCCATAGATGGGATAAATGAGCAGTATGTGGAAAAGATCAAGGAGACCAGTCAGACAAGAGTGGAGGACACATGATGGGCTCCGGGAGAAATAAGATTAGGTAGTCAAAATGAAGTCAAATTACAGAGGATCTTAAAAGCTAGACAAGAAGTTTACATTTTATTCTATAATCAATAGGAAGCCAGTGAGAAAAGGAAGTGATCTGAAGTGATGTGAATAATAGATGGATGGTAAAGGGAGAAACTGGAAGCAGATTAGAAGACTGCTTATGTTTATAATATAACAATGTATACATTTTGCTTCAAATTAATAACAAATTAATATCTTCTTTAGTATACATTACACTCATTGGTATCTTATCAGAAGTCCTATAAATCTTATTTAAACTCCAGGAAGAGTTTTTCAGTGATGGCAACTATATATAGGTGTGGCAAGGAGGTCTGTGGTTTAGTTAAAGTGAGCCTGACCAATAAAATTTGAGAGCTGCTCTCCTACATCAGCACTTGAATGCTGGCTGCCCTGTGTCACTAACTCACAGACTTTTATTTTAGTCTTTTCATCTCAGCACATGGTCTCCATTGTGAATGGGAAGGATATGAAGCAAGGTGGGGGATGGGGGGAGGCTAGAGAAGGCTCAGCCTGTCTTATGTCACAGTTCTCTGTGAGCTCAGAGTTCTTTCCTCCTCTCTTCTCCCTTCCCCTCTCTGTTCTTAGCCCCAGCTTATTTTTTCCAGCTTGTGTCATATGTTCAAGACTTCTTACCCAAATCTTCAGACAGGAAGGAAGAGTGTTTTTTGGTGGCTAGCAAGATTTAGACCCAAGGACCTGGCCTTGATGGTCATGTGGCACCATGAGAATAGAAAGGTGTTGGAGTTGGAATTAGAGGGCCTTAGTTTGAATCCCAGCCCTGTCACTTGCTGTAAGACCCTAGGCCCTTAGGTCTTATCTAATCTTTCTGGATCTTAGTTTCCTCATCTATAAAATGAAAGTTTTGGACTAGATAGCCTCTAAGGTCTCTTCAAGATCTAAATCTCTGATGAGGTGACAGAATAAGTATGAGGATGACTGCTATGGGACTATTTTTTGCAGTCTTCTCCTACCTCAATAGGATTAACCAGGTCTGAGATCTTTGGGCTCTGAGGTTGGAAGCTTAAAGAGTCTTAAAGAGTCAATAACAGAGAGTGAGAAAAGACAGTACTTATGCTTCTTGTAAATATAGTTCTTCAAGACAAAATTGTGGGAGTTTCCAGGATAGCAGAATATCTGCTATAGACTCATGCAGCCCACCCCACCCTTTCTCTTCATAGAGAGCTGGTTTTGAACCACAAAAGGACAAGACAGCTTTCCTTCCAGAGAGCCAAGCAGAACTCTTATAGAACTCCTTTTGATGATCTGGGAATTAGTCCTTTCTCTCAGCACAATGTCTCTTAACTATCATCCCCAGACCTTTGTCCAATAGTTCCTTGACTTAAAGGAGCTTTCTTCCCCCCAATGATGGGATCATTGGAGGAATAAGATTTGGCCCCACAGTTACCAACGACAAAGCTATAACATTGGATTTGGAGAGAAATCTCAGTTTTGGCGGGGTGAGAAACTGAGCCTCTGTGTTAGGGCAGGAGGCCATTCCTAAGGTGAGAGACACAAGTTACTGGAAAGCTACCACTCTCTGTCCCTAACTTCATCTTTTTAACACAGACTTCCATCTCCTAATCTGGGTCTCACTTGCAGTTTCCTCAGAGCTTGAGCTGACTTCATTTGGGAAAGAGATAACTATCTCCCCCCCAAAAAATCTTTCCTTCTGGTTAAACTATCAGGAACCTACAGAGAATAGGCATGGTATTGCTCTTTGAATCTCTTTCCTTGGTTTCCCTGAACCTCAGAATGACTCTCCCAAGACGTGGTGAACTTCTATAAATGACTGCCCTGGGATCAGTCTAGATATACTTCCTGTTCCCCCCCCCCCATTTCTTGCACCTCATCCCCATTCTGGGCCCACTGAGGTTAAACAAAAGAAAAGGGCAGGCGGAGAAAATGAGGTGTCACAGAGGTGGAAGAGGGAAAGGTTTCCAGCTAAGAACTGAAAGGAGTGGCCCAGAGGAAGCCCCAAGTCTGTTTCTATCCCAAATTCTTTCCCAGGGACCTCCTAGGGAAGGAGGAGGACTGGGCCCAGCCCATCCTGCTTCCTTTTCTGTTGCTCAAAAAGAATCATCCATCCAGTTCCGCCTGCCCTGGATCTCTGACTCCTTCCTCCTCCCTCCCTTTCCCTGGGCTGAGAGCCCATAGGGATTGACAGGGAGGGAGGCTGAATGGCTGTGCTGTGGGCATGCCTATTCCTTCCCTTTCCCTCTTTCCTCAGCAACAACGTCACCGCAGCAGTAGCAGCGGCGGCGGTGGCAGCAGCAGCAATAGCAGCAGGGACGCTGGGGATGGAATTGCGCAGCCCCTCTGCATGGGCAGAAATGCAACTGTGAGGAACAGAAAATAGAGCTGAGGAAATCAGCCAGCTTCCCCTGCCCAGCCAGGCCAGAGCCATCAGGAAACCGGAAGGTCTAGGTGAAGGCTCCTTACAGAGGTACAGCTGGATGGGGAGGGAAGAACAGGGAGGCTTGGATGGTTGCCTGGCTCGCTCTTTTGCACCTCTAAATCCTGGAGGCTGGCTTTGTCTATCTGGCTCAGGGCTGGGAAGAAGGGTTTGATAGAATAGCCGCCAGAACTCCTCAATCGTGTGTGTGTGTGTGTGTGTGTGTGTGTGTGTGTGTGTGTGTGTGTGTGTGTGTGTGTGTGTGTGTGTGTGTGTGAGAGAGAGAGAGAGAGAGAAGCACAGGAATAACAAACAGCCAGGCCAAAAGGGTTTGTGCTGGTGCTGCCCTGTCAATGAGGTAGAATGTCTCCCCTCCTCCCTCCCTTCTGCTGGCCAAGACATCAGCATTTGTTTTGGTTCAGAGAGTCAGACTGCTCCCTCCATCCCACTGCTATCTATTTGGGAGAGGTAGACATAATCAAAGACAAAAGGCTGAAGTATGTGTTAGGGAATGCTGCCAAAGGAAGGCTAAATCTGTATTGTCTCCCAAAATGGAGTGACCCTAGAAGATTAAACTCTCTATCCCCATGATTCTATAGGGAACAGAAAGCTGAGTCTTGGTATGAGATCTAACCAAAGAATTATTTACCCCAGAGGACTGACCAGAGATGCTCTGAGGTGTGCAGGATCAGCCATTAAGGAGGTTGAGGTAGAGATGGGTGGAGGATGGAGCAATATCCAGACAGCTGACTAGAAAGTCAATAATAACCGAAGAGGTCCCTGGTATCACATTCAGACTCCTAGGGAGATATATTCCCTTATTCTTCTTTCATCATTCCCCCCTCCCTGACCATGCCCTCTCACTTTTCCACCTGCCCACTTAGGGAATCTTTCAGTATATTATAAGTGAGCATTCCTATTGAAAACCATGTCCTTGCATCTCAGGGCTCTCAGGCCAAGGTCACTGAGATCTGGGACCAGACTCAAATGTTCTAACACCTACTCTCTACTTCATTCTCTACCTCTCCCTGGGGTTGGCGAGAACTGAGAAAGGTAGGCAAAGGGACACTTACTAATATGCACTAGGACTGTCTCGAAGATAACACTGGCTATAAGGTAGGGCCTTCCTCCTCGAATACTAAACATGTTTCTAGCCAGGAGTGTCCCCAGGATATCCTGTCAGTCTGAAAGAGGCTCTCATGGTGTGGGCTCACCTACAAATAGAAGGAAACAGAGGCAACCTGGTATTTGCACAAGCTCCCTCCCTCCATTTAATAGTAGTTATTTGATATATTTTCTATATTCTTGAAACAAGCACTTTCAGAGATCTTACCTTTATTAAAATTTTGGCCTAAAAGGAGAAGAATCCCAGGGAGGATGTTGTGGTCCCTGCTAGTTGCAATATGATTATCATTATGCTACTCATTAGCTTCCTATGGAAGGGGCAAGCCAGGGTTGGAAAAAGGACCCCCCTCCAAAATCCTTCTTCCCTGGTGTGGGGAGTTGGTACTTGTGTGGTTGTCATCATTGTCATACTTGTGGTCTCATGTGGATTGAATCCACAATTCGACAACTAGCCTGGTTAAAGTTATTAATTCAGTCATCAAGCTTATTAAGCATTACCATGTGCCAGATACTGTGTAAATTAAACATAGATTCAAAGAAAGACACTGTCCCTATTCTTAAGATGCTCACATTCTAATGTGAGATTCTCCTCTTGGTGTCCCAACCCAAGAACTCTGGAAATTGAAGGAAGGGAAGGTTATGTGTGACGAGGGCCCTTTTTTCTATAGCCATTTATTTGTCCCTAGGGAGAAAAACAAGGGCAGCTCTGAGTAGAAATAACATCCGGTTAGTCTTGGAGAGTCAGAGCAAACTGGTCAGAAGCTGGCCTATAGTGCTTAGCTGGATGGGCTTCCTAAAAGACAGTGGATTAGGCTTCCAGTTATTTCTCAGGTGTACCCTTTCACTCAGCCTCCCTTATCCAGGGGTGGCTTTTCCTCATGGTTGAGAACCATACTATAAGCCAGCCCTCCTAGAGCCAGGATTTATTCTTCTCCTCTCCCCACAGCACTTTCTTTCTGGGGACATAGAAAGCACTCAATAGACTCTGCCTGATTGACCCCAGATAAAATGAGAACACAGGGAAGGAAGGGAGGGAGGGAATAAGCATCTATTATGTGCCAGGGATTGTGCTAACTACTTTTTCCAAATATTATCCCATTTTAATATTCACATGACTACTTTCTCTTGTAGTGTAGGGCCTGTTGTATGAAAAAGGAAACAATCCCTAAAAGCTAAACCAACTTTAAAAAGTTATTGAGATGATTTCAGTATGGCCACTAGTGGGAAAACTCTCCTCAAGGCTTTCATAACTTACTCTGGAAAAGGGTAAAGATTTTACATCAGTACATGAGGAAAAAATCCAGGAGTTTTAGGTGATCACAAGCTCACTGTAAGTCAGAAATAATGATGGAATAATCAAAAACATACTCTTTTGGTTGCATTAATAGAAACATAGTACCTAAAGGGAGGGAGGTCATGGATATGCCATACTCTCTCCTAGTTAAGCTGCAACTTTAATATATTCAACCAGGCAGTCCACTGATTATATAATAAAATGCTTTTTTATTAAGTACATTCCATATATCAGGCACTAAGTTGTCAGTATACAAAGAAAGGTGAAGAACAGTCCTTGTTCCCATTGAGCTCACAGACTGTTGGATAGCCACATCTGAGAAAGAAAACAAGATGGTAAGGAAATTCAGTATTGAGTCATAAAATATTGGAGAAACCAAGGACACTTACCTTGAAAAAGTAAAACTTTGGGGGATACATAATAATTCATTTTAAGTATTTGTAGGATTATATATAAAAAGTCCATTTCCATTTTTTTCTAAAACTCTCTGTGTTTCTGGTAGCTTTAATTTTTTTTTTGCAATTCTTCTAAATGTATTTCCACATTTATCATGCTGCACAAGAAAAATCAGATAAAAATGAGAGAGAAAAACAAGCAAGTAAACAATAACAACAACAACAAAGGGGAAAACACTACGTTGTGATCCACATTCAGTCTCCACAGTCCTCTTTTTGGATACAGATGGCTCTCTTCATCAAGTCTATTGGAATTGTACTGAATCACTTCATTGTTAAAAAGAGCCATGTCCATCAGAGTTGATCATCATCTAATCTTGTTGCTCTATACAGTGTTCTTTTGGTTCTACTCACTTTACTTAGCATCAGTTCTAAAATCATCCTGCTGATCATTTCTTATACAGTAATAATATTCTATTACATTCATATACCATCACTTATTCAATCATTTCCCAATTGAAAGGCATCCATTCAGTTTCTAGTTCTTTGTCACTACAAAAAGGACTGCTACAAACATTTTTGCATGTGGGTCCTTTTCCCTTTTTATAATCTCTTTAGCATACAGGCCCAGTAAAGATCCTGTTGGATCAAAGAGTATGCAGAGTTTTATAGCTCTTTGAGCATAGTTCCAAATTTCCCTCCAGAATGGTTAGATCAGTTCACAACTCCACTAGCAATTGCATTGGTGTCCCAGTTTTCCCACATCCCCTCCAACATTTATCATCATCTGTTTCTGTCATTTTAGCCAATCTGAGAAGTGTGTAATAGTGTTTGGTAGCTTTAGACTAGGGATTGATATCCTACCACTGTCAGCCATCTCACAAAGTCTCCAGTCCAAGTTCTTAGACCTTAATGATCTCTGTTAGTCTCTTGGGGAATTGCAGCTGTTTCTTGGAATAAATTCAGGGAACTTTGTCTTTGCCTCCACTGCTTTCATCTTCTTTCAAAATTTTATTCATTTTGAACTTTAAATAGAAAAAGACAAAAAAAATATTTCCATGTACACAGCATAAAATGAAAAGAGGATTCAATATGAAACCATGAATTTTTATTTCAGTTTGATTTTTTAAAATTATATAATAGATATTACACACCATTTTCAAAGCTTTTCCTTTGCTTCCTTCTAAATTTTCTTTTGTTCTCTTTTGTTCACTTTATTACTTTTTCTTTCTCTCCCCACCCTGCCCTGGGGAAAGTGTATTCCTGTGTATATATGCAAAATCATACTATACATATTTTTTTAATCAGTTCTTTCTCTGGACATGGATAGCATCTTCCTTCTTAGGCCCTTTGCAGCTGATTTGAATATTTACAATACTCAATGACTTAAGTCATTCAAAGTACTTTCTCTTGATTTTATTCATTCACGCTTGATTATTTCATTGCAAGTCTTTATATGTTTTCCTAAAATCAATCAGCTCATTTCTTATTGAACAGTAGTATTCCATCACAATCAATCCATTTCACGTAAATTGATTGGCATATAGACAAAATAACTCTTTACTTGTTTTCATATTCTTTCTAAAATTCTCAAATTGAGTTCCAACTTGAAGAATTGCATTTCCTAAATCTTTCTAGTCCCTGAGCCAACCCATATTTAGAGAGCTGTCACACCTAATCTCAAATTAACCTTCCTTCTGTTGCTGCTGACAAACTGAGTGCCTGATTTGGTTACCAGCTTCTTCTTTCTTCTCCTACCCTTACCTCACAAACTACAAAACTGTGTTTCCCAGAGCTTAGACACTTAATACATGCTAGTTAACTGACTAGTTAGAAAGGGAAATGATATATTTTAATTTCAAAGATAATATTAAGATTTATTAGAAATATAGAAATATGTAGATAAATAGATAGATAGATAGATGTAAAGATAATTTATCCCCTTCCAGATTAGATTTTGTCTTTTTTTATTTTGTCTTTGCTTCCTAGGGTATGTCTGTACACATATATGTATATACATGCAAAACAATACTATACTTCTTTTTATCAGTTCTTTCTTTGGATAGATATGGATAACATCTTTCTTCATAGTTCCTTTGTAGTTTATTTCAGTATAATGTTTAAAAATGACTGCTATTCCTTAGCCTCGACACCATAGCAGTTGCTCTCTCTTGGTCCCAGAAGAGAATAGAGTCCTTGGAATCAAGATGTTCCTTTGCCAATTTGGGGGTTCATTCACTTGAGCTCCTCATATCAAACTTATTGGCTAAATCTACAATTCTGTAGTCATTCTCAACCAATTAAGAATCTTGATTACATGACAGTTTGAGAGGGTTCCACCTACGTTCCTACTTAATTATTGGCTACTTGGCTACTTGATGACTGCTACAGTGCTCATATATGCTCAGCAAACATCTATTGAATAAATAAAATTATACTAAACAGAGCTGCCCAACAGTAGAATGGCCTCTCTTTTAGAATTAGTGAGTTCCAAGTCGGAGTAATTAAGCCAAGATCAGCTAATTACTTATCAAGGATTAATAATTAATAATTATAATGATGGAGTTGTAAATTTACAACTGGATCTTAGAGATCCTATCATCTACTCTTTTCATTTCATAGTTAAGGAAACTGAGTCTCAGAGAAGTTAAGTGATAGTCATGCTCACAGGCAGAGCTAGTATTCAAGTCCAGGTCATTGGACACTGAATCCACTGTTCTTCCCTATGTTGCCTACATTGCCTACATTGATAGGAATATTATAGTAAATTTTTTGTAGGATCTTATCAAACTTTTGAGATTTCTCTAATTCCATGATGATAGCTGCTGAGAGAATAGGTAAATTCATCCAGCCAGATACATGGTTAAGAAAAGGTAATTTGACTTTTGGTTACAGAGATGTCTTCATACTTTCAGGGTGAGTTAGAAAAGTAAAGAGTGGGGGAAGAGTTGATTATCAGGGTCAGAGTTTAGATAGATGGAATAAGAGAAGGCCAGAGAATATATATTGTAAATAATTTCTCTAAAGGAAGCGAAGTTGGGAAGATAATATGCCCCCAAATCCAAGTCCAAGGAGGAGTTCTAAATTCTGGTATGCCAAGCAACAGAAGAAAAAACTTGACTTGGCATGGAATCATGAGCAGTTGAAAGCAGAATGTGCCTGAAGGAGTGGGATGGGAAGTAATAGTTTTGTCTCTCAAGTTCTGTTTCCTTCCCTTCTTTCTTGGGAAGCTGATCTAGGATGCAATATTTAAGAGTTTGATTGTGAAAAGAGAAGATTAGCAGAACAAAATCAAAATGAGAAAAGATAATTTGAAGTGTACTCTTTAAGTCACCAATTAGAACTTGGGCGTGGATGAGCACACTTGTAGGAATTATTTATCAAAGGAAGAAGTGTATCATGAAACAAACATGGACAGCAGTGGAAGGGAGGAAGGGAGGAAGAGCATCATGCAATGGTATGTGTGTTGAACATACTTGATTTTGAATTGCTAACTCAATTCACTGCCCACTCATTCTTCTATACTTTCCCTTGTCACTCCTATTTTTCTATCTTCTACTACAGGATGCTTTTCTCATCACCTTCTTTCTGTCATTTACTTTTTAATGATAGATACCACTTTCCAACTTTTTTTAAACTCTTATGAATTTATACATATGACAACATCTAGTCACATGTAATACAGTGCAACATTTGTTCTACAACAAAGGAATATTGAAGATATACAATGAGGAGGGTTCTTTTCCTGTCCATATGTTCCTAACTACATCATTCCCAAGTATCAGTCCATTGGCTCATAGAGACACACAGATAATGGTGTTCTCCTATTCTCCTTGTCATTGAGATTCCAGTAGCCATGGAAACGTTTTTATAGGACTAATATTGTAAAAATGAATAGATATAAAGAGCTTTCTGTTAGTTATAGTAATTATAGATTAGTACCTCTTTCTATAGTCAAAACCTCACTGTAGGATCCTCATCTGGAACTGCTTGTAATTCCATCTTCAGGGCGCACGCGCACACACACACACACACACACACACACACACAAGATGCAGAGACATACAAAAACACATACATACATAAGTGATGTGCTCATCCAAAACACTAAATTACTCAAGTATACTAAAACACATAAATATACAATAATCACTTAATCTCAGGGTCTAGCAGAAAGGGCTTTGGACTCTTGAAGTGAAGACTATTTGAGCAGATAGAGACTGAGAGCTCAGACACTTAGGAAAACTGAAATTGGGGGAGCAGTAGGAATGGAATCTTAGCTTTAATACAGAACCACATAATAACAGTGAACACTTATGGAGAACTTTTTAAGATTTGCAAAAGTGCCTGACACGTCTTATCCTTTAATCCTTACAACCCTGAAAGGTAGGTGTTATTATTTCCCCCTTTTTACAGAGGAAGGAATTGAGGCTGAGAGAGACTAAGAAAGACTTTGCCCTGGCTTCATAGCTAAGCAAAGGTCAAGGCATGTTTAGAAGCCAAGTCTTCCAGATCTAAGTCCAGCACCCTATCTGTGTGTGTATGACTGATCCAGTGACAAAGAAACTTCTATAATAAGACTTCTAAACTATGACTATGTCATAGACCACTTGGGTATATTCCTTCTCAAAACAGTTTTTAAGTATATAAAATAAAATTACAAAGAAAACAAATTAATATTGAAACATAGTTATCCGAATATTTTAAAAGATCTGTTTTATTAGTCTTTCAAACATTGTGCTTAATTTCCAAAAACTGGGATGATGAATATTTTTAAGGGTACTTGTCAATCTTTCCACCATAGTTCCCCATTAGAGCCAATAATATTTGTTATTGAAGACTGAGCAGAATTTGTTCTTTATTTTTGGAACAAGTAATAGAAGGTAGAAAAAGTTTACTTGATAAAAAAAAAAAACTTTAAAAAAAAGATATAGATTGAAACTAAAGGGAGGTTAAGCCTATAAGTTTGCCTTAACCTTCACCCGCTCTCCCCCAAAAAAGGCACATAAAACTGAATCTAGATCCTGCCAGAACATATTTTATTCTCTCAGGAATAGGCCTCTATGATGCAATAGAGTACTAAATTTGACAAAGGAAAACAAGGCTATAAATCTGAACTCTACCCCTTATTCTATAATAATAGGGGCACAAAACATACTGCATTTGTAATTAAACTATGTTTGTTCTAATCTTGGCTTTGTGACTTAGTACCTGTGTAATTTTAGACACTTCCCATTTCTGGGTCTCAGTTCCTCTCATTTGTAAAATGAGAGTATGAGACTAGATGGTATCAGGTGCTTTCTAATTCTTAAGTCTTGTGATCCTAGGATCCTTCCAAATCTTCTGCCCCCAGGAATAGGGCAGGATTTTGTGTATCCCAGGTACAGATATGAAGGTTTGTTAGGTATGGGGAAGCTGAAGGTGCCCCTTACTTCTGGCAAGATGACATTGCTTTTTGTCTCTTTTTGTGTCTCTCCAGGTGCCAGGCCTTCCTGATGAGATGTGTCCTGCCCCAGAGGGTACCGGGGGCAGTATCTGGGGCCATTGATGCCCTCGGCCGAACTTTCCAGAATGGATAGTCCCCCCAAGCTGACAGGAGAAACCCTCATCGTCCACCATATTCCCCTGGTGCATTGCCAAGTCCCTGACAGGCAGTGCTGTGGGGGTGGAGGTGCGGGCAATGGAAGTTCAAGGACCAACCCCTTCTGTCCCCCTGAGTTGGGCCACCCTGACAGAGACCTGACACAGGCTGACTCTCTGCTCTACAGTAGAGTGCTCCCTGCCTCAGGGAGTGCTGTTGGGCCTGGGGATGGTCCCAAAAGCAGGATCCGTGATGGGCGAGGCCCTGGAGTTCCCAAACGGCACAACCCATTCCTAATGAAAGAGGGTGAGCCAGAAGAGCCATATGGAGATTGCGACAGTTCAACCCAACAGTCCTTTCACCTACATGGGAGCAGACAGCCCCCCTTCCAATTGGCAACTCTTGACCCTGGAACAGGGAAAACCTGGGGAGCCACAAACAGTCGAGCTGGAGTGGTAGAAGGACAGGAGCAGGAGCCTCTGAGCAGCAGTTCAGAAGCACAAAAATGCAGCCATGGGTACCACTGTCCCCCAGAACAGGAGGCAGAGACCATGGAGCTGGATGAGGGGGGTGGCCCTGGAGCCAATGACACCTCTGGTTTTTCCTTTGATCAGGAGTGGAAACTTAGCTTAGATGAGTCCCCAAGAAACCCAGGCGTCCGAGCCTGTGGCTGTTCAGGCTCAGGATCCCGACACTGCCGTTGCAGCAGCACATCCAGCCAATCAGAAGTGGCCGACCAATCCATGGGCTATGTTAGCGATTCTTCCTGCAACAGCTCAGATGGTGTATTGGTCACCTTCAGTGCTCTCTACAACAAGATGCATGGTCACTCCCGTGCCAATCTCAACTCTGCCCCCCTGTCTTGCAGCGACTCCTCCTTCTGTAGCCACTCAGACCCTGGAGCCTTCTACCTGGACCTGCACTCCTCCCCAGCCGAGTCTAAGATGTCTTGTGAGTCTCACCACCCCGATAGTGGGGGGGGAGACGAGGGCTGCGGCTGCCCTCACGCCTCCTCTCCTGAGCTCGATGCCAACTGCAATTCCTACCGCCCACACTGTGAGCCCTGTCCGGCCGCGGCTGACCTCACCGCCTGCTTCCAGAGCCAGGCCCGCCTTGTGGTGGCCACACAGAACTACTACAAACTTGTCACCTGTGACCTATCCTCCCAGTCTTCACCCAGTCCTGCTGGCTCCTCCATCACCAGTTGCTCAGAGGAACACACCAAGGGCAGTCCTGGCCCAGTCTCAGGCCAACCCACTGAATACTACCTATTCCAAAAGCCAGAGACCCACACAGAGGAGCAGAAAGCCAAGAGTTCTCCAACAGAAGTAGGACCTGGGGCAGGCCCAGATGTGATAGAAGGACAGGTGTATGTCAACGTGTCTCCTCCCATCCTCAGCAGCGGGCGCCAGCGTTCCCGCAGCTATGACCGAAGTCTGGAACGAAGCCCTCCAAATCGGCTGGGCTCCCTGGAGCGCATGCTGAGCTGCCCTGTCCGTCTAAGTGAGGGACCCTCCTCATTGGCTGGGCCCGGCTCCCCACCCAGACGGGTCACTTCCTTTGCTGAACTGGCCAAGGGCCGAAAAAAAGTGGGAGGCTCGGGTTCACCTCCCCTGCGGCTGAGTACTGGCGACTCCTCTCTGGAGTTCTCACCCATCCCTGAATCCCAGCGAGATGGGACAGGCCCACTGGATGAAGGGGCTCGCTGTAGCCACAGCCTACCCTCTCTTCCCCTTGGGCTCTGCCTGGATCCCAGCAGTCTAGAAGCCCAGGCTGAGCAGGGCAACAGGGATGGCCTCCAGCAGGGCCACCAGTCCAACGAGGTGAAACCCACCAGTTTTGGAGCTGCTGGGCAGGCATTGGCTCTTCTGATGGAGCCAAGTTCTCCTTTCTCAGCAGTCCCAGCCAGCAGCCATGCACAAAGGGATATAAGAGCTAGAGCTGACGGTAAGGATTGGGAAACCTAGATGAGCCACATCAAGCTGGGATGCCAGATGCCAGTACACTGGGGAACCATTCTTGGCATATCTGTGGATATGATTGATTCTGTAGAGTAGAGGGAAAGAATGGATGACTAGGGAAATAAAGAGCTTTGAGGACACCTCAGAGTGTTATAAAGTTAGGAAGTGCTGTGGGAGAGAACAAGAACTAATTGAATGATCACATTTCCGAGTGTATTCAGAGAAGGAAGAAAGCAATATGAAGGAATCAGAAAAGGCTTCCTAGAGAAGCTGGAATTTTGAAGGTATAAGGATTGGATAGGCAGATAGGTTCGGTGGAGGGCATTCCTAGCTCAGGGTACATGAACAAAAGTACAAAAGTGATACTAACCACAACATGTAATCTTCAACACGCTGTAGAGATGTGACCTAACTGGAGTGGAGGGCACATTCTGGGAAGCAGGTGAAATCAAGTTGGATATTTAAGGGTAGAATAAGATTGTGGAAGGCCTGGAAACCAAAGATGAGAAGTTTAGGTGTACTAAAGCAGGTAACAGACAGCTAACATAGATACTTAAGTAGAGCTGTGCCACAATAGAAGCAATGCCTTTGGAAGATCAGTCTAGATCTTCTAGATATACAATCTGGATTATAGAAGGAATTCTTAATCTTTTTTGGGTCTTAGATCCTTTCTGGCTGCCTTGTTGAAGCCTGTGTACTTGAAACTAATCAGAATAATGTTTTCAAATGCATAAAATACATAATTACAAAGGAAACCAGTTATATTAAAATAGTTATCACAACATTTAAAAAAAAAAAAAAGGTTGAGAGACTTCAGGTTAAGATATAGGGATTAAAGGAAGGGGCAGCTCAGTGCAAAATTGTGGAGTTTGTTTTTAGAGTTTAACTGCCTTTTTTTCTTTCTTCTCCTGCCCCCTGTCCTCTCAATTGCCTCTCTGTTCAGGCATCCAAACTTCTGGCTGCTCTAAGCACCCTAGTAATACTCCAAAATCATCTCCTCCCTTCTCCCAGTACTTCTTTAAATCCCTAGTTCCCTCAGAATAACTGCCTTAGCTAGTTTCTTGTAAGAAAGTTTCTTGTGGATATATGACCTTAATTCACTACTACTTTCTGGGTCTCAATTTCCTTCTTGGCATAATGAGGGAATTCGAGTAGAGGATATCCAAGAGTATGAAATGTATTAGTAAATAAATTCATGTCAGTTAATAGTAGCTTGATGTTATTCAAGTCACAGTATTATCAAAAATTACAATTACCTATATGTAAGAATGACACTTGACTAGATAGAGTAGGGAGGTTCTGGAGGTAGAGAAACTATTAGTATAATCATACATAAGGTAAAGAGGGTATAATATAGTTCATAAGTAATTATATAGCGTTTATAGAGTGCATTATGGTTTATAAAGAACTTTACAAATGTTAACTCATTTTATCCTCACAACCACCTTAGGAAGTAGATGCTTTTATGATCCCTATTTTACAGATAAGGAAACTGAAGCAGACAGGTTAAATGACTTGCCCAGGTTCACACAGCTAGTAAATATCTGGAGTTGGATTTAAACTCAAGTCCTTCAGATTTCAAGTTCAATGTTCTGTTCTCTGTGTTACTTATGATGGTGATAATTATCATTTCTGTAGAATGGCAATGCTATTGACAAATAATGAAACCTTCATGGAGCTAATTTGGGGGGAAATGTAGAGAATTCACTTTGGATATTTTGAATTCATATGGTCATAGTGGGAAATGTAGAGAATTCACTTTGGATATTTTGAATTCATATGGTCATAGTGTCAAAATCTGAAAGGATGGCAGAGATCACTTAGTCCATATCTTTCCCTTATTGCATAGACGAGAAAGTTGAGTCTGAGAGGGGTCACTTAAGTAAAAAGTAGCAAAGGTCAGATTGAATGCAGGTCCTTTGAATCCAAATCCAAAGTTCTTGCTGTTTCCTATAGCCTTAGAGGTACTAAATAGGTTTCTCAGTTTGAAATGAAGTAAATAGGTCTGGCATTCAGACCATGAGGCATACAAGAAGTAGATAGTTTGATCAGTGAATGCAACTGTTACCAGATTCTCTTATCACTATTTGACACACAGGGCCTTAGAATGAATCTGAATCCTTGAGCCCCAAAGCCCCATACTTATCCTTGGAGTTATTCCCATGCCCTTCAAAGATAGCAGTCATTTCCCAGCTTATAAAACTGTGTTGCTTTCCAAAACTCTGTCTTAAAAGTTAAGGAGATTTTTCGTGTCCAACTCTTTGTGACTTCATGAACCATACTGTCCATGGGTTTTTCTTAGCAACCGTATTGGAGTGATTTGGCATTTCCTTCTACAGTAGATTAAAGTAAAGAGAGGTTAAGTGATTATAGTGTCTTAAGATTATATTTGAACTTAGGTCTTATTGATTCTAAGCATAGCACTTGATCCACTAAGCTACCTAGATGTCTCCTTAAGGATATATACATATACACAAAGTATGAAGAACAAGAAGAAATTTTTCAGTGATCTGTATTCAGTATATTTTTATCTTTCTTCCTTGGCCAAGTAATTTCTAGGCCCAAAGTATAGACACAGAAGAGGGAAGCTAAGTAGCAGATATCAGTTTCTCCCCAAAGAAAAACAGCATTGATTCTTTGGGGAGAAAATAAGCATGATGATAGGAATCCAATGATACTATTAGATCGTCTATAAAGAGAGGAAGAAACAAACAGGAGTAACACTTGACCCCTGCAAAGAGTTAATGAGACAGTTCTATATCTCAATGTAAATTTAAGATGTAAGGGAAACCATCTCAAGATTTGTCTAATGCAGCTAACCACTTTCTGGTGACTGATGTAAGCAAAAATGGCAGCAAAAAAAAAAAAAATTGCTGTCAGAAGGAATATTGGAATCATTGCTAAAGCCTTGGGCAAGGAATGGAATGCTTTATGAAAACAATATTTTGATTACTAATGCATAATGAAAGACAAGGACTTCATAGGGGAAAGGGAGAGTTCAGATTTGAACATCTAGTTAAGAAATTGGTGTATGAGAAAACAGGTCACAGTTTAAAATAAATTTTTGACCAGGGGGGAAGAATACATACAAAGCCTAGGATTATATATGACTGGAATCTTTGAATCTAATTAAAAGGCTTTAAACTGGGAAAAAGAGAAAACTAGATAATGTATTTCCACCAAGCTAGATCCTCTAGAGTGTGGCTATAATAATGACTATCATATAAGAATAGTGCCAACTCCTAAGAGTTTATAGGAGATAAAATGCATGCAAGTAAAATCTATGTGCCTATGACTTAAATACTAATGCACAAATGTATTGAATGAGTGAAAAAAGATCAACTAGAAATCTCAGTATGAAGAAACTCAGCCTTATAGAGACTTAATTAGGGTAAGAACCATGAATGGAATTCAAAATATTCCTATTCAAAATAGTCAATGTTTTAAGAAAGAATAACATTTGATTTTTAATCAGATGGACTCTTGGGGGGAGGGGAAATTGAGGAACCATAAGGGGACAGCCTGATAGCATCTGAATGAAAAACAATGGAGGCAGATGTCATTGGAGAATATTAGAGCAGAGAAGAAAAATAGATTGCAATTAAAACATTGCAAACCTGACTTATAAAAGCATATTATTATAGAGGGGGGAGAGAGAAGGTGGTTCAGTTATCCTGAAAATCACAAGTGTGATTTTTTGGGGGGGAAGGGGGTTGGGTTGGTTTTTTTGGGTTTTTTTTTTTTTTTTTGCCAAAAGAAGAAGAAATAATTTCCTGGCTTGTCTTAGTAACAATTATCTCATATCTCAGAAGTTGGAGGAACCAATCAGAACAACTGGTGGTTAAAATGGATGTAATAAAACTTTGGAGGGAAATTGACTGCTGCATTACAGAATTTATGACAAAATGAGAGGAAAATCAAGCGTTCACCCTAAATTCTGGGTGATGGTATTAACAAAGAGTTCAGAGGAAGGATGCCTAAGATACTATGAAGGAAATTCAGAAGAGGGAAAAAAAAAAAAAAACCATAGTTCAATGGTATTGAAAAAGAGGGCAGAGTTATCTAAAGATACCAGTGTCTGACTTAGGAGATTTCATCAATCAACACAAGATAGGAAATGAAAACAAGGGCAGATAACAGGCTCAAGAGGGAAAAAAAAGTGTTAAATTCTCATTTTGCTTCTGTTTTCTCATCCAAGAATAATCTTTGGACTTTGAAGGACAAGAGAGAAAATAATTGGCAGGGAGTAGAAAGCCAGAATGAGTGAAGAGTTGGTCATACAGCAACTAGCTGCCCTCATTGTGATTCCCAGATCCATAGAGATTATTTCTTAGGGTAAGAAAATTGAAGAGGCTGGAAATGAAAAGGAACAAATCATTTATTAAATTTTTCCTGTGTGCTGGGCGTTGTACTAGATGCTTTACAAATAGCTCATATAGGGGCAGTTAGGTGGCGCAGTGGATAGAGCACCAGTCTTGAATTCAGGAGGACCTGAGTTCAAATCTGGTCTCAGACACTTAACACTTCCTAGCTGTGTGACCCTGGGCAAGTCACTTAACCCCAGCCTCCAAAAAAAAAAAAAAACAAAAAAAACATATAATCCTCATAGGGTAGATGCTGGTACAGTTGAAAAAATTGAGGCAGACAGGTTAAATGACTTTCCTAGAGTCACTGAGCTAGTAAGTGTCTGAGGCTGAATTTAAATCCAGCTCTTTCTGATGCCAGATACAGTATTCTTCACTGTACCATCTAGCTGCTTTATATATGACTGCTGAAATGCTTTTGATGATTTTAAGTAATACTGGAAAACAGAAGCGGTCTACTAGAGAAGAAAATGAAGTCTAGAAATCTATTCCTGCAAGAATTCTGGAACACAGTAAGGAAGAAATATATTAGGATCCTGATAAGATTTTTCTGAATCCCCTGTAGTATCTCCTTTATGTTCCTTGACAAAGCTAATTGTTCATTAACAAATTTAGCTCTTTGATAAGATATAAATTGACCTTCTTCCTAACTCCCCTGACTTAAGGCTATATTAAGGCTGATGATGGAGTTATGGGCTAGCCATACACTTAAGCTATGAATACCCTACTTAGTTTTCAAAAGCATACTGGAGAGATAGATATAGAGAACCTGAGCTGAGAAATATTGAGAGGAAAGGGATTGTTACACAAAGATTCAGAGATGTTTTGGAACCAGAGAAGGATTTCCTAGGGGTTCCCAAACTAACACCTGTAAGAACTTAAGCCTTTAGCAGCAGGGTGGCACTAAGCACCCAAGCCTTCTGGACCCAAAGAAGTTACTGGATAATTATGAATCTCTGAACCAAACAGGAACTGTCATATATGAGTATCAAAGGAGAAAATTATGAAGTAATAAACTAAATTTTTTTCTTTTACTGGAATAAGTTATTTGGGCTACACATGTCCAAAAAAGAGATCAACTCCATGGTGAGGTATGGAGGAGGCAAAATTTGTCAGATGTTATTTACATATTAATCTTGAAGGTGTGCCACTTTTGAACAAGAGTTCAAGACTTAAACTCTTTGGCTTCCAGCCTGACCTATTACTTTATCACTCCTCTGGTCTATAGCCAGTCTGGGCTAGGAATTCCTTAGTATCTTGCCACTGCCTCCATCTAACACTATATTTTGAGACCATTAGGTTAGCTAGAGATGGTTCAAAGTTATGCAGACTTCATTCCTTCCTAAAAGCTAGCTGATAGAGATGGATTTGGAAGTGGTTGAAAAACTAGGCCTAAAGGGGAAAAAAATAGTTCAGTGCCAACTTGAGTATATTTGAGCATTTTCGAACCAGTGTTTTATAAAACATCAGTAACTTGAGTAAAAGCCTAAATGGCTTGCTCACAAAATTTGTAGAGGATGCAAAGCTAGGAAGATCACCCAACAATTGAATGACAAGCTAGAAAATGGAACTATGTCTAACAAGATAAGATTTAATATGAATAAAAGTAAAGTCAGAAAAAATGGTTTCTACATCTCTTAAGTCTGATTATTCCATAATCTGTCTCTCTAGCTCTACTTTTAAAGACCAAATCTGAAGCTCAGACTTTAGCCATGATTCTATCATTAATACATTGTTAAAGAAGAAAGGGGAGCACATAGCATCAGGTGGGGTTATACTTGGTATCAAAGAATTAAACTCTCTAATAAGGGGGCTTTGTCAATGGAATAATATTTGGTAGGGATTTTAAAAGCCTACCAGGATCCACTTAGTCTTTATTAAAAGTGTAATTTGTAACAGATATAGATAAAAGCATGTAGTGTACTATGTGTCAGGCACTATACTAAATTCTGGGGATACAAATAAAAGCCAACAAGACAGTCTTGGTTCTTTAAGTAGCTTATACTCAGGCAATGATAATACATAAAAACCAGCTATAGAGAAGAAGGGATATGTAAATTGTCAAAGTTTTAAAATGATGTCTGGGAATTGGAAGCCACCTTTCAGATTCTAAGTGTCAAAGGAAAGAGGAAATATGCTGAAATGTATAGTATCTGCTACTTGAAAATGATGTCCAAGAAATATCTAGGACTGGAAAGCAGAACTTGTTTTAAGTGCGGGCCATGTCAGATTATCTCCACCTCCTTTTTTGACGAGTATTTGACTAGTAATCAGGGGAATGCTACAGAGTATAGATTTTAGCAAAGCATTTTATAAGTCTTTCATTTTTAATATGGGAGGATATATATTAGATAGCACAATTAGGTGAATTTGGAACAAGTTGAATGATAATCCAAAAAGTAACAATTTCAGTGTCCACTTGGAAGAGCTGGATGTATAAGCCCTATCTCTGGCATTACCAGCTATGTGACTATGCAAGTCACTTAATCACTTAGTAGTCTAGGCAACTCTCTAAGACACTTAAATTGCCAAGGAGGTGCTGACTTGCATTGATAAAAGGAGTTTCTCCATTCCGTTACCTACACTATAAAATCCCAAATCCAATCCCTATCTATGCAGGAGGTGGTCTCTAATGCAATGCTGTAAGAGTTTTGCATGGGTAAAATGGATTAAATTTGAGTCTTAAGAGGAAAAATTGGTAAGTGAAAGGCACAGGAAAGAAAATTTAAGCTTGATGGAAAGAAAAGCTTCCTAATACTTAAAGCTTTTCAAACATAAAATAGGCTACCTTGATCAGTAGTATACTAGTCTGCCCTCTCGAGGTTATCAAGCCAAAGTTAGATGACTGCTTCCTACTTGTTATATCTGTTGTAGAGATATAAGAGATTTGAATTAGATACTCTCTAAAGTACCTCTTAACCTTGAAATTCAGAAAACATTCTGAAATTTTTTTGTGATTCACAAATACACAACACGGAAGTGAGCATAGAACAGGAGGGTGACCAAGTCAGCAAGTCAAAAGGAAAAGGAAAACCTTTGTTTCTGTGTGATGCTGTATATAATTGGGAGCTCTGACTGGTTAGAAGGTGGGAGGATGAAAACGTGTGGTTTTCACTTCCCTGTAATGGAAATAATCCTGTTTTTTAGGTGAGAGGAGTAGAAAAGATTATCTCATGGGTTTTTTCCATGCAAATCTATGAGTCTTCCCTGAGGAGGACAGGGAAGGCATCTAGGTTCTAAGTGGGTAGTCTGTTTCCCACTGGCATTAGACACTTGAAATTAAGCCAATATAGAGGGCCTGGCCTGCCTAACATGATAGGGCTATGGGTATATTCTATCCCATCATTCATTTCTCTCTTGGTACAGTCTGTCCAGGACAAAAAATTCAAGATAGAACTTAAAGACAGAGATAGAAGGGATTCAGGCTTAAGCCACCTGCTTAAAAACATTTGGTGTCATACAGGATTAACCTCTTAGTCTTTCATCCAATTGATCAAGATTTTGCTAGCTGTCTTATGTGCCTGCCTTTTTACTAGGTACTTAGGGTACTACAGAGACATTTAAGACATTACAAGGAAATCTATAATCTAGCATTAAGTGCTAGATTATGTATTTATGCACTATGTCCTACAGGAGGTCAGAAAAAGACATCCATGAGGGCAGGAATAGATTTTCCATTCTCAGTTTCTATACTTCCTTTTGTTTTCAAGGTTGTGGTCCTTTGTTAGTTGGCTGCTACTTTTCAAAACTCATTATCCAAAGTCTACTTTATACTTTTTTACACTAAGGATATACACAATCTAGAGAATAATAACATACAATTTCTGCTTATAGTAACTCAAGTTACTGTAGCATAGCATACTGTGTTCTCATGATTGTACTAAAGGTATAGTCAAAGAAGCATAAGGCACAGTCTTACAAACTAATATGAGAACTAAGACAAATATAAGACAAACTGACTAACAATACATTATGATATATGGCTGGTACGGAAAAGAATTCAGAGAAGGCAGTTATTGTGATGTGGGATGGCCACAGAAAGCTGCTCAGAGGAGGCAGGACTTAAGCCAAGAAGTGACGAATAGGTAGGATTTTGTTAGATTAAGAGCAGAAAAGTGAGAATGAAATGAGTAAAGGGGTAGAAGTGAGTATACGTTTCAGGGAGAAGTAAAAGATATATTTGGAACATAAAGTTAGAGATTTGAATGCCACCAGAATAAGAAATTTGAACTAAAATCTTGTAGACCAGTGGTCCTAAAACTTTTTAAATAGGGGGCCAGTTCACTGTCCCTCAAACTGTTGGAGGGCTGGACTATAGTAAAAACAAAAGATCACACTCTGTCTCCGCCCCTCAGCCCATTTGCCATAACCCAACAGGCTGCATCAACGTCCTCGGCAGGCCACATCTGTCCTGCGGGCTGTAGTTTGAGAACCCCTGCTGTAGAGAGCCATTGAAAGTATCTGAGCAGGAGGATTGAAATGATCTGAGTAGTGTTTTATTGTAACTTATAATCTAGAAGTCATAACCACAGAGCAGTTTAACTAGCATAATTTGTGAGGTATAGAGTCTCAGTATTTTTGCTGCAAAATTGACTAGTTCAGATGCCAGAAAAATAAGTATTAGTAAAAGAATAGATTTTTACTATTACACAGAAAAAAACAAAATCATTTCCTGCTCGGAGGCTTCAAGACAAAAAGGAATTTGAATTGGGATCCCTGCCATGTTTGATAAGATTTTTAGTCCCTTCCAGAACCTGTTTTTTAGTTTTCACTCTGAATTTAAGCTCTTAGACCATCCCTTTTGGCCCTGGTGTGGTACTCTCTTTATACTGTTTTATAATCACTGGCCATCTTGAAAAGATTGGAAATTAGTCCCCAAAATTCTTTTCCATAAATTGCCTTCTTGTCCTCTCCCTCTCCTAGAGAATCACCCTGACTATAACCCCTTTTAAAGTCAAACTCTTACCTTTTAATCCATTTTCTCTGTCCTGTTCAGTTTGTCTGAAGACCTGTAATAGCACATTGTTAAGACCCACTCTGACTTGAATGAAAACCCCTCTCAACCCTGACCTAGTCTCAGTAGGGGCCAAAAGCCATGAAGACGGGTGCACTATCATCTTTGCAGCCTATATTAGTATTTCTGTCCACTGAGTTACCTGTTTCCCCTCCAGCTTTCAGCTCATTTTCAGGGCACATAAATGATGTATCATATTATTGAATGATCAAGTTCAGGTTACCAGCTCTGCCAACTTCCTTAGTAGTAATAATAATAATAGGTTGGTTTTTTTTTGTTTTGTTTTTGTTTTTTGTGGTTTTTTTTTTTTTTACATTTGATAGTGGTTTGGAATTTACAGGGTTTTTTCATAGACATATAATGAGATGCCAGTTAGATATTTCTAGAAGCTGATTTTTCTAAAAGTGTATCCTTATATTTTTATTCCAAAATCACTTAAAACATTGTAACAAAATTGTCTTTCTCCTAAAAGAGAAGTGTTAGTCTGTCAACAGTCTCATTTTGCTAAAAAAAAAAAATTACTGGCATTTATATAACATGTTAGATATATTATCTCATTTGAGCTTTATCACAATCCTTGAGGTAAATATTTATTACATTGTGTAGGTGAGAAAACCTCCACTCAGAGGAAGATTGTTATTGGTCCTAGTTTTCTGATATTTCACACAACTATAAAGTATCATCAGTGGGATTCAAACTCAGGTCTCTTCCTACTCAAATTCCATTATATCATATTGCCTCTCTAAGAGCAGAAAATCTAATTAATTCTTTGGGTGCTTTACAAGAACATCTTTCATAAGAGACAAAGAAAGGAACTTTGTTCTATCCCTACAAAAGAAGGTTTGTAAAGTAAAAGAGTTGGAAATCCTAGGGAAAAGTTAGTGTATCATTTTAAAATCTTTAATAAAAGAAGAGAACACTGATAGTAAGATACATACATAAACATAAAGGAAGCAGTTACCAAAAGTTCAAATGAAAGACGTTTATGACACTAAAGGTAAAAGAGTACAAAAAGGAAAGATAACTCAAGAAGGAATGGGTACACAAACTTTAAATTGGAGATGATCCTAGTAAAGGAGAAAAGGAAATGACTTCTAAAAATAAAAATATGGCTACATAAGATACTCTCAGAAAGATGAACATGTAACAAAGGATAAATAAATACAGAGTGGCCTACAAGGATATCAGGAAATCTAAAACCAAAGTAAGATGTATGGGACTACCTGCCATCTAGGGAAGGGAAGGAGGGGAAAAATTGGAACAGAAGTTTTTGCAAGGGTCAGTGTGGAAAAATTACCCATGCATATGTTTTGTATATAAAAAGCTATAATGCATATGTTTTGCATATAATAAGCTATAATTTAAAAAAATAAAGTAAGCTAAAATTTGTGAGAAAAGCTAAAAAAAAAACTAAGTTCAGAAAAAAAAGTGGGGCTGGACCCATAGCTTAGAACAGATTATAAAGTTTTTGTATGTAATAGAGAATTACTCCACTCTTAGTCTGCTTGAATATTTCCTACCCAAGAGACTGATCTTCAAACTAGAGTGGAAACAAATTAGGATTGAGATAATTGAAGCTCAAAATAGGTATGGAGATATAGAGAAAACCTTTCTTAAATGAATTCAAGTCAGCAGGCCCAAATATATATATTTGTGTGTGTGTGTGTGTATGTGTATCCTAGGGTACTAAAAATATATATATCAATGTGATCAGTGACAAGAGGAATTAGTAATAGACAAGGTTTAAGAAGGCTGCAGAAATGTAGTTTTGATTTTCAAAACAGAAAATTGTAAATTTTAAACACTCCCAATCAGTTGATAGTCTGTCAACAGCAAAATTCTAAAACTAATTATGAAACAAGATTTTCAGCATTTCAAAAATGAGTTAGTGATTACTAGAATAAATCAAGCCAAATCAACTTCATTTTTTGTTAAAAGTTTATTAGAGTGTCAAGTCAGGGAATGTTTTCAGTATCTTAAATTCAAGGACTCAGAAGTATTACTGTATTTTCATTGAGCTTTAACAAATGGATAGGAAAATTCGACAAGCAGAGGTGGTAGAGAAAAATTACATTCTAGACATGAGCTATAAGGTATATGGAGACAATTAGTATGAAAAGACTGAAAAAATAGATTGGCCCCAGATTATGGAAAATCTTAAAGATAGCATAAGGATTTTAGATTCTATTCAGTAGGCAGTAGACATTTCAGGATTGCCTAAAGAGAATGTTCTAGTTGAATAACCAAAAATGATTGATTAATATGTCTGTATCGAAGGTGATCTTTAGTAGTGCCTCAGAGAATTTTCAAATAAGATAAATATCAAATAAGAATTTTTATCATCTTGGATAAAAAGATGTGTTTATCAAATGTGAAGATGTCACAGATGTATTTAACGAGTAGACTACAAGGTAAGATGTGACAGGAGCAAATAAGAGATCTAAACAGTGTCCCAGAATGAGAAACCAGAGATAATTTCAAGAACCTGAAGCATATTAGGGGTGAATCAAATATAACATGATAAATCCGTGCATTTAGATTTTTTTAAATTAGTCACACAAGGAAAGGGCAAGGAAAAAATTGATAATTCATTTTGGATAACTGATGCAGCAGTTTCTAGAATAACTTAACCTTAGACTACATTAAAGCATAATAAGTATAGAAATTTGGAAGTGAATAGGCTTTTTGTACTGCACTGGTAGGAACATGACTGGAATATCTTGGTAAATTTTGGGCATTATCTGAAAATTCTATAAGGAACAGTTGAAGGAACTGAAGAAAACTTGATGAGTAGTTTTCAAACCTATAAAGGCTGACAAGTAAAATAGGTTTAAAATTTTAACATATAGCATATAACATGGGTAAATAGTATAGTATAGTCTGTGGATCTGCACTTCTATTACAATAGCTCATGAGCCCTCATGAGCAACCAGTGTTGTTTCCCAATAATAGTAATCCAGTAAACCCAATTAATTGGTATCAATAACATTTAATAAGATAATAAAAATAGATTTAAAATATTCCCCATGCCCACCCCTGAAAGCAGGGGCTCATTTTCTCTCAAAAATAGCATCTATGGAAAGAGTAGGCTCAAGTTTAGCAAATAATGTGGAGAATACATGTGGCCAAGGAAGATAGCGACTACAGGTCTGTCTCTTTTAATATAATTGTCATGAAGGACACCCACCTTACCTTGGGTTCATCATTTCTGTCAAGTGGGGTGCCGATGATTCAACCCTCTTCACAACTGAACTTGTGATTGTCAATTAGCTCAAGTCCCTATCTTGTTCTCTGCTTCAAGAGAGCATGCTCCTTGAAGCTGCTTCTGGCCACAAATTAGTGCCTTTCCTTATGTCTGTCTCTAGATTATGTCTCTCTGCTTCCTCAAATATCAAACTTCAGAACTGACTTTCCAACTACTTGATAGAGGTGCCTCTTTCCAAATGAGTTCCTCTCACCAGTAGAAGTTATGACCACTGGGGCAGTGGAGGAAGGAAATAAAATCTCTCTCCATCCCCTGCACATTTCCTTCCACAACTGTGGAAATCTCAGATTGATGGGGCATATTTATTTTAAGCATCAAGTGTTCATGACTTTAATGACATTATTCTCTGCTTGGTCAATCAGAAAAATATATACTGTGTTACGATCCCATGATTGTATCAACTGAGATGGAAGGGTAATCAAAACTTTCTAATTGTACTGTTCAAAAATGGGCCAGCCTGTGAAGTAGGGAGTTTATGCGTTAGAATGTTACATTATTCCTATTCATGAAAGGGGTTAGACAAAATGGATTAAGAGGTCCCGTAAAAACTCAATCCTAGAGCTTCCAGGGAGATCAAGAAAATGTTGATCCTTTCAAAAGGAAGGAAAAACCAGTTTTAGAATATGAGTTTGGCTTTAAACATGTTGAGTTCAAAATGAAGATGGAATGTGTAGGTGGAAATATGAAGGCAATCAGTAATAATGGCTAGAGCTTAGGAAAAAAGAACGAGCTATGTGGAGGTTGCCTGCCCACATAGGAAAGTTGAAACCTTGGGCAGCAGATGGGGATGATGGAGACATTGGATAGGAAAACACAAAACTGATGACTGATTTTTATGGTAAACCTGCATTTAGAGATAAGGAGGCCAAAAAAAAAAGGGAGTAAGTAGTATGATGGAAGCCAAGAGGAGAGAATTTCAATCAGGAATGATTGTGCCACAGTTTCAATATTCTCCCATCTTTCCAGAGCCTCCCATTGTCCACTAGGTTTCATTTTCTATCCTTGCCGCGTCACCAATTTTTTTTTTTTGCCTTTTTAGTCTCATATTTCTATTTCCCTTCTCTCTTTAGGGGGCAGTGCTGAAAATCGGCCTGTCCTTCGCTACAGCAAGGAACAGCGACCAACCACCCTGCCTATCCAGCCTTTTGTGTTCCAGCACCATTTCCCTAAACAGCTGCCCAAGACCAGGGCCTTACACAGCCTCTCCCAACTCTACAGCCTCTCTGGCAGCAGTCGTTCACAGGCACCTGTTCTGCTGGCCCCCACCTCCCAGGGCTCTGTCCTGGCCCCCTCAGCACAGGCAGCTGCTCCTGCTCCCCGAACAGTGGATGGAGCTGCTTCCCTCTCTGAAGAAAGCACCAGAAAGGCTGCACTTGACCCAGACACCTCTCGGCCATCCCCTCTGGGAAGCTATTCTCCCATCCGAAGTTCAGGCCCCTTTGGGACCAGCACCGATTCTTCCTCTGCCTCCGGTTCTCCCCCTGAGCACGCTGTGGATGGCCCCCCACCACGAAGCCGCTCCTGCCCTGCCGCAGCCAACCTGATCCCTGTCCGACAGGCCCTGATGCCTGGCCCCGCCCCCCAGCTGGAGGCCCCAGAGAGGCTACCACCAGAGTCCAGCCCATTGCTCTCTGAGTATCGACTCCATGGGGCAGGCAACCTGTCCCACCTGGGTCCCACAGGACCTAGCCTGAGCAGAGCTGAAAGCCTAGCTCGGGGAGGTGGTGAGGGCAACATTACATTCCGGCTTAGTAAGGGTACTAAGCATGCATCTCCAACCTCCCCCAGCAATGCCCAGACCCCCCCAGCATACCCTACAGAGATAACTCCCACCCTTCCTAGCAAATGGGGAATAGCTCTTCACCTTTCACTTGGGTGGTCCTTTAAGGGATATCTCCATAGAGCTCTCCTACCCTAGAGCTCCATAGGGCCTATAGGGCAACAATCCAGGGGGTGAAAAATGCTGGTAACTGTAGCTAACTTTTCTTTTCTCATTCTACCATGCCACAGCCAACCACCTATCCCCTCAAGCTCTCAAGTGGCGAGAATATCGACGAAAGAACCCACTAGGGCCCCCAGGGCTTGGGGGAAGTCTGGACCGGAGGCCCCAAGAGACTCGACTGGCCCGGAGAAATCCTCTGTTTGAGTTCCCTGGATCCCTCAGTGCTGCAGGTCACCTGCAGTGCCGCCTAAATGGTACATGCACCAATGAGGAGGTCGTGTTGTGTGTGGACTTTATGTAAACTTGAGAGGAGGAGGCAGGAAGTGAGGCTGGCAAGCCATCCCCAGGAGCACAAATTGCAAATGACACATTCCCCACGGAAGGAGCAACAGGAATAAGTCTAGAGACATCGTGAGAAAAGGGTTGGAGGAAGTAAATAGGTATGGGTCAGCATCAGGTCTGGGATAAAAAAGTTATAGCTAGGGTTGATTGTCTCTCCCACCCTTCTTCCCAGGTCAAGCAGCAAAGCAGTTGCCATTGAATCATGCCGACTTCTTCTCTGACCCCTTCTCCTTGGCTGAGAAGCCACCGGCTGAGTTCTGTCTCTCTCCAGATGGCAACACAGAAGCGGTCTCAATTGATCTGCTACAAAAGAAAGGTGGGAACCCATCCCCATCCCTGCCCTACTTGAGCCAGGAGCATTGCTGTCAATCTCCATCTTATCTTTTCACAATCCCCCTAGATCATCTCCTCCAAAGTTTGTATGGTGACTATTCTTGGACAATGTTGGATCCATCATTATATAACCACTTTATCTGTTCTCCAGGATTGGTGAAGGATGTTAACACTGCTGTAGATCTCATTGTGGCACATTTTGGCACAAGCAGGGATCCTGGGGTTAAGGTATGGAAAAAACTAATAGGAACAATTGGTAAGAGCCTCATCTAGAGTCGATCCTTGCCCTTCAAAATCTCTTGTGCCCCTGTGTCTTCATACCACCTTACTGTTTTTCAGGCCAAGCTGGGAAACAGCTCTGTAAGCCCCAATGTGGGTCACCTCGTGCTGAAGTACCTATGTCCAGCTGTTCAGGCTGTGCTCGGTGATGGACTCAAGGCCTTTGTGCTGGATGTCATCATTGGGCAGCGCAAAAACATGCCCTGGAGTGTGGTTGAAGCTTCCACACAACTTGGTATGGGAGTGGAGGAGCTTGGAGGGAGGGAAATGGCAAGATTTGGGAGTTCATTATTTTTGAGCAAACACTTCATTCCCCTCAGGTCCATCCACCAAAATTCTACATGGCCTCTACAACAAGGTCAGCCAGTTCCCAGAGCTTACTAGTCATACTATGCGCTTCAATGCCTTTATTCTTGGCCTTCTCAAGTAAGTATGTGAATTCAAACCACCCCTACCACTTCTTATGAGAATTTTTATACAAGTCACTATCCCATAATGAATTCCATACTCCTTCCCTCACAAATTTGGTACCAACCCACAGAGCCACAGCGTTGAGGAATGTTTAAATATTCCTTTATTTTGGATCATTCTGCTGCACACACAAAATTAATCAGATTCATATTAAAAATAAGCCTGCTCATTTCTTAGAATCCTATAATGGAGTAGGGATTTGAACTCATCCACTGAATCAGGAGAACCAAAGAGTTATCCCCACCTAAGACTTGTTGGAACTTTTACCCTAGTGCTACCCCCCATTAAAGTTTCACTTGCCATATTCCTTCATAACTACCCCTCTCCCTGCTCTTAAGTGGCATGCCCCTCAGCTCAAAACCTCCACCTCAGCTCAAAACCTCCACTCTTATCTCCTTTAGCATTCGTTCCCTGGAGTTCTGGTTCAATCATCTTTACAACCATGAAGGTAAATACTGTCCCATCCCCTGCAAAATGCCCATCACCCCAAAACTTTGGGCTCTGACCACTGCAGGCCTGTGGGGGTGGGGGGGGGTTCTCCAAAGTCTCCTGTGCAGTGGCGTATATGCCTCCCCTATCTTCTTAAAATCCAGATCTGTATCTGGATGCCTTCCCCCATCCTTCCCTCTCCTTACAGATATCATTCAAGCTCATTACCAGCCATGGGGTTTCCTTAGTGCAGCTCACACTGTGTGCCCAGGATTGTTTGAAGAGCTACTGCTGCTGCTGCAACCTCTGGCACTGCTACCCTTCAACCTCGACCTGCTGTTCCAACATCGGCTCCTTCAGAATGGCCGTCAGCAGCAACAGCAGAAGGAGCTGCTCCGAGTATCCCAGGGACTGCTGCTCTCGGCCCACTCCACTCTGCAGCTGGCACGTGCCCGGGAACAGGAGAGCCATGGTGGCACAGATGGGGCAGCCCCAGGGGAGCGGGTGAAAGGGGTGGGTGCTCCAGCAGGAGGGGAAGAGGAAGAGAAGGTGGCAGCGACCATAGCAGAAGTACAAGCAGGCGCAGGGCAGGGTGAGAAGGTGGCAGCAGCGACCATAGCAGAAGTACAAGCAGGCGCAGGGCAGGGTGGGCGGGCACGAAGCGGGCAGGCTGGCTGGTGGTACCAGCTCATGCAGAGCTCCCAAGTCTATATTGATGGCTCTGGTGAAGGCTCCAGATTTCCCCGGACCAGTGAAAAGAAGAAAGTACCAGGGGGCTCCCAGGCTCCACCTCCCCGAGAAGGTGTGGTGGAAGGGGCAGAAGCCTGTCCCACTGCTGAGGAAGCTCCCAGCCGGGAGAGGGGCTGGCCTTTCTGGATGGGGAGCCCCCCAGACTCTGTGTTAGCTGAGCTGAGGCGAAGCCGGGAGCGTGAAGGGCCTGTAGCCCCCCAGGGAGGCAATGAGGAGGGGACCCAGCAGGAATCCACTACTGGAGGTATCAAGTGGGGACATCTGTTTGGCTCTCGGAAGACCCAGCGAGAGGCACGGCCACTCAATAGGTAAGATTTCAGTTACAGTACACAAGGGGAAGGGATGGGGCAAACACAAGGGAAGAGTTGGGGTTGAGGGAACCTTGGGTAGATAAGAGTCAGTGCCCTTGGAGGTGTCAGGACTTTATTTCCTCCCACCCCCCAGGCTGCCCTCAGACTGGCTAAGCCTAGACAAGTCAGTGTTCCAGCTGGTGGCGCAGACAGTAGCTGCCCGCCGAGAGTCAGAATTGAGGGAAGGCCCTGAAGAAACGCCTGCCCTGGAGTTGCCCTCTAATTTGCCCTGGTGAGCAGGGGAAGAGGTGGTGGGAGTGGGGATGGATAAAAGGGCTGTTGGCTCCAGTGGATTTGACTTCTGTTTCTTTTTCTCTCTAGCGAGGTGCAAGCACTCTGTCACCATTTGGCCACAGGGCCTGGGCAGCTGAGCTTCTGCAAGGGGGACGTCCTGCAGGTGCTGGGATCGGCTGGGGGTGATTGGCTTAGGTGCGGCAGAGGCTCCGACACTGGCCTGGTGCCCCTCGCCTATGTGACACCGGCTCCCACCCCAACCTTTACCCCTAGGGGTACTCAAGATTGAGGCCCCTGTGCATGCTGGAGCCCCTCCAGGCACCTTCATTTTCCTTAGGGACTCAAGAGCCCAGGATGGGCCACAGACTTGGCTCCCTCCAGCCTGATGGGAGCTGAAGAGCCATGCCTGTCTCCCACATGCCTGCCCTCCCCATTTGCTCTGTATTCATTAATCCCTCATAATCTGTCCCAGACCACTCACAACCCACCACCTATGCCCACCCTCTAAGAGGACTAGGCCCTGGGATGCCGAGACTTCAACTCCTGCCCCCAGCTGTGAGGTGAGGGTACAAAGAGAGGGGTTGTGCCATGGGAGCACTGGGCTGGGCAGTGCTGTGTAGAGGGGAGAGTAACAGTATTGGGGGCCAGTCCCTCCCCAGGCCCCCCCCAGCTGTAAATAGGCTGCTGCCAACACCCTGGCCATATGGGGGAGGGCCCGGGCCAATGTTTATTTATTATTTATTTATTATGCATATTAATAAAAAAGGTGCTCAGCCTCTGTCCCTGCTCCTCCCCCATCTCTTCCCAATGAACTGCTTCTAGAAGTTTCTGAGGCTCAAAGCCTCATGGGAGTCCCATAGGTGTAAACACACTGGAACTTAGCTAAGGAAAGCTGACAGAGCAGACACACAAAATAGAGAGATCATGGTGTTGGGGGTCTCTCAATGAAGCTCTGCCTAGGACTTTTAGGTTTTTAACTCCTTGTGGAGCTGTTCCATCCACCCCATCTGGTATTATAGAGCAGCTTTAACTTAGACTTTTAGGACCTTTGTCATCCTGTCCCTCTTTCTCCCCAGTCCGATTCAGACTTCCATCCCAGTTCTCACCTGGCACATAATCCCTATAACAGGGCACCATGCCTAAATTCTTTAAGTAAGTCCTGGAAAGACTGGGAAGACGCTTGTGGTTCCTCTGGCCCCTGGCCCCTGGGCACATCTGCCCAAATTCCTGCAGAGCCTGATTGGTGAGGACAGGAAAACTAGAGCCAAAATGAAAACGGGCTCGGGGCACAAATCCAGTAAACCCTGTAAGGAAAAAAATGAACATTCACTATCTGGATATAATAAGGGCGCTCTTCTCTTCTCCCTTCCCTATCATCCCCTATCATCCCCTACCATACCCATTCTTCACCTGAGATGAAGAACTTCTCAGGATCTCTGTCATCCATGGAATAGGGGGAGGCCTGAGGGGACACCAAAGGAAAACACACTTATACACCCACCTTAGGTTCATAGGGAGCAAAGATCCTTGGGCAGCTTCCCACAAGAGTAAAAAATGAAGCTTCACTCCCCCCTCCCCTTGTCACCCTTGTTGATCTCTCCCAGCCTTTTGGTCAGAGCCCCTCACTTTTGGTTTCTGCTCTGACTGCAGTTCCAGCTTCAGACGCTTCTCTGATTCCTTTTCATCCTCTGCTTTAGACTCCAGTTCTTTCTTCTCAGTCTCCAGCAGTTCTTTATACCCTGTACCTAGACAGCTAGTAAAGTCCCTCAAAGCTTCAGCCCAGACCTGGGTGCATCTCTTGGCAAAGATGTGCTGAGACCGGGGCACAAAGCCTGGAAGGCCATATTGAAGATGATGATTAGGAGTCCCAATGTCCCCAAGGAAAAGAAGCATGCATGCTAATTAATATTTGAGGGCACGTGCCTATTTCCTTGGGGTGTGGAATGGGGAGGAATGAGTATCATATGTCCTTTCCCCCAAAAGGATACCTGGATATCAGATATGCCTTTGAGATAGTCATACCTGTGTACCCTGGGATCATGTTGGACTTGATCCTTTCATGTCCATGGCAAGAATGCTTGATCGGGGGCAGAAGCATTCGATGGGCAGGGGGCCAGGCTAGGTCAGAGGGGCCAGACAGCAGCAGCTGTGCGGTCAGTTGTCCATAGGTCTTCCCCAGGCTGAACCCAAGCTGTGGGCAGTGTCCAGTATACCTATGGTATAGGGTTCATGCACTATCCCCCATACACTTGTGGCAAATGTACTCTCCTGATGATCCCTACATATATATTGGGTATCTCCCATTACACTACACCACCTCCCTGTATGTCCCAATTGTTATCTTACAAGGGACAGGTAGGCATGTTGGGCTTTTCGTTTTTGTTTTCAGTCCAGTGGCCATGTTCTCTCAGCTGTTACCAAGGAGACGACAGCACGCCACTGGGAATGGGGGCCAGGAGATTGCCATCACAATTTTCCTGCCTCCCTATACCCCTTTGTCCCAGCTTGTCTTCTAGACCCGATATCTCTAGTTTGGTTAACCACCCCCAACATCATTCTCAGCTCCCTCCCCAATCCATCACACCATCTTCTGAAGGAGTTCTTAGTGAAGAGACCTTACTTACCCTGGGATGTAATAAGGAACCTGGGGTGGTAGCCCTGGGGGGAAGGCAGAGCTGGCCATGGCCCTGGATCAGAAAAAGAGCCTTCCCAGTCAGACTCTAGCCTGTGTGTGTGCTTGGGGTGTCCAGGGCTGCGAGGAGTGGGTGGAGCAAGGGGCTGGACTTAACCGGTTGCCTGGGAATCTGAGACAACAGACCCCTGTGAAGCAGCATGTCTGCCCCACACAACCCAGAATGGGTCAAACCCTGAGGCAGACAGCGCCTCATTTGAGGCTATGGGGATGAGCATTTATTCCTTGCTTATTCATCAGAGCACACAGAAAATTCGACTGAGTTGAAGAAAACTTTTTACAAGGAGAGTGGATAGGAGCCCTTGAGCTGGACCAGATACATAATTTGTGGCTTTAGAGAGGCCTTAGGATCTGATTCAGTGTGGAAGGATACTGCTATTATTTGAGAGGCAAAAGAAGAAAAGGTAGAAAAAGCCAGGAAGATGAAGGTGTGAAGGTAGCTAGTCACTCAACCCTTCACAGCTTCATCTTCCTGGCTTTTTCTGACTAGCTACTTTTTAATTAACACATAGTTAAATAGTGTTTAATCACCTATTAGGACACTTTATAGGGATAAAGCGTCTCCTAGAGACAAAGTATGAGTGCATAAAACATTTGTTCAACTTTGTATTGGCACTAAATGACAAAAACTAATGGTATATAGTGCAATAGGAGTAAGCACTGAGTAAGGATTAAGGTGGGGCAGCCAGGTGGCAAAATGAATTAAAACAGATCTAGCTGGAGTCAGAAAGACTCAACTTCCTGAGTTCCCATCCAGCCTCAGACACTGTGTCCCTGCACAAGTCACTTTATGACAAAGCCCTCTTTGTTCTAGTTCGTCAACAGTAAAATGAACCATAAAAGGAAACGGTCAGCCAGTCCAGTATCTTTGCCAAGAAAACCCCAAAGGGGACCATGAAAAGTCAAGTCAGATACAACTGAAAAATGAATAAAGTGTGAAGAGGTCTTGAGAGGATGTAAGGAAGCTTTTTGGATTCTGGGAGAAAGAGTTCATGACTACAATGGAGGATTTGCCTTTAGTCACACCCCATCAGTTAGTTCTAAAAGCCACAGGTTAAATAAAGACCACTGAGGAGCTGAGGAGCACCTTTAAACCTAAGGAAAAACTCAAGGGGGACATGAGAACTCATGTCCGGGTTCAAGTATTTGAAGAGCTGCTGTCTTCAATCTCTTTAACCCCAGAAGGTAGAATCAGGAACAAGTTCGAAAGTCTCAGAAGGGCAATTTTGACTGTTTAATGTCAGGGGAAACTTAGAAGGTAATGAGTTCCTTCTCAGTGAAGGTCTCCAAACAAAGTCTGGGTAGAACATACCGCAGACTCCTTCCTTGTGGGTATGGGTTGGACTAAATGGACTGACTTGAGAAATCATTTGTGACAGCTGCATGTTCTTTCCATTTGGAGAATGCTCCATGTGACTGACACCTGGGCCACTGTCCACACCAGCTGGTACTCTGAGCATTTCCCTAAATCTGCAGACACAAGAACTTGTATCCACTGGGTTACCAAATGGGATCCACTGGGTTACCAAATGGGAGCCTCTTGTGCTACCAAGCCATACAATAGAAAGCGGAGGCAAGCAAAAACTGGTCCTGGCTCAGTATTGGTCTAGGGGATTAAATGACCTATTTCTCAAAATTATTGAAGCATAGGAAATCTCTAGTTCTGTCCCCATCCTATACATGATCTTTCAGGATGTCAAACAGCATTCACAAGGACACTGACCATCAGCCTACCACAGGCAATAAATATAGTGAAGCCTACTGAACCCAGGGGAAATACAATTAGAATTGTTATATACTTCCACATGAACTCCTCCACATTAGCTTCAACCTGCACCTGTACATTGGGGAAAATCTTAAGGGCTATATATGTCTGTAACCCCAAGATTAATGGAAAATACACTGGATATCTGGAGTTAGGTTTGGATCCCTATCTCTGTAAAGTATCTTTTGTGCAACCTTCAGCAAGCAGGCCATTTAAACCAGATAAACAAACAGTGGTTAAGACCCTATATTAAGGCTCTAACAATGTGGGAGTCTCAAATTATCAGCAAATGTTTGGTTTGTATACCTATATACTTGGATCATGTAAAAGTTTAAGCTTTGACCTATACTTTTATAAGACAAAAGTAGTTGAATTCAATGGCCTTCTAAGGTCATTGCTGAAGTCACTGCTGAGTCTTTGCTTCCAAGAATCATTTTCCTCTTCATCTCTCTTGCCAATGAGATTTGCACTCCCTAACACTATGAATCTACCTTGACTTCAGCATTCGGCATGGTAGATCTGTGAAGTGAGTTGTCCTATGTGGTGAGTTCCCCCTGACCATCAGGACCAGAAGCTGCAGCCCTGTAATTAACATTCTAACCCAGAATCCAACTACGAAAAGTTTACTGCTCTTGCCCACATAGTGGTGTGCCAAGTGCTTCAGTCCAAATGCAGAGGTTCTGTGCTATACTTGTGGTAGAGCTATTTATTAATTGGTCTTATCCAATGAACAATTTCTAAAGTATATGAAAAAATTAATTAAACCATACCCCCCCCCCATTTGACTCAACAACATCACGTCACATCTGGTTTTGCGCGGTAGAAAGATTTTTTTTCAAACATGAAGGAGGGAAAATCCTCTTTTGGAACTAATGTCCAAATCTTATTTCTCTCCTAAACATTTCCTCCTGTTCTAAGACACCACTTTCTGAAGCAGTACCATCCTCCCTGTGAGTTCAAATATATTACCTTCCCTCTAAGTTTTGGGGTATGACGATTAACCATAACATTGTGTGAGTCAGAGTCATATACCCTTATACCCATTTAAAAGTTTATGACCCAGAAAAGTTAAATATCTTACCCATGATCATACAGGTAGTATTAGAAACGAGAGAAGGCAGGTTATTGAGTGCTCTCTCTGTCACCAAATTATCATCCTGGACCCTGAGATAAATAATAGAACAGACAAATAGTGCAGACACAGATTATACTCACATCGATAGAGGGAGAGTCATCATTATTTCCTAGTGATTAAATGCACCTCTCCATATTGTGATGTAAAAGATATAGTAACAAACTGCTTCACAGTGTACCATTCCTTTAAAGAGCATCTGTATCCTTTGGGGGGATATTTGATAAAATTGGCACCAAGTCTGGTATGTACCTTAGATATTGGGAAGAGAAGATTTAAAAATCAGAGAAAGGATAAATAGGCCTCAGTGACCTAAAATTCTGCAAGGGATATTTTAATACACAAATTATTCCAATGTGGAATAACTAACGTGGAGACATAGGAACTCCACTAACAAAATATGATCTTAACAAGTACATTAGATGAAACCTGAGTGAGTAACTCACTAATGGATGAGTATAGAATAATGTCAGGAGCATTAAGCCCTGGAATGAGCTTCATGAGACTATGAACATTGAGAACATCAAAAATATTTTAAAGCTCTTGTAAGAAGAAAATGTGGAATTCTGGCAAAAATTTAGACCATATTATTAAAGAAATAATAGTTTTGTGAACATTGTGAAAGTTAAAGTAGCTACTGTGGCTTCATCCAGAGCAGGTCATGCCAGATTCGCTTTTTTGATGGAATTACTGGAATGTTACAGAAGCATCTAAATTAAAAAAAAAAAAAAAAAAAAAGCTTCCAATTACCTGAGCAAAATTCAGAAATATTAGGTATAACTACACAGGTAGGTGATTTCAAAACTGGTTGGTTGACTGAACCCAGAGTAGTTACCAGTCAATAAGATGAGAATTTGTAGGAAAGTTTTCAGGGAGTGGTTCCAGTGCTATCCAACTTTTTTTGTCAGCAATTAAATGAAGCCATAAGGGAAAGCTTACACACTAGATAGCAAGAGTCAGAGTCCAGGAGTTTACTGGATGACATGGCTCAGGCCTACAATGCAGAAAAAATATCTATATCATGACTGCTAAATGGAGGTAGGAAAATAGGAAAGAGAATAGCCAATGAGAAGAACCATTGGGGACTGACTCAAGTTTAGTGAATAGTAATTTTTTTTTTAAGGATAAGGGAGACCTGAGTTGTTTGTAGTAGGCATAAGACTCAGTTAAATAGGAAGATATTAAGAATTAAGAGAGTGGAGATGATAGGAGAAATTTTCTGGAGAAGTTCGGAGGGAATGAGCAAGGCTGTATGTAGAAGTATTGGCCTTGGCAAAGGGAAGTAATAGCTCTTTTATGAGACTGGAATGAAGAGACAGAGAAGATGTCTAAATGATATGTGATGAGGAAGAGAAGAGGAGAAGCTTTCAGCAAATGAGTTCAATCTTTCATTCAGATATGAGGTAAAGTCCTCAGCTGAAGCTCATGGGAAGATTAAGGAGAAACTAAAATGTTTGAAGTAGTTGCTGTAGAGTGGGATAGTGAATTAATGAGAAGGAAATAAAATATTTGCCATTTTGCAATGAGAGCCCAGTTGAGATCAGATGACACATTTGTAGTAAACTCCATCAACATGGCTTCATTTCCCACAGCTTTCAGCAGATGCATAAGAGCAAAGGAAGAGGATATTGGCAGTAATTGAGTTGAGATTTGGTAAGGCATGATTGGCAAAAGAATGTTCTGGGAAAGCACTAATGGGCTAAAGGAGTGGAGGTCACAATGAAGACAAAAAATGTGGTTAGGGATTATAAAGCAAAGGGAAAATAAACAAAAGCAAACAGCTGGAACTAACTAGGACTAAAAATTCTTACTCAAGTTGAAAAATTGATCTCTGAGGTCTCTTTCAACTATGAAATTCCATTATTCTGTAGGTATGAAATAACACCTCATTATGAAATAAATTAGATCTGGGGGAATCAAGAAAAGTAGGTTTAGAACAATAAAATTTGTTTTGACTTTCACAAATCTGACAGGCTTGTTCTGGGGATAACCTATGGTAAGGAATAATTTAGGACAAGAATTGGATATGATTCAGAGTTAACTGAATAGTAGTCTATAAAGATTATAATGAAAATTAGGGCACCAGGAGGCTATATTATGGTATGAAGATGACTCAAATTCTTCAAGATTATGGCAGTTTTTCAAGCTCTGAAAGGTCTTATTCAAATTGAAAGGCTCCAAATACAGACTCAGTGATCATTATGACTTATCTGAAGGCCAGATTAGCTAAAATTTGAAAAGGAACATCACTACAAGGTTGGTCTCTCTGGCAACAATAACTTACTTTAACCACAGAAATTCATGTGACTAAGGTATATACCAGTAGAGGGAGTTAAATTGTCTTTCCCTGAAGCATTGAAGCTTAGTTAGAATTGAGATTGTCTTAGATCTGGGATTAAAGAATGAGTGAAGTTTAGAATTATGTTGGCAGTAAGCAAGGGAAAGAAGAGAAACAGGTTTGGGAGAAAAGGAGAAGAGGAAGCAGAAGATGAAAAAAATGAGTGACTATTAGATAGTGGTATGACCGAGACTGGACTTGAGGCTAAACATGATAGAGCCAGGGAAGGAAGAAAGGTAGGAAGTCAGAGCATGTTATTTATGGAAACAGGAAACAGGAGGATTAGAACTAGAAGGGAACTCAAAAGATCTTTTCCAGTTCCCTCATTTTACAAAGAAGGAAATAAGTTGATTTGTCTTACAATAGGTAGAAGAGCCAGAACTCAAACTCAAATCTTCTGACTCTGTCCAACATTCTTTCCAAAATATAACACTGCCTCCCTTGAAAAATGGGACAAATTAGGCATGCTGAGTTTTGATTTTGTTTGAAATTAAGATCCAAAAGGAGGGTTATGATATATTTTGGGTCACCCTGACTAGTCCAGGGTCCCACAGCTAGGAAATGTTAAGTATCTAAGGCCAAATTTGAACTCAGGGCCCTCCTGACTTCAGGGCTGGTGCTCTATCCACTGTGCCACTAGCTTCCCCCGAGTTATGTTTAAGGGGTGGTTCAGATACTCAGAAAATGGGGTGCATATTAGAAGAATTAGGGTATCCAAAGAGAAGACAAGCAGAGAAAGAGGGCAGTAGTTTGGATTAGGACAGGAATTAAGTCACAAATCAAGAGATCAAATTTGGACTAAAGTTAGGATATGGAAGAGAGAGAGGAGAAGGAAATGAAAAGGGAGAAAGAGTTGCAGACAAAGATCAATAGGTAAGTAGGTGAATAGAGCATATTTTGAGTTAAGTGCTAGGGATACAAATGCATGCTATTGATAGTTCCTGCTCTCAAGTTTTACAAACAGAACATTGATTACACAGTAGCCTGAGAGTTAGCAAATTTTCAGAAGGGACACTGTGAAGAAATGTCCCCACTCTTCAATGTTCCTTTCTATTTTCCAACTTTTCTATTTCTCCTCATCTATCCCAAAACACTGAGGAATTTGAATGTTTTCTCTAACCCTTAAGAGACCTGTGTCAGCAAAATTTCCTTTAATCAAAGTATGGTGACAGTTTTTTAAAGCTTTACTAGAGAATAAAAGGAAGATATATTTAGGATGAGGGCTTCAAAATCTGGAAAAGAGTTGGAACCTAATACACATATTAGGCAATGTGGCTAAGCTGGAAGAAAAAAGTGACTTTGACCCTTAAGCTTTCCTTTTCTAGCTAGTATGGTTCTTCCCACCACCACTACCAACACCCATTGACACTCCTCCTCCCCATCACTATCCATTGGCACTGGAGACCAAAAATGTCATGGAAGTCTACTATCCTCCACCAACCCAAGTAACCTTTGACCATTCTTTGGAAAGGCAGCTTCTGACTTTAATTTTGACTATTTACAATTTATCATTTAGAAATTAAATTGGGAGCCATGAGGAATTTCCAACCCTACAAGTAAAGCCAGGCCTCTGACAAAGACCTAGGCCCTTTGGAGAGCAGGAATAAAGAGTAGAAACATAGGGTTAAGCTTGAAGGAACTAGTTGGATGGGACCATTCTGTGTTTCAGAGAAGCTGGTTCTCAGGACAATCTATCTCCTTTTGGGGAAAAAATACTTAAGCTGGCAAAGTCTTTTTGAGCTGGAGGAGGGGGCGTGGTTTCCTTAGTCTGTAATCTTAAACAGCACTGGCAGAGCCCAGTCTTCCACTTAGGACAAAGAAGTAGAATATCATCCTCTTGGTGTTACTGGTCCTCTTCAAGAATAAAGGACAAACAGCAACAGATCCTCAATACAGGAGCCCTCTTGGAAAAAGAGAACCATCACATCATCCTCAGTGGACCATCACATCATCTCACATGAGACCATCCAGGAAGAGCACCTAACAGAGACTTTGTGCCAATAAAGAACAACAAGGAGCAGCCCTACCAAGGACAGCATCAGCCCTGTAGCATCAAAGGCTCAAATCGTTCTTCCACATGTGTGGGACTTCCCCTTGTATGGGACTCTATATGTGTGGTTGGCTACAGTGTACCACACATTTACTCCACATGTGTCCTTCAGTACATCCACTTTTCCCACTAAAGATGTGTGTGTTTATTTGTAGAAGTATGTCTAAGGTTTTACTAAGAGGTGATGCTTATTACAATTTCATTAAATCACTTTGCTTTTAACTGTGTGAGCTTGAGTGGCTCTAAATCCAGTTGGGCAACTATGTGGTTCAGTGGATGGAGTGCCAGATCTGGAATCAGGACCTGAGTTCAAATCCAGCCTCAAACACTAGCTAAATGGCCTTGGACAACAAGTCATTGAACCCTATTTAAACAGCCTTCCTTTCCTCATCCGTAAAATAAGCTGGAGCAGGAAACGGCAAGCTAGACAACTAAAATGAATGAACAAAAAAGCCTACTCTTTGACCTAGGGAATCCTTGCTTACAAACATTTATTAAGCACAGATTGTGTGCTGGGCACTATTAAAACACTGGAGCTACAAAGACAAGCTTTTAAAATCATGGTCCCTGCCCTCAAGAAATTCTTATTCTAATAGGGGGAGAAAACACGCAAACAAATATGTTCATTCAGGATACGTGACAAGATGGGTTGGAGATATTCAACAGAGAAAAGGTACTGGCAATGGAGAAGAGAGGCCTGATAAAGAACTCTTGCAGAAAGGAACCTATGACCTGAATCTTGAGGGAAACCAAGAAGTGGACTTAAGCAGGTGGAAAATTCCAGAAATGAGGAATAGTCAGTGAAAAGTCATGGAGTCAGACGAAGTGTCATATGTGAGGAACAAGTAGACAGTGTCACTATCATGGAATATTTTCTAAGGCATTAACTAGACAGGAAAAATAGGAAGCAGACAGGTAATAATGGATTTTTAAAAAGCCAAATTGGATTTTAAATTTTATTTTTGAGGAAATAATGAGCCACTGGAGTTTATTGAGTAGAAAGTAGGGTAACATGATCAAACTTTGTACTTAGGAAAACCAATTTGAAAGCTAGGTGCAGTATGGATTAGAGGAGAGACTTGAGATAGGCAGAGAGTTCAAGCATAAAGTAATGAGAACCTGACCATAACCTAGATATGTTTCAAGAAATTTTAAAAGAAAACTGCCCAAACATCTTAGAACCAGAAGACAAAGTGGAAATAGAATTCATCAATCATCTCCTAAAATAATGAAATGAATGAAAACTATCAATAATATCAGCCAAAATCCAGAGTTTCTAGATAAAGGAAGAAATACTACAAGAAATCAGAAAGAATAAATTCTGAGAAGCTATATTTAGGATCACACAAAATTTAGCAGCCACCTGATAAAGGAGCAGAGAACTTGGAATTCCAGAAGGCAAAAGATATGGGCTACAGCCAAGAATATATACTTAGCAAATCTGAGTATAATGCTATGGAGGGGGAATGGACCTTTTAATAAAGGACTTCCAAGCTTGCCCAATGAAAAGATCAAAACTGCGTCAAAATTTTGAAGTGAAAACACAGTTTAGAGAAACACTAAAAAAATAAATCAATAAATAATGACAATTTAACAAGAATAAACTGCTCACATTTAAATACAGGGAGGATATGATACATGTGATCCCTCTGATTGCTTCATCCTTAGGAATCATAGAGGGAACCTAATTAGAAAAGGCCTGAGAAGGGTTCTGTTATGTCTAGAATGGTAAGAGAAGGGAAGAGGAATACACAGGGGATAAAGGGGGAAGGAAAAGGAGGGTAGGGAAAATTATCTTAAAGTGGGAAAGGAGACATCTATACAAACAGAAGGGTAAATTTCAGTCTCGTATGAATTGGTCAGAGGGAAGCATACACTCTTAAATTCAATAAAAAATAAATTTCACTCAACGGGAAAATAGGAAGGAAAGGGGGAAGGGAAAAAGGAAAATCACTGGTCCTAAGAAAAAATCCTCTTAAGGATACCCAAAAATGTCTCTTTTGAAGTGGCAAAGAATGGGAGTCTGAGAAATTACCCTTAAATTAGAATGAGCAAAATGCGATTTATAAATGTGATGGAATACTATTTTTTCAGTAAGAAATAATGGAATGGTTTCAGAAAAGCCTGGGAAGAATTATAGAAACAGATGCAGAGCGAACAGAACCAGAATAATATATAGTGGCAACACTATGCTAAAATTTTAGAATTAGTAACTTATCAACATAATTGACCAACCACAATTTCACAGGACACTAAGTGATGTGCTTTTGTGGCCTCCCTTCCCAACCTCAACATAATGATGAAACTTACTTCTCACCTCCTGTTACAGGGGTGAAGGACTGGAGAGCGAAGAATAAGAAATGTTTTGGACCTGGCCAATGTGGAAATTTGTTTTGCGTAACTATACATGTTTGTAATGGGATTTTTCTTTTGTTCTGTGGGGGGGGAGGGGAGGTAGGGGGAGTGAGAAGGCAGATTTTGCTGACTGAAAAAAAAAAAAGTTTTTTAAATGATCTCATACTTCCCTGGAAACCATTTATCTGTTAGGTGTTAGCTATAAAGCCAGAAAGATCCAGATTCACTGAGGGCCCAAAGACTCTCCAGCCTGGAGTGCCGATTGCCTCTTTACTCTCTCTGCCTATCCTCACCTCCAGCTATATTTTCCTCCTCTTCTCCTTATTTCTATGATTCTCTCTCTCTTCTTGGTTTGTCCCAGCCACCTCCTTTCTAGATCCGCAACTTTTACAATACCCTCCCCCTCCTTTCTCGGCCTTTTTCTCCCGCTGGATTTCGTGATCTCTCCTACATTTTTATCCAGACGTCACTCTTCCTGCTCATTCCGAGGCCTCCGGGTGGTGGCTCCGGTTCCGCCTTTTTCTCTTTCTTTGTCCCGTCTCACCCCGCCCCGCCCCCTTTCATCTTTCCGTCTGTCAGCCTCGGTTCTCGATTGTTGTCTCTGTCAGTCTTTACCTCGGCTTTTCTGACCTCCTCCCAGGCTCAGGAGCCACTCTGTTCTGTCTGCGCCCGTCTCCCTCCATCTTTGTCAGTCTCTTCTCTCTGTCTCCTTTGGTCCTCACACGCCCGGGATTCCCTCTTTTTGCTTTCTCCCTTTTGTGCCTGATTCGCTCTTCTTCAACCTTTGTCTGCTTCTGCGTCTCTGTACCTGTTTTGTGTCTGTCCCTGCCTCCAGCCTCACAGCCTATCGCGGCTTCTGTGCATCTGTCTTTTCTTTTCTTTTTTCTGTCTCTGCCGTGACTCTCTCTCCCGTCTCTGTGTCTCTCCCGTCTCTGTCTCTGAGTCTCTGTGTCTCTCCCGTCTCTGTCTCTGAGTCTCTGTGTCTCTCCAGTGTCTGTCTCTGTCTCTCCCGTCTCTGTGTCTCTCCCGTCTCTGTCTCTGCTGTCTCTCTCCCTGCGCCCTCCCCGCCCCTTCTGCTCCAACTCTTACCTCCTGAGGGTTCCAGCCGTTGGGCGGGAACGGACTGGAAGCAGCAGGTGGCGCGAGGGCGGAGGTGGGCCCTGAGCTTCTGGGGAGAGCCTACCCAGCAGCCAGTGACATCATCGATTTCCCTTCCACTATTGGCTGCCCCTTCTCTGACCCTGAGCAGAAGACAGTGGATCCAGGCCGAACTAGATCAAGTTTATCTTGCGACATTTAAGGCCAAGGAGCCCTCGAGAACCGACCCTGGCGCCGGCAGCATGGGGAGGGGGCACGCATGGGATCTCAATCGGGCCCGGGAAGGCTGCTCTGATGGGGGGAGACAACCACCTGTCACCCTCGGCTCTCTGAGTGGGAGGGCTGGCTCACCCCGGGAGGAGAGGCTCACCTCTAGGGAAGGGCAACAGCGGGGAGGAGTCACGAAGGGTGGGGGACCGTTACCCAGTAAGGGGAGGGGTTCACATCGAAGGAGGCCTAACGGGGGGGGGGGGGGGGGTTTGCCCTGAAGGAGAGCAGGGTCACATTAAAGGAAAGTGAATGGAGGCTGAGCGGAAGGGAGAGGGCAAGGGATCTGCGCAGGAGACAAACCTTTGTCTCCTAAAGGTTCAAGGAGATGAACTATGAGCTGGGGCCTCGGCGGCTTGGAACACACGTAGAGGGTCAGGCCAGGTTCAGAATTTAGGGTAAATCCAAGGGCATTTCATTGCAGTGGTGGGGTCAGGACACCGACACAGTTGTCTGCTTCCCCACTTCCTCTCTTTTATTCACTTCACAACAATGTAAAGTCCATCACTGACAACTTTCCACTTCAGAAGAAAGCCAAGGAGAATGGCGGCTTCCTAGCTCGCGCTTTAAAAAAAATAGACCATAATTATCAACCATCACTATCCTTTCCCCCTACCTTACACCGGGGAGATGAAGCTCAGCACGATTGACATGGAGGTACGGTGAACTTGGCCATTGTCAGGATTAGGAATCCCCAAGAGTCCTGCTTCTGTACCACTCGGAGTCCATCCTTAGACAAGTCAGTTCAGCCCCACACTCCAAAATGTCCTCAGGCATGAAATACTGAAACAACGAGGAATTAGACTTCAGGAGACTAATTCTACCTTAGACACTTTCCAGGCTTATGGTCTTGGGCTGCTCGTTCAGTGTCCTTATCTCTAAAATGAACGTGAGAATGCTTGCTCTAGGAGCACTTATTAGTCTAAGTAGAAAGAACTTTACAAAGAATATGTAAATGAAAGTTATCTGTAAAATGGGAAGGTTGGGCTTCGGAACTCTGATCAGTGAATGCCGTGACCAACTAAAACTTCTGGGGGCTCTCCTTGAAGATGTTTCCCACCTCTCGGGAGAGAGTGAATGGAGTACTCTGAAACATACATTTTAAGACATTGGCCATTATCTTGATTTGGTTTGCTTTTATATTTGTCATAAGGTGAAGGGGAGAATGGTGACAGTGATGCGAGGGGGAAAAAGGAGAAAAGATCATTTTTTTTTTAAATGAAAAAGGGATCAGAAGGAAATCCATTAAGGGACAGCAAGGTAATTTTGCAGCTGCCATGTTCAATTTCACATGTACTTTTACAAATCTACATGAGTTCTCAGTTTCATATACAAATCTCTTCTGTTCTTTGTATATTGACTAGTTTAACTTTATTATAAAGTTCATAAATTTAAAAAATAAAGCGTTGAAATTCTGATTTTGTTTTTCTCATTTAAAGGAGTTTTGTAAAATTTAAAGCAAGCCATAAAGCCTCAAATGAATTAATATTTATAAAAAAGCAAATAGCACTGACATTACCTACCTCACTGGGCTTTTGTGAGGAAAGCTTTTTGTTAAACCTTGGGGTACTCACTACCTAAATGTAAGTTATATTATTATGGGAATAATGCCTACCTCACTAGGGTGTTGTGAGATCAAAGGGGATCATGTCAGTGAGAGCCACAGGTTAAAGTGGGGGAAGATTGGCACCTTCCGCCCCGGTCTCTAGTCCAGCCGCACTAGCCTGGCCCGCGTGCCCCAGACTCTGGGGACCAGGGCCAGAGCCAGGAGACAAGAACCAAGAGGAGTACCCGCAGCAGCAGGGATGGAGATTAGATCTAGGGAGGAGGCTGGAAAGGAGGCTCAAGGGCGGGATGCTCCGGGCGGTAAGGAGTTAAGCGGAGGCCGGGCCCCGCCCCCCGCAGGCCGCAGCGCCGGAGCCCAGCCGGAGCCGGAGCCCGAGCCGGAGCCCGAGCCGGAGGAAGGGGAACACGGCGGCGGCCTCCGAGCCTGCCAACCCCCGGGGGAGGGAGCCCGCCCGCCACTTCGGCGCCTGGGGTCTGTCGGGCCGGCCCGAGCCCGAGGCCCTAGCCTCGGAGCCGAGTGGAGCGCCGCGGAGGGCTGGGCCGGCCCGGCCCCGGGCTGCCAACTCCGGGGGCGGACCCGGGATCCCGGGGATCCCTCAGATCCCCACGATCTCCGGGCCCCGAGCCCCAACGCCGCCCCGTCTCCCCTAGGCCGGACCCCCCGCGCCGGCTCTCCTGCGAGCCTCTGGCCACGCCAAGAGGCCCCTGCCGGATCCCCGGAGCCCCCACGATGTGAACCAGGAGAGCGCGGTCCGGCCATGGCCGGAGAGCGGCCCCCGCTGAGTGGCCCGGGGCCGGGGCCGGGGCCGGGCCCGGGAGAAGGGCCCGGGGAGGCCGGGGGGGAGGGGCCCCCGGCTCCTGGGGGCGGGGGCCGCCCCTCCTCCTATCGGGCGCTCCGCAGCGCAGTGTCCAGCCTAGCCCGGGTGGACGACTTCCACTGCGCGGAGAAGATTGGAGCCGGCTTCTTTTCTGACGTGTACAAGGTGAGGCCTGGGGCAAGGGACTGGGGTGGGGTGGGAGGGAGAAGAAAACTCGAGGGTGGAGGGAGGTGGGCAGGGGGAGTGTACTGCTGCTGTCTGGGATAAAAGAGGGTGGAGTGGGAGCCAAGGTAGGGGTGTTACCACCGAAAGAGGGCTTTGGGGATGTGTGGGGAGCCGCTGAGCCCGGTTCAAACGGCCTCTCCCACACACATTCCCCCAGGTCCGTCACCGACAGTCTGGACAGATCCTTGTGCTGAAGATGAACCGGCTTCCCAGTAACCGGGGAAACACGCTTCGGGAGGTGCAGCTCATGAACCGACTTCGGCATCCTAACATCCTGCGGTGAGCTCCCGGAGCTGGGTTCCAGAAGGTGGGACCGGCACTGGGGCAGGATCTCTTCTCAACCTACTTCTTATCTTTCCCCCAGGTTCATGGGGGTCTGTGTGCATCAGGGGCAACTGCATGCCCTGACTGAGGTGAGGAGGGATCTGAGTAATGGGAGATCCAGGAGTAGTGGGAGAGGGGGGAGGGTGGGCGGGGAGCTGCAAGTAGAGATGTGCCAGCAAACTAAGCCCTGTATTGTGGATGGCAGAACTGGGGATTCATGTGCCCCCTGGGCTGCTATTCCTTTCTTTTTCACTCTTCCATACAAAGAATTTGCTCAGGCACTCGTCTTGCCCTGCAGAATTCCCAATATCCCCCAGCACAGCATGGAGAGGGATCCGGAGCACAGCTCCAGCCTCCCCTGATCTCTTTGTGCCCTCCCAACTCGTGTGTCCTACAGTACATTAATGGGGGAACCCTGGAACAGCTCCTCAGCTCCCCAGAACCCCTGACCTGGCCAGTAAGGCTTCGCCTGGCTCTGGACATTGCAAGGGGCCTGCGCTACCTACATGCCAAGGGAGTTTTCCATCGGGACCTCACCTCCAAGGTGAGCCCTTTGCCTTTGAGATAAAGTAAACAAGGGATGAGGCAGTGGGAGATATTGGAACTGGGAGCTAGATAACGACTTAGGAGGCATGGGGTGTGGGGTTGTTGGAAAGGTATGATGAAGGGGGTAACGAAGTTGGTGATGTGAATGTGTATATATCTCAGAACTGCCTGGTACGTCGGGAAGAGGAGGGCCTTACCGCTGTGGTGGGTGACTTTGGGCTGGCAGAAAAGATCCCTGTATACAGGTAGGTCAACAAACCCTAAACCCCGTTGAGAGCAGCCCAGTGAAGACCATTCTTAGTTCCCCAATTGTGTTTGTATACTTGCTACCTTATCTGCCCAAGGCCTCCTACTGAAATACCTACCTCCATAGACTGCTCCTAATGGAACTCTGCCCCTCCAAAACTATCTCCCTAAGGATCAGCTCCGGTTTGGGGGTGGCTCGTGGCTCTCCTTTTTTGGTGGGAAAGAGCCATTTAAAAGGAAGGGTGTGGAGTGAGTCAAGTCTCAGAGCGCTCTATCCCGTTTGCAGAGAGGGGGCACAAAAGGAACCATTGGCTGTTGTTGGCTCCCCGTACTGGATGGCACCTGAGGTACTTCGAGGAGAACTTTATGATGAGAAGGTGAGACACCCCCAGAAACACTCTCCTTGTTGTTCAAGATCACTCGGGACCTCCCTGAAGTGTGGTTTGTACCCTTTCCTCCAACCAGAGGAGGCTACCTTTGCAGTTGTCTTGTGTGAACTTATAAGATCCTGTGTAGGCAGAGCTTATCTCTTAGTCTAAACTTTGTATCTCCCCTGCCAAGCTAGTAGTGTTCCATATGCAAAAAGTACTTTGTAATTTAATGAATAAATTAAAGAGAATGCCTCAGCACCACTTCTAGACCCTCCAAAGATCCTTCAGAATGATTTTCTAGCTACTACCTAAAGACTTTCTCTTAGAGTTGCACCTTTTAGAGACCGCTCCACAAGTCTCTCAGAGAATCATCTCAGACACCTCAGACTTATTTTACGGTCCCCACACATAATTTCTTTGCCCACCTTCCCAGTATACTGCTTTTGATCTCCTCGGGGATTGCCCTGGTCCCATCAGACATTCCCCATGCCCCAAACCACAGCCAATATTCTTGAACCTTTGGTGTTCTTTCTTAGGTGGGGGAGCTCCAGGTATCCCAGGGGTCAGACTAGAAGACCAATAGTCCCCATGAATCCCTCCCATCCCCATATACTTCTGGCAGAGGAAAAGGGAGTTTTTAATCTTATATTTTTCTCCCTCTAACCGCTCCTCCCCCTTTGACATCCCAGGCCGATGTCTTTGCCTTTGGGATTGTCCTGTGTGAACTCATTGCTCGGGTCCCCGCTGACCCTGACTACTTGCCCCGAACTGAGGTAAGTGCTATCCGGTGAGGAGAGGGGAAGAGCAACACATCTTTTTTTGTTTTGTTTTGTTTTAAACTAGGGAGTGCTTCCTGAAGGAAGGGGATTCTGAATGAGGGATGGAGGGTTTGGTTGAGGGAAGGTTGGGAAGCTAAATGGGAGGGGTTTTGATCCTTCTCTTTCAGGATTTTGGTCTGGATGTTGCTGCTTTCCGTGCTCTGGTTGGGGAAGACTGCCCCCCACCCTTTCTCCTCCTGGCCATCCACTGCTGTAGCGTAAGAGCCTCTGCTTCTCCCATCGAACCCTTGAATCCCCCGTCCCTCTCCCCAAACACACACATACACACACTATCCCTTTGGCTTCACAGAGGGTACCACATTATTCCCTACTTTAACCAGGTTTAGTGCCAGGACTGGCACTAACCTCAGAACTTATGGGGCTGGGGGCAGGGAGAATCATTGGGAAGGAGTCCTTGATGAGAAACTCAAACTGCATCTCCTTTCTAGATGGAACCTAGCTCCCGAGCCCCCTTCACTGAAATCACACAGCATCTGGAGCATATCCTGGAGCAGTTGCCTGGGCCCCAGAGTCTGGTTAAGCCGGCCCCCTCTGCCCCAATCCAGGGTAGGGGAGAATCAGGGTGATACATGGGGGCGCAGGAGTTGGGAATGGAGGAAGATGCTAATGGTTCTGGACCATCAGGCAGCATGATGGGCAAACAGGAATTTTGAATCCTCTCACTAAAGAAGCACCTATGACATGCAAAGGCGCGAGGGATACCTAGTGCCTGCCCTGGAGCCCTCCTTGGGGGGAAACAAGCATGTTACAGATAAGTCACTGGAAATCAGTATGAAGTAAACAAAGTAACAAGTTGGGGAGCAGAGGGCAGTAAAATTTTGCTCTACTCTCCTTTTCTTGACTGTCTGGGAGGATCTGACTTTGCTCTTTGAAATTTTATCTGTTGTGGGAGTAGTATGTGATGGACTGAAGATAAAAAATAAGACGCCAGTTTTCATGGAGGGCTAATGTGAGGGGTTGTCATTTGTTACAAGGACTTTGTCTTCTTCCTCCCCCTCTCCCCCCATCCTACTCCCCTAACTGTGGGAGGTTGGGAATAGGAAGAAGAGAGGTAGGAGGGATAAGGGATGGAGTAGCTAATAGAAAGGGAAGTCAATGAAACATTTTTAAAATATACAGAACAGCAAGGCTAGAAGGAATCATGGGATAACTTTGAAAATTATTTGTTGAATTTTTTATCATTCATTTATTTGTAAAGCAAGTTTTACATAACATCCAACAATTTCATACGCAATCAATCCTCTTTTCTGCTCTCCTATCTACAGAAGCGCCCATTTTATTTAGTTTGTTAAGTTCAGAACTTTAAAAAATCAGTTTTTTTAAAAGGAGAAGGTAGGGTAATATAGTGTAGTGTAGGACCGGGGTTCAGATACCAGTTCTGCTTAGCCAAGTCACGAGACCTCTGAGTTCCTTCTCAGTTCTGGATCTGTGATCCTGCTCTGAAAGTCACTCAGGAAGGGTGGGGAGTCACTGGGGTACAACGGGGACACTTGGGACCTTTCTGCTTGTTGCCCCCACAGTCCTTCCTCTCTGATAATATAGGGGGTACTTTGGGTTTTTTGGAGCTAGGGCTTATGATGAGAGAAGAATGTGAGAAAAGTTCTTCTAGAAAGGCTGGTTCCCGGGCCCTTGCATTGATCACAAGGAGGTTTGGAGAGAGCTTGTGAGACAGGGCTCGGGAAAGGGTTGGGGAAGTCATTGGAAAAGCAGGGTCGTAGCGGGGGCTCCAAACATTGACCACCACTTTCTCTATCCACAGCGTCAGCCCCAAGAGATGGTCCATCTACTGCTCCTCCTCAGAACTTGCCACTGCCCCCCGATCCCCGGCTGGCTCGCAGCCGCTCTGACCTATTCCTCCCACCATCCCCAGGCTTATCCCCTTGCTGGGGGGACACCCAGACCCGAGTCAACCCCTTCTCCCAGAGGGAAGACCTTTGGGGTGGCAAGATCAAGCTCTTGGACACGCCCAGCAGAAGGGCCATCCCTCTGCTGCCCCTGCCCACTGCCACCCCCACTCCGGTGACCACACCCGAGCCCCTGGTCCAGCTCCCTTACCCCCGCCCCCTGCCAGGAACCCCTGCCCGAAGATGCCGCTCCCTACCCTCCTCTCCGGAGCTGCCTCGCCGCATGGAGACCGCTCTGCCTGGGCCTGGCCCCCCTCCTGTGGGCCCCTTCTCTGAGGACAGGATGGACTGTGGGGGCAGCAGCCCCGAAACAGAGCCCCCAGGGCCCCAGCCCTGCCCGTCCCCTGCAGCAGTCAACGACAATTTCATCAGCACCTGTTCCTCGGCCTCCCAGCTCTGGTCTTCCAGGGCAGGACCCGCCGCGGGACTCCTGATCAACAACAACCCTTCCCCCGTGGTAGTGAGCTCCCCACCAGGCTGGGGTGGCCAACCCTGGGGCCGAGCTCAGCGCAGCCTGCCGCAGGCCACAGCCCTGGAGCGGACTGAGCCCCCCAGCCTCCCCCCCACCGTGGCCCCCAGGGACCCTGACGAGGGGCTGCCCTGCCCCGGCTGTTGCCTGGGCCCCTTCAGCTTCAGTTTCCTGTCTGTGTGCCCCCGACCCACACCTGCTGTGGCCCGCTACCGCAACCTGAACTGTGAGGCCGGCAGCCTCCTCTGCCACCGAGGGCACCACGCCAAGCCGCCCACGCCTGGTCTACAGCTGCCTGGAGCCCGCTCCTAGCAACGGGGACTGGGGGAGAGCTTGTCCCCTGTGCCCTGAACTTTGGTCTGCAGAAGGCTGATGGAATCCCCCCGAATATAGCAGTTAGAGCCTGGGCAGTGCCAGCCTCAGCAACCCCCTCCCTGCCCAGGTTCGAGAGCCTGGAATCGGCAGTTAGGCGGTGGCCGCTGGATCAGAACCGGTAGCCACAGGACACCCTCCCCAACCAGCTTGGACTCAAAGGCCAGAGCGCTCCTTAGCCAAACCCCAGGACCCTCCAGGGTCCCACCAGCGTCACTGACATGGACACATGTGGTGTGGCTGACACACAAGACTAACACACAAATTATTTAAAAGTATTTCAATAAAACTGCCTGGCTGGCTCCGGGCCGCCCGCACCCAATCTGCCCATGTATCCTCTTCCCTTTCCTTCTCCTCCCCTCTTGTAAACACCTCTCATGGAGGTCCGGGAAGGGGCCAGGGGCCTCAAGGAAGATGCTAGAATCCAAATCCCCCTACTCGAGGCTGGTCCCCTCTTCCCAGAAGGTCCAACCTCTCTTGAACAAGACTGGAAATAGAGGATGGGAGCAGACGGGAATAATGACTAGAGAAGTGTTTGTTCAGTCCTTAATCTAGGCCCTTGACTGCAGAGGCTGAGAGGACTTGAGATGATGAATCCTGAAGCTCTGGACCTGGGATGGGGACAGGGAAGGGGAGAGGAAGGGGATTCAGGGACAAGGTCTGAAAGGGTAGAACTCTAGTGAGACCCCACTCTATTGCCCCTCTGCCCGCCCCCCACAATTTCCTGAGCTGGGAAAATATGTAAAACTTGGTCCTTTTCCCTCCAGGATCAACCAAGAGCTCCATCCACTTTGCTTGACCGTCCCAAAAGGTTACCTATAGTTCTGGTCTTGGACCTTCATTCTCCCTGTACCCCCAAACACAGAGCATGTCTGTCCTCTCCACATACCCCTGCCTGACCATTGCTCCCAACAATCTCACAACCTGGTAAGAGCTGGTGTTAGAACTTTGGGGATGCTAGGCCCGGCTGTCCAGTCTAGAACCTCTCCTCTGAGGAAAGGGGAACAATCGGAGAAACATGTCAGTAACTCCCAACTAATTAGGCGCCTCTCTGGAGCTGCTCCCTATACTTACCCAGCTCAGGGAAAGAAGTGGTCCTCCATCTCCACAGGATGTGGACGTTCAATGGCTTCTTTCTCACAGATGAAAAACAAACTCTTATTACACTTTTCAGTAGAAATCCAGAAGTAATTGCCTTGAAATATTTTGATCACTGAACACGTGTTTCTGGGGAGCAATGAAATGGAGCTGGGTCAAGTTCTAGCCATTTTCCACCCCAAATTCCCTTATTCCATCTCCTTAACCCCTCCACACACTTTTCCTCTGCCCCCAACAATAGCCCAAGGTCAGATCAAGGTTTTGAAGGGGGGATAAGGGGAAGGAGAGGTTTACAGATGGTGGCCAGGTCACATGGCCATGCTGCAGCAGGATCTACAGGGGGCTTTAAGACCTGCAGAGAACAAATGAGGGAGCTGGAGGGGCTATGGGAATTATCAGATAATCACCTGAGCTATTCCAGACTAAAAGTCTGGGAAGCCAGAAGTACTGCCCTTTCCGCTGGTTTGGGGATCCTGGAGTGCCCACCTCTGAAACTCCCATTTTGTTTTTGGTTCTTCATGCCTGTGCTACCCTGAGGGAATCCTGTGTTCACCCACACCTGGGGGCATTTGGTCAGAAATACTGTTAGGACGCCTGAGTTCTTTTTCCTCCTGCTTAGGATCTCTCCTGAGCCAGTTCACTTAGTCTTGGGGGTTTAATTTCCCCTCATTCTTCAGAGAGTTAGGGTCAAAGCCACATCCACATGATAATTGATTTTTGGTAGAGGGGACAGCTGGCAGGGGGACATGTTTACCATCACTATAGTCAACTTACTGATCTTTAAGTGGTTTGGGATTCATTTGGCATCCCTGGCACCAGAAATCATAGTTTCTCTCATTATCATAGGGAAATATAATTTTTTGTTTAAATGTCTCCTTTATCGCTTGAAGTTCAGAGGATCTGTCCTGTGGGAAAAGTCCAGAGGGAAAGATAAAGTTTGTGGGAGAAGGAAGACACCTTGGGGAGGGCTGTGAGTCAGGAGCGCTGTGCCTTCATGATACCAGCACAAAGATGGTCTTGAGACCTTCCCACCATCTCACCCCTCCCGGTGGTTCAGCCCTGCTGATAGATCAAACACAACCTTGAAAGCTCTGGGGGAGCCCCACAATAGGCTGATATTCCAGCTAGGGAAGGACACTCACTAGCCCTCCACCAAAAAGGTGAGACAGTTCACCGGGTTTGATCGCTCACCCATGACTGTAGCTCACAAGATAAAGGAGGGATAGAGGGAAGAGGAACACATGAATCCTATGACAACCAAGGAGCCCTATTGCCACCGCCAGTCACCCCAGAGAGGTCATAGAGCTAACCAGAAAATTCTGACAGCACATTATCCATTTTATCAGTACTCCTCATCTGCTAGGGGGTCAGAAAACCTATGTGAAACCTAGAAAGAAGGAAGGAACTCTTACTTTCATGTCTTCCACTGAACTCTGACCAAGTAGCTTTGAAGACAGAGACTGACAAAACGAGTCGCTCTCTTTCCAAGTAGTCTTACAGCTTGAGATATACAGGCATTTATTCTTAAATAATGTCCACCCCAAGGGACAGCAGTATTCTTGGAACTGGTGAAAATGTCTCGACTCCTGGTCTAGGAAGGAGATCACAGCATTAGTTTAGATTTAAAGTCATTCCTTGATATTCTCTGACAAGAGCATCCATGGGACTCAATGGAGAGACCTCTGCACCTTGAACTTGAGTTCAAATCTGTCTTCAGAGCTGTACTAGCTGTGTGACTGAGCAAGTCACCCAGTCTCCATTTCCTCAATAGCACTTATCTCCAAGAGAGGAGGATCAAATGAAATATTTGCAAATATTTTGCCCTTACCCAGGGCCTCACACATAAGTGTTTAATAAATGCTGGTTCCCTTCCTCCTTTCTTTTCTTCAGCCCTCCTACTCACATCCTTCCTCCCCCAACAGTTCTTTTCTATGACTGATTAGGCAGGAGAGATAACGGTGCTCAAAATTGCATCTTAGCTTCTTAAATTCAAATGACCTTTGCTATTTTTTTCCTCTCCTTTTTTCTCTAGATAACATTTTAATATCTAAATAAGTATATTTTTAGAAGACATTCACAAGTTCTATCTCAATTTATGAATCTTATAAATTTTATCTTACTTGATACATGTTTTTATTATCTCCATTTTACAGTTGAGGAAACTGAGGCTCAGAGAAGTGACTTACCTAGGGTCCCACAGCTAGTAAGTGTCTGAGTTTAGATTTGAATTCATGTCTTTCTAACTCCAGCTCCCAATGCTCTTAACCTACTGCTAATCACCTTTTAGTCTGTAATAGTATGCTGGCCTTTGTGTCTTTACCTCTCTCAGCCATTTCGCTGGGATAATAATTCCTCAGATGGGAAAACAAGACGAGTATTCTCATGATAATAGTACCTATTCAATAGGGCTGTTGTAAGATAATATCTTAAAAAGTGGTTTGCAAACCTCAAAGCACCATTTAAACACCAGCTGTTATCGTTACAAAACTAAAGCCCTTCTCCCAATAATTCACAGCCTGAACCCTCCTAGATTTCCAGCCTTCTTCGCCAGTTTCCTTCACTGAGATGAGAGGATCATAGCCTTAGAGCTGGAAGAGGCTTTAGATATATTACAATCCATTCCCTGTCATATTATAGATCCTCTATAAGTATATAGTTATAGGTATCATAGGCAAAGTAGATGATTCGTTTGCTATAGACGGCTGTAAGGATTGTGGCAATGAGGGTGATGTTCAGAGCTCATGCACTGGTGGGGGGGGGGGGTTATAGCTTCGATAATTGAGTCTTTTGAGTAGAATCCCTGCTAGAAATGGGAGAAGCTAAATGCCAGAGTGGCAAAGTCTCACCCAAGGGTCCAGAGGTCATAGGTGGCAGAGATTTCTTGGGATCCCAACCCAGGCTCTCTCTCCATTCCATGTCGCTTCTCATCACCTTAACGCTACAGCCAAACAGGTGTCCTCACCAAGCAGGATTTATGTTGCCCAACTTCCATACAATCTGGATGGAAAACCCTTCCTCTCCCTTCTGAGTGTCTACCAGTGAGAATGGCAAGGACAAGGAAAATTCCAAGAACGGGGAATGATTCTGGGACAGAATCATCAAGATTGAGGAGTTGGTTGACAGCCAGAAGGGCTCTCTTCTCCAGGACTCCATGGCACCAGCCTATTCTACCCATGTGATATTTATCAACATTCTGCCCTGTGCTACTTAGTCCATCTACATGCCCTTTTTCTCACCCCTAAACTTAAACTCTTAGAAGGGCAAAGACTGTGTCTTGCATCCTTATGTTCCCCCCAGTGCTTAGCAAAGTATATTGCATATAAGATGCTCAAATGTTAAATGAATGCATATGGAGACATCAAAAATATTCTGAATTGAGATTAAAGACAAATTATCCTAATTTCTACTCTTAATATTTTTAGAATATTAGAATTTAAACTTTTGTACTATGCTTTCTGCCTTCCCATATATTGTCTGCAGTTGACTTGCTGCTCCCCGATCAACCCCACCACCAACCTCTCCTTCCCATCACCAACCTTCTCTTCTACCATATCTCATACTACTACTTTGGAGGGAGCAATCAAAAAGGGACTGGACTTGTTTCAGCCCATTTTGCAAGATTTTCAGCTTTTTTTCCAGGTTTCTCTTCTGCTCTATATTGTTCTCCAAGCTCAGTTTTGTCTTATTCCATTCCAACCTGCAGGTCAGCAGGAAGTTTTCAGTAGCTCCGAGTTGATCCTGTTCTACCTTCAGTTTCTTCTGGGTCTGGGCCAAGTCTTCCCTGGTAACTTGCAGATCCTTTTCCTTACTTGACAAATGGGCAGCCCCCATTTGGAGTTGCTGCCTCAGGCTACCATTGGTGACTTCCAGGACCTGGTTGATGTCACTGAGTTGGTGAGATAGCTGCATATCTTTTAGACACAGAAAAACAAGAATGGTGAGAAAAGCCAAATCCAGGGTTTCTCCAACTTTATGCATATTTATCATTCTTCTCTATTTCTTGCAAACTTCAGGACAACTGTACTCTTTCAGCTATTTGTCTCACCAAAATTAGGTTACAAAATTCTTGTGGGCTTAATAATGGGTTTTAATATGATTCATGTGGAAATATGTTAACAATTGTACATGTATATCTTACATTGATTGTGATCTTGGAGAGGGGGGAAGTAATGGAGAGAGGGAAAACAAAAGTTAGAACTCAAAAATTTTACAAAAATGAATGTTGGAAAATATCACATTTTCATGTAATTAGAAAATTAATAAGGGCAGCTAGATGGCATAGTGGATAAAGCACCAGTCCTGAAGTAAGGAGGACCTGAATTCAAATGTCAGTCATTTAACACAACATTTAACACATAAAAGTCTCAGCTGTGTGACCCTGGGCGAGTCATTTAACCCCAGTGCCTCGGTGTAAAAACAAAGAAAATAAAATTAATATACTATTAAAATGAAAGACTTCTTTAAAATAAATAAATGGAATCTTTCTCCTGTATCTGTTGTTCAGATCAGCTATTTTTTGAATTAAAAAAAAAAAAGATGGAAGCTTCAGGAGTTAAAATCTTGGGTGTTTTGTGTTTTTCTTTAATTAAAAAAGCTTTTTATTTTCAAAACATACACATAGATAATTTTCAACATTCATCCTTAATTTTTTCTCTTCCCTTCCTCCACCTCCTCCCCTAGATGACTAGTAATTCAATATGTTAAACATGTATAATTCTTCTAAACATATTTCCACAAATATTGGGCTGCACAAGAAAAATCAGATCAAAAAAGAATAAATGAGAAAGAAAGCAAAATGCAAGTAAACAACAACAAAAAAGTGAAAACACTATATATTCATACTCAGTCCCCACAGTCCTCTGTCTGGGTACAGATGACTCCCTTCATCACAAGATCATTGCAATTGCTCTGAATCACCTCGCTGTTGAAGAGCCACATCCATCAAAAATGATCATCACATAATTGTGTTGTGTACAGTGTTCTCCTAGTTCTACTCACTTCACTTAGCATCAGTTCATGTATGTCTCAAGGAGCTAAAGTCTCAAGAAAGAGGTAGAGGTAGGAAAGCAGAGAGCTGTAGAGACCAATAATATATGGCACTTGCTATAATATATAGCAATATATAATATAATAGATGATATAATATAATGTAGCAAATACATAATATAGAGAGCATCATCATGCTACATGCTAGGGAATATATGTGGTTTAGCTAACACATGACCCCTACCTTTCTAGATAAATTGCTAATGAATTTATGGAATAAGGAACTGGAGCAGGAACACCCGATTCTTTGGATACCCACCAGGAAAGGTCACAATGGCAGCTGGAAGTAAGGCTGCAACCACACTTTAATAAGGCACAGAGGGTATAGTGGCAAATGGCATAGAAAGTACAGAGACAAGTGGTGAAAGTGGAGAGAGTGGAGATGTGGAGAGAGGCAGCAAGGAGAAGAGGATGGGAAGGAGAAGTCACAAAGAATAACTTATATGACCATGGATTCAAGTTGGGAGCACAGGGCAGCATGGATGCAATGGAGTTGGAAAAATGCTTGGTGGGGGAAGAAAGACTCACTAACATATCCAAATCACCTCAAAGTGGTCCGTTCTGCTAATCTTTTTTCCCCCCTGAGGCTGGGGTTAAGTGACTTGCCCAGGGCCACACAGCTAGGAAATGTTAAGTGTCTGAGATCACATTTGAACTCAGATCCTCCTGAATTCAGGACTGGTGCTCTATCCACTGCACCACCTAGCTGCCCCCGTTCTGCTGATCTTAAGAGCAGATCTAGATGTCTAGAACTTATCTGAGCTTTATGTATTATAGAATCAAAGGGTCAAACAGCAAAGCCTAGATAGTTTCCCCTAATTTAGCACCTATTATTAACATGTGATTTTTGGTTAATGTAGGATACAGTTTGCAAATTATGTTCCTTTTGAGGCAGTCGTACATGATGGCTCCTAGGCTCTCCTTTGCAATCTTGTCTGCTGCTATTATCAGTTTATACTGGCAGCTTATAAACTTATACTATACTGACCAGAAAGGAGGAAAAGAGGTGGTCAAGGAGGCAAGAACAAGCTAAATTTTGAGCACAATAGAGCTCAAGTCTGGTGACAAGGAACATTTGGAGATCTCCCAGGAAAGAAGAGTGAAAGCTAGAGGTGGTTGGTGATTCAGGCAGAGGGATGTTTCTCCAGAGTGGTGCTGCTAGAGATCATGAAATGAAAGATCTTGCCTCTCTGCCCAAACCAGCTCCCCGTCCCCATTTGGGGCAACCATAAAAATAACTTACAAGAGAATAAAATGAATAGAACCAAGAGAACAATTTATTACAACATTGTCAAAAGAAACAACTATGAAATAATGGATATCTCTGATCAATGCAATGATCAATAAAAAAGATTGATTCCACAGACTGAGGAGGAAGAATGCTCCAGTAGACAAGTGATGGACTCATGATGCAGAATGAGATGTACATTTTTGGACATAGCCAATCTTGGAGATCTGTTTTGCTTGACTATGTATAAATATTTCAAGGTTTTGTTTTGATGGATATTGAGGAAAGAGAAAGGGAGGGAAAAAAGAGAATACTTGATAATAGAAAAGAAAAGAATTTAATTTTTATTTTTTATTAAATTATTAATGTATTATATATAATATATTTATAAATAATATATAATTTATTATAATATAATATAAATGATATGTATAAATAATATTTTTTAAAATTAATATTTAAAAGATACTTAGCAAGAGGGGACATACTTACACTGAATGCCTAGACTGATAGTAGTGATCCCCAATAGCAAACAGGTGCCCAACAGGCTCAGGAGAATGTATGGTGTCCAGGTCATAGGGCCTGAGGGGAGAAAAGTTGGGATAGTAAGCCAGTCTGTCATACAGGAGAAAAAGGGACAGTTCGGAGTAGTTTTGCTCATGAGAAGCAACACTTCAGTTGGGATCTAATCAGTTAAATGGCCAAGCCATGAAGTGAGCTCAATGGTTATGTCAATAGTCTATTGAAGCCTCTCTATTATACTGAATATTAATGGATTAAGAGGGTTTTTTAGAAAGTAGAGAAAAGAAAAATCTCACTGAATTGGCCTGGATTCTCCATGGCAATCTATGGATCTCACCAAATAACTTAAATAGGTGTTTAACATATAATTTGCCTTGTGAGGTTTTGGGGAATCATTGTTTATATGTTGAAGGTTGTATTTTAAGTTATTGGGGATTTGCTGTTGGGAGAACTATTAGATTTATGGAAGAATTAGAACTGGTAGAAAACATCACCTTAGAGCCATCTACACCCAGAGAGAAGACTGTGGGAACTGAGTGTGGATCACAACTTAACATTCTCACTTTTTGTTGTTGAACGCTTGAATTTTGTTTTCTTACTCATTTTCTTTCCTTTTTGATTTCCTTTTCTGATTCTTCTTGTGCAGCATGATAATTGTATAAATATGTTTACATCTATTGGATTTAACATATATTTTAACATGCATAACATAGATTGATTGTCATCTAAGGAATGGGGTGGGGGGAAGGAGGGGAAAATTTGGAACACAAGGCTATGCAAGGGTCAATGCTGAAAAATTATCTATGCATATGTTTTGAAAATAAAAAGCTTTAATAAAAAAAAGAAAATATCACCTTACTCATTTCACCATTTTTCTGTTGCAGGAAGCTGTTCTCTTACAGAATACTCCTATGCCAGTGGTACTCTGTACCTCTTGTATATAGGTTGTTGCAAATATTGTTCTGAAATACTTCAGAATTATGTTTTGTAAAAGTAAATAATTGTTTTAAATCTATTTTGTAAAGATATAAATAAGTACAGTAGAATTTCCGGAATATAATTTGCACTAATACACACGAGCATGATTTAATAAAATAACTTTACTCTCCCTAAAAAAGGGGGGGCAGTTACAGAAGGGATCAGTTATAAGAAGGGAGATAGTAGGGATATGTGGCTAGGCCCTTTATAAGAAGAAAATTCAGTCAAAGCACTGGTATAGTGGTAAGGGAAAGTGTTTAAAGGAAAGGATGAAGGGATCAGGGGAAAGGCAAGGGGTCATTACAGTGGCTGAATGTTTCAGTTTGTGCTCTCAGGTAACAGTGATCATCCATATTAGATCTCTCTCTCTCTTTATCTATTCTCACCTAGTAGTGGGCATCCAAGCACCCACTAGAGCCTCCAACTTTCTTCCTCTGGCTATTTCAATATCCTAGACCCTAGTCCAATACTGGGGGAGTGCAGAGTCTGGGGTATGTGCTCCAACTGTGTGTGCCCTAAGGATGGTCCTAGAAAAGTACTAGAAACATCAATCCTAGAAATCCTCTGCGGAGGCTCAATGTCCTGCCTTCCCCAGGCACTCAGGATCCTCCCCACTCTTCCCAAAGTCTCTAGGGACCCCCTGACAGTCCTCCTCCATTCTAACCCTCAGTGTCCCTTTTTTCCCACCCATCACTTTCTCTTAAAGTTATCCTCTCTCCTTCTTTTGCCCCAGTTCTTTCCATTTCAGGATTTCCCTACCCAAAACAATCCCAACCACAGACTCAGAGTAGAGTGCCTGGTAATTACTACTCACAGGGCAAAATCCTCCTGGCAATTGGTGATGTTACTGAATAAGGTACAGCAACTGACTTTTCTGTCTTTTCTCCACCTGGAGATAGAAGAGTAAATCCACATTCAAACTATCCTCCCATGGCTGCCCCTCTATTTTTGAATCTCCCCTGGGTGGTCCATTTCCCCAGAGACACCTCCATCTCCCTTGGCCTTAATTCCATCTTCCCCAGGTATATTTAGAATCCTCTCCCCTCTTCCCAAAGTCCTTAGAGACCCCCTGACAATCTTCTTCCACTCTAACCCTACATGTTATCAATATACAGTTGCCTCAAAAATCTCCTAGAGCACCTACCCGTTTGTCCCCCACAGCCAGGAGGATCTGGGTTTGGGAACACATCCTTGACTGAAGGTACTTGCACATTTTCATAGGTGAGCTCTCCATCCTCATCCACCTCAGGGTCTGGAGGAGGGAGGAGAGAGATGAGGAGATGGCTAATTAGGGATGGGGTCAGTATATAGAACTGAGTCACTGAGGAGTAGATCAATGATAATAATGGGATCAATAAGATTTAGGGGATGGGACCAGTGCAAGAACAACAATAAGTGACTGGAAAGATGAGGCAATTTCACAGAGGTGAGAAATAAGTTAGAAAAGTAGGGATAGTCTATGGGAAAACTCACTGGGAGTTGGAGCCAATGAGGCATAGAATCACTGTGGGGGGGATCATTTAAGTGTGTGGATCTTCATGGCAGAGTCAGTCACTGGAGAAATAGAGTCATCAGTGTGTGTATTGGGGGGATTCAGGGATTGGTAGGATAATGGGGAACTAGGCAAATCATGGACCAGGATGAAGTTTAAGGGAGTCAGAAAAGGATGATCAATCAACAAACATTTATGGGCTGCATGGGATAATGGAGAACGAAGGAATGTGGACTATAGAAAAATGGTATATGTGAAGAGGAATTAGGAAATGTCAGAGAAGGAAAATTAACTGGCGGGGGCATAGGTTCAGAAGAGAAGGGGCTTCAGAGAGGAGAGAAACCCCAGAAGATGGAGGGCAGAGTAGGGGCTGGTTTCAAGGGCTCTTACCCTGCTTCTGTCTAGCTGACAGGCTCTTCTTCAGAGGAGATTTCACAAAGCGCAGATCTGCATAGGTGATGGATTCAGCCATGGTCCTGAGGTCCTGATGATCCCTTCCTCTTTTCCCTCTGACCCCTTCTGTGTCTCCCTTTTGCTGTCTGTCCCTTTCTCCTTATCTGATTCCTTATGTCTGCTCCCCCCCAGTCCCTCTGAAGCTCGCTGCCCACTCTCTATTGAGAACATATCACAGAGCTACAGAGCTCTTTACCAATGATTTTTACTACAAAAGAGGAAGATATAAGAAATTAAGACTCCCCTCCCCAGCTGGAGTCAGTAAAGCGAAAGGTGGGGTCAGCTCAAAAATAGAAACAGGATGATATTAGTCATAGAAAGATAGGGCAGAAGGAAAGAAGAACTTCTCAGGGTCAGAGGAGATCGGTGAAAGACAAGGGAAAGGGAAACTGAGGCTTGAGAATGGAGTAGATTTCACAGGATCATCTCCTCCAGGAAATAGTCCCTGATTAACTCCCCTACGGTGACTGCCCCACCCCTGCCCACCAATGCTTTCTATTCTATATTCTCTAAGCATTTGGGGACTCTAACCTTTCTCTCCCCAGCAAATTGACAGGTTTCCTAGGGATTTATAGGGATTATGTCATTAGACTGGAGGGTCTCCATCGGAATATCTATGTTTCTCCAATCCAAGTCCCAAAAAAAGAGACTATTCTTCCTCCACTTAACTCCCTAGAATGGTGTTATCAGAACAAGATTTCCCCCCAAAGATGGGAACCATATTTCCCATTTTTCATTATGATCCTTCCCTCAGGACTGTATATACAAAAGGTGCTCAAGCAAAGGTGTTGGTGACTGACTGTATGGCAGTTCTGTGTTTGCCAGTACCCAGAATACCCAGGTCAGATCCTTAAGAATCCTCCAACCATTTGGCACCTTGTGAGTACTTGGAAGACCAAGGACCAAATGGTCCCTCCTTTAGTTGCCGTAGCATTTCTTCTTAGGACTCTTTCCTTGCCCATCTCCTATTTTGGTCACTTTCCTCCCTTATGGGGATAGAGTTAGAAGGAAATTTAGAGATTCTCCAAACCAACACTTTCACTTGGTAGAAAATGAAATTGATGTGTCCTCAATTAAAATTGTTGCTCTGGTTCCTCACTAATCTCTAGCCATAAGAGCTCCGGGATTGTAGAGTTGGCCCTCAAGTGCCCTATTCCAAGCCCTCAAGACCAATCAATCAACCATCAAGCATTTTTTAAAAGCCTACTAAATAAAAGGTAACCACCTAAATAAAAGGTACTTTGAAAAAAAGAGAGAAAAATAATTCCTGCCCCCAAAGAGCCTCTATTCCCCTGGAGAATAACCCCAAGAAATTATTGTTGCATGCAGTCATGAGAATGGACATGGACAGCACAGGGGAGGAATCGTCTGAAAACTGCCTCAACGGTTTGTTTCTGAAGGTGAAAATTTAGGCACTGAGAGAGTAATATAAAAATGGGGAAACAGTGGGTCAATGATGGGAAAAACCCCACCCTCTTTTTGGGTCATCCCCCACCCCCATCCCCTAGGCGCCACCATTCATGCAGCTGTGGAGACAGAAGAAGAAGAGGAAAGCGATAATAATCAGATCTGAACAGCATTATAACAAGTGACTGATCATGCATGGGGCTCTGACGGGCTCTTTTAAATGTTTCTGAGCTTGTGTGTGTGTGTGGTTAAACTTTGTCTATGTCTAAATATATATGAAGCAATAAGGTTTGCCCCTACATATAAAAAGACTTTGGATCTCTCCTTCCTTGGAGAATGATAAAACTCCAGGGAATGGTAGCCTCTACGTGTAACCTAGTGAGGGTGTCAGGGATGGGGCTGGGTTGAAGGGGACAAGATGCCCTTTATGGAATAGAGTGAACATGTATAAGATTCTGGTGTAGACATGTAAAAAAAGGTGGTAATGAGTGAGGGGATGAGAGAGTCTCCCTCTCTCTGTAAATATCCTCATCTTTCAGTAAGCTTCTGAAAGGAGAGGTAGGATGGATAGAAAAGGCAACAATATACCAACAAAGGAATCAAGAAGGATTCATATGATTCCCCAAGGAACACAAATCTTTTCCCCTGCTCCATCCTAGGATAACTCACATATGCCCCAAGTTGCTTAGCCTAGGGTACAGCAATTAAAATTTTTCTGTATATTAATCCCTTTCTATTTACAGATCTGTAAATGACTTCTAACTGGTTAATGGATATGATCACAGTGTGCCCCAAAAGATTTGTTTTGGGACACATGAGGGTGGGATGTTAAAAATTATTGCTTTGCTGCCTCTCTATTAGCTTCTCATTAGAGATTGAATGTGTCTCCCACTTTTCTCAGACTAACTAGTTTCTCCAATATATCTTCATTGCTTGCATAGATATTCAAAAAGGGCTGGTGGCTATATAATTTCTTTTATGTAAAGGGGAACTATACAATAATAAAGGATGTAGGCCAAGAGGGAGGCTATTTATTGGATATAGAGTAGTTGCACCAAGAACTTCTGACTACAGGAGCAGAAAATAATTTTTATGTTTAGATTTCTCCACCACTGTGGGAAAAAAGGGAGAGATAGAACTTTAAAGTATTTTTCAGTTAGAAAAATAGCATGTTTCCTAGCTTCTAGGGTAAGAACTCACTATTTCACAGAAATTGCTAGGAAAACTATATGTCAGAAACTTGGCACAGATCTATATCTCACACCCCATACCAAAATAAAGTTAAAATGGTTACATGATTTGGGGGTAAAGGGTGATACTATAAGCAAATTAGAAGAGCAAGGGATAATTTGCCTATCAAATTTTTGGAGAAGAGAGGAAATTATGACCAAAGAAGAACTAGAGAATATTATGAAATGCAAAATGGACAGCTTTGATTACATTAAATTAAAAAGGTTTTGCACAAACAAAACCAACACAAACTAGATTAAAAGGGAAATACAAAACTAGGGGGAAATTTTTACAGTCAGTGTTTCTGATAAAGTTCTCATCTTTAAAATATATAAAGAACTGTGTCAGATTTATAAGAATACAAGTCATTCCCCCATTGATAAATGGTTAAAGGATATAAACAGACAATTTTCAGATGAAAAAATTAAACCCATTTATATTCATATGAAAAATGCTCCAAATCACTATTGATTAGAGAAATGCAAATTAAAACAACTTCAAGGTATTATCTCGCACCTCTCAGACTGGCTAAGATAACAGGAAAAGATAATGATAAAAGTTGAAGGGGATGTGGGAAAACTGGGACACTGATTCATTGTTGGAGTTGTGAAATGATCCAATCATTCTTTAAAGCAATTTTAAACTATGCCCAAAGGGTTATAAAACTGGGCAGTGCCACTACTGGGTCTGTATATCATTGAAATCATCAAGGAGGGAAAAGGACTCACATTTGTAGCAGCTCTTTTTGTGATAGCAAAGAAATAGAAAATGGGTAAATACCAATCAGTTGAAGAATGGCTGAACAAGTTGTGGTACATGTGTGGTACATGAAGGTAATGAAATATTATTGTTCTATAAAAAAAAAATAATGAGGGGCAGCTAGGTGGCGCATAGAGATACCAGCCTTGAATTCAGGAGGACCCGAGTTCAAATCTGGTCTCAGACACTTAACACTTCCTAGCTATGTGACCCTGGGCAAGTCACTTAACCCCAGCATCCGGAAAAAAAAAAATAATAATAATAATAAAATAATGAACAAGCTGATTTTAGAATGGCCTTTAGAAAATCTTTATAAGATTTACCTGAACTGATGCTGAGCAAAACAAGCAGAACTAGGAATACATTGTACACAGTAACAGCAAGATTGTGTGATGCTCAGCTATGAAAGAGTTGGTTCTTTTTCAGTGCTTCAGTGATCCAAGGCAGTTCCAATAAACTTTGGGTAGAAAACAGCATCTGCATCCAGAAAGAGAACTATGGAGGTTGAATATAAAATAACACATGCTATGTTCACTTTTTTTGTTTTTGTTTTTTGTTTTTCTCTCTCATGGTTTTTCCCTTTTGTTCTGATTTTTCTCTCCTAACATGATTCATAAAGAAATATGTATTTAAAAAGTTAAAATATACATGTATAACCAGAAAAAAACAATAAAAAAGAAAAAAATTTTAAAAGAAAGAAAAATATCACATTTCCCAAACTCAGACAAAGGAGACAATATCTATGGACACTGTTAAGGTTATTTCACCAATCATTGCTTTTATCAGGGCTACAAACATCCTCAGCAGCTGTAATTCAATGGCTTGTCAGTGTCCTTGTAAATGGAAGACCTGAGTGGGGGCAGTGGGGAAGCTGCTTTTTTAGATGATATAAAAGTCATCCTGTTTTCTGTTTGATTCGTGGCTAAAAAATGTAAGTGGGAAAATTTAGGCTTGAAGGAAGAAAAAAACTTCACAACAACTGAAACTAACCAAAAGTAGAATAGGATACCTGGGAAGGCAATGGCTTCCCCCTCACTGGAAGTCTTCAAGCAAAGACCAGATGATCACCTGTAGATAGAATATTTTGTAAAGAGTATTTTGTTCTGGGATATTGGAGGGAAATGGCATTGGTGGCTCCTTCTAAGTCAAGTTAATTCAATAAGCATCCATTAATCTGTTACTATGTGACACAATTGCTAAGCACTGTGATACAAGTAGAAGCCCAATAGAAAGGACATTCCCTGCCTATGAGAAGCCTACATTTCAATAGGGAAACACAATGGGATGTACCCAAGAAGGAATATGGTGGAGGTAGAAGTCTGGAGGATAATTGAACAGGTCCCCAGAGAAGGAAGGAGTCAGCATGGTTAGCTTTCAAATGGAGATTCCAGGAGGAAGCAACCAATCCAAGGAGAAGGGAACATGAGGATGGAGGGATTTTCCCCAGATAAGAAGGGTGATGTATTACAAAGAGGATGGCAGTTTCCAGGATGAAGAGGCTACAGGAACGTAGTGAGCCAAAGCATCTCCCAGAGTAGGGGGCTGCTGAAGCACTGTGGAGAAAGACGTTCAGAGATTATAGAAGTGGACTCCAGAGAGGAATGAAGTAGAGATTCCATCTTATTGTCCAAACTGGAGCTTCTGTGATAGGTTTCTCTCAGCAATAGATATAGATATTATACAACCCAGTAACATTTTAGGGTTTTTAGTAATCTTGGAGAAAATGAATGTATATGTGTGTATATTATTGAATAGTATATATATAATCCTTGATTCTTCACTATTTCTACTCCCTCCCTCTGCCCCGCCATGTCCAACCTGATGTCATATCCTATTGTTTCTAATTTTATATCTATTCAGTCATCTTCACAATTACACATTTTACACAGTACTGGAACATAATAAATGGGGTGGGAGGGGAGGGAAAAGGAATTTTTATATTTTTTATATTTTGTATTTATATAACACCTACTATGTGTCAGTCGTTGTGCTAAGTGCTTTTTTTTTTTTTTTAATTTTTTTTATTATATATATATATATATATTTTATAATATTATCCCTTGTATTCATTTTTCCAAATTACCCCCCCTCCCTTATTCCCTCCCCCCGACGACAGGCAATACTATACATTTTACATGTGTTACAATATAGTCTAGGTACAATACATGTGTGTGAATATCATTTTCTTGTTGCACAATAAACATTAGAATCCGAAGGTACATGCAACCTGGGCAGACAGATATTAGTGCTAACAATTTACATTCCCCTCCCAGTGTTTCTTCTCTGGGTGTATCTACCTCTGTCCATCATTGATCAACTGGAAGTGAGTTGGATCTTCTTTATGTTGAAGATTTCCACTTCCATCAGAATACATCCTCATACAGTATTGTTGTTGAAGTATACAGTGATCTTCTGGTTCTGCTCATTTCACTCAGCATCAGTTGATTTAAGTCTCTCCAGGCCTCTCTGTATTCCTCCTGCTGGTCATTTCTTACTGAGCAATAATATTCCATAACTTTCATATACCACAATTTACCCAACCATTCTCCAACTGATGGACATCCATTCATCTTCCAGTTTCTAGCTACAACAAAAAGAGCTGCCACAAACATTTTGGCACATATATGTCTCTTTCCGCTCTTTAGTATTTCTTTGGGATATAATCCCAGTAGTAGCGCTGCTGGGTCAAAGGGTATGCACAGTTTGATAACTTTTTGGGCATAATTCCAGATTGCTCTCCAGAATGGCTGGATTCTTTCACAACTCCACCAGCAATGTATTAGTGTCCCAATTTCCCCACATCCCCTCCAACATTTGTCATTATTTGTTCCTGTCATCTTAGCCAATCTGACAGGTGTGTAGTGGTATCTCAGAGTGGTCTTAATTTGCATTTCTCTGATCAGTAGTGATTTGGAACACTCTTTCATGTGAGTGGATATAGTTTCAATTTCTTCCTCTGAGAATTGTCTGTTCATATCCTTTGACCATTTATCAATTGGAGAATGGTTTGGTTTCTTATAAATTATGGTCAGTTCTCTATATATTTTGGAAATGAGACCTTTGTCAGAACCTTTGTTTTTAAAAATATTTTCCCAATTTGTTACTTCCCTTCTAATCTTGTTTGCATTAGTATTATTTGTACAGAAACTTTTTAGTTTGATGTAATCAAAATCTTCTATTTTGTGATCAATAATGATCTCTAGTTCTCCTCTGGTCATAAATTCCTTCCTCCTCCACAAGTCTGAGAGGTAGATTATCCTCTGTTCCTCTAATCTATTTATTATCTCCCTCTTTATGCCTAAATCATGGACCCATTTTGATCTTATCTTGGTATATGGTGTTAAGTGTGGATCCATATCTAATTTCTGCCATACTAATTTCCAGTTTTCCCAACAGTTTTTTCCGAATAATGAATTTTTATCCCTAATGTTGGAATCTTTGGGTTTGTCAAAGATTAGATTGCTATAGATGTACCCTTTTTTGTCCTTTGTATCTAATCTGTTCCATTGATCTACCGGTCTATTTCTTAGCCAATACCAAATGGTTTTGGTGACTGCTGCTATATAATATAGCTTTAGATCAGGTACACTTAGACCACCTTCCTCTGAGTTTTTTTTCATTAGTTCCCTTGCAATTCTTGACCTTTTATTCTTCCATATGAATTTTGTTGTTATTTTTTCTAGGTCATTAAAATAGTTTCTTGGGAGTCTGATTGGTATAGCACTAAATAAATAGATTAGTTTGGGGCTAAGTGCTTTAAAAATATTATCTCATTTGATCCTCACAACAACCCTGTGAGGTGGGTGCTATGATCATCCGCATTTTATAGTTGAGGAAATTGAGACAAACAGAGTTAAGTGATTTGCCTAAGATCCCACAGCTAGTAAGTGTCTGAGTTCACATTTGAATTCAGCTTTTCCTGACTCATTTGGAAAATGAACTGATCTTTTCCAATCCAATGGCCACTGTTGAGTTTCCCAAATTTGCTGGTACATTGAGTACAGCACTTTAACAGGTTTATCTTTCAGGATTTTAAGTAGTTCCGATGGAGCTGCATCCCCTCCACTAGCCTTATTGTTAGCAATATTTCCTAAGATCTACTTGACTTCATTTTCCAGGATGACTGGCTCTAGATTGATCTAGAACCATAGTAGTTCTTGATGATGTTAAGATCTTTCTTACATAGCTCTTCTGTCTATTTTTGTCACCTCTTTTTAATCTCTTCTACTTCTGTACCATTTTTGTCTTTTATTATGTCCATTTTTGCATGAAATGTTCCCCTGATATTTCTGATTTTCCTAATGAGATCTGTCTTGCCTATTTTATTGTTTTTCTCTATTTCTTTGCATTGCTTATTTAAGAAAACTTTTTAAAAATATCTCTTCTTGCTATTCTCTAGAATTCTCCATTCAGTTGAATATATCTTTCCCCTTTCCCGTTTCCCTTTCTCTTTTCTTCCTACTTCAATCATTTGTAAAGTCTCATCAGATAGCTATTTTTGCTTTCTTGTTCTTCTTTTTCACCTTGAAGTACCAGAAAAGCTAGCTGGTTTTCAAAGAGGTAGAGGAACTAAAGACCAAATTGCCACCATTTGCTGAATAATGGAAAAAGCAAAGGAGTTCCAGAAAAACATCTACATCTATTTTTTTGACTACATTAAAATGTTTGACTGTGTGGAGTACCAAAAAATGTGGCAAGTCTTTGAAGGGATGAAGACCAGTTAGTCTTGTCTGGGGAAAAAATCACCCCAGATGGCCAAAAGAGATATTGAAACAGAGCTCTGAGCCAAAAACACTTTATTAGAGAAGTCTGACTCTCCTCCAGTAAAGAAGACCACAGACCTCCTTCTCAATCTGAGGTGCCATCTCCTTCCAGGGCTCTACTTTTATTTAAAAAAAATATATATGTATATATATATATATATACACATATATATATATGTATACATATATATATTTATATGTATATATATATTTATATGTATGTATATATATATATATTTATATATATGTATGTGTATATATATATATATATATACACATTCAAGAACAATTTGCCAAATATAGAACAATTTCATTGGTTGACGCATACAGAGCAATTTCATTGGTTGCCATAATGCATAGGTTAAAATAAGAAAGCCACAAAGTTGTTGGATAGGCAAGGCAGGAAATATTTCCACTGAGTAGGTGGTCACAAGATGGATGAGTTATCTTTGGGTTGGGCAAGCAGAGACAGCATGTGCTCCAAGAACATACTGGGGGGAACTTAAGAACTTTCCATCTTGTCGTCATTTTTGCTTGATTGAATCATGGAATTTGAGCAATATCGAATTTGTGCACAACAGTATAGAAATATTTCATGTCAGTGTTCTCATGGTTTTGTGGTTATACAAATAGATCCCACAGTTGGCACATAAGTAATTTCCATTATATTAAAGTGTGGGGTCTATTATAAGAACTTCTTTTTCAAACACTATACTCCTGTATAATTTATACAGAATATGAATTGCTTATTCTTACATGTACTGTTAGATGATTGACTAGATATGCATTGCTAGATGAATAATTACTAACAATCATTACCCATAAAATCATTACAAACTGATTAATACTGATTAGACTTTGAATAGGAGCCTTCAAGTAATCAGCTTTTTCACTTATTTCTTGAGTAACCTGTATGCAGATCAAGAAGCAATAGTTGGAACCAAACACAACACAATTAACTGGTTTAGGATTGGGAAAGAAGATCATATTAATAACAAAGCCACTCTAAAACAATGAGGTTATTCAGGCCAGTTCCAATGATTTTGTGATGAAGAGAGCCATCTATACCCAGAGAGAGGACTGTGGGATCTAGGGTGATTCACAACATAGAACTTTCACTCTTTTTGTTGTTGCTTGTTTGCATTTTATTTTCTTTTTCATTTTTTTCTGGTCTGATTTGATTTTTCTTGTGCAGCAAAATAACTGTATAAATATGTATGCATATATTGGATTTAGCATATATTTCTACCATGTTTAATGCATATTGGACTACTTGCCATATAGGGGAGGAGGTGGAGGAAAGAAAAGAAATTGGAACCCAAAGTTTTACAAGGGTTAATGTCTCAGAATTATCCATGCATATGTTTTGAAAAATAAAAAGCTTTAATAAAAAAATGTATCAGAAAAAATGCTTTGCATGATTTCACATGTATAATTAATATCATATTGCCTTTTCACTGAGTGGTGGAGGGAGTAGGAGGAAGAGAGAGAATTTAGAATTCAAAATATAAAAAGAAGAGAATGTTGAAATAAATAATAAATTGAAATTGTTTAAAAATAAAAAATAACAAAGCCAACAGAAATAATATGATTACCTCAATAGACACAGAAGAAGCTTTTTGACAAAATATAACTTCTATTCCTTTTTTTTCCCTCCTGAGGCAAATGGGATTAAGTGATTTTGGTAGAGTCACACAGCTAGGAAATATTAATTGAGTATTTTTTGTTTTTGCTGAGGCAATTGGTGTTAAGTGACTTGCCCAATGTCACACATCCGGGAAGTGTTAAGTGTCTGAAGTCACATTTGAACTCAGGTCCTCCTGACTTCAGGACTGCTTTCCACTCCACTGCACCATCTAGATGCCCCTAAAACCTCCCTTCCTAATAAAAACACTAGAAAGAATAGGAAAAAAGGGAATTTTCCTTAAAATTATAAATATATAAAACCATCAGCAAGCATTATCTATAATAGGAAGAAACTAGAAGACTTTCCAATTAGTTCAAGTGGGAATTAAGGAGGCTCATTATCACAATTATTATTCAATATTGTAGTAGTAATGCTGGCTGTAACAATATGAGAAGAAAAATTGAAGGAACTAAAATAGGTAATAAGGAAATAAAATTATGACTCTTGGCAGATGATATGTACACTTAGAGAAGAGGATAAACTAAAAAACAATTTGAAATTGTTAGCAAAGTTGCAGAAAATAAAATAAAGCCACATAAATCATTAGCATTTCTTTTTTTTTTTTTTTTTTGGTCAAATGCTTTTTCTGCATCTATTGATATAATCACATGATTTCTCTTAGTTTGGTTATTGATATAGTCAATTATGCTAATAATTTTCCTTATATTGAACCAGTCCTGCATTCCTACTATAAATCTTATTGGTCAGAGTATATTATCCTGGTGATAATCCTGGTTGAATCTCTTTGCTAATATTTTATTTAGGATTTTAGTATTTCTATATGTTACCAGAGTATAAGTATACTATATATACATACATAAACATAATTATGAAACATTTTTCACACAAATAAAGTCAGATCTAAACAACTGGAAAAATAGTAACTATTCACGAGTAGACCTAGCCAATATAATGAAAATGTCAATTCTATTCAAATTAATTTACTTATTCAGTACCATGCCAATCAAACTACTGAAAATTATTTTATAGAACTAGAAAAAATCCTAACAAAATTCATCTGGAAGAACAAAAGTTCAAAAATATCAAGGGAATTAATTTTTAAAAATAATAAGGTGGCCTAGCCATGCCAGATCTCAAACTGAATTATTAAGTAGTAATCATTGAAATGATCTGGCTAAGAAATAGAGTGAAGGATCAGTTAAAGAGATTAGGTACCTAAGATATAATAGTAAATGACCATAGTAATTCAGTGTTTGATAAAACCAAAAAGCCAAGATTTGGGGATAAAAAATTCCTTATTTGATAAAAACAAAAAACAAACAAACAAACAAACCCAACTGCTGGGGAAATAGTTTGGCAGAAACTAAGTATAGACCATATCTCACACTGTATACCAAAATAAGATCAAAATGGATACATAATTTAAACCAAAAAGGTGATACCATAAGCAAATTAGGAGAGTATGGAATGGTTTGCTTCTTAGATCTATAGAGAAGTGGAAAAATTATGACCAAGTAAGAGAGAAAATATAACTAAATGTAAATTGTATAATTTTAATTATATTAGATTAAAATATTTTGCACAAAACAAATGTCAACTAAGATTAGAAAGAAAGCAAAAAAAAAAACTGGGGCAGGAAAGATTTTTACAGCAAGGTCTCTGGTAAAGATCTCATTTCTCAAATATGGAGAAAAGTAAATCAAATTGATAAGGGTACAAATCATTCCCCAATTATCATAAGTGATCAAAGGATATGAACAGGCAGTTTTCAAACAAAGAAATCAAAGACATCAATAGCCATATGAAAAAAAAATTCTATATTGTAAAGGGCTAGAACTGAGCAAATGCATTTGGATAATGGAGCTCGTGTTGGAAGGTTCCTTATTAACTTGTTTGAAGGTTGACCCTGCCCAGCTATTCTGTGCTGGCTTGATTGGTGGGACAAAGAAGGGGAGTGTGTGGGAGGAGTAGGAGGAGGAAGAGGAAATTGAGACGCTGACGCTTAGTCAGTCTTTTGTGGCATTTGAGAGAGGAAGGTGTGTGTGTAAGATTGCTAGACCTAACCCTCTGACCTTGACCCTAAAAGATCAAGAATAAAGACGTTTAGTGATCCTGACTCTGGCTGATTTCTGGGAAGACAGAGTTCTAGCACTATATCATTATTGATTAGAAAAATGAACACTAAAACAACTCTGAGGAACTACCTCATACCCATCAGATTGGCTAATATGACAGAAAAGGAAAATGTTATATGACGGAGGAGATATGGGAAAATTGGGACATTAATGAAGAGTTGGTGGAGCTGTAAACTGACACAACAATCTGGAGAACAATTTGGAACTATGCATAAAGGGCTGTAAAACCATGAACACACTTTGACTCAGAAATAACACCATCAGACAGAAATAACTGCGCCCAGAGAGGGAACACTGGGAAGTGAATGTAAATTGTTAACACTACTGTCTGTCTACCCAGGTTACTTGTACCTTCGGAGTCTAGTACTTGATGTGCAACAAGAAAATGGTATTTGCACACATATATTGTATCTAGGTTTTATTGTAACACATGTAGAATGTATGGGATTGCCTGTCATCGGGGGGAGGGAGTGGAGGGAGGGGGGGGATAATTTGGAGGGATGAATACAAGGGATAATGTTGTGGAGAAAAATTGCTCATGCATATATACTGTGAAAAAAAAATTCTAAATAAAATTAAAAAAAAAAAAAAAAAAAAAAAAAAAAGAAATAACACCATCAGGTCTGGACACCAAAGAAATCAAAGAAAAGGGAAAAGGACCTAACTACAAAAATATTTATAACAATTCTTTTTGTGGTGACTAAGAAAGCATTGCGAGGATATCCATAATTTGGGGAATGGCTGAACAAGTTATGGCATATGATTGTGATGGAACGCTACTGTGCTACATAAGAAGTGAGAAACAGTGTTTTCCAAAATAACTTGAAAAAACTTACGCGAACAGATGCAAAGTGAAATGAGTAGAAGTAGGAGAATACTGTACAACTTAAAAGTAACATTGTATGATGATCAATTGTAAATGACTTAAGCATACTTTTTTGTATGCTTTTTGTATGCAGAGATAGCACCTTTCCAGCAAAGGTCCATACAGTTAAATTTATGCTTTTTCCAGTAGCAATGTATGATTGTAAGAGCTATATAAAAAAAATAATAATAAGTGCCTTAGAATTGATGCTTTAGAGATAAATGATTATTAATAACCAATATCTAGGGGAAATTGAGTTTCCCCCTTTATTTCAAAGTCTTGATTTTAATGTCTTTTGATGGACATTACTGATAATGAAATTGCATTAACTCTCTTTATCTTGATCAGATTCCATCCAACCTTACCAGGAATTGCTCATTGTGTTCTATATTCAAACTTGGGTGTAGACAGATCCTTTTGTCTAGTTAATCCAAGGCTGTGAGTGGTCTGAATAGAGAAAGAATTTCTGTCAGCACCTCGATGACCATCTGCTCTTTTCAAGGGCATATAAATTGTGAATTCTGCTCCCATAATTGCCTTGGGTTAAGAGTGACAACCACATGACTATTCTTTTATTAACAATTTGTTGTCCTTATTAATAAAATGATGAAGTCACTCAGAAACTATGTCTCTTAAGACTTTTTAAATATCATACTTTTAAATTGTGGTGCTGGAAAACTTTTGAGAGTCTCTTGGGTGGCAAAGAGATCCAATCAATCAATACTTAAAGACATTAATTCAGACTATTTATTGGAAACATGAACATGAACATGGACAGACTTCAGGAAATAGTATAGGAGAGAAGGACATGGTGTGCTATGAACCACAATCATGAAAAATCAGGCATGACTGAGTAATAACTTCCTGATTCCAGACCAAGTGCTCTATCCACTATATCACCTCACTTCCAAGTACCTTATAAAAGCTGTTGAATTCACTTGACCCCCCCATCTCTTCTCGAATAACTTTTCCCACTCAAATATAGCCACTTTTTGTCCCAAGGCAGGAGCTGGTTGCATCACTACCATGGATCCTGCTTGGAGCCTCCATGTGGAAAGCACAAAATCATAAGAGAAAAAAACAACAAAAACAACAATCTGGTACATTGCATATATAGTCAAACTCAATTGATATATAAAGTTCTGCTAAATTGCTTTTTTCTCCCCCTTTCTTTTTGTTTTCTGTTACAAGAAATGGCTCACTGGAAATGTGAGAAGGTGAAATATATTTAAAAGTAAAAATGACACTCTTGGTAGAGATGTGAACTATTAGTCCTGGAAAGCAGGATCAGTAGCTAGATCCAAAAAGTTACCAAACTGTGCATATCTTAACCCAACTATAGAATTACTAGGTTAGACTAGCCCCAAAAAAGAACAAAGAAAGAGGGAAATGATCTATATGTGTAAAAATATTTATAATATCTCTTTTTATTATAGTCAAAAATTAGGAACTAAGAAGCTGACCATCCTGTACATGAATGGCTAAATAAATTATGGCATATGAATATAATGGAATATTATTGTGTCATAAGAAATTATGAAATGTATAATTTCAGAAAAAATTGGGATGACCTCTATACAAAGATGTAGAGTAATGTGAGCAAAAGTAAAACAATATATATACATTATAGCAATATTTTTTCTATTTGTTTAATAATTTTCCTCATTACATTTAAAACAAATTTTTGCATTTAGTTCTAAAACTTTGACTTCCAGATTCTCTCCCTTAGTCCCATCCTTACCCACCATTAAGAAAGCACATGTGAAATTATGCAAAACATTTCCATAAAAGCCATGTTGTGAAAGAAGACATAGCCCCCCAAAAAAAAAATTCTTAAGAAAAATAAAATTTAAAAATGTATGCTTCATTCTGAATTCAGACACAAGCAGTTTTTTTCTGGTATAGATACCATTGTTCATGATAAGTCCTATAGAGTAGTCTTGGTTCATTGTGCTGAGAATAACAAAGTCATTCACACTTGATCATCCCATAACACTTCTATTACTTTGTACATGGTACATTTCACTTGGTTTGAGTTCATGCAGGACTTTTCAGGTTTTTTCTGAGAGCATCCTGCTCATTGTTTCCCATAGAACAATAGTGTTCCATTATAATCACATCCCAAATTTATTCAACCATTTCCAATTGAAGAGTATCCCCCTCAATTTCTAATTTTTTGCACTGAGAAGAGAGCTACTATTTATGTACATATAGGTCCTTTTTCTTTTTTTTTTTTAATTTCTTATTAGATTCATGCCTAGTAGTGGCATTGTTAAGTCAGAGGATAAGCATGAATTTATAGCTATTTTGGTCTTAGATAATATCTTTTGATCATTTATCAATGGGGCATGACTCTCACTTTTTATAAATTTGACTCAGTTTCATATATGTTTGAAAAATGATACTTATAGAAACCGAGTGGATATCCATCAGTTGGAGAATGGCTGAATAAGTTATTGTATATGAATGTTATGGAATATTATTGTTCAATAAGAAACATTCAGCAGGATGATTTCAGAGAGGCCTGGAGAGACTTACATGAACTGATGCAGAATCAAGAGATCATTATACACGGCAACAAGAAGATTATACGATGATCAATTCTGATGGACTAGGCTCTTTTCAACAATAAGATGATTCAGACCACTTCCAATGGTCTTATGATGGAGAGATCCGTCCATAACCAGAGAGAGAACTCTGGGAACTGAATGTAGATCACAACATAGCATTTTTACTCCTTTTGTTGTTGTTTACTTGTATTTTAGTTTCTTTTTCATTTTCTTTCCCTTTTTGATCTGATTTCTCTTGTGCAGCAAGATAATCGTATAAATATGTATGCATATATTGTGTTTAACATATATTTTTACCATGTTTAACATATATTGGATTATTTGCCATCTAGGGTAGGCGGTTGGGGAAGGATGAGGAAACTGGAACACAAAGTTTTGCAAGGGTCAATGTTGAAAAATTATTCATGCATATGTTTTGAAAATAAAAAGCTTTAATAAAAATGACACCTTATCAGAGAAACTTGCTTTAAAATTCCTTTTACAATCACTATTGCTAACTGTATCCCCCCCATTTATTCTATTATCTTTCTTCTTTCATCCTTTCACTCTTCACTCAAAAGTGTTTTGCTACTGAACAAAATCAAGTGGGTTTTTTGATCCAAACTGGGATCTTGCAATATAACATTCCAAAAGATATAGGCTTTCAACCAATATCCTTCAGTGCTAAGTATCATCCTGCAGGGGAGAAATTAGACCTAATAAAGTAGAGCATTTCTGATTTGAAACAAAACAAAACAAACAGGGGACAGCTAGGTGGCGCAGTAGATAGAGCACCAGCCCTGAATTCAGGAGGACCAGAGTTCAAATCTGGTCTCAGACACTTAACATTTCCTAGTTGTGTCCCTGAGCAAGTCACTTAACCCCAGCCTCAGAAAAAAAGGAAAACAAAAAAAACAAACAAACAAAAAAAGAGTGGAGTAATAACTTTGAAATAAAAACAAGAGTTCACCAAAATCTAGAAAGTCAATTTACTAGAATAATTAGAAGGAGCTGTATGATGATACAGTATTAACATTCTAGTAGAGGGAGAAGAAACAAGGATTTCTTCATGTTTTTGAATAATATTGAGGAAATTAAATGAGAGAAACAGAGGTCAAGGGAGTGGATTAATTCTGTTCTGAGATTTGAAGAAGCAAAAGAGAAGAGAAGATAGATGGAATACAGTAGTGTGGAAAAGAGAAAAAAAAGTCAACAATAATGATAATTAAAAATAGAGGAAACTGGGAACACATACATAGGAGAAAACAAAGTACAGAAAGGAGAACAAATAAACAGAATAGTTTTGAAAGTAACATAGAACTTAATATATATTTCTTTTTTTAAAAGTGTGAAAATTTTAAAAAGTATAAAATGGAGATTTATAATTATGGAATTTTTTTTGGTATATTTCTGTGTGTATTGAAATCCTCTGTCTGTTCCTTAAGTTTATAATTGAAGAAAAGGAAAGAAACAAGATAGAGATTAATCAAAATCATTTGTTATGCTTTGACCATGAGCCAAGCAGCATGCTAAGAAACACCTAATTGTTAAGAGTGAATTTGTAGTATGAGTTTGGAGCATATGTGTATGTATGTGAAGGGGATAATCCACTCCAGCAGTGGATCCCTTGACCTAAGGAAGATGTAGAACAAACTGACCAGATAATTGTGGCAGGAAAAAGGCAGGAACCTTTAAGACAACGGGTCCTCCAGCAGTCAACTTACTGGTCCTTTGGATTTCAGTAATAAGCATGATCCTGGGCCATGAAGGGATTGCCTTCCCTATAGGAGTCAAAATGAATGATTATCATCTAACAAGCAATGAAATGGGATGAATAATACAGTGAGAGGGGATAATACCTTTCTTTTCACCTTTATGATTCTGGTATTGAATTTTTTTTTATTTTATTGCTAGAGTAAAGAAATTTAGGAAGCTGAGAATTTATACCTCACCAGAAGGGGAGAGGTGTCAGTGGCTGGAGCTTTCTACTATACCTTTCACTTCTGATTTCACTCAGCTGTGGTCCCACTCTCGCTTTGTCACTCCCTCTGCTAAACATAGATGTCTGGGCTTTCAAGCTAGGGATCAAGAGAAAGTGATTTGTCACAGCCATAAGGGACAGAGAAGAGTGAAAGAAAGAGATTCGGAGATAGTGTGGTACCCAAGGAACGGAGGGGGACTTGGAGTCTGCAGCCCTCAGATTGGATTCTGCCTCTCTGGGACTCAGTTTCCTTACCAGTAAAAGTGAAGGATTAGGCTAGATAATCTCCAAGGTGCTTTCTAGATCTATTCTTAATTCTGTGATCCTGGTGAATTTTCTCACTTTGCCCTGTGCTGGGTTAACTCAAATGAAATGTCAGGGATCCATACTATCACCCAGACTAGGCAACACTCCTGAACTATAATGATCAGCAGACTCCAACTTCATTCCCTGTGCTTTGAGTTCCTGATCCTGAGTTCTTCCAAACTTTCAGCTTACACTTCTAATGAAACAATCAACAAACATACACTCATCCTATTCAGAGGGGAACAGAAGTGAGAAAAAACAAATATTTCTCCATCCAGATTGATGTGATGTCTAGGAGACTTTTGGAATCTGAAAGAACGGTGAGCCTGAAATGCCATTTTTATATATTTCTATTTTTTCTATTTTATATATTTGTATACATTTGTATATATTTATGTGTTTATGTTTTATATATTCATACATTTAATATATTTTTGTTTATATATTTTATATTTAAAATTATACATATTTATTTATATATATATTTATTATACATTTTATATATTTATATATTTTGTGGTTTTATATATTTATTTTATGTTTTTAATATATACATTTTATATATTTTGAAAATATATTTATTGTACAATATTCTCTAGTTCTTATGCACCATTTACTGGCTTACTAATACTGGGATAACATAGTAAGTACTTCCTATAGTGTCCAAGCAGATTTGCTTCTATGGAGCACAGACTCTACTTTGCCAAAGCTGATTAGGTTTTACCACAATATAGCAAGTTCTAAAAAAGAGACTAGTTTTCACAAATGGAGCTCAGAGCTATATTTCACTTAGACAAAACTACAAATCCACTTTCGCGTAAATTGACCTCATTCCCATAGAGAGAGAGACAGAACTGAGAAATTCGTCATCGATTTTCTAGAAATTATAGAATATAGTATTTAGTGCTTATGCAAACCTAGTCATGTAAAAGCCAGCATCAATGTAGAACTATCCACTGTCAACACCACCTGGTTGATAGACAGTAAAATGTGAATGTGTGTGTATACATGAATGTATATATACATTTGTGTGTGTATATATATATATATATATGTATGTATATATATAAATGTATACATTTACATATAATATATATAAATGAGTTGTTTTTAGAAGATCACTTGGTGATGGGGGCTAAGCCAAATTAATAAATTATGAATTTATCAGGAATAATTCTTAAATTTAAATTGTTGTTCATGTTTTTCAGTCGTATACAACTTTTCATGTTCCAATTTGAGGTGTTCTTGGCAAAGATGCTGGAATGTTTTGCCATTTCCTTCTTCATTTTACAAATGAAAAACTGAGGCAAACAGACTTAAGTGACCTGCCCAGTTCAGTGTCTAAAACCAGATTTGAACTCAAGATGAGTCTTCCTGACTCCAGATCTGGCACTCTATCCACTACGCTACTTAGGATTCTAAAATTAAATCACACTGGAACAACATGGACTGAAGAAGGCCTAAATGCTAAGGTACCTGGGTATGTCCCTATGCACACATGCACAAGGACTTGGGACATAGATTTAGGTGAGGTACTGAAGATACTGCCTTCCCAAAGAGAAAGAGTTGGAATATCCCAAACTCCAACATCATTATCTTGTAGTTTATCATAAGTTAGCATTCTGAATAGTGATTCTGGTGGGGGAGGAGTAGGAAACATAAGATACCAGTTACCATTTTATTGGAGAGCATGTACTTTGCCCTTTACTTAATCTGCTTTTCTATTTCTCAGTGTCAATGTAAACAGATTCTCCTATAGAGAGAAGGTTAGAGAACTTTCTCCTTTGAAACTAAGGTGGAAAAAGAGATCATAAAAGAGAGGAAAGGATGCACAAGTACAAAAATGTTTGTAGCAGCTCTTTTGTGGTGACAAAGAACTGGAAATTGAGTGGATGCCCATCAATTAAGTAATGTCTGAATTAAGTTGTAATATTTGAATATAATGGAATATTATTGTTCTATAAGAAATGATGAGCAGGCTGGTTTTGGAAAAGCCTGAAAAGACCTACATGAAAAGATGCTGACTGAAGGGAGCAGAACCAGGAGATCCTTGTTCACAATAATAGCAAGATGGTCAACTATGATAGACTTAACTCTTCTCAGCAATACAGTGATTCAAGACAATACCAACAGACTTGGGATGGAAAATGTCATCCATATCCAGAGAGAACTATGGAGACAATGCAGATTGAAGCATACTATTTTTTTGTTTTGTTTTTGTTTTTTTCTTTTTGTTCTAATTTTTTTCACAACATGATTAATATGAAAATATGTTTAAAATGTATACATGTATAGATATAGATTATATATATATATATGTTGTTTGTTGTCTTGGGGAGGGAAGAAATAAAGGAAAGAAGGGAAAGACTTAGAACTCAAAATCTTACAAGAATGAATATTGAAAACTATCTTTGCATGTAATTGGAAAAACAAAATACTATTGAATTTTTTTTAAATTAGGGAAACTAAGGTAGAAGCAAAAAAATACAAATTCAGAAGCCATTCAACTTACAAATATACAATCCATAATTAATGCAATGGGCTTGATTAGCCCACAGTTTTTTGAGCACACATTTCATCATTCCTGTCTGATAGACACTAATTCAAAATCATCTCTTCACTTCAGCATAGTTCTCAAGAATAGTCAGATTTAAATCTGGTACAGAAGAAAAAGATAAAAACATGGAAAATGAAAATAATAAAAATTGAAGGGGATGTAGGAAAATTGGGGTGCCAATGCAGTGTGGGTGAAGTTGTGAACTGATCCAGCTATTCTAGAGAATAATTTGGAACTATTCCCTAAGGACTATAAACCTATGCATAGACTTGGATTTAGCAATACCACTTCTGGATCTGGACACCAAAGAGATTTTAAAAGGTGGGAGAGGACCTATTTGTACAAAAATAGTAACTCTTTTTGTCATAGCAAAGAATTGGAAATTGAATCTATGCCCATGAATTGGGAGATGGCTGAATAAGTTGTGGTATATGATTGTAATGGAATATTCCTGCATTTTAAGAAATAATGAAGAGGTGAATTTCAGAAAAACCTGGAAAGACTGATGTGAAATGAAGTGATCAGAATCAGGAACACTACACCCAGTAACAATATTGTATGATAATCAGCTGTGAATGACTTAGATCTTCTTAGCAATACAATAATCCAAGATAATTTCTTTTTTCCCCACCTAATAATATTTTCCCAAGACATGTGAAAATAATTTTCAACATCACTTTTATAAGATTTTGAATCACAATTTTTTTTCTCCCTCCCTTTTTTTCTTTCCCCTCCCCAAGGCAGCAAGCAATCTGATATAGTTGCATATGTACAATCATTTTAAACACATTTCCATATTAGTCATGTTGTGAAAGAAAAATCAAAACAAAAGGGAAAACCACAAGAAAAACAAATAAACAAAAGTGAAAATAGTATGCTTCAATCCACATTCAGTCTCCATAGTTCCCTCTCTGAACGTGGATGACATTTTCCATTCCAAAGCTATTGAAATTATCTTGGATTATTGTATTGCTGAAAAGATCTAAGTCTATCATAATTGACCATCATACAATGTTGTTTTTACTGTGTACAACATTCTCTTGGTTGTGCTCACTTCACACAAGGTTTTATGTAAGTTCACAAGGTTTATGTAAATCTTTCCAGGCTTTTCTGAAACTAGCCTGCTCATCATTTCGTATAGAGCAATATTATTCCCTTACATTCATATACCATAACTTATTCAGCCATTCTCCAATTGATGGACATCCAGATCCAAGACAGTCTCAAAGGATTCACAAAGAAAAATGCTATCCATCCCCTGAGAAAGAACTGATTGAGTCTGAATTCAGATCAAAGCGTACAATTTTTCACTTTCTATATTTTCTTTATAGTTTTTGGTCCCTTTGGGTCTGTGCCTTCTTTCACAACATGACTAATATAGTAATATATTTTGCATGATTGCACATGCAGAAACCATATCAAATGACTGACTGTCTCAGGTGGGGGTGGGGAATGAGGAAGGGAGAGAGAAAATTGGGAACTCAAAAAATTTCTTAAGTGAATGTTTAAAAATTGAACTATTTCTGTATTTTCTTCACTGAGAAAAAGTAAAATATTATTTTTTTAAAAAGAAAGAAAAAAAGATGAAGACAAAGAGTCAGGAACAGTTAAAGTTTCTGATGGTTTCCTATATGGGATTTTCTGCTCCTAGGAATTAAAATTGATCCTTGAAAAATGATTAAAATTTGGAGAAGCAACATCAAGTGGTGGCAAGGTTATTAGATGTGAAGTTAAGAAATCTGAGGTCAGTTTCCACCTTATTATTGTCTAGCTATGCAACCCTAAAGAAGTCCCATAACTTCCAAGAGCCTAAATTTCCACAACTGTAAAATAGGAATAATAATATTTATGTTTCCTAGCTCAATATCATTGTGAGGAAAGTGCTTTATAAAACTGTTAAGGGGTATAGAAGGTATTCCAAATATCTTAGGGCAGTTTCAATCTATCTTTTTGGACACCTTGCATAAATGTGAACTATTATTATAGACATAGTAGAGCCTAGTGTTAGAATAGAGAGAATAATGTGACTTGCAGGATAGAACATAAAGAAACCTGCCTGTAGACACTAAGATACTACTACTGTAACTCTAAATTGGTACAACTATTTTATAAAATAGGAATTTTACAAGTGTAGTACATGGCTGTGGCAGCTCATTGAAAACCACATGCATCCAGAGGTTTTTTCCTAGACTCCTACATCTTTTAGGTGCCAGGAAAAAACAGGAAAAAAATTTATCATGGAGTTGTTTTTTAGTCATGTCCGATTCTTTGTGACTCCATTTAGGGACTGGCAAAGAGGCTGCAATGTTTTGCCATTTCCTTCTTCAGGAAACTAAGGCAAACATGGTTAAGTGACTTGCCCAGTTACTAAATGTCTGAGGTCACATTTGAACTCAAGTCTTCCTGTCCAAGACCAGCACCAGCACCACCCAGATACTAAGATAGCATTAAAGCATTTAACATAAACAGAGCACCTAGGGTCATTCTAATGTTTCCCTCTGAGGGGGGAAAAGGAAGAGGGGAGAATTTAAAGAGTCACCTACAAGGAAGATGCTAGAGATCGGAGAGAAAAGAGAATGAATAAGGATTCTTCCTAATCTAGGGACCAATTTGTAATATCATCAGACCACAGGGGTTGCCAATCAAAAAATAGAGTGGTCATTCACCAGCAGGTATATTAGGTATTTGGTTCATTGAGATGATTCTTACTTTCATTTATCCTTTGGGTTTATGATACTAAGAAACACTCGACTTAGAGGTATGGGGTCCCTTAGCTCACTGATGGCAGGAAACAGAACAAAAAGAGAAGATTGGAACTTAAAAAATTCTGAGTAACATAGCAACTGTGATTTACTTAAGCTATAAGAAGTTCTTATTTTTTTATTCTGAACTTAATAAGCTTCAAATAAGGAATATTTCTATATAAAAAGTACAATAGAAAAAGGATTAAATTTGAAACCACAAGTCTTTATTATATCTAGTTTGCTTCCTTTTTAAGGTATTGATAAATTTAACTTATTAATTTAAAACTCTCTTGCTTATCAATTTCCTTCTAAACTTCCTTTCTTTCATCTTCTGTGCATTTAAAAAAAAGCCTCAATGATTCTTTTCTTTCTTTTGATTTCAAAAAATGTCTCAATGATTCTTTTCTTTCTTTTCTTTGCTAGCATCTACCATGATGAAAAGAAAAAGAAAAACACAATTCTTGTATAAAAATCATAGTCAAATAAAATTTATGTCATATTCTTCACTTTCATATCAGCCCTCTATCAAGAAGTAGGTTGCATGAATCAAAATAAATCATTTAGAGTCATGGTTGGTCATTATATTGATAGTAGTTTTAAAATCTTAAAATATTATTGTTAACATACATATTGTTCTCTTGGTTCTGCTTACTTCAGTCTGTATCAGTTCATGTAATTCTTCCCAGATTTCTCTGAAACCTTTTTGTCATTTCTTCTGAAACAATAATATTCCATTACATTCATATAGCATACTTTTTTAGCCATTCCCCCAGTTGATGAGTAGTACCCTGTTTCCAGTTCTTTGCTATAGCAAAAATAGCTGCTATAAATATTTGTGTATGTATGGGTCTTTTTCCTATTTCTTTGATTTCTTTGGGGTATAGGCCTAGGATTGCTGTGTTTAAAAAATATACACAGTTCAGTGACTTTTTGAGTATCATTCCAAACTGCTTTCCAGAGTGTTTAGATCAATTTTCAACTCCATCAATTTTTCATTAGGTGGTGCAGTGCATAGAGTACCAGCCCTGAATTCCGAAGGATCCCGAGTTCAAATCTGGTCTCAGACACTTGACACTTCCTAGCTGTGTGACCCTGGGCAAGTCACTTAACCCCAGCCTCCAAAAAAGAAAAAAAAAAAAAATATATATATATATATATAGGACCTCCAATAATTGTCAATTTCTTTCTTTCTTTTTTACATCTTTGCCAGTCTAAAAGATGGGAGGTAAATCCTCAGAGTTGTTTTAAATGTTCATTTCTCTAATTATTGATGACTCAGAGCATTTTTTCATCTGGCTGTTGATAGTCTGAATTTCCTTTGAAAACTTCATATTGTTTGATAATTTCTCTGTTAGAGAATGGCTTTTGCTTTTATAAATCTGAACCATTTCTTTTTATATCTTTATTATGAGATCTTTATTAGAGAAACTTGATGCAGTTTTTTTCCAGTTAACTGTTTTTCCCCCTAATTTTAATTGCATTGTGTTAGTACAATTATAATTATAGATAATAAAAAGTCTTATTTTCTTATTTTTGTCTTCTTATGATTCTTTATAAACCTTGTATTGTGATAAACTTTTCTCCTTTTAACAATAGGAATAGTATTTTCTTCCTTACTCCTCCAATTTACTTGTGAAGTGACCTTTTTTTCTCTGGAAATATGGAAATAACTGTGTGTAACACTAGGAGTCACTTTTTCACTAAATATATACATATGCATATGTGTATGTATATATATACATATACACACACACACACACACACACACACACACATACACACACACACACACACATACATATATTCCCACACATATACTTATACACACACTATGGGGAGAAAGGAAGTAGATAATAAAGGGAGTGAAGGAGAGAAAAAGAGAGAGGCAAAAATAGGAGAAAAAAAGGGACAGGGAGAGAGAAAAGAGTTCAGATTGGGGAGTAAAAAAAAGGAAGACCTGGAAGAAAATCTTTTCTAAGCTCTACCTAGCTTCTTCCCAAAGTCTCCTCAGTGCCACTGATGAGTGGACCAGTCCCCCAAGCCACAACAACAATGAAAATTAATGTCTTGGGAAGTGAATGATCCCAAACTCCCACTTAAAATTCTGCTTTGGGGAGATTATTACTACTAATGAAAGAAATGAATATGGGGTTGGGGTTCCAAGTCAGCTAAGGAGGAAAAATTACCCAGTACTTGTCTTTCTGTGACTAAAATTAGCTTTCCCTCCTCTGCTATATACTCATTCTAAGAACAAAGGAACCCAAGGAAATGCACACGCCTGGGTCAACCACAAATATTTATGAAAAAAATAAAACTAGGGCAGTAAAGATATAAATTAATAAAAGAGAAAAACTGAGTTGATTCCAGCAGTTTTATGCCTTGCAGCTTCTCCTGATGCCTTTCACTTTTTGTTTTTGCTGACTTGGTTGAAGAAAATACAGTTTCTTGGTATTGCTGCTATTAAAAACTTTTCTCAGCTACTTTTCAACTGATGTATTTTGGGGAAGAAGCCTCTCTTCTCTTGGTCTTTCCTTCTTTCCCCAGGACTCTACTAGACCTGACTCCTCTCAAAACCTTACCTTGAGAAATGAACAAAAACTCAAAATCCATGAATTCTCTGCATGTCTAGGTTATATTTCCTGTCTAAAGAGATGTTACAGAGATATATGGTGTGAGATCTAGATCTAAATTTGTGGTGTAGTATATAGAGCAGGAAGCTCTTGCCTCGGACACTTTAGTGACCCCGAATAAGTCATTTAACTCATTTACCTCGGTTTTCCTCATCTGTAAAATGACCTTTCATTACACCTTCACAATTTACCTTTCAAAGGTGGAATTGATTTTATTTGTAATTAATCCTTTCTTTAATCTATTCTACTTTTTAGTCCTCTTCTCCTTACTTCCAGTTTCTGCCTGATTCCCCTTTAATTTAGCATAATTTGAATTTACCTGTGCATTCAGCCCTCCTTTCTACAGTTTAGATGAAAGTAAGATTCATGTGTAGCCAGAATTTCTTACCTTCTTCCATGTTTGCATTCTTCTTATCCCAATTATGCAAAATAGTAAATTCTACCCCTTCCTTCCACTTTTTCCCTAATGTATTCTTTTTTCCTTTCCTTTCTTTTTTCTCTTAAGATCATCATAGTACAATAAAACAACACAGACCATCTGCTTTATTACTCCTTCCATGACTCCTGAAAGTTTTGTTTCTGCTCCTTAGAATGTGAACATTGTATCATCACTCTTTGAATTGCTCAGATGCATTTACCTTCCATATTTTTGATGACTCCTAAGTATTTACTTAGCTTTGTTCTCATCAGCAAGAATACCTAGAAGAGGCTATCTCTCAATAGCCATTTTAAAAAATGCTCCTAATCACTGATAGCTATCAAGATGCAAATTAAAGCAACTCTGAAATTCTATCTAATACCAATGAGATTGGCAATGATGACAAAAGAAAAAAAATTGCAAATATTGGAGAGATCACTAGAAAATAGCTACACTAATGTGGGAAGTTGTTCAAAATGGAACTGAATCAGAGGCAGTTGGAGATATGAGATTAGAGATCAGCAGAGAGTGGAACACAGATAAATTTTAAAATCACCAGCATAAAAATTGAAATTAAATCCATGGAAACTGAGGAAATGACCAAATGAAATGGTCTATAGGAGAAGAAGGCCCTGGACAGAATCCTGAGGGATTCCATGGTCAGAAGGAATGTCTGGAGGAAGATCTAGCAAAAGAGGCAGAGGAGAAGTGGTCAAATAGAAGGAAAACATGGAATATCAGGGAGGAGAAGGTGATCAGCAGTATCAAAAGGCTGCAAAGAAGTCAAGGAAAATGATGATTTTAAAAAAGGTTATTCGTGGCTTTTTCCAACAATGAAATGATTGATGCCAGTTTCATGATCTTGTGATAAAGAGAGCCATCTATACCCAGAGAAGTCTGTGGGGACTGAGTGTGGATCACAACATAGCATTCTCACTTTTTTTGTTGTGGTTCGCTTGGATTTTCTTTCTCAGTTTTATATCTGATTTTTCTTGTGCAGCAAGATACTTGTATAAATATGTATGCCTATTTTACATATATTTTTACCATGTTTAACATAATCCAACATATTTTGGCCATTCAGGCCCTCCAGGGGTGAGGAGAAGGAAGGAAAAATTGGAGCACAAGGTTTTTCAAGGGTCAGTGTTGAAAAAATTATCCTTGTGTATGTTTTGAAAATAAAAAAACTTCAATAAGAAAGAAAAAAGGAAAAAAAGTCATTGAATCTGGCAAATAAGAAAACATTAGTAAGGTTCAGTTAAGTAGTTTCAGTGGAATGATAAAGTTGAAAGCAAGAATGTAAGGAGTTAAAAGAGAGTAAGAAAAGAGAAATTGGAGGCTTGTCATAGACGGATTTTAGTTATAAAAGATAGAGATATAGAACAATATATATAGTTAACAGAGATGGAAGGATCAAGTGAGGTATTTTCTTTCTAGAACAGAGCAGACATGGATGTTTGTGGGCATTATAAAATGAAAATAAAAAGGAAGAGATTGAAAATGAGTGAGAGGGAAAAATTAAATAGTGAAGTGGATAAAGGATTTTCCTTGAAGTCAGGAGGACTTGAGTTCAAATCTGACCTCGGACCCTTAATGCTTACTAGTTGTGTGATCCTGGACAAGTCACTTAACCTCAATTGTCTCACCAAATTTTTTTTTTAAAGCAAGAATGGGATGACAGAAATTTTTTGAAGAAGAGATGGCATGGGATCGTATGAAAAATTTCATTGTGTGAAACAGAGAGTGAAGGAAGAGTGAGTGAGAGGAGATGAGGAAGAGGGGAGAAGAGGGAATTCAAAATAAATGGCCTCTTTTCTATAAAATATGAGATAAGGCTCTCAGCCAAAAGTGGGGGGCGGAGGAGAGAAGGAGCCATGATGTGACATCTGAGGAAGATTTAGAAGAATTGATGTGAAGAGTGAGGGAAGTGTCTAGTAGGATTGCCTAGCAGTAGTGAGAGCCTAGTTGAGGAATGTAACATAAATTAATAGTGATAGTGATAGAATTAATAGTCAAAACAGTTGCATTATTTTCTCCACCTTCTTTTATATATATATATATATATATGTGAAAGTGGGAGGAATCCAAGACTGAGGCTTAACTGGACATAATCAGCATTGTGACAAAGGAATGAGGGATTCAAGAGAAAACAGTATTGGCATGAATTAACTTTCCAAGGGGTAAAGATAGGAAAGATTAGAAAGAGGTTAGGACAAGGGAAATAACCTGGCAGAGAATCTCAATGTCAAGGGATTGGAAATCATAATGAAGATGGAGAATAAGGTTATAGAAGGAATAGCAGAGGGAGAAGTGAGAAGGTCAGATAAGGGGATCTCAGCATTCTTTTGCTTTGAGATGGTACATTCCTGGGTGGTGACAAGATTGGAAGACTAGCTCAATAGGTTGAGGAACTGAGTGGTTAGAATGTTTGAAGGAGAATCAATATATATGTCGAAATCCCCTAATATGAGGTCAGGAGTTGGGAAGGAAAGAAAAATTGTGAGCCAGATATCAAACTCATTGAGGAAGGAAGAAGAATAACCTGGGGGTCTGTACATAACAGCTACCAGGATTTTCATTGGGTGATAGCTATTAATAGCATGAATCTTAAAAGAAGAGAGGTTACTGAGTGAAGGAGGAAGAGGAGTAAGGAGAACTTGGAAGTAGAGATGGGAAGCAAGGAGTACTCTTATTCCCCTGCCTTGACTAGTGAGCCAAGGAAAATGAGTGAAGATGCAGCCAGGACTGGAAAGGGTGTCCAGGGAGGCTATGGAAAACCAGGTTTCAGTAAGAACTAGTAGATGAAAGGAGTGGGAGAGGAACAGATTTAAAATAAAGGGAATTTTTTTGCCTATGGAACAGGACATTCTAGAGGGCATAGTAGATGGGCTGGGTGAAATTAGCTTAAAGTTTTGGAGTTGAGGGGGATGGGAATGAGGAAACAGGTAGCAGGAGGTGTGGAATAGGGTTTGGATGGTGCTAAACAGTTCAGAATCATTGAAGAGTATGACCAAGGTATGAGAATGGTCATCACTGAGTCAAGAACACAACTCTGTATCTCAAAAAAGAGGTACAGAAGGAGACAGGGAACCTAAAGTTGAATTGAGAGTTGTTCTTATTTTAATTGTGGGTTTTCTACATCCCAAAAGAGAAATTGGGCCGCCAGTAGCAGATGGAAGATGCCTTGTGGTTGTACAGAGAGAATTGGTTAATTTGAGGTAGATAGAAGATTCCTCACCTGGTCACTAGCAGCTTTTCCTCAGAGGACATGCTACATCAAATAGTGGATAGAAGGCTCAAAGTGTTAGTATACCTGCAGATTCAGATCTCACCTGAGGAGACTAGCTATGAGCTAGCAGCAAGAAGTGGAAGATTCCCTGTGCAGAGGGAAAATATCTGGCTACCCCCCAATATAGCCTTCCCTCATTTTAGACATGAGGAAAGTGAAGGCAGATGAAGAATAAATAATTTGCCCAGAGTCACACAGCTAGTTAGAGTCTGGATCTGGATCTGAACTCATGTTTTCCCAATTCCAGGTCCCATTCTCTATCCATTGTGCCACCTAACAGATAGAACAAATTATGGCATATGAATGTAATAGAAAGGTTTCAGAGAAGCCTGGAAATGAACGAATTTTCTTTACTAGAGTAAAATGAGCAAAACTAGTAGAACAATATATGTAGTAATACCATAAAAACAAATAATTTCAAAAATTTTATAAAATCTAATCCATACAATGATCAATCATGATTTCAGAGGACTGATGATGAAGCATCTGGCAAAGAGGTAATAAACTCAGGGAGCAGAATGAGTCATGTATTTTTTGGATATGGCCACTTTGAGAATTTGTTTTGTTTAATTATTCATATTTATTACAAGGGTTTTGTTTTGTATTGTTTTGGTTTGTTTGTTTTTTTAAAGGAGACAAGGAGTTGGGAAAGTTGGGAGGAAGGGAAAATAGATTTTAAATGAAAAAATAAAATTAACTTTTAAGAAAAATACACTTAAGAGTACTTTATTCCATTAAAGATCTAATGCCTTCTATGTCCTGTAATGTTATACTTAGTGGTATAAGATAAATCATCTTGGCTGTAAGCCTTTACCTAATACTTTCTCAAATTGTACATTCCAAGTTATTCACTTCTTTATAGGGATAGCTTCCAGGTCTTATGTGATCCTGACCTTGGTTCTGTAGGAACTTAACTCTTTTTTTCTGACTGCTTATAGTATTTTCTTTGACTTAGCAATTTTGACTAGAGATTATGATTTCTTGGAATACGATATCTCAGTTTGATCTATATTATCTGTGGTTTTAGTTACAACGGGAAGTTCTTCAAGAACCTTACAAGTTGTTCTGACCAGCAGTTGACTTAAGCACATTTGGTGCTAAGGAAACCTGATCCAGAACATGCCTCAATTATTGCCATCCCCAATTTAAGTCCCACAAGGTACACTAATTCTGATTAGGAGTCAATTGACATGACACAGTGTTAAGTTCCAGGAAAACTGTACCAGACTATGGTTTAGGCTTCAATCTCCCTGCCCCTGGATAGATAGATAGATAGATATAGATATCTGTACTCTCCAGGCTTCCTTGCCTTTCCCCTAGTCTTCAAACTGGAAGGTTTCCATAAGTTTTATTCCTGGACTGGACTTTTCTTTCTAGACCCCTTCTTTAGTGCTCACAGTCTTTTGACTATGTCTCTGTGCAGACCCGAGCTGGCAATATGGATTTAATGTAGTTTCTCCTTTTATTTATTGATCGTGACTTTTTCTGTTTTTTTTTTTTTTGTTTTGTTTTGTTTTGTTTTTTCTAGCTAGAGTTATTGTGAGAAAGCTGGGCGTTTTTGTTTCTACTGATTCCATTATCTTCAGAAGTGTCTTTAGCTATGTCATGGTTTAATGTTGCATCTTTCACTTTCCATCTAATTTAGTAAATTTACTTTAATCTACCTGTATATAGTAAGATTGGGAAAGCAGTTGAAATCCTGTGAAAATGGGGACTAAGGCATCTGAGTAGTTAGTGAATTCTTGGAATTCCTTGGAATCCTTGGAAGGGCTTAGTATTTAGGACAATGCACTAATCACATTTGGTAGATGAATAAATCCTTCAAGACTAGAACCTAGGAGCTGTTCACACTTGCACAAAGGAAGAGAGCTAGAATCCTTGAGATTAGAGTGTCACCTGCTGGCATACACAAATAATTGCAAGCTATACCCTACAAAGCTCATCAAGGAATGAATGATTCCTCCAGCAAGTCCACAAGGATTAACCCTCATATACTCAAGTTTTGTTCCCTAGAAGGCTCCTTGCTGACGAGAGAGGGGCAGAAGCTGGAGTTGTGTTCTAGGCTATAAACATACAATATCAGGAAAAAGTGTGTGTTATTCAAAAAAAATTTAATTTTATCACTCCAAAAGCATTATGAGATGGCTTTGGGAATATGGGTCAAGAAAGAATTTTAGAGCTAAAAAGAAACTGATTTTTATTGGTGAGGTGACCCAGATGTCACTAAGTAGCATGAAACCCATGCTCAATCTTTCACTATTTATGTGGAATATAAACACAAACAAACCTTTGGAGTTTATATGAAATGACTTTATCTCTGGAAGCAGAGAAGTGTAATAAATTGAAATCAATTATCTTTCCCTCAGTTTACCAACCAGGATCCAAAAACATATATATTTCTAAACATAGTAAAGTCTTGTGCGAGGAAATATTACTCTGTATATGGATTTCCTGCCAGAATTCTCTCTGGTCAAGGTAGAGACTGAGAAAAATCTCCTAAAGAAGCTTGGTTTTGGCTGCATGTGAAGTCATGGCTAGCTAGTAAGCATCTTTTAGCCAATCTCTCAACAATAAAAAGATATGTTATATATGTTTGTAGCAGTTCTTTTTGTGGTAGCAAAGAACTGGAAAAGGAGTGGATGCCCATCAATTGGAGAATGACTGAATTGTGGTATGTGAAAGGTAATGGAATATTATTGTTATATTAAAAAAAAAAATGATGAACAAGCTGATTATAGAAAGGCCTGGAAAGATTTACATGAACTGATGCTGAGAGAAATAAGCAGAACTAGGAAAACATTGTACACAAAAGCAGCAAGAATGTGCAATGATCAACTATAAAAGGCTTCGTTCTTCTCAGTGGTTCAATGATCCAAAGCAATCCCAATAGACTTTGGACAGAAAATGTCATCTGCAACCAGAGAGAAAATTATGGACAATGAATGTAAATCAGTACATGCTACGTTCACTTCTCTTTTCTGTTTTTTTTTTTCTCTCTCCCATGGTTTTTCCCTTTTGCTCTGATTTTTCTCTCCCAACATAATTCATAAAACCATGTGTATTAAAAAATAACCTTATTAAAAATAAATTTAAAAATAAAATTGTATATTATAATAGTAATAATAAAGAAGAATTAATATATGTCATAATAATAGAGCTATATTATAATGGAAACATGTTATATATAATAGTTATCATTATTGTGATTGTTGTACATGTGGATTAGAAATGCCACATGTTGACTTCATTGAGATTTTTGCTCAGATCTCAGTGTTCCTAACATGTTTATTAGAATACAATGAAAGTATTTCCTGCTATAATTCTCCTTGGGGACAAGAAGATATAGTTCTAGATTTCTTGATTTCTTGCCAAAGCAAATATTTCCATGAGCAGCTTATTCTCAAAGTTTCTGCCTTTGTAAGAATGAATTCTTTAAGGAAATTCAAAATGCTGAGAAATATTTCTTCTTCAACATGTTAACTAGTGTTAACTTTCTAGTTCTTGATTGGGTATGTCTGTGTACATCTGATAAAATAATCAGTTGCCTCTGAAATATAGCTCTTGATATGTTTGAGACTGGAGATTCTCAAACATTAAAACTCAATGACTCAGTGTTAGATATATTACCCAGGGGGAAAAAAAATACCTCTTATTTTGGTTAAAAAAAAAAAAAAAAACTTCTGAGAAAACTGGAAAGCTGTGTGGCCAAAATTAGAGTTAGACCAATATCTTATAATATATTTTACAATACATTATAAGTAGATATGTTACTCTAACTAAAGCTTGGACTATAAAATATTAAAAGAGAAACAGATCATATACTTGTCACAATTATGGAATAAGAAATGTATTCTTTATTGTTATCTTTAAATATTCTCTAAAATTCATTATTTATTCATTTAAAAAGTTGTTCTCTTTTTAAATTTTGAGCTCCAAATGCTCTCCTTCCTTCTCCCCGTCTTTCTTACTTATTGAGAAGGCAAGAAATATAAAATCAATTATACATATGAAATTATGTAAAACATATTTCCATATTTTTAAAAAGCAAGAAAAAATAAAGTGGAAAAATATACTTCAATTTGCACACTCAGAATTATCCATTTTTTCTCTGGAAGTGAAGAACATTTTTTCATCATGAATAAAAGATATATTCTTGAATAAATAAGATATAGAAGCAATTACTAAAGATAAAATAGATAACTTTGATTACTTGAAATTGAAAAACTGCTGCATAGATAAAATTAATACATTAAGAGTAAAAAGGAATGTGGTTGGAAATCAAATTTTGCTGACAAAGGTTTAGTATTTGATATGTGTGTATTATACCATATTCACAAACACCTCACACACACCATTCCCCAATAAGTGTATGGTCAAAAACTATTAACAAACAATTCTCAAAAAATTGTAAAGCATTCACAATCAATGAAAGAATGTTTAAAATGATTAACAAGAGAAATACAAATCAATATAATACTGAAGTTTTAATTCACACACCCAAAAATTGGCAAAAGTGACCAAAAGTGATAACAATCAATGTAGGAAGGATTGTAGAAAGATGAATATGTTGTTAGTAGAGCTGTGAAATAATACATCTATTTTGGAAAGCAATTTGGAATTATACAAATAAAATTAATATTATATCCATATCATTTGAATCAGAGATTCCATTACTGGGCAATCATCAATAAGATACTTCAAAATATTTATAGCTTTATGTTTTATGATGGCTAAGAATTGGAAACAAAAACTGAGGAATGGCTAAACAAATTGTGGTGCATGAATATAATAGAACACTACTGCATTCTGAGAAATTATGTGATAAATACAGAGAAATATGGAAAGATCTATACGAATTGATGCAGAATGAAGTAAGCAGAACCAAGAAAACAGTAACTACAACCATATAAAGGAAAAGAACAAAAATTAAAAGTAAATGTAGGTGGCGCAGTGGATGGAGCATCAGCCCTGAAGTCAGGAAGACCCAAGTTCAAATCTGGTCTCAGACACTTAACACTTCCTGGCTGTGTGACCCTGGGCAAGTCACTTAACCCCAGCCTCAGGAAAAAAAAAAAAGTAATTGTAACAAAATTATAAAGATCAAGCAGATACCTTCAACCTTTTGTAAAGGTAAAAGATACTAATATGTTACATGTTTCTGAACTTTTTCAACAAGTCATCAGTTTTCCCCTCCAAAAATAGTATTTGTCATATAAGTGGGCTCTCTGGGATGGGGGAAAAGAAGGGACATTTGGGATAACTATAGTAATTTAATAAAGAGAAAATATCAATAAAAACTTATTTTCTTTTAAAAAAATGTCAATGAAGATAAGTTCCAAAGGCATGCTAATGGTCATATTCTCCAAATGTAAAGCACAGTTTGCTAACCATATTCTTTGACCACATCAAATATAAGTCTCACCCTTCTGGAAGTGCATAGCATTTTTTCCATCATAAGTAGATATATTCTAAAATAAATAAGAGATGCACCTTCCATCTTCTGGAAATGAATAACAACTGCTACCATCGCTTTCAGGGTCACAGAAGAAAATGCCCCAAGTGCCTATGGTTATTGGTACCATGTATGGGATCAGGTACAGAAAAGCATTCCGTTGAAGATCACCAACCTTCTACTCTCATCTCAGCAATAAAGTACCTTGTAGGTAATGGACCTTGAGTCCTTTAGCTCCTTTCCATTGATTCTTGGTTCATATCACTTCTCCCAGTCCATCAGTCAACTGCTCCTATAACAGATTGCTCAAAGAACAACTGAGGCAAAGAATGAGATAAGGTTCACATGCAGTGCTGGCAGTCTGTCTAGTCAGAATCTCAAACTCTCCCTGGCAGGTCTACCTTTGCAATCTTTCTCACTTCTCCGAAGGGTCCTCTGAGTCTGGATGCTATGGGCCCTTAAGAAACTGACCAGGAGATCATCCTATTGAGAATCTATTGGCCTCCTTTCATTTCTTTTCTCTTCCCCTCATACTGTCTGGGAGGAGAGCTAGGGGTCAGGGCAGGGGAGGGACTGGCAAGTTCAAAAATGAATTAGTGGGACCAAGGAAACAAGGAAAAGTAAAAAACTGAAATGGAACACCATCAGCAGCGACTGGTTTTGTCCTGATCCAGTTGACACCATATTATACATTACCTCTTCTAGCCACCTCCAGGTTGTAGTAATTTAGTTTTCATAGAGCATCCACTCTCATTCGGCCCTATCTCCATCAATGGTTTCATGACAATATTTCATTCATTATCATTATAGTAGCTAACACAGGAGCTTTATTATTATTATCTCATTTGATTTGCATGGCAACCCTGAGGAAACTGAGGCAAACAAAGTTAAGCACCGTGTATGAGGCCAGATTTGAACTTGGACCCTAACTCCAGGCTCAGTTCTCTAGCCACTGTACCAGCTAATTGCCCATAAATACAGAGATGCAATACTGAGCTTGGGCTTTTGAGGCCATGGATTTCAATTCCCTCTTTTGGAAAATAAGGCAACCCAAACTTTGTGTTTTTCAAGACCATATAAGTAATATGTGGTGCAACTAGGGTTTTAATTCAGGTTCTGTGGTTTCAAATATGCACTTTACACTGCCCTGTGGTTCAAAGGGACAAATCCCCCATGGTCTACTTTCTTTCACATGGCACAAAAAGCTTTCACTTCCTATGACTTTTTTTTCCCCCTGATCTCTTTCAGTATGCAAAGCTCTAGGCAGAAGTCTCTGTAAGAATAAAGAAAATGGAAACTCACGAACACAAAATACCATCACCTCTACTACTCACATGCTAGCAAAAGGGCCTGGAGAATGTCATACGACCATGTTAGTGTAGTCCAACAAGGTTGGTCATTCGAAGACTTCTTTATTTGTTATTCAAGTGTAGTTTGTTATTATTCAGAGATTCTTCTCAGTGGTTCAGTGATTCAAAGCAATCCCAATAGACTTGGACAGAAAATGCCATCTGCACCCAGAAAAAGAACCAAGGAGACTGACTGTAAACCAACGCGCGCTATGTTCACTTCTTTTTTCTGTTGTTTTCTCTCTCTCCCATAGTGTTTCCCTTTTGGTCTGATTTTTCTCTCCTAATATGATTTATAAAGCAATGTGTGTAAAAAGAAGTCATTAATTAATTTTTAAAAGGTTTGCTATTCAATCTCAACTCAACCTGTAATAAAGTAAATTAATCCTTTAATTTCTCCCTAATTAATTTTCTTTACCAAGTCCTCAACTCAAACTTTCTTGAGATAATGTGAACTCCCTTTTCTACCCTTCTTTACATCCCCAATACATTGACATCATCCCCCTTTATCTCTTCTTTTATTTCAGACTTTGATGAAAAGAAAGTCCTTCTCCCTTAAAAGCCTTCTGCTTACATCCTTAATCTTATTCTCTCTGCTTCCTCCTTCAGATTTTCCCACCATCAGCTCCTATCTCTGCCTTTTCTCCAATTATTCAGCCTGATACTCCCCTAGGTTAGCGCCTAGTCACTTTTCTCCTGAATTATTGAAATCCTCCGCCCCAGGTGTCTCCTCTATCTCCCACATATTTACCAAAGTAGTGTTGCTATAACACAGGACTGACCAAGTCACTTCACTGCTCAGGAAATTCTTGTGGCTCCCTGTAATGTGCTGTTGTATAAAACAAGTGTAAATATGTGCACACACTTATAATTATAACTTCCACGTATACATATAGCTGTGTATTTGCACACATATCTCTACATTTGTACATATTTACACAGAAGGAGGAGGCGGAGAGCAGGCTGGATTGCTTTTAGAAAATTACAAGGTTCTTCTGGTGATTCCAAATTACCAAAGGTTTACCCATCCTTTTAACACTAAGGCAGAAAACAAACAAACAAAAAAAAACAAGCATTTATTAAGAGTTATTAACAATTGTGCTAATTGATTACAAATACAATTGAATCTGATCTTCATAGTGACTGAGAAATGCGCGCTGTTATTGCTCCCATTTTATTGCCGCGGAAACTGAGGCCAGCAGAAGCGACGTTGCTTGCCTAGATCCCATAGCTAAGAAATGCCTGCAGACCCCTTAGAACTTTCCGATTTCAGCTCGGAGCTCTATTCCCTGGGCCACCTGCTGGCTAACGTTCCTCTGCTGGAATTGTACGTTTTGAGTAATGGAATATCAGTCTTAAAAGAACTAAAGTTAAGAGCAGCACGGGCCAGTGAAAAGCTGAGTGGTGGTGGTGAGGACAGAGATCCCACTTCTGGCCTTCACGAGGAGCGGAGAAGGGGATGATAATTCGGAACTCAAAAAGGATTTTTTTTTAAGGTTTAAAAAACATATAAATTGTTTTAAATCGGGTTGGATTAAAAGGCCTCTAAGGACCTCCGGTTTAAGTCGATGATAGTTTGATTTACAACGAGGTAATGCAAGTTTTAAAGAAAAACAATAGCGCTCTCAAAGGGAAGCGGAGCGCAGTTTCTGGGTCCGCAGGGACCCCCGCATCGGTCCGACCAGCCGCTACTCCGGCTTCTTCAGAGGAAGAACGCAGCAGAAGGGAACAACGAGTCAGCTGCTTTCACCGGGCCGGACACCAGGCCAGTATCCCGCTTCCCAGAATGCAAAGGGCGGAAGGCTTCTCGAGACTTCATTTCCCAGGATGCCTCGAAAGAAAGATGTTCCAGGGCTTCGTTTCCCCGGATGTAAGGGCCCGGTGTATGAATGGTGCGGGATGAGGGTGTGGGAGGTCACACATGCGCAGTGCTGCTGCGGTGGTGCGTGGGTCTGAGCGGAGACGCGGCTGAGCTAGGCATTCGCCCTAAAGATAGGGAGGCTGAGGAAAGGGGCTGGGCTTTTGGCAGGAGCCCGGGCCGAGCAGGGTTGGGCCGCTGCTGCAGGGAGGGCGCGGGTCCTCCTTCCCACACTCCTGCAGGTACCGACCCAACCTGAGCTGAAGACGGCCCCACCCATCCCAGGCTACCCCTGTCCCGGGGCGCCCCTCCCCCCTGCACGTCCGGCCCCGGCATGCGGACCTTCTCCCCCACCCCCACCTCCCCATCCCGGCCTCCACCGCCCCTCACACACACGATTCACACCCCCAGCCCTGCCCCCTCCCCCGGATCCTGCACGCCCCCAGCCCTGGCCCCTCCCCCGGACCTCCTCCCCAACTTTGCCTCCCTCCACCACCCCTTTTATACACAAAGCACATCCCCAGCCTTGACCCCTCCCCCAGACCCATCTCGTCCCAAGCCCAGCCTTCTTCCGGCCCCTTTCCTCTCACACACTCAGCACATCCTCAATCTCGATTCTTCCCCCAGTCCCTACACCCCACTTCGGTACTCCTCCGTCCCAACCCCCCCCACCCTCACCACTGCCACTCAGTGAACATCCCCAGCTTGCCCCTCCTCCAGACCCTCCCCTCATTCCCGCTTTCCTCCACTGCCCTTCAAGCGAGCCCTGGCCCCTCCCCCTCTCCTTCCCTGCCCTGACCCCTGAACCCGACCCTCTACACCCACACGCACTCACGAACACGCACACGCGCGCTCCACAGCTTGAGTCTTTAGAAGGCTGCTACCACAGCTCTCCCCCTTCCCCCCCATCCCGTCCGTCCACCTGCCCGTCCCCCACCTCCCCATATTAGCACCGCACGTACCCAGACACGTTGGCCCTCTCACCCTGGCCCGCCCCCCTCCTTTAAGGACTCAGTCCCGTCCGGACTCCCAGAATGTTGACCCGCACCCACCCCAGTCCCTCCGCCAGCCCTGCCCGACCCTTGGCTGCTTTCCTCCCCACTCCCCTATACATAGGCCCTCCAGAGCGGCTGCCCCAGGTAGGTTGCACCGTGCATCTGTCCTGAGTTATCGTTACTCCCACTCTAACCCTGGCCCGAGCACCGCCCTCCCCACGCCTCCCGTCAGTGTCTCAGGGTTCGCCTTGGGAGGGACTGAGCGGGCCCCTCCCGCTCCTGGGGCCCATTCACAGCCCCTGACTCCCCGCCCTTGGTGGTCATTCACATGTCTGGGAGGGGAGCGCTCCTCCCGCCTGAGTCCTGCTCCTCCTCTGTTCCAGCCCCACAGGCCCCTGCTGGAGGTCCCCACCCCCTAAGGGCAGGCACTCTGGGACTGCGCTGCCTCTCCCTGGGCGCTCCTCCCTCCCTCAGCCGCCCTGTGAGCACTGTCCCTGTGGGACAAGCAGCCTGCGCCGACGGCGCCAGCTCCCTCGGTCTCCCCGTCTTGGCCTGTGAACACCTCATCTCGGATCCCTTTCTCCCTGGTACCCCAACCCCTCCCCATGCCCCGAGCGTCAGCCTGCCTCAGCCTGTCTGTTTTTATCTATGTCCCGTAGGCCATCTGTGACAGCCCCCTCCCCCAAGTCTCTCCTTTTCTGGGCTCCGTGCTCGGGTAGAGAGAGGAGCCTGAATGATGCCCCGGGGCCGGGCCTGGACCCAGCAGGAGATCAGCTGCCTCCTGACTCTGATCCAGGACTCTGGGGAGGTCACGCTGCTCATGGCCTCCACTTCCAGGCCTAATGAGGCCTTGTGGCAGTCCATCTCCCAAGGCCTGGGGGCGTCAGGCTATGGCAGGAGTGTGGCTCAGTGCCGGTCCAAGTGGAAGGCCCTGAAGCAAGCCTTCTACTCCGAGTGGGAGACCAGCCGCCAGGCGGGCGCTCCCTCCTCTCAGCCTCCCCCTCACTACCGGACCATGAAGAGGCTCTGGAAGGCTGCGGGAAGACCGGTTTTCGGAGAGCGTCGCCTGCCGGGTAAGGACAGAGCCCTGGGGACAGGCCTGGGAGAGACACACTCCCAGGGCTAGCAGTGCCTCCTCCCAGGGTCCTGGCTTATTCCCGGCCTCCCCAGAGTTAGTGAGGCTCCTGCCTGGGAAGCATGGCGCCCAGCTGGAAGCCCCTCCCACAGCGAAGCCTCCGGGCGAGTGGGTGGCTGGGGACAGAGAAGGGGAGCCACATTTGATCCACAGTCATCCATTAAGTGCTCATTGGACACCAGACACTGACTTTTCATTGGAGATTCAGACATAAATAAAAGCTCGTGATGCAGTCTTGGGGAGGACGCAGAGGTTCCTGGAGCTGGTAGGCTGCCCTATCTTAGGCTGACATTCTTTCTCCACTACCCAGGCTCCGATACAAACCTTGAAACGGCGCCAGCACCTTGTGCCAAGAAAGAATCCTCCCGTGAGTACAACTGCTGTGGAGAAGAGAGCTGGGGGAGGCTGTGGGGACTCGGTGGGAGAGAAGGACCGAGGCGCTCGTCCGTGTGCCAGGGCAGCAGATGCCCGGGTCGGTGCCCGCTGTGTTCTTGGCCCCAGCTAGCTGCTGGGAATTCAGAGACAGAAATGAAAAGGTTCCTGCTCTCCAGGCTCTTCTTTTCTTCTGGGAGAAGGCAACATCGTTTGAGGAGCACCAGACAACTAGTAGCTGGTGTGGACAGAGCAGGAAGAGGAGAAGGAAGAGAAGGCAGTGCCTAAGTTGAGCTTTAAAGGGAGCTCATTCCGCCTAGGCTAGGGCCTGCAACTTGCCACAGACTTAGTGCCCAAGTGCCACAGCAAGCATGATTTTCAGGGATTAAAACATGCACATTTTATAAAAAGTGTCCTCTTCTGCATGAGTCCCCCTCCTAAGCGGGTTGTAAGCTACAGGACCGACTGCCTAGTCTTTCCCTAACATTAGCACTTGTGGGGAAGGTTAAGTCGGGAAAGCCACGGAAGGGGTCAGGGTTGGGATCAGCAGGTAAATCTGAGTGCATCTGCCCTCCTTCTGCAGCTCCTGAGGAGAAGCAGGCCAGCCCTGCCCCCACCCAGATTCCAGGTAAAGCTGAGGAGCTTCACTTTTCTTGGGTGATTTGGGGTGTTCCTAAGACCATGCTGGGAGGGGGGCATGATGGGGAGTGAAGTCTCTAGAGGAATAAAGATATTGAGGAAATAGAAAGCATGAGGAAGAAAACCCCCTGCGGACGAGAGTTAAATGTGTGGGGTAGAGAACCTGGAAGGTGGGGGTCCTTTGGCAGAATGCTATAGCCTGGGAAAGGGTGAGCACCACTGACTGGCTGTTGTTCCCCCAAGTTCTCATCTCATGGTATCCCCACTCCCTCTCTTCCCTCACCCCCCCACTTCCCCAGCTCTTTGGAGCCTTTCCCATCATGATAGTCAGCCAGCTTTGCCCAGTGCGCCCTTCTCTATTTTCAAGAGAGCTGAGACCAGCCCTGTCTTGGAGCTAGATGAACAGGGCTGAGTTGGGAGTAAAGGGGACAGAATCCTCATGGCAGTGGAGGAGTATGAGGAGGTGGAGCCCAGCAGGACTTAGCATGGTTTTTTTGCCTCCCCCTACCCAAGAAGAGCCTCCAGCTTTGGTGCCGGAGATCCCAGTCCGGCCAGATCTGGTCCCTCAGGGAGCCAGAGAAGAGCCCACCCATGTGTCAGCACTGCAGGGTAAGCTTCCTCCCCGCCCCTCCCTCACTGGGGCTCGGGCCTGGGCGTGGGGGTGGCAGGAGGAGGCCTTGACCTGCCTGGCGTACTGTTGCAGGCCCTGGGGTGGTGAGCCTCCTCCAGAACATGCAGGAGCTTCTGGTGCAGATCTTGCGAACGTCAAGGCAGCAGCAGGCGCTGCTCGAGAGCTTGGCCCAAGACACGGTCTCCCACCTGCATCTGCTTTCTGACGGCCTGGGCCAAATGGGCCAGACCCTGCAGGCCCTGCTGATGCACAGCCCCAGCTGGCAGAACCCCCGGTCCCTGCTCACGCCCGCACCTGCCCCTGCTCGACCTCACCCCCCGGCCCTAGGCCTACACGCTCCCCATTCCCCCTCCATTCCTGTTGCCCCTGCCAGCCCCTGCCTAAAGGAAGAGACCATCCTGCCCCCACCCAGGTTTGCACCATTATGAATCTGGACCCACTCCCTTCAAGTGGAGAGTGCAAGCCAATAAGACAACTCTCTCACCTCCTTTGTCCTGCTGGTGAATACAGAGTCCCGGGTCCCCCCACCCCAAGTAGTCTGTTCCCAAGACTGGAGACTTTTATGTAAATGTCCTCATATTTTAGAAAATATTTAATTTAAAAGAAACATGCATCCTTTTTTTACAGTGAGAGATTATTTGATTAAAAAAATTTAAACAGCAGGAGAGGGGACTGTGTCCCTGGATCCACCCTGTTCTTTCAATTTCTTGGAAGCTGTCTCAGGGACTGAGGACAAAGGCTGCAGACACTGGTCATCTTGCTTGTCCTGGATCAGAATGATCCTGGCTTCCCCCTAACCTGCAGACATCCTTGCTCATAGGAGCTCTCACACCTGTGCTTGCTCTCTCATGCTATTAGGTCTTCTCACAGCTGTGTGTGTGCTTGCCCCCCAACCCCCCCAACACTGCCACCACTTCCTGTATTTCTGAAGAAACAACTAGAGGAGGGGAGTTGGGGCCGGAACTGGTTAACCTCAGAGGGACAGAGATGGGAGGATTCATGAAAGCAGGGAGTTGGAAGGTGGAGTGGGTGTCTTGTCCAGGCTAGAAGCCTCCCCTGCCTCCTAGTATGGAGAGAGGCCACTGTCTCTGGGGGGGTACGCTCCCCTGCTATGTCCCGTGGTCATAACTCAAATGAAAACAACTGTGGGTCGGAAGGGAAGGTCAGGATGGGACTTCTTCCTACGGACAATGGCCTCCCTCTCAAATGTGTTTGATGCTGGGATCTGGGTCCTGTCACTCATCTCCTGGCTGGCTGTTGGCATAGTCCTCGTTAGGGAAGGCCGCCCGACGGGTCTGAGAGCCCACCGAGGCGTAGAGTTCAGGCTCCGGGAGCCGGGGCTTGGGGGTAGACTGCTCAGGCTCCAGCATCATCACCACCTCTGAGTATTTAATGGGGGACCCTGCATTGGGTCCTGGGGGGCGACCCTGAGGAGGCTGCAGCTGCAGGCTGGCATAGCACATTGCTTCTTCTCCCACCTGGGAATAAAGACAGGGTAGGGGATGTGAAGGGGACCCCAAGATCCTCATCCCTAGATTCACCCGAATTGGGCACCAGGTCAAACTTACTCGGGGGATGTCTCCTGCTGATTGCTCCTGAAGAATAGGCCCTGGCTTCTGCGGGAGCCGCCCTGAGATAGGATGGAACAAGAGCCTCATTCATGAGTTCCCAAATCCCTCTCTCCCACCCTTTTCACTTGCTCTGGAAAACCCTTTTGCCTTACCCTGGTTCTTTCCCCCTCACCTGTTTGCAGGTACGTCAGGTTCCCATACAGTGGTACCTCTTCCACAGGCCTCTTAGGGCTACGAAATAAAGGAGAGGGGAGGGAACAAGTAAGATGGGAAAGCTGATGGTGCAAAAACGTCCCTCTGGAGTCTGAAGGATTAAGGGTGGCAGAGGGAAGGGCCTCTGTCCGGTGTCTTTCACCAGCAGTCTCACCTGTCCTGCTCCTGCAAAGTCTTGTTCTTTTTTCTGGTCCATCGGATTAGGTGTTCAGCCAGTGCCAAAAGGAGCAACAGAGTCACCACGCCCAGCAGGGCCCACAGCCCAAAGGCACACTGCAAGTCCGGGAACCCTGAAAGCCAGTCACTGGGCCATCACCACACCCTCTTCTTGGCCAAGCCCTCCCCCTGTAGCCATACTGCCCCCCAACCTCCAACCTGCTCACACCCACCCGCCCTCCCATCCCCACCTCACCAGCTGTAACATTGGAGCATTTCTTATCGTTCATTAATGCCCAAGATATGTGGGTCTGAGCCTTCCAGGACAAATGCTGCTCCTTGATCCCCTGGAGCCAAGTCACTGTGGGATTGGGGGGCCCCCGGCTTTCTCCCCGTCCCTGCCTCAATCACCCTTTCCCCTGAAGCTCAACAACCAGCCACAGCTACAAAAGCCACAGGAGCTTCCTTCCGGAGCACAGAGACAGGGGAAATGCTCCCCCCTCCCCAGATGTGGGAGTCCAATGAAAATAACTCCTCCTGCTCTCACCTCTTTTCTCTGCATTTTGACCTAATTGTTATTATGGAGTATTGAGGGGAGAGATTCCATATTGACTGAAAGGCAGGAGATTTCAGATCTATTAACATAGGGCGTTTTGGCTCCAGCCTCATGTACCTACCATGCCTTCCTGCTCCCACCGATCCAGAGTGAGTAGTCTTGCGATGCAGTGGAGGGAAGGAACAGGGGATGGAGAGGAGGGACGAAATCTGGGGCTCTGCCTGATAACTAGTTCTCCTTTCTAGCTTCCTTATTTCTAAAGCTGCCCAGATTAGAAGGAACCTCTCCTCTTTTATTCCTGCTGTAAGTAAAGCTTTTCCTGTTCTATGTGCTCAGCATCCCATCTTAGTTTACTTTTCTTTGGATTACTAGTTGGGCTCCCCTGCTACCAGCTTCTTTCTTCATCATGCCATCCAATCGGTATTCCTAACATACAAGCACATTTCAGTAGTACCCCAATTGCCTTCTTTATTCTGACCTCAGTCTTCCTTTTCAACCTCTTCATTTTAGTTTCCTCTAATCCGTAATCAAAAGGCAAGACATAAGCTTCCTTTTGATTTAGAGAGAGATAAACAGCACAAGTGATGAGCTATGGGGTCTCCAGGCACTGCATTCATCTTTTCTGGGGGTGTCCTCTCTGCTTTCTGGTATTTGGTGCTTCCTTGTCTCCAGCTTCCTTTCCATGTCAGATAATAGTTACTCTATGGAGACAAGTCTGATTGAGCATTCACCTCCCTCAACTATTTAAGGCACAACCCTCTCAACTTTTCTTTTCCATTAAATTGCAGTCCTCCATCTAGACTGAGGATTATTTTAGGATATGTCAGGAGAGCCCAGGGAAGCAGTAAGCCAAAAAGCTTCTTCTATAAGAAATGGTATTTCTTTCCTTATCCCAAACCAAAATACCTTGTCCATAGGAGGGGAGGCCAGGTTTGTTACTATTGGTATTGTGCTTTTTGTTTTTTCTCCATATTTTTTGTGGGTTCTTTTGCTCTGCAATTTGTTTTTTTTTTTTTTATTTTATAAGTATAACATTTTTTGACAGTACGTATGCATGGGTAATTTTTTACAACATTATCTCTTGCACTCACTTCTGTTCCAAATTTTCCCCTCCTCCCCTCCACCTCCTCCCCTAGATGGCAGGCAGTACCATACATGTTAAGTGTTTTTATAGCATATCCTAGATACAATATATGTGTGCAGAACCGAATTTCTTGTTGCACAGGAAGAATTGGATTCAGAAGGTAAAAATAACCTGGGAAATAAAACAAAAATGCAAACAGTTTACACTCATTTCCCAGTGTTCCTTCTCTGGGTGTAGCTGATTCTGTCCATCATTGATCAATTGGAACTGCATTGGATCTTCTCTTTGTTGAAGATTTCCACTTCCATCAGAATACATCTTCATACGGTATCATTGTTGAAGTGTATAGTGATCTCCTGGTTCTGCTCATTTCACTCAGCATCAGTTCATGTAAGTCTCTCCAAACCTCTCTGTATTCCTCCTGCTGGTCATTTCTTACAGAACAATAATATTCATATACCATAATTTACCCAGCCATTCTCCAATTGATGGGCATCCATTCATTTTCCAATTTCTAGCCACTATGAAAAGGGCTGCCACAAACATTTTGTATTGTGCTTTTTTTAAAAGCTTCTTGACTTCAGTTTTATTTTTCTAATTGTATCCTTGGCACCTAACTCTGTTCTTCACATATGGAATAATGTTTCATGATTGAGTCATATCATACATAGAATTATATAATGGAAGAGACTTCAAAGACCAGCTAGTCAAACCTTTTATGGCATAGAGAGAGAGTGGAGCTCCAGAGACAAAGTATTTCACCTAAAATCACAGAGCTAGTATCTTGTCATTATGAAAATGATAATTGTTATAACAGTAATAGTATCTTATTTTCTTGTAAGAGTTAAATGACTTGCCCAAGGTCTCAGAGCTAGAAAGTGTTAAGTATTTTAGGCTAGATTTGAACTCAGGTCCTCTGACTCCAGGATAGGTAATCTATCTACTATAAAATAGTATCTTTGAAGAACTTTAAGGTTTGTAAAGCACTTTACCCTCACAACATTCTTGTTTTTTTTTCTTTTTTTATTATATTTTTAAAAATATTTTTATATTATACCTTTGTATTGATAGAACATATGCATAGGTCATTTTTCAACATTGTTCTTTGCACTCACTTTTGTTCCAACTTTTCCCTTCCTTCCCTCCATCCCCTCCCCTAGATGGCAGGCAGTCTCATACATGGTCAACATGTTAAGATATATCTTAAATACAATATATGTGTACATATTTGTACAGTTCTCTTGTTGCACAAGAAAAATCGGATTCAGGAGATAAAAATAACCTGGGAAGAAAAACAAAAATGCAAGTAGTCCACATTTATTTCCCAGTGTTCTTTCTCTGGGTGTAGCTGGTTCATCACTGATCAATTGGAACTGAATTAGATCTTCTCCTTGCCGAAGATATCCACATCCATCAGAATACATCCTCATACAGTATTCTTGTTGAAGTGTATAATGATCTCTTGGTTCTGTTCATTTCACTCAGCATCAGTTCATGTAAGTCTCTCCAGGCCTTTCTGAATTCATCCTGCTGGTCATTTCTTACAGAACAATAATATTCCATAACATCCATATACCATAATTTATTCAGCCATTCCCATACTGATGGGCATCCACTCAGTTTACAATTTCTTGTCACTAGGAAAAGGGCTGCCACAAACATTTTTGCACATATGGATCCCTTTTCCTTCTTTAGTATTTCTTTGGGACATAAGCCGAATAGAAACACTGCTGGATCAAAGGGTATGCACAGTTTGATAACTTTTTGAGCATGGTTCCAAAGTGGAAAGATGGAGAGCCATCTTTTCTATACTTTCAAAGATTTTTGTTCCATATAGCTCAGAAATCATGTCTTTGGTTTGGAAACATCTATGAAAATCATTGTTCCCAAATTGTTTTGAATCAATGCTGTATCCAGGTGTTTATGGACAATAAGCCTGTGGTAATAGACTGGTTGTGGTACATTTTACTGAATGACCTCTCCAACATATTTTGAGGTCACATTTGTAGTATGGGGACTTGTCATCTATCAATCCATGAAATATAGTGAGCTTCTGGCATCAAATTCTAACCACCAAGTCATATCTTGCTAGGTATTTGGTAAGTACTATGGTATTGTGCTTTTTTTTTTTTTTAATTTAGAATTTTTTTCCACAGTATATATGCATGAGTAATTTTTTTTGTAATATTATCCCTTGTATTCATTTTTCCAAATTATCCCCCCCTCCCTCCACTCCCTCCCCCCGATGACAGGCAATCCCATACATTTTACATGTGTTACAATATAACCTAGATACAATATATGTGTGTAAATACCATTTTCTTGTTGCACATTAAGTATTAGATTCCGAAGGTATAAGTAACCTGGGTAGATAGACAGTAGTGCTAACAATTTACATTCACTTCCCAGTGTTCCTTCTCTGGGTGTAGTTATTTCTGTCCAACCTTGATCAATTGGAAGTGAGTTGGATCTTCTTTATGTTGAAGATCTCCACTTCCATCAGAATACATCTTCATACAGCATTGAAGTGTACAGCGATCTTCTGGTTCTATTCATTTCATTCAGCATCAGTTGATGTAAGTCTCTCCAAGCCTCTCTGTATTCCTCCTGCTGGTCATTTCTTACAGAGCAATAATATTCCATAACCTTTATATACCATAATTTACCCAACCATTCTCCAATTGATGGGCATCCGTTCATTTTCCAGTTTCTAGCCACTACAAAAAGAGCTGCCACAAACATTTTAGCACATACAGGTCCCTTTCCGCTCTTTAGTATTTCTTTGGGATATAAGCCCAATAACAGCAATGCTGGGTCAAAAGGTATGCACAGTTTGATAACTTTTGGGGCATAGTTCCAGATTGCTCTCCAGAATGGCTGGTTTCGTTCAAAACTCCACCAGCAATGTATTAGTGTCCCAGTTTTCCCACATCCCCTCCAACATTCATCATTATTTGTTCCTGTCATCTTAGCCAATCTGACAGGTGTGTAGTGGTATCTCAGAGTTGTCTTAATTTGCATTTCTCTGATCAGTAGTGATTTGGAACACTTTCATATGAGTGGATATAGTTTCAATTTCATCATCTGAGAATTGTCTGTTCATATACTTTGACCATTTATCAATTGGAGAATGGTTTGATTTCTTATAAATTAGGATATGGTATCGTGCTTTTAAGCTTCTGTGGAATAGCCTGGCCCCCTTGTCTCGCCGCTTACACTCAGCCAAGCCTCAGCTTTGGGTCACTCCCACCCCTTGTGGCCTTTATGCCTACATAGGTGCTTCTGGAAGAATGGGGAGAAAATCATACAGCCATTCTGAGTGGTTCCACTGCAAATTTATGATATACAACATCCTCTGTGCCTTCACTGCTTTGAGGCAGTCCTATATCTCCCTCATGAACTCAACATCCCCTTCTCCACAGCAGCTCTTCCAAACCTTTTCATTCCTCCTCAATGCTTCCCCTCCCAATACTCCCCAGAACTTTGCCTCAACATTGGGGGGGGGAGCCATTTGATACGAACTCCTTCTTTTCCCTTCTTTCTCATCTCCTATTGCCCAAGTGCCTTCTGCCACATTCTCCTCCTTCCCCCATTTCACATGAAGGAGTGGTTTTATCTCTTACCAGGGCTTAAGCCCTCTACATATTCAAGTGAACCTATTCAATCCTGTTTTCCCCAATGGATTGCCCCTCTGTCATCCTGACTCTTCTATTTATTTTCAGTCTCCCTATCTGCGGAGTCATTTCCTTTTGTTGTTTAGCCATTTCTAGTTAGCCTGGCTCTTCATTGTGACATTCTTGACAACGATACTAGAGTGGTTTGCCATTTCTTTTTCCAGCTCATTGTACAGATGAGGCAAACAGAGTTATGTGACTTGTCCGGGGTCCCACAGTCACTAAGTTTTTGAGGCTAGAATTCAGCTCAGGAAGATGAGTCTTTTTGACATCAAACGCAGCACTCTATCCACTTCACCACTGAACTGCTGGAACCATTTCTTGCTTTTTACAAATATAGCCATGTCTTCCCATGCTGAAAAAACCCTCACTTAATCCTTCCATTTGCTATATCTCTCCTACCCTTCCTAGCATTAATAATAGATGCATCTTCTCACTTTCCTCCCCCTCTCTTCTTAACCAGTTACAGACTGGCCTTTGACCTTACTATTCCACGGAAATCACTCTCTCTAAAATTACCAGGGATCTCTTAGTTGCTAAATCCACTGGCCTTTTCTCAAACCTTGTTCTCCTTGACCTCTCTGCAGCCTTGGACCTAGCTGACATCTCTCTTTATCCCTGTCTCTATGTGTGTGTGTATGTGTGGATCTCTGTCTCTCTTTTGCTTTGTTTGTCTGTCTCTCGAGGTTTTCATTCTACTATCTGATCACGCCTTCTCTCTCCTTTCCTGGATCCCTCTCTAGGTCACATCCACTAACCTTAGGGGTCCCTTGGGTTCTGTCTGGGGCATTTTTCTCCTTCTATACTAACTAGATGATTTCATCAGCTCCCATAGATTAATTTGCAAATGATTCTTAAATTCTTAAATCTGCCTGCCTCAAGTCTCCCCACTGTAATCCAGTCATTACAATGAATTTCCCCCAAAGTAGCTCATGTTACACTGCTCTCCCCCTTCCCCCCCCCCCAATAAGCTCTAGTGGCTCCCTACTGCCTCCAGGAGCAAATGGCTATTCCACAAACACTCTATCTCTGGGCTCCCTGCATTCTCTCAGGCTGTCCCCCATGCCTATAAAGCTCTCCTTCTTGCGCTGCAACTACTTTCTGTGCTTTGCTGTAAACCCAGATTAAAACCCACTTTCTGCAGGAAGCAGAAAATTTCCAGTCCCTTGCAGTACTTTTCTTTTTAAAATTTATTTTCTATTTATCCTGTACTCGCTTTGTGAATACGTTTGCGAATACGTTTGCTTGTCTTCTTGTTTGGAGTACAAAGCACCATCTTTTTGTGCATCCCCAGGACCTAGCTCGGTCGGGAAGAATTGGTTGTTGCAGCTGCTTATAAAAGGCTGGACGCGCTGAGAATGAGCCCCGTGGAGTTGGTGCGCGTGGCGGCGCACTGCCTGCGTAACTATCCTTCTCTGACTAAGGACGGCCTCGCCGCGCTCCTTCCACTCGACTCTTCCACCGAAGTAGAAGGGCTTCTTGGCGGGGCTACAGGGAGCTGCGACATAGGCCAGACGCACATGCGTGCGTGGCACTTTCTGCCAGAGGTCCGGGGACTTTCCCCTAGGCGCAGAATAAGGAACATGTCCCCCGTTTGTAGCCTAGGCAACAGGCCTTCAGCAAGCGCCTCAAGACGAGGGCACCACTCCAGCGTTTATAAAGCTCCAAAGATCGTATTACTTTTACATTGTGGTTAGAATACTGATTTTTTCAGGATTCCCGAAATGGTGCTTTTTTGTTAAAAACAAAATTAGCACGTAACGTATAGGGGGTACATATTGTGGAAAAATCATTGAAAGAAACAGTGCTCCTGGAGAATTTAAGAGAGGAATGAGTCCGGCATGCACCCGGACACTGGTTAGGTGAATATATTATGTAAATAAATGCCTTAGCCGCACTCTTCCGTGCTGGGGTGGGCGGGGCTAGTTGGACGTACGTACGTACGTGCGTGTCGTCACGGGCTGCATGCCTACTTCGCTCCCACGCTGCTGTGCTGCTAGGCGAGGCTCGCGCCGCTCGCTCGACATGCGGGCGTCAGGGCCCTGCGGCCAGGCGCTCCTGCCGGCCGCATTGGCGTTGCTTCTCGTGACCGCAGTCCTCCGGATCTTCGAGGGAGGCGCCGGGCCGCGGCCCCCGGCAGGTGACGAGCGGGAGGGAAGGGCGCGGGTGGAGTCGGGGTCCTCTGGGAGCCTCTGGCTCATTGTGACCGGTGTGGCCTCGCTCTGTAGGGGATCAGGCCCAAGATGGGCTGCGGAGGACGCTGGAGGAGCCGCGGGTGGCGAGCCGGGCGTGGGGGCCGCTGCCCCTGGGAGCCTTGTACGCCGTGGGCGTCCTGGCCTTCGTGCTGCGCTGGTGTCTGCAGGTACCGGGGCCGGGCGGGGACGGTGACAGGGCCGGGGCCGGGAGGGGAGCCCCGCGGCCAGATCGCCTCCGCCGGGGCCGCGCAGCCCCCGCGTGTGGTGGTGGGACGACCGACCTGCCCTGTCTCATTTTAGGGACAAAACGAGGCCGAAGTTTCCCCGGAGGAAAAGCCCACAGAGAAGGAGCTTTTGCGCAGAGGTGAGGCGGGGGGCAGCAGCCGGTTAGGGGCCGCGGGGGCGCGGAGGGGGAAGGGACGTGGGCACGTCGGACCGTCTCGCATTTTCTCAGAAGAGCAGCTGGCTCAGGAACTAGCGAAGACAGAGCATCTCCTGGGCGGCCTGCTGGACCAGCTGGATCCTCTGTTTGAGCGGTGAGAGCGGGGGCCAGGCTGGGGCGAGGGGGCGGCTGGGCGTAGAAGGGGACAGGTAGGAGGCTTGAGCGGACATCTCTGCAGGGTGGACGCTCTGGCCGGAGCCCAGCAGGACCTGCTGACATTAAGGCTTCAGACCATCAGCCAGCTGCTAGAGGACCAGGGACTGCGCACGGCTGTTGCCTCCCAAGGTAGGAGCTTTGGAGTGGAACAGCTGTTTGGTGTCTGACTTACCTGATATGAGGACTCATGCTACCCCCTTCCCCCCGCACACAGAGTACAACCCCCCTGTCCGGGAGGACCTGAGTGCTGAGGAAGATGATGACAATGACCTTCAGACCTGGGGCTGGGGGGAGGAACCTGAGGAGGGAGTGCCCGAGGCCTGGGCCCCAAATGTCTCCTGGGGTCAACTTGGGGAAAATGGGAAGGAGTGGGGACTCAGGAGGAGGAAGTGGATGGAGGGCACTCAAGTCACCCACTGAGAGAGATGGTGTAAGAGGGAGCTTTGGGTTAAGAGGGTGGTATCCATTTGAGAAAACCTGATAAGGAATTAAAGCTCAGATGTGAGGAAGTAGTAGGCGTTCTTCAAGGAGCCAAGATATTTTAGTAAAAATAAATTTATTCCATTTAAGTATATACTTGATCATCAAAAAATAAATGTGCTCAAACATAAATACCCATCATACACACATCACCCTCTTCTTCACCACCAGACAGTGGCCGGCCACACTTGTCCTAGGGACGCCGAGGCGTCACAGCAGTCAGGCTCCCATATCTAACTGGAAACAGCTGTCAGGTGCGTTTCTGCCTTGTGTGGCTGCTACAGAGAAAGGACAATCCACCAGTGAGCCTTTTCCCCAGTCTGAGTGAGGACACTGGCAGCCAGAGGGGCAGAGTACGTGAGTGTTGAGGGGAAGGACACCACTAAATCCCTAGAAGCAGGGGAGACTCGAGGCATACCTGATGGCTGCCGTCAGACTGTGGTACCAACGGGATAGTGCCTCTTGATCCGTGGACATGAGCAGCAACTTTTCATGGGGAAAAGAAAGCTGGGGCAGGAGAAAGATGACTTAAGTTGTCTACCCAGAAAACAACAGTCCTAAAGTTGGAAGCACTGTTCTTTAGGGAAAGTTTGGTTAAGGATGGGGGTAGGGACTAGACTTGTGATAACCACTGATACAGGGAACCTCCAAGTGAGCAACTCTGATAATACAGGTCTGTACCTTCACTACAATTTATATCCTTACAGAGTTGTCTAAAACAAGGGTTGGCAAATTTTAACTCAATGAGCTGAACTGTCTTTATTTAAACTTTATTTAAAACTAAATTCCAAAACTTTATCTAAAAATGTAAAGATTGTTCTTAGCTTACAGCAATACAAAAACAGATGGCAGTTCATTTGCCAACCCTTGATCTAGGGTACTGCAGTTAAGTGATTTGACCAGTCATCTAAATAAGTATGTATCAGAGGTGGAACTTGAACTCAAGGTCTCATTGGTTCAAATGCTAGCTTTCTATCCATTGAACCACACTGCATATCATATACAGACTTAAAAGGTGTGGTAGCCTATAGAGTTAAGGACAAGAGGACAAGACTTCCTTCCTTAACCTGGAGAAGACTTAAGGGAAGGAGCACTAAGATAGTGTACAACCTTTTACCTTTGAGCCAGAAAGTCTTTAGAGGTAATGTACTGCAGATGGGGGAGAGGAAAACAGGTTCAGAGGGGTGATAACTTGCCCAGATTCACATACTAGCTGATAGTAGAAGTGGGATTGAAGCTCAGGTCTCCTGATCCTAGTTCAGTGCTCTTTTATAGTGTATAGGAGTTTTAAAAGAAATTCCTAAAGCTGGATCTAAATAGATTACTCAAGGAAGTTTGAGCCCCATTTCTGTCTTGGAGGAATATTAGAATAGCCACAGTGTTTCCTCTACAAATAGGGGCTTGATTTACTGTTCTGCTGATTGATGGATGTTAATAATGCTACAGATTAAACTTAAAAGTATGTCATGTATATGTCTTTTTTTTTTTAGAGCAGATGTTTAAAGTATACCTGGGGGTAGTTGTGGGCTGATAATAAAAGAACTGTGGGCCTAACCCAGAGAACACTCCCTATCCCCAACTTACACTGAGCAGGCCACCCCCTGGCCCCCCTGAGTGACCAAAGATCCTTTGAAGCTGACATTGGGCCATGGGGTAAAGGGCCTGGCAAACAAAGGTCCCTCCGTGCAGGATATGTAAGACAGACCGGGGCTTGGTCATCAAAAGTGCATCAGAGAAGAGGAAGAACAGTCGAAGCTTTGGCTCCCCCTTAGGGGGGACCAGCAGCAGCCAGCCCTGCCGAAGGAACCAGCGCCCTGTGCCAGAGAGAAAAAAGAGTGGTTAGCATTGTTCAAAGAGACCAGAGTGTGATGCTGGAAGTGGGCTGCTTCATTTTGAGATCCTGAGGATCCTTGTATGAAGCAGAAGTACTAGAGGGGGAGGGATTAGGGCTCTGACCTTTGGTCAGACCTTTAGCCCCACGGCCACTGAGTAAAGCTTGAATACGATGGAGCTGCCGGTGGTTCTCCTGTTCTTGACCAATAGCACTAACTTGCTGGATGGCCTCACTCAACTTCTGAGCAGCTCCTAAAAAGACAACCCCACCCCAAAAATGCCATCTGATTAATAAAGCAACTTGGAAAGGAAATCAAAGAAAAGAAAAAATGAGACTAAAGAGCTGGGTTCTAATTGTGGAACCAGTTTTGAAGTGTGGAATATATTAATGATATTGGCTCAGGGTAAACATACTTGTGAGCTGTTGAAAATCGGGGCTGTCAGGACCTGTATTTTCAGTCAAAGCTACAACCAGGTTTTCACATCTGAAACATAAAAATCCCCAAGCTTTTAGGGATATTAGTTCCAACTAAGTCTGAAAAGCAAACTTAACCAATCATACATTATTCAAAGTGCCACCTTTCCACAAGGCATATGGTTTCTGCCTTTCCTAGCTCAGAAGGGATTGATTTCTTGCAGCGCTGGCTTGAAGCCTCTTTCTCTATTCCTACATCAGTCTGGAACTGAATATGTGCTTGAACTTTGTTTTTCCACCTAGGACTAGAGGGCACTCTTTCCCTATTTTTCTGACTGAAATGTCAGGAGACCACAAAGCAACCAAGACAGAATTTCAAGTTATTTACTTAGGGAAAGGGAGTGCATACAGGGTATCTACAAAAGTCTAGGGATCACTAGCTCTTAAGTCCTAATCTTAATTATGCTCCCCGAGGACAAAAAGTTTGTGAAAAGGACAACATAATCAGATATTCATGTATTTAAATCACAATCACTTGCTCAGTGTTTGGGGACCAAAGAAGTGTGGCTGAACCAAGTCTTAATGGTAGCTGACCTTTTTATCTGTCGCTGCAGTATACTTGACATACTTTATCTCGTTTGATCCCAGTATGTACTACTGGTATTCTCATTTTACAGATGTGGAAACAGGCCAAGAGGAATTCATAAATGTCCAGTCACAGTCTATCTGAAGCAGAATTCCAAATCCTGGTGGTACTGATTTAAGATCAGCACCATCCACCCCAACCTTAGTAAGGATGGCTTCCCAATTGTGTGTATGGACACGAAGAAGACATACACATTCAAAACTAGGGTAAAGGTCATAAGTTTAGCATCAGAGTAGAGATCATGGTAGAATCGGGGTCACTTACTGTTGGAGACGGCGCAGTGGTAAGGGAAGTATGTCCACTAGCCGAAGGCCCCCAAATTCAGGGCGTCCCTCCTGAAGCTGTACAAACCTTCTGAAACTCTTCTTCTTTAGCCACTTCTAAGTTCAGATAGAGTTTGGGATACAAGAAAAGCAATAAGAGTACAAGTTGGTGCTCACGAGGCTTTTATAGTTAGTTACTTGTGCACACAGCAAATCTACCCAGATTAACTTTCTAGAACAGTCTTGTCTGACACAATGTTGACACAATGGCACACACGGTAGATTCACAATATCTTGAAACAAAATAAGAAATGACCAAATGCTCAGAGTAGGGATGCCTCTTTGAGAAAATGAGGGTACCTGGAGGGTGGCCCTGGACTGCTCCTCATTGGCAGCGTAGTGGGTGTAGAGTTCCAAGTGGTGGCAGAATCTTTCTAGGCCTGCTCCCCAATTTCCAGCTTCCAGATGCAGGAGCAGCTCTCTGTAGATGGGACAAGACAGACTCTGCCTTCCCCTGGAACACCTCCATCCCACTGTCCTCCCACAGACCACCTTTCTGCCCTTACTCACTGGCTGGCAAGATGGATGGATTCCCAGGGTCCAAACACAGCCTTAAGCTCAGCTGGTGGCAGGGTCCCTTTAGCTCTTAAAATGCACACAAAGTACTGGGGAGGGGAAAGGAAGAGGCAAGTGACAGTCATCCAGCTTCCTGCCCCAGGTGGGGGGCAGGAGACCAGGCACAAACTATAGGGACCTTCTGCACAATCCGAGCAGGGTCCTGTGCTCACTAGTACCTCACTCCTTGCATCTTTCCACCAGCAGCCTGCCCTTCCCCCTGGAGCCCCTAGCCCACCGGCGCCTCTCCCCTACACCCAGTGCCCACCAGCCGAGGCCCCGCCCCTCCCCGCGGCGCGCGCCTCCGCACACCTGCACCACCAGCCCCAGCTGCTCCTGGTAACGCTGCTCCGTCTCCAGTAGCTCTCGTGCAGTGCGGCTTCGCTTCCTCTCCCAGCGGGCCCGCTGCTCACGCACCGGGCACCGGGGATCCGGGCTCGACATGGGGGGCAGGGCTGAGCTGGAGCGAACCAGGATGCAAACAATAACCTTCCCCGTACCCCCGGAGAGGGGGCACTCGGTCACCCGTGGAAAGAGACCCTAACCTGCCCGCGGCCTGCACGCACCCACTTGGAAGTGGCGAGCTCGCCACGCCCAATACCTCAGGTACCGGGGCCAGCCGGGATTCAAATTCCAACCGCCACCAGAGGAGGCGGGGCCGGGGAAGGGGATTCTCCATTCCGCCCTCTGCCGCCTCGGAGGCCTAGCAGTTGCCGACGCTGTGCACGTACAAAAGAGGGCTCGGGCTGCCGGCGCGTTCCCCACTTCCTCCTCAGGTTTTCCCGCTTGCGCACGCGTACGCTCCATCCTCGCCCCTATCTACTTGGGTCGGTCCAGGTGGGGTCGTGGCGCTCTTCTCCCGGCCGCGTCCCAGAACCTGGCGCAATCCCTTGCGGTCACGACCAAAAGTGGCTCAGTCCTGCTGGTGGGAACTCGGGGCTCAGAGAGGCTGAGCGATTTTCCAAAGTCACACAGCTGGTGGAGCAGGAAGGGTTTTAATCCTAGGCTGCCCGTGTTCTTCCCATCCGTGTAATTATGGTCAGTGCTATCTGCTGCCTTAGGGACGGAAACGGATCTGTTCTCAGGGACCTGGAGCATGTCCTTGGAGCGGATTCAAAAACCTTGCCCTGCGTCTGTGGCTACGCCGTTACTCGTTCTGAGCTTCACGGACTCCCGAGGCCCAGCCAGCTAAGGGCTGCCTGAGCGCTCTCGCGGGGCTGCCGCACCCACGCTAATTCCGCCCGGGGCGGCCAGGTGCTGCGGTTCTTACACCCCACACCCCCTGTCCTGCCCTCCCCCCCCCCCAGCGAGATGCCCGGAGGCCAGGCCGCAGGAAGGCTCTGGCTCGGCCCAGAAGCGATCGCTGCACTAACAGCGGGGAGGGGGCCTCGTGTGACTGCTGTGGGAGCCGGGAGGCAGCGACTTCCCCTGCCCCAGGAAGCGCAGCGGCCGGGATCGCAGGCCCGTCTCTGTGCCCATCAGTGGAGACATCGCGAGACAAATCTCGGAACTATAACGGACTCCTATCGCGCTGTGAGAAAGCACGTGTGAGACACGAGGAGCACCAGTGCAGGAGCTGATACAGAATTAAATGAGCAGGGCCGAGAACACACTGCGCCGCAAAAACAAGTGAAAAGGGCCGCGCAGAGTGTTCAAAACGAATCCCACCACATTATAAAGAACAAGTGTTCTCAAAGAAGAGATGAAGACTCCCACCTCAGAACCTTTCGGAAGGGTGGGGACCATAAGTCATGCACGTAGTGCTTATTTCCAGACGTTTCTAATATATTGATAATTAAGCCTTTTTTTGTTCTTGTGTGTGTGTCTTTAAAAACTTTGTTGGATGGATGGCTCTCAGAGTCGGGTGAGGTAAGGTTCCTGGGGAAAACCACACAGGGAAGAAGCAAAAACATCAATAACAATTCATTTTAAACCACAACCCAGCTCTCCCATTTCCGAATCCGTGCCCTTTGCAGAGGGCCCTGCTACCGCCCTTTAAGGGTACATATGGAAGACAACCACGGGCAGTGGGCCGGAAGGTATTCACATTTTCCAAGCGATTAACTTATTTTTTTAATCACGCTTTATCTCGCCACCCTGTGACGTAATGTAAATATCCAGCTCAAACACTAAGCACCTATTCTGATAACCATTTTGGGGATGAGGAAATAAGGCTTAGAGAGTGTACTGAACATCAAACAATAATGCCCCCCAGGACCGAAACCCAAGTGTCCGACTCCAAACCCAGCAGGCCCCACGCCCTTTGAAATAACTCGCTTCCACAGCATTTTAAAGGCTGGCAAATGCTCTTTTTGCACAGCCACCCCTTGAAGCAGTAACTGCGTGTATTATACCTGTTTTCTCTAAGTGAGGGTGAGTGGGAAAAAAGCTAAAATAAAGGTTTCAATCCCACTTCTGAGACTTACTAGCTGTGCTGTAAAGGTCCTGAGCCCTTGTGAGATTGTTTATGTGAGATTATATTTAATTAAAGGGTGTTAACCATTTTTAGATATTCTTTTTCTCCCTATAATGCTCATGAGCCTAGTTTGGCTCCGGAGGTCTCTCTGGGCTTCCAGCCCAAGTATGTTCCTCTCTGGCAGGACCCCCAAATACATGGTATGTTCTAGCACTGGAGCGCCTCCAGACTGAATTGGGAGCTACCTGGGTACTCTGGAAGAGAGAAGTTGTCTTTTCTGCAGCCCGAGAGCCACTTTCTGGAAGTCTCCAGATTGATTGCAGGTGATTGCTGACTTTGGGTGATCTACCCACATTCCTACTTAATCCCCTGACTAATAATTGACTAATACTTTTCCAAATAATTGTGAATACATCCAGCCATTCTGGAGAGCAATTTGGAACTATGCCCAAAGGGCAACCACTGCATACCCTTCGATCCAGCAGTAGGTCTGAATCCCAAGGTGACCATTAAAAAAATGAAGAAGGACCCACATGTACAAAAATGTTTCTAGCAGCTCTTTCTGTGGGGGCAAAGAATTGGAAATTGAGAAATTGCTCACCAGTTGGGGAATGGCTGAAAAAGTTGTTATGTGAATGTGAGCAGGGGGCAGCTAAGTGGCTCAGTGGACAAAGTGGCAGCCCTGAAGTCAGGAGGACCGGAGTTCAAATCTGGTCTCAGACACTTAACGCTTCCTAGATGTTTGACCCTGGGCAAGTCACTTAACCCCAGCCTGGGGGGGGGGGGGGGAAGAGAATGAAAGAAATGATGAGCAGGCAGATTTCAGAAAAACCTGCAAAGATTTACATGGACTGATGCTGAATGAAGTGAGCTAAACTAGAACATTATACACTGCAACACTGTGTGATGGTCAATTCTGATAGACTTAGTTCTTCTCAGCAACACAATAATCTAAAACAATTCCAAAAGATCATGATGGAGATCTTTCACCTTTTTTGGTTTTGTTTGTTTTTGGTGGCTTTTCCCTTTTGTTCTGTTTCTTCTTTCATAACATAACTAATATGGAAATATATTTACATAACTCCACATGTATGACATATCAGATTGTCATCTTGGGGAGGGGAGGTGGAAGGGAGGAAGAAAAAAAAAAGAAACTCAAAATATTATAAAAAAATGAATGTTGAAAATTATATGTAATTGGAAAATAATAAAATACATTGATAGAAAATGTTATTCACATCCAGAGAAAGAACTATGGAGTCTGAATGCAGATCAAAGCATACTATTTTTTTTTTGTATTTTATTTTTTGTGGTTTTCCTCTTTTGTTCTGAATTTTCTTTCACAACATGACTAATATGGAAATATGTAACATGATTTTACATGTATAACCTATATTTAATTGCTTCCTGTCTTAGGGAGGGGGAAGCAAAGGGAAGGGAAGAGATGGAAAGAGAAAAATTTGAAACTCAAAATCTTACTAAAATGAATGTAATTGAGGAAAAAGAAAATACTATTAAGTATAAAAATAAATAAAACACCACTTACTCTTTAAAAAATACTTTCCTACATATTTTAAAGGTCCATGATTTCATCACTGTATTCTACTAATTCAGATCACAAACTTTCCATGCCTCAATTTTACAAGTTTAGTAAGGTGATGTAGTTATATAAAAATCCTCCCCACTTGGTTCTCAAATTTGACGGAAGGAGCCTTTCCAAATTTGGGTGAGCTGCTCCTAGGACAGCAAACTTACATACTGCTTTAGATCCTTACCCTCTATCCCAGTCCAGCTAAGAACTTGTTGGAGCATGCTTTCCCATAGTATAGCCTTTCACTGCCTAAATTCCCTACCAGGATAAGGAATCTTGGAGAAGGAGGAGGAATTAATTTTAAAAAGCTCTGACACACAAGGTTATCCATGATCTAGTTCCAACATGTCTGTCTTTTCCTTATGCTTTTCCTCTTAATACTCAGCCAAACTGGTCCATTCTCCTTTTATTTTTATTTCTCTTGTCCCTTCACTTATGCTTAAGCTGTCCTCAATGTCTAGAGTGGACATCCTCTCACCTCATCATCCCTCTCCATATTAAAGGTCTCTCTTTTCCTTCAAAATACATTTTAAATGTCACCTATTCCATTGTGCCTTTCTTAATTTGTTTCCTCCTTTTCTCCATTAACCAAGGTTGAGCAATCAGAATACTTAATCCCCATCTCTACTTCTACATTCTCCCATAACAAACATCACTCTTCATTTGAGGTTAATTCAATGCACATCTGTCACCTAATCAAGATGATGATACCCAAGACACTTTCTTTCCTTCCTGAATAAGTTAAATACCAGGCTCACAGTGCCTCTGTCCCAACTTCTGTCCTTATACAAGAGAACTTCCAACATGCATACCAGTATTCCTTTAAACACCCTCATATCCATTCTCTTCAATCTCCTCAAAACCAACTTATTTCTTCACTCCATTTCAGCTACCCACAAAGATGATCAATCACATCTTGATCTTGCTCTGACCCACAAGTGTTCCACTTCCATGAATTTTCTCTTCTCCCTTCTCATCTCACACCACTGAAATAGCTTCCTTCATCATCTCCGCCTTTGCTATGTCTTATATGAAGGAAGTGGTCCTTCTTGCCAAAGCAAATACCTTTACCTGTACGTGTGATTCCATTCCATTCTATCTTCAGGTTTCCCACACTACCTTTTCCTCTTTCTTACTAATCCAGTCTCTCAATGTCTGCTGGCTACTTCCCTGCTGCTACAAAGCAATCCTATGTCTTTCCCATCCTTAAAACAAAACAACTCACTTAATATGTCCATCCTCTCTACCATTCTATGTCGACTCTTTCCTCTCATTGTTTTCAGCTTTCTATAATCTGGCTTCCAACCTCATCATTTAGCTGAAAAAACTCTCCCAAGTTACCAGTGTTCTCTTAATTACCAAATTTATTAAGCTTTTTTCCCCTTAATTTTCATCCTCCTTGATTTTTCAGTTACTTTTGACACTGTTCATCACCACCTTCTCCTTGATGCTGTCTTCTCTTTGGGTTTTTGTGGAACTACTGTCTCCTCTCCTTTTTGCTGGATCTTCATCCAGGTCATACTTGATAATGGGGTTGTATCTTCCTCTGTATTATTTCATTTGGTGCTCTCATCAGATCCCATACATTCAATTAACATTAAATTGATATTAGCATTTTTATAAACTTGATTCTCAGATTTATTTATCCAGTCCTACCCTCTGTCCTGACCCATCATCAGGTTCCCATCATCAATTGTTTATTGGACATCTCTGACTGGATTTTCTGTAAACATCTCGAACTCAACAAAAATCCAAAACAGAATTTATTAATATTTTAAACATATTTTTATATTTTCATGTTGAACAAGAAAAAGATGACTGTTTTTCTACAGCATTTCTCAGACATTAAATCTGATTCTAGAGCCTAGTCTTCTAGCCATAGAAAGCTGTCTCAGATGGGGATGAAATGGGTTCATGAATTAGATACTATTAGCAAATTATGAGAACAAGGGATAATCTACCTCTCAGATCTGTGGAGAAGACAGGAATTTATGTCCAGAGAAGAACTAGAGAATATTATGAAATGCAAAATGGATAATTTAAATTATATTAAATTTTAAAAATCGTTTTGTTTTGTTTACAAAATCAATGCAGCCAAAATTAGAAGGGAAGGAGAAAACTGAGGAAAAAATTTGTATTCAAGGATTCTGATAAAGACCTCATTTCTAAAATATATACAGAATTGACTCAAATTTATAAGAATACAAGCCATTCTCTAGTTGATAAATAATCAAAGGATATGAACAATTTTCAGATAAAAAAATTAAAGCCGTTTCTAGTCATATGAAAAACTATTCTAAATCTCTAGTAGAGAAATGAAAATTAAGACAACTTTAAAATATCACTATATACCTCTCAGATTAGCTGAGATGACAGGAATAATGACAAATGTTGGAGGAATTGTGGGAAAACTGGAGCACTTTGTTGGTGGAGTTGTGAACTCATCCAACTATTCTGTAGAGCAATTTAGAATTATGGTCTATATTCCAAAGAGATCTTAAAGGAGGGAAAGGGATCGGGCAGCCCTTTTTGTAGTGGCAAGAAACTGGATGCCCATCAACTGGAGAATAGCTGAATAAGTTGTAGTATATGAATGTTATGGAATATTATTGTTCTATAAGAAACAACCAAAAGGATACATGAACTGATGCTAAGTGAAGTGATAGGACCAAGAGAACACCATGCACAGCAATAAGATTATGTGATAATTAATTGTAATGGATGTGGCTCTTTTCAAAAATGTGATGGAGACTTGTGATGGAGAGAACCATCTGCATCCAGAAAGAGAACCATGGGGACTGAATGTGGATCACAACATAATATTTTCTCCTTTCTGGTTATTTTTTGCTTGCTTTTTTTTCCTTTTTGATCTGATTTTTTTGTGCAGTATGATAATTGTGGAAATATGTATAGAAGAATTATACATGTTTAACCATGTTCAATTTGCTGCCTAGGGGAGAGGGTGAGAGGAAGGGAGAGAGAAATTTGGAATACAAGGTTTTGTAAGAATGAATGTTGGGGGGACAGTTAGGTGGTGCAGTGGATAGAGTACCAGCCCTGAAGTCAGGAGGACCTACATTCAAATCTGGCCTCAGACATGTAATACTTCCTAGTTGTGTGACCCTGGGCAAGTCACTTAACCCCAACTGCCTCAACAACAAAAAAAAAAGTGAATGTTGAAAATTATGCTTGCATATAAAAAGCTTTATTTTTAAAAAGGGAAATCAAAAAAAGAAAATAAAAAAGCTATTATTAAGAAATGATGATCGGGGTAGCTAGGAGGTGCAATGGATAGAGCACCAGCCCTGAATTCAGGAGGACCCGAGTTCAAATCTGGTCTCAGACACTTAACACTTCCTAGCTGTGTGACCCTGGGCAAGTCCCTTAACCCCAGACTAAAAAAAAAAAAAAGAAAAAGAAAAAGAAAAAAGAAAGAAATGATGATCAGGCTGTTTGCAGAAAGGCCTGGAGATTACATGAACTGATGCTAAGTGAAGTGAGTAAGACTAGGAGAATATTGTACATGGCAACAGTAGCACTGTGTGATGATCAAATATAACAGACTCAGATCTTTTCAGTGATCAAAGATAATTCCAATTAGGCTTGGGATTGAAAATGCCATCCACATCCAGAGAAAGAACTTTGGAGACTGAATGTGGATCAAAGCATACAATTTTCACTTTTTTTGAAAAACCAGTTTTTTGTTTTTTTCTTTCTCGTGATTTTTCCCTTTTGTTCAGATTCTTCTTTCATATCATGACTAATATGGGAATATGTTTGACATGATTGTACATGTTTAGCCTATATCTGATTGTTTGCTCTATCAGGGAGGGAAGAGAGAAGAGAGAGACTGTGAAAAATTTGGAACTCAAAATCTTACAAAAATAAATATTGAAAGCTATCTTCCCATGTAATTGGAAAAAATACTATTAATTGAAAAAATGGCACTTAGTAAATGCTGGCTGATGCTCTTGGTTAGATCCTTGCCTTCACTATTCCTAAGGTTACTGTACTGGAAGATAAACACTTTCTTCTATTGTTCAAAAAGGAAAGGATTTTAATACTAATATTGATATTGAATCCAAGACCAGCTAAGTATCTCAGTGGATAGAGTGTACACCTGAATCAAGATGAGAGTTCAACTTTCGACTTAGATACATACTAGCTATACCTGGGTAAGTCACTTAACTTTTGCCTTAGTTTGCTTAACTATAAGATGGAGATAACAGCACCTATCTCCCAGGTTCTTTGTGAGGATCAAATGAGATAATATTTGTAAAGTGCTTAACATGGTACATGGAATAACATCTTGCATGCCTGCAAACACACATGAACATATATGTACACACATGTAGGTACATAGACATATATTGTAATGTGTATATATATTACTGTTGAGTGAAAACTGCTGTTATAGATGCTTATACATGTGCATGTATGTATTATGTGTATATGTATACACATTTATACATGCATACAAACATATATATACACACTTCCAAAATAGCATTTATTTTACCCAATAGTAACATATTTCCTTCCCCCTTAATCCAAAACTGTAATTTACCATATTATATACTAGTATATATTTACTATATTATAGCATATAATACCTTATTATATTCTGTATATACATATGGGTGTATATATATATATATATGTATATATATAAATATACCACATATATTTTCCTTATTCACTATTCCTACAAATGTTCCTTCCAATTATCTTGGAGGAGAGAAACCTATCTGAAGGTACAATAGGAGATCATAGCAGCTTAGACATTTCTCTCTCTGGGAAAGAATGCTTGGATTTAGAATCAAGTTAAATTGAATTAAATTGTTTCTGACAGACTTTTGCCTAAAACTCAGAGTATAATGTTAATATTTTTTTTCTTTGACATTAACTTATACCCAATATGATTTTTTTAAACCTCGAATAAGACTTGCATGGAAGCTGAGGTTGCCTGCATTTGTGGATACCTAGACACAAACTATACTTGGGAGATCTTCCTAGAACAACTCTGGGATGGATCTTTTTGGCAGTCAGCTCCTGAGATTGAACCTTGTTTGAGCCAGAGCCCTGGATCATTGATTGCAGCTTCTGTATCCTAGTTCTTTATCTATTTGTCATTCCTTCTTTTTGATTGTATACTCCCTGAGGGCAACATCCAAATCATATTTATCTCTGTAACCCCAGCACAGGGCTGTACAAACAGGAGGTATTTAATAACTAGCTATAGCTTCCCTCCCTCTTCCCAAATAACCCAGCAAACAAAGCAACTCGACCTGATATTCACCCTCAAGGTTCAACAAAAGACAACGACTTGCTTTCATATGTCTCTTATTTGCAAAGCACTGTGCCAGGCACTGGGGGAGATAGACTCTGCCTTCATGAGCTAACAGGAGGATATCTCTCTCACACACACACACACAAATAACTACTGTAAAATGCAAAATGGAACACCGTAAGTGTTTGGGAGAAAGGTAGTTTAAAGCCTAAGAGGAAAAGATCATAATATTTTCCCCCAAAATCTACTCCTCTTCTCAGTTCCCTTCTTCCGTCAATGACAGGATTATTCTCTCATTCAAGTTTGATTTTTTTTTTCAGTCATTCAAGTTTGAAGCTTCAGCATCACCTTTGTCATCCCTTTCCTTGGTCACATCCATGAAGTCTATCACCAAGTCCATATCTATCACCATAGATTTTTTTCTCTATGGCATCTCTCTTGAATCTTTCCCCTGTTGACCATTTCTTCTTCCAATGAAGCTCATTAACTCCTGGCTGGATTACTGTCTTCTCATAGATCTCCTGTCTTACAATTTCTTCCTCCTCCCCCACTGCCAAATTAATTTCCTCATTCGTGGCTCTGATTGTATCACTACCATATTTGGAAACTCCTATTACCTACTAAATAAAATCCAAATTCCTTAGCTTGGTATTCAGGCCTCTATTATCTGTCTGCAACTTACTTCTCCAACCTTATCTCCCACTAATGCCTTTCATGATCTCTGTATTCCAAACAAATGCCTTCCTAGCTGCAGCCTTCTGTTCCCTAGGCCTGGAAGCCTTTCTCACAATCCTGCTCATCAGTCTAGGTTTATCTCAAATGTCATTTCCTTTGTAAAGCTTTCCCCGATTCCTCAATGTTGTTTTCCCAAGACTAAAATATATCCTTTCCTCATCTCGGTGGCCCAATGGAAAGAACATTAGGTCTCGGGTGAGAGACCTGAGTCAAAATCCTTATTCAGACATTTACTAGTTGTGTGACCCTGATCAAGTCACTTAATTTCTGTTTACCTTCATTTCCCCTTATGTAAAATGGAGATAATAACAGCACCTACCTTTCAGGGTTCTTGTGAGATTAAATGAGATAACATTTATAAAGTGCTTATAATAAATGCTTGTTTCATCCTTTCCTTTCTTCTTCTACTTGTTATAATTCCTGGCTTCTATATTAGGCTTCTCCTATTACTAATGTTTTCCCTCCATTATTTCATATGTCTTTTATATGTAATTATCTGTGTGTATGTTGTTTCCTCCCAAAAGAATATGAGCTCCTTGAGGAAAGAGATTATATCTTATTTTTATTAGCCTCTCTCTCCTACTGCTTAGCATTTAATATATTAAGTAGTTATTGTTGAATAAATTTTGGGGGCTAGTGGAAAAGAATTAAGGAAGATTTCCTAGCAAAGACATCATTTCAGGTGGTTGTTGAAATATAGTATTTCCATAGGAAAAGGGGGAGGTGGGTAATAAAGGAAAGTAGTATGTGGCCAGAGCACTGCAGCAATAGAATGGAGCGTGGAATCAGGGCTAGGGTCCCCCAGCTTATAGATCCTATGGCCAGCCCTCTGGTGATAAGTGTCTCCAAACCTGACAACAGACAGCCAGGCTCTCCTTCCTTTGAACAAGTCCTTTGTACTTCTGGTGGGGCAGACGACCATGAAAGGGGCTTATCACCCCACCGGAAGCAATCTCCTTACTTGAGGGACTCTTGATTTGTAGGGAACAAAGACTCAGGCCCAAATGAATGGAGAGGAAAGACCTAAGTTATTAGAGGTGGTGAGCTTTGAAGTTCCTGGAACCAAGATAGTGAAGGCACTGAATAACTACGGACTCCCCCGGAGTGACACGGAAGACTACTCTGCGTTCTGTGATTTCTTGCTGAATCAAGGCATAGCTTAATAGAGGAATGTAGACCCAGTATGAGCAAGATCCTTCTCAGGTTAGGACACAATGATTCAGGATAGTACAGAGCAGATGAGAGAAATGAGGGTGTATGAAGTTGGGAGATAAACAAAGGCACTCCGTGACCACAGTAAAGTAACATAAAGCTACTTGGAAAGACTTCAGAGCCCTGATTGATGCAATGACCCAATATAACTTCAGACAAGGGATAATGAAACTTGCCTTTGGCTTCTTTGCAAAAAACGGATGGATTAGAAAACCAGAATGAGACACTGATTTCTAGATATGGCAAATGTGTTGGTTTGTTTTGTTTGTAATTTGTTTGTTGCATACACATGAGCACACAGACACACAAAAATACAAAAAAAGAAAATATCAGCGTAACAAATATTCAAAGAGAAAATAAGTTTGGAATAGAATAAAGAAAATGAACAATTTTATTATTACTATGTTGAATATTAATTTCTTTTAAAACAAACTATGTGGCACATAATTTACAATTCCACACATAATCATTTTTGTTCTTTGGTTGAAGGAGAAATTAACCTTCCTTTTTTAGTGACTTGCCCGGGGTCACACAGCTAGTTAGGTGTCTGAGGTCAAATTTGAACTTGGATCCTGGACTCCAGGGACCATGCTCTATCCACTATGCCATCTAGCTGCCCCAAAATTAACATTAAGCACCTACTGTGTGCTAGGGTCTGTGCTAAGCACTTTTTATAAATATTATCTCATCTGATCCCCACTGCAATCCTGGGAAGTAAGTGCTATTTTTATCCTCATTTTACAGTTGAGGAAACCAAGGCAAACAGAATTTGTCACGGGTCACCTAGAGAGTTAAGTGTCTGAGGCTGGATTTCAACTCAAATTTCCTGACTCCAGGTTCAGCATTCTAACTCCTGAAACACCAGCGGCCTCTGAATGTTGGCTGACTATTGATTATTGTCAAGTTTATGGCAAAAGTAGAAGTGTAAAATGTCTAAAATAAATGAAGGTGTAGAGGGCGTAGCCCCTTTAAGATTCCTTGTCTGATCTACCTTTGGGACAAGATATTCCTAGGGGAAAAGATCAGTATCTGAGCCAGTTTAGGCTGTACCCAGCCCCCAGCTGGTTTGAGTTTTCAGCCCCTCTTTGATACAAGACCTGGTCAAACTAGTTTGGGCTTGTACCCAGCCCCCCACCGGATCTGAGCTGGCTTGGATAACCCAACCCTCAACTATCTGAAAAGCCCACAAAAAAATCAGGAATCCACCCATTACTTCTTCAAGCAGATAAAAAGAGCAAAACTAGAATCATCTTTGATCAGAGATTTGAAAGATGCCAGCCAAGATGTTTGCATCAGAGACTCTCTGTCCCGCAGCTTTTGGTGTATTTCTTCCTCTATCTAATGCCTGTTACTAAACAGACCTTAACCTTGCTTCCAAACCTGACAATAAACATCTTTTTACTCATCTAGGTTTTCGGCCTGTAAATTCATTTACAGGGGACTCTCGCCGCCACTAGACCTGATTTGACTATCCTTGCGCCAAATCCTAAGGGGGTTGCAGGGGAGTTCCGTGTGACTCCCTGTACCCTGAATCCTGCCACTAGACCTCACTTAATTCTATTGAGGTATATACCTCCTCATTAGGTATTTACCTCATCATGTTACCTTATTTGGTTCTCATATACCTCATCATTGGTATTCAGAGTTGATATATAAATCTGCATCATCCAGGCTGAACAGCCAAGCTGGGGTTTGGAATATCCTGGAGGGTGAGGGGTTAAAAATTAATGGATAACTGATGTCAGCAAAGCTAGCATATATTTACATAATTTTCCCAGAAGAACACAAGATTTTCCATAGTCCTTCATGATAGAGTATCTAGTCTATCTGTAGTCTCTGAAAGTATTGACCAGTTTCCAGAAGCAAAACAAAATTGTAGACCCAGAATTCCCATCCCACAATGACCAGAAACCAAGGCCCAAGGCCTGGAGCATGGTTTCCATGGCTAGAAGTAAGACTCTCAAGTCACTGCAAACATTGCTTAAAACACAAATCTTAAGTGTTAGAGATACGCCCCTGAGTTGTTTAAACATATGGTACACACAACTTAAATCTTGACTCTTATAGATGAATTTCTTCATCTGTAAAATGAAGAAGCTGAACCAGATAACTTGCAGGGGCTTTTTCTCTTCTAAATACAATAATTTAGAGACACAGGGCCATTGTGGTACAGTCACAATAGGCAAGAGAGACAATGCTCCCGAAACCAGCTGCCTCTGAATGTTGGCTGAATATTGATTATTGTAAAGTTCATAACAAAAGTGGAAATGTTAAAATGTCCAAAATAAATGAAGACATGATTCTAAGTGATTGGAGATAGCGTTCTAGGAAAAGAAGCTCACTCCATTTTGCCTCAATCACCATTCTGATACTTTGGTCCAGTTTGAGGGTGAGATATGAAGAAATCGAGCTAATTGAGAGGATTAGGACAGCAAGTGGTTAATTGTGAGAATTGGGTGAACCCTACTGACTCCATCTTGTGACTTAATTCTGGAGCTAGTTCAGTTCTCTTTCTATTCAATTATGGGTCTAGTCCAAATTTGACAATTTATATGTTCGGGAGATTGAACCTTTATTTTCTTGATCATTTCATCTTTCTCTTGCCACATACCAGGATAAGTAGAGGAGAACTGAGCAGTCAATATGGGCTGAACACATTCAGTCTATCTGATTCCCCATTCAAAAACACACTCACTGTGTGACTGGGTAAGCTGCTTAACTTTTCTCCCATCTTGTTTTCTTTATTTATTTAAAAAATGGATAATAACAATAATAGCAGCGCCTGATTCATAGGGTTGTTGTGAGGCTCAAGTTAAATAGCTGACATGAAGTACTACTGGGTGTTGTGGTGGTGGTGATGGTTGTGATGATATTGTTTAGAGACTGAAGAGACATGGGGTTAGAAATACTGAGACTGAAAGGAAGAATATTCTTCCCTATAGTGAGGGAAGAATGACAGAGAGGAAGAGGGGAAGAGAGAAGCAAAGGAAGGAGAGAATATGAATGAATAGGCAACCATAAGCCATATTCAAGATTAATGAGGCAGATAATAGAAGACAGAAGAGAAAACTAAGGTTCCTTCCTGCCTAAGATCACAAAGTGAGTAAATGCCAAAGTTAGGGCTTAAACCTTCAGAATTCAAAGGTTCTTCCTGCTATATTGTATAATCATCCTAGACATTAGGCAATAAGGTTGAACAGATAGGGAGTTACAGAATTTGGGTATGAATCAGGCTTTGCCACTTCCTACTTACATCATCTCGGGTAAATCACTTAAGTTCTAGGGTCTTAATTTCCTCATCTGTAAAATTAGGGGTTTGAATTATATGATCTATAAGTTCCTTTCCCAGATCTAGATTAAGACCAAGGGACAAAGGCAGCACAAGGGTAAACAGACAAAATGACCCAAAGAACAGAAAGACCCAGGAGCACAAAGGTCCAAAGACCAGCTAGCTCTGGGACTGTTTCCTCCCCTGTAAAGTGAAGAGGAAGGGCTGGCTGATCCACAAGCTGATCTGTTTAGATCCATAGACACATGATGCTGTCACAGATGCAGACATAGAAAATGAGGCAGGCTCAAGGAGAGAGAGAGGAACAGAGACATAAAGTCACACAGACAAGCAAAAAGAGCTGGCTGCAGCCCGTGAGACAGACTCAGATGCAGTCACACATACATACATAGATGTTCAGGGACATGGCTGTGGCCGTCACCCATTCTGAGACACCCACATATTGAGACAAATACACAGATTCCTCACATCCAAAGACCTGCCTCTGCCCCTTTCAAAGTTGGATCAATGAAATCCTATCTGAGGGCAGATGCTTCCTTTCATTTCCCTCCTACCACCTCCAGACCCTGTGGCTTGGGAAACAAAAAGATCTCTGGGATCTTTCCTTCTGGAAACCCCTCTCTCCTTCTGCAACCTTTGTGCCCTGTCGCTGGTTGAAGAGTTAGAGCAGGAAAGCAGGTTTTGGTACCAGGAAGGAGAATGTCCTGTGCACACCAGTGCCTAGCGCCAGGAGCCCAGCCTAGAACATTGATAAACTCTGCCCAAGCACACACCTGCCCTGCCAACCCTTGTTGCATATGGAGCAGTGGGCCAGGCCAGGAAGACTTTGGTTCCATCACTATAAAAGGGCTCTCTCTGTGAGTCACTCTGCTCCCCTGCCCCTCCCCACACGGCTCTGGCTCTGCTAGCACGTACAGACCGTAGGCACCACCACCAGGGTATTCACCTCCCAGGCTGCAAGCAGCATGGCTCCCCCTTGCCCAAGCTGGCTTTCCGCCTCATCCCCAGCCAGGGCCCCCATCTCTCTGCTGTTGCTCCTCCTGCTTCTGGTCCCCTCCCACCCCTACCGCGTGCTGAGGAGAGAGAGGGATTTATCTGAAGAAGAGGGAGATTCTGGGGCAGAGGATATACCCCGAGAGGAGAAGCCACCTGGAGAAGAGGAGCTTTCCAGTGAGGGAGATACACCTGGACAGGGTGAGCCATCCAAGGAAGAGGATCCACCCAGGGAGGAGGTCCCACACAAGGAAGAGGATCCGCCCAGACAGGAGGATCCACCCCTGGCTGAAGATTCTCCAGTCCCTGGAGATACTCTTGGTCCTCACAAGAACATCCCAGAAAAGAAAGGTTAGTTTTCCATTGTTGCTTTCTGCCCCACAGCTACCCGGAAACCTCTCCCTCTCTCCCAGAAGCTAAACCCAAGGTCCAATCCAAGTATTTAATCCTTCCTTCTACATTGCACTGGGTGAGAAAAAAGGAAAGAATGGGAGTGAAAAGAACAGATTGCTGTATGTTGGGGCAGGGGAATGGCACAAAGGGAAGAGGTGGGGAGGGAAGAAGAGGATGAGGAAAGGGGTTTGGGGCTTTGCAGTTTTATCTAGAACTTTTATCTTTTGCAAGAAATGATAAACCCCAAGAAATTTTTCTTTTATAATTCATCAGGGAGAAAGAAAAAAATGGAGGGGAAAAAGAAAGGAAGGAAGAAAAGAAAGAAGGGTGAGAAAGAAAAAAAGGAAGGGGAAAGGAAAAGAGAGAAGGAGAAGATGGGAAATCTTGAACTGGGAAGAGTTGGAGGGAAGCAGATAGAGTGAAGTAAAAGAAGAAGAAATAAGAAAGGAAGGGGAAGAGGAGGAAAAGAGGGGGAAAACTAGGGGAAAAGTAAAGTGAGGAATATGGGGGAGGGGAGAGAAGAGGTTAGTGAGGAGATGAGAAAAGAGGGACCAACAGTAAGGTGGCACAGCTGATAGCTGGAGTCCAGAGGATCTGAGTTCAAATCTAGCTTCAGACACTTACTATGTGACTCTGGGTCAGTCATTTAACCCTAATTGTCTCCAAAAAGGCGGGGGAGGGAAGAAGAAAGAAAGAAAGTAAGAAAAGAGGAAGAAAAGATTAAGAGAAAAAGGGAGAGAGGGAAAGGCAAGAAGAAAAAAAGAGACAGGTAGCTAGAGTTTTTATTAAACACTTATTATGCCTGGCACTGTGCTAAGAGCGGAGGATACAGATACAAGGCAGCAAGAGAATCCCTACCATGGAGGAGCTTACATTTTCCAGGGCAAGAAGAGAACAGCATCAAGGGGAACTGCAAAGGGGGGTAGTACAGTAAGGAGCCGTGTCTGTTGGGGTATCTTCAGAGACCTGCTTTGCTAGATAGCCCCGGAACCTGGGGTCACAGAAAGGAGATAGAGAAAAGGGAAAGAAAGAAAAAAGGGAGAGAGTGGAGGGAGAGAAGAAAAGAGGAACAGAGAAGTAGGGCTGAGAGGGAAGAGAAGAAAGGGAAAGAAGGGAGCAGTGAGGAGGCAAGAGGAAGGAGAAAGAAAAAGAAAGGAAAAGGGGAGAAGGGACAAAGAGAAGGAAATGAGAGAAGACAAGGATCTTTTTCCTTTGTGGTCCATCACGTGGTGACTGCCGATTAAAAAAAAAAAAAAAGCCTGCTGATTGATTTTAAAAGGAAAGAAAGAGAAAGAAAGGGGGAGAATGAAGAGAGAAAAAAGGAATAAGCATTGAAATGGATTAAGGTCACATAGTTAGGGGAGAAATGGGCCCCAGAATTTAAATGTCCAAATCTCCTTTGTAGAAATCATAGGAAAGGGGTATTTATGTAACGCTTTACGGCTTGCAAAACCCTAGTTTCCCAGTGCAGGAGCTCCTTACAGAGAAATTCCCAGGGCTGGGCTCTCCCCACAATACTACGAGCGCTGTTGCCTCGGTTTGCAGACAGCCAGGCCGGGCTCAGGGGAGCCGGGGGGCCTCGGAAGCCCGGTCCTGGGCTGTAACGCCCGGAGGCAGGGTCCGCAGCCGGGTTTTTCCGACTCTAAGCCCGGCTGTCATGCTGCTTCGCACGGAGTAACGTGAACAGGACTGGGAAAGCGCAGAGCTGGGCGGGAGGGTGAGGCAGGCCTCGGAGGCCCGTCCTCATTCCCCTGTCTTTGCAGATGAAGATGACCACCACTGGCGCTACGGAGGTGAGAGGCGCTTAGTGCCGCAGCCCGCCCGTCCCCTCCCCCAGTCATTCACCGAACGCCGGCATCCCCAGACCGGATCCCGCCCTGCCCCTGCTCGCGTGTGGTGGCCGCCCCCATTCCGGGGCACCGCCGCCCCAGCACCTCCTCCTCCCTGCCTTTCCTCCCTCTCTACCGCCCCTTCCTTCTTCTCTCCGCTTCTCATCTCTTCCTCTCCCTGTCCCTCTCTCTTTTCTTCTAATTCTTTCCCTCTCTTCTCTCTCCTCAGCCCCTCCAGCATCCACTACCTGAGCCAAATAGCCTGCTCCCGCTCCTCCCTGCGTGAACCAATCATCCCCGACCTTTGGTCCCTCCCTAAGCCTTCGGACCCCGCCCTCACGCTCCCCGTTTTACGGACCTTCGCTCTCCCCGACCCCGACCCCTCCCTCATCTGCACCTCCCCTCCCCCGGGCGCCTCTTGACCCCGGTTCCCAGGCGGCCCCGTCTGGCCCCGGGTCTCTCGAGCCTGCGGGGGACACCTTCAGTCGCCAGTGGACATCCGGCCGGACTCCGCCTACTTCAGGCCTGACCTGGTGCCTCCCCAGCTCCACGGCTTCTCGCTCCCCCCGGATCGGCCTCTAAAGCTTCAGAACAACGGCCATACAGGTGAAGCCCCAAGGCTGCTACCCGGGCGGGGGGCGGAGAAGGGGAAGAGCGGCGACTAAGGGGTGGGGTTCTGGAGGGGGGCGGGGCCGGGCGCGGCTACCTGGCCTGGGTACCCGCGCGTGGCCGCGCGCTGGAGTGGGACAGAGCATCTCGTCTCGGCCGTCCTCCGCAGTGCAGCTGACGCTCCCGCCCGGACTGTGGATGACCCTGGGCCTGGGGACGGAGTACCGGGCCCTGCAGCTACACTTCCACTGGGGGGCCCCCGGGGCGCCCGGCTCCGAGCACACGGTCAGCGGCCACCGGTTTCCCGCCGAGGTGAGCCGCGGGCTGAGGTCGGTGCTGGAGGCTGGGCCGGGCGGCGGGCCGGAAGCTTGGTTTGGGATCCAGTATGGGTTCTTATTCTAGATTCACGTCGTTCACCTCGACACGCGATTTGACACGGTTGAGGAAGCCTTGGGGCAGCCTGGGGGCCTGGCCGTGCTGGCTGCCTTCCTTCAGGTACTGCCCGGAGCTGCAGTCTCTGCACCCCAAGACTGGACAATGTGGACGCAGGACGCCCAGGCTCACCCCACTCTGTCCATCCCCAGAACTCCCACCCTGCCTTCCCTCTTCCCAGACCCTTGCTCCCAAGATCCACAAGCCCGCCTGCACTTTCCGCACCCTCTCCAACCCTCCAGCCTCTTCCCATTGTCTTGGGATCCCAGGTCCCGGTCTAGAAGCTCCGGCTCCCCTTCCCGCCAGCCTCCGTAATTTTCAGGGGGGAATCCCGGGGAGGTGGAGGGCACTGATTGAATGCAGTTCTCTCGGAGCCCCTCTTTGCCCAGTGCTCCACCCCAGCCCCCCCCCAGTCTCTCTCCTGCATCCCAGTCTTGTGTCTCCCCCTAAGGAGGGCCCAGAGCAGAATGACGCCTATGAACAGCTCCTGTCACATCTTGGGGCAATTGACGAGGAAGGTTAGTGTTGCCTTTGTCCATTTCCCTTATCCCTACCTTCACAGGACAGGCCTTAGAGAACCCCTTGTCTGAGGGGAGAGATGTGGTCCCTTCCCTAAAGAGCCTCAGCTCAAAGTTTAGAAACTACACGGTCAGTGGCTGCTTTACTCTCAACGCTAAGGAAGAGGGGAAAAACGGACCAATAAGCCCAAATCAGCAGCATGGCATAGAGTGCGGAGTATTATGTAGTCAGAAAGACCTGGGTCCAAATCCTCTCTGATCCTTACTAGCTTTGTGACCATGGGCATTCTCTGCCTCAGTTTCCCCACCCATAAAATCAAGGTGTTCCACTGAATTGCCTTTACTCCCAGCTTTAAATCTGTGATACACAAGGGCCTTATAGAAACCAAATAAACAGTAAAATCCCAGTTAGGTTTAGCTAGGGGTTCAACCTCCTTAAGTACCACAATTTAAAAAAATACCCATCTTGGATGGATAACCTTCTAAAATGTACGCTTTCTTGTCCTCATAAACAGAAAGTACAAACAAAATATGTCCTTATCTTGATGACTTGGTCGACATTTATTTTAGACTAGACCTGTGATTTTTATTGGCATAGGGAACTCCCTTTTCCAGGACGGACCAATCTGCTTTTTAGTCTCACACAGTTGCTTGGAAGCAGAGTGATTAAGTGATTTGCCCCTGCAAACAGCCAGTATGTGTCAGAGGCAGAGGCCCCAAGCCCAGGATCTTTCTTGGTATAAAGTCAGCTTTCTATCTACCCTGTCATTATCCCTCTCTTGATGTTCATTAGGAAGACTAATTGTACTGTGCTTGGATGCCTTGAGGGCCTGTTGAGATAGAGATAAGGTTGACAACTCATGTTTAATTGGGGATCTGAGAGATGCAGAGCAGCAGAGCCTCTGGACCTAAGAGGATCAAGTCTGGTTAGATATGCTTTTTAAAATTATTCTGTCTGCCTGATAACTCCATGCTGCAAAGATATCATCTTTCACTTGGGTCTGCTTGGCTGCTTACAGAACCTCCTATTCCTACTTCTAATTTGTTGCTACTTAGCAGTAATCAGATAACCAAGTTTGTTGGGATTGGCTGTAAAATAAAATAATTTCATGCAGTTAGTGTTTATGTGGGTGATCCTCTTATGTATAGAATTTATTTCAAGAATCTTGAAATATCCATTTTTATTACTGAGAGGCCCTTTTTGTTCCTAGTTCCAGATTAATGAAGGTTGATTGTATCTTTAAATGCTAAAGAGATCTAGGATAAAGAAGTGATCAGAACTGGGAGGGGAAGGGCGGTAAGCAAGAAACAATGAGTCATGGCTGGATATGGATTCTAAAGAGATCTTAGTTCAAATCCCCTCTCTGCCACTTAGTATCTGTATGACCATGGACAAGTCAGTTAGATTGTCTGAGCCTCAGTTTTCTGTGTTGTAGGATGGAAATATTGTTATTTATAGTAACTCATTTTGTGACCATTAAATGAGATCATATATGGAAAAAATGTGTATTATTACACTTGGAAAAGGAATGCCTGGTATTGGATGAGATTCTGAGGCTACTGGGTACTAAGAAAGAGTGTGTGTTTCAAATAAGACCTGAGAAAATGGAGGGAGGGCCAGATTTCCTATGATGATCTCCTGTGGGTCACTGCTCCTTCCTTGTGGTCAGATTCAGAGACCTGGATCCCAGGCTTAGATGTGTCTGCACTCCTACCTCACAACCTCCACCGCTACTTCCGCTATAAAGGGTCTCTGACTACACCCCCCTGCTCACAGGGAGTCATCTGGACAGTGTTCAACCAGACGGTGCTTCTGAGTGCTGAGCAGGTGGGTCTGTAAGGGAGCCAGGACTCCCACAGGTGGGAGCAGGGAGGGGCAGAGCCCATGCACCAGGAACTCAGAAGTTAGGAGAAAGGGTATATCTGGCCCAAAAGGAAAAATGGAGATATACAGGGCAGTGTATTAGGATGGGGGCCACAGTGGGAGAGATGAAGAAGAGATGAAGAAGAGGGATGGGCAGGGTGGTAGGGAAATAAGATATCTGGGCATAGGAAATGATGGGGTTTAGGGTAATGACATAATAAGTACCATTGAAGATTTTTGTATATGGGGACTGGGGGTGTTGGTGGACCATGAGATTTCTCATCTCCCCTCACTTCTCGTGCTTCAGCCTTCTCCTGTGATCCACCCTATGATCAAATCATTCCTCCTCCCTCCCCTACCCCATTCCTGTCCCCACCCAGCTCCAGATTCTGTCTAGTTCTCTATGGGGCCCTATGGGCTCCCGGCTCCAATGGAACTTCAGGGCAACACAGCCTCTGAACGGGCGAATGATTGAGGCTTCCTTCCCTACTACTACCATTCCCGACGATAAACCACCACATCCTAGGGACCCAACTGCTGAGCCAGGTAAGACCATTCCCCGCCTCCGTGGATTCCTGTGTCCCTGAATCTTAGGTTCTAACTTTGTCATTTCCCTTTCTCTCCCCTATTCAGTGCATGGGAGCTCCTGCCTGAGTATTGGTAAGTTTTTGACAGGAAAAATCTTTCTTCTCCTGACTCCCAAGGATCCTTGAGGGTTCTTCTGGGGCCTCTTTAGATGGTTGTGGCAGCAACATTGGTCAAGAAAATGATCCATTTTGCCCTGCTTTGCTATCCCCATCTTTGACCTAATTAGGAATCCTATTACCTGGTCCTTATTTTATCCCTGTTACTATCCCTAAATCCAGTGACCCCTGAGCACACATATTTATCTTATTATTGTTTGTTTTTCTTGCTGAGGTGGGGGATTGGAGATAAGAAGGAATAACAAAGGGGAATTTAAATAAGAGGAAAAGATGAAGTTTCCTAAATAATTGCATGAGAAAGGTTAAGGTGTCCATGGATTATTTGGTACCAGTTTTGAGCTCTGAAGGACCTCAGTATATGGCAGTATAACCCTTCATTTTACAGATGAAGAAATTGAGGTCTATAACTTGCCCACAATCTCATAGGTTGTAAGCCTCAAGAGTAGAATTTGAACCTGAGTCCTCTGACTTCCTGGGCAGTGTTCTTTCCATTGTATTTCACTGTTATATGTTAACTTTGCAGTTACTGCTCCTTGATCCCACCCTTCCATACCATTTCCTATCCCCATGCACATAGCTGCTTTATTATCCACACACAGCTACTAATCCTGTGTATATATATATATATTTTTTTTGTAGACAACATAGGTAACTTCATAGGAAATCTTGGGACATAGATTAGTTTGTTAGTTACATCAGAGGTTTAAAAATTATTAATTTGCTTTACATGGAAAACACTTTATCTGCCAATAACTTTTTTTTTCACCTAACCAGCCTCTTTCACTCTTATATCCATCACTACCATTTCTATCATTTCTTTCCTACAGGCGACATCTTGGCCCTGATCTTTGGACTTCTGTTTGCTGTCACAAGTGTGGCCTTCCTCCTATATATGAAGCGTCAGAAAAGGCAAAGATTATCTAATTTTTGAATCAGAAGGAATTTTAACGTTATGTAGGTCAACCCCCTCAGTTTACAGATGAGAAAACTGAGTTCCCAAGAGAGGAAAAGTGCCCATCATTCCATAGCTGCTGTAAATATTACCTTTCCTTTCCTGAAACCCAGTTCCTCTTTCCCCATTTCTTTCAGTACCACTAACCTCTTGCCCTCTTCCCTATTTCTCATCCCTTTACCGTACATACAATTTCTCATCCAGTGTGCACATCCTGTGTATACAAAGCTTCCTCTCCTTATCTGTCATCCCCTGACCCTAGGACCTTTGCCATCTTAACTCAGCAGATCCCAGACTCCTTTGGGTCATTTCAAGAGCATACAAATTCCCTGAAAGTGAGCTGATTGTGTTGCTTTGTGACTAAAATTTAATTTGGATCCCCTCTGTTTCCTAGGCCAAGGAGTGTTGCCAAAGACAATAGCATCTACTACCCTGCAGAGCTGACTGAGACAGCCACCTAGCCAGGGAGGTAGACTGAAAGACTGATCTCAAAGTCCCAAAGAGCTGGAGATGAGCTCTTTCCCAACCACTTCCCCTGCAATCCCTCTATATTTTTTTAAATAAATGTTTCTAATAAAATGTTCCAAAGTCCCATGTTACCATTCAATCTTGGGGAGGTTGGGGAAGAAGAGGGTTGGATTCATCATCATTGGATTCATAGTCATTAAGTAGTTGCTCCCATGTCTCTGAGAAGATACAGGAAGGGAGATTCTACTGAAAGAACTCTTCCTAACAAGTGAGTTAGACTACTAAGAGTAATAGCTAGCACTTACATATTGACTTATAGCTTAAAAAGTGGTCTGTGTCTGCTAGTTTCTTGATCCTCACAGTAACCCTTTAAATGTTGTTATTCTTGCATTATGGAAAAGAGAACAGGAGCTGAGAAAAGACTCAACTACTATCATCTACTACCTAGATACTGAAGTGGGATTCAAAATCAACTCTTCCAATGGTTAAATTCTGTGATCCACTTTCTTTTAGGTTAAATATGTATAATTTTCCTAAGCATATTTCCACTTTATCATGCTATATAAGAAAAAAATCAGATCAAAAAGGGAAAAATCTGAGAAAGGAAAAAATAAACAAAAAAAAGCAAACAACCCAAAAAGGTGACAATACCATGTTGTGATCTGTTAGGTTCTTACTAAGTACTAATGAGATAATGAGATATTGGGTTCTTACTAAGTGCTAAGTCGGTACTTAACAATTCTCTAGTTACTGCCTTTCCTGGTAGTTTGACTTGTGAATTCCTAAGGAAGAGCTTGCATTCTTGGGAGGAGCAAGCTCATTGGTTGAAGTGGTTCTTCCCAGAAGCCCTTGCATTATCCCAGGCCCATTCTCTGGGAGGACAAAAGAGGACAGCATTCCAGAAAGAGAAGTCTCTGCATTACATCAGGCTTGATGGGGCAACGGCAACTGCCTGGAGACAACGGTTCCCTACAGGAAGAAGAATCTGTCTGAGAGATTTGAGTAAACACAGCAGATCTCTTCCCAGAGAGCGATCCAGCAGCTTCTGGAGACAACAGCTCGCTACATTTGGCGCCCAACATGGGGCCAGGACTTTTCCTTATCCTGACAAGGACTTATTCTGAGCCCTTCAGAGGAGCTAGACTGGACCATAGCAGTGATCCACATTCAGTTCCCATATCCTCTCCCTGGATGCAGATGGCTTTCTCCATCTATTTCATCCAATCTATCAGAACTGGCCCGAATCACCTCATTGTTGAAAAGAGCCTCGTCCATGTGATTCCCTTTTTAGATGCCTACCTGAATAGACTCTCTCTCTACAGCATCCCCTGAGAGGTGATCCTAAAGTCCCTTTCAACTCTGAGGTTCTTTGCTTCTGTGATTCCATTAACCGAGTCCTGCTATAGGGAGCTACTATTCTGAAGAGGAGCTTTAACTCCAAATCCTCTGGGGTTTCTGAGGCTTGTTGGGTGGGAAGATTGAGAAATATGATCTTAATTTTTGGAGGAGCCCAAGTTGACCACACCAATAAAAACTCGGGAATGAGAGTAAAATTCAGGAAGATAGCGGAATTGAAGTAGGTATACTCAGTGGGGGAGGGAGATGGCTAATATCACTTAATGAAAAAACTGGGGGTGTTGTATTTTTTTCTCCTTTTCATTTGATTTCATCTCCTTCCACCTGATTTTCCTCATCAAACAGATTTATGAATCTGTTTAGTTTCTTGCCATTTCAAATCTTGCTTTTCAGCTCAGATTCCTGCCTATGACTGGTCTCAACTCCCTCAGGGATCTCCCCTTTCTCCCTGATATTCCATGTCTAGGGCCAGAGGGAATTCCCAAGAAGATAAGAGACTGAATGTGGCTGTAGACCAGGATCCCCAGGGTCACTATGCCTATGGGGCTGATTATTGAGTGTGCAACCTCAGCATTCTATTTGCTTTATCTGGGTGCTCCTCCCAGAGACTGGGAGTTTTCTTCCAAAGGTTTCAGGTCCTCTTTCCAGTGAAAGGCACACCTAGCCAGTGTTAAAGTGACTGAGACCATCTGGGTTTGTGAGGCAGTCAGTCCTACAACGATGTTCTGCCTTCATGAGCCTATAAACTTCCTGGGAAGCCTAAGTTCCTTTGGAATCTCCCCTTCCTCCTACATGGTGGCCCCTTCCCTTGTATCAGGAGAGAGAAAGGGAAAAATAACCCCAGAAGGACCTGACTCGGGTGTTGCTAGAAAAACTATTCAGGTATCTGTTCCAAGGTCCAGAATTCTTTCTGATAACCCTCCCTCCTTCCCCATCAAGAAATAGCTCATGCTGGTTGAGTTGGTGGTTTTAATGGGCCTGAAATACAGGGAAGGGTGCCCTGAGCAGGGAGGGAGTGAGGGAAGAAAGGGAGAGAAGGGGGGGGGGGCAGCCAGGTCCACTGGGCTGGGCTGGGCTGAGCTGGGTCTCACAGGTTGTTGAGTTCCAGCAGCGTCTGGTCCAGTGTCTGGTGAATCTCTACGTTCTCCTCCTTGGCACTAGCCAAGGTCTCTGTGAAGGAGGTAGAGGGGAGAATGGCAAGACACACAGGGAGAGACACGAGGAAGTATGAGAGGGACGTGGCAGTGGGGGTGGGATACATGAGTTGGATATGAATGCAGGAGGAGGACATGGAAGACAAATACAGGGGTAGGACATATAGCAAGAGATGCAGGGGAGTTAAAGAGAAGGAAACATACATAAAACACCGAGGCAGGAAATGGAAACACAAAAGGGATATGGTGAAAATGGAGAAGGGGGAGACACACAGATGGACACATAAGAAGGGACGGGGTCACAGGAAATAGGATGACAGAGACAGGAAAGTGAAATGGGAACAAAAACAGACAATTTAGTTAGCCACCTCTGATACCAGTGCCATCCCACCCAATACACAGGGGTTGGAGAGAGCTGCGAAGTGACTGATGTGCTTAAGATTCTGAAACAGGAAAATGAATCCTTTAAAAAACAGAGACAGAGGGGCAGCTAAGTGGTGCAGTGGAGAGTGCCAGTCCTGAATCCAGGAGGAACTGAGTTCAAATCCAGCCTCAGACATTTAACTTCCTAGCTGTGTGACCCTGGGCAAGTCACTTAACCCCAGTTGTCTCAGCTAAATAAATAAATAAATAAATAAACAAATAAATAAATAAATAAATAAATAAATGAAATTAAAAACAACAACAACAACAACAACAACAACAAAACCGAGACAGGAACAGGGTCAAAGGCAAGAAACAGGTCTTAAGAATGAGGAAAAGCTTGTCCCTTTAGCATGGAAGACTGCCTCACCCATACCTCCTTGGATAGCACTCCTCTTGTGCACTTAGTTCCCTGTCTTGGTGTCCACTGGGTGTGAGTGCATAAGAGTGCTCTGTGGGAAGGTTGGGGTGATGCTGGAGTGGGTGCTGGTGAGATCATATGAGACAGGAAATCATACAGGTGTTAGGAGTCAGTATACTCGTGCAGGTCATGATTAAAGAGTTACACAGTGAGAGCTCCAATGGAGGGTGACTGGGGTAGCTACAGGACTCAGTGGGGAACAAAGCAGTGCTCCACAGGGTCACAGGGCTGCTCTGTGAGACATTCGGCATAGGGACACAACAGGAAGGCCAGAGGGATGTTCTATGGAGAATTATAAGGGCCAGTAGGAGTTCCAGGGAGTGCTCAGTGATGGATCCATTGAATACCATTCCAGGGGTGAAGGGGAGAGAAATGTGGTACAGTCCAGGTTGAAAGTTTATTAAACAGCAGACATAGATAGAAGGATGGACAGTGAGTAGCAGGAGGGTGGGAGCAATGGTGGTTTGGCCAGACTCCCCCCATCCCAGCCTGGCTTTTTTTGTGTGCAAGATCAGCAGCTTTGACTCCTCCTGCTCCACCTCCCCATGAGAATGGAAAGAAGATGAGGAAAGGGGAATAGAGGAGGGGGGCCAGGGCCAGGGATTTGGGACTCAGGTCTTAGAGGGAGGTGATGTCGTTGAGGGCGTTGTCCAGCTCTTCACTGATGGCCTTGTACTTCATCTTCTGGGCATAGACCTCATCTGGGGTGTATGGGAGGGCAGGGGTCGGGATGGGAGTGGGGGTCAGGTGTTGATGGAGGGATAGAGAAGGTGAGATAGGGAAGATATGCAGGAAAGGAGGAGAGGAAGAAAATGGGTAGAGGAAAGAGAAAAAAAAATCAAAGTCAGAGCCAGAGAGATACGGACAGACCAGAAAATTGTCTGGAAAATTTGGGTTCTGGTTTAGAAGCCCTCCCTCCTCATCCCCACCCTCAAGTTCTCCACCTTTGGTCCTCCCTTTACTTTCCCCTAAGGGTCTTCTACTCAACTCAAGTAGTGTGCATATGTGTGTGGGGGTGTATGTATGGAGGGAGGGTGTTTTATGGTGTAACCCAATCTCAAAGTCCATTGGTATGGTACACTCACCCTTCTTACTGGTGATCAAGGCCTAGTGGAGAGTCCCATACCACTGGGCTTTAGGACTAGGGTTACAACAGGAAATATGTATTGGGAGCAGGGAGGAAGAAACTTAGATTCTAAATGTTTTTTTTTTAATTGGATGTCCTGCATTATTTAACTTATATTTTAAAATTTCCAGAATAATAAGCAGTCAAAACTCCTTAAGAAATCATTGGCTCCAACCAAGTGCCAACATTGTTGAGCAGAAATGCAGGGGCACTACAATGTGGGGGTTGCTGCTGCCTGAAGGAGGTAGGGCTGGAGCCCAAATATACAAATAGTCCTATTTGTACTATCCTGAGCAGAGATTCTTTCTTGGGGTCTGGGAATTTTTAAAAATCTTTTTGATAATTCTTTCAATTGAATAGTAATCCTATGGATTTTATGTCATGCCTTTAAAAGCATTATTCTAAGCAGGTATTCCACAGTCTTCATCAGACTGCCAAACGGGTACACGACACAGAAAAGGTTAAGCCCTTCATCCCACCTTCCAACAAAGGAACAATGGCCCAGGGCCAGTTCTGGAGTCCAAGGCACCTCAGAGCCACCGAGCCCATTTTAGAGAGGAGAAGCCTCTGACTCCAGATCCAATGCCTTTGCCACTGCACCCTGATGCATCGGTGGAGTAGTAACTGTTAACATTCATTAAATTTTAGTTTCAGTTCTGAGTTAATTAGAGAGTAGTTCCTCTTTTTTTTTTTTTTTTTTTTTTTTTAAACCTGCTTCCAAAGTTTGGGATACACCAGAGGAGAAAAACCTTTGAATCAGAAATAGGATTTTAAAATTTATATGCCATTATAGCTCTCAGGAATCTTCTAGGGATGAGTTCAAACAGGGAAACCGAGGTTCAGTGAGGTAATTTTTCATTTTTCAAGGTCACACAGCCTGTTAGGTTTCCAACTCAAGCCTCTGAACTCCAGTACTCTCTATTAGCTTAGAGTAATTAATCACTAATCACTCCTTAACTTGTAAAGCCTAAGTCAGCAGCTATAAAAAAAGGAAACCCAAGGCCAAAGCTTGTCCTGGGACCAGGAGGCAGGTTTTTGAAAGTTGGAAGGACTCAGAATAAAAAGGAAGGTGAAGGTTTATCTAAATGATGGCTGATAACATGGGGTATCTAAGGTAAGGCTAGTACTAGTGAGTACCTGGACACCTGGATTTATTGAAGTTTTGTTTTTAGTACTTTTCCCTTCGAGTTGAAGTATAGGGATTGGGAAATAGTGTTTCCTCCAAGTGGTTTATTTTTTATAAAGAGGCTTTGTCTTGTATATCTTTACCCCAATGCCTCATCATTGTGAAGGTGACCCTGGATTCTTGCAGGATAAGTCAGTGCCATTTTACGCAAGCTTAAAAAGGATTCCAATGAAACGTAAAGGGTTTTTGGGGGTGATTCCAATCTTTTACCTTCCAGATCATCAATGGTTTTCTCCAGCTTCGCCACAGATCTCTCAGCAAATTCTGCCCGAGTCTCAGCCTTGGGGGGAAAGAGTTGGGGGACAGGGGGTCAAACACTCTGGGGGAGCCCTTCTGTTTTCCTCCCCCTCACTCCCAGATGTGCCACAGGTGGTCTATCACCACATGCAGGGGATGGGGGGGGCTTAGGATGGTGTCATGGGTTGGAGGTAAATAGGAGAGGATTGGGGGGGGGTTGGAGGTCAGGGGAGAGAGGGAACTCTCACCTCCTTCAGTTTATCCCCCAGCAGTTTGATTTCCTCTTCATATTTGTCTTCTTTGGTGGAATACTTTGGGGTAATACAAAAAAGCTCAGCATCTGTCCCGTCTCCTAAAAAGCCCGTTATTCTTCCGCTGACCCTCCACAGCCTATTTCTCTTGTCCCCTTCCCATCGTTCCAGGACACCCATATACTTTCTTAAATGACTCCTGTCTGACTTGAGTCATCCCTTCTCCCTGGGCCCAGTCCTTCTCCAGAGGCAGGCTGTGACTCTGCTGCCCCTGTCCCCCCTCATCGTTATGCTCTTACTTCCTCCAATCCTTAATCTCTCTCGTCCTCTTCCTGTCCCCTCCACCCCCAACTCCCTTCTCTCCTCACCAACCCGTCCTCGCTGCCCGTCCCTGATGCCCTCTCCCGCCCCCTCTACCTTGTCTGCTTGGGCCTCCAAGGATTTCAGGTTGTTGGTAACAATTTTCAGTTCCTCCTCTAGGTCCCCACATTTACTGTACGGGAGTGGGGGTGTGAAGGGCCAGAGGAGACCAATGGGGGGGTGACACAAAGGAGAGTGATGGGGGCCAGGGCGGAGAGAAGAAAAACAGGGAAGGAAGACGAGATCGTGAGGAAGGAGATCCGGGGTAATGGTGATGGAGGAGAGGTCGTGGGAGGAAAGGAGAGAAGGAGAGAAGAACGAGACTGTGAGAGCAAGAGAGCAGACGGCTTGGTCCTAACTCAAGCACCGCCCCCCGGTCCTGATCCCCCCAAGCAGGTGGCAGGTCCAGGAGTGAGCAGTGAGGGAGTGGCAGGGTGCACGGAAAGACTGGGGGGGCTGCCCAGCCAATGCCACAGGCTGCTACCTCCTCCTCCGAGGCTATCAGGGACTTGAGGGCCTGGTCCATGGTTCGGAGCTCTTCTTCCAGCTGCCGGGCCCGGCTGGGGGGCCGTAGTGGGGCAGGGAAGCAGGAGAGTGTATGGGGAGGGGGACAGGACAGAACCTATCATTGAGGGCCCCCAAGCCTGTAATCAGGAATCCCAGCCCCCCCCCATCCCGTATTTGTTCCATCACTCCTGGAGCCCCTCAGAGGTGAGCCCCTCCCTCTGCCCCCATCATCCCCCTTGAATGTCCTTACTTCTGACATCCATCTCCTCCTCACCTCTCTCCTGGCCCCCTCCTCACCTTTCAGCCACCTCCGCTCTCTCCTCTGAGCGCTCCAACTCCCCCTCCAGGATCACCAGCTTCCGGGCCACCTGAAGGTCAGGGTGGGGAAGGTGTAAAAGGATGGAGGTGGGATCCTGGGGAAGAACCGCTGGGCCTGAGGGAGTCCGGCAGGAGCTGGGAGCATCGGGGAGCCTTTACCTCCTCGTATTTTCTGTCCGAGTCCTCAGCAATGTGCTTGGCTTCCTTTAGTTGCATCTCCTGAAGCTCCATTTTCTCCTCGTCCTTCATGGCCCTGTTCTCAATGACCTTCATTCCTCTGAAGAGAGGAGGAGAGAAAAAGAAGGGATAGAGTTGGGAGAGGTCTCTTTGCTTTTCCTCAGGTCAGGGACCCCTCCCCTAAAACGCCCATGGGCCCCAACCTCTCGCTCTCATCCGCTGCTTTCTCTGCTTCCTCCAGCTTCTGAAGAGCCGTGGCCAGACGCTCCTGGGCCCTGTCCAACTCTTCCTCTACCAGCTGGATACGCCGGTTCAGGGAGGCCACATCTGCTTCAGCCTAGGGGAGGTCAGAGGTTATAGGTCATGTCTATGTCCACCTGGGGTCAGGGTCACAGCATCATTCCCAGTCTGGCCAGAAAGAACCCAAGATTTCCATTCCTCAATGCAGGACAACAGCCTCCCTTAAGCTACTGGGAACAGGCAACAGTGGAGTCTGATTTGAGGATACTTAGTTACTCTCCTCATACCATTTACTGTTTCCTCTCCCTCCCCTACTATGGCTTGGATAGTCCTCCCCTCCCTCCCCAGGCCATTGGGGTTAAGTGACTTGCCCAGGGTCACACAGCTAGGAAGTGTTAAGTGTCTGAGAGCAGATTTGAACTCAGGTGCTCCTGACTTCAGGGCTGGTGCTCTATCCACTGGGCCACCTAGCTGCCCCCGGTTGGATATTCTTTATGGACATAGGATTGCTGCTTTGGGGTGAGAATGGGGGTCTTGACATTGAAACCTTCCCTGCTCCTGTGACGGACCCCTCCCCAGTCCGTAAGAAGCCCTCCTTCCCAGGAAATCTTCCAAGCTCCGGAGATCAGGACTTCCATAAATCACTGCAACAGTTTGCACGATACCACTGCGGCAAGATACTTTGTCTCCCTTAAGTAATTTGTAGCCACCAGAATATTTCAACCCACTGTAAAACCCAGACAATCTGAACACTAGGAGGCGGAGGGAGACACACTAAGACAAGGAGGTAGAGAGAAATGCAGATGCTGAGGCAGACAGAAGCTTTGAGTTCCTGTGGTATTGTGAAAGAGAAGAGTAACAGCCCACGTCTCTATAGAGCTTTAAGGTCTACAGATTGCTTTCTTCACAACCCTATGGGTCACGGCTTTTATCTCTATTTTACAGCAAAGAAACAGCCTCAGAACTGCCATCTCAGAGCTTGTAAAAAGTCGGAAGTGGGACTGGAACGTAGGCCCTTGGTCAAAGGGCCAGGAGCCGCCAAGATAGTAACACTGGCGCAGAGACAGAAGCCCAAAATGATGGAGACGCACCAAAATGAGAGATACTGAAACACAGAGATACTGAGATAGAGATAAAGAGGCATTAAAATATCGAGAGAGAAGAGAGACAGGAATGGACAGTGAAATACTGAGTAAAAATAGACGCAAACATACATGGGGGCTAAGTCAGAAAGGATAGGAGAGACAGAGACAGACAGCCTAGGCTAGGCTAGGACAGGGCCCAGCAGGACAGGAAATTCAGGGTCAAAAGGAGGAACAGGCACCAAAAGGTGGCCACTTGGCAGGAAGGACAGGCTGGCTCTCAGGCAATATCAGCCATCCAAGTCCGAATAATATTTAGGTTTCATCTTCTCCTGTAACTGCTGAGAATGGCCAGGACCTGGCCCTTCTCCCTCCAGCTAACTGCCAAGGCCCTGATTGGTTTTTTACTTTCAAAGAGTATAAAATTGGGGTTGATTATCTTTGTTGCTTTATAATCCCTCAATTTGCCCCTTCCTATGACCCCAGTACTCGTGTGAAAGGTGGAGACCCCGAAGCAACTCTCATATCCTCTATCCTTGAAATCTGAAAGTTTTCCTTTCTTCTGCCTCTTCTTCCAAGTCTCTCAAGACCCCTGCTTTCCATATCCCACATTTAATTTGGGGGAGGGGAGTAAACTTGGGGCAAGGAAATGATTCCCAGGGAAAGTATTCTCTGGAAGCAGATACTTTCTTGGAAGGAGACTCTCTTTGAGAAGCCAGGGGGTCCTCAGACCACTATCTATCCCCTAAAACGCATGTGTAACCTTGACTCCATTAGTCTGTTCCGCTGCGCTCCTTCCAGCCCCCCAACATGTCCTCCCAAGGCCCCATCCCCCTTGCCCCAGCTCCTTAGGTTTCCAGGCCAGCCTCCAGTACAGGGTCCAGGGTTATTTATAGGGTGTCAGATGGCTGAGGGGTCGTCCCCCCACCCTCCTACCTCCCCACCCAGCAGCTGCAGGTCAGTCCCTTCCCTAGTGGTCCAAGCTTGATATGGAACCAAGGGCGTAGGCTGGGGGAGGGTTTTGAGAAGTGGTGGAAGGGTATAGGGAATGGAATATTGAGGGACTTCAGGAGATGAATAATTATTAGCAATAAATTTTAAAAATTTTGATAACAGCAATAATAATAGAACTTACAATCTCTGACTCTTAATAATAGTAGTTGACATTAATACAGAGCTTTAAGATTGACAGTATATAATATCTCATTTGATTCTCTAATGAGCTAGCTACTATATTCCCCATTTTACAGATCAGGAAACTGAGGCTCAGAGAGGATGAATGACTTCCCTATGGTCTCAATGCTAATTAAATGTCAAAGGAAAAATTTGAATCGAAGTCTCTCCAAATATAGCTATCCCACACATTTAGCAATGAATAAAAGGATTTTAATGCACTCTGTCTCATCTGATTCCCCCACGACTACCTTCAGAAGAAAGGCTGGGAAGAAGTTATTGTTTTTCACCCATTAGGAAAACTAATTTGTTTTCCTAATTGCAAATTTGTTTCAGTCTCTTAACTCATAACCCAGTGCCTATTCGTTATACTGTGAGGAGGGGAAAGGGAGTCTGGTGGAATGAGCCTGGGACAGGGCTGGCCAAGTTGGCTATGCCGACAGCCGTGGGTCCTGTGTCCCCTTGCCCTGAGCCCTGGCATGGCCATGGAGCTGACAACTTAATGAGGGTAAATGAGGAGGGGAGCACGATCCCACTGTAGGGCAGGGACAGAACCCTAGATCAGTGTCACTGCCCCTGGCATAGGCAGCTAGAGCGGGGGTCAAGGCCAGAGAATTTCTAGTGGCCCCTCAGGGGCTGTCACTCACTCATGTAACTTGACCTCGAATTTGATCCTTTGATCCCTGGTTCACCCACCCCCTTCCTTCCAGTCTCTATCACTGGGTTTGTTCCTATCTCCTTAAACTCCCTTTTTCCTGCCCTCTACCTCCATCCACCCCATATTCCTGTCTTCCTTCCATATTCAAACACATTCTCCACTATAAACTGGAGATTATTTGTGAGTTTATTTCAGACGATTTCAGATGGTCTGTCCAATTGCTCCCTTGCTCTAAGGCAAGCAATCCAAAACAGACTGTGGCTCTTGGGGGAGAGTTTGGGGAGCCCTGGATTCTCTTCTTCCCTAAGACCGACTGACTACAGTCCCTTCTCTTTGCCTGCTTCACAGACATACTCACATCGGTGGCTTTTTTCTCAGCCTGCTCCAGTTTCTCCTGGGCATCTTTCACAGCCTCAGAATACTTTTCCACCTCATCCTCTGTCCCTTTGAGCTTCTTCTGGAGTCCCTGTTGCTCTTCTTCCAGCTGGGAACAGACACATTTGCATCAGGTTGGGTTGGGGCAGCGAGATCAGGGCACAGGAAGGAGTGAGTCTGAGAAGGGTGAAGGTTGTCGGCTTACTGGGTGGAGAGTGGCTTATGGAAGTAAGGGGTACCACAGAGTTCTGGAAAATCTGGATCCTGGATAGTCCGAATCCCCCAATTTGCAAAGGAGGAAACTGAGGCCCAGAGGGTGGCTGGACTTGGCAGAGTGGTGAGAGATGTGGAGAGTGGGGGGAGCCTCGTGACAGCCTGGTGGTGGGCAAAGATTAGAGGCAGGGACAAAGAAGAGGACTCAGGTTTGGGGGTGTTTTCCGCACAGTAGGAAGTCTCGGGTTGTGTGGGGAAAATATGATGGGGGAGCACAAGTTTGGGGGCAGGGGAATGGAGATCTTGGAGACAGGGCCGAGAATGAGTGAATTGTTTCAGGGAAATGAGCAAGCCTGAGGTACTTCTACTTCAAATTTAATGCCACAGTGAAGGGGGTGAAATGATTTGGGGAGTCATTTGGGCTTGAGATGGAGATGGGGATCAGAACTGAAAAGTGAATTGGATGTTTGTGGGGGGAATTAGGAGAGTCTGTGGGGTATCTTGAGAAAACAGGAGAGCGGAAAAATCGGGGCCTCACGCCAAGGGTCCGGGATGCGGAGGGATGAGTTCCAGGGGTGACTTAGTGAGGGTTAGGAGGGGGTTGGGAGTGGCCAGGATGGAGTATTTTGAGAGGGGACTGGGGTCTCGGGACGGGATGAGGTGCCATAAGTTTGGGGCGCACAGTCCGGAGTTTCGGGGCCCCACCTGCTTGCAGCGGTCTTCGGCTTGTTTCTTGTCGGCTTCTGCTTGCTCGGCTCGGTCGATGGCATTCTCTTTATCAAGTTTGAGCATCTGCATCTTCTTCTTGATGGCGTCCATGGCTGCGGCTGGGAGCGGGCTGGAGAAGCTGAGCTGAGAGAAATGGGCTGTACGGACCGGGGTCGGGCGGACGGCCGGCTGTTTGGACCAGGAGGCACTGAGCCGCCCCAGCCCAGAGCCGCCGCCTAAAAGGCGGGGAGGGACCGGGCGGAGCCGGGGACCCGGGACCCTCCCCCACCAGCCGCCCGAACCTTGTAGGGGCAGAAGCAAGATCTGGGCAGAAGGGGGAGGGACAGAGACGAGGTGCGTGTGGGAGGGGGAGGGGGACGCAGGCAGTAGGGGCTTTACTTCTTAGGCCCCTACCGTCCCAGCTGCCCCTCGGGATCACCCCAAACTTCTCTGACACAACCGCCCCCACCCTTAGTCCTTCTCCGGCCCCGCCCACTGTGGGTGAACCGGGCTGGAGCCCTGCCGTCTGAACTGTGACCCTGACCCTCGAGGAGGCCAGAGATGGGGAGAAGTGGCGTCGGGGAGAAGCCCCCGGAACAGGACAGTGTGCTCTGAATATGGGCAGGGGGTCCAGGGGCCTTGGAGGAAAAAGCGCCAGGGGTCCGGGCTGAGTGACACGGGGCAGCTGCGGCCGGAGGCCCCTGGGGCTATTTCGGGGCGTGAGCTCACCGCAGCTGGCGGGGGGCAGTCACTCCCCGCCCCCCACTCCCTTACCCCCGCCCTCAGCTTGCAGCAGTCGCTACCCTTAATTTAGATATTATCGCTAAATCCACCCCGGATAGAATGTCTCCTGGGAGGCTGTCCGGAGCGAGCGGCTCATTGCTAGCCTCCGTCTCTGTGTGCCTCAGTTTCCCCTTAGAGTTTGGCTTTCTGGTGAGAACGAGAGAAGGGCCGCGGCGGGGAACCGAAACCCCAAACCTCGGTTACTTTCTTTGGCCCACCTCTCCTTTTTGGGGGCGGGGAGGGGGTGCCTCTTCCAAGGCCCTTAGGGCGAAACTGAGGACAAGAGGGCTGCGAGGCGCACTCTGGGGGTCCGCGAGCCTGGCGCGTAGTGGGGCTGCGAAGTCCGGCCGGGCAACACACGAGGTGTCCAGCGGGGCAAGTGATCTTGCCCTTCGCGCCCGGACCCCAGGCGGCTGACACTCGCGACGGATCCTTCTTCGAGCGGTCCAGCTTTCCCGGACCTCCCAATTAATGGCCACTCACGCGGGCCCATAGTAGTCCTCCCCTCCCTCTACTCCCTTCCCTTCCCCCTTCTCTCTTTTCCTCCCCTCCTCCCTTGGCACTAGGACACGCCCCTCCCCCCACGTGCCCCGCATTTTTTCCACGCTGCCTCGGACTGCCGGAGCCCTTCACTTCAGTTCGGACTCGGCGACTACCAGGGCCCCACCTCGGGTCTCCGTCCCTGGGGACTACCACAGGATGGGATCGCTCTCACTCTTCTGGTTCCAGGCCCCTCCACCCCCACCCTTCCTCCCTCCTCTTCTCCATCCTCCTCTCTCCAGCTCACTCCCCTTCTGCCCTCCCTCCCATTTTCTCCGCCTCTTCGGCTTCGCAGGCCAACTTTGCTCTGAAATTTCTTTTCGGCCCTTTTTTGGGTTCGTTTTCCGCGGAGAGGCGGGGCCAGGTTAGGGCGGAATGGAGGAGGTGCTAGTACTAGGGAGTCTTCTCTATCCCTTCTCCCCCCAGCTCTTACACTAAAGAAAAGGGAGGTGGGAGCAACCCCTCGGAAAGAGAGGAAGCATTCCCAGGGCTATTGTGGATTGGGGTTGGGGGGGGGGCTTGGTCAGTTGATCTTCCCATGAATTAGGCTAGGAGATCAGGGTCATGGGCTTCAGTGGGAGCCCACTGGGGACCATACTGATCTTGAGTTTCAGAAGTGGGGGCGGGAACTAGAAAAAAGCCGCTTTTATGCTTTTTTAGTCTTGATGGGTGATGAAACAAGAGAGGATAGCGGGGATCAGGAGCAAAGTCGGGAGAAGGTGGCTGGAGAAAGTGCGTTCAGGTCCCGTCCCAGCGCTCTGTGGGAGAAAGAAGACTTTTAGGGTTTGGGGCAGGCGACCTGAGGAGGAGAGAGACATCGAAACCACAAGATTCTACTACCTACCTCTGTAGAGGGGAGCCGAAATGTCCGCTAGCTTACATCCCATCCTGGGGATGAAGGGGGAGGATGTGGCAAGCCAAAGATTCCACGGGTAATGGGATGCTGAGAATCTTGGGTGTAAATCCACAGTGTGAGTAAATAGTTTCTGTATGGAGTCTAGATCGGTTGAGGGGAATAGGAGAAAATGCTGAGATGGCTCATTCTCTGGGAGGTAAATTTCTCAATTATAATTATTGGGACTGATCTGCATAGGAAAGAACTGTCAATCAGAACAAATTAACATCTTCTCTTATATCCGGCCTTCTCCTGCTTTTACTTTGAAAGCCTCCATGCTTAGAATAGACTCCACTTTCCAACCATTCCCAAAGTCATCATGTCATATTCTCCCTTTTCCTTTTCCTTGTCTCCCACCCAGTTTAAAGCAATCCCTCCCCTGAGATCTCTCCTTTAAACTTCTCCTATGTCTATAATTATAAAAAGTTAACGTTTAAACCTTACATCAGTATTTGTGTACCATTCATGTTCCCTTGCCTTCCCCGTTACAATACCTTGATGACAGGAATAAAAGACATTTAGAACTGGAAGACACCTTAAATAACATCTAGTTTAACTTCTTCATTATATAAATAGAAAAGTTAAGTCCAGAATGATAAAGTGAGATTTTCATCACACAGTTAGTGCAGTGTGTACCACTTCTGAGATAGGATTTAAAGTTGGTCTTCCTGATGCTAAATCAGAGAATTGATTGGCTGAGCCTTATCTTTCAACTGAAATTGCCTAATTTAGTGCCTTGTACTTTAAAAAGTGCTTAAAATTATTGAAGAAAACTGAAGAGAGAGTCTAGGAGATTTTTTCTGATTGGGGGCCAGAGGCTAGATAGGATACTTGACCAATATCCCCTTCCTCAAGCTCTTTGTTGCTGCCTTCCCTTCTCCTGTGGGCCTGGGTCATTCCCTCCAAGATGAAGTCCTCAGTCTGCAGAGATCATACTGGTTTCCCTCTATCTCTAATTCACCTCTTTAAATCATTCAGTAGATACTTATTCCACACCTACTATGTGTTATGTGCTGGGGACTACTTCTTGAGGTAGGTGGTGGTACAAGAGGCCCTGGGCCTGTCTAAGGAAAACCTAAGTTCAAACCCAGTCTCAAGCCCTAACTAGCTGGGTGATCCTGGAGGAAACTGTCTGTATCCATTTCCTCACTTGTAAAATGAAATCCTCCTAGGATTGTTGTGAGGATCAAATGAGATATGTTTAAAAAAAAACAAAACACTTAGTTCAGTACCTGACACATAGTAGGTACTGTGTAAATGCTTATTTCCTTCCCCTTTCCATAGATGAACAAGACTTGGTCTACTTCTAAGAAACTTCTTCAGTACTTCTAGTAGGCATTACAGAAAGGAACTATACCAGAAGGCAGTGGGGATTAGGAGGGGAAAAGGATCTGGTTGGGTGTGGAGGTCAAAAATAGCTTCATGGAGGGGGTAACATTTTATTTCAGCCTTGCAGAATGAGCAGGATTCCACAAGTATAGATGAGTTTAAAAAGTTCTGCTAAAGACATGAGGGGGGAAATCCCAAAGAACCAATCTTTAGAAGCTTGAAGAAGTCAAATTCCAAAGATAATGTCAGTGATTTTCAATCTGATCCCATATGACTTTGTCTGGAGTCTGTTCTTGCTCCTGATTTTTAGTGGTGTAAAAACTGCTCTAGAACAACTATACTCCAACAAGGTTTTTCAAATTCATAGGCAGGGGTCCCCAGAAAATGTCTGACTTTCTTTCCTCTAAGTTCTAAGAGTAATGATGAAGCAGTGAAGTTTCTAGTATTGTTGTTCACACACTCCCACCAGCATGCTTTTCATTGTTATCTCAATAATCTTCTTACTACGTACTTACTAAATAATATAATAAAAAAAAGGGTACTAAAAAAATTCAATTCTCTATAAGTTAATGGGGTGGATAGGAAGATTATAAAATATGGTAAAAAAAAAAGTCATTGTAGAAGCTGGGAGTAAATAGTTTGGCCTTTGAAAAATAAGATGTTTGGGGGCAGCTAGGTGGTGCAGTGGATAGAGCACCAGCCTTGAATTCAGGAGGACCAGAGTTCAAATTTGATCTCAGACACTTAACACTTCCAAGCTGTGTGACCCTGGGCAAGTCATTTAATCCCAGCCTAAGGGGAAAAAAAAAAGAGAGAGAAATGAAATGTTTTTGAGTGTGGTAAAGAATTCCTAGGAATGGAGAATAAGGAGTATTCTAACTTCTTGCTTCAAGAGTTAGGGTGAGGAGGAATAGAAGCTTCCACTGAAAACAGGTGTAAAGGAAGAGGCATGCATTTAACTTTCTTCATTCCTAAGCTGCTGAGCTTTGTTAAATCATGCTGACTGGGTCCAATATAAATTCATATTCTATTTGAAGAAAAGCTGGGGCAGGAATGAACTAATGCACTCAAGCACTTGCAACTCTTCTCCTCTTGTGATTTTCCTTTCCAGCCCTATAATATTGACTATGAATCTATTAGACCTGGATTCATATGTTCATAACTTTAGATTCTGGAAGGGTCTTACCACTTAGTATGACACCATCCTTTTCTGAAGAAACTGAGGTTCGGAAAGGTTAAGTGACTTGGCTAGAGTGACACAGCTGATAGGTATCTGAGGCAAAATTTGAACCCTATTCTTTCCAACTCAGAATCTAGAGTTTTTATCCACTAATGCTTAGCTCAATATAGTTTTGGGCAAGTCAAATTAATCTCCTTGGGTTTTAGTTTCCTCAATTATAAAATGAAGAGGTTGGATTGTGTGACTTCTAAGGTCCCTTCTTGTTGTATAGTTCCCATAATTCTTAATCTTCCTTTTAGCCCCAATTCTACCCAACTCACTCTGAGCAAATAACCTGAACTCTCCTTACTGAAACCCCCTAAGACTCCTTTCTCCCCTTTTATTTATTTATTTATTTTTGCCCAGACTGCCTTTAAATTTTTTTCTGATTATTCATGTACGTCCATTACACACACACACACACACACACACACACACACACACACACACACACACACACATTCTTTTAGGAATCATGTTGGGAGAGAAAAATCAGGGGAAAAAAGGGAAAAACCACAATAGAAAAAAAAGAAAATTAAAAAAATTGTGAGCATAGTATGTGTCCATAGTTCCCTCTCTGGCTGCAGATGACATTTTCTGTCCAAAATCTATTGGGATTGCTTTGGATCACTGAACCACTGAGAAGAACCAAGTCCGTCATAGTTGATCATTGCACAATCTTGCTGTTATTGTGTACAACGTATTCTTGCTTCTATTTGTTTCACTCAGTGTCAGTTCGTGTAAATCTTTCCAGGCCTTTCTAAAATCAGCTTGTTCATCATTTTTATAGAATGGTAATATTCCATTACTCTAAGATATCGTAACTTATTCAGCCATTCTCCAACTGATGGGCATCCACTCAGTTTCCATTTTCTTTGCTACTACAAAAAGGGCTGTCACAAACATTTTTGCACAGGTGTGTCCTTTTCCCTCCTTGATATTTTCTTTGGGATACAGACCCATAATGGCATTGTTGGGCCAAAGGGTATGCACAGTTCTATAGTTCTTTGGGCAGAGTTCCAAATCACTCTCCAGAAAGGTTGTCCCAGTTTTCCCACATTCCCTCCAACCCTTCCAACATTTATCATTATCTTTTCCTGTCATCTTAGCCAATCGAAGAGATGTGAGGTGGCAACTCAGAGTTGTTTTAATTTACATTTCTCTAATCAATAGTGATTTAGAGAAATTTTTTCATATGACTATAGATGGCTTTAATTTCATCATCTGAAAATTGTTCATATCCTTTAATCAAATATTTATCAATTGCTCCCCTTTTATCTTGTCCCTTCTACTTTCTTAAACCTGTGCTTTTGATCCTGTTCCCTTTAATCTTCTGGACTATTTCCATTAGTTCCTCTTTTTCTGCAGTGAGCACTGCAGTAGGTGCTTAATAAATAATTATGGATTGACTAATTATTCTCACATCTTTAGTGTCTCCTTCATTCATTTTTTGCCTCAAGATCTACAGGGATCTCCCAAGAAATCAAGGAACTTTCTTAGTTTTCATCATTCTTGATCTTAAGGCAACATCTCTCCCTTTTGGCCACCTCTTCTTTGAAATTCTCTAACTTCTATGAGTATCTTCAATGATCTTCCCTGGTTCCTCTTTTATTTTCTTGTTTCCTGAGCATAGAGAGTCCTTAGGCCATCTTATCTTTTCTCTCTATAGGATTTTACCTAATGGTCTTATTCACCTCCATGGTGTCCCTACATTCTAGACCAGGATTTCCACTTGTCTGCTACACAGCCAAGTATTTCCTTTAGTGGTGTAAATTTAGTATATTGCCAAAAGGAACTTTTAATTTTCCCTTCCTCCAGAAAGTTGTCCTGATAGCTCCTCTTTCTCCAGGCTTTCCCATTTATGCTAATAGCATTATCAGTCTTCCCCTCATTCAGGATAAAAACTTAGGTCCTATTTCCAACTCTTTCTTCCTTCTAATTTCTTACCATTGATTCAATTAGTAAGACTTTTTTTTTTTCAAAGTTTTTCTTTTTCTTCCTAGTATCTAGTACATTGCTTCCATTTTCGGTTCCATTGTTACCACCTTAATTCTAGTTCTTATCATCTTTGCCACAACTATTGTAGTTGTTTCATAACTTCAATTCTACACTTGGTAACCAGATACTTTTATTCTAAAGAATTACTCAGATCATGCCATTCCTTTGTGCTTAAAAAAAAAATCAAAAGTGCTGTATTATTTAACCTAATTAAATAAAACCCTCTAAGTCTGATATACAAGAACCTTCTGTCTGGTATCAATCAACCTGTTTTATTGCACCCTCTACTTTAGTAGTCAGGCTGACATGCTCATTTTAACCTTTTTTTCACTTCTGCCATTCTCTTCCCCCATCTAGAATGGTTGTTTTCTCTCTGATTGAAACTCTTCAATCTTGCAAGGTCCCTCTCAAACGCTATCTCCTCTATGAAACCTTTTATATCCAACCAGATGTGTTTATCCCCTCTCTGAATTCCTAGAAAACTGTATCTCACATTAAAAATGATCTCTTCATTTCTAAATTCAAAGATTATTTTTCAATGTTCATTCTTGATCTCAGCAGAGCTTGTAACATTACCTGCTGTTACTGGGTAATTTTGCCTTCTTGACTTTTGATATAGCATATTCTTTTAATTCTCCCCCTATTCCCCTAATTGCTTTTTCTCTAGATTCTTATATTTACTAAATATTTGGTGGCTATATTGTTCTTAGCCTTATGTTTATTCTGTACACTATCCCTTGGAAATCTCTCCTTAGTCCCATGACTTTGACTACTGAGTTTTTTGTTTTTTTTTTTTTTGCAAATGACACAAAAATTTTATCAGTTTTGGTTCCTACTTCTGAATTTGTTTTAAATCTCCAGGTTTCCAATTATATCCAATTCTATCTAAGAGTCTCAATACTAACTTAAACTCAACATGTCTGAAACAGATTATTTTCTAGATGGCTAAATCGTGTAGTGGATGGAGTCCTGGGTCGCATTCAGGAATACCTGAATTTAAACATGGGTTCAAAAAATTTGTAGCTGTGACTTTGTGCAGATTTAAAACAAAGCCTCAGCCTCAGTTTCCCAAACTATAAAATGGGGATAATAATGGTACCTCAGGGTTTTTGTGAGAATCAGATGAAATATTTGTTAAGCACTTAGCACAGTACCTAGCATACAGTAGACACTTAATACACTTGTTCCCTTCCTTCCTAAACTTCTGATTTCATTATTTCTGCTTGTGGCACTACCAATTACTCCATCTCTCTCTCTCTCTCTTTGAGCTTTAATTAATTTTAATTATTAATGTTCACTCTTCTTGATTCCCATGATCACCTCGGTGTAGGCACTACTACCATTAGCCTAAACTTCTATGTAGTTTCCTAATAGGTCTCATCCTCTCTCATTTTTTATTTTGAAACCAGAATTTTTCTGATATGCAAAACCTAATCATGGCACTCCATTCTGCTTGTCTTCAGTAGTGCAGAATCAAAAATTTAAGAATTGGCAGGGACCTCAGAGGCCATCGACTCCAATGTTATACTTGATCCAGAATTTCCTATATAGCATTTGACAGACATTAGGCTTTTTCTGTTTGAGCCCCTTCAGTTGATCTGTTAAGAGCATTGTCTCCAGTTCCATTGCCATGGACATCACTCACTTTTGAACATGTTCCAACTGACTTCCTGATATGTCGTACCCAAAACTCAATTGGATAATACAGATATAGGAATATAGAAAGTACAGGTCTGTATGTCTTTGGGTCTGAACACTGCATCTGAATTGACAGCTACCTTGAGTTTGCACTTAACGGTATGCTTTCTCCCCCATCCCTTCTCCCCATCCTCAATCTTTTCTGGAGGAGCTACTATTTACCTCTGCCTTTCTCCTATTTGATCTGGCTAATTATTCTAACATGTCAGTATCTTGTTGGGTTTTCACTCTTCTGCTTTGTTTGCTATCCTTCCCAGCACGATGAGCAAATATGCCCATCTATATTCACTAATTTTTGAAAAGTTATAATAGTGTAGGACCAAAGAGACTCCTGGGGCACTCTGTTAGGAATGGCTAGATGGCGTCATGGTGGGCCTAGTTCAAATCTAGCAACTTTACTGTTTGCCTCAGTTTCCTCATTTGTAAAATGAGCTGGAGGAAGAAATGGCAAACCATTCCATTATCATTGGGAAAATCCCAAACAGGGTCACAAAGCAACACCATTGAAAAAGAACTGAATATAGTTCTAACTCCTCTGCCTGAAGGTCCTCCATAATCTGATGTCAAACTACTGTTTCTGCGCTTGCTTCCACCAAACAGGTCTACTCTGACACACTTCAGCCTGTCTTTGCTCACTATTGTGTCTGGTATGCCCTCCCTTTCTACCTGTTTAATTCTTACCATCCCTTTAAAATGCAATTTTCCTTTATAAAGCCTCCCATGATGCCCTGAGTCAGTGATGTCCACTCCACAATTTGGCAATTCTCCCCTCTTTTGCCATATGGTTTGTATTATGGCTAGCTGCTTGTACCTTAATTCCCCTATTAGAGGGTAAGTTTTTGAAGGCTGAGATGGAGTCTTACCTAATTTTTCTATTCCCTCTAACAAAAGTTCTCAAAACTTTGCAATGTGTACTTCCCATTCTCTGCCTCAGTGTTTTTCATGCTTGTCTTTCTCCTGCCACATTACCCAGGGTTTAGGCATCATTTTTTATACAATGCACAAGTTTGCACAGTAAAAGCTGGCTGAGTGCTTTCTGAATAACCAGGGAGATCGGTGTGCCAGAGGTTTGAGAGATCAGAGGCAGATGAAGCCAGTTTGGGTGGTAATGGGCAGCAGAATGGTGAGCAAGGAGAAAACCAAGAAATCCAAAGCCCAGCTGCTTGTCCCCTGGATAAAGTTCATTGAGGACTTGCCCAGGGTCACCCAGCTATTTGAGTGCCAGAGTTGAGATTCTAGCCCAAGTCTTCCTGACAAGTTCAGGATTTTCCCTACGTCATGGCTGCATGATTGTTAAATAGAAGAGCTGGGAGTCACACTTAGTTCCTTCAGCTCCATCTTGGCACTCTCTATCACCCACTTTTCTCAGGTCTAAAAAATTGATGACTTGTTAGAGGTTGTAGACATAGTTGAAGTAGAGGTGATGATATGGAAAGGTAAGGATAGAGAGCACTGGATAGATGCCTGCCCCTGGGAGCACGCAACAAGGCACAGGAGGGGATGGGTATGGGGTATGGCTATGGTGATGGTGGAGGCAGGAAAAATCACAAGATAAAAAGGGTGATAAGCCTTCAGTTTGAATCATCCAGGCTAGGGGTGCCCATGTATGAGGGCAGCTTTCTGGTCCAGTCAACATAACTGAATGCTTAGTCTCTCCCCTCTACAACTAATCCACGCTATCTGGCTGGAGTAGCAGGCTGTCCTGGTGAGGCTGGCTCCAGCTTCCTTGGGCAGAGATTCAGAGAACCAGGTAGGAGTTGGCAGTGGAACGACCTTTATTGGTGGGGATGACCTGTTTTGGGGTAGGTGGGCAGGTGGTGACTCTTACAGCCCCCACACATGGCTAGGATAGAGGGAACAGTATCAAAAAAGGTGAGCGGAGCCAAGGCTGGTGGGGACTGGCTGCGAGCCACTGAGAGCAAGGCTGGGACTGGTGCAGCCCCTGCAGTGCGAGGTGCAGCAGCGTTAATACTCTTGGAGCGAGCGTTAATACTCTGAGAAGGGATAGGCACTTAGGGGACCCCAGGTTTATCTCTAGGGCATGAAGGCACTTGGAAAGGGAAGGGGCAAGGGGACGTGCAGTGAGGCTGGGCAAGGCCCAGCCCCGGGGGAGGGAGGCACTTTGGGAGCGCTGGGGATAGACCCCCTCTTGGAGCAAGAGGCTTTGGGCTGTAGGCAGTCGGATACAGTCTCTGGCCTAGGCCTGTGTTAAATAGAAGTTCTAGCTTTCAATGCTGTCCCTCATCCCGAAGCTCTGAAGGCAGGAACTTGTACTGCTGCTGTCGGATCTGGGCTAGCTTCTTCCGAGCTTCTTCCAGCTCCCGCTCTTTCCGAAGCATCTCCTCTTGGGCTGCAATTATCTGCGGGGAGGAGGAGGAAGAGCTGGCTCAGTGCAGGGGCAGGGGCCACCTTTGGGAACTAACCGTTCTCTCTACTCATCCTCCTCTCAGAGGAAAAAAGCCCCAAGGAAGCTCTTACCTGGGCAATACCTCCAACCATCCTTTCCTTCACCACAACAGTCTCATTCTCTTGGTCTTCAAAGGCTGCAGCCTTCTGTGCTGCCTTCACCAGGTTGTCTGAGGCTCGCTTCACTGCATTGCCAGCCGCCTGGGAGGGGGATGGATCGACATGAGGATGTATCAGAGAGATGGGGTGGTCTTAGAGTAGAAGGGTATACTAGACGCAGATGGGTGGGATCTTTAGGTAATAGTCCAGAACAGTGCAAGCCAAGCAGCTGCTTTTTGCTCCAGCAGGTAAGAAGGGAAGACTTCTCCCTTCTCTCCCACAGGGCTCTCACCTGCAGGCGCTTCATGGCCTCCGAGTCCTGATCAGCCTTGACTTTGCAGGCCACGAGCAGCTGGGCTGTGGAGGCAGCCACCTGCTTGGCAGATGAGATGAGCTTCTCCTGGCTGGCGTGACCCTGCACAGCTGCATTGGCTGCCTCACACAGATTGTTGGTGGCAGCAGCCACCATCCGGGCCTGGGGTGGGCATAGGAACTCAGTCAGATCTAACCCTGCCCACTCATCTCTAGCACCCCATCCTAGAGAATAATTGCTGCCCTCCATCCCCTAAAGCCCCATGCATCCTGGGTACTCACAGCAGAAATGAGGCCCTGAGACCACTGCCCATCATCCAATGCATTGGCTGGGATGGCACCCACCTGTGGGGAGAGAGATATAAAAGGGTGTTTAATGCTCCATTCTGTCCAAGTCAGATGAGGGAAATGGACAATGAAACAAATATATCTAGCCACACTGTGTCCTTCCATGAGAACTTACCTTCCCCTGAGCCACCAATTCCCTCTGGGCAGCAGAGGCTGCCTTCACCAGGGCACTGGTTGCAGCCGCGATGGACTTGGCTGCTTCTAGGATCTGCTCCTCAAAATTCAGAGATTCATCTGCTTCCTGCAGTGGGAAATGATTGAAGTGTATCTGAGAGGACATGAGATGGCTCAAAAAGAGTGTGATGGGACTGGTGGCAGAGGCCAGCGGCATGGGGACACAGGGAAGGACTGACCTTGGGCTTGGCCCGGGGCTTGAGCTGCTCTAGCTTCTTGGCTGCTGCCTCAATGGCCGCTGCAGCTCCCAGGAGTTCATTTTCAGCAATGACCGTGGGGTCCTCAGGATCTACCCATTCTGTTCCTAGAGGAGGAAGAGGATGAGGGCAAAACAACAGAGTGGGGAGTAAACCCAGGCCACTGGGCCACAGATCTGGGCTTTTTGTGGAAAACTTGGTAAGTTGCTGGGCTGGGGATTGGAAGAAAACCCTATTTCCTTCTGGATCTGAGTGGCTCAATGAGCCCCATGGGGGGGGAGGGGCGTAGCACATGCAGAGCTGCAGGGCTGCTTCCCACTCTGACCCTGCATCCTTCCTCACCCTTCATGGCCTCGGCTGCTTGGATGAGCTCAGTGACGGAGCCGGCTACACGCTTGGAATGTCCTGTTAACTGCTGTTTCAGTTCTGGGCTCGGTTTCTGTAGGGTCTGTGGTGGCGATTACATAGGAATTAAACCCCACATCCTGCCCAACCAATTCTCCACCCTCCCACCTTCAGACCCTCCTCACACCCCTCCCCCCATTATTCATCCCCCTAAATCTTTATTCCTCTGTCCACTGACCACCCACCCACCCACACATACACATCATGCCCCCTTCAAGACACACCACAGCAAACCCTCCAACTATCATGCCCTCACATGTCCTCCAGGCAGTGAGGTTAAGAGGCACTCACCGGCTGATAAAGATCAAGAAGAATGAAGAGAAAAGAAATGAGTGAGCACAGTGAAAGAGGAAGAAGAATGTGTATGCAGTGAGGGAGGACAGATGGGGCACGGATGGAGACAGAAGAGAAAGAAGAAAAGGTGACAGTGGTACAGACTCTTGGTCTGTGAGGGCTGTGACATTCAGAAGCCATCAAGAACTCTGTAGATTAGGGCTTGGGAAAAGTCACATAAGTGACTGGGGCTGGCCATGACATTTGAGGGTAGGGGGAAGATGGGAGGGTGGCTCAGGGGGTCCAGTGGAGGGGAGGTGCAGGAGGTGGTCAGAAGCCCAGAAGCTCCTCCCTCACCAGTAGCACATGGTCCAGTAGCTCGAGGTAGCCATTGGCACACTCCCGGCCATAGTGTAGGGCCCGGAGGCGTACTTCAGGGGCCACTTCAGGGTGATAGGCAGCCTCCTGTTTGCCAGGAGAAAAAACAGTCAGCGTCAGGAACATTCCACTGCCAAACCATCTGCTCCCCAACCGGGACACCGTTCTCCCATCAGCACACCTTGCAGGCCCGCAGCATGTCGGCTATGGCTCGGCGGCTCAGGTTGGCTGTGGCAATGACATCTTCCTGCCGACAGGAGTTGCCTGCAGCAACAGCCTTAGCGGTAGCCATGGTGATACCTTTGGTCATTCGTATAAAATCCTCTGGGGTGGAGGTCTTGGCAGGAGGCTCTGGGGAACAGAAAACCTGCACAGAGGACAGTCATGAAAAGTGATGTAACAGTGTCCGGATATTCAAATCCCATGTTCTAGAGATCGAGGAGAGCCCAATGCTAATGAAGCCCAGAGAAGTAAACTGAGATTGAGAAAGTGATTTGTGTCCAAGGTCAGAGTGTCTAGAAAAAAGCCAGGATCGAAGCCAGGCCCTCCAAATCCACTCTTCTTGCCCCTGGATTCTAATGAAGAACCAATGGATCAGTTTTCAGGTCCTCTAGAGTTATTATCGGTGCTGGGCATGTGGATTCATTAATTCATTAAATAACATTTACTGGGCATTAATCAACTAACTAGTATTCAGTAAGCACTTACTCAGTTGCCAGGCCCTATGCTAGGCACCTAAGTGTAAATACAAAGAAGGAAACAATTTCTATTTGAATGATACTTATATTTTGTTCAAACTTAAGCTATGTTGATGAATGGTTCCCATTCATAAGAAAACTATTAAAGTCAATTAAGGAAGAAAAGAAATATATATATATAAAATCTTTTCTTGCCTTTTAAAAAAATGTTCTGAAGTATTCAAAGTCAATTTACAGTTTTATACCTCTAATCTTGAGCATCAGGACCAGAGAACCAAATGCCTATCAGACATGTGCCACAAGAATATATCCAAAGAGGACAGATAGGGTTTAGAAAAGCAGGGGGGTTAGGGGCTGGTGTGGGGAGACTAGTTATAGGATAGTAATAGGAAGAAAACGTTCATAGTTTAGTTTCTACCTGCTCTATTAACTATAAAGGTATTTGATTAATGCTTCAGATGGTCTTTCCTAGTCTCCCTAGTTGTTAGTGCCTTACCCTTTTGAGACTTCTATTATTCTCTACACAATGTAAGCTCCTTGAGAGGGCAGCTATTATTTTTACACCTTCCTTTGTATCCCCAGCAATTAGTACAGTCTGAGTACTATGTACAGGTCAGGAGCAACAGGTGAGGGCATTTCAGGTAGAGAAATAGCCCTTGAAGAGCCTTGATTATGCTCAGAAAATGCTGAAGATGCTATTTGGTTTGGCTGGAGCCTAGGGTCTGTGTAAGGAGTTAGAGGGGAATATGGATCATGTTCAGGGTCTTGAAAAGAAGGATAAAGTGGCTGAACTTGATCTGGTAAGCAATGGAGAGTCAGTGAAAATCTCTAAGCAGGGAAGTAATGTGAGTAATCAGGAGGGTTAATTTAGCAGCTGTGGGTAGGATGAGTCTCAGGGGCTCTTGTGGGGTGGGAAGGAGAAGGAACCAGAGATGTCCTTGCTATTTCAGGCATTGAAGGAATAACAGATTTTTCTGATCTCTTTGGGTAATGAAGTGTGCTCCATTTCAGCCAGTTTTCCAGGTAACTGAAAATGATATCCCTTTATGTGCCCAAACTATTTTTATCTTACCTATTTTTAAAAGAAAATTTAAAAGAAGGCATTGTACCCTTTGGGTACAATGGGGAGATGGGGCCTGGAGTCAAGAAGGCTGGTTAGGGAGTTGACAGAAAAGACTCAGACCAGAGGGCAGTGATGGTTTGAATGGGCTGGGATGTCAGCAGTAAGAATGAATGGGAAGATGGGGATGGATTGAGAGATTTTGAAAGAAGTATCAATAAAACCTGGCAAATGATTATATATGGGGAGAGGGGGTAAGGAAGAGAAGGAGAAAAAGAAATGGGAAGGGCTGGGGATTGGGGAAAGAGAAAGAGAGACAGAGAATCAAATTTGCTGATGCTTTTGAGTTTGGACATTGAGAAGATAGTGGTACAATAAACAAAAATAGGGGAGTCAGAGGAGGAGAGAAGATGACTTCTGAATGTGTTGAGGTTACAACCAGATGTTTATGGCTATGTAGCTCTAGAACTTGGAGAGAAGTTGGTAGAGTGTATGTTCTGGGAAGATCATTGGATGGAGATGAAAGATAAAACCATGGGAGTAGGATGAGATCATCAAGGGAGAGTATGTGCATGTCTACATATGCATGCATGTACATGTGTATGCACATAAACATGTACAAACACATGTATGCATGCATGTATTTATACAGATACACAATATGATATATACAAACATACATATAATCGCATATAAAACTATGAATAACCCAGAACATAACCTTGGGAAATGGAGACAAAGAAAAAACTGGTCAGACCAGAAGCAGCTAAATAGAATCCTGGATTTTATGGAAGCCAAAGGAAAAAGGTTCTAAGCAGGAGAGTCTTGGTCAACAGTGTCATGGATTCTGGATGACAAAGGATGTGAAGCCTGGGCATGGCAGTCAAAAGTCATTTGGGAGAGTGAAATGACAGGGACAGAAACTTAAGAAGTGAATATGGCAGATTCAATCTGATGGTAAAGAAAGGACTGTTAGTATATGCCTAGATCTGGAGGTGGATTTCTGGGGGACTGCATGGGGGCTTGGGATTAATTTAACAAGCCCCAGATCTGCTCACCGCCAGCTCCTGCCGAATGTGTTCTGTTGTAGCTTCCAGAGCCCGGGTGCCTTTGGTGGCCTCGTCTTCCACAGCTTTCACGGTCTTGAGCAGGGACGTCACATTGGTCACCATTACCTGGGGGAGTCAGGCATGGGAGGAGTGTGAGGGTCCTGCCCTTCCTGTCCCTTTCCCTCTCCCACTGCTCTCTCTCCCTATTCACCTTAGCAGAATTCTTCAGCTGCCACACAGCAGGGTCATCTCCCACTTTGCCCGCTGCGGCTTTGGTGGCACTGATGAGGTCACCCAGAGCCTTGGCTACATCCTTAACTGCATTGATCAGGACCACCTGATTGTGGAATGAGACGCTGTGGTTCAGAGCGATAATGGGGGAGTTTGGTCAGGGAAAGGAATGGGATTGGATAGATACCTGGGTCTCAGGGTCCTCAGCACCCAGGCTGGCTGCACCAAGCTTGACTACATCAGCCAAGCGTGTAATGGTGCCCACAGAGGACTGGGCAGCCTGGGCCAGCTTCTCCTGGCTTGCGGCTGCATTCTGTACCAGGACTTTCGTGTCTTCCACCAATGCCTTTGCAGTCTTCAGGATGCCCTCCCTAAGTGGAAAATCAAGGCAAGCCCTGACTCAGTGCTTCCTGTGGCCCTTCCTCTGCTCTGTCCCCATGCCCCCACTCATTCCAGTTCTTACCCCTCCTCTTCTCTTGATTCTCTTATTACGTTGGCTCCTTATTGGTCTATCATCCAAACCACCCTGGCCCCCTCTTTACCCCCAGGTTCTCCTCACCGGTGATCAGCAAAAGTCTCGGCACCCTCACGGTTGAGTGTCCCTGCTGTGGCGAACATGATGGTGGTGTCGAGGTCAGCAATAATGCCAGACACTGCACTGGCTGCTGTGATGCAAGCTTGGGTGCCGCGGTTTCCAGCTTGGAGGGCGGCCAGAACGTGGGAAACCTGAGGGGTTTGGGGAGAGGGCAAGATCATCTGGTTTCTGATGGAGCAACAGACCTACTGCATTGTTAAGGAAGTAAACACAATGCTTGGGAGATTACCTTCTCAGATACACGCCGGGCACACTCCATGAGTTCTTTCCTGGTGTAGGCATCACTGGGGCTACACTGCAAGGCACCTGCCTTTGTGACCAGGGCTGCACAGCCATGGCCCAGCTCCTGCACTCGGTGTTTGATGTGGGCACCGATCTGTGAGCACACGCAAGAGGAGATGTACAGGGAATGCTGAGGAATTTGTATAGAAGTAAAAGGGCACAAATACACAGAGATGCTTGACGAGTCAAAGAACAGTCACAACAGTGAACACAGGGCACAAGCAATGTTTGAGGTTTTGAAAAAAACCAACCATCCCAAACAAGCCATGACTTCTATTTTCCTGGATTTGTTACCTTATAGCCAGAAAATTCTTATATGAGGAAATGTACCAGGCTCATGGGTACACGAATGCAAAGTTCAGTATTAAATGTGGATAGTGGTTGGGGAAGATGAGAATAATGAGATGGAGGGACCATGAGATGAGTCCAAGCTGATTGAACACTAGGTAACAATAGTCATGCACATGTATGCAGAATTTTTTAAAGCTTACCAAGAACTTTTCTCACAATAATCCTTTGAGGAAAAAAGTGAACGGGTCACTCCTCTCCTTTCAGAGAGGTTATATGATTTGCAGTGTCTTATTGTTCACTCCTGTCTCTGTGACCCCATTTGAGGTTTTCTTGGCCAAGACATTGGAGTGGTTTGCCATTTCCATCTCCAGCTCATTTTACAGAGGGGAAACTGAGGCAAACAGAGTGAACTGACTTGCCCAGGGTCACACAGATAGTGAATGTCAGGGGCCACATTTGGACTCAGGTCTTCCTGACTCTAGGCCTGGCACTCTATCCACAGCGCCACCTAGCTGCCAGTCACAGACCACTAAGTATAAGGACTGGGATTCCAATACACTTTTCCAATTGCATCACATTGAGAAAAGAGATGGTGGCTCGGAAAGCAGAAGCAGATTACAAGGGAATGCACAGGCACCCGGAGCTGGCTGGTGCCACCGGGAGTAGATATAAATAAGGGGGGAAAAATACCCTTTCACAGATGCTCAGAAGCTTCTAGAGAGCTTTGTAGGACTGGGAATAGAAGCAAGCAGGACAAAGTAAAAATGTGACCCAGATTTCCTGGGGAAGAAGGGAGAGAAAACCCCAGGGCTCAGAAGGGTGTGGGAAAATGCAAATGTTGCAACAGGAACTCAGAATCAAGAGATTTAAGTGAGATGGGACCCAAGCTAAAACAGGTTATATGATCTCATTTGTCTGGTGGCCTGAGGAGTCTGTGTGTGTCCAAATCAGTTCTTACTTATAGCAAAAAGATCTTCTTATTACCCTGACAATACCTGTGAGTATATAGTCCCCAGAAAAGGGATGGGCAATGCTTTAGAAGAGAGGTGCAAGTCCTTGGGTGGTAGCCAAGGCATGGAGGAAGTCCCAGTCTACTATTTTGGGCTGGGGATAGGGGTGGTAAACGAGATACGTGGAGGGAGTATCATAGAGGAGATTCATGACAGGTGGACACAAAGTGGATAATGTAACAGCGTTTCATAGGCTGGGATCATAAAGGGGAGATCCCATCACTCAGGTTACCCCCATTACCTCCTCATTTTCAGCAGCCATGGCTGCAGGCTTGGCTTGTAGGGCAAGGCGGCCATAATCACTGGTCAGCTGGTTGGCCAGAGGGCCGAGCTCCTCTGGGCTGGTACTTGACTTGGTCACCTGGAAAGAAGGGCAGAGGTCTCAGTAAGGCATTCTTCCTTGCTCCCTCCCCAGGCTCAGCCCCACAGCGTCTCCCACACTCACCATCTCCTGTACGTTGACTGCAATGGCTTTGGCTGTCCGTACCATGGTTGTCTGGTAGTCCACAAAGGAACCATCTGGCTCTCCCATTGGTCCCTCATCAAGCTGGGACAGGGGAGGGAAGGGGAAAAGGGGGTTCAGAGCTTGCTTTTGGATGAGCCAGCAAACTAGTCCAGTGCAAGATAGGTGCACTATACCCCACTAATGTGTGCACCTGGTTAATTGCTTGCGTGATGGAATCCACCATGCCTCCCACCACACCGGCTGCACTGGCTGCCTCGTTGAGTGTGGCCGTCAAGTCTTCCACAGCTTCTGTTACCATTTGTACGGCCTCTTCCAGAGCCTCCTGAGTGTGGGCTGCTTGCTGTTTAGGAATCAGAAAAAAGAAAAACAGTAGTGAGAAGTCCTTCTTCTACTTCCTGGAAGTCTCCCCGGCTTTCCATTTGCCATACCTTGGGATTGCCCCCTGCCTCTTTGGCTGTGTAGAGCAGCTGGAGGGCAGACTCTGCCAGTGTCTTGGTCTGGTCTAACAGTGCCATCTGCTGGGGGTGACTCAGCGTTTTGGAGGCGGCGCCCACAGCAGCCAGGGTGAGAGGTTCAAAGTACTGAGCCATCTGGGACACCTGAAGCATTGTAAGGTGAGAGGTCAGCCTGGGCAGAGAAGATCCCAGGAGCCTTCCCTTAATTCCCCCTTCCCAGGTACCTTGTGACCCAGCTGGGAGGCTTCAGCTCGGGCAGCACTGGCCAGTGGCTCAATGAGGTGGGAGATCTCTTGTACTGCAGTCAGCATCTGAGTGTGCAAGGCCTGGAAAGAGGGACTCTGCAGCGTCAGCACTTACTACTGACCCAGGACAGAGTGACAGAGGGATGATGCTGGAGAGAATCTAGGGCTGAGTCAGGGAAGGAGACACAAGACTAGTTTTTTAGAGCATCTGCTCCTTCAACCCTTAGGTCTATATTGACCTCTTCTATTCTTTTCCTAAACTGGATTCACCCCCTTATCTTGCTACTCCCCCAGCCTCCCAACTTTCTCTTCTCTGGGAGCTATGCTGCTTTTTGACACGCCATATCATGGCCTGCCCTTTGTAACTCTAATGGGATGTGGCCCGCCCTCTTACCTCTTGTGAGATGCCTTCTCGGGGAGCAAGCTGCTGGCTGACAGCAGCAAGGGAGGCCTGGTCCAGATCTCGAAGACAGCTATTCAGGGCTGCAATGGCTGCCTCACACTCCCGCTGACCTGGAGCCTTGTCCCTGGGAAGGCCACATCCTCTTAAGTCAGTTCCCTCATCTCCACATCCACCCAACATGTCACTGTTCTTCAGGGCACCAATGAGGCACCTCCTTTTCTCCCCTCTGTGATCCTACCTCATACTGGTAATGAGCTTCTTTATGGAGTCCGAGACTGTACGAGAGTGTCCAGCCAGTACTGACCAGCGAGGGGGGTCTCGGGGATTGACTGCTAGAGCCCGGGCTGTCTGAATCAGTCCTCCTGCACTCTCTAACATGGTTTTAGCTGAGACCACAATGGGCTCCATGGCAGCTCGACCCTGGGAGGAAGGAGCAGGTGATCAGAGAGGGGGCCCATGGAAAGTAGAAGAGTACCATGCTCAAAGAGGGGAATGAATGCTGGAGGGCCACCTGCCCAGGCCCTCTTCTTCCTCCCCCTTACCTCAGGGCTGATCTGGGCAGGGATGCTAGAGAACTCAGGGTTGGCTGCAAAGGCACTCAGGTTGTCCACAGCCTCCAGCAGAGGGGCTGTGGCTGCTCGGCACTGGGCCCGATTCTCTTCTGTGAAAGCCCCATCCAATGCCTGAGGATTGGGGAGGCAGAGTTTGGGGCATTAGAAACTTAGTGTGCAAAGAAATCTCCCCCATCTTAGATTCTGAGGCAAGGGGGTCTGTGAGAAGGAAGAGTAGAAAAATTAACATACATCAGTATATACAGGTACATAGGAAGAAACAGAGAAAGAAGACTGGGTGGGGACCAAGAGAGGAGAACTAGGGGGACTGTGGCCATGAAAACCTTGATGGTCTTGACAAGGTTGGCAGTGCTGTTGGCCACCTCCTTGGCTGACTGGACAAACTGCCGCTTGGCTGTAGGGTTGGCTGTGCGGGCAGACGCCAGACGGCAGCTGTTACACAGGGCAGAGGTGTGTTTAGCCACAATAGTGGCTGCAGAGAGCACCTAGGGACGCAGACATCCAAGAAAAAGGCACAATGAATCGCAGGATACAATTCAAATTTGGTTGAGATTTTGGAAATAACTGAATCTACCGCCTTCAGTTTACAAAGGAGGAAACTGAACGTTCAGAACTAAGATTTCTTGCCCAAAGTCTCACAGATATTTAGGAGAGCATAAATCAGAACCTGGTCCTCTCTCCTATTTAGTAGATGATGGATAACCCATCGATAATAGGTAATAGGTAAAGCCTTCTCTGTTATGGTGGAAAACAGGCCAGACAACACAAATGGACACCAATCCAAAGGTATTGTGAATAGAGCAGAGGCTGGGGCAGAAGCTGTTGTCTCTTTATCAGCTCCTTTTCCTCCCTGGTGCTACAGATCTTCCTATGCTTGTCCTGTGCTGACCTATTTGTTGTGTGTATGTATATTTAGGACATGACCCTGCTGCCCGCCAACTTTGGGCCTCCTTCCCAAGTTACCTGGGCCTGAGTACAGCCAGGCTCCCCTAGACTCTGACAAGCCATCTGAATTGCCTGGTTGGCTCTGGCGAACTGGGTGGGTTCCACTAACCCCTGCTGTCCTGCTTGGCTATTGGGGTCCGAGATGCCCACGAGGTATGCAGCCTAGGAGAGAAAGGCAAAGAAGGTTGGAGTGAAAGGTAAGGGGACAGGCGTAATTATTATTATTATTTTTTTTTTCCTGAGGCTGGGGTTAAGTGACTTGGCCAGAGTCACACAGTTAGAAAGTGTTAAGTGTGTCTGAGACCACATTTGAACTCGGGTCCTCCTGAATTCAGGGCTGGTGCTCTATCCACTGCTCCACCTAGCTGCCCCCGACAGGCATAATTAATTAACAAACTGTCTCTGGCATCCTTTTCAAACTTTTATAAGATTCCCAGAACAGGAAGGATGAGTGATTTGGCTACAAAAGCCAATCTTCTCCCCCAAGTGAAGCAGTCTAAATGCAGAGAGTGAAAGGTCCAAAGGGAAGCATGTGGCTATCTTTCACACAGAGCCCTTGTTGGGGACATCAAGACCAAGCAGTCTGATAAGAATGGAAATGTAATTAAGAAGCTATTGCCCTGATGTGCTTGCATTTCTTTTCAAATCAGTCTAACTTGTATCCATTTAAATTTGCTTTACAAGCGATAACTACAGATAGTTTTCGCTGTAAATTGTTACTGCTGTAACTTCATTTTGATTTTATTTCATTTTGATGGAACAGATGGTTTGTGAGCTTAGAAACTCTAGGTTATCTTTGTGGCTAGGAGTCATTTGATACATACAGACCCGACCCAAGGGAGTAGTAATACTCTGGAAGAATTCAGAGCTTGGCGACCTTGACAACTCCACTCTTATTGTGATGGCTGGGGAGCAGGTCAGACTGTGAGGGTTTTTTTGTCAGGCCCCAGAGCTTCTGGGCTAGGGATGGGAGTGGAGGGATTCAGAGCAGCAGACTGGGCAGGAGGGATCTTGGCCAGGCAGGGGAGTTTACCTGAGCAGCTGCCTCTGTGAAGCCACACAGGGCTTTGGAGGCTGTGCGGATGGCTTCTCCAAACTCAGGCAGGTTGCTGTTCTTGGCATTTTGGGAAATTCCAGTCATGGCTTCACCTAGAACCTAGAAAACATGTATCAGACCCAACCTTCAGAGAGCAGACTAGGAAGATGCTGACTTTTGGTCCAATCATTCCCCTGGGTCCCTTCCCACATACCTTAGAGTTCTCCATGACGCTATCTAGGCAGCCGAAGTAAGACATATCATTAATGGGCTGGGCTGGGTTTTCCAGGAGCTCTCGTACAGTCTAGAGTGGAGTAGGGAGAGAAAACAAGGGCATGAAAGCCTTAACTTCTTTGACTTGTCCCCCACCTCATCTCCATTTTAACCTATGAGTATCATCAACTTCCTGCACCCCAGACAGCCTTCCCTTTCACACCAACTCCTTGACCTGATGAGTCCTTACCTCCAGTTCCCGAAGGGCATTGTCACACTCTTTTTGCCCTGGTGCTTGCTGGGTACACATGGTGATGAGCTGGTTGATGCTATCGGTCACAGCTCTTGGATGGGGAGAGACAAACACAGAGGTTATTCCCGTATCTCCCCAATCTAGGAATTCCTATCTCACCTCCATCTAATTCAGCCTTTTTGCCTTTTACACTGGATGAACCAAGACTTCTCTAATGAATCTTATTCCTTCTTTCATCCCAAGGGATAAGGCTAGATTTGATCTCCACTCAATTTTCTGTCCTTCCACCAGACTTTAGCTAGATCTAGACTTCTCTGACCTCACCACCCCCCAGGTATAGTCCAGTTCATTCCTCCATACCGGGCAGCTGCAGCCAGCTGACTCTTAAGGTTAGGAGCAGCAGGGTCTGTGGATAAGGCCTTGGCTGCCAGAAGTAGTTTGCTTGATGACATGGAAATGCCCTTCAGGTTGGATACCACTTGGGCCTGGTCCTCTTGGCTCTGTCCAATGATTGAAAGAGAAGAGGGAGTGTCATATTTTCTGGTCTTATCCCTTTCCTTGAGAGAAAGTATATGAGTGTATAAGATGTGTATAGGGGGTTTAAGCTTCTTGTGAAAGTGAGGACCAGGTATACAGACCTAGGGGAGCAGCAGCCTGTGTGCCCCAAAATGCTTCTTCTATTCAGACATTTCTCCCCTAACCTATGGTTAACCAGGTGTCCTGTGTACCCTAGAGGAAACTGTGGTGCCAATGCTGGTATTCTGTTTTCCATACCGGAGCCTGTCCAGCCATCTCCACGCCTGCTTCCAAGAAGGTGTTGAAGTCTTGTCCAAAGCGGCCAGAAGCTCGAGCCAGATCCTGGGGGGTGCCCCTTGAGGCCTGAACCAACTCTGTGGCTGCTTGGTTCAGTCCGGCGGCCGCTTCATTCAATCGGCTTTGAGCTTCTTGAAACGTCCCAGTGCTCGGGGGAAGCTGGAAGGGGAGCCAAAGAATGTAAAAGAGGTAGTTGAGGGACAAAGGGTGGATAGTGAACTGTGGAAGTCTAAAGGAAAAGAACTTGAGGAAAATGAGGATAGAAAGTCAGGGAAATCTGGAAAGAGATGAAACAGGGGCAGAAGGAAGGGGTGATTCCCTGGGCAAATAAAGGAGCCTTGGTGTGCCAGAGGCTTGGGCTGTCAGTCTCTTTCCTCTCCCACCCAATTCCCTTCCTCACTGAGTCACTCAGCAGGCGCTTGCTGGCATCTCCAACGGCTCTCAAGGCATTGTCCACGTCTCGCTGGCCTGGTAGGCAGCTGACACAGCGGTTCAGAGCCTGGGTCACTGCTTTTGCCACCTGGAGGAGGAGACATGGATATTATTGTGGAAATACTCCAGGGGTTCCTCCACTCTGCACAGGAGAGGGGTAGTCAATAGTTTCATCTTGATTGACAGTAGAGCAGGCAAGGAGATCTATAGCAAGAGAAACTGAAGTTAGAGCAATCAAATGGTACTGAAGAAACTGCCCTAAGCTTTGTAGAGAATGAGACTGGGTGACCTTGAAAATGTTACTCTCTAGTGTTTAGCCAAGCACTGGCCATAATTTGACAAAGACCAACAACGTGGATAAACAGGAGTCAGAGAAGCAGTTCATGAGGCTCAGAGACCAGCTCCTCATTAAACAGATTTGAGGAATTGTCCTGTCTGAGTTGAGGCATGGAGGAGGGAAGAGAAGGAAAAAGGGGTGGGGGTGGGAGGACGATGCAGGGGCTGAAGAGGCTCTATTCTCAAAAGGACAGGCCAGTATATGTGTGCCTAAGAGTGGAGTTGGCCAGTGACCTACAGGGAAGGCTACCCTCTCCCTGCACCCGACCTGGGCTAGTCGCTGCTGGCTCTCAGGGTCCCCAGGCCGGCCAGCCGCTTTCTTGGCCTCGTCGATAAGGCTGCTGGCCTTATCCAGGACATCACTGGCTGTGTCAAGCACTGCTGCCTGGACTGCGGGTTCCGATGTCAAGGCTGCAACGCCTCTCGCCGCTTGGGCCAGTGCCCGTAGTCCTCCGGCCACATCTCGTGCTGCAATACCTGAAGGAAGAGGACTGCTGGATCTGTGCCAGAACCCCTGCTTGTACCTCTGCTCTCATGTCTGTGTAGTTCTTTGCTACACCATTTCCAGCACCACTTCCTTAACCACTCCCGTACATATACCTGCATAGTTCTCATTGCCCTGGGCCACCTCCCCAAGGAGCTGAGCAATGGAGGAGCTCACAGCCTTGGTGCTATTCCCCAGGTCCTGTGCACATTTCTCCATCTGGAAGAGAGAAATTGAGAAAACTCAGGAGGCCTCTATGAGGGAAACTAGAGTTACCCTGGGCTGGGGAAAGGACAAGGAAGTTGAAAACAAGATCTAAAATATTTAAGGAGAAGCTGGGGACAATCTGAGAATTCGGGGCTGGAAGTACAATTAAGTTTATGATATACTGGTCCTCACCGTCTCCCCAGGCAGGGGCTTGAGTTTGCCATCTCTAGCTGCTGCCTTTATTTCCTGCAGGTCACGCTCCAGGCTCTGTACCAGGCTCAATGCGGAGTCCATTTCCAGGGGACCACATGCCTCCTGAGCCTGTAAAGGGAAGAACTCTGAGTGAAGGCGGGGGCCATGGTGGGGGTGAGGTTGTCAGACACTGGGGAAGAGCTCCACTAAAGCTTTAGAATCCCGCCCCTGCCTCCAATCCATCTAGCATACCCCCTCACTGTAGCTTCTGGGCTCCCAGCTATTCCTATTTTGTATCCTGCATCATCCCAACATCCCCACCTGAGTCTCTTCTGTTCCCTCCCCCAGCGTGCCTGAATCCCCAAACCATCACACCTTCTGGGCAGCAGTGCGGAGCTCTGCCAGGGCAGTGCCAAGTGTCTTGGCACATTGACTCAGTTGCATGGCTGATGCCTGGTCCTGAATTGTGGGAACTGAAGCCTTTGCCGCTGAGACCATCTTTCCTCCAGGCTGGAGGGAGAAATGGGGGTGAAACCATGAGACTGCAGATACCATCCTTTTAAGGGATGGGGGAGGCAGCAAGGACACTCTCCTCACAAAGGAGAAGGCCTAGTGTGAGGGTACCACCCTTCACTGTTATAGAGGGATAGTACTCCATGATGGACAACACATGGACAGAGCAAGCTTTGAATTGCCTTAAAGGAGAGCCCCCGGTTTTTGAAGGAAGTATACAAGAGGCAGTCCTAAGGAAGTTTTGATTGTAGGGAAACCAGTCTTAAAAAGATTCTGAAGGGGCAAGAGAAAAGGGTTAGTACTTGGCATAGCATGATACAGTGAGGAGAGAAGGCTCCATACCTGTAGGAAGCTCTGGCTGGCAGCAATAAGGGCAAGTTGGGCACTGGGACTATCGGGTTGGGCTTGGCTTCCTCGGACACCCTGTACCAGCAGTGGGATCTGTTCTGCCACAGCCTGAGGGGGGCACAGGAGAATGTCATCCATCTTATCCCCCACTGGATGAGACAGGGTCAGGAAACTCTCCTAACCCCTCATTACAGATAGGGGAATGGAGTGACCACCCTCTGGCCCTTTTTCCTACTCCCTACCCCTCAAAGCTTGCTGAGCTCTCACCTTGCAGCTCTGCACAAGCAAGGGCTGGGGGCCTGCAGGGGCCTTGGGAGCCGAAGCTGCATGCTGGGCAGCTGCAATGGTCTGGGTAGCTGAGGCTGCAGCCTGTTTGGCTGCGTGCTACAGGGAAAAAGCAGTCAGGATCAGTTCCCTCCCATCAGGAGTGATTATGACCCACCTATCTCACAGTGTACCCCTCCCCTCTTGGACCCCTGGTCGGTCCTCTCCAAACACCCCACGGCTTCCTCTCTTCTGACTCCTTCCCTAAGTTCTTTATCACTGTCTTTCCTTATCTTTTGTGCCCAAGCCTTCCTCTTCCTTCCTTCCCATAGTTCCTCTTTTACATCCCTGTGTCCTCCCCCACTCTCTTCCCCGCTGACCTCCAGCCGCTGCACGAGCTTCTTCTTGATGGCATTCTGGGCAGCTGCATTAGTTGCCATGCGCAAGCCTTCTGCTGCCTCCCGAAGCCGCTGCTGTTGCTCCTCACTGTCAGGGTGGGCAGCTGCCCCCTGAGATTTAGGGATAAACAGATTCTCTCCATTACCCTATGCTAATCTGATCACGCATATCTCTACCATTTCAAAACTTGTCTCCTCCATGAAGTCTTCTCTGACTGACTTCACCTCAATCTATCTTTCCTTTGGTATCCTTGAAGAAAAGTCTTGGGGACTCTGCCTGCTTTGGCAAGAGAGGAAAAAAAATCAGGAAACCCAAGGAGATTAAGCTTCTTTGTGTAATCTGAACATGTGTAACCTGAACATCAGGTAATCTTACATCAGTCCCTAGCAACTATAGCAACCCAACACTATCACCTTTAGGTCCTACTAACTTCCATTAAAAAAATTTCTTGAAATCAACAAAAAGACAGAGAGAATATACAGAATGCAATCCCTACTTCCCCAAAGAAGGTAAGAAAGAACATTAGCTCAACCTGCTTTGCACTGCTTCCTCCCTCTCCCCAAACCAAACAGGTATAACTGGGTATGGTGTTTTCAGGACATGTCCTAAAATGACCTTTCTAAGTAAAATGGGAAGGTATCAAGAAAGAGTCATTTCCTGACCCTTGGTTCTGTACGGTTTCTATGACACCACAATCCTATCACCTTGTACTTATGTTGAAAAATGGTGTGTGTGTGTGTGTGTGTGTGTGTGTGTGTGTGTATTTCCAGTCTCATCAGTGATACTGAGTTAGCTGCTTTCAGAGGTGGACAAGATCAGTCAAGTGAGGCAGCCAAGACAGGAAGTGCGAGAAGTTAGGCCTCACTTCATTTACAGTATAAATGAATATAATAAGAATCACTCCAACAGTGAAACTTCTTTGTAATTCTTTGTAACTTTTCTCTTAACCTGTTATTTTTTTTTTACCTCATACTCGTTTCCAGTAACCCCTTTAGAGTTTTCTTTCCCTAATTTTCCCCTCCATTTTTCTATCGTGGGTTATGGGGAATAATAACCCTTAGCAAATCTCGAAAGCCTTGTGTGCCTGTCTCAAACATAGGGGTGAAAAGGAAGCTGAGAAACAGGTTCTTATTCTACAATGGGAATAATAGGGAAACCCAAGAGCAGAAACCATGGGAGGTAGTGACTAAGAGTAAAGATGGGCCAGGCTTGGGAGGAGAAGAAAAGTGTGACTGGGAGTTAGCCTAGTGCTAAAAGTGTCCCTGGGGGTATATGCTGCCTGCGGGTGTAAGATAGCTTCCCTGTGAGCATTTGTGAAACCTTTATAAAATTTCCTCTTCCTTTTTTGTTGGTTTTCTTTACTTATTCCCACAGTCCTCCAGGAAAGTCATTCCCCACTAAGACCTCCACCCCTAAGTCTCTGGCCCAGAGGTGACCTGTTTCCTGAAGGCTATGCCAGCAGAGAATAAATTGTGGCCAAAATGACAGAGCTGGGCAGGCTTCATAACCAGGTCACCCAAACTTGGAGAGGCTCCTTAACAGAAGGGGGGGTCACCACATGATTTTTTTTTTTTTTTTTTTGGCCACAACTCATTAAATTGTCTATTCACACATGGAAGAGGCAGTTAGGTAGCTCAGTGGACAGATGGCTGGGCCTGGAAGACTCCTGAATTTAAATTTGGTTTCAACTTCCTGAAATCTTCCTATCTGTGTGACCCATGGCAAATCACTTAACCTTGTTTGCCTGAGTTTCCTCATCTGTAAAATGAGCTGAAGAAGAAATGGCAAAACTCTAGTGTCTTTGTCAAGAAAGCCCCCAAATGGAGTCATGAAGAGTCAGATCATGACTGAATGACTCAACAACATAAAAGGGCTAAGATCTGTATTGATGGAAAGTATGCTCCCAGATTCTTTCAGTACTAAAGTGAGTATTCTCTTGTTAGGAACAGAGACAGGGATAGGATTTGTGATTTCATTGGAACAGAGGTCTCCCCAGTGAAGAAATTCCTTCTCCAATGCAGGCATCACCACCTCTGTAATTTTAATAGTCTTAAAGAGCTGCCTGGGAGCTTAACTCTCCCTACTCCCCCACATTTAAAACAGGCACTTTGACTTCATTCATGTTACTTTCTATATGGGGAGTGGCAGAAGGAGCCCTAGCCTCCTCATACTATTGGGGCAGGCCCAATTAATCTCTCTGAGCATCCGTTTTTTCACCTGCACAACAAGGACAATAGTCTCTGCATTCCCTTTTTGGGCTGCTGTGAGGGAGCACTTTCTGCACACTGGAATGCTCTTAACTGGTAGGGTCTGTTACTAGGAACTTTAGACCTGAGAGCCATGGCCCTGTCTTGAGGCTGCCTTTTCTTAGCAGGCCTACCTTGGACCAATGGCTGCCTCTCTTCTGTCCTCTATTTTTTTTTATTTTTGAGGTAATTGGAGTTAAGTGACTTACCCAGGGCCACACAACTATCTGTCCTATATTTCCTTTCTGGATCTGGATAAAATTCTATCTACCGGAAATAAACCACCCAGTGGAGCTGCCCATTAGAATCTTGAAGCAATACCTTGGCAGCTTCCACCATCTTTGCTGTGGCATCAGCTAGGATTTTGGCAGCACTGAGCAGTTTTCGTGAATTTTCCAGATCACTCTCTCCCTCAGCATCAGCTTTAATGGCATTGACCAGGTCAGAGGTTGCTTGGGCCAGAATTCGGGCTTGTCGAACCATCTCTCCTGAAAGAGTCAGTGATGTAGTTCAGCATGAGGAGGCTTGAGCCAGGGGACAAAGGGAGAAAGGACTTTCTGGGAAAGTACAGGGGAGAGGAATTAAGGTCACTTAAGTGACCTTCCTGGGGCCATTTTTCCTTCAAGTTTAGGATCCTGAAACAGGTTAAATCCTGAAATTCATTTTGTGAGGAAGAAGGAATCTCAATGGACTCAGGGAGTAGGAAAGGGAAGATATCTGGAAGTCTCCAAAGAAAAAGTCATAAGATTGTAGATTTAGAGCTGAGAAAGACCGAAGGGGTCAACTATTCCAATTCCTTCATTTTTAGGTAGTCCCTCTCACAGTCGGGAGAGGAAAATTCTGAGAAGCTATATGGGAATATTGTGAAGTAGAATAAGAGAGAGAGGTTATTAAAGATCTTCAGAGGGCACCTATTAAGGATAACTGGGAACAGAGGAGTTAAGTTCTTTTCTTAAGGATCTCTGTGTGTGCCTTAAACCAGAAGAGGTCTTATTGGGAATGTTTGGAGAGGGTCCTTAGCGGGGATCTTAGGAAACAAGTTTTCTGGCGTTCTATGGAAGTGTCTCTCAGGAAAAGGGAGTCTTAAGGAAAGGTTATTTTTACTCAGTAAAGATCTAAGGATCGAGGTAATGCCATGGATGTTCTCACCAGCATCACCCATGGAGCTAAAGATGTTCTCCGTGACAGTGAGGATGGTATCCGTGGCTTGATCATAGCGTCCAGCAGGGCGCCCTCCTGTGGCATGGGCTCTTACGTGCTGTAGCAGCTCATTCAAGGCCTGGGTTACAGCTGTAGCTGCTGCTCCCACACCCCGAAGCAGCGAGCCATCTTCTGTGGCTGCTTGGGATGCTGTCACACAGCCCTCCACAGCCTTAGCCACCAACCGCCCGGCCTCCACCAGCTGCTCCTGGCACACAGGTGAACTGATTGTGGGTGCCACCACCTACAGATAGAATGGGCATCAGGATCATTGGCTGAAGGAAGGAATGTTAATCGTGGAAACTCTAAGGTGTGCTTGAAGAAGGTGGGTGTGGAGTGAGGGGATGATGGCAGCAGGGAATTAGGAGGGCATAGAGAGATAGTGGGACCACCTGAAAGAACCACAAAGAGGATGGGAAAAGGGGAAGTCATTTAATAGGGTCGAGTCCTTGGTATGAAAGACAGCATTACAACCTGCCCCATCTTGCACCTGACAGTGATCTTTTGGACTCACCTTGGTACAAGCCACAAGCTGGGATGTGGACAGGGCACACTGTGTAGCTGCAGCAATAACCTGAGTCTGCAATCCTGAGTCCTCTGTCCGTTGGGCAACACTCTTGGCCTTAAGGACCAGTGCAGCCGCAGCACTGGCCACTGCTTTGGCCAGCTGCATCAGCATGTCCTATGGGGAAATAGTAATTAGCATGGTCCTACCTAATCCCCTTGACCCCATGACTCCAAGGCACCCAAGGTAGAAGTTGATCGATGTCCCTGTTGACCCTGATCATAAAATAGTTTGCAGAAACCACCACCAGCCACCAGAGCATCCTCTAAAGCAAATCTGTACAGCAGGTCAGAACCCATACAAAGAGGAGTACCCCCAGCAGGGAGATAAAAGCTTCTAACATTAGAAGACCCCAAACCAAAGGGAAAGATGTTTGAGGCGGATACACTCGGACAGTGATGGGAACAGGGACAAGTGTTCCATACATGCATGGGGTGAAGAGAGGTATTGCTCCTGCTTTTAACCCTTCTTTCACTTATTTGAAGGGGCAAAGCCCCATTTGTTTTCCTCTATTATTCCATTTCTCTTCCTCCCTAATTCCTGTGCTCAGTTCCTCTCATCTCCCATTATTCTGCCCTTTCCTCTTCTTCCCACCAGGAAAATGGGGGGGAAGGAGCAAGGAGTATAAGTCGAGTGTATACGGCTCAGGAAGGACAGAGATGAGAAGGCCCAGGTTAGGGGGCCATTACCGTGGGGGGGTCAGGGGGCAATCGAACCCCAGACCCTCTGGGCGCAAACATCTGCATGGGAAATTGGGGAAAAAAGGTCAGCTGGAGAAATAAGTGTGGAGGTGGGTTAGGTCTAAAGGGTAGGTGGGGTGGAGGTTAAAGCTGCCCCCAATGATGGGGACAAAACAAGAGGATTGCAGGTGGGAAGGATAGGGACTAAGTTCATTTGCATTTTAAGGGCTGAATTCTGGGGCCAGAAAGCAGGTATCAGGGGCTCATTCATCAGAAGCAGGATTGGGATTCAGGGGCATAAGGGACAATCTCCTAGGTAGGGACTAAGGGTGGTATTCATAGAGTTTGGTGTAACCTACCTGGAAGTGTGGGTCAGTGTCACTCTCTCCAATTTGCTGCAGAAGCTCTCCACTGGCCTGTCCCACATTTCCAGCAGCCTGTAGCAGGTTCTGACGAGGCTGAGGAAACCAGGCACTAGTCAGCTGCCACCCACATTCTGTCCAAAACATGGTCACCAAACCCAGTCCTATGTCCCATATCCAAATAGCCTGTTCCTCCCTTCCTCATAATCTCGAATCCTTTATTAACCATGGAAGTAGCTAACTAGGTAAATACCAATTCAGATATGACTACAAGCCTATGACCTGTCTAATGCCACCCAACCTTTCCAGTCCCTGACCTCAGCACTGGCTGGCTGGGCACTTCGCAGCAGTTCTGACACAGCCCCTGCCAGGCCTTTGGCCGCCTGTAGCAGGGGCCGCCCACTTCCCCCCTCATCTTCCAGCAGAGCAGCTAGCATCTTTACACCACGGGACATCTCAGTCAAGTTGGAAGAGATTGTAGTCACTGCACAGCCCACAGCTGTGTAGTCAGTCTCTGCAGGATCTCCTAGGGGCAAAAAAGAACGTGTGTCAGGGACAGAATACTACTCAGCAAACTGACAGGGAGGGGCTGAAGTCGCAAACACAGTAAAATTTGCCCTTCTTCATCCCCAGCTATATTCTATCACATATTCAAGCAGGACCAAAAATCCTTGACCATTGTACCTGCGGTCAGGTTCACTACAGAGGCAGTTCCGGCTGTGATGGCATCCACTTGAGAGTGGATCTCATGTTTTGATTCATCCATCTTGTTTTTACGCCAGGCCTTGGATGCCTGAGCAAGAGTATGAGAGAAAGAAACACTTTTGGTCCCAAGCTCCATTGCTAGAATTTGAGTGTGCCCACCTTCTGTGCCCAAGTCCTTCCCCACACTCACAGCATCCTGGCCAAGTGGAGGAAGAGTCTCAAAGTCGTCCAAGGTGGCCTGGGCAGCCTGCACAGCCTGCATGCTGGAGTTGATGGTACCAGTGAGCGCCTGTTGGGCTGAAGTCTAAGAGGCAAGAGAAAGGATGGACAAAAAAGATATGGAAGAAAAGCAAGGAAGACAAGGAAGAGATGGGGAGAAAGGCCACAAGAAGTACAACAGGGAGATAGGAAAAAGGTCTGGAGACATGGGGCTCTTACCAAGGGGGGCATGTGCCCACGGTGCATCTGGCCACTAGTGATCTGCTGCTGAGCAGGTGGCATGCTGCCCACTTGGAAGTTCTCAGGGCCAGAAGCTCCAGAGCGCATGATAGCAGGCAGGGCCACAGAACCATGCTCCACCCTTCCTACCCGGTTATATTGCTGTTGCAGGACTGTGGACCTGAAAAGTTGGTGAAGGGAGACATCATAAACTTTTGATTGACATCTCATACCACATACCAATACAACTAAGGAGGAGACATGATCTAAAACTTGGAAAATATTTTTCCTTCTTCCAAATTTTACTGTTATTATATAACTTGAGACTGGAGCTGAGACTTAAGTGCTACAGAGTTTCTCATACTCTGTATCACCCATTGTGTCTCCCTCTTGGTTACACTTCCACTTGGTTATATTTGGGCTGAAACTTAGGGAAACAAGTTGGAGAAAATATCAGGTAAGATACACAGGCTCCTCCTGCCCCTACCCTCAGCTGACAAGTCTTCTCCCTGAAGCCTGCACCGGCATTACAGAAGGAGCTCATATGTCAGGAGGGTATCAGCTTAGAGAACTTCTAAGTCCAACTCTCAATTACTATGATCCTAGAGACCAACTTTCCAGGAGTATTATAAATATAGGCCCTTCCCACTTTGACAAATGGGGTTTCTCTCCCAAATGCCCCTCCCACTGCATACTTCTTGGGAGATACCGAGTCCTCCAACATGGTAGATTCTTCATCTCCTTCCAGGCCAAAGTGATCCTTGCTTTTCTTCTGCAGGGAGAAAGCAGCCCCAGGGAAGAAAAAGGTCAGGTGAGGAAGGGGAAAGGGCAAGGAAATAGGGAGCTTCTTTTCTAGACCCAACCAGTCTGATTCCTTAAGATCCTGGGCTTTTCTTGCCTTCTAGATGGAGGCAGAAGATTCAGGTTTGTGGATATAAGAGTATGAGGTCTTCACCTTTTTAAGGATGATATCAATATAACCAGCGATGAGCTGAGCAATCTGCTCTCCTTCTGTTGTTTGCACTGAGTAGTAGCCATCCTGGTAATCTCCAAAATCCTGGGGGCAGAATGTGGGTGGTTCAGGAGAAGCCCTGGGTATATACAAAGTAGGAGAAGACAGGGTGGGGGGGTCCTCCAATCCTCAGACTTAGCTGGGATGTGTGCACCTCTCGTGCACTGGGAGCACTCACTTCTTCATTCCCTTGAGCTCACACACATTCACTGTGTGAGTGCTGTCTTTTAGTCTAAATGTCCTGCCTCTTGTTAGGGTGACAAAGGCTGAACTTGACAACCCATGACCTCAAGTCTCTTCACTGGGGCTGCGCTTTAGAGCTGTTATCTACCCAGACAGGGACATGTCCAATATGACTGTCTTCTTCTTGGTTCCCCCCCTCCCCAATCCCCCTGGGGTTTTCTTCTGTGAGTCACCACAGATTTCCTCTATCCTCAAATGGCCCCTCACCAGAGTGAAGCTTTTTGGGGAGGCAGCCCAGCGCTTGATATTGGTAAGATTCCACTCCTGGATCACCTCCTTGGTCTTCTCATCCACTCTCATTACACATTCTTTGGTGATACCCAGTAACCGAGGAACCAGCTTGTTCTTACCCTTCATTTTCTCCTGTCAAAGATCAGAAGGACAAGCAAGAAGTCACATGCAGAGCTGGGAAGAAATTGTAAGGTGGAGACAGAGAGGCAAAGGAAAGGGTAGAAAGCCAAGGTGGGGAAGAGTAAAAGGAAGAGGCTCTGTAGAGAGCAATCTTTGTTAGATTAGAGTTGAGAGGGAGGCAAATAAAAAATAGGGAGTTTCCAGGGGTTAAGGCAGATAGGAAAGAGTGAGAAGTTAGTCAGGCAATGGAAAGGGATGTTCAGAACTGACCTTGACCAGGAAGAAGGAAACACCGTATGTCTTGAGGGAGCGGGCAAGCTTCACATAACGCACCTTCGCTTCAATCTCACTCATCTGCCCGCAATTCTTGTGGGCCTAGGGGCATGGGGAAATGAGGGGTGATGGCACAAGGGAAGAGTTGGAAGGTTCACAGAGAGAAATGAAATAAGAGGGAAGGATGATTTAGGGAATAGGGAAGGGATTGATGGAATGGATGGGAAGGATTAGAGGTAATGAAGACAATGGGATGGAGTCCAGGAATGACAGAAATGTAATAGAGACATATGGGATGTCGAGGAGATTGAATGGTCAGGGAGCCTAGGTGTGTTATGTAGTGATGGACAGAATATGTATGTGGGGGCACATTTAGGGAGTAGGGGAAGGGGTTATGCAGGGACAACAGATAAGAGGGAAACAGTAAACCTGAGGGGATAGAAAGAAGGCCTGAATGGGTAGTCTCATGAGGTATTAATTACACTACTACCTTCCATCAGTACAGTGTTTTATACTCTTCAAAATGCTTTCCCTTACATTATCTCTTTTGATCTTCTAACCATCTCATATAGGGCAAGTGTTATTAACTTCATTTTATAGATGGGAAATTGAGATACTGACAAATTAAGTACCTAAGATCCCAGGGTGGACCTGGAAGTGGAAGTCTAGGTCTGCTACCTCCTAAAGCAACAAGGCCCAGAAGGGAGTTCAGTGGAGGTGTGTGTGTGTGTGGGGGGGCAATTAGGCCTTTCCTCATAGTCCTCCCCTCTTACCTGGAATATCTTTCGTTCTCCTTTCTGCTTCACATATTCCTTGGGCAAGAAATCTTTCAGGCTACAATAGAAAAGGTGGAGATAGCACCTGATTATCACCAAACCAATTTCAGGGTTCAGTGTGTGGGAAGAAGAAAGAGAACTCAAGATGGAGACTTCCTTTGCAAGGGAAAGGGAACCCAAAAATAAAAGCAAAGAGTGGTTGGACAGGACTCATGAGTAAGGGGTTGGAGAGTATAGTAGAATTGAGAGAAAATATGTCTAGTTCCATTTACATTCAAGTAAACCCCTCACTACCACTCTGAAGTCTCATAATAAAGTAGAGATGATTGAAATTTCTGGAATCCTTGTCAGCAGAATGAAAACTTTGGGGAGTCCTGGGAAGCTGGAAATACTTCAAGTAGGAGCCCTGCAGAGAACTGTGTGTATGTTTGGGCTAAACTAAGCTAAACTAGATTGTTGAAAGTCTCATTGTCAAAGTGTTGGCCACCAAGGAGTGAAATTTTTTTTTTTTTTTTTTTTTTTAGCCACAGCAATTCATTAACAGCATCTACTTGAGTGTAAAAATGATTATAATCTACACAGGTAGAATGAACACCCACAATGATTAAACTAGAAATCCTTCAATTATTGTAGCATTAGAGAACTTGCATTAAAAATAACTTGTATTATGAAACTAAGACATTTCATAACTTTCTCTGGACTTGTTATTTTTTTCTCATCTGTTTCCAACTGGGCCCTCACAGTAGCATGGTAATCCTTTTATTTTTCTTAATAGATTCTGTTTCCTCTCACCACAGTGGTTGTTCCAAAACTTCTTTTCTCTTTTCAAGCCCTCTGCTCTCAGGTGACTCACTTGCTTCCTACTTTACCAAAAAATCTAAGGTCATTAACTACCAGCATTTTTCTCAGCTTGCAAATCTTTAATATAATCTATTTCTTCCTATATTCCAGTCTCTGAAGAAACAACTGTCATACTCGCTTTTTTCTAATCTTCAGTCTGTTCCCAACTACTTGTTCCCCCCAAATCGTCTATAAACATACTTAGGTCTTCATCCTTCTTAAAAATCTTTTATAGGCCCTATGCTACCCAAAACTATTGTTCGAAATATCCTTCGTGTTTTCTCAGTCCCACTCTTAGAAAAACCTGTCCACATTTGCTATCTCTAATCCTTTCCTTGCAATCTTTTCTAAATTCTCTGCAATCTGGCTTCTGACTGAATTTATCACCTGAAATTCTTCTCTTTAGTACCAATAATTCTTTTATTGTCAAACATAATGACATTTTCTCAATTTTCATACCCTTTAATTTCTCTGCAGTGCCTGTTACTGCAGACTCCTCTTCCTCCTAATCCTATTTAACCTTTAGGTTTCCATGGCACTGATCTCTCTTGACTCTCCTCTTACATGTCTGATTGTGCCTCAGTTTCTTTTGCTAAATCATCAACCATATTGGATCCCTAGCTGGGGAAGTTTCCCCAGGCTCTGTCCTAGCTTCTTTGGCCTCACATTAGCTCCCATATGGTAACCTATCTCTAGAAAGATGACTCTCAGTTCTATATCTCTAGTCTTGAACATCAGTACCAGAGAACCAAATGCCTATCAGACATGTCAAACTATATGCCCTCTAGATATCTTAAACACAATATTTTCAAAAAAGAATTTATTATATTTTCCCACAAACTCACTTCCCTTTTGAACTTTCCTTTTCTACTGAAGGTACTATCATGCTTCCAAACACCAGTTACAATCTTGATGTGACATTCTCTTCTCACCCCACATATTCAATTAGCTTCCAAAGATTGTCATTTCAGTCTCTATTAACATCTTTCCCATGACTTCTCTCTCATCTCATCACCTATTGCCTAGACAATTGCAATAGCATCCTATTTATTTGTGCTTTGTGGAATCTTTCAGCATTATAATCCATTATAATTCCCTATAGTCAAAGCGATTTTCCTAAAGCACAGGTCTGACCATATCACCCTCCTACTCAGTAAACTAATGGTTCCTTGACACTTCTAATAACAATTTCTCTATTTTGGATTTAAAAATCTTCACAACATAGTTTTATTCTACCTTTTAGACTTATAATTTATTAGTCTTCTCATCTTTTGTGGCTTATCTAAATAGCCTTCACACTGAGCCTCATAAACTACATCTACCGCTCTCTAACAATGCAATTTGCTGATCATCATATTTAGAACTCATTCCATCCTTCCTCTGCCTCTTGGAATCTCTGATTTTCTTTAAGACTTGGCTCAGTAGCTTCTTCTGCATAAGACCTTTCCTTCTGTCTCTAGATGCTAGTGCTTCTCTTCTACTGTTATCTTGTAAATGTTTTATATTCACTGTATATACACAATACATGTGCATACTGTCTGTCTTGTTTGAATGTGGGCTTACTGAGGGCTGAGATTATTTGTCTTTTTCAATTTATCCCAGTACCTGAGCATAGAAGAGGCACTTAATCAGTTCCTGATGGTTGACTGATTCCCTATAGTTACTATAGTTATATTATCTTGAAAGGATTATAAGTAAGGAAAAGGATGGGAGATCCAATTTCCTTTCTTCAGGCATCTCCCAAAGAAATTGTATTTGGAAGCCCCTGCTGATAGCTGCTAAAAAGTAAGCAAGAAAGCCAATCTCTGGGCCCAAGGAGAGAAGAAAGGGTATAAAAGGGAGGGCAAACTATGATTAAGAATCATTGTTGGTGGGGAGGGGACTACCTAACATCAGAGTAAGGAGTACAGATCACTTACTCAAGGAAGCCAGGCTTATGCTTCTGCTCATTGTGAGGTCCAAATTGAATTTGGCACTGGAAGCCAGCAAACTCACAGGCTTTGTCAAAAGATACAGGATGGGAACCATTCAAGATGTCATCTCGTGCCTGTAGAATACAACAGGGCATTCAGATTGGTCCTAGGTTAGAGGACATTAACATGCTTTTCTATATAATACCACTGCTATTTTTGCATCCCCTTCCCTACCAGCTGTGTCCCCATTTTTTTAATTATAGCTTTTTATTTACAAGATATATGCATGGGTAATTTTTTTAGCATTGACAATTGCAAAATCTTTTGTTCCAACTTTTCTTCTCCTTCCCCCCACCTCCTCCCCCAGATGGCAGATAGACCAATACATGTTAAATATGTTAAAGTATATGTTTAATACAATATATGTATATATATCCATACAGTTAATTTGCTGCACAAGAAGAATTGGTATTTCCCCATTTTTATACCTGCACATAGAGGAGATTCAGCTGTACAGGGTCCCGGGAGTCCACATTTTGATCTGAGTAGAAAAATTTTCTTCGAAGGAGTAATGTTTCATGCTCTTCAACACCTTGCTCCCTCAGTGTCCGTCCATGGTCCAGCCAGTTCACTGGAGTAAAAAGATACCCCTTTTTTAGTAGTGAGACCTATGATAACCATTAGAACCCTTACTGAAAGGGTGCTCTTATGTATGGCCCCTGCCCTACTGATCCAGCTGTCTTCTCCTATCTAAAAGCTGCCTCTTCCTTTACTGTTCCAGATGTCCCTTCCCTACCTGTACAGGTACTCCTCACATATTGCTCTAGGAGTTCCTCTCCTACAGCTCCAGGGGTCCCTTCCCTATTGCCCCAGTATTCCCCCCCCCTCCACTGCCCCAGAAGCCTCTTCCCCTACTGCTCACACTCATCATCTGTGTGTAGCTTTTGCTTCAGCTTCTCCATTTTCTTCTCATCCCGCAACAGTGTCTTATCCTTCCGAAGTGTCCCTGTCACCTCCTCTTTTTTCTCCTCCAGGAGTTCTCGAACCAGGGAATATTCCTCGTGATTGGTGATACCTGGGCAATGGTGTGTTCAGAGGGGTAAGGCAGGGGCTGTGGGGATAGCAAGTGGCTGGCTACTGTTAATCAGCTTCCCCCTATCACCCTCATACCAATGCGGGCACAGATGGTCATGAGCATGTCAGTGACTGTCTTAGAATCATCCACCATGATGGTCTTTACAGCTCCATCCAGCATTCTGATCTTTAGGGGCCGTTGCTTCTTTCTATACTCCATGGTGTCCTAGGTGGAGGCAGAAAGGAAGGCAGCATCTTAGGCTGGTGGATAGTGTGTTGGGGAGCAGGGAGGAGACAACTTTTTGGTTGTTTCAGTATCCAAAAATGTGAGAATCAGTTTGTACAAAGGGAACTGATGAGGCAATGAGTGATCACAGATTGAAACAGAGAGCTGTGCTCTTCAAAGAGTTGTGCTCCTCACATATGGAGGTAGTCATAGTCTGATTCTGGTCAGGTCTGCAGTGGTCAGAAGAACTAGAGATAGGGTTGTAGAGTTGTAAAGAGAAAGGTCTGAAGATTAGAAATACTCACTCCATTTCGAAGCATGTAGTAATCCAGGGCTTTTCCAGCCTCTAGCCAGATGCCCTTTTTGGGGTCATCATCCGATAGAAACAGCCCAAAGTCATTGGCTGGAAGAGAACAGTTGTTAATCCAAGCCAGATTTACCTAGAATTTCCCACCTTTCACCCTTACACACAAGCTGGTCCTACAACACAGAAAGTTCCGTAGCATACTACAGACCCCTGTCTATGGTGTGGTTCACTCACTGCCCCAGTAGACATCACAATCCAAAACTAGAAGTAGAACAATAGTTTAATCAGGGAAAGGAGGGCTCAATCCCTTCCTGCTTAATCAGGAAACCAACTGGAAAGGGACTACATGGTATTAGTAGAAGGAGAGCTTTGTATAAATTTGTCCCAGCATTTAGCCCAATGTCCCTGCTTTTCTCCATCTAGGACCTAGAAACTTACGAGGGCCAGCTAGGGCTTCTGGGATACGCTCTCTGATGATTCGGCAAGCATCATACACCATGGTAGATGGCTCAAACTGCATTGTCTTCACGACATTCCCAATGCTGATTTTCAGCGACAGGGCAACCATGTTGGCCGCTTCTCTTCTTTCTGGCTACACCTGCTGGGTGGTAATGGGATGTTAGCTTCATGGGAAAGACAATGGGGGTGGTAGAAAGGTAATAATAGGAAAGGTGATCAGGCAAGATAGGGAGTCTGTTTTAAAACAAACAAAAAGGGCAGCTAGGTGGTGCAGTGGATACAGCACTAGTCCTGAAGTCAGGAGGACCCGAGTTCAAATCTGCCCTCAGATACTTAACACTTCCTAGCTGTGTAACCCTGGGAAAGTCACTTAATCCCAACTGCCTCAGCAAAAACAACAATAACAATAAAGCCAAAAACCAACCTAACTCCAAATAAATAATCCAACTCTAAAAACTGTTCCTAGCTTTAAGATACTCCACAAAGAGAAGCCAGCTTGGACACTGTTGCTCACTGTTTTGAGAGTTGAGTCCCCAACATCTAGAGCCCTTAAGAATTTTTCAGTTTATCTATTTTTCCCCTCATGTCTTTCTCGCTTTAGTTTTTGTTTTCCATTCCCTGCCTTTTGTTTCTCTCTCCTCTGTTAATATTTTTCCTTCTTTTCTCTCTTACATGGATGAAGGCCATTATCTTTCTTTTGAGGCCACTTCCATGAAGCTGTGGAGGAGTGTAAAAGTCAAGAAGCTGAATAGTTTAGTCCATTGGCTTCAGAGATTATTTTTTAAGCCAACTGACAGATAACTTGTCACCTGCTTCTGGGGTGCCCTCGTGTTCCCCCCCTCAACTCACTGTCGGCACTTCTATTCTCTCCCAAATTTCTAATCCACTCCTCTCATTATTTTCTTTTCTTAAAGCTCTCAGGATGGTGAGCAGCTCTGTAGACTCCTGGGGAATCAAATGTGATATATGATCTTATCCATGTTTAAGTCCTTGCTTGTAGTTCACTTTAAAATGGCCCACTGTTATAACTGTATCTTTATCTTCTACCTAACTTGATTCCTCCAAACTTTCTGTATCCCCTTTTCCTTGATATCTTCCCCTTTTTCTAATAGTTTGGTTCAGCAGGTCATTGGTATCAAGAGGCAGGTAGCACAGAGCTTTTTCATTACAGCAGAATTTTCCTGGCAGCCACTGACATCACCAAATGCTGTATACTGATTGGCTGTCTCACAGCCAAAGGAGGGGGGTACGACTGAAGGCTGAAAATATCAATTTCCTACTGCCACAAGTTTTCTAAGGTAAACTAGCTGTAGGCAGGTGGCAAAGCAAGAAACTAGAGGATGAGGATTTGGAAGATATAGGGACCAGAGAAGTGAAGGAGTGCTGGTAACAATTTGGGAGAGGGAATCAAGGAGGAAATGGTCCAAGAGGATAAGGCAGCAGGGCAATTTGGGGACATATAATCATGGGGTAAAGGGGAGATTTCTGGAGAAATAACAAATGATGGGGGAAAAGGTGAACTTAGGCAGATTGACCAGTGGTTTCTGGGGTATAAATGGGCCAGAGGTTCCTGAGGAGAACCTTAACCTTGACCTGTGCCTTCTGTGTCTTCCCTACCTTCCCACCAAAATCCCTTCATCCCTGTTTATAGTTCCCTTCCCCTACCCCCTTCATCACTGGGCCATTCCCTGCATTTAGACCAACCTGGTGTTGGGAGTACTGATCGCACCGGAGCAATTCAGAGAAGCAGGCAGCTGGCAAAATTCAGAACAGGACTAAAAAGAATTCCTCATCCTGGCCTGAAAATGTGAACCCTCATACCCCGGTTTCCTCCGGACACACAGAATCCCCATCATTTGGGCAGGAAACCACTGAAACCTTTGGTGAGACCCCGATAAGAGAACTGAGTCATGCTCCCCTCTCTTCCTACTGAATATGGTAAAAAGAGGCAGGGGAAAGAACACTGACTAGAGTTAAAGACTTGAGTTCCAATCCCACCTTTGACAATTATTATCCATGTGATCTTGAACAAGTCACTTAAACTCTTTGGGAGACATCCGTTTCCTCATGTGCAAAATGAGGTTGGACTAGGCAGCCTCTGAGATGCCTTTTAGCTCTACATATATGGTCCTATGATGGGAAAAAGAGTAATACACTCTTGAGAAAAGGGTCCCTTAAAGATTATGTCCAGGGAGCTACTTTCCATCATCTTTTCCTATTTAGCAAAGTCCCTTTCTCTCCCCTCCCCCTCGAGGGAATCCCCCTCCCTCAAGACATTCCAGAGTCACATTCCAGAGGAGTTGGGCAATGAGGGGGGGAGGAGGGAAGGGGAGATGTCACAACCCAGCAAGGAATGGAATGTGTGTGTGTGCTTGAGGGAAGGTGGGGGGAAGTGGGGTACACAATGTATAGGCAAAGCAGTGAAAGACGAGGAGATGAAGAAAAAGAGGGTCAGAGAGGAGATAAATACAGAGATATTAAGAGAAACTGAGGAAAAGAGAAGGTAGATCATGCATACATATGAAAGACAGAGATATGAGAGACAGAAAAAGGCAATGATAGATGAAGAATAAGTCAGAAAGTATAGACAGGACTGGGGGAGTTTATACTTAGTGTCTGTTACCAAATTTGGCCTCTGAGTCTTAACCACAGGGAGGAGGGGGAACCCTGTGGGTTAGATGCTGACACATCCGGCCTCAGGCTGTGGGAGGCTCAAGTAGGACTGGACTGGGCAACCAGAGAAGGATTAGGCCAAATCAAACTAATTCTCCTCTACACTTCTTCCACTCCCTTTATATATGCCCTGACCTTTCTCCATATCCATATTACCTTTCTCTCCTACACAGAATCCCTTTACCCATATATCTCCCCATATCTCTTTCCCAATTCCCAAACTGTCTACACACTGCTTCTACCCTCAGTCAGGCAAACACCTACTGAATGCCTACTAGGTATAAAGTATTGTGTTACTTAAAGTAAGTATTACTGGATATATAAATGTGAATAAGGTAGGTCTCTTGTCCTCAAAACTCTAGTAGAGGTGGTGAGATAAGTCCATAAATAAATCTAATACAAGGTAGGCTCTAAGTAAGTGCTGGAAAGGTTCAGAGAAGGGAGAGATCATGTTTGATTGAGGGCAGCCAGAGAAAGTGTTTTTGAGACTAACATTTAAAGTGGGTAGGATTTCTTTCTATTTTTTTTTTTTAATTTATGGAATAAAGCAAGTATTTCCTTAGTATAGTATATAAAAAAAAGATGATTGTGAAACTGAAAACCTATTATGTACAACCTGCTTATTTCTTTCAGTAGGTGTGCTTTCTGACAGGAGCAAAGGGCAGAATTTACATATAAAAGAATGAGAGATTAATGATAATAGGGAAATATGTAGAGAAAAGTGACCATGTATAAGGATGTACATAGGAGAGTGTAAGGAAAAATTTGGGCTAGATTACTGATGGACTTGAATAGAAGACTGAATTTGGACCTTTTTATTATAGGTAAGGGGGAACCAATAGTGGAATGACATAATTAATGGTGTGACTAGAAAGACTGTCTTGAGGATGGTGTGCAGGATGGATAAAAAAACAGATGCTGAAAGTAAGACCAACTAGGAGACTTCTTTGACCTAGGGTAATTAGTTGGAATGGGAAGGAAAGGACTAATAAGAAGTGCTGTAAGAAAATAGGATGAAGAGGATTTGATGAGGGAGGGGCAATATAAGAGTCAATGCTAACTCTAAGTTTTGGGCTTTTTTTTTTTTTGTTTGTTTTTACAAGGCAATCATGATTATGTGACTTGTTCAAGGTCATACAGCTACTAAATGTCAAGTGTGAGGTTGGATCTGAACTTATGTCCTCCTGACCCCCTTGCTTGTGTTCTATCTGCTGTGCCACCTTGCGGCCGAAATAATTCTGCTTTTGAGTCAAAGTGACTACAAAAATAATGCTACCCATTAGAAAATTCAATAAAGTAGAGGGAGAGAAGCTCCTTTAGTAGGAAAGATGAGTTCAGTTTTGAATTTATGGAATTTGAGGTACCCATGGGACATCTGGGTAGCTGCACCCAACAGAAAGTTGGACAAAAAGAACTGCATTTTAAGTGAGAGGTTAAAGCTTCTCGCCTTGTAAATAAACCAACCTCCTCCTACATGGAAATACTTTGCCTTTCCCTCCCCCCTCTTCTCCTCACAGACTTGAAGTCCCAAGAGACTTTGGAATACTCAGCTCAACTAACTCAGCTTAAGGGTTAGAAAAGAGGCAAACTAAGTATGGTCAGTGGCCAAGTTGAAGTGATTGATACTGGAGAGTACAGTAAGTGGCTGAATTGGTCTTAGAGTTAGGTCAGAGTAAAGTCAGGAGGTGACTTGCCAAAGAGAGAAATGATATCAGGATATATATAGTCAACTCTTTGGCCAAGGTAAGGATGAGATCAGGGTGGGATCAGTGACTGGGCCAAGCTGAGGGTTAAGACCTGGGTGTGGTCAGTGGCCAGGCTGGGGATGTGATCAGCAGAGACCAGCTTCCTTCTCAGGCTTCATTTCCCCTTTTCTTGTTGGGGAGGGAGGAGGAAGATCTGTGACTGGACCAGGGAACTGGAAGAAGCTCAGAATTGGGGAGATGCCAAATTGAAAGAGTAGGGGAACTCAGAGCATGTCCAGGGTTGAGGGACTCAGCAGATGGTGAGGGACCCAGGGGGAAGTTAAATTGGTGGGAATTTTTGTTAAAAAAAAAAAAAATAAAATAAACAACAAAAAATACATACACAGAAGGGGAGTTGTGAGGGGAGGTCAAGGAGGATGTGAAAAGCAGGAAGTCATAATCTCCCACCCTCTGCTCTAGTCAGGTCCAAGGGAGGGGGTTAGGAACTAAGTGACTAAGGAACAAGGGAAAAATGGGGTTGAGCTTTCTGGGCACAAAGCCATTCTCCTCAAATCTACTTCATTTTTGATTACCTTAGGGCTGACCAAACATACTTCCCACCCACAGACAAACTGGCAATACTTTTCCAAATAAGAAAACAATAAGTTCTTGCCCTTCCCATGTCACCATCTACTTTCCATTTTACCCCTTACACCACTCTGGAAGCACTGAAATCAATGGAGAGACTTTGGGTATCAAATGGCCTGTACTAGAGTCTGAAACTCTGCCAATGGAACCTGGGGCCCCAAACCCAGGATTCTGGTTCTCTACTTAGAGAGGTCCTTGAGATGTTCTGATAACCACAAAGGAAATGGAGGAACAGTCTAAATTAGGGGGACTTAGCTCAGCTCATGATTGAGGTACTACATGATGAGGATTTATGATAGACCATAAATCTTGAGACCAATCAATTCATGATCCCTCATATTGACCTCAAAATTGCAACCTTTTATGAGTTCTAAGCCCGAGTTCCAAATTTAACCAAAACTTCAATATTGATCCTGATCTCATCACTGACTCCTACACTGACCTGACAGTTCTAAAGTCTAAAACTCTTTCTGATTCCTAACCATTTAAATCTAGTACTACTCTATGACCAAACAAACCATTCAACCCAATTCCTGAACCCTAATGCTGACTCTGAAAAAATCACTGACCTTTAACCCTCATCTCTTGAACATGAGTAGCTTCAAACATTGACCCTAAATGGAAAATTGTTATTTAGTAATTATCATTCTAATCAATGATTCCTGGACCAATCACTGATTACTGACATTGGAGCTTAACCCTTAATCTATTCCTATGTCCTGTCACTAGATCCTGGTCTTTGGGTCCCTGATCAAATATAAATTCCCTTATTTGGCATTTAAAGTTTTTACCTTTTCAGTCTTCAGACTTTACTTTCCTCTGTGAATTCTACCAGTTTTTCTTGCCGTTTCTTTAATACGATACCTGTCTCCTGTTTCCCTGCTTTTTTACTAGCCATGTACTTTTTTACTTCTCCATGCCTGGAATGTTCAGTCTACTTACCTCCAACTCTTAAATTTCCCTTGTTTTCTTCAAAATTCGGCTCAAATCCCACTTTTGGGGGGGAGGCTTTTCCAGATTACCCTGGCTACTAGTGTTCTCTACTAGTGTTCTCTCCTCTCTACATCTTCTTTATGTGCTTACTTGCATGTAGTCTCCTCTTCCTCAGGATGTAAGCTCTTTGATAGCAGGAGTCGGAATTATCTTTTTGCTTTTCTTTGTATTCTCATTGTTTAGCACAATGCCTGATCCAGCAAGGACATAATGCTAGACTTTTAATAAACCAAATATTATTCTTTTTTTTTTTTTTTTTTTTTTTTTTACCAAATATTATTCTAAACTCAAATTTGACTTTTAATTTAATTCCTGATTGGTCATCTCCAATTCTAAATCTATGACTCTACAACACCTAACACTGACCCACAGATTAATGCTGATTCTTTATTCAACCTGTGAATCTATTAATATTAACCCAAAACTTTAAGATTCAACATTAATCTATAAAACAAAAATCCTAATTTTTTGTAAAACTTGCCTATTTGTCACAATCCTAAATCTTAACCAAACTTCCCTGATTTCCCTTACCAAATTTCCACCTTCAAGAAGTCTTTTTCTCTTAATGCTAGATGCTGTCCTCTGGGATTATCTTTCATCTACTCTACGTAATTTTGAATGTGATATAGATGTTTTCATGTTGCCTCTTATTATGCTGTGAGCTCCTTTCGGGCATGGAACATATTTTTGGCTTTCTCTGGGTCCCTGGTGCTTATCATAATGCCAGGAATAAGTGCTTAAATACTTGTTGACTAATAATCACAATAGACTGTGTGTGGGTGTGTGTATAAATCTACAAATTTCTAATTTTATCCTCATGCTGACTATGGGAAGCAGGTGCTAACATCAATTTAGTTCTCATCAAGATAATCTGGTTCAAATTCCAAAGCTAATTAACTCTAATTTTCTCCCAAACCTTTGGCATCCCTAATCCTAAAATCCCTTAATCAATACAGTAAATGCTACACCCACGTACACCATCCCAACTCCGGGACCTAAATCTTCCCCATCTCCACCACTCGGATATCAGGTTCCTCTTGATTTGATCCCATCCCTGATCACCTAACCCGATCTAATTTTAATTTATCCTAACAATCTCATCCATCATTTTTGCCTAACTATATTCTATCCCATACCATTCTTGACCCCAAAGCCAGTTTAGTCCCACCCCTGCCCCTTTAACCCCAGTTGGGTTCCATCCATTCCGGTCTCCTAGCCCCACGGCCTAGTGTCACCATCCCTGTCTTCCTAAACCTTAGAGTTTAATCCCACCCACCCACCTCAGTCACTCTAACATCGGAATTTAATCTCACCCATCCCTGTCCCTCTAACCGAGTTGAGTCCCACCCACTCACACTTGTCACTCAAACCCGAGTTGAGTCCCATCCATCTCGGTCCCCCTAACTCGAGTTTAGCCCCACCCACCTGTCACTCTAACCCGAGTTTAGTCCCATTCACCCCCGTCCCCCTAATCCTAGTTGAGTCCCCCCGCACCCACTCCTGTCATTCTAAGCCCAGAATTTAACCCCACCCATCCTTGTCGCTCTAGCCCCAGTTAGTCCCACCTACTCACATCTGTCACCCCAGCCCCCGAGTTTAGCCCCCTCCCCCCCCGTTCCTGTTTCCTAAATTTACAGCCCAGTGCCACTAATCCTGGCGCTCCTGACCCCTGCCCAGCCCCGTCGCCCTCTAGCATCCCGGGTACCAGGACTCCTCCCCCCAGCAGCCGGGCAAGCAGGATGGACACGCCCGGACACTGACCTCTCAGGCCGGGGAGGGTGAGCGGCGGCGCCCAGGCACCCACCACGACTGCTCCCGCTGCAGCCAGCGCCAGCCCCGGCCCACAGCTGCACCCTCTGCCTGCCCCCGGCCTTTCCCCTCATCCCAACTTCTGTGCCTTCACCCGGGGGCCAGGCTCCCCTCCCCCGGATCCAGTCCCCTCCCCCCCCAGTCCGGCCCTGCCCCTTCCCGCCGCCGTCCCGTTCTTCCTGGTTCCGCCCCGCGCCCTGGGCCGCCTCAGCCCCACCTGAGCTACTCGGGGATCTCCCGCTTGCCGGCCCGCCCTCCAGGTCACTCACTCGTTAGCTCTCCGGGTTCCCGGGTCCGGGGTCCGGCCTCGCCCTCCCGCCGACTGACGAACTCTCTGCCACTTCCGTCCCCGGAGCGCGTTCCCCCCCCTCCCCCCGCTCCTGACCCGTGGGCGGCGCCCTGGGCCCGCCCCTTTACGGCTCTGCTAGCTGCAGGAAGCTGCTCTGGCCCCAGCTCTCTATGCCTGGAGCGGGTCGAGAGACCCGGCGACTCCCCTGCAGCGGGAGGGAAACGCCGGGCACGCATGCGCGGGCGTGGGTCCAAGGTTTAGTTCCTGCGCGCAGCCTAGCGGACCCGAGCCGCCACCGCGTAATCTCGGGCTAGTCTAGCGGTGGGGGTGGGGACCGGGAGCCCCGCCCTAAGGAGAAAGGAAATGCACCCCGCCCGCCGCCCTGGTTTTTCTCGTAGCCTCCAGCATTTTGGACCAACTTCCCAGCCTGGGGAAGGCGCTTTACCTCTGGCCCCTCCCGCTCCCTTCCGGACTCGGAGGGCCCCGCCTCACCAGACCGCTCCCGAGCCGCTCCCGCCTGCCCCTCAGCGCAGCTGCACTTATATAGCCGGGCTCTGTTTGTGCTGCGTGTGTCATGTGTGAGTGTCCCGCGGACGGAGTTCCCCTTCCGCCCCCCGAGAGCAGGGCCTGCTTGTGGCAGGGAGACTTCCTCCCGGGAGTCCCAGACACACCGGGACAGAGGGACAGCAAACGGAAACCACAGTGTGAGAGAGAGCCTGGCTTTGTGCATAAAGCGTGCGCAGCTGATAACAAGTAACGAAGAATTGTCCTAAGTTAGACGGAAATAGCGTAAAGGAAACGCAGGAAAGCAGCCGAACACTGAGAAAGCGGAATGACCATCCCGGGCTCAGAACAGTGCGGGCGTGGAACGTGGCACGCCAGATCTGGTCTCGGGGTTTGTGTGTGTGTGTGTGTGTGTGTGTGTGTGTGTGTGTGTGTTCAATTGGGGAGGAGGATGACGGGAAATGAAAGGACTTCCAGAAAACCTAAAGGAACAAAAGGGAGCGGACTGCATAAGGAGCAGCAAGCCTGGCAGGGGTTACAAGGCTAGGCGATATGACAGCGGTCAGGGTGCCTCACTACATCCGGTAGAGAGTGAGAAACTACATTTCCCAGCATGCTGTGGGTCTCTGGCTGACGTCATCCTTGCGGTGTTGGAAGGCTAAATCAGGGTGGAGATTTGGAAAAGGCTACTCAAGCTGGAGGGATCCGACCCGGGTGATAGTGGAACCCCAGATTTGGCCAGTCCGTAAAGGAGCGGAAGGTAGGAGATGCGAGGTGAGGCTGGAAACCTGGCAAAGGTTGGTGTGGTGGCCGAGGGGGTGGAGAAGTGACAATTACAGCCAGAGACGGTGGGTCGGAGGGCGTGCTTGTAGGTATCTAGCTGTCAGCCCTGTTTTGGGGGGCGGAGGCTGAGGTTGGGCTGGCCTTGGATCTCTGCTCCCGAAGTCCCCCCCTGGGGCTGTAACATGGGGCGGGGAGGGCGGAGAGATGATAGATTGAGCTCTTCCAGCGCAGGGACTGTCTTTTGCCTTTCTTTGAATTCTCCCTGCTTGGCACGGTGCCCGGCACATTTTGAGTACTTAAGTATTTACTGACTGATACATCTGCTACCTCTCTTCTCCCTTTTTTCCCCTTCTAGATGTCCGCCATGGAGGCCGTCCTGGACCCAGGTGACAAAGACCTACTGGATTTCCTGAAGGAGGAAGGGGGAGACCTGTGGGGGATATCTGGGGAAGGGCAAGAGGCCCGGCAGGATGATGGGATGCTGCCTCCTGAAGTGAGTAGGGACTGAGGCAGGCCTAGTCTTGGTTGGGGTTGGGGTATGATGTAAATTGAGGGAGAATTGGGACTGATAACTGGGGTGAGAGGAGCAAGACTTGGTTCTGAACTAAGTGGCTGGTACAGGTGCTGAATGAATGGGAGGCAGAAGAGTTCCTGATGTCCCTGCTGAGCCCTCCCACCTCACAGTCCCTCCCGAGTCCTTCCAGCTACAGCTTCATCCACACTGATCACACCTACTCCCTGAGCTGGAATGTACAGGCTTCTTCCCAAGACGTCTACATTGATCTAGGTAAGTCTGGCCAGGAGACAAAGGGGTACAGTAGAAAAGGGGAATTAAGTATAAGAGTGGGTATTCACGGGATAGGCAGGAAGAGGGTTCTGAGGGAGGGACATGGAAAAGGGAATGAAACTAGGAGCCCAGGGTTCTTGATTCAGATTATCTTCTTCCTGCAGATGATAGTCTTGAGCATGTGGCTGAAGAATCAAGGGTCTCTTTTCAGATGGAAGAAATGACCTTTAAGGTATCTGGAGGAGGGGCAAACATTAATGGTTAAGGGGAGATGATCATTCTCATAATTGCAGGATACCTCATCATCTGCACATTTCTCTCTTCTCAAGTTACAACTATACTCTTCCTACCTTCCCTCCTATTCTCTCCCACATGTCCTTTTCCTGTTTTCTCTAGCACGAACTTCCTCAGTTGATATTGACAGATGAAGAGAAAAGGCTGCTAACAAAAGAGGGATTGACCCTTCCTGAAACTCTCCCCCTTACTAAGGTGAGATTCCTTCATGGCCAAGGAGGCATGGTATGCTTAATGTCATTTAATGAAAGTGGACATAAAAAGCATGCCTTTCAAATTTACAGGTAACCTGGAATAATGACTAATATTCTATATGTCACCAAATCACATTTTAAAATACCTTAAGTAGAAACAGTGCACAAATATGGGAAAGAGGGGTGATATTTCCTAACAATTGGTGTGAAAAAGACTCAGTGGCTTTAGCAGGTTGCAAATTCAACATTAGTACTGTGATATAGTTTCCAAAAAAAGAAAAGAAATTCTGAACAGCATTAATGTTACCCCAAAAGATAGTAAGCTGCCTGACATATAATAAACTTTATAAATGCTTGTTGATGAGCAGGCCTATTCTAGATTGCTCTCAAATCAAATCTGAAAGTAATAATCAGTATGAATAAATAAGTGCTGGAGATACAAATAGAAAACAGCCCCTGCTCTCAAGGAGTTCACCTTTTTTAATGGTGGAGGACAACACATATGGAAGGATTTAGCTGTTAGTCAGATGGAAAAATCTTATGCTTAGTATGAGTCATTATGGGTTCATTAATAATGTCATGTCAGAGTAGACTCATTTCCTTTGATGGATAGATCAGAGTAATGATATGGACACATTGTACTTAGATTTTAGCAAAGCATTTAATCTTTTAGACAAGGTAGGAAGATAAGACTGGTATTGATTGTACAGGTAAATGAAACTGGAAAAGAACAAGAAGTCAACAGATATATTTAGCAGGGTGCTAAGATGCTCTGTCATTTGCTTAGTTCAATATTTCGAAGAGCAGATGACATTGATAAAATTTTCAGCTGATTAAAGGAGTGATTATTATTACTGGCTAATATTAGGAGGAATTGTTTCTAGATCAATAACTGAAATCGTTAGAAAAATAGGCCCAATTTAAGATGAAATTTAATAGAAAAAAATATATTACAGTTGGGTTAAAAAAGTCAACCTCATGTATGTAGGACGGGAGAAACATAAAATAGTAACTTATGTGAAAAGGGACTGGGTGTTTTTAGCATCAAAAGTACTAAGGGAAAAACAAAACAAAACAAAAAAACCTAGTGATCCAAGTTGCATTATTAATCCCAATGCCTTCTTGTCCAGATCAGGGCACATTTGGAAGACATTAACTTCAGATGTAAGAGCCATAGTTTAGGAAGGATATTGAAAAACTGGTGTGTATATAGATGGGTAATAACTTGTTTTTACACATTTGGATAATCATGAGGTAGAAGGATTCTTTTTTGTTCTTGATCTCAGAAAACAGGTTTAAATCAACAGATAACACTTATCAGGAAGCAGATTTTGATTTGATAAGTTTTCTAATGGTATATTGTCCAAAAGTGGGACCTTGAGTAATTATGTCCCATCCCTAGAAGTTTTCAGACAGGTTGATCCAATTTTTATGGGTGTGGTAGAGAAAACGTGTGCTTGACTAGAGGATGTAAGCCCTTCTTATTCTAGGCTTTATGGAATATACACAAAAATACAGGCATAGTTTCCATACCATGTCACATAAGAACAATTGAAGGGATGTTTAGTGTGGAAATGAAAAAAGTTTGATCTCATATGTAACAATTATTCTATGTTGCCCCAAACTTGGAACTGAAACCAATGGGTAGAAATTAAAAGAGAGGTACTTTTTTACATTGTTAGATTCTTGACTCAATGACAATTGACAGCCTTGAGGTAGGTTTTTTTTGTTTTTTTTTTAAACACCAAAGTGTTAAGAGCAGAGGCTTAGAGATAATCTATTAGCAACATTTATAAGAGATTCCTACATTGGTTGGTAATATCTAAATTACTTTCCAAATCCAAAATTCTATTACTGATGGCTTGCTTTCTTCTTTGTTCATTTTTGAACTAAGGCAGAGGAGAAAATCTTGAAACGAGTTCGGAGGAAGATTCGGAATAAACAATCAGCTCAAGAAAGTAGAAGGAAGAAGAAAGTGTATGTGGGAGGGCTGGAAAACAGGTACGCCAGGGGTTGGGGAAAGGAGGGAAGAGACTGCTGTAAGATACTGGATGGGTAGAGCGTCAGGATACAAATTGAGAGCATATCATATTGAAAGGGGAAAAGACTGGGAACATGCAGTTCCCATGATTGTTCTAGGATCATAGCTTGCACAGCCCAGAACCTGGAGTTACAGAAGAAAGTCCAGCTCTTGGAGAAGCAGAATTTGTAAGTAACCACAGAACAATTGGTGCCTCTGTTGTCTTATCTTCTTATACCACTATTTCAATGTCATCTTCATATCCCTCACCCCAATTTCATTTTTCTTGGGTGGTGTGTGTATGTGTGTAAATGTTTTATATGTCCTTTCTTCAGGTCCCTTTTGGATCAGCTAAAGAAGTTCCAGGCTTTGGTAGCTGAAATGACAACTAAATCTACCAGCAATAGCACTTGCATTGTGGTAAGGAATAAACTTACTTCCCCATCTTTCAATATCAACCCTAAGAATGGGTGGAATGGGATAGGGGACAACATTAAGAAATTCTAATCTCCCAATCTTCCCCGAATCCCCAGGTCCTGCTCTTCTCCTTCTGCCTCCTCCTCTTTCCTGCCATGTATCCCTCTGAGATTCGGAGCCATCAGCCAGCAACTGTCAGTAAGTGGGGTCAAGGAAGGTTTTGGGGGCTTTGGCTACATGATCCAGGTGGTTTGGATTAAAGGTTCCTTGACTGGCCCTTGTACTTATTACACTTTGTGGATGTTTTCCCGAAGTGCTGTCCCGTCAGATCCGGTCTCTTCCCAGTGATAATCTCTCTCTTCTTCTGGAATATCCTGCTTGGCTGACAGAGGAGAAATCAGAGGTCACCTTCAATCCATCAGCAGATGCAATAACCTCTCTAGCCCCAAACAATTCTTCCTCTGATTCTTTTGCTGGAACAAGTGATGAACAGATTCTAATGCCACCAGACCCAGCCCACTCCACTCTTTTGCGTTCAGAGGCCACCAAGAAGCAGGGCTGGACCCCTACTACACCCACTATCATTCTTCGAGGACGGCATTCCAATGAGATGTGATTATAGAGGCAGGAATTAAGATGTTGGGCAGACCGAGGTGCTGTAGGAAATGCCCAGAATATCAGGGAAATACTGAACAGGCAAAAGTTGAATGGTTTAGTATATACATATACTATCTCCTCATACCTTGTATTATCTCCTTATACTTTTGTGGGCTCCACGTTGTAGATAGCAATAAAAATGATATTATCTGAGGCTGGCCCTCCCAGACCTGAGAATTCATATTATACTCTTTACTGGGTTTTTTGGGTCTTTTATTTGTATAGCTATGCCCACTTCCCCACCTAGTTTTGGGTGAGGGGTCTGGCTCAGGGCATAGAGGTGGGGAAGGGAGTAGCTGAACCTTTGTTAGCATTCCATGCAGCAAAGAATTGGGGAGTGGAGGAAGGGGAAATAAATAAGTGATTGTGGTGCTTGTGTCTCCCACCCCCAAGGCTCTGCTGGGGGAAGTGGGTGGTGGTAGGTGATTGTCCTGATGGCTCAGGGTTGCAGATGGGGAGGGGGAAGGTGCACATCAATGTCTCCAGCTTCCTTCACTAAATTGTATCTAGAAGTCCCTTCTGTCCCAAGTCTGCTCCAGCTTTCGACTTGGTATCAAGTCCATCAGCTGGTACAGATTTCTGTCCAGTTGTCACTCCCATGCTCTCTCTGCTTGTGTGTCCAGTCAGTCCCATGCCTTGCCCAGAGGCTCCACCATGCTGCTGCAATGCCAGCTGCATTGCCCAGATGCTGAGTGGTCGCATATATGCAAGGGAACGGAACACTCGGCGCTGGCAATATGCCTCAGGTGTCTGGAATGCCATGCCCAGTCGTTCCCACACTGTGCGGTAGCAGCCCTCAGCTGTAAGGAAACCCTCTTGAACCAGGCCCTATTGGAAGAAATAAAGTTTAAGTAAGAATTAAGAAAAGGAATGAAAGCCCCTGCTTTCCTGAAGATAACCAGGGATAGAAGAAAAGAGAGAAATTGATTGATTACCTCTTGGATCATGGTAGCAGCCAGCCCGTAGACCACACCTACCCAGACCTCATCAGACTGGACACTGGATGTGTCAGGGACACCATCTGGATGCATACCATTCACAGCTCCCATGGCTCCGCCTGCAAAGCCCTGGACATTCACTTCAAAGATTGTCTGGAGAGCTCGAATTACATGGGCAGAAGGGAATACCTGCCCAGAGAGAGATGGGGTTACTTTCTCCAACCAGCAAAGAAGGACATAAGAGTTCCTTCTTTGTCCCAGCACTCTGACCCAAACCTTAGATCACTTTCATATCTTCCTCTTACCTCAGTATCCCCCTTTCCTAGTCCACATGCTTTCAGGAACCACTGACCAGCACATTGGTCCGACATGATAATGCGGGATTGTGGCTGGGAGCTGCTGTCGTAGTTATAGTAACGGCCTATTTGGGTAGGAAAGGAAGACATGGTTAGGTTTCTGATTTTTGTTTTCTACCTCCTTACCCTAGTACACCCACATTCATTTCAAAATTAATCTCCCCCAGCACATGCTACCTCCTCCCCCGAAGCCTTCCTCACCATTCCAGAGAAGCCTCTCGTAAGCCTCCCGACCTCGGCTCAGGATGGATAAGAACTTCTCCTGGACATCTTGAGCTCCACACACAGCAGCCATTTGGACCATCACAGCCACAGCTGCCAGCCACAGACCCCCACAGTAGGCACTGGCCAGAAATATGGGGTCAGGATGATACCATCTCTACCCCATCATCATGTACTCGGGATATAGGGTCATGTATCAGAATGACATCCCTCTCTAGTACTTCTGAGAATGTAGGGCTGGAGGCCAGATTGATATCCCACCCAGGTTATTGAAAATCTGCATTTGTAGGTATACCTGGGTCCCGTGGTAATCCATCCATCGTATGTCTGGTCTGCATAACCTCCATTCTCAATTAAGCCATCTTGGTCCTTGTCAAACTTCATCTCAGATTCCATTACAGCCTATAGTGCAGTACTCCAGAGCATCAACATATAAAGATCTGGGTTCACAAAAGGCCCCACATTTTCTCCTCCAACCCTCAATGACAAGATCCATGTATCTGCATTATGTGCCTGCACTTCTTCTAGTGCATGAGCTATGCTCAACCCTATGATATGGCACATGGGACCTTACCTGGCACACAGGCCACATGTCCCTCAGGAAGCTCTCATTGCCCGTCAGGTAAAAGTCCCGATAAATCTGTAGTACAAACTTCAGGTTCAGGTCCTTCCAATCAGCTGTGTCATGAATTAGGTAAGCATTGATACGAAGCCATGGCTCATCATCTGGTGTTAGGAATTGAGACACAGGTGATTAATCAACTAAACAGCATTTATGAAATGCCTACTATGTACAGGGCACTGAAGATTCAAAGACAAAAATGTAAGAGTATGCTCTTACAGGGCTTTTATTCTACTTTAAGAGACAGGTACACATATAAAAACTTAGAGAAATATGAGATTATTTAGGAAAAGGGGACATGAGCAGTTTAGGGGCAGGGGACAGGTGGAATCCAAAAAGGCTTCAGCAGAAGGTGGTACTGAATCTTGGAGTAAAAATGAGGAGTGAAGAATGCATCTTTACTTCTGACAGGGAGATGACAAGTGCTTAGAGATGGGAGAGAGAACGTTGTGTAGGAGGAACCATAACAACCTTAGTTTGGCTAGAAGGTAGATGGTGACATAATAAGGATAGGATTGGGCTAGGTGTTGAAGGCTTTAAAAATCAAACAGGAGTTTATATTTAATCTTGGAATTAATAGGGAGTCAATGAAATTTGCTAAAGAGGGGAATAATGAGGTCAGACCTGTGTTTGAGGAAAAATCACTTTGACAGCTGAAAAGAAAATGGACCAAAGTGGGGAAAGACTTGAGGCAGGGAGATCTACCTGAAGACGATTGCAATAGTCCAGGTGAAAAGTACTAAGGGCCCAAAATAAGATGGCAGCTGTGTAAATATTAAGAAGAGGCTGAATAAGAGTGATGGAGGTGGCACTAGCAAAATTTGGAGTGAGGACAACATCAAGGTTGAGCATTTTGGAGGACTGGAAGAATTATTATATTCTGGATAGAAATCAGGAAATTTGGAAATGAAGTGGATTTTAACTACAAGATGCTGAATTCTCCTTTGGATATGCTAATTTTGAGCTGAAAATCAGTTTGATGTGCCCAACAAGTAATTGATGATACAGGATTGGAGCTCAGGAGACAGATGAAGGCTAGACCAAGATATGGGATTCTTTTGCATGGGGATAATAATTAAACCTATGGAATTTATAAGGAGCTGCTAAGAATCAAGTGAGAGTAAAAAGAAATTGAGGCGGGGAGGGTTTCCATAGTAGGGCTGGGAATCCAAATACCTGGGTCCCCCACATCATGGGGAATCACATTCTTCTTCTTCACAGGAGCTATCACGCCACTCATCAGATATTTTCGCCGTGTCAGGTCTTCACTCAGAGTTGCTACAGCTAAAGGGAAAACCGACTTCAATGATAGTGAAAGATCTTAAGAGATATGTGAAGGGACATTATGGACATCTGAAGTGTGGGACCAGACCTTAAGATGGGGTAGAAGGGAATTGGGGGGTGGTGAGTTTATCAAGCAATAGTTTTAAGGGGGAGTGTTATTTTTTAAGGGTGAGTCAAAAAAAAAGGAATCCTTTTTGTTTAAAGGGGAACTCTTACCCATGTCGTACTGGAGGCTGAGCTCGAGTTTGGGCCACAACATGATGAGGGCAAAGGAGGCATAGAAGTGGACATCATATGTGTTGTACATGTGGTACTCCTGTCCTGGGAGGAAGAGTCTCTGAATGTCCCTGGGTGAGCACACTTCCAAACCCTCCCAATAGTGCTCTGAACCTTTAGCTCCTACCAAACACTGTTCCTTTATTCTATTTATCTCCCTCCCCAATGCTCCCCCCACTTGTGTATTCTCCCATACCCTCAAGGTAGGCAAAGCGTCCATATTCCTGGAGGGTAGGCCGAAGCTGGTTCAGCATTCCACTGGACTCTTCTGTTATTGTTTCTTCTGTAACCTCCAGCCAGACAGTACCCCCATCAGCCAGGAAGTATAATTCATTGAAAAGTGCAGACTTATACCAGGCAGGAAGGGTTCTAGGGGGCAGAGGTGTGGGACAAATATTTATCTAATTTCCACTGAATATATCAAATTTTTTTTCCTAAAAGTATATATATATATATATATATATATATATATATATATATATATATGTTTAGAATAGTGAAAAGTTTACCCTTAAAGGCTAGAGAAATGGGTATTCTAGTTATACCTATGGGAAATGGATAGAGTTGTCTGAATAAAGAGATAGGATCCTAGAGATTAGCACAGAACAAACATCCCACTAGCCAAGTTTCAATGAAGACTAGCTTAATTAGCTAAATAACATGCTACAGCTGACCAATGAAGACAGAAGACTATATGAGCATCAAGACATGATATATAGTTAACGCAGTTAATTGGTAGCCCAGATAATAGAAAGGAGAGATTTCTTGATGTTCAGATCTTTGCATCTCAGATTTTAGAAGTACCTTCATTCTCTAGAAGCTAGGCAATCAGGGAGAGCTTGTGCTCCTCCCCACCTCCTACTTGCTGTGAGATGTAACTCTACAGCAACATAGCCTTGGAACTGGAAGAGAAGAAACCAAAGGGCTCAGGACAGGACAATAGGCAGCTAAGATCCAGTATGGGGCTTCTTAATCTTTTCAGTATTTAAGGCAATTGTCTAGCCTTTGGATTGAATATTCTGGAAAGTGGTTGGTCTGAGGGATCCCAGGTTGAGGGACAAGAAAACCAAAAGCTGTTTGGTCTGTGAGCAGAACCAAACCATCCAGAGGAAACTGCAGGCTGAGTCTACTTAGGTGGGGAATGGATCTAGGGCTAGAAAGACTGGCCATCTCCCCTACCTGTCCTCTAGCACAGGGCTCTGCCATGCTATAATTCTCTCCTCCCAGGATCTGTACTGGGTGAGTGCATAATGACAGAGGGCTGGAGCTGCATTTCCTTCTTTGCCAAAGAACCGAGTGTATCTCCTGAAAAAAGCAATAAAAATTGATGATAAAGATTTTTCAGCCACATGGAGCAACTTGGTCCAGTCTCCCTGCATTTTGTGCAAAGCTCCCAGTCCCATCACCACAAACTGATATACTGCCCTCCCCTCCTCCACTTCCTGTATCTACCCCCCCCCCCCCATTTCCTTCCTTTACCTGTAGTGGGCTTGGCCCTTAGCTCCAAAGAGAACTTTAGGCATATCCCAGGACAATGCAAATTCCAGCTGGCATCTGCCTCTTCGAGGTAAATGGGCCCCTGCACAAACAGCTCCACCTATGCCCTGTCTCTTTTGGGTTGGGGGGCTGGGACCTAGGGATGACATAAGAGTGATCAGCATAGGAAAACCTCTAGCCTCAGGGAACTGGTCTATCAAAAGGAACCTTTAAGTGGAGAAACTGAGGGCACTGTAGGAGGATATGGAAATAAAGTAGGTTCTTGGGCCCTCTCCCACTAGACCTTCCCAATCCCCATTAATATACTTTGCTACTCTCAACCATATCCCTCATCAGGATGGGAAGCAATGATTATTAAATTCTTTACCAATCAGACTATCAAAGCTGGGGCCAAGTTTAATCATTTTCTAATCCAGATAGATCCTCTCATCCCTCTCACTCTCCCTTTCCTCCATCTTACCAAGTGGGGAGTCCAATTGTCCATCCAGAAGCAAATCCTGCCACACCTTCTGTCCAGTGCCATCAGGGTCAAAGGCTGTGATATGAGTCACTGTGGTATTTGCCTATCAAGATGGTACTCTTAGTAAAAGTGGCTAACACCAAGTAAATTGCCCCCTTGCAGATCACACTACAGCTTCCTGCTACCCACTCCCAGCTCTGAGTCTTGCCACTTGGAAGAGAGAGAATTTAGGGGTTATAGTGAAGATCTGTGGGACCATGATGAGGATAGTGTCCTGAGGCTGTGCTATTCCAGCACAAATGCACATACCCCCCCTCCATCTGGCCAGGCCCAATTCTTGGAAGATGTTCACATTCCATCCAACCATCCTTAGTCATCTCCTTGACAATTTTCTATCACTTGCTCTGGGAAGAGGAATCAAATCAGTATTACCATTGCTTCTGGAAGGATTCTATCGATAGATTCTTCTGTGGTCCTATTTACCATCTCTGTAATTTCTCTGGTCACCACTCCCTTCTATGTACTAACTATCCCTACTAAAAGGTAAATCCCTGGAAAGCAACAACTGTCATGTTTTATTTTTTAGCTCTAACATTTAGCATAGTGCTTGGCACATATGTAACGAGTGCTTAATAAATACTTGTCACTTATCCATTCCTTCTAAGTCCACATCTTGTCTACTTGATACTCACCGTGCGTCGGGCAGCCAAGGCCATGGTGTATGGGTTTGGAGGGTTTGGATGATGTAACAACACTCCCTGAACAGTTTCCCCATCACGCTCTAAGCAAAAGGGTTCATTCCATAGCCCTCCTGAACTATCATGTCCACCTCCTAGGCCATTCCTCATGGAGAACATGATGGATACTTCCAAATCCTCATCACCAGTGTTCTCTACATCCCACACGAATACCCCCACAGGTAGGCTGCTGTCCTGGGTGGGAGAATAGAGAGGACAATGAGAAAGTAGATTCAGGCTGTTCATCCCAACATCTATTCTCCCATCTTCTAAATCTTTTTCTTTCATCAAAGACACTATCTTGGAGGAATAAAAGAGTGATTCATGCCTAGAGCTACACTGACATGAAAAGGGAGTATTTATAAAAGAACAAATATGTACAATCAAGCTATGTACAGAAGTGAGTGTTTATCACTGGTCCAGGGTCAGGGAGAAATCTTACCTGATAGTCATGAGGGAGGATGGGTGTGATCTGGAGACAGGTCAATGTGACTTGCTGCCCAGGTAGCTGGTAGACAGTCCAAGCTCTGGGGTAGAGAGCATGATAAAATGCAAAGAATCCACATAGGCCCCAATTCCAACTCCGCAGGACATTGGGACGCTCTAGGGACAGTACTTGCTGGTACACAGTCTGTCCTTCCCGCCGCAGGCATACAGTGAACTAAAAAAAAGGAAGATGGAGTTTAGTTAACCCTTCAGTACCTCAAATCACTTAAATCTAACTTACTTTAATAATATGGAAATAGAAGCTCAAGGAGTTCAAGTGATTGCCTATGATCATATAACTATTAAGTATTATGCTGAATTTTATACACAAATTCTCTGACTTTGAACCAGCCCAAGTGATTTTTCTACCAGATCAAGCCTTCATCTTACTTTCCATATCCTATGTCTTTTGAAAGCTCTTTCTCACACACACACACACACACACACACACACACACACACACACACACACACACACACACATATGTATGTATTTTTTTAAATTCCCAACGCTACTACAGTAGGACAAAGCTATCATTACCTCTTTCTTGGAATTTTTCAAACCACCACCAAATGAATCTTCTTAAAAGTCCTGTTTTTGTCATCGATTTACTCAAGAGCCTTCAGTGGCTTCCTAGTGAATGTGGGTCAAATCAGTACACCTTAACCTTGGCTTTCACAACCAAATACTAAGCTACTTTTCAAGTCTTGTATTCAATTCCTTTCTTACACAAACTATCTGCTACAGCCATGATAGTCTCCTTGCCCTCAAGCATACTAGATGCTCTTTCCTAACTCTGTACTTTTGCCCTAAACTGGAATGTTCTATCTTCCACTTATCTGAACCCTGCTCATTTTCAGAATAACTCAAGAATTGGAAGGGCTATAGGTTGGGTTACATGTCCTTAGAAGACAAATCTGAGATTCTATGATTTTATGAGAAGTGGTCATCTAGTTTCCATTGGAAGACCTAAGGCCATAGATTTAAAGAGATGTAAAAGACCTTAGAAATAATCTGGTCCAGCTCATTTTAGAGAAAGCTAAAGCTCAGAGGTGATGTCTCCTGCCTAAGTTCACAGCTGGGTTTTAAACTCAGGTCTTTTGATTCCAAAATCAATGTTCTCTTCAGAGGCAGAGAATTCACTGTCTCCAGAGGAAGCCTACTTTACTTTTTGGTCAGGTCTAATTGTTACAAAGATTTTCTTTAGAATTGAGCTGAAATCATTCTCTGTAGCTTCTTTTCTCTTCATAATTCTACCCTGTGAGGTTACACAAAACAATCCTACAAGTTAACAAGTGTGATATGGCATAATGTTACTGGATACTTCCCCGCCTGGATCAAACTCTCCTAAGAATGCTCATGCTTGTCAACAAGATAGGGAGTTTGGAATGTGGACTGGTTTAGTTTAAGATGTCTATAGGACATCCAATTCAAGATGTCCAACAGGCAACTGGAGGTTTAAAACTGTGTATTAGCAGAGGGTAGGGATGGATAAGTAGATAAGAGAATCATCAGCACAGAGATGGTGATCAAATATATGGCAGCTCATGAGATCACCAAGTGAAATAATATAGAAGAAGAAAAGGACAGAACCTTGGGGGACAACCACAGTTGGTGGGGATGATCTGGATGAAGACCCAGCAAAGAAGAATAAGAAAGAGCAGTCTGATAGGCAGTAGAGAGAATCATGTTCTAAAAACCTAGCTAAAAGAGTATGATCGACAGTGTCAAAGGATCTAGGGATCAAGAAGGACAAGATTTTAAAAAAAAAGCCATTAAACTTGGCAGTTAAAAGACTGTTCATAACTTTGGAGAAAACAGTATCAGTTGAATTAAGGCTCAGAAACTACACTACAGAGAGGTAAAGAAATAGAGATATCTATTGTAGATGGTCTTTTCAAGGAATTGAGCCACAAAGTTGGAAAACATAGGATGATAGCTAGCAAAAGGGATGAATGATTGAAATAAGTTCTTTGGTGATAAAGGGAAGGACATGGTGCAGGGAACAGTCAGTAGACAGGAACAGAGTGAAGATGAATAAGAGAGTGAGGATGATAGAAGGGACAATCTGGGGAAGGATATAAGATGAAATGGGATCACCCATGTGCAGATAGAGGGGTTTGCCTTGGGAAGGAGAAGGGCTACCTCTTAATGTGAGATGGGCAAAAGAAGACAGAGTAGTAAAAGGCATGAGGGCATAAAAGTGCTATGAGATGAAAAGGGGAAAAGAGGGAGTTTTTGGCAAATGGTCTCAATTTTTTCACTAAAATATGAGACAAAATGTGAGAGGGTTGAGGAGAGGGAGCCAAAGGAGGCTTGAAGAAGGATGAAAAATATGGAAGTGTGCTGTAGTGAGTGGGAAGGTATAAAATGAATGCCTTATAGCAGTAAGGACCCAATTGTGATTATACAATAAAAATTTAGAGTGGACCCTACTGCATAGTTTCATGATTTTCTCACTTTTGTTAACCTGAATATACAAGAAGAAAAATAATAGATGATGCAAGTGATTGAAGACTGAGGCTTAGCAAGGCACTACTTACTGGTCATATAAAGGGGCAAGGAACTCAAGAAGAGAGAAAACTGTAAAGTTGAACTGGTTCATCAAGATGGGGAAGAGAGGGGTATGCAACCTGGTACAGGGGAGATGGTCTGGGAAAGAAACGAGGGAGTCAAGGGATTAGAAATCATAAGGAAGATGAAGGAAGGTGGAGATGAAAGATAGAGGGAGAAGTGGAGTGACAAAACAGACTGGGATCAGATGAGGGCATTTCATTGTATATGAGTATGGCAAGGATGCATTTGTAGCTGAAGGAAGAATCAAGAGCATGATGATTTTTGTGTGTGGTTGAATTGAAGTAGGAGGGAGGAATAGGTAATGTAAAATAAGCAAATTGAGGAACTGTGAAGATAGCATATGAGAAGAAGTACCAATATGTATGCTGAGGTTCCCTAGCACAGAGATAGGAGTTGAGGGAGAGAATAAAAACAGTAAACTACTGAAAAAAAAAAAAAAACCAAACAAACCAGTAAGCCTATATCAGTAGCAACAGCTTACAGAATTTTAAGTGGGTGGCAGATATAGATTAAGTAAGCCTTAAAAAAAGGGAAATTACAAGTTACAGTGGAGAGAGAGAACCTGGAAGTGGCACTGGGGAGCCAAGAGTATTTCAGTGCTTCCATCTTGACCAGTGAATTGGGGTAATGAATGAAAGTACAGCCAGTGCTAGAAAAGGAGGCCAGGGAGGCTGTGTCATCAGGAGGAAAGCAGGTTTCAGTAAGACTCAACCAGAAGATGGAAGGACTAAGAAAAGATCTAATATAAAATCAAGTTTGTTGCCTATGGAGCAGGCATTCCAGAGGGCACAGTGAAAGAGGTGGGTTGCTTTGAATGGGATATGGAGGGGGAGATTTGAGAGGGAAAAAACGGGAATATGGAATTGGCAGTGGATGACCAGAGAAGGAATCTGAATGATGATAGCTTGAAGGTCAGAATCACTAGGAAAGAATATTAATCATTGAAAGATCTTAGATACATTTTCATTATTCATAGGATTTTAGGCATTTCAGGGAAGGGGACAAGTACTGGGGCTAGAAGAATGTTGTTATTCTCCTCCCCCCAAATTAGGAGATCCAGCTGGAAAATGGATGGAATTACCTTTTTCCTCTTTCCTGTAAGGGAGATGCCTGGTGCTCAATGGAATGATGTTTCTCTACTTTGAGGAGGCAGAAGACCTGACTTCATGGAATATTATCTCTTTTTCTGTAGGGTTGTTGGAAACTAGGTGGAAAACCTGGGATGAAGAAATACTTTTCTTCCCTTACCACCTTCTTCAAGTTCATATAGGCTTGCCTGTTTTCTCAGTGGTGGGGTGTATACTTCCCAGAGTAGGAAAGAGATCTTTTGCTTCTTAGCTTCAGATAGTCTATTGACTTTATCTTCACTCTTCTTCCTCTATCCCTCTGCTGAAATGTTATTTAACCAGTGATTCTCAGGGAGAAAGAAGGTATAGTTCAGGAGGAAGAACATAGGTTTTCAATTCAGAGAACCTGGGTTTGAGTTTGGGCTCTGCCATTTACCAGTTGGGTTTCTGTGACCCAGTTTCCCTGCTTCCATATCTATAAGGCAGGGAAACTACAACTACTTACCTCTCAAAGTTGTTGTAGGGATCAAATGAGATAATTTATACAAAGAACACTGTACACCCGGAAAAATTACTTTTTATTCTCTTGCTCTCTACAAGGTCTTCCTTGTAAGAGCAAGCTCATGTTGGTTTTTTTGTTTCATTATAAGGCATGCTATTCTCTACTATTTATTTCTGGCACTTAAGTTATAGTCTCAAAAGGAAGAAAGGGAAGGGAATTAACATTTATTAAATACCTTCTAAGTGCTATGCAGTGTGTTAAACACTTTAAAGATACTATCTCATTTGATTGTCACAACCAATCTGAGAAGCAGATGCTATTATTATCTTCATTTTTACAATTGAAGAAACTGAGATGGACAAAGATTAAGTGACCTGTCTAGAGTTATGAAGCATTTGTGTCTGATGTTAAGATTTGAACTTAGATTTTCCTGATCTGGCTGCCTCAAAAACTGTTTTCCATCTGTATTTAAGTTCTGTCTCTCCCAAAAGACTATAAGCTCTTTTATGGCAAAAGTTATAAATAAATTAACCTTCTTTGGCTGAAGTTATTTCTCTTATTATTATATGTGTTAAGCAATTTTAATGTTGTAAAACTATTGATAGGAATCTGCAAGGTCACCACCCTGAGGGAACCTGAGTAATGTCATTAAAGAGAACCTGTGGAAGATAGAGATGAAAAGCTGACAGTCAATAGTCTTCTTTATTCTTCAAATGAACTGGGAAATTAATGTATCCCTCAGACCAGAAACATGAAAAAATCAATAGGGAAGTTAAATACTGAAAAGGGTAGAGATAGGGAGTTTCATGTGATGTACAGAGGTTCCAAAGCAAAATGGTCTCTGTTATTCAACTGCTATTGTACTAAAAGGTACAAAACTTAGAACAATAGATTAAGAACTTGAGCTTAACTACAGGGTAGAATCAACCTACAGAACTGGTTAAATATGCTTCAGGACAGAGAAAAATAGGTTAGGGGTAAAGATTAAAGCTAAAGATCATTCAATCCATTTTTTTTATGAGGACTAGAAACCAGTGATTAGCAAAAAGGACAAAAGAGGCAAGATTAGTGGAGAATGGCCTGAAATTCAAGGGGGAAACTTTGGGGGCCAAATGAAGAAATACTTTGGTTATCTAAGGGCCAGGACAGAAAGCCAATTCCAAGGCAAATGAAAAAAGGTAGGGATTCATACCTGAAAATACTGAAACCAGGTTCTAGGAAGGACTGAAATCCCATGTAGCTCAAGCTAAAAGCTCGAGTAATTCTGTCTAGCACCCATTCTCTGGCATCTACTCCAAAGAGCTGATGTAAGAAAAAGGGGCAGAATTTATCTTGTAAAATCTGTGCCATTCAAGCCAATCTTGATCTAGACATTAAATATGGAATCAGAAATCTGAACTCTATGAGCTTGTTTGCTTTCATCCTTTATTTTTATTTTCCTTGAGTTTCCTAGTTGTAGTTCTTAAAAATCCTAACTTTGTACAGAACCAAAGGAAAAAGAATTTGTTCACGTTAGGAAGATGATGTTATTGTTGTAATGGTCTCGGAAGTAAGGTGGCCAAAATTTCAAAACAACAATAGCTTGACAGACCTTGGGAAAGGTCTTTTTTAGAGTTCAAGTAGATTCTTACTGTCTAAACCCAGAGGCTTCTTTTCTAAGCTTCCAAATATACTTCAAAGATTTCTCATTTCAAACTCCTTCTGTTAACAAGGATCACAACCAAAATACAAGGGTAAAAACCAGGACAGATGAGAATGCTGATCTTTTCCTATTTGGACTGTTTCTCCTCAGGGACTAAGTCATAGTTCCTTGTTTGCTCTTTCTAGTCTGGGGCTCACAAGGAGTCCCAGGTAGGTACTTGCTTTATCCTCCCCACTTTCCTTACCTGGTCAGCCATTACTGTTCGGTGCTGGTATATCCCAGGGTTGAGCTGCCAGCGACAGAACTGGCCTCTCCAGCCACGAGTGATGGTACCACCTCCAATACCACCTAGTGGACAACCTAGAGACAGAGCCAGGGGTCAGAGACTAATGCTAGAAAGGCAGAAAGAGGTGGAGAGGGGGCAAGAAAAATAATGATAGTAAGGTGACAAGCTATAGATGAGAGAATAATATAGTCACATCTTGTTTGTTGGACTTGTTTGTTTTTGGTTTGTTTTTTAGAAGATGAGGAAGTGACCTCTTTTCTTCTTTCCAATTTCCTTCTTGAGGAGATTGGGACTTTTTCTTTGAAAATAAAATGTATGAGGTCTTTGCCTTTTCTCCCTTGAGAAGTGCTCACCATAGATTTGTCTCAGGGGAAGGCAGTTTAACATGTCTATGAATGGAGTCTTCTTCTCCACCTGTGTCTTCTGGTACCACCATTTTAGATACCTAAGGGCAGAAATGACACTGATAGGTAAGAGAGGTAGAAGAAGCTCCAGTTCAAGTTCCCTATCTCCAAATGTCTTTTATATATCCCAGTAGCATCTCAAACTTCACAATGTCCAAACCAAACTCATCCCCTTCCCTTCTAAGTCAATTTCCCAACCTTTTTTATTTCTATTTAACAACAAATGGATTCTTTCAGTCAACCAATTTAACTCTAGGGACATCTTTGATTGAAGGGATTTGAAGAGGGGAACCGCTTCTCTACTCTTTAAAAGATTTACTCTGTAAGTGATCTTGTCACATCTTCCCCATGACATGTCCTTCATGTCATCCTTTTCTTTTCTTTTCTTTTTATCACTTATTTTATTTTCCCCCCCAGATACATGACAAGAAAAATTTGGGTTTTTTTAAATAAGATTTTGTGCTCCCTGTCCTCTTTCAAAGAAGACAGGCAGTTTGATCTACTTTATACATGTTCTATCATGTAAAATATGTTTCCATATTAATTATAGTTGTAAAAGAAGAAATGTATCACAAGGGAGAAAAAACCATGAGAAAGAATAAGGGGGAAAAATATGCTTTGATCTGCATACAGAGTCCATCAGTTCTTTATCTGGTTATGGACAGCATTTTACTTCATGAGTCTTTTGTACTTGTCTTGGATCACTGTGTTGCTGAGAAAAGCGGAGTCAATCAGTTTATTATTATACAATGCTGTTGATACTTCGTACAAAGTTTTCCTGATTCTGCTCATTTTACTTTGCATCGGTTCGTCCTTCCAGGTTTTTGTGAATCTGGCTGATCATCATTTCTTATTGAACAACAGTATTCCCTTACATTCATATATACTTAGTCATTCCTCAATTGATGGGTATTCCCTCAGCTTCCAGTATTTTGCCATCATGAAAGGGCTGCTAGAAATGTTTTTGCACATGTAGAACCTTTTCCCTTTTTAAAGATATTTCTGGAATACAGACCTGGTACAGGTATTGCGGGGTCAAAGATTATGCATGGTTGGTTGTCCTTTGGGGATAGTTCCCCATTGCTCTCCAGAATGGCAGGATCAGTTCACAACTATATCAACAATGCATCAGTGTCTCAATTTTCCCACAACCTCCCCAACATTTATCACTTTTCTTTTTTGTCATAGGCCAATCTGACAGATGTGAGCTGGTGTCTTAAGAGTTATGTTAACATCCCTTTCTTTGCACTGCCACCAATTTAGTCCAGTTTTTCATCATTTATAAATTTAGAGCTCACAAAGACCTTAGGTTATTTCAGTCTAATCTTCTCATTTTACAAATGAAGAAAATGAGGCCAAAACAGAGTAAGTGATTTGCCTAAAATCACACAATAAGTGCAAAGCCAAAATTTGAATTCAGATCCTCTTATTCCAAAACCAATATTCTACTACACTACAGCAAATTTGTCCCTTTTATGACAAACTATATACTGCTTCAGGATTAATCTTAAAACATCAATTTCTTCATCCCACTTCTTGAACAAAAACACCTTCAATGGCTACCCAGCACTTATAGCAGGCCAAAATATAAACTCTTTAGTTGATACTCAGTGTTCTGCAATTTGGTCCCATTCTATCTTTCTAGGATTCTCTCTTGTTACTTAGTTATTTGAGACAGCTGAGGAACTGAGAGGATATATGAAGGTGGCATTTATAGAAACAAGGAAGTTAAGAGAAAACCCGGTTTATCAGGCAAGGTAATTATGGAAATAATGACTGTGTGGACTCACACCTCAAATTCAACAACAAAGTTGCTTTTGGATTCAAAAGCCCTAGGTTACAGTCTTGACTATGGAACTTCTCATCTGTGGAACCGTGAGTAAATATACTGAGTTTCAGTTTCCTCATCTGTAAAATATTGTAATGATAGTTACACTATAGAGTAATTAGTGTTATATAAACATTTCACTCCAGTCAGCCTGGAGTTCTCATTGCCTATACATAATGCTTATATCCACCATTCACATTTTCTCTTATGATGCTCTTTCTGAAATGATTTATCATCTTCTCCACTTAATTCAAATCTGTATTTCAAAGCTGACAAATGACTTTTTATCATGTGGGCATCCAATAGAACAAATATTGAGTAAATGTATACAGTATAGAGAAGATGCTAGGAGAACTTCAGATTATATAGTTTCTCCAAGTAATAAAATAAAGTCTAATACTGAGATACAGATATGCATATATCTGTATCTATATCTGATGTATATAGACTCTTTTCTCCCAAAGAAAGGAATTACAAAATAAAATGTTTCTGTGAAGTCTAAGGGAAAAATCATTATCTTTTAGATCAGCAAAGGTTTCTTGGAAGACTGGCATCTGAGTTGATCTTTGAAAGATAAGTAGGAATGATATGACAATCTATACATATGAAAGGTTATTACGACAATACTATGAAGAATATATTGGAGGAAGCAGGAAATGTAGGGGAGTAGACCTATTAGAAGGCTACTTCAATAATCCAGGCTCTTATGAGGATCAGTACTAGGGTGATAGCTATAGAGACAGAGAAGGGAAGGCAAATGTAAGAGATACTGAAGAAGTTGTATCATGAGGACTGATAAGACATGAGGGCTGAGGGCAAGGAAGAGTCAAAAATAACCTCAAGGTTATGAACAGGGAATATCATAGATGAATGGAGATACCATAGATTGGAGTAGTGAAGAAGGAGGAATAGCTTTAAAGAAGATAATGAATTTGATTTCTAAATGTAGGTTTTGTAAGAATTAGTAAAGACCTTAAAGAATATCTAACACAACTTCCTTGTTGCACAAGTAAAGAAAATGAGGCGTTGGAGAGTAAATTGACATGTTCAGAATAACACAGTGAGCCAGTGGAAGTATTAGGATTTGAGAAGACTTCTGACTCCAAATCCAAGATTCTTTTCAATAGGCAAACTGATTCTTGAGAGGTTCTGAACATTCAGGGGAAGATGTCTTGTGGAGAGATGGAGATGCTGGTCTGGAGCTCAAAAGGAAGTTCAAGAAGGGAGGTACCAATGTGGGAGTCTTCTGCATAAAGGCAGTGAATAAAGCTCTGACAAGAAATGGAACTGCCAAGATGGGAAGTGGAGAAGTAGGCTGGGAAAGATTGCTTTCTGGCCTTTACATCCCCAGTATTTAGCCATTTAACACAGTGCCTGGCACATGGTAGGTTCAAAAAATACTCACTGAGTGAAAGGGAATCAAGGTCAAATTTCTTGGGAAGCATCAAAAGATTTGGAATTAGTGGAGAAGAGAACCAAGAGAGTGTGGTCTCTTCAAAGTTGGAGGATAAAGGAAAAGCTAGTCAATGTCAAAAATTATAGAGAAGTCAAGAAAAATGAAGACCAAAAAACTGAAACTGGATTTGGTGATTGGGGATCCTTAATGATCTTTGAGACAGACGTTTTCAGGAGAGTGTTAGTAGATGGAAAACTGGTTACAAAGGACTGAGAAATCCAGGGGGAAGAAAAAAAAATAGAGGCAAAAAACAACTTTTGCCAGTAAAGTTTAGTAGTGAAGGGGAAGAGAGTAATGGATATTTGGTCTCTCAAATAAGACAGTAAGCTGCTTAAGAAAGGAATTATGCTTTAAATCTTTCTATTTCCTCAAAAATCAAGAAAAACACTTTGCAAGTATTAGGTACACAATGTTTGTGATTAAAGGATAACTCAAATTTCATCTAGTTTATTAAGTCTTTCCTAATCTAGCCTATCACTACTTCTGTGTCTTCTGAAATTTTTAATACCATTAATTTTAGTAATCTGCTACTGTACTGAAACAATATGAGCAATAATGATATAGATTTCATTGTCTTACACCAACTAAATTTAAATTCTTGAGAGGACAGAGTAATCTTAAACTACTTTGGTATTACTTAAAAGGTCTTTCACAGGGCATGGCATAACATAAGTACTAAATAAAAATAGGCTGAAAAAAAATTAACAAATGAATAATGGCATGAGAAACAGAAGAGAGATGCTGGGGCAAACATGAGGTGAAAGTGGAACTCCAGGGAAAGGTGAGAAAAAGAAAAATAGAACTAAACTAGAAAGAAAGACACAAGAAATTTGGGTATAGCATTTGGCAAGGAGTTGGGAGAAGATGTGATGAAAGATGAGGCAGGAGAATATGGTTTAAAGGTAAGATAAGAAACAAGTTTCAACCCAGCTGTGGCAATGCTGATAACAAATTTATGTTATACAACCTCAACTGCTACCTCACTGATGCTAAGTAAATTTTTTATACTTCCATTTTTAATTCACTCTCCCACTCTCTACATCAGTACTTCTAAACCTTTTCATCCCTCTTCAAATCTCCCATGGTTCAGCACTCCCCATTTTTTCAGCTGAGAACCTTGGTTGTCTCATATTTTACTGAAAAAATTAAGTTCATTTGTTGGAAATCCCTGTTCTCTCCTTCTCATCTTAGATAGTTTTGGCTACTATCTCTGTCTTCACCTATTTCACATGAAGAGATGACCCCTCTCTCCTTTGAAAGGCAAACTCCTTTACCTGCTCAACTCACCCCATTCCATTCTGTCTCCTCCAGCAGAGAGCCCCTCTTTTGTTCCCATTCTCTCACTTAATCTTTAATCTCTCATCTACTGACTGCTTCCCTGCCTACAAATATGTCCACGTCTCTCTCTCACTGTGAAAAAACTCTTACTTGAACCATTCATCCCTGTTGCTAACTATTATTCTATATTTCTTCTAACATCTATGGCTCAACTCCTTGAGGCCATCTACAATAAATGCCTCCTCTTCTTAACTCTCTAATTTGGCTCCTAATCTCATCATCCAACTGAAACTGAACTCTCCAAAGTTACCAGTGATTTCCTAATTGCCAAATCCATGGCCTTTTCTCAATCATCCTTCTCGATCTCTATACAGCATTGGGCTCTGTCCATAACCCTCTGCTCTATTTTCACTGCATTATCATTTCTTGTTTCTTCTCCTACCTATCCGATTGTTCTTTGCTGGCTCTTCATCCAGGTCATGAACACCAACCCCCTCTTTCCTATGCCCTTTTCTTTTTCCTCTATATAATTTCATTTGGCGCGCTCATCATGTTCCATAGATTCAATTATCATCTCTATGCTGATGATTCTCAAATCAACTCCTTCCACTCTAACCTCTCTGTTCATCTCCAGCCTAAAATCTCCAACTGCTTTTTAAATATCTTAAACTGGATGTTCTATAGATAATTCTTATCCTTCCCTGTCTGCACTCCTTTACCCAACCTGTGGCCAAGGCCTGTGGGTTTCATGCTTGTAACGTTTCTGTAATATGTCTTCTCTTCCCCCCTGATATTTTCACTATTCTGGTACAGGCCCTCCTCTCCACATGTAGACTAATATAATAGTCTTCTGATTGGCTGCCCTGCCTCAAATGTCTTCGACTCCACTGTCTGCTCAGTCGTTAAAATGAGTTACCTAAAGTGCAGGTTTGACCATGTCATTCCCCTGCCCCTGTCGATACATTCAAGTGACTATCCCTCCCAGGATTAAATGTTGAATCTTCCGTTCAGTATTCAAAGCCTTTCATAACTCTTAGCTTTCATAACGCAGCTCTCCCCACATTTTTAGTCTTCTTTTAACTTCCTCTTTTTCCAATTATTCTTTGGTCCTATGCCTTTGGCCTCCTTGCTGTTCTTCCGGGAATTTTCACTGGCTCTATCCATTGCCTGGAATGCCTTCTGGTTTCTTTCAAGTCTCAGATGTCATTCCATATTCTACTGGAATCCAATCCCGCTTGATTTTAATGCTTTTCACCTGTTGTTTCATATTTATCCCTTCACATAGCTTGTCTGTACATAGTATTTTCTTGCATGTTGTCTCCCTCACCAGATTGTAAACTCCTGAAGAACAAGGACTAGCTCTTTTCTTTGTGTCCCTAGTCTTTAGTACAGCTGACTGACTTGCTGACAGTGACCCAGTAAGAACACTTCCTCTTTCCTCACACTCCCTCCTCTCTGATAACTTCCCTTCTTGAGTCCTTTTCTCACCTCTCATTTTAAGAGCAGCCTCGTCATTCTCTGGCTTGTTTGGCCTTCTTTGTGATTTCAATCATGCCACGGTAGTGTCATCCTTTGGGCTTCCCTCTCTGCCCTACCCTACATTTTTTTTCCTGAGGTACCCCAACTGCTAATCTCATTCCAGTTCCCTGTGTCACAGCTTGCACCCTGCCCTGGTATGGGGAAACTGAGGCCCAGGTCTAGATCCAGGATGACTCAGCCTGTGCTCAAGCTCCCCTGAATTCAAAGGTTCAGGATGACTAAGCCATACACATGTTATCATTCCTCCTACATTTCCCCAAGACCTCCAAAATGGACTGTCGGGCTCAAGCCATTGGGGAAAAACCAGATTAGGCTGGTGCCCACAGAAAGTATGGCGCTGCCATCTCTAAGGTGCAGCTGTGGTTAAGCAAGGGGAACTCTGCCGTCTTTTCTACTTATACACGGTGGTGTGACTGCTCCTTACTCCCTACCTGAAGGGGAGTGGGGGCAGAGGATGGCAGGGCCTTCTGGGGAGTAGCAACCTTTGCTTGTAGTTCCTTCCTATCACTCTTTCACAAACCTTAGATATATTCAGTTCTGTGTTTCTTTTCCTAGCCTCCAGTTTTGTTTCCTGACCCTACTCAGGGACGTGCTCCTCCGCCATCCCTCTCGCACTTTCTTACTCTGAGGCTCCGTCCTCTCACCTTACTCACCTTACACTGTAAAGCAGTCTTTCTTTTGGCTTTCACTGTTGTGCTGGGGGGGACTGAGGGGGTAGGAGAAAGGCACAAGGAGAGGACCTGAGAGGAACCTTGGACAGGCTCTAGTATAAGCGGAAAGCTGCGGTCTGGCATCTGTGCTACCTGTCTTTTTTCTAGGAGGTGTCTCAACATTGTTATTATTGAGAAAAGCGTTCGTTATACCACACATTGTCCACTGAGGCGGCTGGACTAGCACTTCTAAGTTTCCTTCCACTTTAAATCTTGAAGCTTTCAGCGCAGACTGCCTCCCTCCTGACTGTCCCCCCAATGCAGAAGGCGTCGGGGGGCGCTTCTATGGGAGGCTGGGGGGAATCTAGCTCTCGGTACCTGGGTGGCTGCCTCACAGCAGCCAGGGAGCTGGCCTCTATTTTTCCTTCCCTTGCCCCGGGTGACTAGCCATCTCGGGAAACAACAGTAACCTAGAGCGAAAGCACGAGAATTCAGGAAAGGGCGCGGGAGGGGGGGGGGTCCAGGACCCGGCGCGGAGCGGCAGGATCTAGGCATCTTGGTTAGGAGGCTGCAGGGGCCCTGGGCTTCCTAAAGGTTGCGTGGCCACCATTCCTTCCGCTCCCCCCAGCTCGGACGGTGGGTGCTGGGAAGGAGGATGGCGTCGGGACCCGAGGGCCTCCCCGCATTAGCTAGGGCTTTGAGTTAAAGGCCCCGGGAGCACTCACCTGAAACCCATGCCCAGGTGCTTCAGCGTGTTGCTCAGGGAGACGTTGTTGGCGTTGAAGGGCTTTCTCTTCTCGGGAAACTCGTGGGCCAGGCAGATGCGCCAGCCAAACGGAGGCACCTGGTGGCCCACGGCCGTGCCCTCGTAGGCGGCCATCAGCTGCCCGGGGTCCTCGGGGACTCCATCGTTTGGGTCAGTCGCCCCGCGGCTGCCCTCCGGGCTCTCGCAGTCTGCGATGTTTCCAGAGCCCGAGTCTCCGGTGCTCCCGTAGCACGGGTCCCTCACGTTTTGGGAGCCACACTTCTCCGTCCCGGGGCCCCCCGGCTCATGCTTTGCGTCCTTGATCCCTCTAACTTCGGGGGTGCCGGCCCCCAGGTCCTCCTCCATGTCCTTGCTCCTGCGGTCTCGAGCTCTGAGCCCAACGTTAGCCGACTCGGGCACCGCCTGGTCAAGCTGCTGGCTCAGAGGTGAGCCGGCCTCGCCTCCCGCTCCGCCGCCCTCGGGCTCCCTCGGGTTTCCGGGCGGAGATGGGCTGAGCCAGGGCCGCAGCGGCGATCACTTCCTTGAATCCTGGGTGGGGACGATCGGACCTAGACCTAGAGGTCATGGGTCCGAGGATGAACTCCACAGGACAGTGGCAGGCGAGGAGCGGGGAGCCCCTTTATCGGGCCTCTAAGGTCCCTCCCCGCCCTGCGGGAGGACCGGACAGAGGCGCCAGGTCCCAGCCCCTAGGCGGCCTCCTTCCGGTCCCGGGGGACTAGCAGTCCCGGATCCATTCCCCCCCCCCCTCCCCTCCCCTCCCACCGACTCTTTAGACCGGAATCAGACAGAAGTCCCGCCTCCCGGGCTGGCGTTGCCACGCGCGTCACGTTACGTTACGCAGCCGAACCGGGGAGACGAGGAAGTGGAGGCACCGGCTGGCCCGGAAATTCGGAGGTTTGGAGGGGTCCCCGAGGATCTCCGTGGGCGGGTCCTTGGGCCAGCGGCGCTGAAGCCGGGAAGCTGTAAAGAGGGGGGCTTTGGGGAGGGAGGGAAGACGGGGACGGGATCGGGAGTGCCCGGGGTGGGGAAGGGTCGCTCCGCCGCGGCCGGCTCGTTTTCTACTTCCCCAGTCTCTCCTTCGGGCCGTCAGGTGTTTCCCCTCGCCACGGCCTCAGCCGCGCCACGTTTCCCGGATGCCCCCAGGGCCGGGCTCCTACGTCCCCATCCCGGCCGCCTTCTCCCGTCCTCTCCAGACTGGCCGGCTGGCAGCCCTATGGGAAGGGCCCGCCTGCCCTGCTCGTGAATTGTCTGCGGGGTTGTGGACCGGGAGCGTCCTCCTTTAGCCCGGGCCCTCGGAGCGGGGGCTGTCGGTTCTTTGGCGCGGCCCTGCTCCTGGCGCGAAGCAGACCCTTAGGTAAATGCTTGTTGACCCATCCCCCCGCCCCGTGCTCCGCACCCCCTGGCCCTCCGTGCTCAGTGCTGACATTTTCTCTCTGCCTGTTCTGTAGAGCCGCTCCGGGGCCGCCATGATTGAGCTGGTGGCAGAGCTGAGCCGGGGGCCCGTGTTTCTGGCGGGGGAGGCGCTGGAGTGTGTGGTGACTGTCACAAACCCCCTATCTCCCACGGCCACCTCTGCATCCAGGTACTCCCCGCGGAAAAGCTCGTGCCCCAGGAAGGACCCTCTGTGGTCCTGGGGCGGGCTCTCCCCACCCCCTCGGTACTTTGTGAGCGGGTGTGTGTCCGTGTGTGCACATACATATAAGCGTTGGGTGGTTTGCCTTTTTAGCGGGCACTGGTTTAGGACTCCCCTTCTGACATGGTTGAGGAGCGGGACATTGACGAGGAGCAGTTGTTTGTGGGACTTGAGGATAGAGCCCAGGACATCAGGTTTCTTGGGACTGGAGTAGAGAGTTGTGGAGGAGGGGAATGGTTATCGGAAGTTTGTGGGGACCAGGACTTACTTTCCGTAATATTTGTGTCTTTCCCCACAGTGAAGCATTGGCCTGGGCCAGCGCCCAGATACATTGCCAGTTCCATGCCAGTGAGAGCCGCGTGGCACTGCCCCCCCCAGACTCCAGCCAGCCAGATGTCCAGCCCGAGAGCCAGACGGTGTTCTTGCCACACCGAGGTGAGGGACGCGTGTCTCCTGTGAACTCGGGCCTGGAATCTACCTGCACTGCGTCCTTGTTGTCTGAGGAGGCTGCTGCTGCGCTGGGGTTGGATTGCAGCAGCGATGGTGACACTACTGTTTTCACAACGTTGGGGAGAGTAGCAGGAAGTGTCAGAGGGCCTCTGCCTTTGTCATCTAGGGTGGTGACTGTCAACAGTCACACGGAGATGAGATGACCTGCCCCGTCAGGCAGTTTGTGTGTGAGTGTGACCATAAGATGGGAGTGGTCACTGATGATCCTTGTCACGCGGATGAGAGTAAGACACCAGGATTGCATGCTCCTGAGCTAGCCAAAGGAAAGGATGGGAATCACGTGGCATCTTAGATGCTGTCATCATATTTGGTATTCCCTGCCACTACTCTCATGGCTTCCTCTGTCCCTGACTCTGTGTCTTTCAGTCTCATCCAGTTCTCTTGCTCTCTCTCTAGGTGAGCGGGGTCAGTGTATCCTATCCACTCCTCCAAAGATTCTGTTTTGTGACTTGAGGCTAGACCCTGGAGAGTCCAAATCCTGTGAGTAGGGTAGTTTTCTTTAATGCCTTCTAAATGCCTTCCCGTGGTCAGGATTGGGGATATATTCACTTACTCCTGACTTCTTCCCACCTAGATTCCTACAGTGAAGTGCTTCCTGTGGAAGGGCCACCATCTTTTCGGGGTCAGTCTGTCAAGTATGTCTACAAGCTGACCATTGGCTGCCAGCGTGTCAACTGCCCCATCACTTTGCTTAGGGTGCCACTGAGGGTACTTGTGTTGACTGGTGAGTGGTAGGGGCATTGGGAAGAAGGGAAACGGTAGAGAAGATAATAGTACTTGGGGTATGGAATGAGGAAGACTTCAAGGAAGCTTCCCATTTTCACTGAAGCTGTTATAGGATGATAAGGACTGGGGCTCTGAGGATTAGATTGAGTTTCCTCTTCTTGTGATCTCTTCACCATGTTGGAGTTTAATCCTGCTTGGTCACTATTCCGTTCCTTTAGATTTCACTGCTCATCATCTCCTTCTGGCACTGTCATCTGCTCTGTTTCTGCTTTGGAGATCCACATCTCCCTAATTTGTTTCCACTCTCCTGGGTTGCTTCTCAACAATCTTTCTTAACTTCCAGTATACCCCATTCCTTACATACTTTATCCCTTATTCTCTCCCCAGGCTTCCAGGATGCCCTGTTTCCCCAGGATGAGGCTGTGGCTCCCTCCAGCCCATTCCTAGAAGAAGAAGAAGCAGGTAGAAAGGACTCAAGACTAGCAGAACTGGCAGGAGAGTTCCTCATGGCTGCTACCTCCCGCCGCAGTTTGTGTAAGGATCTTTCCCTCCACAAAAAGCCTCCCTTCAGAGATACTTCCATTTGTATACTCATAGATTAATTTGTGAGGAAGACTGCCCTCTAGTCATTCCCCCAGGAATTCCCCCCCTCCTGCATCCTATCCACACCCCCATTCCATACCATCCTCTTTTTCCTAGTTTGTTGCAATTCTAATCCAATCCCTACTGGATCCTTAGGTAGGGACTTTTGTTGGCATAGGAATCCTGGCTCACAGATCCCCATTCCCCCACCCCCAGATCTATACAATATCAGTGACGGTCGCGGGAAGGTTGGGACCTTTGGAATCTTCAAGTCCGTGTACAGACTTGGGGAGGACGTAATAGGGACGCTCAACCTGGGGGAGGGGACTGTGGCCTGTTTGCAGGTGAGGGGGAGAAAATACCATGGGGGGAATGAGGGATGGGGTTGCAACTTGGAGTTGAACTATTAGTACGGATGGGAGGCTTGGGTGGGATATATGAAGGAAGCCTTTTTGGGGATGGCGAGATAGCATATCCAAGGTGGTGGTGGGGATGCCTTACAATTGGGGAGAGACTGTGTATGGGTAAAAAGGGCTACTCTGTCCATGTAGCGAGCACTAATTTCCACTTGTGAATGTTTTTCCATGCTGTCAGTTCTCAGTAAGTCTACAGACAGAAGAGACTGTCCAGCCTGAGTATCAACGACGCCGGGGGGCAAGTGGGGCTCCATCTGTGTCCCATGTCACTCATGCCCGACACCAGGAATCCTGTCTTCATACAACCAGAACAAGTTTCTCTCTTCCCATTCCATTAAGCTCTACCCCAGGCTTCTGCACAGCCATTGGTGAGACTCTACACCAGGGGTGGGAAATGGCTGACCTATAGGGTTTATAAGGCCCACGAAATCATTTGCTAAGGCAACTAAAGGTGATGGTGAGCTGAAAGCTAGGCACAAGAACCTCCTACTACTTGAGTTCTACAAGTGTGATCCGCAAATGATGTTATAAATATCCAAAATACCCTTGGCAAAAAAAAAAATTTCTGGTAATCACCTCAGTGCTACCTCTGGCTACTGTGTGATGGAACTATACTTTGTGCATGGGTGGGCAGGATTGACCTGTATTCCAGGTATTCCCCTCTTCCCCCACCTTTAGATTCTCTTGATTTTTTAACTACCTTGTCCTACCCCCAAACCCTTGCAAATGCTTACATTTACTGTCCATGTGATAATGTTGACTCCTGTTTCCCAACATACTCCAACCTACTTGATAATGGTCCCACACAGAATTTAGGGTTGTTAGCTGCTTGCTACCTACTGCTGGATTTAACCTCAGGATCTCTTAAGTGTAAACATTTGCAGAGGTATCCATGCTCCTCAACCCCACCCCTAGTTCTCAGCTTTGAAAATTATTCCTGTTTCCCCATATTTCTTAACACAGGGGTTTCTCTCTCTCACTGCCACTCCTTTTGTCTTCCTTACCTTGTTGCTGCCTTTTTACCTTCTTTCTGACCTTTCACCCTATTTTTTTTCTTCTAGTGTCCTTGAAGTGGCGGCTACACTTTGAATTTGTGACATCTCGGGAACCTGGCTTAGCATTGCTCCCTTCCATGGAACAGCCTGAGCCTGTGGTCTGGACAGGACCTGAACAAGTGCCTGTGGATACCTTCAGCTGGGATCTCCCAATCAAGGTGCTGCCCACAAGCCCCACACTGGTCTCCTATGCTGCTCCAGGCCCCAGTGCCAGCACTGTCACCATCTGATTTGGGCTCCAGTTACTCGCTGTGCCACTGCTGTGCTTGGACACAGCATGAAAAACAAAGACTTCTGCATGGCCCTTTCCTTCCCTTCTGGGGCTGTATGAGTCTGAGAAGGGACTTCATGGCAGGCATTTGGTGGTCCATTTATTTATTTAGAATAAATTCACAGCTGCTAGTGGTTTCCTTGGAGGTGGCAGCAGCCGCAGTGGGCAGGCAGGCAGTAAAGTGAATGGTCAGTGGAACCTAACTGGGACGTGGTCCTGGGGCCCCAGAGTCAGGGGTGTTGGCTGAGCCCCATTCAGGATCAGGGGGGCCTCCTCTGCAGGGCAGGTGAGGGGCAGATTTTTGTACCAGGGAGATGTGGCAGGTCCCTTCCTCTCGTCGTACCTCACACCCAGCTGGGAAGTCGATGGGATGCTGGGACCTAGATGAACGTGATGGGTAAGGAAACTTCACACTGAGGTACTGTCTCCCCAATAGCTCTGCCTCCAGTTAATTTCTATTTCAGGTGCCCTTATTTTAAAACAAGAAGAGGATTTGACTTCCACCCTGGACAGTCTCCTATATTCCTTTCCAAATCCCAATACAACTTTCTTTTCCCCTTGCCTTAATCCCTTTTTGTCATATCTAATTAATCCTGTGTCATCTACTTATTTTCCTCCTCCCAGTCTCTCCTTCCTATTTCTAGCCAGTCCCATTTTAGTAACTCCAAATCACTTACATATCACAGCAGCCTACACCAACAGGATGTAGGCAGGTACAGTGGTAACAGTCATTTCGGAGCCAGGATTCACCCAGGGTAAAATATTTCCCCTCATAGTGACAGGGAGCTGAGGAGAAATGAGGAAAATTAGTGGGGGTGGGATGAGAAGGGCTTTGGCCTGACATTGGAGAATTATTGTACTCTGGGCAAGGAGAAGAGTGGGAAAGAAGGAAAAGAGGGGCATCCTTCCTTAAATAAGTATGTTTGTGGTAAGGATCAAACTCAAATCATCTCCCCCAATTTCCCATTTTTCCTGCTCCCCGTTTTCGTCTGCTTTACCTTGAGCTTGGAAGTAGCATTTGCTGTGAGCTCCTTGCAGTTGCAAGAGGAGTGAAATCACCAAACAGATGGTTCCCCAGCTTCTTGGGGTCCCCCTAGTTCTCCCCGTCCACTGCTGAAGCGCCATTCCTGCAGGAGTAGCTTACTCTCTGTTTTGTCTCCTCCACTTCTGTCTTCCCTCTTAGTCTGTCTCCCCTGGGCTCTTGTCTCACACCATTCTATGCCCTCTGCTCTTGCAGGCATGGGGATGTTTATAAAGTGAGGACCCTGGCCCCCTGCTGAGGAGAGCTGGAAAAGCTGTAACTTGGTGTTTCCTGGGGTGAGGGCATGAAAACAAGAGATCCAGCTTTAACAAGCTGTGAGAGCTGATTCATGTCCCAGTACAGCTTGGGAGGGGTGAGGGTTGGTGGACATGGAAGGGGTACTGGGCATTTCCCCAGTAAAGAGAAGTGGGAGGGGTGGTGGACTGCTAGGTGGTCCCCAGATCTTTTCCCTAACCTAGGGAGGAGGGAGCATTTTTTTTCCTCTTTTCTGTTCATTCCTTCTCCCAAAGTGGGAGGGTGTAGGGTATTGGGATTCCTGCCTGGACCGGAGGGAGGCATTTCCTGGGGACGGTTAGTTCTGTGTCCCAGCCAAACCCAGGATCTGCAGTGGGGCGCGACGGCCAGAGGCTCCAGAAAAGGGAACTAATGTTGCTGTTGCTACCTGGATTGAAGAGAGGTCGCTCCACATCTGAGATTGCTCCAGAGATGGGGCTACTAACTCAGGTGGAGCTTTCATCCTTTTTACATATCCCTCTCCTTTTCCCCCTTATTTGAGGCTCCCCCTCCCCTCAATCTGTTAGAGATGGATTGACTTTTCCTTCACAGGTGGACTCTTCACACACAGGTGAAGGCTTTCAGTTGTCCTGAGATGAGTTTGAGGTAGGGAATATCTGTTAACATCCAAGATATGGGTTTCTCTATCAGATGTTCCATAGATGTCACTCCCCATCCACATCAGCAAGCTTCCTCTCATTGCTCATCTCTCATCTCCAATCTCTCAAAACATGGTTAAAATTTCCATAAATCCCCATTTGTCCCTCTCCCCTTCAACAAACTTATTGACTCTTGTCTTAAGACAGCTTTTCCTAGTTCCCGGTGCGAATTATATTAAACTAGTATATGAACAAATGTATAGCCTTTTTTCATACCTCCCAGTTTGGGCCTTGAGAAGAAGGGAAGCAAAGCCCTGAGGTGTCCTTTGTTCTGGTGTTTTCCCTGGGCCATATTAAACTTCTAAGAAGTCTTCTGTTTATACATTTACAAGGGCATGGGTAGTTACCAAAAACTTGCTAGAGCCTTATATGTTGGCATGTTGGACCAAATGTAACAGGCTCTGAGTGCTTATGTGGGAGATCCCTAAGTCCTGCTTTTAGAACAGATGGGACTGCTGTACTCCTTGCCATTCCCTGGCTCCAGCTGTCTTTTGGCAGACTGCCCTCCTGTGCTTCATGTTACCTATTCCCTCCATCTCATGTCCCTAGCATCTCCCAATTTTCACCTATGTATCATCAAAGGATTCCTTTAGGTGGTTGGTAGAGGTACTGTTGTGTAAAGGGAAGAACATTGAATTTGGAGGCAGATCTGACTAAATCCCATCTTTGTTGCTGTGTGATCATTGACTTCTCTGGACTCAGTTCCTCCATAAGAGGGTGGGAGAAGGGCAAATGGTTTTGTAAGGTCCTAGAATTAACAAATCCTGTGCTATTGACATTAAATTCATATTCTGGAGCTGGTTGGCTCTGGTCCCTATTACCTTCTGCCCCTTTGTTTTTGAAGTAAGTGAGTTAAGGCTTAGGGTCACCCCCCTGAGTATCTGAGGCTGTATTTGAACTCCGGTCCTCTTCACTCTGGGGCCAGTACTCTGTCCACTGCTGCCACCTAGTTGCCCCTCCCTTAAAGATAGGTGTAGCCTGAATCTTACACTAGCAGTCTTTCCCTTCCCAATGGAAACTTCAAACCTGAGGGAGATGGCCTGTTCTGTATTCCTTGTCTCTTAAATTTGATTTGAACTCTGCTTGATTTCAAGGTTTTCTTATTCTCAACATTCCTGGTTGGGTCAAGTATCTCATTGACTCCTAAATTGATATTCCCTCACCTCCATATTTTGTCAATTCTTTTCAAATGCCATTACCAGAATTGAAGGACACTGCATATGCATCTCTGATTTCTCAAAACGATTAAAACTTCCATAAATCTCCCATTTGCCCCATCTCTCTTCCCTCCAACAAATCCTTTGGCTCTCCTTGTCTTAAGACACCTTTCCTTCCATACTGTGCACAGGTTTAGAAATAAATCTTAAAGAAACCCATCCTTTGGACTTGTACCAAACTTTTTTATGTCCTTAGTTTTCCCCCTTCCCACCCCCACCTCCCCTTCCCCAGCCAGCCCTCTCCCTACATTGCAAGTGATATCCAGGAAATCGCCAAGGTGCTCTGCATCTAGATCCTTACCCCCTTCACAGAATGAGTACCGAAGAAAGCTTAAAAAAAAAATCATCCCGTGCGTGAATTGTGTCAGGAGGATGCTCCGTACCTATCTGCAAGGGTTGTCTTGGGGTAGGTCATTTTCGATTGCAGTGAGTGAATCTAGCCTAAAGCCATCAGCGACACCCTGGACCACTATGTCTTCGAGGTTTGTGGGGCTTGGAGACTGGCTTGGTTAATTCTCTTTTTCCTCTCCCTCCCCAACTGGTGGCTTGCCGTCTCAGGGGACATAGGGGAGGAGCAGAGATTTGTCTAACTCTAAGGGGAACCTAGAGATCTGAGTTCTTGTTGGACTATTAAAGCCGGACGTGTGAAGTATGTGGACTGTAAGGGTATATGGGTTGGTGAATGAGGGGCGAGAGCAGGGATTGTAGGTAGCTAATACGCCGGAGGGTTGAGCATCTGCATCCTGAGAGAGGTTTGGAATGGTGCTGATGGGGTCTTCCAACTGCCTGTGCGTATGTTTGTTTACCAGCTTGTGGCTTGGGATAAGGAAGTGTTTGGGGTTGGCTTTGCAGATGTTTAGCTGGGGAGGACTGGTGTGGCGTCTTTGGTGTATGTAGTTGGGGGAGCAGAACGATGGTTACCGACTGCGCGCTGTGTACTTGCAGAGCGTTACTGGGGGTAAGGACTGTGGGCGTGTGTGGAGAACCTGTGCTCAGCTGGGGGCGTTGGCGCGCGCCTGTATCCGCGGTGCGGGAGGGAGGGAGAAGTGGGGGTGTGAGCTGGCGGTTGGCTCACGCGGTGCTAGTTCTCGGTGCTGGGGGTGGTGGTGGTGAGAGTGAGCGGGCAGTTGGCACGCGCCGGCCCCGCGGGGACAAGCAAAACATCCGCCGGAGGCCGGCCTGGGCCGGGCGGTGCTCCAGGAATCCAGGGCAGGTGCGTGGCTGCTGTGAGGAAGTGAGCACATTCCGGCCCCCTGGCCTGCAGGCGGACCGGCTGGCCTTCCGGGTGAGTCACCCCCGGACTCCCGGCCTCTGCACTGCCTGTAGGCCGGGTAGGCGAGGAGCTCAGCGGGGAGGGGGGGGAGGGTTAGGGGAGACTGGGGAAGAAAAAGGCCAGGTAGAAAAGAGTGGTCTGGGGAGCCCGCCAGCAGGTGGTGTGGGTCGGGAGAAGAATTGAAGCATCTCGAGGTAGCCCTGTGGGCTCAAACAGTGCAGTTAAAATTCACTTCTGTGCCCCTTACTTAAGGTTTAGAAATTAAATAGGCATTTTTAAAATGCATTCATTTTGCTCAGGGCTTCTCCCAAAGTGGTGCCTAACTGCCTGCTTTGTTATTTGCACACTGATTAGTCTGCAGAGCTTTGCAATCTCTTGAGATCTACAATTTGGTGGAGCGGGGTGGGGAAGGCAGGCACTATTAGGGCTTTATACAGGTGAATGAGAAAGAACCGGCTGACGCTCGAGCTAGAGTGAATTGACCCTAAGGCAGAGAACCCTTGTTCTTATTTCTAGCTCGAGCCCTTTAATTTTTTTTTTTTTTTTAAAACATTCTCTTGCCTGCCTCTTCTTCCCACTCTCTTTAATCACTGCCTTCTAGAAGTTTATAATCTCACTTGGGTGACAACAGTACCTAGCTTTTATTAAACACCTACCACAAGATTATAAATGTGTTGTCCTTTACCTGCATATACCCAGTCTTAGGTGCCTGTGTATGACTATTAGCCAAAGGGTCATAATTACTAGTCTCTTTAACTGCCTCTACTTCAGCATTTTCCTCTCTTCATCTTGTATTTCGTTTCACATAGGGCTTAGTGTAGGTTTCCAAGTTCTGGTTATATTATTCTACATTTTGTTGTTGAAGATGAAGATCTTTCCTCCCCAGTTTTCTTTACAACCGCTAAAACAAAAACCTGTTAAAGTAGCTCGTTAAGATGATATGCTTGCTTGGGAGTATATAATAGAAAACTGAAATGGGTTTTGGGGGACATATTTTGGCAGCAGTTCTTTGAGAACTTCTTGAGAACAGGGATTGTCTTTTGCGTCCCATTATATATAGCTCAGACAACTAGGGTGGCTTAGTGATATGGACTTAGAATCAGACCCCAGTTCAAATTTGACTTCATTCACCAGTTGTCTGATGTTAGAAAAGCCTCCTTTGCTTTCATCCACTGGGGAAGGAAATGGCAAACCACTCAGTATCCTTGCCAAGAAAACCCCTGTGGAGATTGTGGTATGCTTTGGGTCATGGGGTCATGAAGAGTTGGATAGGACTAACAACATCCCTAGCACAGTGCCCGACACTGAACAGGCAACTAATAAATGCTTATTGACTGAATTGAGAAATTCTGGTTGGAAGCAAGCAGGATGTTTTCTTTTTGGGGCTCTTAGGGGAGAAAAAAAAGGTTGTAACAGCCCCTGGCTCAGACCAAAAAAGTGTCCCTGAAGATGTATACCAGTTCTAGGTCACATTTTCTAAGAAGCCTTGCATGTCTCTCCCTCTTTCTGGAACTCCTGTCCCAGACTGTGGAGGTACCACTAAAATCATGAGGCTGGGGAAAGAAGGACAGTACAAGTCCCACAGGAAGGGAAAATGTGTTTCTAGCATCCCAGGGTGAAACTCATAGCATTCTTAATCATAGAAAGGTTATTATGTATGGTGATTCAGTTTTGCAATATTGTAAGTACAATGTTGTACTTCATGGGATAAATATGTGGGCTAGTCTTAAATGCACAATCATATTATGGAGTTAATATTTCTAAGCAGCTATTTTTTATAATATTTTGTTTTTTTCCCATGTAAAATCAATTTTAACGCTTTAAAAAATTTTGAATTCCAAATTCTCTTCCTACCTCCTTTGCCTCTTCCCTTCCTGAGTCAGTAAGCAATTTTATATAGGCTACACATATTCAATCTGCAAAACTTTCCCACAGTAAATATACAAACAACACCCAGTGAAAAGATAAAAATGAAAAATAATGTGTGTCAATGGACATTGGAATTCCATTAATTCTCTCTTTGGAGGTGGATAGTTTTTTCATCAAGACTCCTTTGGAATTGTCTTGGATCATTGCATTGTTGAGGATAGCTAAGTCATTTACAGTTGATCATCATTATTGTTATTAATGTAATGTATATAACATTATTCTTATACTTAATTCATTTTCCATCAGTTCATGTCATTTCAGGTTTTTCTGAAATCATGCTGCTTATAATTTATTATGGCAATGGTATTCCATTACAATCATATACAACTTGTTCAGCCATTCAAAAATTATAGTCATCCCCTCATTTCCAATTCTTTGCCATCACAAAGAGTTAACATAAATATTTTTGTACAAATAGGTCCTCTTTTCAAATTTTTTTTTTTTTTTTGGAGGTGGGGGAATATAAACCTAGTATTGGTATTGCTGGATCAAAGGGTATGCAAAAATTTTATAAAACTATAGAGCATAGAGTGAAATGAGCAGGACCAGGAAATCATTGTATACTTCAACAACAATACTATATGATGATCAATTCTGATGGATGTGGCCATTTTCAACAATGAGATGAACCAAATCAGTTCCAATGAACCAGCTATATCCAGCGAAAGAACTCTGGGAGATGACTATGAACCACTACATAGAATTCCCAATCCCTCTAATTTTGTCTGCCTGCATTTTGGATTTCCTTCACAGGCTAATTGTACACTATTTCAAAGTCCAATTCTTTTTGTTCAGCAAAACAACTGTTTGGACATATATACATATATTGTATTTAATTTATACTCTTAACATATTTAACATGTATTGGTCAACCTGCCATGGTGGGGAAGGAAGGAAAAATTAGAACAAAAGGTTTGGCAATTGTCAATGTTGTAAAATTACCCATGCATATATCTGGTAAATAAAAAAGAAACTATAGAGCATAGTTTCAAATTGTTCTCCAGATTGGTTGAACTGATTCACAACTCCACCAGCAGTGCATTAGTGTCTAATTTTCCCACATCTCTCACATTATTTTCTTTTTCTGTCATTTTTTAAAAGATGGATGTAAAGTGGTACCTCAGAATTTAATATACATTTCTCTAATTAATAGTGGAGCTTTTTTCCCATTTGACTATAGTTAGCTTTGTTTTTTTGTTTGAAAACTATGTGTTCATATCCTTTGACCATTTATCATTTGGGGAATGATTCATATTCTTCTAAATTTGGCTCATTTCTCTCTATATTTGAGAAATGAGCCCTTTGTCAAATATTTTAAAAGATTTTTCCCCACTTTTCTACTTTCTTATTAATCTTGGTTGCATTAATTTTGTTTTTACAAAACCTTTTAAATTTAATCCAATCAAAATTGTCCTTTATATATCTAGTAATATCTCTTTTTTGGTCATGAATACTTCTCTATAGATCTGAGAGATAAATTATTCTACGGTCTCCTAATTTGCTTATAGTACATGTATCCATTTTGACTTTATCTTGGATTATGTTGTAAGATGTTGGGCCATACTTAATTTCGGCCATACTATTTATTAGTTTTCAGAACAGTTTTTGTCAAATAGTGATTTCTTGTCCCAAAAGTTTGGGAGATAAACCCAGATTTATACAACTCTAAATTGATATGGCCATAGTAATTTGTTTTGTGAATCTATTCTACTGTTCCACCACTGTTTCTTAACCCATCTAGATTGTTTAGATGATTGCCCCTTTATAATACAGTTTGAGATCTGGTACAGCTAAGCCACTTCTCTTCATTTTTTTTTTTTCATTAATTTGTTTTTGACCTTTTGTTCTTCCAGATGAATTTTGTTATTTTTTTCCTAGCACTATAAAATAATTTTTAATTAAAAAAAATTTTTTTATAGATTTTTATTTACAAGATATGTGCATGGGCAATTTTTCCAGCATTGACAAACCTTTTGTTCCAACTTTTCCCTCTTCCCCCACCCCTTCTCCCACATGGCAGGTTGACCAATACATGTTAAATATGTATAAAACAATTTTTTAGAAGTTTGGTTGGTAGGACACTGAATAAGTAAATTAATTTAGGTAGATTTGTCATTTCTATTATATTGGCTTGGCCTATTATTAATTGATACTTTCTCAGTTGTTTAGATTTTTGTGTAAAAAATGTTTTATAATTGTGTTTATAGAGTCCCTCTCTCTCTCTCTCTCTCTCTCCCTCTCCCTCCCTCTCTCCCTCCCTCCCTCCCTCCCTCCCTCCCTCTCTCCCTCCCTCCCTCTCTCTCCCTCCCTCCCTCCCTCCCTCCCTCTCTCCCTCCCTCCCTCCCTCCCTCTCTCCCTCCCTCCCTCCCTCTCTCCCTCCCTCTCTCCCTCCCTCTTTCCCACCCTCTCTCCCTCTCTTCCTCTCTCCCTCTCTCCCTCTCTCCCTCCCTCCCTCCCTCCCTCCCTTTTTATTTGCAGGTGAGACTCCCAAACATTTTATGTTGTCTACAGTTATTTTAAATGGAATCTCTAACTCTTCCTGTAAATAGCTATTTCTAACACATTTATTTGGTACAACTCATTTGTCAGTGGCTATCTTTATCCATATGAAATACAATGTGATTTAAAATGGTTCTATGATTTCAAAGATTTTTACAGATAAAGATGAGCTGGAATAAGTGATTGTGACATTATAGGAGAGAAGAGAACTGAATTGGTCCTTAAAAGATGAATTGAATTTAGATACGGTTGGAATTTGGCATTTGATATGGAAGGAGCCACTCTTTATGAATGTGTATGGAAGTATATATATACAGGGATTCTTGTGGTGACTGACTCATTTGGAAGGGATTATGTATCGAGGAATAGTCAAGATTAAGCTTGGTTTGGTAGTACAAGAGTGCCAGGAGTGCCAGGCCTAGAGTCAGAAAGACTTAAGTTCATATTTGGCATTTGGCACATACTACCTATGTGACCCTGGATAAGTCGCTTACCCTGTTTGCCTAAGTTTTCTCATCTATAAGATAAGATGGCGAAGGACATAACAAACTACTCCAGTATCTTTGCCAAGAAAACCACAAGTGGGGTTGTGAAGAACTGGAAACAATTGAAATGACTAAACAAGTTTGGGTTCACAGAGGTAGGATCAAGTTAGGAAAAGCTGTTATTATTATATGAGAAGTTCTGATGTGATCTTTTTCTCATTATAGGTCTTTAAGCAAAGCAAAGAAGTATTGGGATGATATATAGTAGAGATAAGTTAACCATACTTGTCAATCATTGTTTTCAATTACTTTTTTCATTTTTGTTTTTATATCCCTAGTGCTTGATACATTAGATGTTCAACAAATGTTGAACTGTCCTTTTTCAGTGAGTTGGATATGCATTGATGAATCTATTATACAGAATCTGTTAATATGGTAATTTTATTTAATTCACTTTGCATATTGTATACTTGTTGTTCAGTAGTGTCCCTTCAGTAGTGCTATTCGTTTGGGTCTTTGGGACCCATTTAGAGTTTTCTTGGCTGAGATACTAGTTTGCCATTTTATTCTCCAGTTAGCATGTATATTTTATGCCTATAATTTTTTTCTACTATACTCTTATCATCATCATCACCTTTAACTCAACTTGTATCTGAAAATTTCCCTGAGCCAGACGAAGTTTTAATTGTTTTTTTTTTTTTCTCCTACTCCATATGGAAATATGGTCTAAGTATTTTATAAGCAATTTAGAGTTTTGCCACTAATTATAAAATAATTCCATTTTAAATTTCTTTTAAAGCTTTTGGAAAAGATCCAGGGCTTCCATGTATTGTACAATGACAATGACTTCTTGGCAATTTTGAGATCTTTTTTTTTTTTTTTTTTTTTAATCAGATAAAATATTTTGTTTAAAAAAACCTCAAAATTTAATGAAAAAAATCCAGATATGGATTAAATTTATAAAAATAATTAACTTTTAAAAATATTACTAGTAAAGATTAGTAGGTAAAAATGGAAATTTTATTCAAAATATGAAATGCATAAATATATCTGGACTTAATATATCAATACACATTTTAGATTAAAATAATAATAATAAAGTAAGACAAATAGTTGGAGTGATTCATTGTTCTTGGTTGGGCTGTGCCAACTATAACAAAAATGCCATTACTATCTAAATTAATTTGTGGGTTTATTGCCATTTTAATTAATGAAGCTACTAAGTTTCATTACTAAGGGAATTGATTACTTTTTAGGACCAGACAAAATAATAAATGTTTGGGGAAAACAAAATCTCTATTGAGTTTTAAGGAAAATAACGGGAGGAAAAGAAAATGAATAATTGCCACTCTGTAAGAATGTGGTATAGCAGATAGAAGACTAATCTTGGAGTTAGAATACCTTGAGTTCAAGTCCTTCATTCCATGTGACTTGGGCAAGCCATTCCCCCTCTCAGTGCCCTTGGCAATGTATAGAACTGTAAATTGTAGAACAATAATTACCAGTCTTTCTTTGCTGAGAGCTATTTATATGAAATGACAAGTGCATGGGTCCAAACCCTTTTTCTTGGAAATTTTTTTTTTGGGGGGGGCAAAACTTGAAATCTTGCATGCTGTTACTCTCTTTTAACACTGACATATATGACTATTAATCTCTGATTCAAAAAAATCAAAATCTTTTAAACAAAAAGTATCATGATGACTAATTCCTTGGATACTCTAAAATGCTTGTTTTCCACTTAAATTTTGTTCAATTTTGATGTTATTAATATATTTTAAAACAGATTATAATTACTGCATTTTTGCCCAATAAATCTCAGCCTTTGGCCAAAAGCAAGGATATTCTGACCAGTTTCTACATAATTCCATTACTCTCCTATTCTAGACCTGTTGTTTTTCTGTTTTGCTCTTTCAATCAGCCTAAGCCTATACTAGTAGCTATGGCTCATTCTCTTTATCCTTTGTCTTCCTTCCTCCTCTGTTCTGTTGGGTACCTTTAGAGGAAAACTTCACACTGACTTCCTCTACTGTAAATTCTTTCTTTCCTCAGTTTCTACTTTTATCCTTGCCAATAAGCACCACTCCTCTTTTGTTGATTTTCTAGCCCACAACTCTTTCTGGCTCATTTCTTTTAGCTCTTTTAAACTCTTCTTCATACTACTTCTTGGTTTACAATCATGTTAAAAAAAATGTTATCTCCCCATAACTTGTAGTTCTTAACCTTTTCCACTTTTCTTCCTTCATAAAGTAGCATTTTTATGCTATAAAAATCACTGGACTGGGAGCTAGAAAACCTGACTTGTAGTTGTAGTTCTACCATTATTGAACTTCCTAACCTCAGGATAAGTCACTTCTTGTTTTGGTAATAGTTTCTTACCTTTAAAATTAATGGATTGAACTAAAATCAAATGTTTTAAGATTCTTAACACCTCCAAAATTCTATGAATGTTTATGTGATTAATTTTTCTTACCTCTGATTCATACCTCTCTTTAAGGATGTAAAAATCTTTTTTTCTTTTCTTTCTTCCTCTCTTTCTTTCTCTCTTTTCTCTCCTCTCTCTTTTTACTCTTTCTCTCTTTCCTTTCCTTCCTTTCTTTCTTTCCTCATTTGCTTTTTAACCCTTTGCAAATTTTATTTCTACTCCATTTCTCATCTAAAAATGCTTCCTTGAAAGTGACCATCTAATTGGCTTACTCTTTATCCTTTACAAACTCTTTATAGAGTTTAATTCTGTCAACCTCCCCTACTAGAAACCTCTTGCTTTTGACCCAGATCTAATTTTGAAGATAAGTATTTGGTTACTCCTGAATTGCCTTTTTTATTCTTTCCATCCACTAAATGTGGGCATTTCTCAAAGTTTTGTTCCTAGTTCTCTTTTTTAGTTCCACATGCTTTTCTTGGCAGTCTAATTCTTCTTCCATGTCTTCAACTATAATTTCTTTCCAAATGAATATCAAATCTCTATCTCTAGTTCCATACTTTTTTTCTTCTTAGTTTGGTTGTATGATAGGAGACTCTTTAGCTAGGAAATTCCCTTTCTTCATATAGCTCTGCAATTGTTTTGGAACCTATAAGAGAGGTAACCTTGTTCAGGATCACAGAGCTAGAATGTATTAGAAGGAGTACTTGAACCCAGGTTTTCCTGACTTTGAAGCCAACATTCTGTGTTATATTTTTCCTTTAGTTCTAGCCCCACCTTTTTAGTTTCCTGTTGGACATTAATGTTTGGATAACTTACCAACCTCACACATTAAACAAACCAGCTCTTCATCTTAAATCCCTTATTTCTAAATGGAATGTCTACTTTGCCATGTACCAAAGTTCTCATGTTCAGTCAGTCAACAAGTCCTTTTTATTCTCCCTCCCTCCTCTTTCAAATCAATTGTATTCAAACTTTTCTATTTTTCCTATCTCCATCCTTCTTGCCTTTATCTTTTGATCAGACTATTGGAATAACTTTTGCAGATCTCCCCTCGTCTAATCTGTTTTCCATTCCACCCTACATATCTTACTTCCAACAGAACATAGTATGCATAATGTTATTCCCTCTGTTAAAAACCTTTATTGCTCCTCATTGTCTACAGAATAAAGTCAGTGTCCTCAACAGGTCATTCAGGGTCTTCCATGCTGAGTCCTCAAAATTATCTTTTGGTCCTGGTTTCTGTTTTTTCTTTTACTCACTCTTTGATGTTGCCAATCTAGATCAGTGGCTATTCCCCAAATATCACTTTCCTACTTTAGTTTAACCTTTTCCTCTGTTTAGAATAATCTCCTTCCCTTTCCCTGTTTCCTGCATTAGGAACTTATTTCCTTGAGCATCTCTATATAGGACCTGAGAACTTATTCTCCATGTGGCAGTTATTTCCTTATCTGCTGCCTCCTATAGTCAAGCATGTATAGCAGGGGTTCTCAAACTACAGCTCTTGGGCCAGATGGGGCCTGCTGAGAACCCCGCTGGGTTATGGCAAATGGACTGAGGGGCGGAGACAGTGTGAGGTTTTGTTTTTACTATAGTCCAGCCCTCCCACAGTCTGCGGGACAGTGAACTGGCCCCCTATTTAAAAGGTTTGAGGACCACTGGACTCTATAGTCTTCCTTCAGAGGCCAGTTCCATATCTGGTTCCAAGCTCAGTTAAACCTCTTTCCCAGTTACAGACCTAGTTCAGCCATAAATATATCTTAAATTCTTCCAGCCTGAATAATATCTTTCTCATTGATAGTAGATTTCTTTCGTGGCACTCATTTCTGGGTATATCGTCGAAAGAGATGTGTATGCAATGTCATCTTTTTAGCTATATACATTATGAACTTTGAGGGGTGGGGACTAGAATTTATTAATTTAGGTCTTCTCTCATCCCAAGCACAGTACTTAAGACATAGGAGGCATCATTTTTGAGTAAGAAGTCTTTTTCAAATTAGCAGTTTTCCTCAATTTCTTCTCAACATCTAATATCATTAGATTGTAAGCTTCTTGAAGGTAGGGACCGACTATCTTTTGCCTCTTTTTGTAAATCTAGTGCATAGCATGGCATCTGGCACATAATAGACACTGCATAAATTTTTGTTGATTGATATCCAAGATCTTTAACCATATCATAATTATGAGGGATAGCATGTTTTAATGGATGGTGATACTAGATTCATAGTTAAAAAGATCTGGATTCACATCTTAGCTCTAGCTCTAATAGTTAACTAGTTGTGTGATGGTGGGCAACCTGGTCTGATGTTCAACTTCATCTGTAAAATGAGGATGATAATACTTATATCAGTTTCCCAGGTTAACGTGAGATAATATATGTAAATTAGTTTGCAGATTTCAAAGTGCTAGACATGTGTTAATTATTACCATTATAAATATAAAAAGTTTAATTAAACTCTTCTTGGGTCCTATATAGAGAATTTATAGACCTGTGCTCTGACTTCTTGGTGTGTACAAAGACACTGATATAAATGTACAAATGGATATATAGTCAACAGAAAAATTAAATTACAACATGAATATATATATATATATATATATATACACACACACATTGTATATTGCCTTCTGTAAATGAATATGTATGTACAATATATATTGCAGTCAATATATATTGCAGTCTACATGTGAATATATATACAGTTATTGCATTTTATAAATGTATAATATTATATATGCATAATATAGTGTGTATACATGTATGTAGAAATGCATATTAGAGTTTAAACACAAGGCTAAACCATACCTGGAACAGAGATCTGAGCACAGCCATGAAAATTCTATGTCTACATTGAACAGCGATAAGAGGAAACAACTCTTCAGAACAATCTGAGAGAATTTAATGAAGGGAGAGGTGACTTGGTGGGGAGGGAACTGATGCATTATAGAGGATTAACCAAAACAAATTCTAATGTCTTTGCTGGCTTTAAAATTCTATGATGAGTGGAGAAGGTTATTAGAAGAATTGCACTACTGTGTTGGGTTTAGGAATCTATTGACAGTATGGACTTGTCTGGACAAGCCTGCTTTTTTCCTTGATGTCATTTTAAGAGGTCAGGAAGATCTCTCCCAGTATTCTACTTAGGCTTTGCTAAATTTCCAGTCCTATCTTCAACACTGCTGAAGTTATCTTATCAAATTCTCTTCCTATGATTTATTGGTTCAACTCTAAAGTCTTTTGCTAATTTTTCATGACTACACAAAATTCAACATTCAGTAAATCCTAAAAACACTCACCATTTTTGAGTCTCTAAATTCCCCCCTCCCCCCCAGGCTAGGGTTAAGTGACTTGCCCAGGGTCACACAGTTAGAAAGTGTTAAGTGTGTCTGAGACCAGATTTGAACTCAGGTCCTCCTGAATTCAAGGCTGGTGCTCTATCCACTGTGCCACCTAGCTGCCCCTAGCTCTCTAAATTTTTCTAGCTTTGAATGAGTCTAAGATTTTCTTTTCTTTTAATAAACCTCTGTATCTTGTGGTTAGGACTTTGTGTACATATCATTGTTGGTGACAATATATTTTCTGGTAAAGGAATTTGAGTTTTTCATTTAAGGTAAGATGTTTCCTACTCTCAGTCTTTTCTTCTAAAGATTTTGCTACTACTTAGTATTATCTTTTTCTGTTTCTAGATGTCATTCTTATCTATCTATCTTGCAAAGCCTAACCATCTCATCCAGGCATAGCATAAATCTTTAAGAATTGTTCTCCATATCTCTGCCCTAGGTTTGACCTTGCAATGGCATAGTTGCTGCATTACCCACATTTTTCCCTACAAGTCTTCCCCCTGCTTTAGTTTTGCTTCCGCTCTTGGCACCACAGTGCCAGTACAAATAGGGAGGCCACAGGTTACCAGGACAACCAGAGCACAGGAAACCGTAAAGGTTCAGGGCTCCCACAGGCATCACAGACTGTGGCTCAACTGCCTTGATTTCTCCCTGGGGAGTCAGCCACACCTCTCATCTGCGTACCTCCTTCCCCTAAACTACCCAGTAGCCCTTGCCTGAGGCAGAAGTGTGTGTTCAGGATTGGCAGATACCCAGGCCTAAGCAAAGAGCTGGGCCCTCTTCATCTTCCACAGATTCTGATTTCCCTGCCCTGGAAATATGGAGTGGTTTGGGATGAGAGGGAAGACACTGTAGGTATTCTTCAGAGTTCTTAGTGAGCAGAGATCTACTTCTAAATTTTTCATTTGTCTCCTTCATTTCATAGATACTGATTGGAATAGAAAGATTAAAAATTCCTTAAGTGGACAAGTTCCATTAGTATTTGTCGTGTGTGTGTGTGTGTGTGTGTGTGTGTGTGTGTGTGTGTGTGTGTGTGTATACTTCTAATATATGCTTCTAATCCTCTACTCAAATATTTAGTATATTCTCAATGGTTCAGAATTATTTTTTAGAATCATAAAAAACTTACCCATGATGAAACATACCACTCATCTCCAGTCAGAGTGGTGATGGACTCAAGATGCAGACTGAGATGTATATTTTTTTGGACATGGCCAGTATAGGAAGGAGTTTATTATAAAAGATGTGGGTTTTTTTTGGGAGGGGGGAAGAGTTGGTTTTTCATTTCTAATAGGGAAAGGAGGTGGGAAAGAAAGAAAATTGATTTTTGTTAATTGGAAAAAAAATTTGAATAATAAAAAAAGAATCAGTCCTCGACTAAGAATGGATCTTATAGATTATTTAGCCCAATGTCCTACTGAATATAAGAATCCTTGCTGCAACATCTTTGGGGAATGGTCATTAATCTCTGTTTAAATATCTCCAGGAATGGGGGACTTGAGATCTTAGTCCATTTTTTTTTTTTTTTTTTTTTTTTTTTGAGGCTGAGGTTAAGTGACACAGCTAGGAAGTGTTAAGTGTCTGAGACCAGATTTGAACTCGGGTCCTCCTGAATTCAAGGCTAGTGCTCTATCCACTGCACCACCTAGCTACCCCAGTCCATTTCATTTATTTATTTATTTATTTTTATAATATTATCCCTTGTATTCATTTTTCTAAATTATCCCCTCCCTCCCCCCATGACAGGTAATCCCATACATTTTACATGTGTTACAATATAACCTAGATACAATATATGTGTGTAAATACCATTTTCTTGTTGCACATTAAGTATTAGCTTCCGAAGGTATAAGTAACCTGGGTAGATAGACAGTAGTGCTAACAATTTACATTCACTTCCCAGTGTTCCTTCTCTGGGTGTAGTTATTTCTGTCCATCATTGATCAACTGGAAGTGAGTTGCAGTCCATTTTATTTTAAATAAGCTCTTGTTAGATTTCAACTCACCACACAAAGGCTGACAGGTTTCCTGAAATATCTATTGGTTCATGCTAGTTTCTTTTGATGACACACAAACTCAACATGTCAGAAACCAAAGTTATTTTCTTCCTAACTTTTATATTAACTACTGTCAGTGACGCTATACCTGTCAATGCTTGCAACCTCCAGTCATTTTTTGCCTTTTGCTTTTCAAGTACAAAATCAGATCCAATTCTTCTTCCCTTCCTATTGCTACCATCCTAATACAGGTTTTTATCTTCTGACATTGGTATTATAATCTCTATTCACTTAGCTGCTCTGTCTGCACTTGAATCTGTATTGTTCCAGTATTGCTGCCAATTGAGACACAGTCATACCTCAAGAACATGCTACTACCATCAATACAAAATCCTTAAATACCCTTCTCACATTCGTTTTCACTATACCACAACTTTGACCTGCAGCAGATGAAATAGGAAGTGGAGAAACTGGAAAGAAGGTGATTTTTGTCCCACTCTGAATTGGACAGATTGCAACTTAGAGATGTTAAATTTTTATGCTGTGGTGTAGTCATCATCATCGTTAAATATTTACTGAGAACCCACTATATACATGGTAAAAGCCAAGAAAATGTTCTTTGCTTCCACCACTGATTCCACAAAGCCTCATCCGACGGAACTGTTTCAGATTGTTGGCAGCCAATTTCATCCTGGCTGCCTGGTGAATGCGGAACCATTTTCAATCAAGTATTGTCCTTCAAAAAAATTAAGAGAAATTTGAAGGTGACAGATTTTTAATGTAATCTATATTTCTAACATTTTGAGACCAATGTCAGGAGGAACATTATTATCAAAGGACAGTGGATAATCAGATTACTTACATGTTACTTAGATGCTCTTTTCCCTGCCAAGAATGATCTTTTGAATGAAGATAGCATGAAAATAATTAATAGGGAGTTGTAATCTAAGTTAAAGATGAAGAAATTTTAATAAGAGTACTTAGCTGCCCCCAAGTCACCAAGCCTGGATAAATTCTATTTCAGAGTACTGAAATCCACAAAAGAGGTGTTAGTAAACTTTTCTCCCATCAATGCATTCTACAATGCATTGATCCTTCAAATAAATGAGTACTGTGCTAGTGAAAAATAACTTTGGTTTGTGGTAGCTAGCTTTAAAAGAATTTATAAGGACTGAATATTTATCTTCCTTCATCCCACCTCTGGAAAAAAAATATAGTAGCTAAAATATTTAGCATAGCTTAAAAATAAAAAAAATATATATAATAATTCTACTGCTACCCAATGTTTTATAGAGTTGTTTGGGACACTGGGAGGCTAAGTGACTTGTCCATGGTCAGGGTCACAAACCTACTCTGTATATAGAACTGAGTCAAGCACTTCGACACAAAGAGAAACAAAAATACAAAATAATTATGTGTAAGAGATGCGTAGAATGTAAATGGAAGGTAACCTCAGAGGAAGGATTAGCAGTTGAGAGTGGGATTGGAAGGATTAGGAAAAGTTCTAAACACTGAGCTAAATCTTGAAGAAAGTCCAAGAAACCACTAGGTTGAAGTGAGAACATTGAGGCACAGGGGACATAAGTATGAAGGAACCAGACTGAAGGTTAGCAGGATAGCTGATCCTGAAGGTATTAAGGAGCCACTGAAATGAACTGAGATGGAAGACAGCATGGATCATATCTGTGCCTTAAGATCATTGTGGAAGAGAAGGGAAGGAATTGGATTTGGGAGAGACTTAAATAGGGAGAACAACCAGAAGGTTATTGCAGCAGTACAGATATGAAATGATGAAAGCCCACACCAGGATGAGGGTGATGTGAAGGGAGAAAAGGGCAGTATTAAATATTATGAAAATGAAACAACAAGGAAATTAGCCAATTGCATAGATATTTAGAGGGAATATGAATGAAGAGTTGATTGATACCAAGATTGTGAGCTTGGATGATTGGGAAGATGGTAGTACTTTCAGTAGTAATAGAGAAATTAGGAAGAAGGGAAAGGGTTTATGGGGGAAAGAATGAGTTCTATTTTGATTATATTAATTTGGTGTTGCCTATGGGATATCCAGGTCAAGATATCAAAGTCACTTGGTCATGTGAGATTAAAAGTCAGGAAGGACATTAGAGCTGAATTTAGGACTCTGAGAATTATTTGCTTAGAAATGATAATTTGGAACCAATGGGAGCTTTTGAAGGAAGGAAAAAAAGCACCCAAGGTGAGTCTTGAGGGTTAGAAATTTATAGTTAGTAGGCATGGCTTGGATGAAGATTTAGCAAAGGAGACTGAGAAGAAGAGGTCATACGGATAGGGAGAAACAAGCAGGGACAATATGAAAACCTAGAGAGGGGAGAGTATCCAGGGAAAGAGGGTGATTGATTATGTCAGAGACTGTGCAGAGAGGTGAAGAAAGGATGAAGATTAAGAAAAGACTATTAGATTTGACAAAATATCATTGGTAATTTGGGGAAAATGAATATCAGTTGAATGGAGAGTTCAGGATACAAAGGGATTACAGAAGGGTGGGAGGAGAAAGTAGAGGGAGTCACTGATTATAGATGACCTTCTCTAGAAGTTGAAACTCAAAGGGAAGTTGAAAAATAGGTATAGTCAGATCAGGAAGAGCAATTAAGGCATGTATGTTTATAGGTAGCAGGATATTTGAGGGAGTATCTAAGATAGGTAGTAGCAAAGTGCATTGAGTACTGGGTTTGAAGTCAGAAAAACAACTTCCTCAGTTCACTTAGTATCTATGTGACCCTAGGCAAGGCTTGACTTCAGAGAATGGAACTTGGAGTAATGGCTGGATGTTTTGAAAAGAAGATTTAAACTCATTATAAACACCGCCATCAACAGCTCACTTTCTAACAAGTAAAGCTACTCCAGAAGTATGTGCCATCTTGAGAAGAAGTAGGTTCCCTCTCATGGAGGTCTTTGTGCAAAAATTGGGTGATCATTTTGTCAGGATTGTTATAAAGGTATTTTCTATTCATGTTATAGATGGAGTAAGAAGCTAGATGGTTCAGTGGATATAGAGGGGTGAGCCTAACATTTAGAGGGGATTCCTATATTAGATGTTTTGAACAAATGATTTCTAAGAACTCTTCCAATTGTTAGATTTAATGGTTCTTAAGATAAATTGACCATATCTTATAATATCCTTCGATTTGTTCAAGAGAGGTTTTTTTGTTTGTTTGTTTGTTTTTAGTTCTGTGTACAGCAGCACATTCTCTTCTTTGTTATCTTAGAGGAATCTTTGGCTCCTTTCTCTACCCTTAATTTCTCTATCTTCATTCCTATTGCTTCTACCTCAGGTCAGGTGTTCATTGCCCCTTGCCCCTGGACTACAACTTATCCCTTTCACACCTTGACTTTCTCCATTGCAATTTTGATATATCCGGATAAATTAAATATGTTGTTTTTTTTTTTTTTGAGTTTTGTAGAAACCACAAAAGGCAAGTGAAGGCAGAAATGCATAAAACATATCTATAATAGCCCAAAATTTTACAATAAGGTACTGTAAACACTCCATAAAGGAAAAAGTAAAACTTGGGATGACTTTGGAATGAGAGAGATTAAAATTTTTATACAGGTTTTTCAGGTGTTCCTCTAACTGCTGTGATGTGGAAGAGAGACTTGTGATCTTGTAAATGAGCTTTCCTGTTTTTCCTGTCTTTAGTTCATGAGATTTAAAACTACTTGAAGGAAGGGACCATGACTTAGTCACCTTTGTATCTCTCAGCACCTTGTTTTTTGCTTTGTATTGAATTGGGTCCCAATTGTTTATTGGACATTTCTGACTGGAGATTCTTTAGACATCTCAAGCTCAGTAAGCCTAACACAAAATTTATTTATTCTCTTTCCTCTCAAACCTATCTATCTGTTTTCTAGACTTTTCTTATTTCTGTTCTAGTCATCCAGGCTCACAAATTCATTTTTTTCCCCTTGACTTTCTCTTCTCTTTCATATCCAACCAGATTAACAAATCTTGTCTATCCTCCTATTCTACAATATCTCTCACTCCTCACTCCTTTCATGTTAAGTTCAGGACATCACATTTCCGGCCCATGTTATCTCCATATCCTCCTGATTGTTCTCTGTCTTCCAGTTTCTCCCCATTTCAGCATATCATCCATCAAACTGACAAAATGATATTCCCAAACCACAATTGTTACTATATCACTTCTTTGCTCAAGAAGTTTCAATGGCTCCCCTATTGCTTCTAAAAAAAATGGCAAACTTTTTTCACTTTAAAAATTTGTCACAACCTGGCTTCTATCTCCAACCTACTTTCTATATTTTTAATACTGTTTCCCTCCATTCATTCTATAGTTTAGCCAGATTGGCCTACAGGTTGTTCCTTCAACATGATATATCATCTCCCATGTATATCTGCCTTATACAGGCTATTTTCCATGTTGGGAGTGCATTTCCTTCTCCTTTACTCCTCCTAGAATCTCTAGCCTTATTCTAAGTTCCAGTGCCAACTTCTCCAGTAAGTTCTTCCAGACCCCAGCTACCAGAGCTTCTTGTGAAATTACCTTGTATTTACTTTGTATCTTTCTGTATGTCTACATTTAGATGTTAGTTCCTGGAGAACAGTAATTGTTTCAAGTCTATGTTTATAAATCCAATGCTTGGCACATAGTAGGTGTTTAATAATTGCTTAACTGACTCACTATATTAATTATTCACCCAGATTAATTTTCTTAGTGTATAAGACTAACCACAATACTCCTTTTCTCAAAAATTTTCAAAGACTTTCCTTGACTCCTTGGCCTACTGTTCTTTCAATTATTCTACCTGGCTTTTCTCTATTTTTCTTTATCAAAACAACAAGCATATATTAACTAGTAGTAACTAATTCTAAATTCAGTCTTTTAATATCAAAATTCACATATATGTTCATTTTGTTGTTAAATCTAATATTGAGTTATTTTAAAATCCATATAAAACTCATCCAATACCAGTTTATAAAACCCTATTTTCAGATGGGGAAGGTGAAATACAACACATGTGAAATAAGAGATGTGCTTATGAAAGTATCTCACAAATAAATCCATTAATAAAATATTAAATCCAAATCCCAGCTACCTTTATCATCCATATGAAATCTCTGTCTATCCTGTGGGGCTTAGTGTAAAAAGCATTTATCATACTCTATCCTATTCTAATACCATCACTGAAACTTAATCCCCAAAGTGAGTGCATTTTATAGCCTCCAGCTGGTCTCAGCCACAGCTATGATAGCAATATGTCTAAGAATTCATCCTCCAAGTGTTTAAAATGCTTTCAACCATAGAAAAAGGCTTATTCCACAGGGGAACTGTTAGTCATGGAAAATCCAGGTGGTGGCTTAACTTCATTGAATCTCAGTACATATAGTAAAACATGTATATATGTACTATATATAAATTTATTTTTTTAATGTATGAGAGGACAATAAAATCAAAGAATCGACTGAAAAACAATTTGAAATTACATAAGGAAAGTCACTAAACTATTCACATAATTGGCCTACTGGCTTCTAGTCTGTTCTTTCCTCCTTTAACTTCTACCCAACTGCCAAAGTAATCTTCAACCAGCAAAGGCCTACCCATGTGATTTCCTATTCTAAAGCTTTCAATGACTGCCTCTTACTGTGAGAAGAGCAAACGAATTCCTCAACCTGGCTAAAAGTCTCCCTAAATTTGACTACAAATAACCTTTCTGACATTAATTCACATTATTTTCTATCATATACTCTCTACCTACCAGACAAACTGAACAACTAATAATAGTTTCTCTAAGGTAGCATCTCATGTTATGCCTTTGTTGATTTGCACAAATGTATCTCACAGGCCCATAGGAATATATCTTCTCATTTCCACTTCCAGAATTCTTTTTTTTTTTTTTTTTTTTTTTTTTGGCTTCCATTCAGTGTCCACCTCCTTTGTGAAGTCTTCTCTGATACTCCACTTGTTAATGGTATCCAATTCTTCATAGTTCTAGGTTTCTCAATATACTAGGTCTCCAGTGGAATTAAGCTTCTTGAGGACAGGTTCTATTTAATTTTTTGGTTTTGTATCCTTAATATCTAAAATAAAGCCAAACACATAGTGACTAATCTTGACTTTTTTGTCTTTCTGCTTCTATCTCATTCTCTTTTTCACAAAATCCCAGAGTTGGAAGAGCTACTGGGGTGGGGTGGGGGAGTGTCATATAACCCAAAACTGCTTAAACTGTAGATCATGACTTCATATAGGAGCATGTAATTGAATATGGGGGTTGTGAAAAATTAGACAACAGTAAAAGGTTTCTGAATGCAGTGACCAAAAATTAATTCAAAATCAAATGTTTAATGAATCAGATGTTTCTAGCAATGCTTGCCAGTGTTGCATTGTGATACTTTACTGTAGCCTTAGTTCTGAGCACACAAAGTACACACTTTGTACTGTACATGCATAAATTCTGTCAGAAATGGTTCAAATTCGAGATGGGGGCATGTAAAAGTTTCTTGGGCAAAAAGGAATTACAAATAGAAAAAGTTTAAGAAGCTCTGGTATAACCAACCATTCCTGAAATATGAATCCTCTCTACAAAATTCCTATTGAGTGATTGTCTAGCCTCAGCTAATATGCCTGCAAAAGAAGGAATTCATTGCTTCATGGGCCAGTTCACTTATTTAGGATGACTCTTAATTGCTAGGAGGTTCTTTGCTCTCACTGAGATGAAATCTGCTTCTTTGTAATTTCTATCCATTGGTCCTAGTTTTGTCCTCCAGAGCTAAATAATTGTGTGTGTGTGTGTGTGTGTGTGTGTGTGTGTACATACACCCAGGATCACAGCATTTAGAATGATCATAAATTTGAACCTCATCATTGTACAGAGAAAGAAACTGAAGTCTCTTTAAGTGAAGTGAATTGCTTGTCACACAGGTAAGGTAATGTTCCAGATTAGTATTCTTATACCAGTATGTCTCTCTTCCACATAACAGCTCTTCAAAATATTTGAAAACAGAAACCACTTTCTTTGAGACAGCATGGTGTAGCAGAATAGGGACCTAGGATCTAGTTGCAATTCTGCCACTCACTCACTGTGCAATCCATTCTCTATCTTTATTCTTTATATTAGAAATTATGTGAACTAAAAAAGGCTCAAGAAACATCTTACAAAATACTTCAAAGTCAATAGGAAATTCTTTAAATGCATCAAAAAGAAAAAAGCTAGAGAAAATAAGTGGAACAATTTGATGAATTATGAGTACTATTGGATGGAAGGAGATAGCAAGATGGAATAAATTATTTGCCTCAGTTTCTATAGAAGAAGATATGGAGACTGCTACTCCCAGATTTTCTTTTAAGGGGGCTAGGGAAAGAGGACTGCATTCTTTGATTGTCTACCCCACCCCAGAGTCCATGTTGTCTCAGGTCTCTGACATCCTTGACTTAGTCTGTCATGCCAATCAACTACTACAGTTTTGCTAGAATACTGAACTTAAAGATTGGACCCTGACAAAGATAATATACAGCTGTTACAACCAGACCTATTAGCTCTGTAGGCTGGCTGTCTTTTAAAAGAGATAGCTGCTTGGTTAAAGGAAGAAAAAGCCATTATTATACTTTGTTTCCCTACCTGAGACCAAAATCCTATTCTAGTGGCAATGTTGCCTAGGACCTAAAGCTGATAAACCATCAACTGTTTCTTGCCAAAGTGCCAATCCAATCCCTTTAAGAGTTATACGCCACTTTCTGAAATAGCAGATACCAGCTTCTTCAGGCCCATTTAAATCCTTTTAGATTCTATCAACCCACTCTCTACAGCTACACCAATCAAATTTCCTGTCACTTCCCCAAAACATGTCTCACCCCCCCAGTCCTAGTGATTGCTGCAAATCTCTGGCTGCTCCACATTAAATAGCAAATCTCCATTTTTAGTTTCTACCTATTATATATACCTCAACAATCTCACTAATTAGACTTTTCTACTCCATCAAAACCCAACCCTTGGACCAGTGGACCAAGAAGCATAATGGAATTAGAAACTGGTTCTCCTTCAGTTCCAGGGTTCAAATGTCACATAATAAAGACCATATAACATATAACAAAGTCAACTATACCTGAAATGAAAGTTCAGATAAATTAGGGGAGAGAACCCAGATTTGGTTCTACAAAGAATTCTACACAAAATGTTTTTGGTATATTAATTTCTGACCAGATGTAGATGCATTTCATTATTGGCAAGTCCAAGGGATGTATTGCTGCTTTGCCTTTTGGCTGACATCAAGTGGCCACATCCTACCTTCCTGCATAACCTTGGCTTTAATAAACCATTAAAGGATTTCCATGGAAAGAGTGCTTGAACTTTGGCCCAGCCTCATCTCCTGACCCAAGAAAGCTTGCCTATCTTCTCTAAACACCAGAGGCCATTCTTATTCGCTCTGAACTACAGAGAACTCTCTTGGTTATATCTCCTAAATTATTCCATTTTGTTTTCATTTCCAAAGCCTTTTGGGACTAGGTCTACAAATTCTTATTCTCATAGCTTCCAGGGAGCTTCTTAGAGCTCTAGAACCTTCTTTCTAAATCAGAACTTCAGGGTATAGTTGTGGTATATATATATATATGTGTATATATATATATATATATACATATACATATAATATCACTAACCCCAGGAGATTTAGGTACAATCATCTGTTCTGAGCACAGAGGACCATGTTCAGCTGTTTCCCATGGGCTGGAAGACCTCACTTGTTGCTTTCCTAATTCAGAAAATATAAAGTACCTACTATATTCAAGGTACTGTGCCAGGTTCTAGGGACACAACAAATAATATTTTAAAAGATGTAAAATACAAAGGAAATATATTGAAATTATTGCCAAAATAATTTTTTAAAACTTCACAACCCTTATTCTTCCTTCTCTGAGTCTATAATAACTAAAGGGTTATACAATAAACTAAGAAACAATCACTTCCTTAAGTGTTGTCTTCTAAGCCCAGTTGGATCGCTTCTTTTGTATGATGTGCATACCCTGCTCCTCCTGGAAGAAGCAGTTTTGTCTTTTGAGCTAACTCTAGGCCTTGAACCATTCCTAGAATCACAGAATATTTGAACTGAAAGGAACCCTAGAGATCACCAGGTCAAACATATTGAGAGAAACAAAGGGATTTGCCGGAAAAAAACATTCAAGACCCAGTTCCAGCCATTCCTGAATTCTTTCCTAAGGGTGTTCCCATCTCTCAGAACTAATGTGGAAGAATTTGGGGACTAAAAATGGGGATTCCCAGGTGGTCTTCATAAATACTCTGGAATCAGTGGCTTCCTCTGGGTGTCAATCTGTGGAGCACTTATAATGCCAAATTAGGGAGTCTTGACTTCATTCAGCAAGCTATAGGAATCTCATAATAACAAAGGTAAGATAGCCGAGCTATAAATCAAATAATTGATTCTGCTATACTAAGAAACAATTGAACATTTTTGAGAAAGATTAGAAGGATCAGTCTTGTACATAAAGAAGATTAATTTGGATAGATTATTAGTATATTCAGTTGACTACTTAAGTACTTACTATGTGAAAGGTACTGGGTTAATTAAAAAAAAGTCTGTTCTCTAGGAACTAACATCTAAACTAGATATATCAATATATATGCATATAGCTACAAATATAGATAGATACAAAAACATATAAAATAATTACAAGGTAATTTCACGGGCAACTGATAGTGGGGTCAGGAAGAGTTTCCTAGAAAGAGTGGCTAGAGATTCTAGGGGATTTGAGGATGGAATGCACTCCAGATATGGAAGACAGCCTGTACAAGGGCAGGGTATGCATGTTTGAGGGACAGCATGTAGGCTAATTTGTCTAGACATGAATGCATGAAGGAAAAATGTAGTGTAAGAAACTTGGAAAGGTAAGCAGTCAGGTGACAGATTTTTGATTTTTTATTTTAATTTTAATTTTTTAAAAATTTTATTTAGAATTTTTTCCCACAGAAAATATGCATGAGTAATTTTTTAAATAATATTATCCCTTGTATTCATTTTTCCAAATTATCACCCTCCCCCCGATGACAGGCAATCCCATACATTTTACATATGTTACAATATAACCCAGATACAATATATGTGTGTAAATACCATTTTCTTGTTGCACATTAAGTATTAGCTTCCGAAGGTATAAGTAACCTGGGTAGATAGACAGTAGTGCTAACAATTTACATTCACTTCCCAGTGTTCCTTCTCTGGGTGTAGTTATTTCTGTCCATCATTGATCAACTGGAAGTGAGTTGGATCTTCTCTATGTTGAAGATTTCCACTTCCATCAGAATACATCCTCATTCAGTATTGTTGTTGAAGTGTATAGTGATCTTCTGGTTCTGCTCATTTCACTCAGCATCAGTTAATGTAAGTCTCTCCAAGCCTCTCTGTATTCCTCCTGCTGGTCATTTCTTACAGAACAATAATATTCCATAACCTTCATATACCATAATTTACCCAACCATTCTCCAATTGATGGACATCCATTCAACTTCCAGTTTCTAGCCACTACGAAAAGAGCTGCCACAAACATTTTGGCACATACTGGTCCCTTTCTGCTCTTTAGTATTTCTTTGGGATATAAGCCCAATAGCAGCAATGCTGGGTCAAAGGGTATGCACAGTTTGATAACTTTTTGGGCATAGTTCCAAATTGCTCTCCAGAATGGCTGGATTCTTTCACAGCTCCACCAACAATGTATCAATGTGACAGATTTTTTAAATGAAATGAGTTTGCCATTGTTCCTAGAAGCAGTAGGGAGAAATCAAAACTATTTGAACAGAGGAGTGATGTGGTCATTAACTGTGCCTTAGGAATATCATTTTGGCAGTTTGGTGGAGGATGGTCTGGAGAGGCCAGAAACTGGGGGGGAAAAAAAACAATTAGGGCAATATGTAGATAATCTGGGCTGGTCAGCAGTGAAAGAAATATGATGTAAGAGATTGTGGGGTTACTTCCTTGTGGCCTTAGGTAAATCACTAGGTATTTACTGAGTTGACAGCCAAAGAATAGTAGCAATAAAATATTGTCTCCATAAATCTGGAGCATGCTCTCCCATAGAATGGAAACTCACAAAAAATTCCCTTGTAAAGCAGAACACATGCAGAGAAGTCATGTGGCACAAGACACTTCCGTCTCCAGATCTTGGGCTCAAGAAACTAATTTGTCAAGGTCTCTTTATGCTATTCCCCCTGGCACAGTGTCCCCACTCTTTAGATTGACACAGTAGGGATAACTTTTGGACTCATAGTTGGGGAAAAAAAGTAGAGAAAAGAGGCTCATGAAAAAAGTTGATGTTTACATTTTTTTAAATACATCATCTTGGCTTCTTTTAGCCCCAGTCTGGATGGCAGGCAGAAATGATTCCCAGAATCCAAGGCCAAGGCCAGAACTCTGGCCTAAGCCCACATACACACATCCCCAAAGGGAATGTTTGCCCTGTAGGCCATAGGTTTTATTGGAGGATAGACTACTATGAGCAGACCAACTTCATTTAAACCATAAAGTTGAGCTGTCAAAAATGACCAGAGGGCAAAATGGCTACTAAGTCCTGGACCTGGATCGAGGACATGGACTGAAGTATTCATTTTAAGTCATTTCTTTAGTTTTAAACAATCTCCGCTTTGGACTCACAGACTTATGTCTTGATTATTGCCCTTGGTAGAGTATGTTACTCTTTTCATTTCATTTCGGTTGATCTGGTAATGTTTTCATACCTTGTAGTGGGGAAATACTTATTTTCAATTCATTTAACTCTTTAATACCTTGTTATTTCTGTTAAGGACTCCTTATATTCTATAATTCTGTCAAAAGGGTAATGGGGAGAATCTGTCTCTTGGTATATCCTAATCAAATTCTTCCCACTGCAAAGCATTTAGTTACTTTCAGTAAATTGATTATGGCATATTTTCAATGGTAGGTGATAGGAGTAGAGTGATATTTCCATCCCAACTTTTTCTCTGATGTATTAAAAACCTAGTGTTCATGTGACACTTTGAAAAACAAAAAAACAGGAACAACAAATAACAATAGCATTTGTAGCATTTTAAGTTTTGCAAAGCAATTTACAAATATTCTCTCATTTTATCCTTACAGCAGTCTTGAGAAGCAGAGGCTATTATATTCACTGTGCCATCTAGTTGCCATCATAGGAAGATGTTAAATTTTAGGTTTTAGAGCTTGAACAAGAACTTTTAAAATTATATATTCCCAATTCATTTTATAGATGAGGAATATGAGACTCAATGAATTTAAGTGGCTTGCCCCACATTAGATAATAACTAGAGCTGGCATTCAATCTAGGTCCTCTAATTTCAAGTGCTGGTAGAGGCTCTTTTCACCCATCATCTACGTTTTATGATCTCAAGAAATAATGGACCCTACTCATGTGGTACAAGAGCAGGAGAAATACTGTCGAAGTTCTTGTAGCATGTTTTATTCTTGAAGACACTGAGAGATTCTTCATGGAAGAGCAGTCGGTTGCCTCTATGAGTAGTTAGAGTTACTTAAATCATCATAGCATTTTATTAACAACCAATCATATATTGATAATATATAGACTTATATAAGCATTTGTACTTTATAGTTTCACCTTGTACAGCTTCCATAAATGTACTGGCTATGGCATAAAAAATATTTATTATTGAGTAAACATTTGTTGAATTGCATTTGTTTAATCTTGGGTGTGGGGCAGACAGCTGAATTTAGGTTTGGGTTTCTGGGGATATTGAAGATATTCATAATCACTTCTATTAACAATTCTCAAATTCCAACACTAGGATCTGAAGATCAAAGACCCTACTTACCAGGAATATCCTTCGAAGCTGGTTTTTCTGACCTCTCAGGTAATTTTAGTCTGCTTTTTAAATGTTTCTGAATAATTTAAAACTTTCATACCATTGTAAAAAGTGTTTAGCTTAAAAAAAAGTATTTGTTGAGCAAGTTAAAACCCCTTAGTATATGGATTAGATTTTACAGATTTACAGATTTGATCAACTAATTCCCAGATTGGGAACTGAGCCTGAGGGAATGGAGCCTGTTTAAAACTAAGGAAATGACTTATATTGAATACTCAGTTTATGTCCATGTTCCTGGTCCAGGATTTAGTAGCTATTTGCCTTTTGGAAATTTTGGAATTTGATGGCAGCTCTATTAGTAGCCCTCCACCTTAATGGTTTACATGAAGTTAGTCTAGTCATAGGAGTCTATTCCACAATATGCCCTGTGGTCTAAGGATAAATATGCCCTTTGGGGATATACATATATATATATATGATTTTAGGACAGATTAATGGCCTGTGGTCTTGGATTCTGGGAATCTTCTTTGCCTTGCCACCCAGACTGGGACTAAAAGAAGCCCCAAGATGGTGTATATAAAAATTTTTTAAAATAAACTCCAACTTTTTTTTCATGATCCCTTTCTCTTCCCTACTTCTCTTCTCCAACTTTTCTTTATTCTTTGAAATATACCCTTATTAGTTCCTTTTATTTCTTAAAGCTTCTTCTGTATCCTTTGTGACAGGTTTTCTTGGTGTTTCATCCTACCTGAAGTGAAGAAAAAAATCACAAGTAGTCTGATATGGTGTAGACCTAGCAGCATAAAGGCAGGTAACTGACATGGACAGAGGGTACTTATTGCCCTGAAACCTTAGAAATTGGTATATTTTATCCCCCTTGTTCAAAGAAAACCTGAGAATTCAGAGTACATTTTCATTTATGGGACATCAGGTTAGTTTAAGACTTCTGGAGAATAGTTCAGACTTTGGAAGAGGTTTGGAGTTCACTTTAGAGTACATTATCCTGCTAGTTTTCCTAGAATTAATTTCTTTGGCCTGTGTGCCATCCTTGTGGCACACAAGGAGTAGCTCCAGACCACATTAGCCTCTAGGACCCTGTCTTTTCCTCAATGTATAAGAGACATTCCACATGGATGCAGACCTAGGAATCCAGCCTCTGTCTAGGCTGGCCCTTCCTGGGGGAATAGAAATTTGAGTATATCTTTGTGGTGCAATAAAAGCCACTTCAATCTGAAAAAAAAAATTAGCCTGATCCTATTTTAGTGTTACTTAGGTCATAAGGATCCTGAACCACTCAGGCTTTGCAAAATTACAGTGAGGTCACCATATGACTAAAATTGTATGACCAGAAACTAGAATTTCAGCTCCCTAGATGATAAGAATAAGCTTCAGTGAGAATAATCAGAAGTTTTGTACCAGAAAAATTTATCCCAGAAGCACATAACAAATTTAAAGTTGTAAAGGACCTTGAGAGAATTCCCTCATTTTATATAGGAAGAAATTATTCCAGAAGAGGAGTTAGTGACTCATCCAGACAGGTAGTCCCTAACCAACATGAGATTCTGATTCAGGTTCTCTGATATCAAATCCATTGTTTTTTTGCTACATTTAGAAAATTTATGCTAACTTCTGTACTTCTGGTAGGTTTGTAGGAAGCCATGTGACTCTTTAGTGTCCAAAACCCTATCATCTCGGCATTAAATTGTACTCTCCTGGGTAGCAGGGACTGTCGGTTTTTGGACAGGCAGAATACCTGGCACAAAATGTTTATTGAATAAATGTTATTTGCTTAATCTCTGACTATAGCTATGCTTTATCTCAAGTTGTTTCTTTCCTTTTGGATTGTTTCTCCTTTTTCCTTTCATTCAAGATGTTTTCACTTCACTAATTGAGTGCTGACACAACTCATGTGGTTTTGACTTAATTACTGTACACTAGATTTGTCGATACCTTTGTTACATACCTACAGTCTGGGGTGCCTGGTTGGGTAGTCAATAAAGAATTTAATTGAATTTGTCCTGAATTTCCAATTATGGCCACCAGATGTCGCTTTAATTTCAGGAAAATTGCATGCATGTCAGCCTGGGAGTTCACTTCCCCAGGACAGTGACATCTGTTAACTGTGGCTGGAAGGAGTAGAAATATCAGAGGCAAAGAATCATAAGATCTCCATCTAGTGCTAGCTTTTGGTCTGACTTTGGCCAGGACTCACTTTAGCAGAGAAGAAAGTGAGGTTTTTAATCTCTATTTTTTTTTCCTCTGGAGAAGGAATTCCTCAAGATTTCATTTATATTCCCTCCTAGCAGTCATGATATGACTCATGATATGATAAGCTGTTCTTCAGGAATAGAACAGTATCCCCAGAATGGAATTAGACTAACAGGGGAGAAAGAAAGGAGCCATAGTTCAAAGAGGGAATGTAAAATTGGAAGTGAAGTCTTCTAGGGTCCATTTTAGCTGCAAAGGACTTGTTGCAGGACTTTCATTTTGTTCCCATTAAGCCAAAAGAAAGATCTTTCTTGCCTCGGGTTGGAATGAATTTTCATAGTTATAAGAAATCTTGTTTAGTCAGCAAGGACTGATTAAGGGTCTCTGCTGCTGAACATGATGGGGCTATGCAAAGACTAATCAGCAAGACGAAGGAACAGATAGACTATCTTAGTAAAGGGAAAGGAGCTCAGGGATCATTTAGTGAAATTGGTCACTTGGCAGATGAAGAAACTGAGGAACATTGAGTCTGAGTGACTTGTGGCCAGACAAGTAGTGAACCTTAGAAAGAGAAATATGACTCCAGAGTCAGGGCACTTCCACTCCACCTCTGTACTGCTCCCTTCTCTTGAAGTAGTATAGATCATAAGGGGTTACATTGACATGGGTTTGGAAGTTACAAAGATAAGAGAGGAAAGATGGGGGTACTGGTAGGGAGATAAGGATCCCATTGCGGTTTGTTGGGAAGTTGAGGGACCTGCAGGGACATGGAGATACAGAAAGGAGTGAAAGGGAAGGCATATGAAGAGAAATAGAAAAGCCCACTTATCTAGCAATGCTTGTTTCCAGCCAGCCCCTCAAAGGGTATCCTGAATAAAGTAGAGAGATGAAGGGTTAAATGGGCACGAAGAGGAGATTAACCTTGGGGTTCTAGGTCACCTTTTGGAGAAGTGGATGTATTGGGGGACTGGAACAGACCGTATTCCGAGAGGGGCCCAGGGAAAGTGTAGGGGTGAAGATGTCGAGCGGTTCTCCAGAGAGAAGGGAGAGAGATGCTTTAAAGAATGGGAGAAATGTGTAGCCTTCTGGGAAAGCTGGTCGGGCTCTGGGGGGGTATCCAGGGCCTTTAGGAGAAAGTCATTGCGGGCCCTTTTGGGTGAGGGAGCCGGGTACCCCTTCTGCGGGTCCTCCAAGGGGCCGAGCCCTCTCCAAGGAGGGCAGCCCCGGTGGGAGGCAGGAGGCGCCGCTTCGGGAGGGTGGGGCCGGCCGTGGGAGGAGGAGGGGCTGCTGGGGCGGGGGCGGGGGCAGGGGCCGCGGGAGGGAGGCGCCGGGAGGGGGCGGGCGGCCTGCCCCGGGAGTCGCACTCGGCCGCCACCGGCGCAAAGAACGGAGACGGGCCCGGGCCGGGCCGGGCGGACCTGGCCGAGTACACTGGAGCCCGGGGGCCCGGACGGGAGGAAGCGACAGCGAGCGCAGGCCGGGACGCGGGAGAAGCCGAGCGCCACGGAGTGGAGCCGGGACACGGGTGGGGCCGCAGCCTCCGACCGGACCAGCGCCCTGGTCCGCTAGGTCAGCCCCAGCGGGAGCCTCCGAAGAAGCCTTTCCAGGGAGATTTAGCCTCTCCTTCCTCCCTTCCCTCCCACTCCCTAGCCTGATAGCCTCCCCAACGCTGACACCCCCTCATGCCTCCTCCTGGTCGCCTTCTACCCCGCTCTCCCTCTTCTGGTCCCTTTGAGCTGTGAGTGTGATCCCCCAGTCCCCCAGGCCGCTTCTGGGTACCTCTCACTGCCTCAGCTTCAGTCCCCCAGGCCCAGGCCCCGGCCCCCACTGGCCTGCACTCATGCCCCCTCTCAGCCCCAGAGCCATTTCCCCGCTGGAGTTTTAAGTGCCTGGGGTTCCCTCAGCCTTAGACTCTTTCTTCAGCATCAGGCCCCTCTTAGCTCCTCCCTCCTCCTTAGGCCCCCCTCCCCCTCTTCCAGCCCCAGGCCGCCTCTCCTACCATAGCTTCAGGTCCTCTCCTCTCCAACTCCATCCTTACTTTCCTTCCTGGTCCTTTTCTCTGGCTGCCTATTTCTCTTCCTTTTCTATGCCCAGGCTGTCCTAGCTCCGGTCTCCAGCTAGCTCCCGGTGCCTTGAGGCCTCAGGCTGGGGCTTGTGTCTTTCCCTTGTAGGCCAAAAGGGACTCCAGAGTTCTGAGGCGGTGGGGCAGCTGCCTTCTCCTCATGGCGCTGCCCCCACTCCTGTTGATGCTGGCAGCCTTGGTGGGTGGGGCACGCCCCCCGGAGCCCCGGAATCTCACACTGGCGGTGGTACTGCCTGAACACAACTTGAGTTACGCCTGGGCTTGGCCACGGGTGGGCCCTGCTGTGACACTGGCCATGGAGGCACTGGGCAGAGCGCTGCCAGTGGACCTGCACTTTGTCAGCTCTGAGATGGATGGGGCCTGCTCGGAGTACCTGGCGCCACTGAATGCAGTGGACTTGAAGCTCTACAATGACCCCGACCTTCTCCTGGGCCCCGGTTGTGTGTACCCCGCTGCTTCTGTGGCACGGTTTGCCTCACATTGGCGGCTGCCCCTGCTGACTGCAGGTGCTGTGGCCTCGGGCTTTGCAGCCAAGAGTGAGCACTACAGAACTCTGGTCCGCACCGGGCCCTCTGCCCCCAAACTGGGCGAGTTTGTGGTGTCGTTGCATGGGCACTTCAACTGGAGCGCCCGGGCTGCTCTGCTGTATCTGGATGCCCGCACCGATGACCGGCCCCACTACTTCACAATCGAAGGGGTCTTTGAGGCCCTGCAAGGCAACAATCTCAGTGTGCAGCATCAGGTGTATACGCGGGAGCCAGGTGGTCCTGAGCAGGCCACACACTTCATTCGGACCAATGGGCGCAGTGAGTGTAGCCTGGGCCTCTGCTTGGGGTTGTCTGGCTGGAGACGGGAGCCGTGGGGGCTTTGTGTGGGAGAGAAGTGATTGTGAGGGAAAGCTTCTGGGTATTGTGGTTGGAATACTAAGGGACATTGTGAAGAGATAAGTAACAGGAGCATGTGGAAATAGCATGTTGTAGTGAGAGGGAGGATCATTTTTAGGGAGGAGTGGGGCTATTGGGCTCCATGAGGTTTTGTGGGTATTGTGGGAGGCATAGAATGTTGGAAATGAAATTATCCTGTAGTTATTGGATATGATGGTCTAAAGGGCACTCTTCCCCTATTTCCAGACGCCTTATGCCTTTTGTAAGTTCTTTTTTAAACTAACATCCTTTGCTTAGGATGCACTACATTGGGTTAAAGTTGAGTGTGTTTTAGTTGGGAAAGCCAGCTAGGATTTAAATTGAAAGTTTCTAAACTCATGACCCCTAAATTACTTGTTTATTTCCAGCTTTCCATTTCTTCACAATCCTGCTCCAATCAAAAACAGGATGGGGGACTGAGGAAGTGAAGGAGAAAGTGGGGAAAGTGGGGGTGTGAGAGAGAGAGACTGGGGATAAGGAGAAACTTGAGGGAGTACATCTCTCCCTGTGGAGGTCAAGCTATGACTTATGCCAAATGTTCCTTATGGCTCCAGGATACTTGGAGCACACTCCTGGGAAAAGGGATGCATTTTCTGAGTATTTTAATGGCTCTCACTTTTCTGTTGTGGGAAAATAGAAAAAACAAAAATAAAATCTTCCTTCAAGTCCCAGGGGAAAGAGCTAATTTGAAGATAATGTTGCCCTTCCTAAGGGTACTCCATTTTAAAATCCCTGCCCTCAGTTGTATACATTTGTGGCCCCCTGGAGATGCTGCATGAGATCCTGCTTCAGGCTCAGAGAGAAAACCTAACCAATGGGGACTACGTCTTCTTCTATTTGGATGTCTTTGGGGAGAGTCTCCGTGCCAGCCCCACCCGCCTCCGAGGTCGGCCCTGGCAAGACAATCGCACAGGGGAGGAGGCCCAGGCCCTCAGGGAGGCCTTTCAGGTAACATATGGATGGGAGCCAGAGGTGGATTAGATGGACTATCAGCCATGGGAAAAGAGGAGGAGGGAGAAGTGTTTTCTGCTTAATTTATTGCCTCTTCTCCCACCCTATAGCTTTCCCCAACTAAAGTATGGATTCTAGAATGAAAATGTTCTATTTCCTTTAAGTTATTTTCCTTTGGCTTGTTATTATTGTTTATGATGAGATTGTTGATTTTCTTTTTCAAAGAATTTTTAGTGAATACTTACTTTGTGCCTAGTCCAGTGTTAGGCTTCTGTGGAGGAGATAAAGGAGAGAAAAGGCATTTTCCATGTCATTAGAGATCTTATATCCTAATTGGGAAACACAGTACACATTGGACAGTTAGCTATTTTGTACCAAAACATTTGGCACAGATAATAAGTGCTTTTGAAGTTGAAATGAAGCATAATTCTGTTTGGGCAGAGCTTCTCAGAAAGCCTCATAGATGAAGTTGGGCTTCAAAGGTGAGTCATATCTGAATAGCATAGAATGGGTTCAGGGATGGAAACTGGGGAATGTGTGGACAACATGAGCAAATATACAAAGATGAGACTAAGCTTAGCATATAAAGAGACGACCTTGACCAAAGAGGGCTTATTTTGGTGAGCAGTGGGAAACAGGTTAGATAAACAAGGTCAGATTATGGAAAGCTTTGAATGCTAGGCTAAATCAGGACTTTATTTGAAGTCAGTGAAGATCCATTGGAGCATTTTGAGGAGATGAATGCTATGATCAGAAGTATCTTTAGGAAAATTGTTCTTTCAGTGGCAATGGGGGTAGATCTGGAGTTAGAGACACCAGCTAGGAAAGACTATAACCTCAGCTGTAAAGGATAATGATAGCTATTATGGAAATGAAGGGATGAATTCAAGATAATACTTTGAAAGATGTATCTCCAGGACTTGGTCATTGATTGAATAGTGGAGAGATGGAAACTCAGTGGTGATACTGAGGATTTGAATATGAGGCGAACTGGAGTACCATCATTAGAAATAGAAAAGTTTTTAGGGGGCACTAGTTTTGTAAGAGAAGATAACAAGTTTGGTTGTAAAAATACTGATTTTAAGATAATAGCAAAATAGCAAAATAAAGATGCCCAATAGGTGGCTCTATAACTGGACCTCAGGTAAGAAGGATGGGGGTGGAGTAGGAACTAGAGTTGGAGACCTGAAGTGACAGTTACCTGCCTTCTTGTTTCTCCTCCCCACCCAGGCCTTCCCCCCCTCTTCCCCCTCCCTCCACCCACCTTACCTATTGGAAATATTTCATTTCTGCTCATTATGTGCTCTGTGTTGCTCTGTAAAGCTCTTTTTCTTTTTATATGTGATGTTGATGAAAGCTTTTGAAGTCTCTCCTGCCTTTGGGAGTTTATATTCTAAAGGAATTACACAAAAGCTGGCAAGAAAGGAGAGAGGTACATTTTTGTTAAAGAGGCAATAACTTGAATCTGAGGTATAAGGAAGAATTTAGGCTTATTCTATTCCTCCTAAGAGGGCCTAAGGAAGCTCTTTGGAAACAAGAGGAACACACAGATCTGGAGAGTAGGGGAAGTAGGAATGATGGCAATATGGATGGTAATTGGGCATGAGAAAGAAGAAATCAAGCCAGGAAGTAGGATATGAGAGAACATAGAATTGGATGGAATAGAAATGAGAAGAAAAGAGGAAGACTAAGAAACCAGATTCGGGCCACCAAAGTATAGATGTATGCTTTTCAGAGAATGGCAAAAGGCATGTAAAACAAATTTCTGTCCAGACACTGTTAGATTATCTGTAATAGCGAGGTGGCATAGTGAATGGAGTTCTAGACTGGAAGCCAAGACCTACTTTCTTTTCTTGCCTCAGACACTTTCTAGCTTTGTGATTCTGAACAAGTTACTGAAGTTCTCTCTGCCTCAATTTTCTCATTGTTCAGTATGGGGATATACATATCTCACATGATTAAATGAATGAGGATCAAATGAGGTAAACTGTCCCAAATCTATCCTTTCTCCCATCAGACACATGTCTAATAAATTTATCTCTGGATCAGGGAAGATGGGTAATTGTCACTGTGGTATTGTTGGGGTGTGGGGTGGGGAATAAAGCCCTGGATGAGGAATTAGAATACCTGGGTTTTAGTCCTATTCCAGTTTGTGATCTTGAGCAAGATATTTAATCTATATCAGCCTTGATCCCCACATCTATAAAGTGAAAATAATATATCTGTATTCTTCTGTTGTTGTGAGGAACAAATTAAGTAATATGGATGAAAGGGCTTTTTAATTTTTATTATTTTGAAAGAGAGGAAGCTTTTTTTTCTTTTAAACATATTTCCACGTTTATCATGCTGCACAAAAAAATCAGATCAAAAGGGAAAAAAATGAAAAAAAGCAATCAAACAAAAACAACAACAAAAGGTGAAAATATTATGCTGTGGTCCACATTCAGTTCCCACAATCCTCTTTCTGGATGCAGATGGCTCTCTCCATCACAAGTCTATTGGAATCGGCCTGAATCATCTCATTGTTGAAAAGAGCCAGGTCTATCAGAGTTGATCATCACATAATCTTGTTGCTGTGTACAATGTTCTCTTAGTTCTACTCACTTCACTTAACATCACTTCATGTAAGTTTTTTCCAGGCCTTTCTGAAATCATCCCGCTGATCGTTTCTTATAGAAATAATATTCCATTATATTCATATACCATAACTTATTCAGTCATTCCCCAATTAATAGGCATCCACTCAGTTTCCAGTTTCTTGCCATTACAAAAAGGGCTGCTACACACACTTTTATCCATGTGGGTTCTTTTCCTTTTTTTTTTTTTTTTTTTTTTATGATTTCTTTGGAATACTGACCCATTGGAGACACTGCTGAATCAAAGGTTATGCACATTTTGATAGCCTTTGGGCATAGTTCCAAATTGCTCTCCAGAATGATTGGATCAGTATTGTATTAGTATCCCAATTGAAAGTGATTTTTAAAAAAGTGTATTTTTACCTAGCTATAGAGTTAGGACAAAGTAAATAGTGATATATTGTTAGAACAAGTAATTCAATAGTCGCTGTTAATAAGTCTGAATGTGAGTTTGTTTCTCATAAACCATATACAGAATCCAATTTCACAAAGTTTTAAATTCTGTGTCCCACAGTTAATATTGGAGAAAAGTTCTTCCAGCCCTCATCCTTCTTCTCAACATACATAAACTTTAAATACTCCATAATTTTTGTCCTTACAGGGATGATATCACTTTATCTTCTCTACTCCCTATGTGGAAACATGTTCCTTCTCCTGCTGAGTTTAAGTCCTGAATTGATTTTCAGCCATATCTTTGAAGTTATTTCTTTCCTTCTTTCCTCTGTCCTTATGGGACTGTCTTTTCTGACTTTGGTTACTGATGTGAAAAAAGAGGGATCTAGGCACAGTATATTGTTGGAAGCTAGTTAACAACTGAATAACTAATTGAATCTGAAAGAAGATAAAGGATAGAGGTAAAATGATAATGTTTTACTAATATTTCAAGGGTGCCATCTTTGAGTTTTTGTTCTTTTTCATCCTGGACTGGGAAGATATGGGAAGGGGTAAGGGGAACTTTGAGCAACATGAGAAATGCTCCATGGCTTTATGTGGGTCTACAGTTGGTATGACAGTTCAGGTCACAGCTATTTAGTCATGACTTTGGATTGGTTATTTCTAAGGGCTGAATTTTCCTTTGGATTGTAAAGTTTCATATGACCAAAATTGTGGAATCAAATTTGACTGTGTACACATGTGGCTGATTATTATACTTGGGTAGCAACTGAACCAAGCAGGTCTAGGATGAAGAAAGGAAAAGAGGGGAAGAGGATGGTCAGGATTGGGTATTTTCTTAGAATGGATCAGAGCAAGCAGATTATATAAATGAGATAGATGGGCTAGAAGTCAAACTTAGGAAGATTAGCCAAAGCAGGGAAAAGCAGGCAAGTACCATGGGTCTAAAGTAGGCAAAGGGTCAAAAATCCATTGACATCAATAGATCAGGTAGCCATGGCTTGTAGACTAAGAAACAAAAGGATCAGGGACTAAATGAGTAGCTAAGACTCTGGGTAATAAGCCTAACTTTGGGTAATAAGAAGTCAGGATCTAGACAGTGTATCTGAGTAATAGATACAGAGCACTAGTTAACAATAGAGCTTAACACTAAGCTAGTCCCCATAAGGCAAGAGAGATTTCCTGTGTATAATAATTCCTTTCCAGGTATAGATCTGGCTTTAGGATGTGAGCAAGCAAGCCAGAATGCAGAAGGTACATCTCACAAGAAATGTTTTGGGATAGGCATGGGTGGGGAGCTTCATGGATGGATCTCTTATCTGGACACCTTATAGGAGTGTTGTTCTCACTCTCAACACCTCATGTTATTTCATCCTTTACCATTAAATCCCTTTCCTTCCCTCTTACCAGTATTACCTAGCAGGATTTCCTCCTAATCCCTAGAATTATTCACATATGGATCTTTTTTTTTTTTTGAAAAAAAATTCAGTAATACCTTTTGTTTTTAATATTAGTTATTTCTGGATATAACCCTTTTTCTTCCCTATCTATCAATCTTTTAATCAACAAATATATCATCTAGGTACTATGCCAGAGACATAAACAAAAATTGGACAATTTTTCAAGAAGTGTAAATTCTGTTGGGGTAGAGAGGGACAACATGAACATAAACAGAACAGACACTAAAGGGAATTGGACCCTCCCTTGAAACAAAGAAAAATGATTAAGCAAAATCAACCTATACATATATGTCTTGAGAGACAGCATAGACTATAAGAGCAGAACATTGTATATACATTGTTAGATGTGGTCATTGTATAAGTTGTTTTTGCTTAACTATCTTTATTACAAGTTTCAATACCCTATAGCATCTACCTGTATATGTACTTGCTGTCTCCCCTGATAGAATATATAAGTTCCTTGAGGGAAGGGAGGGGGAGATTTTTTTTTTATTATCTGTTCTGGTCCTGCTTATTGACTATTGTCAGCTCTTACAAATGTTTCATTTTTTTCTTTGAATTGTTCATTTATCATTTCTTGTTGTACAATAGTATTCTATTTTATTCACATATCACAGTTTGTTCAGTCATACCCTAGTCAGTGGGTACCCACTTTGTTTCCATTTCTTTGCTACCACAAAAGTGCTGTTATGAATATTTTATTATGTAACAGACCTTTCTCTTCAGTTTTGACTATTTTAGTATATATGCCAGTAGTGGAATTGGTAGTGGGCCTATGGGCATTAACACTGTAATCATTTTTTTTTACATAATCACAGATTATTTCTCTTCCTCCTCCTCCTCCTCTTCTTTTTCTTCTTCTTCATCTTCTTCTCAAGTAGCATTTTATTTTTTTCCAATTACATGTAAAGATAGTTTTTTTTTTCGTAAAGATAGTTTTTAATAATTATTTTTTATAAGATTTTGAGTTCCAAATTTTTCTCTCTCCCTCTCTTCTCCTCTCTCTAAGATGGCAAGCAATCTGATACAGATTATACATGTGCAATCATGTTAAATATATTTTCACATTACTCTTATCTGAAAGAAGAAATAGAATAAAAGGGAAAAAACATGAAAAAGCAAAAACCAAAAAGAGGGTGAAAATTGTTTGGTGTGCTTTGATCTGCATTCAGATCCCATAGTTCTTTCTCTGCATGTGTATAACATTTTCCATCACAAGTCTTTGAATGTTGTCTGGGATCATTGTATTTTTGAGAAGTTAAAGTCAATCAGAATTGGTTTTCACACAATGTTGCCAGTACTGCATAGAATGTTATCCTGGGTCTGCTCACTTCACTCAGCGTCATTCATATTACAAATTATTTTTGAGAATAGTTGAACTAATTGAATAGCTCCATCAACAAATGTATTAGTGTTTCTGGTCTTTCTACTATATCTCCCAACGTTTACTTTTTTGTTCTTATTTGCATGATGTGAAGTAAAACCTCAAGTTATCTTAATTTTCATTTTTATTAGCCTTTTTTTTTTTGGAGCAAAATATTACCTTATATTAAAACTATCTGATTGGATATTTTCTTATCTTTATATCTGTCCTGATGTCCTTGCCTATTTGGCCCATTGTTCCTGTTTATAGACTGTGTTAGTTATTACATATCGAGAGCCTCCAAATCCTGAATATCAGGAATTTCAGCATCGTTTGCTGCTAAGGGCCCGGACTGACTTTGGTGTGGAGCTGACTCCCTCCTTGGTAAGAAGCTCTTTCCTTATTTGAGGTGTGTATACCTCAGAGAAGCCCCTTCCTGACCCAGGCCACTCCCCTTACCCTCCATTTCTATTCATTTAATTCTAAATACAAAGTCATCTTATTCATGGATCTAGATTATGAATTCTTACCATTCTGCTCTCCCTTCACTGGGAAGCTTTGCAGGTTGGAAGTGGCTCCTGGGAGCCTCTAGAGACAAAGGATGAAAGGAAGTGGGGGGAGACTGGAGAGGGGAGGAAAGAAAAGGGGGTGGTCTTTGAAAGTATGGGGGAGAGTAGGGCTGAGTTTGCCATTCCCAGATGAACCTCATTGCTGGCTGCTTCTACGATGGGATTCTGCTCTACGCTGAGGTCTTGAATGAGACACTGCAAGAGGGGGGTACCCGGGATGATGGACTTCGAATAGTGAAGAAGATGCAAGGGCGCAGATACCAGGGTAATCATAAATAACTCACATTTATGTAGTACTATAAAGTTTAAAAAGTGCTTTTTTCCTTAGAAGGGCAATTTAGAGTATTGGAGCAAATAGTGATATAATGGAAATAGCTAGCCCAGGGTATGGGGTTAGAAGATTGTAGTTCAAATCATGTGGGCCACTTACTACCTGTATAACTTTGGGCAAACCACTTCACTTCTCTAGAGTTCAGTTTCTGTATCTCTGAAATGAAAGGATTGTACTAGATGGCCTCTAAGATCCTTTTCAATAATAAGTCAAGTGAGATATTTGTAAGGAACTTAGCAGAGTACCTGACATATAGTAGACACTAAATATTCCCTTCTCTTCCCCTAAGATTCTGATACTTTTTAAAAATTGAACTTGTGAAACTCCTGACAATGTAGATCCAGATAGACTCTTAAAAAGAGTTGTCTGGGGGAGAGAGGTTAAGTGATTTGTTCAGTCACTCAGAAAGCATGTGTTCAGAGGTCGGACTTGAACTTAGGATTTCCTGACTTTGAGGTTGTCTCTCTATCCAGTAGTGCAAGTTCCTTGTAATGATTGTGGTAGAGGGTGGGTACCAAATATCAGAGAGCAGGGGCTGCTAGATAGAGTAAGAGGAGTAGATGGGAAGTAGAAGCATGGGGGTGTCAAGATAAGAAGAGAACCGAGAGAAGAGTGTGTTGGCAAAGAAGATGAGAGCAGGAGAACCAACAAAGACTATCCTGAGCATCAATGCATCTTTCTGTCCCATCTCAGGTGTGACAGGGCTTGTTGTAATGGACAAGAACAATGACCGTGAAACAGACTTTGTCCTTTGGGCCATGGGGGACCTGGACTCTGGGGACTTCCAGGTGAGGGGGGGGTGTTCAGTCTGTGTCCTTTTTTTTGGCTGTGTATGTTTGGTCTAGAGTCCTTGAACCTGACCAGAAGGCAGTACTGGAGTGACAAATGGTAGAATTTTTTTTTTGCATAGTTATAACTTGTGATAGGGGTGGTGGCTATTTTGGGGAGTTTACAAGGAAAGGAAATGTTTTGTATATGAAAGAAGATGGGAAGTTGCTGTCTGTGATCCTTGCTCTCTACCATGTAGCCTGCAGCCCATTACTCTGGAGCTGAGAAGCAGATCTGGTGGACTGGACAGCCTATCCCCTGGGTGAAGGGGGCCCCTCCTTCTGATAATCCCCCTTGTGCCTTCGATTTGGATGACCCGTCCTGTGATAAAAGTGGGTGTGTGCAGGGGCTGGGGGCACAGCCTCCTCCCTTCTTTCCCAAATGACCCTTTCTTCCCCAAGTAACTGCCAAATCCTTGATTTTGGGACTGCCTCCTTCCACCTGCCTTCTTTCCTAGCTTTACACCTCCCTTTGAATACCCTTGCCCTTTCTTAAGGCATCTCCTTGCATACCTTCTTCTCAAGTGACCACATCCTCCTCCTTCCTATACAGCCCCTCTTTCAACTCTGGCCATTGTGGCTTTGGGTACAGGGATCACTTTCATAATGTTTGGTGTTTCCAGCTTCCTCATTTTCCGGTGAGTTCTTGATATTTTATGATGCCCTCTGTCACTACATTGTCCCCACCCCATCATTATTTTCCTTTAAAGGCTTAGGAGCAAACCCTAATTCTTAAACTGAGCCAGGGAAGCATCCCAGAGGCTAATCCATTGCACTTATTTACTTGCCTCCTTTCTATCTTAGGTTTTCCAAAATTGGCCTGTGTTTGAAAGTGGTATCCCTAGTGGGGCATATCTTGAATATGGTGGCCTATCTACCAACCCAAGAATCAATAATGTGTTTAGAATCTCTTGGGATTGGGCTCTTGCCTAATCTTTGGACTGATTTCATGTCTCTGGGTTTGAAGAACAGTTCATGTAGAATTAATTTATGTAGAACACATGCTTATATATATATATATATTATATATAAGATATGGTGATTGCATTATTAAAATCTTTGATCTACCCAGGTCAGGGTCTCTCCCTTGTTCCCTTGTCCCAGTGCTGATCTATGATGTGGACCTGGGCTGGGCTGCTTGAAGTGTGCTGTCCTTTTAGGAAGCTAATGCTGGAGAAGGAGCTGGCCAGCATGCTGTGGCGAATTAGATGGGAGGAACTGCAGTTTGGCAATTCAGAGCGTTATCACAAGGGCGCAGGCAGCAGGCTCACACTGTCCTTGGTGAGACTGCTGCAGGTTTGGGGCTTCCTCTCCCTCCTACTTTGAAATTTCATCTGTCCTCAATTACATTCTCCTCCCTTGCCATATTTCCTTGTTACCTTCCTTACTCTTTCCCCAAGGAGAGCTCCAGTTCCATTCCCCAGTTCTTCACCCTCATTTGATTAACTTTCAGGCTCCCCTCTAATAAATATTCCTCCTCTCCCACCCCCATTACTTTACTTTTCCTGGTTCTTCCCTGGCTCTGAGCTCTTTCTACCAGCCTCGGCTCTCTGGCCTGTAATGATAGCTCCATGTACTGCAGCTACTGTCCAACCTTCCTTTCCTTCCTTCCCCCCATGTCGCCCTTGACCCCAGCGGGGATCCAGTTACGGCTCGCTCATGACAGCCCATGGGAAATACCAGATCTTTGCCAACACCGGTCACTTCAAGGTGAACAAACTTCTGCTCTCAGCCCTTGTCCTATTCCCTATGTTCCCTTACCCTCTGGTCACCCTATTTTTCACCCCCTCCTCCTGCTCAGCAGTGTAATAACTGGGCTCCTGAACCTGTCCCTCCTCCACCATCCCTAAGCCCCACAAATTCCTTCTTCTTGCTTGGATCTTAATCCTTTCTCTCCATTCTACTCTTTCTCCAGGGAAATGTTGTTGCCATCAAACACGTGAATAAGAAACGCATAGAGCTAACACGGCAGGTCCTGTTTGAGCTCAAACATGTAGGTCCTGGTATGGGACACTGGACAAAGGGGATAGTGGGAGGAAACTTGAAGATCAGAAAGAAGCAGATAGGGGAAGGGATTAAGGATTTAAGGAAGATTTAAAATTGGAAGAAGGGTTGAGGTAGATTTTACCAATTTAGGTAACTTTGGATACCTCTGACCTGTTATTTTCTTCCCAATCCCTCCAGATGAGGGATGTTCAGTTCAACCACTTGACTCGATTCATTGGAGCCTGCATAGACCCTCCCAATATCTGCATTGTCACAGAGTATTGTCCCCGAGGGAGCCTGCAGGTGATAGTGTTAAGGGGAGGTTGGGATTGTGCAAGCAATGAATTTGGTGATAGTGTCAGAATTGGGACAGATATATCCTTTGTCACTTCTAGGACATTCTAGAGAATGATAGCATCAACTTGGATTGGATGTTTCGTTATTCACTTATTAATGACCTTGTGAAGGTGAGTATTCCTTTTGCTTTGGGGATAAATTAAATTACTCTTCAGTCCCTTTTTTCTTGGGAATTGAATATGGGGGGGCTAGGTGAGGGAAAATCTTTGGAGATAAAGGAGAATGAATAGAAAGATGACACAATAGCAATCCCAGGGAGGTTACTTTGACTCGCCCTTGCCATCACAGCCTTCCTTGTTCCTCTTTACCAGCGAGAACCTGAGAAAGAATTGGCAGAGTCACATTTAGGGGAGGATTAGGCATTGCTCACTACTGACTGGAACAGTTTAATGCTTTGGGTTTGGATCTACTTCCCAACCTTCTCATGGCTCTGAAAATGGCAAGTGAGCAGCCATTACACTGCTACCCTTATCTCAGAGGGACACTTGAACCCCTTCTTTTTGACCATCTTTGTAACATCTTCTCTGCTATTTCACAAGCAGAATCCTGAAGCTTTTTACACCTTTTAGGGAAAAAGAAACACAAAAGGGAGAGTTTATGGAGCAGAGGGTTCTGAATGTCTAGATGTACTTTAAAATTGTGGTGGTATGGCTGGCTTGATTCCTGGCGATTTTTGGTGGATTTTCAGTTCATACCTCTCTTGCTGTCCCAACTTGTCTAGATGAGGCTCCAGTTCTCTTTAATTCTAGCTACTTGGGCCTTTTCTGTGACTTGAGGCTGCCATAACTTCTGGTTGCTTCCTTTATTTACTTTTTGCTAGAAGATTTTGTAGCTCCTGGTTTCAGGAGCTCTTCTTTCCATGGTTTAGTTTCTCTTTGGTTTGAGTGTAGATCTAGCATCTTCCCTTTTACATCTGAATCTTCTAACATTACCAGGCAGTCTAGGCAGGCCATGGGAAAAGCATTACATTTTAAATTTAGATTTGGGTTCAAATCTCAGCCTGGATAGTTGTTAACTTAGCCTTTCATTTCCTCATTTGTAAAATTGTGCTTTTACTGCCTATCTCATAGAATTATTGTGAGGAAAATGCTTTTTAACCATAAAATGTTGCATAAATGTGGGTTATTATTAATTATTATTAACATGCTCATGAGCCAGTATTTATATCTGGTACAAGTTCCTAGTTGCATCATCTCTTTTATCTGGCATCTAGATACTGCCTGCCTCTAATAGTCATATAGTGGGGTGTCTGGGAGGCTTGCCAAGCTCTTTTCAGGGCTTCTGATCCATCTTTGATGTTCACCGTCACCTAACTTTGACATGTGGCTCCAAGAAACCATAGCGTATACAGTGGTCACACCATGATAGATCTAGGCAGACAGCCTGGGTGAGGTTGAGGGTAACCCACAGACCCAAACCCATCCGAGAGTTGGGGTATCTGCCCCAAATATGTGAAAACTCCCCCTGACAGAATGGGCAGATGAGAACAGTTTGTTGCAAGTGCTCTCTGGGTGGCTAAAATAGCACTGTGGAGCACTTAGAGCTTAGTCAGACATTGAAGACACCAAGGTCCTTCACTGCCTTCTGGGCCAAAGCTAGGTCATTCTCACTTTTATTTTGCTACTTTGAAGAGAGAGTGCGGCAGTGACTTTGTGCAAGTGCCATGCTAAAATTCAATTCACACTCAAGTCAAGATATCACTTCATGACCCCTTTTTGAAATAAAGGACAAACAACAGTCATAGTTTTTATTGTATTGAGCTGTTAACATGCATGTACTTTATCTGGAGTTTTCTCACTTGGCTTCTGTTCTCAGTCACCAAAAAGACTAATTTCTAATCTACAAATCACAGGCACCCTTTGACCTGTCAGCTGATCTGCTAATTACTGATTAGAATTTTTAGCATAGTTGACTCTCCCACTAATGTATATATTTTTTGGTTCCTTCAGAGGGGTGGTTTTTCAAAATCAGCTCATTTAATTTTTATAATATAAGATCCTTAAAACATACATTGAAACTAATAGTTCTATTAGGAAAGGGCAGGTGTGTGTGTGTGTGTGTGTGTGTGTGTGTGTGTGTGTGTGTGTGTGTGTGTGTGACAATTTGTCACAGACCTCTCCGTTAACTTTATTGGTCCCAGTGACTTGGTTTGTATCCTGCAGGGCATGACCTTTCTCCACAACAGCATCATTGCTTCTCATGGGAGCCTCAAATCCTCCAATTGTGTGGTGGACAGCCGGTTTGTGCTAAAGATCACTGACTATGGCCTGGCCAGCTTTCGGTCAGCTGCTGAGCCAGATGACAGTCACGCTCTCTATGCCAGTGAGCCCCGCCATCCTAAAGTCACCTTTTTTTCCCTCCCTCTTACTTGTGATTGTCTCCTTTTGGATTATGGTGGGATGAAAATAATGGGTTGTTCCAAGAGGGGGCGGGATATGGAATTTTTCTCCTCCTGGGGCATTTGTGAGTTGAAATGTTATGGGTTTGAGTCTTTGGGAAGACCTGGGTGCTGCCCCATTTCATAGCTCAGATCAGCCCATTTACACTTTCAGAGAAGTTGTGGACAGCACCAGAGCTATTAAATGGGAGCCGCCTACTGACTGTAGGTATCCAGAAGGCTGATGTTTACAGCTTTGGGATCATTCTGCAGGAGATTGCACTTCGAAGTGGCCCCTTCTATGTAGAGGGCCTGGACCTCAGTCCCAAAGGTGACTCTTCTCCTCCTTGCCTGCCCCTCCTGCACAACTGTCTGAGGCCAGGTTTGATCTCAGGTCTTCCTGAGCCCATGGCTAAGGGCTAAGGGCTCTGTCCCCAGGGCCTCCTAGCTGTCCCAACTCCCTGCCTCTGAGTGGAAGGTGATGGACCCAGAGTCCAGGGATGCGCACTGTAACTTTCTGGGCTCTCCTTCACCTCCTTTTGCTTTCTCCACCCTCAGAGATTATCCAAAAGGTCCGCAACGGTCAGCAGCCATACTTTCGGCCAAGTATTGACCGAGCACAGCTCAGTGAGGAGCTAGCTTTGCTGATGGAGAGATGCTGGGCTCAGGATCCAGCTGAACGACCAGACTTCGGACAAATCAAGGGCTTCATTCGACGTTTCAACAAGTGAGAGGGCGTCAGAGGCTGGAGGGTTTCCCAGAGTGAAGCTGAGTCCTGGGTGCTTTGGAGGGGCAGGCAAGGAGGACTTAAGTGGAGGCTCAAAGAGAGGTACGGGGGTATTTATATGTGGTTTTGGGGGGAGGTTCTCTGAATAAAATGCCCTTTCCTCCCATAGGGAAGGTGGTACCAGCATCCTAGATAATCTCTTGCTTCGAATGGAGCAGTATGCAAATAATCTGGAGAAGTTGGTAGAGGAGCGGACACAGGCCTATCTGGAGGAGAAGCGCAAGGCTGAGGCCCTCCTCTACCAGATTCTGCCACAGTGAGCTCCTTGAGAATCCCTTCTCTCCCCTCCAACTCAGTGGCGCTTTCCCCTTATCCACAAATCTATCCCAGGCCCCCCTTCCCAAGGAAGCCTTCTACCTCGGGGTCACCCTCCCCTTCCTGCTTGCTCCTTCCTCCCCCCCTCCCCCCGTTAGAGCTTGTGCCCCTCCTGTTGGAAGAGGGAGCGAGCTGCATACTTTCAAGCCCTGCTTCCAGGGCTTTCTGCTGCCACACATTCATCCTTCCACCCTTCCCAGCTCAGTGGCTGAGCAGCTGAAACGAGGGGAGACTGTACAGGCTGAGGCCTTTGACAATGTCACCATTTACTTCAGTGACATCGTGGGCTTCACAGCCCTTTCAGCAGAGAGCACCCCTATGCAGGTGAGAGATTTTTGTAAGCCAGAGGCTAGAGGGGCCTTGGAGAGGATTGGGGTCTCTCTGGGGGGGACTTGGAGTACTGGAATTTGGGAGTGATATTAGATTTCTATCGATGTCAGGATTCTATCTCTTGGGGAAAGTCATAACCTTTGTAGAAGTCAGGAACTTGAATCTCAGAATCTCCCTATCCCATGTCAGGTGGTGACACTCCTGAATGACCTATACACCTGCTTCGATGCCATCATTGACAACTTTGATGTGTACAAGGTGGGAACCAGGGTTAGCACCCCTCCCCCCAAACCTGAATCTGGTTTCCTGAAATCCTGAAACCAGATTACCTGGGGCTTCTGAACATGAGCCCCTGTGACAAAATGTGGGTCTGGGGACATTGTATACATGTATTCCCAGGCTCTTATTTGATACTTTCTTTGGAAACTCATCCCCACAATTATAGGTCTTGGGCTGATAAGGGAATTTGGGGAATAAAAGAAACTTTTCATTTAAATCCCTCTGTTGGCAGAAATTGAATCCTTATTCCATAGATCCTTACTGTAGCCTAAGAGCCTCTAGCTGTAGTACCCCTGGGTTATTCTGCCTCCTCTCTGCAGTCTGCCATAATTGTGCTTGTCCACAATAGCTTCTAGGATTCTGCTTTTCTCTAACTTGTTAGTTTCCTCCATTCACAGTTCCCAGCTGCAGACGTGATATGTTTATATTGATATAACTTCACTTATGGTCAAGGGGAAGGCAGTTTCCAGTATGTGAGATGAACTTTTTTAGTTCCTCACTTTGGGTCTCAGATAGTAGGACTAGATGAGTAAAACTGTCCGTGGTCCTTAGTCATTCCCCTTTCTTTTCGCCTCCTCCTATCCTTTCCATTCTCTCTCTGCCCCCTTTGCCCCATCACCTTCCATATTAGTCATCACACAAATGGAAGTGATGGAGAGTACGCTTCCTCACTTGACCCTGCTATTTTCCCTTATAGGTGGAGACTATTGGTGATGCCTACATGGTGGTATCTGGCCTGCCTGGGCGTAATGGTCAGCGCCACGCCCCCGAGATTGCTCGTATGGCCCTGGCCTTGTTGGACGCTGTGGCTTCCTTCCGAATTCGGCATCGGCCTCACGATCAGCTCCGACTGCGAATTGGTGTGCACACTGGTAAGACTAGCTCCGGCTTCTGACCCCCACCCTCACATGGCTAGAGCAGCTCTCCAACTTGTCCTTCCGTATAGGGCCAGTCTGTGCTGGAGTTGTTGGCTTAAAAATGCCCCGATATTGCCTGTTTGGGGACACAGTGAATACTGCCTCACGTATGGAGTCCAATGGTCAAGGTGAGATATTTCCCCAGGGGTCCTCTTTGCACTCGAGTTATGAAATTTTTTTAATCACCCTACAAGGTTCTTCATTTGGTGCAAGACTTCTCTTCCCCTCCCCTCCTGTTTGTGGCAAGTGGATGGGAAGATACGGGGGAGGGAGCCACAGTTTCATTTCTTTCCCTTATTTCCCATCCCTAACCTTGGTCAGCCCTTCTCTGACTGTTCTTGACTTCTTAGCCTTGAAAATACATGTCTCATCCACAACCAAAGATGCCCTGGATGAGTTTGGCTGCTTTCAGCTGGAGCTTAGAGGAGATGTGGAGATGAAGGTGATTGGGGACTGGGTGGTAATAGGAGGGGATGAAGGAAGGGGTTGGTAATGGTGTGAGGAGAAAGGAGATAAAGGGGTACCTGGAAAGTAGAGAGAGGGAAAAAGGGGACTGGAACTAATAGAACAAGATACTGATGTGGGTGGGATTGGGGGGGTGGTGCTTTGATTTTCTGTCATCACAGGGAAAGGGAAAGATGCGAACATACTGGCTCTTGGGAGAGCGAAAAGGACCATCTGGACTGCTGTGACCTCAAATACCTTTCTCTCTCCTGCCAGCCCCCAAGAATCTGTGGCCATAATCTTTATTATTCACTAGCCATATGGGACACTATCACAGAGCACTGTGTGTGCACTTATTATTTGCCCTGGGGCTTCTGACTCTGGGCCTTGTACATATTCTCCTTCCTTGTAAATATCTGTATCTAAACCAGAATATTTTGGTCAAATACAAAATGACAAAACCAGTCTTGGGTTTATAATCATAACTCACGGCACCTCTCCCTCCTTTATCCAAATAGGTGTCTCAGGACAAGGAATAATATCCATTTGTGTGATTTATTTTCTTCATCCCCCTTATCCAATCTGCTTTTCTACCACCATTCCCACCTCAAAATCAAGGACAGTTCTCAGAATTGCAGGGTAAGGGCTGGTCCATGCTGCAGGGTAAGGGCTGGTCCATGCATAGAGGAATAGATGTTAGAAAACTACAATTTTTTCCAAATGGGATGACATCATGTCCACATATTGGTGACAACCTGAAAGGTTCTCTAAGTTAGGAGGATAAAACCTCTTCCCATCAGCCTACCCAGCAATGTTTCTGTTCACCATTTCTCCCCCAAACTTCAACATGACCAAGCCCTCCCTCCTTCCCCCAGGAAGTTCCCTTAACACACCCGAAGTCTTGGATCTCTTGGATGCAGTAGGGCTCTGGGTGTTGCTGCAGGTCCTGAGGCTGTATGGGGAGGAGTGGAGAGTTGGGGGCAGGGGAGAAGAGCCTTTTCCCTCCCTTTATTTTCTTGGGTGGCCTTTCCTTGCTCAGCATCCCAAAAGCTTCAGCCAGTAGCCCAAAAATCTCTTCTCTCCAATTTATTGAAGATCTTGAGAATGTTCTCACCTGGGTGGGAGGTGGTGGCCTGGGTCCATGCTGCTTCCTCTTATAGTCATGGTGTGTTACAGACTCATAATTGAAACACTCCGGGGGCCTCGATTCCTGGTTTACTTCCTTCCTGCATAATCCTAGAGTTGAGAGCCATTTCCACCCCTCCAAACCCTCCCCTACTTGCCTGTCCTCTCCTCCCCCCCCTCCATCTCTCACCAAATCTGGTCGTGCAAAAACATCTCCAGCATGGCTTCTCTCCTGCCTAAGGGAAGGATGAGACAAGGGGGAGGCTGGTCAGTGGGTGCCAGACCTAGGCCGGAGGGATGCCAGGAGGATGGGCCTTCAGTTCCTACTTCATTATCACCCTCTCCCACCCACTTCTCTCCTTTGCTATTGTGTGTACCTCGGAGGGCTTTACGAGGATTCCCTGGGTCTTGGTAGGAATCTTTGTGGGTGGTTCTGGAGGGCGGGGGGGAGCATAGCTCCAGGGTCAGCAGTCCCAAATGTCCGTGGCGGTAGCAGAAACCTTCGTTTACCTCGTCACCGAGGACCCGGTCCAGCTCGTTGGTGGCTCTCTGTGGGACACGAAGTCTTGCGTGACTCCAAAGCGCCGTCCCCCTCCTTCCCCCCCAATCCCGGTGGGTGGGCACCACCCCCGTCCCCAGGGGAAGGAAAGGAGGCCGCTCTACCTCTTCCACCCAGTTATGGATCAGGCATTGGCCTCGTGGCAGCCGCTCAGGAGGCGCTTGGTACTCGGGGTAACCAGCTGGGCCTGGGACTCCCGGCTCGGGGATCTGCAGCTCTTTCCAGGCCTCCTGCTCCTGAACTTGAGCTTGAGCGTGAGCTTGAGCTTTAGGCGGCCGGTAGACCGGTAGTTTTATGCAAGGCTTGGGGGGTGAAGGAGGGGGCTGCAACAGGAAGCATAGGGGCGTCAGTACGGGAATGCAGCAGGTGTCCAGGCTGCTGTCCGTGCCATAAAGAGTCCCGCTGCTCTGCTGGGAGTTGAGCAAGGGTTCTTCTCCCAAGAGGGGCAAGGTCTCATCTGTGGAGGTGTCCCAGGCCGTCGAGGTCGTTAGCGAGGATCCCTTCCGAGGGCTCAGGCTCCGGCCCCGGACCCGGGCCCGAGTCCCTTTGGGGATCCCCCCTCCGATCACCTCGCAGCAGTACGTCTTCCCCGGCATGTTAGCGAGTCGCTATGGAGATGTCTGGTGACCGCGCGAGATTGTGCCGGCCGAGGCTCCGAACGTCTGGACCCCTCCTAAGACACTGGGCTTCGGAGGCGCTCCCAGCCGGGACTCGGGCTGGAGACCTAGACCTTCCTGGAGCGAGGACGAGAAGGGAAACCACCCCCGCTGGGGCCGGGTCTTCTTCCTATTTCGGCAAGGGCTCCATCCCGGAGGCTAGCCTTCTCCCGCCCCCCCCCCCGCCCCGCCCACCACATTAGTGCCACCGATGCAGCCCCAGTTTGGTTGGCAGAGCTTCCCGCTGGTACCAGCGAGGTTGTGCCAGATAACTGACAGAACCATTCAACAAACATAGTACACGTAGGGTAAATACACTTTTGAATGTCAAAATATGAACTTCCGTTAAGAAGTTGCTGAAGATCGGATGATCAGGGCATTGTACCAAATTAATTAGGAGAGCGCACGTCGGAAGCTGCTGGTCCGGATGGATAGTAACTGGCCCGGATTAGGGTGATGGCAGTGGGAAGCGCGATGGATATATGATGGTGATCAGTTTATGTCCTTAGTATCTTGGGCCCTAACTAGCATTTTGTACTTCTGGTTTTAGGCAAAGCATACTAAGTATGAGATGCTGTGGTCACTTAGCAGGCTCCCATGCAGCTGTGTTCCTGCAACTGCTCTCCACTCAAGTGTGAAACTCCTGGAGGTTTTTTTCTTCTTCATATTTCATTTTCAAGTCCTGACCAGCTCAGTATTTGGTCCTCATTGTCTGCCTCGTTTTATGCTAATGATGCATTTGTTCCAACCGTTAAACATCCCTTTACAAGGTGCTTGAGACACTCCAGGGATAGCTTAGCCTCTCACTCCACAGCTGGCACAGACATTAAATAGCTCCACAAGAGAATATATTCTTCTTCATACAAACTGAATATAGAGTGTTATTATGATTGTGAATCTTTTTCTCTATTGCTTAAGTAAAATTTCCTTTGTGTGTGTGTGTTTTTTTTTAATAGTATCTATTGGGAAATGGGATATAGATGAAGAGAAACCCAAAAGTACCCTTCTCAGTACCAAATCTTACAGAAGTTTTTCAGTGGATTGAAAAATGCAATGCATCAACTAACTCCTTGCGTTCCAGCCCAGTATTTAGCTTTCATTCTCTTTCTATCCAAGAACTGTAAAACTGCCTTCTTTTACATTTCTATTATTTCTAACAAGTGAGACATGCTTTTAGATAATCTCACAAGGCACTTGCTTATGAAGAAAATAATTTGTAAACAAAGTGCTACAGAAATGTGAGTCATCATCTTAATATATTAAAAAAGCCTGGTATACTGGTTTCTCTGTGATCCTGTTCCTTCAGTCAAGGAATATAAACAAAGAATCTTTCCCCCATTTAGATCAGAAGCAACATGAAGTAGAATGAACCCCAGATTTGGAGTCAAGTATTTGGATTCAAATCTCATTTCTGACTTATTTTCTGTGTGACTCTTAGTCATCCTCAGATTCAATTTCCTTACCTATAAAGTCGGGATACTGTAGCACCTTTACAGGGTTATGGTAAGGATCGAATAAAATGATGTAAGGTGCTTTATAAGCATTAAAGCATGACATAAATGTGTACTATTACCACTACTGTGGGATCTGGAAAAGTCCCCTAATTTAGGCCTCAGTTTCTTTATAAAATAAAGGGTTGAACTAGACAACCTTCTAATGCTTCTTTCAGCTCTAACTCTAAGAGGCTTTTCTTTACTCCAATCATTTTCTACCATTGGTCCCAGGGCATCCCTCAGGCACTTGCTGAGATAGTCACTGATAGAAATTGGGATCACAACATCTATCTTCCTGTGCTCTACTTTTCCCATCTCCAATAATCAGGTTAGAGGAGCTTTGTTAAAATGGCTGAATACAGACATGGAATCAGAAGTCAAGGTTCAACAGGTTTATTAACAATCACAGATTCCCACACCTTTCATCCTGTTCAGGGTCAGCCTGGTGGCCACTGAAGTTGCCGTCCCCCAAGTATGTGCAGATGCAGGTGATACACAGACTGTGCTCCCAGCTTCCCATCGTTGATCACTGAAATTAGGTAAGGTTAGGGACATTAGGCACCTAAATCCTTGGTCAGGGGAAGCAATGCAATGTAAGGGTTAGGATTAGCACTGAGAAATGATGGGGGGCAGGGTAGGCTCAGTGGCTAGACAGCTTAAAAGGTTTGGAAATCAGGGCTTGGATCACTCACCTAACCGATATCCATCTCCTAGACCCTCGGCTTTTGCTGTCTGTGCAGCCACAAGCAGTAAGTGGCCCAGAAGCTGGGACAGGATTACCAAAACAAAAGAAAAAGTTAGGGACAGCACTCCCTGGTCTATAGTTAATTAAGCACCCCTTAGTCCAAACCTAATTTTCCTCCTGACCCCATACTCTCCAACACCTGTTTGTCCTGCTCTTCAGCCTGGCTGATCCGAGGAATGGGCTTCTTGGGAATGACTAGAAGATGCACTGGGGCCTGTGGGGCCACATCTCGGAAGACAAGACACTGGGAAGTAGAAGAAGAATATATAAAATAGAGTGTAATTGCAAAATGGGGTGTTGATGTATGTGTTTATGTGAAGTAAGGAGGTGATGGAGATTCTGTGAGGGTAGTTACAGGCTAAGGGGCTAATTCTACCTGTTGGTCCTCATAAAGGATGTCAGCAGGAATGCTTCTATCAATGATCCGGGAGAAGATAGTAGGAGCAGCTCCTCCAGGGGCTGCTTGCTGGGCTTTGAACACCTCATCCCCACCAGGGACCCCTGAAGCTCCTCGAACCTGAGATAGGGTAATAGATTAACCCTAGGTCAGTTAATCATTCAACAAACATGTAATGATTCCATTTTTTCTCCCTATCCTCAACTCTCCTGTACATAGGTCTACGCCAGGCAGAACTGTGGAGAAGAGAAAAAAAATCGTAGTTATAACAGTACAATTAATGGTACAGTTTATAAACTATTATAGGAGTCTAGAGAATCATGTGGGTTAGGGTTATGAAGGAATAATTTATTGGAGACTGCATGGGTTGGGCGATGAAGGTGGTTGGACTTAAGTAGAGAGGCATGGCGATTGGGGGAGGTACAGGCACAGGTTATATCATTATTATTACTCAAGTTTGGGCCAATAAGCTTAGACAGAACCCCTTTAATCCACTTTAGGTAAATCCCTTGGCACTAGGCATTTTGATAGTGCCTGAAATCTCTTCAGCCCTTGGGCATTATGGAACTTGAATAGTAATTTGCTAAACCATTCATTAGAAAGTTGCTGTACTCCCCAGAGGGCAGATCTTCTATTCAGGTTTAACTCTACCCTCAGCAGCTTGAGAGACCCAACCGGACTATCTACAAGGTTTGATTGCTTTTATTAAGATACTGCAGATAGATACATCTAGAGAGATTAAAAGAGCCTAAATATCCAAATCTTTATTAAATCGGTAGACCTTTTTCTAAAAAGTGATTTAATACCCATTGTCATCTTCACTGTCACTAATTAGGTAGGTGAAGTCACCTAGACTCTTTGAGCTTATTTTTTGGTCTATACCATGGGGATAAATGAAATAAGTATGCACTGAAGTACCAAGTACTGAGGCCACAGATGGAAAAAGCTGAACCTTGTTCTCAAGTTCACTAAATTGTAATGAGAAAAGACAACATACATAAGAGACAGTTTGGGCTTCAGGGCAGATGGCAAAAGGAGGCCTTCCTTAGAATATAATGAAGAAGGAGGCAGCTAGGTGGCCCAATGGATAGCGCACCACCCCTAAAGTTAGGAGGACCTGAGCTCAGATCTGACCTCAGACACGTAACAGCTGTGAGACCCTGGGCAAGTCATTTGACCCCAATAATAAAAACAAGAATATACTGAGGTTTCTTCCCCCACGGAAGTCCAATATCCTTAGGAAGTGGGGAATGGATCTACAGGTTAGAGTGAAGAGGTGCCAAGTTCCACTGAAAAGGAAGGGGATTTCAGAAAAGAATTTTTATTGGTAAGAAGATTGCACAGGAAGGCATTCAAGAGAAAGGGGAAGTTGGGTTCTCAAATAAGGATGATACTCAAACTACTTACCTCAGAGAAAGTCTATTCAAAAGCACTTTGTAAAACACTATGTACATATTAGTGAAGCAGACTGCTTTGTCTGGCCAGCCAGCTCACCATTTACCAATTTGTAAAAACAGACTAACCAACAAATCATCTCAGTTCGAATCTTAGAAAATGTCAGAGTCTAATACAGAATTATTCGAATGTTGAGGGTTTTGTTCATTTTTTTTTAAAGTTCATGTACAAACCTGATTTGGGAAACAAATTAAATATCCTGGCTAGAACAGAGGGGAAGTGGTATATGTAGGAAGGCAGTGGTGGTAGATAAGGTTGGTTAAAGGAAAATTTGCCCATATTGTGGTAGACCTTGGGAGCTATGTCATGCCTAAAATGATACACCACTGATATTTTTTTAAAGCCGATTTTATAGTTCTTAAGAAGACATATGATACTTTGTTATAAATTACTAAAATATCACTGTTTGTTCTATCAAATCAACTTATTAGTAAATCATAATACCATTCTAAATGAGAATTATTTTGTCTTCCAGCCTCTCCCTTTACTTCAGACCAATATTTAACTGCCTAATAAACATCTTCATCCCTCTGTCCTACCAGTATTTAAGTTTAATTTATTTCAAGTCAAATGATCGTCCTTGCTCCCAAATCTGTTTTCCTGACTTCCCTATTTCTGCTGTTACTATGATCTTCAATTTCAAGTCTCAAAACGGCATCATCTCTAAATTTTCACTTTCCTCATAAACATATATAATCAGTTACCAAGTAGCTACTAAATATTCTGGATTTACTTTCAGTGCCATTTCTTCAAACTATCTCCTTCTTTCCATTCTCACTAAAACTACTGTGTACACCCTAATTACCTTTTAGCTAATCTGCTTTTCAGCTTCAAGTCATGACCCCCTCAAATCCATTTCATGCAGTAACAATTTTATTTTCACAAGTTTATTTTCAGATTACATCACTGCTCAATAGTCTTTGATGACTTCTTATACTACTGAATAGTCCAAAATTTTTAGGCTGCTGTATCAACATAATTTGGGGACAACCTAGCTTTCCAGTCTTCTCTACCCACTGAGATTTCCATCCTATAATTCTATACTTCCAATTAGACAACTCAACAAGTGTTGGTACGTTTTGTATCACCTCTGTACCTATGCTTGAATCTATGCTTCCCTATGGAAGCATCCTAACCATCCTTCAAGGTTCAGCTCAAATGTTAAACCCCTTTCCCTAAGCCAAAAAATATTTCTTCCCTTCTCTGAATGCTGATAGGAGTTTGTGCTTATGTAAATTGTTCTATTCCATTTTATATTTGTTATTTTGATCTATTTTCTTATTAGACTATAAGCTCCTTGAGAGGGGGGGAGGGTATATCTAATTTATCTTTGAATTTCCTGCCACCCAGAGCCCTGTGCTCAGTTTGTAGTAGGTATTTGGTAATTATTTATTAACCTTTGTATTCAGTAATATAGCTAATCTCTTTCATCACAGAGGAGAAAGTCCATCTAAATCACTTCAGTTCTTCTGTGTACCCCAGGCAACACATATTTCCCAATAGTGGAATGGAGCAATCCTTTCCTGGAGCCACTTTTCAGTTTCTATTTTCACTGGATTCACAATGAAGAGAATCATTGCATTGGAACAAGTTGTCTGTGGACAGTAGGGAACTGATTCAAGCGCTTATGTAAGCACTCTGAAGGAGATGTGCTGGCAATGGTTAGGGACAGTCTTTCCAAATGTCATCCTCCCCTCTCTCTCCATAGATCTATGAAAGCTCTGAATCAAAAATCAGAAAACTGGGTAGCATTTCTGACATAATTTCATTTTTTCTTTTGTGTGGTTTATATTAAGTTTAACAGCTAAGATTTAAACAATGATGTATTCAGAAAAAAAAATACAATTAATTTGCACCCCCTCAGTATACCCCTCTCCTCTTAGAAGCCCTCACTGAGTATAAATAGGAAACCAACGAAGCTATAAATTTAGGATGATTCACACATGAGAAAAAAAATTGACTTTACGGATAACAGATTCTAGATGTTCAGTAAAGAAATACTGGGGAAAACCAGTACTCAGAAACTTGTTACTTGTTGTGCTTCATTACAGGCCCTGTGATATCATGGAAAATGTATCAGACTGGTGCCTCACTTCTTGGGTGAGGCATTTAACTATTCTGAACATTTTCACAACCGTAAAATAGGAATGAAAATTCTTGCTCTGCCACTCAAAAAATCATGTTGAGAAACACATTAAATGTAAAGAGGATTTGTCGTTGTAAATTGCTATGTGACTGTAAACTATGGTTATTCTCGGGCATGACCCAATAAAGTGTCCTACAAATCTTTCTATGAGAAGTTCAGGAGTGGGCCTAAGGAACGCTTACTGAATTAAGTTGCTTTCTTTTTTAAAGGAAAAAGTGTGTACCTAAAATACCAATTATGAATAAAAAAAGGAAAAAATTTACTGATATTTGCATTCACAAAATTCTTTATTGTTTCCTATTTTCTGTCTAGAAGATGCTTAAGTCGGTGAATTGTGGATTGTTGTCCTTCCTGCTGGAAAAGGACCCCCTAGTGTTAGGGGCAAGTTACGGGGCGGCGCACGGCGGTGATCAGAGCCGTAGGAGCTCGCCATATCTGCCACAGCGGGGAGGGGGGGGGGCAGACGGAAGAACATGACACGAAGCGCGCTGACTCGGGCTCCCACCCCGTTTCTGCGGGACCTTGCGCCGTCCACTCCTTCTATCCTCGGTTCTAGATTTCCTCCTCTCTAGCTCGCGAGGAAGAGAAGGTGTAACACGAACACTAGGAGGGGAGGGGGCGGGAAGGGCCTGCGCGGAGTAAAGACTTAACAGCTGACTCGGACGCAGCGCTTTACGGCTTGCAAGGCACTTTACACCCGAGTTGTCTCAGGTGGCATCTGGGCTTTTGAAGGAGGCCAGGGATTACGGAGCGCGCACCACGCAAAATCACGGGGGGGGGAGGGGACGGCACTCCGCACGTGGGCTACGCTTAGCAAGCCAGTCTGACACAAAGAGGAAGTAAATGGAGGCAAATAGAGGACTGGAAGGGTGGGCAAGCCGCAGCAGGGCCAGAATCGGGCTAGGCGGGGCGGAGGGAGGCAGGCGCGGAGCAGCCCAAGGTTCGCTCAGCTCAAGCCGGGGACAGAAGGAGCGCCGGTGGGATCTGGGCAGCAAGCGCACCTCACCCTCACCTCACCTGTAGCCGGGCGGCGGCCCCAGTTACGCGTCGGGTCACACCAAGGGCAGCCCAGGATATTACAGCCGCCATAGCAGCCCCGGAGCCACCGTCTGTTCCGAGCGCCTCAGGCCCCAGCCGCCGGAAGCAAAACAAACCTTTCCTTCCATTGGCTGGTCTACTCGCCTGTCTGCGGGCTCTGCGGGCTCTTTCGTTTCATTGGCTCTGTCCCTTCTAGACCTCGGTCCTAGAGTTTCGCTCTATTGGTTCCGTTCCTAGGAACTGTAAAGTCAGCTTGCTTTTCATTGGCTCCATCGCACGGGGGGCGGGCCTTACCTTTCACATCATTATGTGGCCTATTAGGAGCCTGGCTGGAACTGTCAAAAGGGTGCGGATCTCTTTCAGCTCTTAAGGTTCTACTATTGGGAGGACATCTTTTATTCCATTGGCTCTCCTAAAGGAGGGACTGAAGGGCGGAGGGAGAGAGAGAGAGGGACAAGAAACTGAGACCTAGGGGAAGAGAGAAAGAACTCACTGCTTATTGGTTAGTTTCTCTCCCGCCTCCAGTCCTCCCTCTTAAAGTTAACTCCGTGCAGTCGTATCACTGTGATGGAACTTGTAACTTCTCGGAGATTTTCGTGTTCTCTGAGAGTAGTCGGCAGTGAACGTTCCATTTTGTAGATAAGGAGATTGAAAAGTTCTGCCATCCTCTCAAAGAGACAACGGTGGCAAAACGGAACGCGCACTGCACGGGCATCCGAAAGCTAGAGCCTCGTGTGTCACACGCGCTTAAATTACTAGCTACTTACTAGTTCCTACCTTGAGTTATGTTTTAGGATGTACAGATCACTTTTCTTTTTTTTTTTACAATAGATTTTTATTTTCAAAACGTTGTGCTCCTATTCAGTCCCACAATCCTGGGTGCAGATGGCTTTGTCCAGTACAAGTCTAACGGGATTGTCCTGATTCAGGGTTGTTGAGAAGAGCCAAGTCCATCCGCGGTGATGATCACGTAATCGTGTGGGTGCTGGGTGCAATGTGCTCTGTACTTTCCTCACAATCCTCATGAGCAAGGATCATTATAAGAGTCCAAAAGCTTAAATCACATTACCCAAGGTTATGGTTACTCGAATCCAGATCTCCCGCCTCAGAAGTGTTCGGCTTCCGTAAACCTCAGTTTTTCCCCTTTGGAGAATGAAGGGGCCGGGCAAAGAATCTATCCTCTGGTGGTCTTCTAGGTTCTTCCAATTACCGCAGTTTGTGATTCTGGGCTAAGCATCCTTAGGCATGTATGAAGCTGCCAGGTCCCTTTTTTTTTTTTTTTTTTTTTTTTTCGCCCCTAGCCCTTGGCACAGTGCCCTTGATAAATGCTTGTTACATCAATGTCTACACCTACTAAAATCGCTTCGAAAATAATCATCTAAAGTCATCTCATGTCCTTCTATCCCTACCCCTGTGATAGTGCAAAGGTTGCAGTTTCTATTCCAAGAAAGAGGAAACTGAGACTTAGACGCTCCCAAGGAAACATCGAGTTGGCAGCGGAAGCAAAGACTGGAACCCAGTTCGTGGTTTTCTGCCTCCTGGACCCTTACTCAGGAAATGGAAGAAGCTCAGGAAAGAGATAAATAAGGAAACGTTGGAGGATAAAAACAGGTCTGTAAAATAAAATTAAACCCTACCTTTTTGATGGAACAGGTACATGGGTACAGTGAAGAGAAAATAAGTAATCTGTCCTCCTTTCCAAATGATGGTTGAACCAATTCCTTCTTTTTTTAAAAGGAAAGATCAAACTGAATACCTAGCCAAGGAATAAAGCTACGAAATTCATTCTCAAAACTGTCATTTCATTTGATTCTCCTGCGAGACAATTAGTACAAATATTTTTACTCACTTACATCAGTTCATAGGAGTCTTTCTAGGCTTTTCTGAAATCAGCCTGCTCATCAATTTGTATAGAACAATGATATTCCATTACATTCATATATCATAATTTATTCCCCAACTGATGGACATCTTTGCCACTACAAAAAGGGCTACATTAAAAAAAATTATAGCTTCCAGGATGAAATACAAACCCTTGTGGCATTTAAAGTTCTTTATAACTGGGTATTAGCATTTATAGACTTATTGGGCAGTATTTTCCTTTACACATTTTTTCTTTTTTTGTTATGAACTCAATAAACACAAACATGACATTTCACTGTAAAAAAGAAAACAAACAAAAAAGATTATATATGCAACAGTGAACTTCAGTTATATATTGTTTGTTTTTTCTACTCCAGGCAGCTTAAAGTAATTGTTTTACATAATTCCAATTTTAAAAAAATTATTTTTAAATTATGAACTCAACACCAAAAGAGTATTTCCATACATCATAGAACACAAAGAGAGAATGCTATATGAAACCATGGTTTCCATTTCATACTACCTGATTTGTAAAAAAAAATACATAATAAATTTTATATCCTACTTTTGAAACTGTCCTGCTTGTCTGTGCTTCCTTCTCAACTTTCATTATTTTCTGTGCATTTGAAAAAAATGTTATAATGACATTTGGGGGGGGCATCACTATTACTAACTTCACCTTATCACCTCAATAATTAATCAAGAAGAAAAAAGGGGGGAAAGCCTTGTAACAAATATTCATAGTCAAACAAAACCAGTCATAAGGTGTACATTATCTGAGCTTTGTATCCACTAGTTCTCTGTCAGGAATCATCATAAGTGCTTTGGAAACATTGTTGGTCATTTCTTAAATCAGCGTTCTTAAGTCTTTCAAAGTTGTTTTTCTTTTTCAGTGTTGTTCTTGTACACATTCTTTTTCTACTCCACAGTTCATATTGCTCAGGATTCTCTGAAATAATTTCTTTTGTCATTGTTTATGGCTCAATAATATTTCTTTACATTCATATATCACAATTTGTTTAGTTATTTCCTAATTTCTAAGAAACAATATAAGGTATCCCCTCAGACTCTATTTTTTCTCTACTTCCTTTTTTAATCCTCCCTTTAGAATGAGAAAATTGTGACTATTGTCTCTCTAGTATTATCCTCCCTTTTTACCCCATCTTCCCCTTCCTTTTCTATATATTTGCCTGTGGTTTGATGCATTTCCACACAAAATGATGTGAATTTTTCACCTTTGTGCATTTCAAAGCAGAGGGAAGTTAATCTAAATTTTAAAAATTAATTTAATTCTTTTTTTATTTTTATTTTTATTTTTTTTATTCATTTTTCCAAATTATCCCCTCCCTCCCTCCACTCCCTCCCCCCGATGGCAGGTAATCCCATACATTTTACATGTGTTACAACATAACCTAGATACAATATATGTGTGTAAATACCATTTTCTTGTTGCACATTAATTATTAGCTTCCGAAGGTATAAGTAACCTGGGTAGATAGACAGTAGTGCTAACAATTTACATTCACTTCCCAGTGTTCCTTCTCTGGGTATAGTTATTTCTGTCCATCATTGATCAACTGGAAGTGAGTTGGATCTTCTTTATGTTGAAGATTTCCACTTCCATCAGAATACATCCTCATACAGTATTGTTGTTGAAGTGTATAGTGATCTTCTGGTTCTGCTCATTTCACTCAGCAACAGTTGATTTAAGTCTCTCCAAGCCTCTCTGTATTCCTCCTGCTGGTCATTTCTTACAGAGCAATAATATTCCATAACCTTCATATACCACAATTTACCCAACCATTCTCCAATTGATGGACATCCATTCAACTTCCAGTTTCTAGCTCCACAAAAAGAGCTGCCACAAACATTTTGGCACATACAGGTCCCTTTCCACTCTTTAGTATTTCTTTGGGATATAATCCCAATAACATTAATGCTGGGTCAAAGGGTATACACAGTTTGATAACTTTTTGGGCATAGTTCCAAATTGCTCTCCAGAATGGCTGGATTCTTTCACAACTCCACCAACAATGTATCAGTTTTCCCATATCCCTTCCAACATTCATCATTATTAATTTAATTCTTAAAATTAATTTTATAGTTATAATTTTTTTGACAGTACGCATGCATGGGTAATTTTTTACAACATTATCCCTTGCACTCACTTCTATTCTGAATTTTCCCCTCCTTCCCTCCACCCCCTCCCCTAGATGGCAGACAGTCCCAATGCATGTTAAATGTGTTATAGTATATCCTAGATACAATATATGTGTGCAGAACCAAATTTCTTGTTGCACAGTAAGAATTGGATTCAGAAGGTAAAAATAACCTGGGAAGAAAAACAAAAATGCTCACAGTTTACACTCATTTCCCAGTGTTCCTTCTCTGGGTGTAGCTGATTCTGTCCATTATTGCTCAATTGGAACTGAATTAGGTCTTCTCTTTGTTGAAGATATCCACTTCCATCAGTATTGTTGTTGAAGTGTATAGTGATCTTCTGGTTCTGCTCATTTCACTCAGCATCAGTTCATGTAAGTCTCTCCAGGCCTTTCTGAAATCATCCTGCTGGTCATTTCTTACAGAACAATAATATTCCATAATATTCATATACCATAATTTACCCAACTATTCTCCAATTGATGGGCATCCGTTCATTTTCCAGTTTCTAGCCACTACAAAAAGGGCTGCCACAAATATTTTGGCACATACAGGTCCCTTCTCCTTCATTAGTATTTCTTTGGGATATAAGCCCAGTAGTAGCACTGCTGGATCAAAGGGTATGCACAGTTTGATAAGTTTTTGGGCATAATTCCAGATTGCTCTCCAGAATGGTTGGATTCTTTCACAATTCCATCAATATATCAGTGTCCCAGTTTTCCCACATCCCCTCCAACATTCATCATTATTTGTTCCTGTCATCTTAGCCAATCTGACAGGTGTGTAGTGGTCTCTCAGAGTTGTCTTAATTTGGATTTCTCTGATCAGTAGTGATTTGGAGCACTGTTTCATGTGAGTGGAAATAGTTTCAATTTCATCATCTGAAAATTGTCTGTTCATATTATTTGACCATTTATCAATTGGAGAATGGCTTGATTTCTTATAGAGTCAGTTCTCTATATATTTTGGAAATGAGGCCTTTATCAGAACCTTTAACTATACAAATCTTTTCCAAATTTGTTACTTCTCTTCTAATCTTGTTTGCATTAGTTTTGTTTGTACAAAAGCTTTTAAATTTGATGTAATCAAAATTTTCTATTTTGTGATCAATAATGATCTCTAGTTCTCCTTTGGTCACAAATTCCTTCCTCCTCCACAAGTCTGAGAGGTAAACTATCCTATGTTCCTCTAATATATTTATGATCTCGTTCTTTATGCCTAATCATGGCCCCATTTTGATCTTATCTTGGTATGTGGTGTTAAATGTGGGTCCATGCCTAATTTCTGCCATACTAATTTCCAATTTTCCCAGCAGTTTTTGTCAAGTAATGAATTCTTATCCCAAAAGTTGGGATATTTGGATTTGTCAAACACTAGATTGCTATAGTTGTTCACTATTTTGTCCTGTGAACCTAACCTATGCCACTGATCAACTAGTCTATTTCTTAGCCAATACCAAATGGTTTTGGTGACTGCTGCTTTATAATATAGTTTTAGATCAGGTACAGCTAGGCTTCATTTGATTTTTTTTTCATTGAGGTTAATTTGATGCCTACTTCCCTTACCCTTTTCTCCATGCTTGTATATAGTTCCATCAATTATATGCTTTCTCATAGTCCCTCTAAAATCAGTTTCCTCTTTTGTGTTTTTGTCTCACATGACATTGAACCTCACAATTGCTTTAAACTGAGTATCTTTAATTATTAATGATCGAATTTTTAAATATAGTTGTTGATAGCTTAGATTTTTATCTTTTGACAACTTATTTCTTGGGGAATACAAGCCTGTATTTTTTGCCTTTTGGAATATTTTATTTCTAGTCCTCTCATTTATATTAGAAGTTGTTTAATTTTATGTGATTTTGATTTTAGTTTCCTGGTACTTAAACTCTTTCTGGATTCTTACAGGAATTTTCTTTTTTTTTTTTTTTTTAAACTTTATTATTTATTTTAAAGCATTTACATAAAACTTATTTTTATGTGAGCCACATGACAAAAAAAGACAAAAAATAAAGCCAGAAAAATTAACTTCAATTTGTACTCAAAAGTTTTTCAGTTTTCTCTCTGGAGGAAGATAACATTTTTCCATCATTAGTCTTTTGGAATTGTCTTGTATCGTATTGATCAGGATAGCTAAGTCTCTTAAAGTTGATCATTGTGACACTGTTGGTACTATGCACAATAATTTCCCAGTTCTCATTTTAGTTTGTATCAGTTTATATAGATCTTGCTAAGTTTGTTCCTGAAACTACCCCTTTGTCATTTCTTATAGCATAACAGTACTCCATCACAATCATATACCACAACTTGTTCAGCTATTCTTCAATTGATGAATATCTCTTCATTGCTCAATTCTTTGTCACCACAAAAACAGCTGCTCTAATTATTTTTTATATATAGATCCTTTCACTTTTTTTTTTGATCTCTTTAATATTAGTGGTATTACTGAATCAAGGAGTAGACACAATTTTACAGCCTTTGGACATAGTTCCAGATTGTCCTTCAAAATAGTTGGACCAATTAGTGCATAAATGTACCTATTTTCCCTCATCCTCTCCAGCAGTGTGCCTCAGAATTGTTTTTAAGTTGCCTTTCTTTTCTTTTTTTTCTTTTTTAATTTTTTTTATTATATATATATATATTTTTATAATATTATCCCTTGTATTCATTTTTCCAAATTACCCCCCCTCCCTCTATTCCCTCCCCCCGATGACAGGCAATCCCATACATTTTACATGTGTTACAATATAGCTAGGTACAATACATGTGTGTGAATATCATTTTCTTGTTGCACAATAAACATTAGATTCCGAAGGTACATGTAACCTGGGCAGACAGATATTAGTGCTAACAATTTACATTCACTTCCCAGTGTTTCTTCTCTGGGTGTAGCTACCTCTGTCCAGTTGCCTTTCTTTAATCAATAGTGATTTAGAGCATTTTTCATAAGACTACAGGTAACCTTTAATTTCTTCAGAAAACTGCATATTTATAGGCATTAAACAGCTATCTATTAGGGAATGGATCTTATTTTTAAAATTTGATTCAGTTCCTTATATATTTGAAAAATGAGGCCTTTATCAGAGAAATTTGCTGCAATTTTTTTCATTGCCTGTGGTACATTTTAGCAAGATGTAGTTTCCCTGCTGATGGTTTTAAATTGCATCTATTTCTGTATTTGCTTTATCTGAGATCATGATTGCTACTCCTGCCTTTAGCTAAAGTATAATATATTCTGCTCCAACCACTTATTTTAGTTTTGTGTGTGCCTTTTTATTTCAAGTTTGTTTCATGTAAACAATATATAGTTGGATTCTAGTTTCTAATCCATTCTGTTATCTGCTTCCATTTTAATGGGTTAGCTTTTCCATTCACATTCACAGTTATGATTACTATTTCTCTCCATCTTGATTTTCTTCTATTCTTATCTTTTTATCCTGCCTTCTTCAAAAATCTATTTTGCTTTTAACCATTTGATCTGCATCCCTTAAGCCCTTCTTCATTCCTCATCCTCCATATATAATATTCCCTTTATTTCCCTATTAGACAAGATATATTTCTATGCCCATCTGTGTGTGTGTGTGTGTGTATTTTCTCCCTTTTAACCATTTCTAATATGAGTGTGATTCAAGAATTGCCCACCTCTCCTATTTCCCCCTCAACTATATAAAACCCTTCCTTGTGTGTCTCTTTTATGCGAGAAAAGTTTCCCTATTTCAACTATCCTTTTTCTCCTTTTCCCAATGCATCCCTTTTTCACCCCCCTGTATATTTGGAGATTTCAACATAATTCAAATCTGTGTAGTCTATGTAGACTCTTCTTAACTGCTCCAATGATAAAATTCTTAGGAGTTTCATAAATCTCATTTCCATAAAAATAGGAATAAAATCAGTTTAGCTTTGAGAGCCTTATGGTTATTCTTTCCTGTTTACCTTTTTATACTTCTCTTGAATCTTCTGTTTGAATGGCCTATTTGAATAGGCTTTTGTATTTTATATCAAGAATGCTTAGAAATCCTCTATTTTATTAACTATCTATATTTGTACCAATTTGGCTGGGTAGATGATTCTGGTGGAATCCTAACTTCTTTGTCCTCTGAAATATCAGATTTTAAGTTCTCTGCTCCTTTAAAATGGAAGCTGCTAAATTTTGCATGATATTTGAATTGCTTCTTTCTGGCTGTTTGCAATATTTTTTCCTTGTTGTGGGAGCTCTGAAATTTGGTCATAATGTTCCTGGTAGTTTTCATTTTGGGATTTCTTGAGGTGATTGGTAGATTTTTTTCAGTTTCTATTTTATCTTCTGATTCTAAGCTGTTTGCAATTTTTCATGATAATTTCTTAAAATATTAGGTTCTTTTTTTTCTTTTTGATCATGGCTTTTAGGTAGTTCATCAATTCTTAAATTATCTGTTCTTGATCTATTTTCAAGGTCACTTTTTTGAATTAGATATTTCACATTTTCTTTTCTTTTTTTTTTTTTTTTTCTTCTTTTGACTTCTGATTTCTGGGCCTGCATTCTCCAATAGATTTCTCTTACAGATTTCCCAAGTTGTTTTTGGCTAGAAAAATATCTTCTGACCTTTTGTTGGTTCTCCTGCTCCAAAATTTGATTTGAAATATTTTAAAATTGTTTAGAGGGGAATGTTGGAAGAGTTCCGCTAGAGTCCTGGCTTTTAAGTTACCATCTTGTTGGGTTTTCCTCTTTTGATGTTGAAGCTCTGGATTTTGGCTGTGATATTCCTGGGACTTTTCCATTTTAATCTCCTTTTAAGAGGTTATTGGTAAATTGTAATATTTTTACTTTGCCTTTTGGTTCTAATAGTTCTGGATAGATTTCACTTCCAAGGTTTTAAAAATTCATAGTTTTTAGGAAGTCCAATAATTCTCAATCATTCCTTGACCTGTTTTTCCAAGTCTGTTTTTTTATATCAGATTTTTTATATTTTATTTTTTCAATTTTATTTTGTTCAAATATTTTTTTGACTCATGGAGTCTTAATTATTCTAATTTTCAGGGACTCAATTAAGGTTTACAATATTTTCTCCTAAGTTGCTTATTCTCCTCCCAATTTTTTCCTCAAGACCTTTATTTCATTAAAAAAAAAATCTATTGCTTCACTTCTAGGTATTCAACTAGTTCTTGAAAATCTTTCTCCCCCCTCCTTTGAGTCTCTTCAGTTGTTATGGGGTTAACATTTGCATTAATTTTTGATACTGTAATTTTAAAAAATGTAATCATTTCTCCAGTCTTTTTTTCTCAACTGGAGTTTTGTGTTAAGGCCAAGCTTCATCTCTTGATACATCTTTGAGTGGTGTGTTCAACCCAGCTTAGTCCCTGGATTCTTAGGCTGACCTCCATTTTTTAGAGTTTGGGCTCCCTAAATTTTAGAGATTGAGAACCCTTAATCCTCAAATCATTCTTTACCATCTAAGGGACTGAGTGTTAGCATCCTCAAAGATATTGTTCTTGTCCTCTCATCATTGTGGCTTCTACTGGGCAACATTGTGCTTGTTGCCTGCTGCTGCTCCCTGAAGTTTAATAAGTCCCTATTTGGGGCTGTTTAAATAAAATACACTGGAACTTAAGCAGAACACTCCACCCTTGTTCCTGGACACAGAATTTTTCAGGTTACAGGTATTTAATCTCTGGTTGTGCTCTGTAGGTAAGGGCCCTTTTGTTTATGGTCTGCTAGCTGACTTGTGTAGTTTTGAGAAGGAAAAAAATCACTAATTTCTCATTGAATTTCTTATTGTTTGGTCTGGAAAACTTCAAGGTTTTGTTGGTATATATATATTTGTTGTTGGAATAGGTGGCTGCTACCTATTCATGTGGCCATCTTGGCCAAAAGAGTTGTATAATTCAAAGTTGCCACATCACCTCTTAAGTGTTGTCCTGCAAAATAATCCCACACATTGTGTGGATTGAGGCAGCTGGGTGGTGTGCTGGTGGGCCTGGAGTCAAGAAGATGAGCTCAAATCCAGCCATAGACACTTACGGGGTGATCTTGGGCAAGCCACTTACCTTGCAGGGTGGTTGTGGGAATCAAAATAATATTTGTAAAGTACTTAACAAAATTCCTAGTACATTAGTAGGTATTAGTAGGTAAAAATGCTGGTTATGATGTCAGTGTCTGAAAATGTTGGTTGTTTCTTTCCTTTAGTCCATTATCTCTCTGCCAAGAGATGGTAAAATATTTATTTTTAGTTTTCTGAAGTTATAATTGGTCATTGAAAGATCAAGTTTTTATTGTATTATAGTTATCATACAAATCCTTTTCGTCTGAACATTTTACTTTGCATTAGTTCTTGCATGTTTTAGATTTCTCTGAATTTCTTCCTTTCATACTTCTTTTGCATCACATTATTTCATAATTTATTTGTTGTTCAGTTGTGTTTGATTCTCTGTGATTCCATTTGGGGTTTTCTTGGCAAAGATACTGGAGTGATTTGCCCTTTCCTTCTTCAGCTTATTTTATAGATGAGGAAACTAAGGTAGACAGGATTAAATGACTTGCCCAGGGTCATACAGCTAATTAGCATCTAAGTATGTTTGAACTCAGATTCCCCTGTCTCCTGATCTGGTGCTCTCTCCACTATACTACCTGGCTGCCCCATCATTTATTTAGATATTCCTTAATTGATGGGCACTACACTGGTTTTTTCCCCCCTTGTTGCTACACTTAAAAGTGCTGTTATACTTTTTTTTTTTTTTTTTTTTTGCATTTGTGGATCCTTTTCCACACTTTGATTTCTTTGAGGTACCCAAACTTAGTAATGGTTAAAAGTTATAGTTTAATGACTCTTGGAGTATAACTCCAAAATACTTTCGAGAATGGTTGGACCACTCCATAGAGCCACTAACAGTTTATTAGTGGCTGTGCTTCTCATAGCTCATCCAACAATCGTCATATTTCCTTCTTTATCTTTGAAAGTCTTATACTTCGTACACTTTTTATTCCAGGCAGCCACTTTTTCTACTTGTTCTGTATTCATGATACCCCATCTCCTAACTCTATGCTTTCCATGGCACTGTTCTCCATATATTGAATGTATTTATTTCCTTCTCTACTCCACCTTATAGAATCCCTAGCTTCCTTCACAACTCAACTTAAGTCATATATCTTATAGGAAGCTTGTTTTGATCACTCCAAGTTGCTGGTATCCCTGGAAATCTCTCTCTCTCTCTCTCTCTCTCTCTCTCTCTCTCTCTCTCTCTCTCTCTCTCTCTCTCTCTCTCTCTCTCTCTCTCTCTTCTTGTATATATTTTTATCTATCTCAATATAAAGGTACAGATAGATAGACTTCTAAGCTCTTTATATCTATATAACTTGTATTCAATTTTCTATGCATATATTTTCCTTCCAACAGAATATAATCTCCTTGAAAGCAAATACTGTTTGCCTTTGTATCTCTGGTGCCCAGGCATAATGCTTGACTTATAATAGCTCTTAATATTTATTGAATTGAATCATAAATCATACTTCCTATATACCATTGATGATTAATACTGTAACAGGGCTGGCACATCTGGTGGGTCTTATGAATAGAAAAATTCAGTGCATCTCCTTCAGGTAGGGTTAGTGACTGATGAAGCCTTGATCTCTCTCCTTTTCTTCCCTGCCCAGAGAAATTTTTACACTAACAGGGAAAGGTAAAGACTTAAATCCAGGGACAAAGCTTTAACAGATAGATTTTAGGACAGGATTTAGATTTGTCATAGATATCATAGATGATCAGTTCTAAGTACCATTTTGTAGGAACAGGTGATTGGTACCTAATTTGGCAATAAAGATAGTTCTAAGTTGGATCCAATCACATTTCCTCATCATTATGCAAGCTGGGTATGGGTCTAGCCTACCACAATGACAACAAATGAGGAAGGGACTAGGGACCCAATAATGAGGGAACAGCACTGAACCTCCCAACCTTCATTAGCAATTCTTTGCATTCAATTCACTTTTACTTCTCAGACAGCATTTCCAAATCTTATGTCCTGTACCCTGATCATCATTCTCATCTCAACTTCTTCCCCTCCCTTTAGAAATGTGGACTCTTGTCCCTTGGATGGTTTTACATCCACTATGTTGACATGTATACATACTCATACATATCTGAGCTATTGATGCAAATATAGGCTGTACTACCTGCTCTTTTCTGATTAATTTAAAGCCCAAGAGAGGTCCACTATTGATGGTATCAGTGTTTACTTTTTCTCTTTTCAAAAAGAGAAAATTTTAAGAGTAAGATATATATCAGGTGTTTCAAAGGTCTTAGTGTAGTTTTGAGCTTTTAAAACTTAAAGTTGTACTAAGACTTTGGGATACCTTAAGTATGTGGTAGATCACCACACTCATATCCCCTATATTCACCACACCCACATCCCCTATATTCAGATCAATATTGGAGATATATATATATATATATATATATATATATATATATATATATATATACATACATACTCAACATACTAGAATACATGTACACATGTAGCTATATGTGAGCATATCACATAACATACTGCACACACAATATATATATATATATAACATATATGTATATATATATCCATATCCACACCACACTATTTTACATGTATATGCGTTCATATGAATTCATATAGAGGCAATACATACAGAATGCACTAGTATATTCACACACATCTGTGTTTATCCATGTCCATATACTGTGGACATATCTTTATTTCCTGGCGTTGGAGCCCAGCTCACATGTTCCTGTGCCGGGTGTAATACTGCATGTCCCTGGGGAGGGAAGAGCAGAGTACGTGAGGGTTGAGGATCAGAAGGGCTTGCTGGGGCCAGGACCAGAAGGTCCAGGGTGCCCAGAAGGGCCTGGGGGACTCTGCTTCACAAGGGCCTCATATTCCGAGGAAGGGAGGATGATATCTCGGAGGGCAGGCATCTCAGCAAAAGGTATGCAGTCAGCTCCTGAGGGGGAAACCAGCATGGGGGGGGGGGAAGAGGGATGGTCATGGATAGTTGTGGGGGGGTGGCTATAAGGAGTGGATGACAATAAATAAGATGGGCAAGAAAAATGGTTAGTTGGAAGATACTCTGAGAGGTATGAGAAATGATAACATGAGAGCTGGTCCTAGACCCAAGGAGAATGGCACGGGAAGAATAGATATAGACAAAAGGATTTAGGGGAAGAGGTGGGAAATTGGAGCAGATACATAAAAAGAAAGTCAGGGGGTGTGGGTAGGTTATGGGAATTGGGAAACCCCTTACCATATTAGCCTCCTGCACTGCATGGCTTTTCTTTCCAAATAGAATTCTTCACCATATGGTCTTCCTTACCTTTTGACTCTTCCTCCATATGGCCCTCATATTTCTGTACAGCCAGCTTCATTATATGGCTAACCTTACCATATCACCTTCCTTGACATATGGCTCCCTTGTCCATCTGGCCTCCCTCACCACCCTCATAAAGCTATTTTTCCATCTGGCCTTGTAAGGGGAATGCTCATCTTGCTTTGTTGGGATTTAATATGCATATCCAATTTTAGTGTTTATTTAACATATTATATGTATAAAAACATAATTAAGGGACTTTAGGATAAGTCCTTTTCCCCTGGACTGAGGATCCCTCAAGGATGAGTCTTCAGGGAGAATTTGGGGAATTGAGCCAATCTGATAACATAAGTTTGAGCCACAGTTTCCTCCTTCTGCTCTCTCCTGTGTTTGATACCTCCAAGAAGAGAGGAAGGCAAATGGAGCAAAAACCTTATTCTTTCCATTTAATTATGAGAATGGAAGGAAGTGGGTCAGAAATTGAAATAAAGGAATAGAACCAGTGACTTGTTGCTCTCTAAGCTGAATCAGTCAAACCAATCAATTTTGTTTAGACTTCAGTTAAGTTTGGATTAAAAAAAAAATCCTCCTCTCTTTTTATACCAATGTTTAGTTACTCTTATTAGTTTTGTTCTCTTTCCCTCTAATTTTTGAGTAAAAAAAAAGTTCCTTTCGTATAAATTGTAGCCTTGTGTTAGCTACAACTAAGGGGTCTGGGGAATATATGAACCCCATAGGAAGTATGTACGGTGATGGCAGCACCAAGCCACCTCCAGAAGCTAGACAGAGAAGGCAGAATGGGGAAAAAGGAGAAGACCCAGGAGAGATGGCTGTGGATGCGGCAGTGCTTTCTACCTGGTTCTTCACCATGTGGTGTAATTGATCATACTTTTGTACACATGGCTCCATTTCATGTACGAACCTCCTCACTCCTCCAGACGCCTCCCTCACCATGCCCCCCCTTAGCGCACAGTCCCCCTCACCATAGCGCTCCACTCTCCATATGTCCCCCTCATTGTACAGCAACCTTCGTCGAACGGCTCTTCTCACCAATTGGTCGCCCTCCCTGCCTCCTGGTCTCCTCCGACTCAAAGAATGTCTCGTGCTCCTCCCATCTTCGGTCACACGCGGCACAAAGGAAGTTTGACTGGAAGAAGTTACACTGGCAGCCTATGAACCGGCCGAGGGAAGGGGGCAGCAGCAGCAGAGGACATGGAAAGAAATAGAGCATCCTCCAATCTTGGTTCCCCTCTCCCACTTAGATCTTCCCATTTTCATTCTTTTCATTCATATTCCTAACACACCTCCCTCTCGCTTCTCATTCCTCTCACCACTCCCATTTTAAACTTCACCCCATCCCCACTTGTATTCCAACCCTATTCTGAACCCCGATGTTTATATAACTAGCCTCTATTCCCATGCCCAATCTCTCATCATATCCCCATTATCTCTGCTCACTTTCCTATTCTGATTTTGTCACCTTTCCTTTTTCATTCCCAATGCTATTTCTATCCCCTATTTCCATCCCTAAAATGACACTTTTGTGTGAAACCAGATGAGTTGTAAATAAATCTCATTCTTTTGTCCATCTGGAAGACCTGAGTTTGCATTAAAAAAAAAAATCCTGAGAGGAGGGCTTTGGTTTCCCTGATTCCACTTGTTTTCCATTACTCTAGCAAATAAATCTCATCTGAGTCTTTTGTGCTTCCGAAGAACTACTATCAATACCCTTGGTTGCTTTCCCTCCCCAAGTTACTTCCCGCACTAGCCATTGCTCCATCTCCACTGACAATTCTATTTTCTCCAATCAATTAGTGCTTTTATCCCTCCCCCCATTAGCATTTCCCATCACCCGTTCCCAGGGGAGTGATACCGCGATGTCGACAGGCATGGGACCCAGTGGCTAAGTGCTCCTCGTGGTTGTGTTTGCAACGACAAAGGGCCCTCCAAGCTTTGGGATCAAAACCGGATCGTTTCTGAAGCCAGAACTCTCCTACTTCTTCTGGCCGTGATGGGATGAAACAGAACATTTGACACCGGCATGCAGTCTTGGTACAGGGAACAGATATATCTGTGTGGGGGAGAAATAGGTAGGGAATGATCTATCCCTCTCATAATTGACATTCCCCAGTGCCCGAGAGGATCCAGCCTTTATCTCCCTGCTGTAAAACTGGATCTGGATGCCCTCTGCTCTCTGTGATGGGAGGATTCTTCGGCTACCCATCTTCTACCTTTTTCTTTTCTACCTGAGATGATCCGGTGATGGGCCAGCAGGTGTCCACAAAAGCACTTTGACTCATTTCCAATACGGTAGCAGTCCCATAGGTAATGAGGGCAGCGCCAACCAATGTAAAGACCTGAGGACAGGAGAGACAGAAGAGAACTGAGTGACCAGAAAAGGAAGGGGTCATGCTATAGGAAGCTGGGGTAAATTAGGTGGACCACTTGACTGGGCAGTCTGGAAGACCCTCATTTTTTCTCCTATCCATTCACTTCTTCAGGGCTGATACCTCTATTTCAAGGGTAACAGTGTTATGGTTCAGTGAAACCAAACGACCTTTTTGCCACTCATTACTTGCATAAGCTTGGTCAAGTTATTAAACTTCTCTGGTCCTTAGTTTCTTCAACTGTAAAATGAAAAAGTTGGATTACATGACCTCTAAGGTCCCTTCTAGCTCTTTATGAATGAAATTATGGACATACTGCAGCAGCTAGTCCCTTCTGTTCTCCAAATATTTTACTTATGCCTCAAGAATTTTTAGTTGTCCCCAAATAGTCTCACCTATTCTTGGAAGAGTTTTCATTATGAGTGAACTTTTCTAATCCAAATTGGAGGATAGAGCTCTAGAATGTTAGAGCTATAGGGACCTTAAAAATCATCTAATATAACTTCCTCAATTTATGAAAAGGAGACATTTCTGGGATTTTTTCTTCTAGTCCTGAACTTAATACTAATTAGCTGCATGCTTTTGACCAGATCATTTCAGATTTCTGGGCTTCAGTTTCTCACCTATCATATGAGGATTTTGGATTAAATGGTATTTTCCTATGATCCTATGAGAGGCAAAAGAACCTCATTTAAATTAAAAGAACCACTATCAATACCAATATCAAATTGGAAAGGGGTTGCCTTTTTCCCTAAGCTAATTCAACATTTATTAAGCAGCTACTATGTGCAAGGCCATGAAAACTTACATCAGATTGGAAGGTAGAACATATAAAGAGATAAAGGAGTTTTGGAGGAAGAGCACTAATAATTAGGAGGAATCAGTAAAGGCTTTAGGGAATAAATGACACCTGACCTAAATCTTGAATGAAATTAAAGATTCTATTCAGCAGAGCCCAGAGGGAATGAACTCTAGACCTCTGTTAAAGGATGGAAAGTTGAGTTTTGGTGGGGAGGCCAATTTAGTTGGAACAGAAAGTGAGTAAAAAGTAATTACGTGCAACAAATTTGAAAGGCAGGTATAGCCAGATTATAAAGGGATTTCCAGGGCAAGTAGCTTGTATTTTATCTGAAATACTTTATGGAACCCCTGGAGATTTATGAAAGAAATATGGTAGAACTGCGAAAAGGGCCTTTAAAAAAAGAAAGGGACACCCAGGAGCCATTGGATTAAGTGGTGTTAGCCCCAGGAATAAAATAATTGAGAGATATGTTAGGATTGGCTCTAAAGACAAAGAAGTGAATTAAGAAATAATCAGTGGAGTCAATCTGTAGTCCCTGAACACTAGGAATAATTTTAATTGTCAAGATATCTTGTAGCCATGTTTCCTTATTTTTTTAATGTATGCCACAGTCTATTTAACTTTAGTTACTAACAATAAAAACTCTTAAAACCTGAAGTGTACAGAAGCAAACCTTTGTGCATTTGCTTCAGGGACAGGGACAGGGACAGGCAGAGAAGTTTAGAGATTTTGTTTCCATGCTGTTGGAATGAGGGGAAGGAAGGAGTGAAATTCTTCCTAGTCAGAAGCAATGATTAACAGCAGCCAGAAGGAGTAAGTGTTAAATTCCTGGGGCCCACTAGAAAGAACAACCATAAAAAGGTAGTCACACTGGGTCAGAGAAGTGTCCCTGAGAATTCGTAATGATAGGAACGCTTCATCCCAACAATTTGATTATAAGTATAGGGATCTAAAACTTCTTGGGACAGGAATAGCCCATGTCTTTAGTGGAAACTTTATAAGATGCTTTCAACTGCTCAGAGTTAAGAGTTCATATTCATTAGAGAAATTCCAGGATGTCAGAATCCTATGATGTTATTCGTCAGATGTCCATACCTGAAAAAAAAAAAAAAAAAGGAAGAGAACGGGTAGTATATAGAAAGGAGTAGACCATTAGAGAAATGACTAGGGGTAGAGATGGAGGTATTTCTAAAGAACTGTAAGCAAAGAGCCAAACTCTGAGACAGAAATAAGGGGAGAAAGGCTGTGATTCATGGAAGTGAGTAGAGATGGGAAGAAGTCTTAGTAGATAGTGATGCTCCCATAACTTAGCCAAGAGGTTTCAGAGACATACAGTTTATCCTCGGAGGTTGGTAGTTTTTTTTTTTTTTTACTTAGCTGCTGAGATAGTGCTAAGAAGTGAGGATTAATCTACAGTTTCCCTAGTATTCCTATAAATTTTCTATGGAAGTAGATTGTACACAATTATATAAAGGGCAATGTGAATTCTACTACTTGACTCTTTTACTTTGTGTTTCTTTCACGTCTTAATTAAATGCTTTTGTTGTTGGAGTTAGGTGTCTCTTATATGTTTTGGTGTCTCTTGTATTGTGTGATGGCTAGGAGCTATGAGTTGTTCAGTTGTTTGTCCCAAACTTATACATTGAAACCTAAGATGTAAAAAAGGTTTCTGAGTTGTCTGAGATTTGTACTAAAGATGCTTGAGGACTTGCATAGAGAACTGAAACTCTAATTTAGAACAGTAGAACTATTGCGACTTCACAGGGTAGACTGAGCTCTAGGTTATGAGAAAATAGTTGGAGAATAGAATCCCAATTAACAGGTGGTTATATTGAGCTGGGAAATATGCTAAGGTATAATTAGTTCAGAGGTACAAATAGTTGTGACTAAGATTATTCAAAGATAGAACTATCAAAATTATATGGAAGTAACTTTGTCAAGAGGGATAGGGAAAGGAGATCTTGAATACCAAGATACTTTGGAAGGAGATTTCCAGAAGAAATCTATCAAAGATTATCACAGAAGTTGGTAGAATATTTAAGCAATGATCGAAAGTTCTCTAGATTATGAGAAGTTCACTAAGGTCCTCCCAGAGGGCTACCTTAACAATGCCTAAGGTGAGAAATATAAGCCTATAAGGGTAGAAGGACAGAGAAGAGTAGTTTTGGACTGAATAGGGGAGAATTGGGAGGACTTTTGTCAGTCTGAAGGATAATTCTCCTTTAAAAGATGAAATTATTATTTTAAGAGACTGTGACAGAGGGAAGAAAAAGCAGAACCAGTAGAAGAAGTGGAGTTAAAAAAAAGAATATTAGGTGGCTGAAATGCCAGAGTTCTTTTTGGAAGATGGAAGTCACCTATAGTAATATTAAAATGATACTCTACCTGAGGTGCAGCTCTAACCAGAAATGATGAAGCAGAGATCATTCACTGCCTTGCCCAATCCAGACTGTATGTATAGCTCTGTAAATCCCAGACAGGCAGGGGACAAATGAACCCTAGACTCAGGGAAATAGGTAAACTGAGGCTCAGAGACAATGAGTAACTTACTTGCAGACATTATTTGTAAGGCCAGGGTTTAACTCATTGAAAAGCTTATAAAGCCTTGGCCAGGCTGAATTCTATGAAAACCCACCCTTCTGAATTGCAGAAGTGAGAATGGGGATAATAAGACATTAACACAGACTTAAGAGCAGGGAGCCACTATTAACAGGGTTGCTGAAGTCTTCTCCAGGAGTTAATATTTTGCCTCCTGACTCATTGAGGGGGAGAAAGAGGAGAGAAGGTTAAAAATAAACAGTGACTTGGTTTTTATTTTTAAGTCAGGGGAGGAAAGGAGGGAGGGAGGGAGGAAGGGAGGGAGGGAGAGAGAGAGAGAGAGAGAGAGAGAGAGAGAGAGAGAGAGAGAGAGAGAGAGAGAGATACACAGAGAGAAAGACAGAGGCAGAAACAGAGAGAGAGAGAGAGAGAGAGAGAGAGAGAGAGAGAGAGAGAGAGAGAGAGAGAGAGAGAGAGAGAGAAATTGTCAGGAAATGACCTAAGATGACTCCAAAGTAGGAGAAGAAGAGAGATACAGGCTACAGTTTTCTCTGAGTAATAAATGAATCTCGTCTACATATTTTGTGTATCCCAAACCCAGTATTCATATCTGTGTTCACTTTCTGCCCCCCCCTTTTATCCTACAAGGCTTGAAAATAAAGCCCCTTAGGATAAAAGTCAGATTGGTCATATGGGGTCTGTTAGAACAAGTTAAAAATGATTGTTCTTGAAAAGCCTGAAACGGAGCAGACTAAGTTTCCTTTGTATATTAAAGAACACCAAATACAGTACATGCAAGCTTTGTGCTCACTCTTAAAGCCTGTTCACTCAGATCAGAGAGTCAGGTTCCTTACACAAACATAAGGCTTGATAGCAAGACTTACAAAAAGTTTAATATTTTATTCCCCCCCTCCAATTGCATGTAAAAACAATGTTAATATTTTTTTTTTCAAATTTTGAGTTCTCTCCCTTCCTCCCCTTTCCACTGAGAAAGCAAATGATTTGACATAGATTACATATATGTAGTTATGATTATAAGACTTATGTTTCTTAGGAACCTAGATTTAGAGCTAGAAGTAACCTTAAGAGATCATATAGTTACAGGCAAGGAAACTGGGGCTCAGGGAAGTTGGGTTTTAATCAACATAGTAAAATAGTAACTGGTAGGGTCAGGATTTGAACTCAAGTCTTTTGACTATTGGGTTTGAATCCCAAGCTCTGCTCCCCAGTCCAGTGTTCTTTTTACCACACTAAAGTTTCCCTTAAATTTTTCTAATATTTTTCCTATTATACTACATAATGCCCCCTACACCTTTTCTGATCTGTTTCCTTTTAGCTACAGATATTTAAAAACTATTAGAAAATATCCCAGACTAAGTGCCCAAGGTCAAGGGGAGGAAGAAGAAACTGGGTGACTTTAATTATAGTTACATTACAACTTTTCCCCATCAAGTTTCAGTATATCATAGAATGGCAGTAGAAATCAAATGTGGGGATTCCTTTAGGAGTTTTGCGGAAAACACAGATGACCCAACATGGGCAATAGCAGACACAGAGCTTATGACCAAATATTTACCCACATTTTATAATAAGGTTTTGTAAATACCCTATAAAAAAGAAGAAAAAATTCAGACTTCTTTGGTAAGAAGAGATGGCTAAAATATTTTATGAGATTTTGCAGATCTCAGAGTGTCCTACCCTTAACCTCCACAATGTGGAAGTACAGTTATTACTTCTTATTAAGTAATTACTCTTATACTATACTATAGTATAAGTATTACTACTTATTAAGTAATAACCGCATTTCTGTGAGGAGTGAAAACCTCCCAATAAGAAATAATTGGAGATACCAAGCCAGAAGGGAACAAGTACTTCAATTCTTGGGGCTCACAAAAGAAAAAATGTATGAAAGGGGAATCCCTAGATTTGGAAGTACATTGGCAGAAGGCTCAATATCCCTAATGACCCATCTACTAATTATCCCCACTTTTCTTCCCTTTGGGGAGGAATATTTTATTTTCTCCGCAATTACATGTAAAAACTATTTTAACATTTAAAAAAAAAATTTCAGTTCCAAATTCTCTTCTTCCTTCCTTCTCTCCCTCCTCCCTAAAAAGTAAAGAATTTGACATGGATCATGCATACCTTATTTTTCTCCCTAGTTGTCTTTATCTATCACCAAGTATTCTCACCTATTCTTCTGACCAATCATATTGTTACCCTCAGGTGTTTCCCTCCACTTTTGTAATTCTCATTTGTCAATTTGGTGTCCTCACTTCTATTTTCCAAATATCTTCACCAGAGTTAGCATCTTTTGATTTTCTGCATAAAATATCACCCAAGACATAGATGGCACACTAAGAAAAGGTTTGTTTTTTTTTTTTTTTTAAGAGGGAAAGAAGTTGGAAGGGCCAAGTGAATATGTTGGATTTTAGGAGGATCCTAAACTCTCTTGATGGATTATATTGGATTACAAAATTTAGTAAGATGACACTTAAAGAGATAAATGTGAAACTCCAAGCTAAGCTAGAAGGGACATCACAATTCAACTATTCTAACTCCTGTATGTATAGATGAGAAAATAGAGGCATAGAAAAGATGATTTGTTCAATAAGACAGAGTAAATGGCAGAGCAAGAATTTAAACTCAGGACCTCTGAGCCCAAATCCAGGTTTTTATACCCTGTACTATTAAGTTTCTTTTGGATCTAGGCTCAAAAAGTAATTTCAGGATAGAAAAGGAATATATGCTCTGTAGACAAGTTTTCCCTTAAACATTTTTTCCCTTAGTTTAAAAAAAAGTTCATTTGGGGGAAATAAAAACCAACTTGTCTGAAAAGAGAAAAGAGATTTGTATGCATTCTGGCTAAAATGTCATTAAAAAGGATGATTCACATATAGAATGTTTTAAGAACTAGAAAATTTTCTTACCATGTGATATCATTATTTGTATTATTTAAATATGAGGAAACTGAGGTTCTGAGGGGTCACATGACCAGCCAGGTATTAAACTAGTAAATGTTGGAGCTAGAATTTTCCTTTTTCATTTTTGAATTTAGAAAGTTTTGAAATTTTCATTTAAGTCTTTCCTGAATCCAAACAAGTATTCATTGCAGTATTCCAAAGTGTGTGGATGTAACAGTGATAGGGATTGTCCTAACAAGAGCCTGTAGAACTGAAATGAATGAATAAACAAACAAACAAAACATTTATTAAATGCTTACTATGTGCTAAATGCTAGAAACAAACAATACCTGGAAGGGAACATCAAAGCTAGGTTATCTAAGGAAGCTGATTCCTTGCTACCCATAAAGTTTTCCCTTATAACTGTGGCCCCATTCTGCTACTATGTAGCACAGCAGTGTACACAGTAAAGATTTTAATACCTCTTTCACTGGTTGAATGAATGAATGAATGTTGAATGTCCTAACATTTGACCTCTAATTGTCTCCAGCTACTCCCAGATGGTTTCACTTATTTCTAAGGAGAATGACTTAGATGAGTTTAGAACAGTCAATAGTAGACAGAGTTCTGACCTAGGCACTACAGAGGAATACACAGAAGGGGAAGGGAATAGCATTGGGGTGGGGGAGCCAGTTCTTCCATCTTTGGGGGTCTGATTATTAAATTTTCAGTGTAAGTTTTTATGTTTTGAAAATTGGCAAACACTACAGGAAATGATTTATTGTTTGCTTAGATTTAAGAAAGTGATGGAAAAAAGTTAATTCAGGTTAAACATAAAACTGTGTTGTGTGTACATTTTCTTCCTGCCCTGCCCTGAGCTAGATGTTAAAACATTTACCAGCATGCTCCTGGAAAAAGGTGATGTAACTCTGGATGGAAGGGAGCTTACAGATGCAAGGAAACACAGAATATACACAAAATTAACAAGGCAGGATATTTACAAAATAGATACAGACACAGTGTATAATTTAGTCAGCCCCAAACATCTGGATCTTAAATTTCTTGTCGCTACACAGTTTATGTATATATATATACTGTCATCTGTGAATAGTAGACTACTTGTTCCCAATTAGGTTGTTCTCCAGAATCTGAAGATGATGTCAGAGAATGGCCCCCTCTGAAAGTGAAGTTAACAAGGATAAACTCATAATGGACTGGAGCCAATGAGTCAACAGGCAGGGTGATGTGGCTGCCAATAAAGCTGAAGTGAGCTGCTCAGGCTGTAAGAGGAGAAGTGGAGAGGCTAGGAGAAGAGGAATGTTAGATTAATTGAACAGGTTAAGCTATAAACCTGGAGTACTGAATTCAGGTCTGGAACACCACATTTTGACTACACACAGAGTAGATATGGTCTCCAGAGAATAGTATCCAGAAGGAAGAAGGAACTTGAAGCTGTATTATGGGAAAATTGCTAATTAGCTTGAACAAGCCACTATGTAATGGGGAAGTCAGGGGCAAGCTGGAGCCTGCTATAGCAACATTATATATATATATATACACACACACACACACATATATATCTATATCCCAAATATCCTTTCCTTTCCTTTTCTTCTCTTCCTTTCCTAAAGGCCAAAGTGTCTTTGTAGCACAAGAATAGAATTACAATATGTGGGAATAATTAACTTATTTAACTATAATAATTTAATTAGCAATATAATATGTTATAACAAGAATTAGTGGAATAAAAATCATATATTCTCTGAATTGGAAGCGACCTTAGAAAGTCTGTTGTAAAAATTACTATAAATCACTCTGGCATCTCTGGCAAATTGTTATAGACCTTAGATGAGCACCTTTATCAATGGGGAACTTATTACTTAACGAGACAATCTATTTCATTCTGTGATAATTCTTTCTCAATTCCTCAATAGTCAGAGCTTTTTCATCTTTCACTTATGAAAACTTGGATTTCCTAGTTATTCTAGAGAAGAATATGCTGGATTTGGAGTCAGAAAGACCTCAGTTCAAATAAAGCCTCAGATACTAACTAGCTGTCACTTAAATCTCTGTTTGCCTTAGTTTCATCATATATAAAATGGGGATAATACCTACTTCCCAGGGTTGTTGTTCCTACTTTTACTCTGCCATCTTGGCTCCACCCCCCCTTCCCAGAGATGTTTTGAATTTTCAAATAAGATAATAATCGTAAAAGCTTAGCAGAGTGCCTGGCACATAATAATGCTATATAGATACTAGTTTATTATTATTATTATTTCTGCCCCTGCCAACCTGATTTATGAGGTTCAGAGATATGTCATAGCTTAGCCTTAATTATCTACCTCTGCTGCTACTACTGTTGTATCTAGGTGCCCTTTCATAGAACTTCCTTCCTATCTGTTCCCTGTCTTCACACACTTCCAAGCATAGAAGTGTTTCTTTTCTTTCTTAATTTATGTATGTATGTATGCATATTTTATATCACTCATATTTCCCAGCATTATACCTTTTAGAGAGCCATCTCTTATAAGAAAGAATAAAAATGAAAAAGTAAGAAAAAACAGTTTAGCAAGACTAACCAAGACATCAAACATTTTCAGTATCATAAACCCGTGTTCCACACTTTTTGTCCCCCACCTCTGCAAAGATAGATGTGTCCTCTTTTATTTCTATTTGGTATCAGACTTGGTTATTATAATTTTATAGAATTCAATTTTTATTGTCCTATTATTTTAATTCTATTTACATTGATGTAATAATTGTCTGTAGTATATATGTTAAACACATGCCCCTGAGGCTCCATTGCAGCCTTTAGCACTATCCAGTGTGATCCCAACCTGATTAAAATGCAACCGGGAAATACTGAATAATATAAATACAAATAAAATATAACACAAGTAATAATGTATGGTTTTCTAAGTCAATGCAGGGAGGTTTATTGGCCCCCTTTTCCATTTCAATTTGATACCACAGATATATAGTACTTTCCTGGTTTTGTTTATTTCACTTTGCATTACCTTCACAAGAATATTCTTATGCTTCTCTGTATTCATAATATTCACCATATCTTATAATGTGGTAATATTCAATTCCATTCATGCATCACCTTTTGTTTAGCCATTCCCCAAATGATAGACATCTACTTTGTTTACAATTTTTTGTTACTACAAAAAGTTCTGCTATAAATATTTTGATGTATATGAGACCTTTCTTTCTTATCATTGACTTCTGTGGGATTTTCCAGAGAGGATGGACCAATATACAGCTCTATCAATAATTTTGGTTGTTGAGCAATTTCAGTAATATCAGACTTTTTGTGACTTCATTTGGGGTTTTCTTGGCATGTTTTTGACTTTTCCTTCTCCAACTCATTTTATAGTTGAGGAATTAAGACAAGCAGTTTAAGTTTTTCCAGGGTCACATAGCTAGTAAGTGTTTGAGACTATATTTGAACTTAGGAAGGTGAGTGTTCCTGTATTCAGGCCTGGAACTCAATCCACAGCCTCATCTAGCTGTTCCAAAATGTGTTAAAATTCCTGTCTTTTCACAATTCTTCCAACATTGTTTATTTTCATCTTTTATCTCATTTGCCAGTTTGCTTAATGTAAGGCAAAATCTCAAAATTGTTTGCATCTGCATTTCTCTTATTATTAGTGATTTATATAGGATGTAAACAACTCTAAAGTAGGGACTTTGATTTTTATCTTTATATGGCTAGAGTTTGGCAGTGGTTCTCAAACTATGGCCGGCGGGCCACATGAGGCCCACTGAGGATGTTTATGCAGCCTGCCGGGTTATGGCAAATGGGCTGAGGGGTGGAGACAGAGTGTGAATTTTTGTTTTTACTATAGTCCGGCTCTCCAACAGTTTGAGGAACAGTGAACTGGCCACTGATTTAAAAAGTTTGAGGACCACTAGACTCTAGAGCACCAATCCCTGATATATTGTAGGTATTTAATAAATGCTCATTCTTTGGAAAACTGAAGCAATATTTTGTATAGTTAGTAGTTTTCAATTCTTCTGAGAACTGTTCATTTCCTTTGGCCACTTATTTATTAGGGAATGACTATTGTTTTTTATGTATTTGTGTAACAAACAGTTCCCATTTGTATAAATAACGAATCCCCTTGAAGTGGTAACATTATTCAAATTTGTACTGCATGTTTTCATTGCATATATTTTATATAATTATAACTCGGATTTGAATGCACACAACCACTTCATGGGATTTATTATTGGTACTTATTTAGGGGATAAGTTATAATTCCCTATGGATGTTGAATATCAAACCTGGTTCACTGATATTTGAGATAGATTTTTCCCCCTAATAAACATCCCTCCTTATCACAACCTCCTGATTGTGTTAATTTTGTTTTTACAAAAGTTTTCAATAAAAACTTGTCCTCTCAGATTTTTTTATGAAAGAAGAGAGCACAGAAGGCATAGTACATTGGGAAGTATGTGCCATTATTATTTCCATTTTATAGATGAAACTGAGGGTTAGGGAGGCAAGTAATTAGTTTAGGATCATATAGCTAGTAAGTGTACAGGACAGACTCTGAATCCAGGATTTCCTAACTCCAGATTCAGAGCTTTTTCCATTCATTAAGTTACTTTTTCAGAGGCCTTTGTCCTAGCATAAGTTAAGAAAACTTCCCATCCTAAAAGGGCTAGACAGTCTTAACATAAGATACATGTAAGATACTCATCCAGAGAATAACAAATAAATATTTTAGACTCTGAAATGCTAAATGTTGATACTACTTAATCAACCAATAAGCATTTATTTGGGTGGGTATGTATTTTGTGATATGGGAGAAGCTGTATCTATATATGAGGGACTTCAACTGTGCTTTTGGCAAACCATAGAGAAGTAGTTTACCATGCAATTGATTAATAACTCAGTCATAAAATTTAATTATGGCACTTTCCTCAATCAGCTAGATTAATAGCAATATCAGAGGGTAATCAATACATATATGTTGGCTTTTTCCAATGGTTGTAGTATTTCCCATTGCTCACCAGAGGGCACTCAGAGTACAGATTGGTACCACTCCCTCTTCTACCAACCTAAGCTTTTTCTGGCTTGAGGGCCTAGAAATATGATCTGAATCATATTCAAAAATTAAGATAGGAAAATCAGCTTATCCCTGTTTATAGGGTGAGCCTTTATTATTTATCACTACTGGCTCTATTCATAGGATTTAGGTCATTTTTAATGGTCATTTGATTATTCCCCACACAATTCCACAAAATGAGACAGACATTTCTTTCTTACTCTCCTGCCCTCCACCATCTCTATGTCTGGGTCACAGGAAGAAAGATAAAGGAAGGGAATTTGGATTAAAAACACATCAAGATTGACTTGACAAGCAATCAAAGAAACAGAGGGAACATGTTGGATTGGAGACTGGCAATATCTCCTGCTTGATCTCCTATGACTAAGGGTAGTTGTCAGTCTTATTTATCTCCAATCCAAAGTTGGCTTTGCTCTGCAGTCTCTCCTTTTGGATTTCTGCTTCAGCTATCACAGGTCTTTAGGACCCTTTTCCAATCTTTGCTTTGCTCTGCTCTGGTTGACTGTTTGGTAAGGGAGAGGCCCATAGCTGCATGATTGCCTTGACCTACAAGTCAGTCAACAGATTTTTAGTAAGCACTTACTATGTGTCAGGTATTACCCAAAGTGTACAAAGAATAGGGATACAAAGAAAATATACTCTCTGTACTTGACATCACCTTCTAAGAGGAGAGACAACATTTAAATACCTATGTTTATACAAAATATGTAGATGAAAGGTTATCTCAGAGAAGAACTTCTAGCTGGAGGGACTGGGAAAAGTCTCCTAGCAGAAGTTAGGATTTGAGCTGAGTCTCAAAGGAGGTTTGGGGAGTTTGGGGGAGTAAAGGTGGGTAAGGAGAACATTCCAGCTATGGGTATAGCTAGTGAACAGACATAGAGTTGGGAGGGCACTACAGTAAGGCAGATATTGCTGGATTATAAAGTACCCAGAGGGGAATAAAGTGTAAGAAGATATATAGGAAGGAGTCAGCTTATAAAGGAATGAGGGCTAGGGTTGCCAATAGAATATTTATGTTTAATAAATACTGAGAGTAATAAGGAGTCACTGGAATTTATTGAATGAGAGTGGTGGTAGTAGTGACATGATCAGATCTGGGCTTTAGGAAAATCTCCAGAATACCCTGTCAGATACCTTTCTTATCTAATTTAGAGAAAGAAAGGCCCCCTATGCTTTCTTAAGGTATCTAATCTCTAAACTCTTATTTGCATAGAAGGAAATTATATGGAATGCTGGAACTGGGCATAATTCCCCAGGTGACACCCTTAAACACAGTCCAGGGGACAAGGTTTCTCTCATGTACCTAGCTAATAAGTCTTGTTGTGCCTCTCAATTACTTGTGGGGCCTTTATCCTCTCATTTACTTATAGGGCTTTATCCTACTCTTGAACCTATCAAAGATTCTCAATTCTACCTAAGACTGGGGGTGGGATGGAATTGATAAATCAAAAACATAGAAAAAAATGGGGCAATCCAATCTTTCCTGCCAGGGAGGGCATGACCCACTATTATTAGTTACTTGTCCTTGCAAAGACTCCAAGTCACTATGAGCTCACATTTACTGAAATCCCAAGAGGAAATTATGTCATGCTTGGGGAAGGATGATTGCTGGCATATATCAGATCTTGATAATATAGGTCTTTCTAATCAGAACAATAATAGAAGTATTCAATTGTCCCTAGGCAGTGAAAGGCCTTGATCACAGAATTAGCAGCTGAGTGGAACTGCTAGGAAAATAACTGTTAAGTTAGGTGAGCCTTTTCTCCAACTAAATATTGGGGAGATATAAATTATTTGCTTGGCATCTACAAGAAGGAGATAGCAAAAGAACAGAAATAATGCTTATTCATCCAGTCATTTTTTTCACCTGTCATGTCTGATTCTTCATGACTTCATTTGTTGTTGTTGGGTTTTTTTTGGCAGAGATATTAAAGTAATTTGCCATTTCCTTCTCCAGCTCATTCTACACATGAGGAAACTGAGGCAAATAGGGATAAGTGACTTGGCTACAGTCACACATCTAGTTAAGTGTCTGAGATTAGATTTGAATTTAGGAAGATGAGCCTTTCTGAAGACTACAGGCTCTTTTCATTTGATCACCTAGCTGTTGTATGGGAAAAATGCTCAAGGACTCTCAAATGGAACTGATAAAGAGGCCAGAGTCCCATCCCCTATAACAAGAGGAGCAATAACAGTGTATTAAAAAAGCTCCATCTTGTGAAAGAAAACAGAGAGCAATTCTGTAGATTGAGTGTGTCAGATTTGAAGAGTCACACACTTTCCCTGGAGGAATCAATACCTGTTATACATATGGAGTGACTCATTCCCTAAAGGGGAGAGGAGCTCAGTTAATGGATGGCAAGGGGCCACTCTGAATTCAGAACATCCTCATCTATAATCGAAGAGTCAAAAGTATATTGGAAAGAACTTAGGACTAAGCAGGAGAGAGCGCTTAGTAAAAATGATGAAAAGGAGAGGACAGTTTGTACCTAGTAGATTCTTCAGAGGACTATTTGTGTCCAAATTTCAAGGTTTTCAAAACACAGGAAAAGAAAATTAAAATATCAGATGTTCAGGGAAAGCCTGAGGGACAGGCTGAGGAAAGGGACTTTTAGAAAGATGTATGAGTTGGGATGAGGGGAACTTTTGGACAAATGTGTGGATTGAAGACAAGATTTTTAGGGGAAGAGTGAGTGGGTGGGAAAGTGGAGAAAGAAGAATGGGTATACAAGTTATGGTATATGATTGTAAAGGAATACTACTGTGCTGTAATATAATATAATATAACATAAGGTAATGTTATCAGTATACTTAAAGCTATGGATCTTTCCCAGATGGTTGTAGGTGGTGGCAAATAAAAAGCAGTAGATGACTTCTAATGATTTTGAAGCTTAATTTCATACATGCTAGAATTCTGATGTAAGCTTGGGAAAAATAACTGGAATAGCTCTATTTGAGTACCAAATATTGGGAATATTTATCTGAGGCCCTTGTATCCTCTCTTTGGCAAATGATTATCATAGAAGCTTTTACAAATAAATATTAAACATGATATGTGTGAATGTGTGTTTTATGTTTTGACCCATCTGTATATGAACTTGATATTTAAATGCACATATTCACTTATTTTTTGAAGTTATTTTGGTTAAGAATATATTGTTCCTTTATTTAGTCAAACACAAAGAACTTTCAACACTTAACAGCTTTCTGCCTGTGTGGGTGTATGTTTGTGCAAGTTAATTACTTCAGTGAAAGAAGAGATTCAGAAAGTCTAGATAATTGGAACTGTGGGCCCACAAATTTTAATGAATAGTTGGTTTATTTCTCTTGTTTGGATACTATAATGGTATAGATTTCAATATAAGATTAAGGGCTGAATAGTTGGGTTACTTTGTTGGGAATTTGTACATCAGTAAATATGTCTGTGTGAATAATCTGAATCCTGTTTTTAGGCAAAAGGCAAAATCTTGTTTTTAGGCTTGGCAAAATCATTATAGTTACATTGTGGTAACTATGGCTTTGGTTTTAATTGTAAAGTAGTGCCTGAATTCTCAATGAATTTTCTTCCCCTGTACCCTGCACCCACAATTTTTTTGTGTGTTCACTATAAGAATGAGAGTGATATTGAGTTTCTAATTAGAATTGTTCCATCACTATTTGGAACTTAAATCTGCATTCATAGTATATTGTAGGTATATGAATTTTGATGTTTCTTCCATTAAGCCTTTGGATGCATCTACTATGGTCTGTTAAACAAATGATGGATATCTATTAGGGATTTTGTAGAAGTGATTACTGTAGTGAAGGGGGTTGGACAAGAACAATGCCTTCCAGATCCTATCTAGCTCTAAAATTCTGATACAGGTAAGACTTAATGCCAAAAGATCCAGTTTGGGTATGTGGGCACAGATGGCAGTAGAGTTCATGCATAAGGGTAGGATTTAATTTCCAGGGCCCAGAATAAATTTGAAGAAATTGCTGACTAGAAGTTGCATGTCAGAATCTGGCAGAATTTAGCTGTTCACTAGAACTAATTAGAAGGCATTTATTAAGGTCAAACTGATGACTTATTTATATATATGAAAGTGTTATCAGTATACTTAAAACTATCAAGCTCCTTACTAAAATAGTTTGAAAGAAAGGTAGGGGCTGGGTTGTAATGATGGGGGTGATTTTTAAAAAATTGGGTAGGAAAAGGTAAAAGGGAACAATTGTATTATAAAAATAGAGTGAGAAAGGAAAAGCTAAAACAGAATGGGGGGAAGGCTGTTAATAGTGGAACCTTACTTTCATCTGGGTTGAAGAAGGAACAATCTGGAAGGGTGTTGAGGTCGTCTGAACATGTAGAGAGATGAAAAAATTGGGGAACAGGCTGGGGAAAGGGACTTTTAGAAGGATGTATGGGTTGGGATGAGGGGGACTTTTGAACAAGCGTATGGATTTGTTGGGGGCGGTAGCCCCTTTGATATTTCTTGTTTAATCTCCAACTTCCTTTGGGCTAGTTTCAGTTTTTAGCCCCCATTCTAATGATCTGAAATTCCTTTCTGGGGAGAGATTGAAGGAGATAACAAAAGAGAATCTTTGTCTTATTTACAACAACAGAGAATTCTTGTATTATTGACAAATATCTCCGGAACCTCTTGATAACATCTCTGTGCAAACATTGTTTTGATGACTCTAGTAATCATGTATGTATATAAGGCAGGCTGAAAAATGAAATCTTTGCATTTGGTGTATACCAGCCAAATGCCCGTCAACTGACGTCCTCCTTTTCAGGCAGTTTGGGTCTTCCTGAAGGCCAAATGCCTGTCTATCCCTTTACTATCAATAAAGACTTTGTTTCCATACAGCATTTAAGTAGCAAATTCCTTTGCTGCCGAACCCTGCCCTTGGTTACTTTGGGGAAGGAAGGAGAGAGAAAAAAGGAACTGACCCATCTCAGTTTAGAACCTCAGTTTACTCATCAGATTGAGACAGGATTTTTAGGGGAAGGGTGAAATGGAAGTTGTGGTGTATGGTTGTGAGGGAATACTACTGTGATGTAAGAAATGATGAGCTCTAAAAAAAGGAAAAGGACCCATATGTGCAAAAATATTTGTGGCAGCCCTTTTTGTAGTATCAAGGAACTAGAAACCAAGTGGATGCTCATCAGTTGGAGAATGGCTGAATAAGTTATGGTAAATGAATGTTATGGAATATTATTGTTCTAAAAGAAATGATTAGCAGGATTTCAGAAAGGTCTAGAGGGACTTATATGAACTAATGCTAAGGGAAGTGAATGTAACCAGAGAACATTGTACACAGCAACAAGATTATTTGATGGACATGGCTCTTTTCAACAATACAATGAGGTGATTCAGACCAATTCCAATAGAGTTGTGATGGAGAGATCCGTCTGTACCCAGAGAGAGGATTATGGAGACTAAATGTTGATCACAACATAGTATTTTCTTTCTAAAACTTTTTTTAAAATTTAAAATTTTAATTTTTTTATTATAACTTTTTATTGGCAGAACATATGCATGGGTAATTTTTTACAGCATTGTCCCTTGCACTCACTTCTGTTCCAACTTTTCCCTCCCTCCCCTCCACCCCTTCCCTAGGTGGCAGGCAGCCTTATACATGTTAAATATGTTATAGTATATCCTAGGTACAATATATGTGTGCAGAATCATACAGTTCTCTTGCACAACATAGTATTTTCATCTTTTTTTTTGTTTGTTTGCTTTTTGTCTTTCTTATTTTTCCCCCTTTGATCTATTTTTTCTTGTGCTGAATTATAAATGTATTAGAAGAATTGTTCATGTATAGAAGAATTGTACATGTTTAATCTATATTTGCAGTTTCACAAGTAATCTTTTTTATTGTACTATGTCATTCAAATACATGTTTTGTTCTCTGAATTGGAAATAAAATAAATTGTAGGAAATAGATTGTCTGCCTTCTCACCTGGTTAAGTATCTTTCTTAGTGTCAGTGGATGACTAGCAGGAGCGTGCTGCTCTCTAGGGTTATGCTGAATGGGGAAATCAAGGTTATGCAGAGTTTTATAAGAGTTTTTAGTTGATAATTACAATATAGGCAGAAGACTTAAGTGCTTTTCCTCCCTAGCACCTATAACACTTGGCCTAAACCAGCTGGTGAGCCTCTACCGTTTACATCATATTACAACATGCACATAATGTCTACATAAAGACAAGGAATATTTCAACTAAGCAAATGTTTGTATCTATGTATCTGTAGATGAAGATATTTACAAATAAAATTTATATATATATATATATATATATATATATATATATATATATATATATATATATATATATATATATATATACATATGCTCACACACTTGTGCTTACATATGGTATAGGCAGAGCAGAAGATAGGGATTAATATATGTACTATATTAATACACAATATATGTGACAGATTATACATATCAAAGAATTGTTAGAATCCCCAAACTTTGACCCTGGACTGAAAGGATCCCAGAAAAAGAACTGTATGATGACGACAGAGTCCTCCTAATTAGCCTCTTCTTAGAGGAATTTCTTTCCCCACAGAATTAAAAATGTGACTTTCTCATCTGATACAGAGAACCAAAAGTTCTTGGGGATGGGTGAGAATAATTATTCACTTCCATAGGGATTAAATTTAACAGATATGCCTTGTATCCTTTTAAGAACCTAAAAAATTCCAAGAGGGCAGAGCTTTCTGTAGAGACTTAGAACTCCGAAGACAAAAAAAAAAAAAATAAAAAAAAAAAAATCTCAAGAATAATTTCACTAGATAATTCTTTGAGTATCCTAAGCTTCTGTGGTCTAACATTCTCCCTGATCTAGGAACCATAGTACCTGGAACTTCAGTACCTGGTCCAAATTCTGACTTGCTGATTTTGACAGCCCTAGATCTTGCTCACATGATTTTGATTGGGCAGCTGGTGCTTCTTTTATCTTGACTAATCTTCATGCAAGCTGTCTTTTCTGGCTTGTGCTTAGCCTGGCCTTAACTATCACAAAGGACTGTGACTGCTCCAGTTGGACCTGGACTAGAAGCCAGATTCCTCAAAAAGACCACTATCTGAATTTGCACAAGGTAGCAGATTTACAGATAGATTTACAATGTGAATATTGTTTATAACAACAGAGTATCAAGTGCTGGAATGCCAAATGACTGACACATTGTAAGCACATAATATTTGAAGATTGAGTAATAAATCCATGTTGGTCGGTATGCAATACTGTGGAACTGGTTCTCTAGATATTTCCAAACCAGCTGTTTTTTTCTTGTAACTGATTGATTATGTTGATCTTTCCCCTCCTTCCTCTCTTCCATCCATCTTGCCTCATGTCCTCTTCACTCATATAAATAGTTCTTGGGTTCTTATGCCTTACCTGTGTGCAATACTAAGGTTTCCTTAGTTTCAGATCCCTGATTGGCCCTTAGTTTCCCCAGTCAGTCTTATCTGTCTAGATCTTCTCATTCCCTCTTCCCACTGCCGAGGCTCACCTGACTGGATGGCTTGCAGTGTTGCATCCTTCTCCCACTGGAAAAGTTGCTTCATACGACATCCAAACTTCTCCCTGTGCATAGCTTTGGCAACTGCTAGCACCTCTGGCTTGTCGGATGGGGCAGTGGCACGTGCTGTATAACCTGTGGGGAGTGGGCCACATAACCTGGGGAGCCCTGTAACCTGGGGGTAAGGATGTTCATGAAATCTGAGGGAAGAGAGACATGTAAGTAATCTGGGAGACAATGGGGAACAAATAACTTGGGGGTTTGATTCTGTGTTAGCAGAACAATGGTCATATGACTGGAGGAAAGGGAATTTTTGTAATTTAGAGGGAAGATGATATAGTGTATACTATATCTATATATATCTATATAGATATATACACTAAATACATAGTAGAAGGAGTGACAAATTTAGGGTCAAGAGAAATTACTTAAATATTGACTCTTTTTCTAACTTTGGGCAAATAATTTTACCTTTTGAGATTATTACCTACCTCATGTGAAGAAAGAGTTTTGCTAAGGTACCATTTAAAATATTATTATAATGGAGAGGGGTATGATGAAATATCCTATTTTCCCATAGTGAATGAAACTTAACTTTTATTTTTAAAATCCTGCATTGTAAATTGTAAAAACATGAAATATAATAGACAAGTGCACAGTGAATAAAGAACTTCAGTTTCATTGGCACTTTCAATCAATAAAATTTTTTGTTTTTCTTTGAGGTCTTCAGAAAACTTGTCTAACATAATTATCCCTTCCACATTGTGACTTTCTTCATAGTGTTTTTGCTATATTGTAGATTGGCATGAGAAATTAAATGGGAATTTTTTGGGAGTTTTGCAGAAGTTGCAGACAACTTGTAAAGGCCAGCAGATGACAGAAAAAGTTTAGTAACTTAGAAATGTATTTAAAAAAAAAATATATATATATACACACACAAACATATACATATAGTATATATATAAAATGTGTACATACATATACATAATTGTACAAAAATACATATATAACACATATATAGTATATATATATATAATTGTATAAGTCAAATTTTACAATAAAGTACTCTAAACACTCCATAAAAGAAAAAAAATATTCAGACTTTTTCTCTGGTATAAAAGTTTCCAATTTGTAGTGGTATTGCTCCCTAACTAGGGATAACATTATTAATGGTGGTTAATTTTTGATAATTCTACTTCAGATAATCAAAAAATAATACATTGAGAAGCATTTTAAGATCAACATCTTCAATTCTAAGTTTTTCTTGGGTCTGAGATTTTCCAGGGATTATTTGTGAATTATTTCTATTGATGCTTTGTTTTCTGTATTCAGTAGTTTTGGGCAGCTTTCTTGGATTATTTCTTGCATCATGGTATTAAGTTTTAATTTTAGTTTTTAATTTGTAATATTCTTCTGGGAGACTTAAAATCCTTAAGTGTCTTTTTGCATTCTACCTTTGAGAGAAATGGATTTTGTTTGCATAAGGAATAAGGATCACATTTTTTGGACATTATTTTTCTCTTCCAGATTCTTTTACTTCAGCATATTTGTATTCCTAATCACTTAATTATTCTCTCCTTTGCTTCTTTGGAGAGACTTGCCACCATGGATACAATTATTTCTGCTGGATAGGATATGAATTCTGCAATTTGCTCATTTTTAGATTTTTGTTTTAAGATGTCTAATTTTCCTTCTGAACACTTTGGGAGCATCCTTCTGTACTTCTATGCTTTCTGGGGAATTCAGATGGTCTTTAATGTCATTAATGATTCAATTTCCTTTGTTTTGCAATAGTTATTTGAAGATGTTTGTGGTCTTTTAATTGTCTTCCCTTCTATTTTAATATCTTCTATATTGATTTACTTGCTTGTTATCTAGTTTTCTTCTTCCTGAGGTCCTTGGTAATTTTTTTATTCTTTCATTTCCTTATTCCTCACTCTCTGGGTTCAAAGTTATCATTCTCCTTCTAATTTTCATTCATCTCAGTTCCTGTTCTAGGGTTCAGTGAGAATAAAACAGAACTGATCTTAAATGGATGCCAAATCCTTTATCTTAGTCCTGGTATAGTCTCATATGCATCTTACTAATTCCTTACCCTAGCTTTCTTTGTCCTTTAGCTTTCTGGTTGGAATAGCTTCCCTAAACAGAGCAAACTTCTACTTTCCTGTGCCTCTTCTTCCTCTGAAAGTGGATGGTCAAAACTAGGTTCTTCTGGTTGTTTTTACACAATGGTGATAAGGGTAGGTATAAATTGCCCAAAAGAAATGGAAGTAGCAGCAGGAAAAGTGCTCAGTGGATTGGATCTCAAAGCACAAACTAGTAGGTTGAGTTGTGTGTCCTGTCTGAATCTGGGAGCTAGTTATAGATGTGTTGTGTAAGAGGCTTGGAAACTGAGTATTATCTGTTACTAATTCACAAGTCTTGTTAGGTATTTTAGTGTCAGAATATGGAAAGATTCTTTGTGCTCTGTCCTGAAAAAAAAAAAGAGAGAGTGTTTTTTTGGAATTAATGAGGACTAGAGAACATGTAACTTTAGTTCTCCGTTTTATTTGTCCTGAAATTTTTCAATGTTTCAGGAAGATTCTGATTTTTAGGATTCTGAAACTGGCACCATATTTCAATGATGTCTTGATTGCTGATATATAAAAAATCGTGGAAAGATTTCAGAAAGGTCAGAGTAGTTTTGGACTTTGATAGACAAATTTACAAATAGAAATGTGACTTCAAAACTAGTACCCACCTTTTTAAGCTACTGAGTCACTACCTTTGAAGTTCACCTCATCCAATATAATGAACATGCCAATGAATATAATGTTCTTTGCCAATGTTAATTTGTCATGCAGGGTTGAAAATGTGCTTCACCACAAGATGTCACTGAGGGACAAATTGTTTACTACTCAAGCACAATATTATCCACAAAATAAAACTACATATGAATGTATATCCCTTAATATCATAGAAGGAGGAAGTTCTATAACTCACTCTATTCATCTGCGGTTAATTGGGTCCTTTCTCTGACATCTTAAATCTATATATAGTTTTTGGAAAGTTTTTCACAAAGTCTTCTCATATCTATATTAAAGGTTTGCCCTAGGAATATAATAATTTTACTTGTTTCTCTCAGTTCTCTTGCAAGCATTCAGGATAATGAGATATTGAACATAATTTAGATTTTTATTTAATCCAATGGAAAACATGGAATTATGCTAAAGTTTCTCAAAAATTGAGAAAAACTGCTCATCCTTCTAGAAGGTATCAAATAATCTTATTCTTGAATTTCAATTTCTCTTGGTTTCTATGCAGATAGTATTAATACAACTTACTTCTTAGTTTATATGTTTTTTTTTTTGTTTTTTGTTTTTGTTTTTTTTTGCTAAGCGATTCTTTTTTCAGATCTTTTTCCAGGCCCTAGTAAAACTGGGCATCTGCATTTCCTCTTCTGTACTCTCTTGATCAGAATTCAAATCCATTTCTTCCATTTCCATTCAATGTTCCCTCTTTTTAGATATATAATTAGCATTCTTCTCTAAGGGTACATGCTTTATAGTAGAGAGTGTATGAATCATACTATTGTAGTATATATACCTTTTTTGGATGGAAGCATTAGTTAGAAGCTCTTCTAATTTTCTGGAACTGATCCATGATAGCAGCAGTTTTGGGAGCTCTCAGACCAGAGACAGTAAGAAGGTTGGACAACTGGTTGGAGAAAGATTACAGGGGACTCTTCACAGGCAATGGATGCAGTTTGTACTCACTGGCAACTCTACTACTTATAAAAAATTATGGATCACAGTTCCATGTTAGACAGGAGTCAGAGTAGAGCAGGAGCCTTGGATTCAGTTCTAGGACAACAAGGACCACTAGTATTTGGGCCTCCAGTGAGGCAAGAACCCTTCCTAGTAAAGACGAGAACATAGACCAGGAGAGCAATGACTACACCTCTCCTAGGATCACATTATCCTGAAAGCACTGAAAACTCTCAGAACTCCAGAACTTACTTTGAAAACAACAGCATATAAAAGCCTGAAGCTTGAAAGAGTGCTTACTCAACTCTAGGTGAACACAGCTCAACTTTAACATACAGGTCAAAGAGAATAAACAGGATGGGAAAATGAACAAATAACAATAACAAACAACAACAATAACAGAATTTGACCAAAAGAAGCTACTGTGGTGGCAGGGAAGACCAATACTTAAACTTAGAAAATTCAACAATATGAAACCAGCTATGAGCAAGGCCTCAAAGAAAAATGCTAGTTGGACTCAAAGCCAGAAAGAATTCATTGAAAAATTAAAAGAATAAAAATGATAAGATAAAAATTGGGAAAAGAAATTAGAGTAATGTGAAAAAATTATGAAAAAGGAATTAGCAGCTTGGTAAAAGAGGCACAAAAATATTGAAGAAAAAAACTTTAAATAACAGAATAGGTCAAATAGAAAAAGAGATACAAAAATTGACTGAAGAAAAGTAATCCTTAAAAATAAATTGGCAAATCAGTTCCAATTGATCTGTAATGAACAGAACCAGCTACACCCAGAGAAAGAACACTGGGAAATGAGTATGGACCACAACATAGCATTTAAACTCTTTCTGTTATTGTTTGCTTGCATTTTTGTTTTTCTTCTCAGCTTATTTTTACCTTCTTTCTAAATCTGATCTTTCTTGTGCAGCAAGATAACTGTATAAATATGTATACATATATTATATACATATACATGTATGAGACTAACTGCTATCTAGGGGAGGGGGTGGAGGAAAGGAAGGGAAAAGTTGAAACAGAAGTTTTTGCAAGGGTCAATGTTGAAAAATTGCCCATGCACATATGTTTTGTATATAAAAAGCTATAATAAAAAATGTAAAAAAAATAAATTGGCAAAATGTAAAAAGAGGTACAAAAGCTCATTGAAGAAAATAATTCCTGAGAATTTGGCAAATGCAAGCTAATGACTCCATGATACTTTAATAAGAAAAAATAAAATGAAGTCAAAGGAATGAAAAAATAGAAGAAAATATGAGATATCTCATTGGAAAACCACCTAACCTGGAAAAAAGATCAAGTAGAGATAATTTAATAATTAGTGGACTATTTGGAAACCACGATAAAAAAAGAACCTAGACATCTTCTTGCAAGAAATTATCAAGGAAAACTGCCATCCTGAAGAAATAGAAATTGAAAAAAAAAACCCCAAATTATCTACTGAAAGATATCCAAAAATGAAAATTTCCAAGAATATCATAGCCAAATTTCAGAGCTCCCAGATCAAGCAGCCAGAAATAAACAATTCAAATAACATATCACCACAGTCAGGACCACACAAAAATTAGTAACTTCCCTGATAAAAAATCAGAGGCTTGAACTATCAAAAGATCATAATGAAAAGCATAGGAATTAGGATTACATCTAAGAATCACCAACCCATAAAAAATGAATAAATATAATTCTTCTGGGGGAAAATAGATCTTTAATGAAATTGGGGATTTTCAAGCATTCCTGATGAAAAGACCAAAGTTGAATAGTAAATTTGACATTAAAACAAAAAAGTCAAGAAAAGTATAAAAAGCTAAATGTGAAAGAATAATTATAGGAAAATTCCTTTGTGGGGACATATATATGTAATTCTTAGGAACTTTATCATTATTAGGGCAATTGGGAAGAGTGTGCAAAGACAGAGGGTATAGGTTTGAGTTGATTATGTTGAGATGGTCTCCAAAACAAAAAGTAGGGGTGTAGAAAGAGGAATGTAGAGGAAGAAGGGGAAAGAAAAAGGTAGAATAGGGCAAATTTTCTTACACAAATGACATACACAAGGAAGAGCTTTTACAGTGGAGAGGAAAACAGGAGGAGATTGAGAGAAATTCTTGAACCTTACTTTCATCAGAATTGGTTCAAAGAGGAAATAATATATATACACACTCAGTTGGGTATAGAAATCTATCTTACCCAATAGGGAGATTATAGGGGAAGAAGAAAAATATTGGGAGGGGATTGTGTTAAAAAGGAGGGCAGATTGGAGGAGGCAATGCTTAGAATCAAGACAAACTTTTGAAGCTAAAAATAGAGAAGGACAAAAAGAAGATGAAATGGAAGGAAGATGAAATGCACAGTTATTGATCATAAATAGCAACATATATGGGATGAGCTAATGCATAGAACATAAGCTGATAGCAGAATGGATTGGGACCGGAATCTAATAAAAAAGTTGTGTTCAAAAGATATACTTGGGGCAGAAACATAAAGAAGAGCTAAATTAAATTGCTGGAGCAGAATATGTTGTTGAAGTGAAAAGGGCAGGGGGTGCCAATCATGATCTCAAACAAAGCAAAACAAAATATTAAGTCAATCAAAAGAAATAATCAGGGAAACTACATTTTGCTAAAAAGGTGTCATAACAAAGCTTTTACAGAAAATTTCTCTGATAAAGACCTAATTTCTCAAATATATAGAAAAATGAGGCAAATTTATAAAAATGAGCCATTTCCTAATTGATAAATAAATCGTCAAAGGTATGAACAGTTTTATAAGGAAGAAATTAAGGTATCTAGGAAAAAAGGAAAAAAATGTTCTGAATCACTATTGATTAGAGAAGTTCAAATTAAAAATAACACCTACCAGAAATAAAAAATCCTGGAGGGGATGAAGAAAATAGATACATTAATGAATTGTAGGTGAAGTAGTGAACTTGTTTAATCATTCTGAAGGACAATCTGTGCCCAAAGGACTATGAAACTGTGTCCACCATTTTATCCACCAATATCACTATTAGGTCTGTACACCAAAGAGATCAAAAAAAGGATCTTTATGTATAAAAATATTTATGGCAGCTATTTTTGGTGGTAGCAAAAAATTGGAAATTAAGGGGATGCTCATCAATTGATGAGTAGCTGAATAAGTTGTGGCACATGATTGTGATAAAGTACTATTGTGCTAAAAGAAATGACAGGGAAAGATGGTACAATAAAGGGATTTGTTTGAGCTCTTAGTTCTTATCCAAACAATATTAAAATAACACCTGAAAAATTAATTCTGAAATGGCAGACTCATTAGAAGGATATGGTGAAACAATATTTCAGCTAAGTTAAGTTAGTCACCAAGGAAGATCTGTCTCTCTCCCCAGTGAAGGCGCAAAGACAGTTTAGGATGCACCAATAAGCCAGCAGCAGGCCTTGGCAGAAGTAATGATTTCTGGAGCTCTCAGCTCATAAACAGTGAGAGGGTTAGAGAGTTAAGTTATAGGAGAACTTTGCTGGCACTAGGAGAAGGACTCTGTTGTATTGCCTATATCAGGTTTCAGCTCTCAGTCCCAGGGGGAAGAGATGAGCAAGGACCCTGTTCACAATTCTAGGGTAGAAAAAAGTATTTGTGGTCACTCATAGACCACAGCGTAGACCAAGAGAGCAGTTACCCCTACTTCTCAGATCATATCATCTCAGAAAAATGGAAAACTTTAAAAAAAAGACACACCCTCTCCCAGAACTACCTATGAAAATAGAACTAGCATCAAAAACCTAAAATTAAGACAGTGCCCCTAGGTGCAGAGTCCAACTTTAATACAAATATAAACATATTTATATTTAACATAAATATAACAATATAAAGTTAAAATTCAAGAAATCGGCTAAAAAAATGAGCAAACAACAACAAAAAAGAACCTGATCATAGAAAGTTACTATGGTGACAGGTCAGACCAAAACACAAACTCAGAAGAAGACAATGAAATTAAAGCTGCTACATGAAGAGCCTCAAAAAAAGTGAATTGGTCTCAGCTTCTAGAAAAGCTCAAAAAGGAGTTTAAAAATCAAATAAGAGAGGTAAAGGAAAAATTTGAAAAAAGAAATGAGAGTGATGCAAGAAAATCATGAAAAAATAAATCAAAAGCTTGGTAAAGGAGTTACAGAAAGTGTTGAAGAAAATAACACCTTGAAAAAAAGAATAAGCCAAAAAGGTATAAAAAAAATCATTGAAGAAAAGAACTCCTTAAAAAAGAAATTGGCCAAATGTAAAAAGAAGTACAAAAGCTTACTGAAGAAAATAAATGCTTTAAAAATTACAATTCAGCAAGTGGAAACTAATGAATCCATGAGCTATCAAGAAACATAAAGCAAAATAAAAAGAATGAAAAAAAGAAGAAAATATGAAACATCTCTTTAGAAAAACAACCAAGCTGGACAGCTGATCAAAGAAAGGTAATTTATAAATTGTTAAGACTACCTGAAATCCACAATCAGTGAAAAGAGCCTATAAATATATTTTAAGAAATTATCAAGGAAATTTGCTTTGTATCCTAGAATTAGATGATTAAATAGAAATTGAAAGAATCTACAGATCACCTACTGAAAGAGATCACAAAATAAAAACTCTTAGGAATGTTATGGCCAAATTTCAGGAGAAACTATTGCAAGCAGCCAGAAGGAAACAATTCAGATATCATGTCATCACAGTTAGGATCATACAAGATTTAACGATTTCCATATTAAAGATCAGAGGGCTTTGAATATGGTCTTCTGGAGGATATAGGAGCTAGGAGTACAACCAAGAACCACCTATCCAGCAAAAAAAAAAAAAAAAAAAAAAAAAGGATAATTAAACTGAGTAATTTTCAAGCATTCCTGTTGAAAAGACTGATAGGAAATTTGACATCCAAACACAAAACTCAAGAGAAGCACAAAAAGTTAAACATAAAAGAATAATCATAAGGGACATTCCTATATGGGAAGATGACACATATAACTTCTAAAACTTGATCATTATTAGGGCAGTTAAGAAGAGCATACATAGACAAAGTGCAAAGATGTGAGTTGACTATGATGGAATGATATCCAAAAAATAAAATTAAGGTGTGGAGAAAATGATATATTGGAATGAGGTTTTATAATCTCACATAAAAAAGGTGCAAGAGTTTTTGTAGTGGGGGGGAATGAGAGTATTAATAGGAAATGATCATCAGAACTGGCTCAAAGAGGGAATAATATACATAGTATATAGAAATCTATCTTACATTGATGGATTCTGAATGTAAATTAAAGTGGACTATTTTTCACTTTCTTTTTGGGGGGGAGGTTGTGTCTTTTACAATGTAACTAATGTGGAAATATGTTTTGCATTATTTCATATGTATAAGTTATATCATATTGCTTACTGTCTTAGAGAGAGAGGAGAGGAAGGGAGGAAGAAAATTTGAAATTCAAAATTTTCAAAAAATAAATGTTAAAAAATGTTAAAAAAAAGCTATTATATCATAAAAAGAAATAGGACAGGATGGATCAAAGAAGGGAAGTTTAATAGAAAGGAGGGCAGACTAAGGTGAGATAGTGGTCAGAAAAAAAAAGTTTTAAGGAGCAACAGGGTAAAAGGAGAGAGGGAGAGAAGAATAAATAGCAGGAAAAAAACAGGATGAAGGTAATCAATAAAAATGGGATGCGCTCGCTCATAAAACATAAATATATAGCAGAATCAATTAAAAAAGAATCTTATATATCTTTGTTTACAAGAAGCAGAGACATACACAGAACAAAAGTAAGGGACTGAAGTGGCATTTGTTATGCTTTAGCTGAAAATTTTAAAAAGCAGTAATATATATATATATATATATATATATATATATATATAATCACATCAGACAAAGCAAAACCAAAAATAGATCCAATTAAAAGAGATAAGCAGGGAAACTACATTTTGTTAAAGGTACCATAGATAATGAAGGATTTTCAATACTACACATATATGCACCAAAGGAAATAGCATCCAAATATTTAAAAGGAAAAGTTCAATGAGTCATAGAAGGAAGTAGACAATAAAACCATACTAGTGTAGGACCTCAACTTTCCCATTTCAGTCATATAAGACTAACCAATAATAAGAAAGAAGTTAAGCAGGTACATAGAACAATTAGAAAACTTCAGAAAAGTTAGAATTGCTAGTCTCTTGAAAAAATTGAATGGTAATAGAAAGGAATATGTCTTTTTTCAGTAATACATGGCACCCACACAAAAACTGACCATGTATTAGGTTATAAAAACCTCAAACCAAACACTGAAAATCATGAATTTTAAATGAATTCTTTTCAGATCATAACAAATAAAAATGCAATAAAATTACATTTGATAAAGTTCCATGGAAATCTACTTTAAAAATCAGTTGGAAACTAAATCTAATACTAAAGAATGAGTGTATCAAAAAACAAATCATAGAAACAATTTCGTTAAAGATAATGATAATGGGGCAGCTAGGTGGAGCAGTGGATAGAGCACCAGCCTTGAATTCAGGAGGACCTGAGTTCAAATCTGGTCTCAGACACTTAACACTTCCTAGCTGTGTGACCCTGGGCAAGTCATTTAACCCCAGCCTCAGGAAAAAAAAAAAAAGAAAAAGATAATGACACACTATACCAAAACTTATAGGATGCTACCAAAGCAGTAGAGAAAGTATCTCTAAATATTTACATCAATAAAATAGAAAAAGAGATCATTCAATTAGGCATGCAATTAAAAAAACCAGAAAAGGGATAAATTAAAAATCTCCAGTTAAGCACCAAATTGGAAATTTGAAAATCAAAGGAGAGATTAAGTTGAAAAATTGAAAGAAAACTATTAAAACTGAAAAATAAAACTAGAGGATAATTTTAAGGAAAAACTCCAGCAAAACAAATTAGTGGTGAATTTGACTAAAAAAAGAAGAAAACCAAATTACCAGTATCAAATTCACCTTTAACGATGAATTAAATGATGAATTAATGAAAAGGGAATTAAAGCAATTATTAGGAGTATCTTTGTCCAATTACATGCCAATAAATCTAACAATTTAACTGAAATGGATGAATATTTACAAAAAATATAAATTGCCCAGATTAACAGAAGATGAAATAGAATACTCAAATAACTATTTTAGAAAAATAAATTGAGTAAGCCATTAATGAGCTAGCTAAGGAAAAAAAAAAATCAAGATTAAATGGATTCACTACCAGGAATTCAGGGCTGGCTCAGTATTAACAAAACTATCAGCATAATTGACCATAGCAATGCCAAAATAACACAATCATATGATTATTTCAATAGATGCAGTAAAAGCTTTTAATAAAATACAATATTCATTCCTATTAAAAACACTACAAAGCACAGGAATAAATGGAGCTTTCCTTAAAGTGATTAGTACCACCTACTTAAAGCCTCTAGAAAGCATTATTTGTGATGGGAATAAGCCCTAGTTCAGGGCTTCTTAAACTTTCTACTTGCAACCCTTTTTTGCTGGATAAATTTTTTGTAACCCCAGATATGTAAATATAAAAAATAGATATGCAAATCACTTATTGATAATTTCATGACCCTCACATTCATAAGGCACCAAGTTCCACAGTTTAAGAAAGTTTGAGCTAGTTAGTTGTACTTTGTGCTTGAGGAGTATATAGTGATATCACTATGTTGGGGTCAAGGTACAATGTGTCTGATTATGGTCAATCAAACCAATACAAGCTAGAAGGCTCTACCACAGGTTGGGCATAAATAGTTTATATGAACATTTGGGATGGCAATGTTGCTAAATTTGTGCATCTCATGTTTCCTTTCTGCTATTTCAATTCTACTTTGCTCATAGAGCCCAGTTCCTTCTTTGATAGGGCACATCATGCTGGGTGGTCCTGTGAGAGGGTCTCCCATGTCTCACAATTGATTACACAGTTCTTCACAGACCTCCTATCAATTCTTCTGACCTCTGTTTGAATGCTTGTCTTATGTGGATTCTCTGTAAAAAGTCTTTAAGGCAAACATGTATTTGGCATTTGAACAATGTGACCAGCATATTGAAGTTGTACTCTCTGCAATAGAGTTTGAGTGCTTGATAATTCACCTGAGAAAGGACTTTAGGGTCGGGTTACCTTATCTTGCCAAGTGATTCAGAATCTTCCTAAGACAATTCAAACAGATGTGATTCAGTTTCCCAGCATGTCATTGGTATACTGTTCAAATTTCACAGACATGAGGAAGTCAATACAATGGCTCTATAGACCTTCAGTTTGGTAGGTAGCCTAACACCTCTTCTCTCTTACACTTTCATTTGAAGCCTCTCAAAAAGTAAATAAGCTCTGGCATTGTACATATCAATCTCACCATCTATGTGTACATCTCTGAGAAGTATATTGTCAAAGTAAGTGAAGTTATCCACAAGATTGAAAATTTCTCCATTTGCTGTAACCAATGCTTCCACTTATGGATGGTGCCACACTGACTGTGGAGAAACTGTTTTTTTGGTGTTAATTGTCAGGCCAAAATTAGCACAAGTGACAGAAAAATGATCCATACTTTATGGCATCTCAGTCTCAGAGTCTACATTGAGTGTACAATCATCTGTAAACAAAAAGTTGCATAGCAACTCTCCCTTACTTTAGTCTTGGCTTATATTATAGCCTTTCTAAGTTAAATAATTTGCCATCAGTGCAGCAGCTGACCCTGATGCCATTTTTATCTTTGTTCTAGATATCTGACAGTATCACTATAGAAACAAGCACATAGTCCTGTTTTACTCCATTGGTGACTGGGAAAGAGTGAGAGTATTGTCCATTATCCAGAATACACGTAAGCATGTCATCACTTGAACTGGCATATAATAATAACTTCTTTGAGCATTCAAATTTTGCCATATCTTCCACAAGCCCTCATGACTGACAGAGACATCAAAGGCTCTGGACTGATCGATAAACATTGTGTACAGATCTTTCTTTTGCTCTTGGAATTTCTCTTGGAGTTGTTGGGCGGGCTGGAAACAACTTATCAAGCATTTCTCAGCCATTTCTGAAGCTACACTGGTTCCTGGGCAGATGATCATTTTCAGGTGAAGGATCTGCTAATTTAGAACAACTTTGGCAAGAATCTTATTGGCAATGACTAAAAAGAGACCACTCTGTAATTGTCACAGGATAGCTTATTTCCCTTTCCTTTTTACAGACAAGACAATGGAGCAATCTTGAACTCCAGAGAGATAACCTCCTATTGCCATATAACCCAGACGATTTCAGTCAGCTTTTGTATGAATAAATTTTGTAAATCTCATCTGGAATAGAAGGAACAACAGGCACTTTGCCACAAGACATTCAATGATATTCAAATACTCTTTTTGAGTTAGAAATTTAGATAGAAATGGATTAAATTCAACCTAAGGTATATGGTCAATAGCTTTAGCATTTAAGTGTTCAGTCCATCTCTCCAGGATCATATCCCTATCACTAATCAATGCTGAGTAGTTGAGATACACCATAGATCTTTGGTCCATAAATACCTTTTGGGAAATCATAAAAGCACTTAGAATTGTTACTATCAGCATAAACTGAATTTTAGCCGCCTTCTTACTGAGTAAAGAATCTTACATTTCTCTAAGCTTTGTTTATACTTTACTTTTGATGGAATTAAATGCTGCCTCCTGGTAAAACCTGTGGAGTTCTCATTTTGCATTTAGCAGCTTCTGAATTTCTATATCATTTTCATCAAACCAGACCTGATGTGTGTGAGTATTCTGGCCTGGAAGAGTAAATGTGATGCTGTACACCAAATGTCTGAAAGCTGCCCACTCCTTTTCTACTTCACTGTTGCCAATGTATAATTGGCAATAGCTTATTGGCTCAGCTTTCCCTCCAAGTCAGTAACAAACTGTTCAGGCATGAAGAAGTGCTCTAATTTGTTGACATTAAGTTTTCTTGTGGTTATCTTGTCTCGGGGCCACTGCTTTTGCTGAAAGCAAATGTTTATCTTGGAGAAGATAAGTCTTTAGATTGATATAACACTCTGTGCCATTCATTGCTTTCATCACCCATCCTGTATCTTCTCTTTACAATAACAAGTCTATTCAATGCCAATGAGTGCTGCAAGGGTTAATGCACAAAGTTTTATGGCATTAAGTATTGATGAGAAGGTTATGAGACAAACAAGTCTTCACTAGTAAGTGCTACCATTTCTGACTCCATTTCTTTTCAGAACTTTCTGCCATGTCTTGATAGTTCATGGCTATTCTCTATTAAAGTCATCTAGGATCATAAGCTTATCTCTTTCATCACATTGATGATGAGTATTTCCAAGCCTTCATAACATTTTTCTTTGACCTCATCAGGGTTTATCATGGCAGCACATGCACTGATGCATAGCTTTCCTGTAAGTAGCAATCACATTGTCATAAATCTGTCATTCACTCCTTTTGGGAGGCATATACGCTTGTTGACTAGATTAGTTTTTGCTGTAAAACCTATGCTAGCTTCACTGTACTTTCCATTACTGTAGCCATTCTAAAAAAAATACAATGAAAAAAGGTATATCCAGCTCCAACTTCAGTAAACTGGTATTTATTTGCTAGCCTTGTTTCACTCAGGGCTGCTATTTGGATGTGATTTCTACTTAGCTCGTTCATAACCAAAACTGTTCATCTTTCAGGTCTCCTGAATTTTGTGTTGTCTAAAAGTGTGCACACATTCCATATACAAATGATGAATGAACTCGTTTTCACAAAAGTTTTTTGTACTCTTTTTTTGCTTGTTTTGACTGCAAGAAATCCTACGATTTCTGCCTGCCATGATAAGCAGACCAGGGTTGGGTTAGGTAAAGTAGATAATTCTAAAAATCCTTTTCTAGCCTCTTTCTTAGGCTAGGTTGAGAGCAGTGTGGTCCTTTAAAAAGGCTGCTCAAAGAAGAAATAGGAAGAGGAATTCCATATAAAGTAATTGTAGACAATATGAAATACTTAGGATTCTACCTACCAAGACAAACCCAGAAACTATATTAACAAAATTGCAAAACACTTTTCACACAAATAAAGTTAGACCTAAAGAGTTGGGAAAATATCAATTACCCATGGGGAGGCCAAGCTAATGTAATAAAAATGACAATTTTACCTACATTAATTTACCTATTCACTGCCATATCAATCAAACTACCCACAATTGTTTTTTTTTTTTTTTCCCTGAGACTGGGTTTAAGTGACTTGCCCAAGGTCACACAGCTAGGAAGTGTTAAGTGTCTGAAACTAGATTTGAACTCTGGTCCTTCTGAATTCAAGGCTGGTGCTCTATCCACTGTGCCACCTAGCTGCCCCCCACAATTGTTTTATAGAGCTAGAAAAAATAGTAAGAAAATTAATCTGGAAGAATTTAAGGTTAAGAATATTAAGGGAATCAATGAAAAAATTGTGAAGGATGGTGGCTTAACTGTACCAGATCTCAAATTACATTATGAAGTGGTAACTATATAACAATCTGTTATTGGCTAAGAAATAGAATCAGTGAAGAGATTAGGTACATAAGACACTGTAGCAAATAGTCACAGTATTCTAGTGTTTGAAAAACTCATAGACCCAAGGTTTTGGGACAGGAACTCATTATCTGACAAAAACTGTTGGGAAAATGGGAAAACAATAGGGCAACAACTAGGCATAGAGCAATGTCTTATAGTATATACTAAGATAAGGTAAAAATGGATAAATGATTTAGATATAAAAGGTGATATCATAAATTAAGGGAGCAAAGAATAGTTTACCTATGAGAGCTATGGAGAAAGTAAGAATTTATAAACGAAACAGATAGATAAGAGCATTACAAGATATAAAATGGATAATTTTGATTATGTTAAATTTTAAAAAATTCACACAAACAAAACCAATGCAAGCAAAATTAGAAGAAAAAGTAGAAATTTGGGAAAAAATCTTTACAAATATCTTTGATAAAGGCCTCATTTATTAAATATAGAGAACTCTGAGTCAAATTTGTAAGAATACAAGTCATTCTCCAATTGATAAATGGTTAAAGGATATGAATAGAAAGTTTTCAAAGAAGAAATCAAAATTTTCTTTAGTCTTATGCAAAAATGCTCTAAATAACTATTAGAAAAACATAAATTCAAACACCTCTGACATACTACTTTATACCTATCAGATTAACAATATGACAGAGAAAGAAAATGACAAATATTGGAAAGATGTGGAAAAATTGGCACATTAAAGAACTACTGATGGAACGGTGAACTGATCCAACCAATTTGGAACTATGCTTAAAAGACTATAAAAATGTGCTAACCTCTGATTCAGTAATATCCTTATGAGATTTGTATACCAAAGAGATTTAAAAAGTAAGGAAAAGCTATTTCTACAAAAATACTTATAGCAGTTCTTTTTGTAGTGGCAAAGAATTGAAATTTTGAGAGGATGCCTCTCAACTGGGGAATGGCTGAACAAGCTGTAGCATATGATTATAATGGAATATTATTGTGCTATAAGAAATGATGAGCAGAATATTTTCTGAAAAATCTGTACTTATATGAGTTGATACAATGTGAATTGAACAGAACCAAGTGAACACTGTACATAGTTAACAGCAATATTGATGACCCCACTTAACCATTTTCAGCAATATAATGATTTATGACAATTCCAAAAGATTCATGTCCACTTCCAGAGAAAGAAAATAGATGCAGTCTGAATAATGGAGTCTGAATGCAGATTGAAGCATACTTTAAAATTTTTTTGGGGGGGGCATCTGTTTTTCCTTTAGAATGTGTTTAATATACAAATATGTTTTGCATGATTGTACATGTATAACCTTTGTCAAATTGGTTGCCTTCTTAATGAGTGGGGTGAGAAGAGAGAGAAGAGGAGAATTTGGAACTCAGAATTAAAAAAAAATTAATGTTAAATATTTTATATGTGATTGGGAAAAAACTAACATATTTTAAAATAATAAGAATCATGGGTAGTTTTTTTTAAAGGAGAAATACCTATATGATCAATGCAAAATATAGTGAGAAGAATCAGGAGATCATTGTGCACAATACCAGCAAAGTAGCAATGATCAACTGTGGAAGACATAGATACTCTGATTGATACACTGATCCAAGACAATTACAAAGGACTTGTAAGGAAAAAGTGATATCCACTTCTTGAGAGAGAACTGATAAACTCTAAATGTAAATTAAGATATAACTTTTTCTCATTTTTGGTCATATGGAAAATGCATATTATCACATGACCGATTTTTTTTCCCCCCTGAGGCTGGGGTTAAGTGACTTGCCCAGGGTCACACAGCTAGGAAGTGTTAAGTGTCTGAGACCAGATTTGAACTCCTGTCCTCCTGAATTCAAGGCTGGTGCTCTATCCACTGCGCCACCTAGCTGCCCCTACATAACTGATTGATATCCTATTATTTGTCTTCTCAATGGAATGGGGAGGGATGGGAGGGATGAGAAAATCTGGAACCCAAAATTTAATTGGAGAAAAAATGTTAAAAGTAAATAATAAATATAAAAATAAAAAATAAAAAGAATTACCAGATAAACAAAACAAAACAACAACAAAAAAAAGCAAGAGGTATCTAATAGAGAGGAGTTATAGAGTTCAAAAGAAGGAGATCATTTAACTTGGAGGTGGTGACGGCAAGGAGGATTATATAATTTTATAGGAACATGTGAGCTTAAAGAGAATAGGGAGTGGCTTAAAGAGAATAAGAAAGGCATTGTATAATCTGGAAATAAATCTGTAGGAAAAGCACTCTCCCAAGGAAAGCTGATAAATGGGGATCTAATTTGAAAAGGGGGGTTATATAATTTGGGAGGAGAGGTGCAGTATAACCTGTGGGCAGGAGGAAATCCTTATAACTTGGGAGGTGAAGTCCTTCTAACCTGAAGAAACAGGAATGAAGGTGGAGGTGGAGATGGAGATGGAGAAGAACAATTGAGGTTTTGAACAGTGCTTTTGGGATGGAGACAAGAGTAGCTTGGAGGGAAAGTATGTGTCTCAGGACTGTGATGATGGTTATGGGGCAAGGGCTTGGGGAAGTGGATAAGGGCTCTGGAGAAAAGGAATAGGTTCTGGGATTGGGGGTGTGGAGGGAGATTCTGGGGGAGCAGTTATTACGTGTGGTTGGTTTCTTCACTGTCTTCTTTCCTCGGCCACTTCGATGGCTTGTTTGGATATGGTCATCACTGATGCCTTCTTCATACTGTTCCTCTTGGTCTTTAGATGTGAAATTTTTGGGGGATTTGACTGGATGGAAATGGCCTGCAGACAGTGGCTTCTCTGCTGGGCTCTTAAAATCTTCAGCATTGTGGGCCTCTCCTTCCTTTCCAATGGTATGGGCCTCAGAAATAGAAGATCTACTTAGCATCTCTGCACCGAGAGCTTCAGTGATAGGTTCCTCAAAGAAGATGGATTCCTCAAGATTGAGGACCTCCTCAGGAATGGGGGTCACCATCGATGTGGGGAACTCAGGAGCAGAGGCCCCATAATTGGTAATCTCATAAGTGGAGGCTTTCTGTTTTTTTTCCTCATCAGCCTCCATCTGTTGGTAGAAAAGCAAATATGGTTTATTAGATAGAGTTTGGAGGATCAAAATCAGGATTACCAGGGATATAAAGAGATGAAGAGTAAGATCACAGAATAAAAAGCAGGAGAAGTATAAAAGATCAGGGAGGCAGGCAGTTCTAGTTCTTGAGGGAGCTCACTAGGAAGTCCAGTTGTTCTCTAAGAAAGATAATACAACCTAGTACTCTGGGGAGATAAAGAAGGTAATGATACGTTAGTCCTTTTTGTCATTGGTGGCATATGGGAAGCAACAGACTGTGAACATAAGATAAAGATCTCATACCAGTAGAGTTGTGTTTGGGGGATGGTTGGTTTGGGTTGGAAGATAAAGTAGAGAAGATCAGTGATAAGGTAAAATAAGCACAAATATGAAGAGTTTGTGAAGTCTATGAGTTAGCCTATAAGCATATAAAGAGCAGACAACGAGGCATAAATAGTAGTCAAAAATCAAAGGCTGGCAAGTTGCTAGGAGGGAAAGGGACAGAAGAACAAAGAGAGAATGTGGGAAAAGGAACTATTGTCAATGATGTGGTCATTAAAACAACTTCATGTTCTAATTACATTTGGACTAGAATTAACTTCCAGCATCTTTGGGAAATGAATGTAAACTGTAAACTGTTATTTTTACCTTCTGAATCCAAATCTTCCTGTGCAACAAAAAATTCGGTTCTACACACATATATTGTATCTAGAATATACTGTAATATATTTAACATATATAAAGACTGCTTGCCATCTGGGGGAGGGGGTTGGGGGAGGAAGGGAAAAAATCTGAATAGAAGTAAGTGCAAGGGATAATGTTGTAAAAAATTACCCATGCATATGTACTGTCAAAAAATGTTATAATTATAAAATAAAATAAAAAATTAAAAAAAAAATTAAAAAAAAAAAAAAAAAAAAAACTTCCAGCATCTTAATCTTAGGCCACATCTACCTTGGCTTTATAACCAAGGATAAAGACATTGCCTAGGAGAGATGGCTTAACAGTTATAAAAGGTAAGATTTTTTTGGATTCAGAAATATTTTATTTAGATGTTGAAGGCTCATGTTGTAGGTTTATGTTCAAACAAATATATATAGCTATGAAAATGAAAAGGCCATAAAGAATGTGGGATTGGACATCTACTCTTTGACAGTATTACATTTATGTAATTTTGCTATATCATATACAATAAACATTTAATTAAAAACAACTAATAAAAGAAAATTAAAGTCTGGTCCAATCTAGAAATCATTTGAGTCAAGGTGGGAAGTGGATTGAGAACTGGTCCTGGAATAAGGAAACAGGAAACTTAATCCTGCTTCTGATACCTACTGATTGTGTGATCATTGATAAATTACTTAAACTCTCAGTGTCCCAGTGAAAGATTGTGGCTTGTTCATACAATCTAAAGATAAATTGCTTATTTGCATTAGCAAAGAAAGATCTCATAACAATGAGATCATAGGTTTGGACATACACAAAAGAACAATATAAATGGAAAGAAGCAAAAGAAAAATAAAAGCAGAGAAAAATATAATTTTAAATGTGAATGGTTTAACATTAACATATAACAGTGATTATATTAAAAGAACAAAATCAAAAGCCTAGCATAATAAAAGAGAGGTGTTTCTGGGAGATTTCAGATAGGGAATACTTCTAGGTTTGAAATATATTGACACAACTCATAAATACAAGTTTGAGGAACTTAGGGTTATGCTATAATTATGGCAAATGGGGGAAATTTTGGAGCCAACCAGAGAAAATGAAGCCCTTCTTCTAAATTTTCATATTTAACAAATAAATGTTTATATAAATAATTTCTTCTTATCACAAGAAGCTTATAGCAGGACTTTTTTCTCATCATAAGCCTAATAGTGGAATCTCTGGGGCAGAGTATGGACATTTTTAATCACTTTGTCTGCATGGTTTCCAAAATGGTTGTACTGATTTATAGCTCCACTATGATCAATGCACTGCAGTGCCCGTCTTTCCATAATAGCCTAGTCCCCTGCCTTCTCCAAACCTGCTGATGCTGACTTAGTCTTATTTTAATATCTTTGTCAATTTGCAAGGTATGAGGGGAAACTTCAAGTTTGATTTGAACAATTCTTCCTCACAATTGTTAATAATTTATAATTTTTCTTTTGAAAACTTCATAACCTTTGATCTTTAGTTTTTTATTTTATCTGTCTGTCTGTCTATCTATTCATCTATCTAGTTGTTACATATCTTGGATACCAAAACTCTTATCCTAGATAAATTAATTTTGTTTGTGTAAAAGCTTTCCTTTTCATAAAATTAAAATTATTGATTTTATCTGTTGTAATTGCCTCTCTTTCTTGTTTGGTTAAGAATATATCTCCCATCCATAGCTATGAGAGGCCTATGATCTGCTTCTCTTTTAATTTTTTTATAGTGTGATCTTTAATATTAAGGTCACATATCCATTTAGAATGCACTGTGGAATAGCTTCTGAGATGCTGGGTTTAAGCCTAATTCTGCCAGACTTCTTTAGAGTTTTCCTAGCAGTTTAAAAAAAAAATCAAATAGGGAGGAGTTTTTTTTTTTTTAAACAAAACAGAGTTTTTAAAATATCAAATAGGGAGTTCTTTCCTAAGTAATTAATGTTTTCCAGTTTATTGAACACCAAGCCATTGGGTTTCATTTTAAAAATTATTTTCCCTTGTCTAAACTTTGACTTACTTCTCTATTCTTTAACTATTACCAGAAAGTTTTGATAACTGCTACTTTATAATATAGTTTGAGGTCTAGGAGTACCATTTCTTCTTTGTATATAAATATTTTCATGATTTCTTTTGATATTCTAGATTTTTATGTTTCCAAATTTATGTTATCTTTATCAAATTCTATAAAGTATCTCTTCAATAATTCAATTGGTATAGCATTAGAAATATACATTAATTTTGTTAATATTGTTATGGCACAGCTTAGTCAGAAGCATTGAACATTTCTTCAGCTATTCTTTTTTTATGTTTCCAAATACGTGTAAAGATAATTTTCAACATTCATTTTTGTAAAACTATATGTTCCGAATTTTTCTCCCTTCCCAAGATAGCAAGCAATCTCATATGGGTTAAATATGTATAATCCTTTTAAATATAGCTCTATATTTGTCATATGGTGCAAGAAAAATCAGACCAAAAGGAAAAAAAAAACCCATGAGAAAGAAAACAAACAAAAAAGTGAAAAGACTATTCTTCAATCTATATTCTCTCTCTCTCTCTCTCTCTCTCTCTCTCTCTCTCTCTCTCTCTCTCTCTCTCTCTCTCTCTCTCTCTCTCTCCTAAGACAATTGGGGTTAAGTGATTTGCTCAGGATCACACAACTAGATAGTGTTAAGTGTCTGAGATCACATTTGAACTCAGATCCTCCTGACTTCAGGGCTGGTGCTCTATTCATTGCACCACCTAGCTGCCCCCACATTCAGTCTCTATAGTTTCTCTCTGGATGTGATTGGCAGTTTTTGTCTCAAGTCTATTAGAATTGCCTTGAATCATTGCATTGCTGAGAAGAACCAAGTGCATCACAGTTGATCATCACATAATCTTGTTACTGTGCACAATTTTGTCCTGGCTTTGATCACTTCACTCAGCATCAGTTCATGTAAGTCTTTTCAGGCTTTGCTGAAATCAGCCTGCTCATCATTTCTTATAAAATATTCCATTACCTTCATATACCATAACTTATTCAGTTGTTGCCCAGCTGATGGGCATCCACTTTTTATTTCATTACAAAATTTCATTACAAAAAGAGCTGTTATAAACATTTTTGCACATATGGGTTCTTTTTACTTTTTAATTATCTCTTTGGGATATAGACTCAGTAGTGAAACTACTGGATCAAAGGGAATACAGAGTTTTATAGCCCTTTGGGCATAATTCCAAATTGATCTTCAGAATGGTTGGTTATTTTACAACTCCACCAACAATTTATTAGTGTTTCAATTTTCCTAAACCACCTTCAACATTTATTATTATCTTTTCCTGTTAAATATCCAATCTTAGCCAATCTGAGAGGAGTGAAGTGACACCTCAAAGTTATCTTAATTAATTTCTTAGCCATTATCATTGTTATTTATTTTTTTGTGGAGAATTTTGTAATTGGGTATTTTTGATACATAATTTCATGAGGGGAAGTGTGACAATAAAAAGAAAAATGGCTTTCACTAGAAATTGATCTGGATTCAAGTCCTGCTTCATTGGGTTAGTCATTTAACCTATCAGTGCCTTAGACAACATTGTAAGACTATATTTCAAAGAAGGAATGATATATATTAGTAGAGGAAACTGCTTATCAGGAGTTCCTTATAGATCTAATTAATTTAATTTAATATTGAATATTTTAGACAGAAAGTGTAGCTAACATGAAATTTTTGAAAATAGAATTCTCATCACATGACATGGAACAGAGTTTCAGAAATTCTGACTTTGGGAATGGATGATTCCAAAAACTATTTTACTTGAATGAGTATAAGAAATATAGCAAAGACCATTCTAGAATTAGCTACTCCACTACCTAGTCACCACAGTAAAAGATAACATTTAAAAGCTAAGAATATCAGACATTTACTAACTGCCTACTAGGCAAGCTAGTGGCACAGTTTCTAGGGCTTGAAGTCAAGAAGACTCATGGTCATGATTTAAAATCTGGCTTCAGACACTTACTAGCTGTGTGATCCTGGGCAAATCATTTAACCATGTTGGCCCCTGTTTCTTCATTTGTAAAATGAGTTGGAGAAAGAAATGACAGAGATTCAACAACAACAACAACAAAGTGCCTGCTACATGCCAGGCACTGTGCCAAGCCCTAGAGATAAAAAGAAAGGCAAAAACCAGTTGAATCTTCCAAAGAATTCTCAGTCTAATCCAAACAATTATATGAAAACAAGCTGTTCAGGATAAATTGGAGAATATCAATAAAGGGAAGAAAATAGTAGTAAAGGGGATCAATAAAGGCTTCTCATTAAAAAAAAAAAATTGAATCTTAGCTGGGATTTGAGGAAAGCCAAGGAATCCAGGAGGGAGATGAGGAAGATTATTCCAGGCATGGGGAAGAGCCAAGGTAAATGTCCAGAATGTGGAGATGGAGTTGTGTTGTGGAAGCAACAGTGTTAGTGTTAGGACTCAAAATACATGTCTGAGGTAAGGGCAGGAGAGTAAGATGTAAGAAAAACTAAAAAGATGGGAGGAATCAGGCTATGAAGGGCTTTGAATGCCCAACAAAAGCTTTTATATTTGATTCTGGAAGTGATAAGGAGCCTTGGAATGGGGAATTGATATGGCCATAACTGAACGTTAGGAAGACTAATTTGATAGTTCAATGGAGGATGACAAGGCTGGGAGATCAATCAGCAGACTAATGGAATAATCTAGGTCTGAGGTTATGAGGACTTATACCGGGTGTATTAGTGTCGGAAGAGAGAAAAGGATGTATTCAAGCAGTGTTATGAAAGTAAAATTTATAGGACTTGGCAGCCAATTGGCTATGGGGGGTAAAAATGAGGATTTGAGGGTGACACTTAGGTTGCAAGCCTGGGTGAGGGGATAATGATATCCTTGACAGTAATAGGAAAGTTCAGAAGGGATATCCATTTCAAAGAAGGAGTATTCATTCCAAACAAAATAGTAATACAATTCAAGAGGCAGACCAAATTTGGAGTAAGAGGACTTGGGTTCAAAATCCAATGCTGCCACTTCCTGTGTGACTTCGAAGAATCACTTTACCTTTTTTGGGTTTCAGTTTCCTCATCCATAAAAAGGGGTGCTGGATTTGAAGGGGGAGCATGTCTTAGTTAAAAAATGTCAGCAATCATTTATCAAGAGATGGGAAATTAGAAGCCTCTGGAAAAGGGAAGAAGTTTGAGCCTCATAATGCTGACAGTTAATAACTTACAATAACTTATAGAAAAACATACAGGCTTGAGAGCCAGAAGTGGCTTTATTGCACTGGGGCTAGGACACTGCTCTTGAAATCTGTAGATCTGGAATCTAGCACTTACTAGCTGTGTGACTTGGGGAAGCCACTTTACCATTGTGGGTCTCAGTTTCTTTATCTGTTAAATGAGAATAATTACTTCTTTGTCCTGCTTTCCTTACACTGTGATTGTAAGAACCAAATGAGATACTGAATATAAAATGGTTTGTAATTGTCAAGTGCTATTAAACATGCAAGTTTTTTTTTCTCTAAAGAAGGGTGTCAGCAATAGAATGTCAGAAATGGATGAGGTACATGTATAGGGACAACATTCCAGGTCTGAGCTTCTAGTTAGCAGCCTTTCTAAATTAATTGAGCAATTATAGTTGTTTTCTCTATCTCATCTAGGTATTCAGAATAGTGCAGACTTAGATGATTTTCTGTTGTATTTATGTATTAGAGGATTCTGAATTAGCAGGGTAGCAAAGGAAGAATAGGATATACTTGGAGGATATTGTGGAGTTGAATTTATAGGCCAAAGGAATGATAATTTGGGGAAAAGGGAATGATCCAAGAAAATAGTCATTTAGTCTTCTGGAATTCTGGGCATTTTAAAAATCACATATTTTTTCAACTAACAATCATGTATTTCCTCTTTCACTGACCTCCTCCCATTCCCCCACTGGAAATAAACAACAAAACTTTTGTTAACTAACATACAGGATCATCAAGCAAAACAAGCAAGGGTCTCATTCTGCACCTTGAATTCATCACCTCTCTGTCAGGAAGGATGTGAATAGCATGATTCATTGTTAGTCTTCTGGAAACATAGTTGATTTTTACATTGATCAGAGTTCTTAGTTTTTAAGGGTTTTTTGGTACAATGTTCTTTTATAGTATAAATTTTTCTCCTGGTTCTGCTGACTTCACTCTATATTAATTTAACAAATTCTCAATTTGAGTGGTGGAGGAGTAATTTTCTCTTGCTAGAGAAGGACAAGACTATACCCTATTATTATATTGGAGGCATTAGTAAAGGATCATTATGGCCCAAGGTTGATGTTGCATATTTTTATCTCAGGATAACAAAGAATTGTTGGGCTTCAGAGGAATCATTAGAAAATATTAATCTTTTGCAGTAGGTTAGTGAGGGAGGAATGGTTAATGGATCAATTGTAGTATGAAAAGACAATTAGCCCTCTACAAATTTCAGGAAACATCCAATATCTTTGAAGGGTAATAAAATATGTCAGTTTTGGGTTGTATTCACCTTGTACAGATTTTTTTTTGAACACTGCTGAAAGATGATATATGGAAAGATCTATTAATTCAATTCAAGGTAATGCACATATTTAACACTTTGTATGTAGGTAAATACAAAGTTTAAGTTAAACATAGTTCCTGCCCTCCTGAAGTTTATAACCTAGTAATGTAGATAAGACATTTATACAAATAACCATAATATAAAATGATGAGGGTGATAGCCCCTTTAAGATTCCTTGTCTGATCTACAACTTCCTTTGGGACTGATCTTTGATTACAAGATTTGGTCAAAACCACCCTTTTGTAAGGGGAGAAATCCTATCTGAGCGAGTTTGGGCTTGTACCCAGCCCACCAGTTCTGAGCTGGCTTGGATTTTCTCAACCCCTAACTATCTGCTCAGGTTTCCCCAAAAACAGTTTCTTCCTTATCTGAAAAGCCCGCCAAGAATTTGCCCACTGCCCTAGGCTTCTTGGAGCAAATAAAAGAGTCAAGGTGAAATCATCCCTTGGCTGAGAGTTGAAAGATGCCAGCAACCATGCTTTGCATCACTCTCTGTCCCACCACTTGTGGTGTATTTCTTCCTCTATCTAATGCCTTTTACTAACTAGACTTTAACCTTGCTTCCAAACCCTGCAATAAACCTCTTTTTATCAATCTAGGTTTTTGGGCCTGTAAATTCATTTACAGGGGACTCTCGCAGCCACTAGACTTTATTTAACTTTGTATCCTTGCACTGAATCCAAAGGGGTTGGAGGGGAGCTCTATTTGACTCCCTGTACCCCAATCCTGCCAGCAGACCTCAATTAATCCTAATTTCAATGAGGTATAAACCTCATCATTAGGTATTTACCTCATCAAAACGAATGGATAAATATATCAGGAAGGTGCAATGTGAGTTCCAAGTGGGAAGGTAACTGTTACCTAGGGAGGGTGAGGAGAGAGAAATGAAGCAGAAAAGACTTCCTAAAGGAAGTATCATTTATGTTTGACTTTAAAGGATAGGTAAGAATGGGGGGAAAGGGTTAAGGAAGAGAGGAGAGAGAATTCTAGGTATAGGGAAGAGTGTAGTCAAAAACAGAGTTAAGAAAATATAGGAAATCTAAGAGATAATAAATAGTTCATTATGTTACTTGGAAAGATGTAATTCTCTTCAATTTTTCCATGAAAACTTTGAGTGTGTATACTTGTGAGTGTTTTTTGTCACCAAAAAATTCTCATATAAAGAAATTTTATGGTAAATTATGTGTTTTTTTGAGGGAGAATTAGGAATTTTCCAAAATAACTAAGTTGAATTTTAGCCTTTTGTATTTGATATACATTTCTATTTTTAAGGAGAAATCTGTGCATGTGCATATGTGATTTACTGGATCCAATAAACAGATATACTATTGTCATGATTGAAAGGTCTTTAGGTTTCCAAAATTAAGAATATTCTGGGGAGCAGCACTCATTCTTTTGTCTGCTGGTCTGCAAGATAAATGAACAGAAATGAATGGACAAGGATGAAGGAATTTCAGAGGGGCAGAAAAAGAGATGACTGTTGAAAATGGGGATATGATAAAGGGAGAATGGAGATCTAATTGGATAGAATGGCAGGAGAATGAGAAGGTAACACATAAGGAAGAGAATAAAGAATATGAAGAATGGATGTGATTCGAGATAGTTAAGGTGTTATATGATGGGGGAAGAGGAGAGAGGGTCCTTGATGTAGGTGGATAGAGTAAATTGTGGGGCAAAGATAGAATATGATGGAAAGAGCAGGAAGGACATAATTTGGAGAAAATGAGAATGAAAGGCATTTTGGAAAACTGGGCATATAATTTAGGACATGAGGGAAGGATAAGGGATATAAAACGGGGAAAAGAAGAGTGAGAGAATACAGAGATGAAGGGACATACAGGAAGCTTTGTACCTCTAGTTTACTTGGAACAGCTGATCCTTAGATGCACTCCTGGAACTCTGAGAACAGAAAACTTGAGGGATGATCAGAAAGGGCAAGCTGGAGGCTGCGTAATGAAAAGTGAGAGCCCTTAACAAAAAGTCTAACATTTGGGGTGAGTAAATTAGGGAAATCTCCAGAATTAAGGGAAGCTGATCCTGGGGGTAGATCTAGGATCCAGGGAAAGGTTTTTTTGGGAGAGGGTGAGGTCTAAAAAAGAGGAGAAAGGCCCAAAATGGAGGGCCAGGATTAAGGATAAAAGTCCTCTGGAGGAGGAGTATGTAGAGAATTGGGGTAGGGAGCCGACCAAGGGAAGACAGGTCTGTGGAAGTAATTTGGGGGAGGGGAGGGACTAAAGATTTCCTTTAAGATATGAGGGGGAGGGATTTATAAAGAAAATTCCAGACCAGTAATGGAAAGATCCATTACCCTGGCAACTAGAATCCCTACTCCATAGCAACAACAATTTCAATTGTTAGGGAACTGGTTCCTGAGAGGGTGACAGAATGGAGATGCTGGGAATATCTGGGAAGGGATGCTATGAGTAAGGGCAATGATATAAAGCTGGCAGTGGAGGCCCGAGATAGGGAAGGGGGTGGAGATGAGGTGTTTGGAATGGGAACTTTGAGAGGGGTTGGCAAAAGGGATATAAGAGGATTGTCAGTGGGGACGTTGTGGAAGCTAGTTGAGGAGGGATGTGAGATGAGGCCTTAATGGAGAAGGTTAGTAGAGGATGTGGAGAGGGGTTAGCAGAAGAAATGATGGAAGAGGGGATGTAGTACTAGGGGCTGTGGGAGGCCAAGGTCTGAAGTTAGCTTTTTCTTGAGGCGGGAATATTTCTCTGCTGAGGGTTGTCACTACGAGGAAGAGGAGCAGTCTCACTGGTAGTCGTGATGGGGTCAGATTCTGTGGAACGTCCGGGAAGCGTTCTTCCAGTGGGGGGGGCAAAAAGGGGCGGGTAAGAAGATGAGGTTCTGTCTCTGGAGCGGGAGGGCAGTCTCTGTATGGGGCCAATGGGGCTGGTCAAACTGACCCTGAGTATGACCAATGGGATCGGGTAAGGGGGTGGGCTTTATCTTACAAGGCCTATAGAGCCAGTGGAAGGCGGGGCGTCAGAATGACGTTGGAATGGAGGGCCTCTGCTTGGCCTGGTCTTGCAGCTCAGAGCCGCCCCCGCCCCCGCCCCCGCCCCCGCGCCTGGCCCAGCCCTGGGACCCCAGGCCCGGGTCGCCGCAGCCAAATGCTAGGGGCCCGCCCCCTCCTTTCCATCCTCTCACCCATCCTCCACTTTCTCTTCTAGGAACCCCAGCATCAGAATTTGGACTCCAGCTCACATCCACTCATTTAGGACCCTCAAACATCGCTCCCCCCCCATTCCGGGACTATCTCCTTCTCCTCCTATTCCTGGAGCCCCCTTTCCTCCGCCCCTTCCCCTTCGCCTCATCTCTTCTCACATCCTGGAAACACGCCTAAATCCTTGCTTCATCTCGTCTTTCTCGTTATGGAGCAGAACGGCGGCCTTTTCCCACTTCAGCACCAAGAACAGCCCCTCTTCCTGCCTTTTTCTCACCCGCTCTCCCAGTCGCAACCCCTCTACTTATCTCTCTCTCAGCAGGACTCCCTTCCTCTTTCCCAGCCTCTCTCTCAGCCCCAGCCCCTTTCCCAGCCCCAACCCCTTTCCTTGCCTATTCCCCAACCTCTGTCGCTACCTTTGAATCAGCCCCTGTTCCTCTCGCAGCCTCTTTCACAGCCGTTACCCCTTTCTCAGTCTTTGTCTGTTTCCAAGCCCTTATCCCTCTCCAGACCTTTATCTCTTTCCCAATTTCTGTCCCTTCCCCTTTCCCAGGCTCTGCCTCTCTCTCAGTCCCTGTCCTTGTCTCTCTCCCAGCCTTGGCTCTGGTCTGGGCTCCAACTGCCACCTTCACTATTCTTGCTGTTGCTGCTGCTCTTTGTGCTGTGCCCAGGGGCTGGTGAGTGCAGAAGCAGAGAGGCTTTGGAGGCTAGAAGGGGGTTATCCTGGAAGAAGGAAAAGAAGGAGAAAGGGGAGGAAAGGAAGAGGGAGAGAGGAAGGGGAGGGATAAAGGAGGGAAGAAGCTGGGCATGAATTGGGGAAATCAGATTGGGGAAGAGGTATTGAAGAAACAGGAAAGTCCGGAGAAGAGGGACTATAAAAGCGGGGACTTATAAGATCAGGGACGGGGAAGATGAGCTAGAGGCTCTGTAAACTGTTTTTCCCGCAACCCTCATTCCTGTTGCTTGCTTTCTCAAATAGTGTTTATTATTACTGGGGAATAGGGCTAAAAAGGGGAAATGAGAATAATAGTTGCCCGGTTTTACTATTAATTTTGCCATTAAAGTCTGAAGAGGGAAGCCATAGCCTTTGTCCTTGGGAAGCCTCCAGTTTGATGCTTAAGACAAGAAACACATAGGTTTAGAGTAGTTTCCTAGAAGCATTTTTAAATATAAAGTGACAAAGGTAAAATCCTATTATAATTGACTTTAAGGGAATGTTCAAGTTCTTTACCATATTGTGTCTTTTCTTTATAAAGGAATATTGATCAAAGAAGTTGAATGTCTCAGATAACTGCAAAATTTTAATATTTCTATCAGCTGATTGCGTTTCTAATTAACTTTAGATACAGAAAATTTTAAAGTTGGAAAGAACCTTTTGGATAATCTAGTTTAACATCCTTAATTTACAGATTAGCCGGCTGAAGTCCTAAGGAGATTAAATGATTTGACTGAACACATAGTGAATTAATGGAAAGCCTGGAACAAGAACACACGTCTTCTAATTCCTAGTTCAGTGGTCTCTTATAACTACATCATGTTGTTTCCAACAATAGTTCTCTGTCTGGGACAAAGATAAAGGCAAAGGCAGTGAAAAGGCTAACTTCTAACCACTAGACCACCAGGGATCATATGTATACCATGTCTGTGGGTGAGACTGAGGTTTTCCATGGAAAAGCATCTCTCTTGTGCTTTCTGCTTGTGTTCTGAGTCCAATCAGGTTGTAGTATGAATTGTATATGGAAGGTAAGTAGACAGGGTAAGGCAGGATAGGGTAGCTACAAGTCCCAGATAGGAGATAAGAGATCTTGTACTATACTTATTAGTGCAAGAGAACTACTTGTATTGTAGTGATAGCTATCATAACCCTTCTTTGTTGGTGGGATGTCCTTAAAGAGCAGAGAGAATTATTCAGGAAATTGAGATAATAAGTCCCTTCAGGGAAGCCAGAGGAAATGCTGAAAACACAAAATTCTGTCCTTGTGGCTCAGCTTAAAGGTAGTAGCATAGAGGAAAGAGCAATGGACCCAGTGTAAGAACACTTACAACATGTTTGTTCTAACTTATTACTGTGGAAAAGAATGATGATGATAATACACTACTTTGAGGGGAAAATATGCTTTAAACTTTAAAGTGTATATAAATGAGAACTATTCTTTTTGTTCTTAAAATTATAAAAGAACATTTTCTTCATTTATTCTCATTTATGTTTTTACTATTTTTACTATAAGTAGTGAAAAAGTCCACATCATTGAACTGAAACAGTGGGAACCTTCCGGGGGTGCCTGGGGGTTTTTCTGCTGCTGCTGCATTTACTCTCAACTTGGATTTACACATTAAAGTATAGGAAAGAGGGATGTAGTTGGGGGAGGGGGAAGAATTGTACACACTAGTCATAGGATCAGAAGATTTAGAACTTGAACAGATGTTAGGGTCCCATCCCTTCATTTTTACAAAGATAGGGACTGAGATTTAGAGAGGATAAGTGATGTATTTAAGATCAAACAGTAAATAGAATTCAAACCTGGATTCTCTACACCCCTTCAAAATTTCTGTTGATGTTAAGGTGCTCTAATTGGCAACAAATGCTCTATGGCAATATGCTACCCTTTCTCTCTCTCATTTTCCTTTTCTTAAAAACTCAAAAAATTAATTTTATTTCTAAGACAAATTTATTGAACCACTGTTTGAAGTATGATTAGAAGCACAGAGTATTGTTTGAGGATAGGGAAGAATGTGTTAAACTAGAGACTTGCTCACTTAACAAGAGAATGTTAAACTGGAATAATAAGGAAGAGAGAAAAATATTGGACAAGGCTGTTGAATCAGAAACTCTGAAGAACAGAAAGGTAGCAATTGTGGAGGAAATGCACAGTAGTTTACAAGATAAGCAAAAATAGTGTTCATAATCCTACTTGTGAAATGAGATGTCTGTTGAAAATAGTATGAATTAGAAACAAAGGGAAAGCATAGTGGTAGATCATTTGGCTGAGGATAGAAGAGAACAGCAAGTAGTAGTGTTGAACTATGTAATAGACTTCCAGATCAGATGAAGAATATGGATAATACCTTTACAAAACAGGTCACAAAACTGGTACAGAGACAAGATACAGAAATTGTGGGGAATTTAAAATTTCCCAGTCTTTTCTGGGAATTTTATTCTACTAGAAGTAGAGCATTTGATAAATTCTTGAGTGACTTCTAACAATTTGATTTTTAGAAACTAGAAGTTACAAAGGGTAATTTCTTCTTTAGACCTTAGCCTAATATGGTGAAATTTGATGACCTGAATCAGAAGTATACTAATTTTGTATGTGTGTGGCACTTAACATTTTTTTGAGCCTTAGTTTCCTCTTCTAAAACAAGAAGCTTGGATTAGATGATCCAAGGTCCTCTCAGTGTTGTATCCTAGGGTACTATAATTTTTTTCTTGTCTTACATATTATGTTGTTCTTCCTTCTACTCTTCCTCTTTTCTCTTCCTTTTCCTCCTTCCACTGTGGGTTCATGAAAGTCATGCCACATTAATCCACTTTTTTTCTGAGACATTTGGGGTTAAGAGACTTGCCCAGGGTCACAAAGCTAGGAAGTATTAAGTGTTTGAAGTAGGATTTGAACTCAGGTCCTCCTGACTTCAAGGCTGGTGCTCTATGTACTGTGCTATCTAGCTGCCCTACTTTTTTTTTTTTTTAAAATAGAGTTATTGCACTAATATTTGAAGGAAATATTTTAGAACTAGCACAATTGTGTTTCAGTAAAACTTTTAGCAAAGTTTTACATGATATTCTTGAAAATAAGGTGAGAAATGTGGGTTGGATAATAATATGATTAGATGGATTCATCATTGATTGAATAACCATATCCAAGGAATGGTGACTAATAGACTGATGTCAATATTGAAGGAGATCTTTTTTTGTGTGACTCAGAGTTGTATCCTTGACCCTATCCTCTTCAACATGCTTTTCAAAGACTTGGAATGAAGACATGTTGAAAACATGCCTAAACAATTTGTCAATGGCATAAATCTGGGAGGGATAGCTATTACACTGTAGATAACAGAATTGGAATCCAAAAATATCTTGATAGATTGGAATAATTGATAAAAATCTAGCAAGATATTATTTAATAGATGTACAAAATTCATCAAGAGAGTTTTTTTTTACTTCATGAATTTACAGTGTCTTGAGTTTGTTAGACTTTTGATTAGATTTCCTATGATGACGATAAATCTATTTCTTGGTACTTCTAGAAGAGTTAGGTCTCAGTGATTATAGATAAATTGATTGGATTGAACTTTTGTGAGACAGATTATGGGAAAAGATGCTTCTTTTTACTGACCTATAAAATTCTTTTAAAATGTTTTTTTTTTCTTTTAAAAATTACTTATGCTCTTTTAAAAATATTGCAATAAGTTCTCTACGATACTCCTTTTATCTTCTTGTATAAACCTTGCTGGTTATACAGTACATTGAGCAATGCTAGTTAATATTTAACCATGCTTGACAACAAATGCCTTATTCTACACCAACAGTATACCATCTCTTTGATGAGAATTGGGAGATGGGCTACTGTACCCATCAGTATTCTGAAGTATAAAAAGGGAATCTTTGAAGACTCTAGCCTCTTTTCTCCCTTTGGTCTTTTTCCCTTTTTTTCTTTTTGGAAGACCAGAGCACAGCAAAGCTAAGAAAGAACTTGTGTTCTAGGGGTAGACAACTTTCTTTCAATAGTCAGTAATGTCTGCCTTGGGCAGAGGCACATGGCAATTGCATGTACTCTCATGTCCACAAAGCCCAAGAGTTGGATCCCATGTTCTTGACTTCAGTCTTAGAGAGTCATTTGCTTAACCTCTTAACCTGAGAGAGCCCTGTAAATAAGGGTCAGTGTTTCTGAAACCTAGCCTACTGGCTTAGAGCAGGGGAGAGAGTTCCTAGGTAATGTGACTTGGGCTATTTGAGAAGTTTTCTGCTAGCTACTCAAAGTTCAAGTATTTGGGGACCTAATTTTATATTGAGAATGAACTTTTTGACCGTGCTAATTTCTTGGAAAAAGAAGAACCTACATATGACCCTCAGTCTTGGAGTAGCAGGAGAATTATCTATGCCATGATAAACAAAAGACCTGACCTGGTGTTATTTAAACAATGGAAGTCTGATGAATAACTTGTAACATCTCTCTAGCAATCCCTAAATTTGTTTCCTGATAGGGGAGTATAAATATCTTTGGGTAGTACCATAAATCTGAGTATTTCTGTTGTTCCTGGGAGCCATTATAGGTGTCTCATATGAATCAAGAACTTACTGGAATGTTGGGGGATTGCTTATTTGCCAGTTGCAAATATGCTTCCTTTCTGAAGGACGTGCAGATCATAATGAGTTGCTAGTTGGAAGATTTTAGGATCATGAAGGAGGGTGAAAATCACTGTGAGGGAGAATAGCATTGATTGTTCATGGGTTATGTCAATTTTTTATATGTTTTTATCCACATTTGTGAAGATTCTAGTCTTAGATCTAGTCTTAAAGTACTTTTGGGTTATTTTTAAAAAAATGTTAATATTATTTCCAATTACATGCAAGGACAATTTTTAATTTTATTTTGGAGGGTTGAGGCAATTGGGATTAAGTGACTTGCTTAGAGTCACACAGTTAGTGTTAAGTGTCTGAGGCTAGATTTGAACTCAGGTACTCTGATTCCAGGGCTGGTGCTCTGTCCACTGCACCACCTAGCTACCCTAAGGACAATTTTCAAAAGATTTTGAGTTCCCAATTTTTTTTCTTCTTTCTTTCCCTCCTCTCCAAGAAGGCAAGCAATATGATATAGGTTATACATGTGCAACCATGTTAAACACATTTCTACATTAGTCATTGTGAAAGGAGAAGCAAAATAAAAGGAAAAAAGTGCCAAGAGTATGCTCCAATTTGCATTCAGACTCCATAGCTCTTTTTCTGGATATGGATAGCATTTTTTTTTTTTTTTGTTCCTAAACTTTTGGAATTCTTGGATTATTGTATTGCTGAGAAGAGCTAGTCTATCATAATTGCTCATCATACAATGTTGCTGTTATTATACACAGTGTTCTCCTGGTTTTTCTCACTTCATCCAGTCTCAGTTCATGTAAATCTTTCAGCTTTTTTCTGAAATATATCTCATCATTTTTTGTAGCACAATATTATTCCATCACATTCATATACCCAACTTGCTTAGCCATTCCCCAGTTGATAAGCATTCATTCAATTTCCAACATTTTGTCTCCACAAAGAGAACTGCTACAATTAAAAAAATATATATATATATGTATGTATAAGTCCTTCTCCCTCCCCTTTTTATTATCTTTTTGGGACACAGACCTAGTAATGGTATTGCTGGATCAAAGGGTTATATTATGACATTTACTACAAGTAATCTTAAGTGAGGAAGATAAAATAAATCAATGTTTTTTGATATTGGGAATTTGAATTGGATCTTATCTATGTAAACCAGATTTTGGGGTAATTAGGTCATGGGTTACATGGAGAATAAGATACTTGATTTGATAAGTTAGGCAAACAGATTTTAAAAAATCAACTGCCCAGATAGAAGATATAAAATATAAGAAGATGATGTATATAATAGCCAATAGTAAAAAAAAAATGAGTTTAGTTAAAAACTCAATAGGAATTAATGTTATGCTATGAAGAGTAATAACTTTGGAAGTAAAGGACCTACTGTCTTGATTCTAGTTCTGTTAGTTTTTACACACACATGTGACCTTAGGTAAATCACTTAATTTTTCTGGACTTCAGTTTCCTTATATGTAAAACAAAAGGATGGGACTGAATATCTTCTTAGCATCTATGAGCTCTTGAGTAAGATGTAGCCATATAGAAAGCAAATAGACAACTTCTATATGAAATTGGAGTACAACATGGAAACTTTCAAAGTAAGGCATGTAAATAGCACAATTATCAAATTAAAGGAGCAACTTCAGGAAAATATTTGAACTGGTCACTAGGAAACAATCCTTCTGTTCACAGACATGAGATCACCTCCAAGTATTTATCACCTCCAAGTATTTATCCTTTCTTGGTACCTGATTACAGAAATGTATTGTTCTTGGATTTTTATACATCAGAAATCTGAGATCTAGAGTAGTTAAGACACGGACCCAATGTTAAATGGATAGTAAGTAGCACAACTATGATTTTAACTTCATTTTCTACTCTTTTGGCCCTCTCCATTATACCCCCAGGAACCTTGTTATCCTATAAGATTCTATCAGTGTTAGTATTCATCTTATCAGTGTCTTTGGTTCTTAGGATCTCTCTGATTTGAGGGCAGAGCAGGGAAGACCTTCTAAAAATAGAGCTTTTTTTTTTTTTTTTTTTTTTTTTTTTTTTTTTTTTTTTTAAAGGAGGGCACTGCAGGCCTTCTAACTTTTTTTCTTATTCTCATTTCTCTAGCTGCATTCCTTTGTATTTCTTCATCATACCTCCATAACAGGCATCTTCCTTTTTCCCTCTAAAATTTTCAATTTCCTCTTGTATGTTGTCTTCCCCCATTAGACTGATTGAACCCATATTCTTTGACTACAAAGCAAGTAATTTTTCCTACTTGTTTTTTAGAAATTTAAAGTATATGGTATGTGGTATACCACATTGTCTCTCAAGTGAGAGAAAGGAAATGGATTTATTGGCATATGATTCTAATTGAAAATGATGATGTAGGTGAGTAACCAAGGATAGTGAGGAAAATTAAAACCATGCCACTTGAGGATTGTTTGAAAGAACTGGAGATGTTTAAAATGGAGAAGAAAAGACTAGGGAGACCATGATAGGTACTGTATGTATTTGATGGACTATCAAATGGAAGAGAGATTATCTTTGTCCTATTTGGATCTAGGGAATAGACTGAGGAGTAGTATGTGGAAGTTTCAGGGAGACAGAATTTTACTTAACACAAAGAAAAACTTTTTAATGATTATTTTTATCCCAAATTAGAATGGGCTAACCTGCCAGGCATGAATTTTCCCTGTTACTGGAGTTCTCCAAAGGCTGGATAACTCCTTATTGGCAATGTTATGGAAGGGATTACTTTTCAGGCATAAGTTAGATTAAATGGCCTCTGAAATCCCTTCCAATGCTGAGATTTTATCATTTTTGTGACATCTCAGATGCTGACTTATCCTATATACAGTATGACATGAAAGTCAAAACAATTGATGAACTTTAAGGCTATATTGATAAAAGTATGGTATTCAGAACAAGATAGATAATGGTTCTGCTGTTCTCTGCCTTGGTTATATCAAATCTGGAATAGCATGTCTAGTTCTAGCAATCATGTTTTAAGAATATAACATGCTTTTTAGGTCAGCTCCATCTTGTCCCCAGATTGAAAGGCATGAATCCAGAGGAATAATAACATATGGAGTGATACTTAGAAGAGAGTCACCAGAATAATCAGGGAACTCAAGACTATGTCTGACTAGAAATAGTTACAAGAATTAGTAATGATTATCCTGGAGAATTTGTGTTTTGGGGAGAATGTAGTGCCTTTAACCTGGATATTATGGTCTTATGCATTCACTTAGATGCTTCTATGTGCATATGTGACATGTGATTATAAATTAAGAAAAGGAATTTCAACTTAGTGATACTGGTATTGTGATGAAAAATTTTATAGCATATGAATACAAGTATGTTGATTTTAGTTGTCTAAGTACAGTAATGCAATATATCATGCAAAACAGTGGTCATTTGTGTGAAGATATGCTCTATAATGATCTCAGTGTTGTAAAGAAATTTCCTCTTGGATAACTCAGGCTACAAGAAGTAGCTGGTTGATGAAATCACACATTCTTGAGATTTGACCCAACATATAAATATATTTCTTAGTATGACCTGTATGTTGGCAATTGATTTTATATTAGGTAATGAAGTCATCTGCAAGAGTTTACAGATCTTCATGACATTCAAAATCTTTTCATTATCTTTTTCTTCTGATTATAGTATTTAACTGCTATTCTTTTGTATATATTTTTGGTGGGCTTTTGTGTACAAGTAATTGACATGACTTTAAAGTAATGAGACAAATTCCATTAGCCAAATGAAGAAATTAGACATTTTTACTCTAAGGTCACCTTTCCACATTTATGATCCTGGCCTTTGGTTTGTAATGAGTGGGATTCGACCTGGTTCACCCACGCCATTATGTGAGTATATTCATGACCATGGCTTGGGGAGTGTAAAAAATTCTTCAGCCTGTATATAATGACATTTTTTATTGTGAATTTGGAAATATTTTCATTACTGTGGACTGGATGTTACAATAGTTATTTATAACATAAATATTATTGGTACCTTTTGTTTTTATTTCACATCATTTTTGTAGGCGTTTCTTTCCCTTTGTGTCTCAACATTGAACTCTTTCATACCAAATTTTAAAAAAATAAGCAAAAAAACCCCCAAAAAACAAAAAACAAAAAACCAAATGATATAGTGATCATGTCTGACAGTGTAAGCAACATTTTGCCCTTGTAGTCACTGTTTCTCTGTTGAGAGAAGGGAGGGACATGCTGTTATTTATACCTTTTAGAGATCCTTTCGTTTACATTGTGACATTGAGTGCATTGTTCTCCTTTGTCTCTTTATTTTATGCTATTTATCAGTTTACACAAACCTCCCTTCTTTCCTTTAAATTCATTTTATTTGTTATTTCTTACTACTACACAATGATATTCCATCATGATATTCATATATCACAAACCATTCCCCAGGAGAAGGCCACTCACATTATTTTCAGTTAATTTGTTACCATAGAAGTACTACTATAGATATTTTGGTATGTATGGGACCATCTGTTCTGTTTTTGTTTGCTCTGGAGTACTATCCAGTAGAATCCATCCATGTCTTTCGAGTATGCTTATATGCATATAACAAGGTCAAACTTATAACTAAACTGCATTTAATAAATTGATGATGAAAATAATAGGTTGTTATACATGTTTTATTGTTTAACAAAGCACTCTAACTCATCTCATTTGAGCCTTATAGAACTCTGCAAATTTGTCATTCCCATTTTAGATACAAGAAAATTGAGGTTCAGAGAATTTGCATGGCTTAACAATGTTGACACAACTAATAAATATCAGAGGGGAACTTTGAATTCACCTTCTTGGCTTCAATTGTAACATTCTATCTTCTGTACTCCACCATTTCTATCATCTTATTACCGTATAATACATTATTCATGGAATTAGTTATCATGGTGGGGTTTATAAGGAAATTTATTGCTATTTGTTTAGGTAATGTGACTTACCCTGGACATTGTTGGTTCTGTATAGAGAATTCAGCTGCCATCCTTATCTTGGTGTTACAATGGGATTTATTCAGGATAAAGCAGTCTTTATATGAATGCCCTCATTATCATCTTGGTATTATAATAACATCTGGCTATAACACAGACTGTGTGTGTGTGTGTGTGTGTGTGTGTGTGTGTGTGTGAAGGCTTTTCTTTCCATGACCTCGGTGTTGTAGGATTTGCCTCTGATAAAGGAGGATATGTATATAAAATTTCTATAGAAAACATAGTACACTGGAAAGAACATTCAACTAGAGTCAGAAGATCTACTAGTTTATTTGTTGTTTGCTCATTGACAAGACCCTCAATTTCTCTGTAAATTTAGAATGCTAATACCTGTACTATCATAGAGTTGTCATCTGACTCAGATAATGTGATTTATATTATTATAGTTTTTCTGGTATTGTGATGGCATTTCTCACGTAGGCCATATGAATGGAAGGATTCTGTTAAATTATTTGGTGGGTAGAGTCTAGTAGTACACTTGACTCAATAATTCTAAACATCATTCTACTCTTAATGCAAATCATTTTTTGGTGCCTCATGTTGAGCTTGCAAATATCATTTCAGGGAAAATTATGAGAAAGCAGGGATTCTGGAGAGGACATTGGCAAGTTGCAGAAGTTAGTGCTACTGAGAATTTAGTGGCACAGCATGAAAATGAAGTGTTAAGACTTGGGTGGCAATGAAGAAAAGTAGGCAGTGATAATTCCCTATTTTTCTTTTTCCAGACTATGTGATACATGGGGGAGAAACAGGGTTGTATTGAGCCAGTTGGACCCTGTTAGAGATCAAATTTTCAGTGTGACCATTTATACCATATATAAAAAATATGGTATATATAAAATGTGACCATATATAAAAATTAGCAAATGCTACAAATCAGAGCTTGAATTGTAATTTTGTTGATTGTATAGACTTAAGAAAATGATGGAGAAAATATCAACAATATCAACCTTTAATATAAAAATATCAATAATCAATAATGAAGATTAAGCTAAAACATGGATTGGTATTAGTATACATTTTTCACCATTCTCCTGACACCATATAGGTTTCAATAATGGACTCACTTTACTGATCCTTTCTTTCTTGTATAAAACTGGGTGCAGCATGTGATCATGCTCTTAGTATTAATACAGTTTACACATTACTATTGCTGATCTCTACAGCAGCAGTAGTAGAAACCATAGAAACTTGTACTACCCAGGAGGAACTTTGTGGCAGAGCTCTTAAACTGTAAGGGAGCCTGATCCACTTATTGCCGAGAGTTTCAGGGCCAGATTGCCCCAAACTTCTTAGAGAAAAAGGAACTCAGCAAAATTCTGCCTCTCCTAACTCAATTCCACCCCCATCGCTGAAGCTGAGAAGAACTGTTAGAAGTGGGTAGTAAGAGGAGAACTTTAGCCCTTTCCGAAGAGTAAGTACTTGGTCTTACACTTCACTTCTGACCCATATTCACTCTTCTCCCTCAGAGCTGATTGTTTATCCAAACAGAAGCAGCCCCATAGGGTTCACTGCAGATAAATAGGCAGGGAAAGAGACGTCAGGGAAGAGGGAAAGGAATAGAGAATCTCATGAAGCAGTTGAACTTCCAATATTTCCAACTGTTCTGGGAGTTGTCTTAAGAGTAGAATGAAAGAAGAAACATATACAAAGAAGTGGAGGAAAGTAAGGAAGAGGACAATAATGTGTATTAGTTTCTTCCTCAGCCAGAGATAGACTGACTACTTATGTTTATTGACTGTTCAATTTCCCCACTTTCCTAGGGTAACTTTAACTAAGGGAGTTTCTCCCAAAGTATCTTTTTAACACACTTATTTATCTAATTAGTTTCAGTAAATACTTTTTTTTTTCTTTCAGAGATAATGAATGAATGAAAAAATACTTATTAAATGCTTACTATGTGCCAAACATTTTGTGTTAATTGCTAGGGACACAAAAAGAAAATCGAGATAGTTCTTGCTTCCAATCAACAAACACTTTAATTGGGAGAGACAACACATAAAAAAGTGTTTTCAGTTGCAGGGTGGATGGAAAGTCTTAAGGGTGAAGAAGTAGGTCAGATGGCAAAGTCTAGGGATCCCTCAGTTACCCCGTAGGTTGATGGTGGTTCTTGTTCAAAATTTAGAGGCAGGACATAAGATTAACCTGGAGGTAGGAGGCAGTTTCATAGTAGATAACACCTGATGTGCTTTTGTCTCTTGGAAAGGGATAGAGTTAATGACCCCATTTCATTGAAGTATTGTGAACAGTTAAGGAGCAGGGTGGTTTCTGGGGACTGGAGAGGGGTAAGAGGAGATAATAAGCTTTAACTTCAGTAACACAGACTGTAAACATGGGTTTTTATGTGCTTATTGAGTGTTCAAAGGTATGCACAAGGTTTCACTATAAAATAAGGAGACTGATTTTACCTCCAAACAAAAATGAATCTCATTACTTTATTGTCTTACTCTGTAGCTTTGTTATTAGGAATTTGACTTTATAATATGATAATACTAGCCACATATTTGAGCACTTATATGGATCTTAGGTTTTATTTTTGATAGAGAATCACTCAGGCATCTTTTGCCTAGGGACATTTCTCATAGGATCACTTCTGAGTCTGGCATGAACCAAGTCACCACTTTGTCCTTTCATCTGCAGGCCCTTGAGGAATGGAATACCTCTTCCCTTTCTTTACTACTGCTGTCCATTATTTCACACTTTCAGTCTTTTGGATCTGAGAAACAAGATACAGTCTCCCAATTTCTCCCCTATCTTCCTGCCTTGAGCAAACTTTAAGATTTTGCTATATGTAACATATATAACAGATATAGTCTGAATGCTGCATTGATGCATGAATGAATATTAAAAGATCCAAAGGAAGGCCTCCTGTTCATGGGGTAGATGGTCATCTGTGGAGCATTTATGAAAGGATATGGACATGGATAAACATGTTCCAGGAGAGGGAGTTCACAGATATCAAAAAGACTCACTGTGTTCAAGGGATGAGTGAAAAAAAAAAAAAGGGGGGGTGATTAAAAAAAAAGCCCAAGAAAAGTTACAAAGTGATAGGAATTCTAAACAATTTTGTGATACAAGCTATCCTTTCTTCCAACACAACTTCAAGAGTTTGGAAACCCAATTGCTTTGTGGGATTACCTATTCCTTTTCCCTTCCCTACTTGCCTCCCTCCTTTGTCTGGTAATGTGCTCTATGACATTGAACTCCATAGCACTGTCTCTACTTAGATAAATAATCATGTGTGAGATATAATAATAGCAACTAATATCTATAGAATACGTACAATTGGATTGGTACTATGCTAAGCTCTTTACAAGTATCTTAATTTGATCCTCACAACAACCTTGGAAGGTAGGTGCTATAATTAGCTCCATTTTAGAGACGAGGAAATAAAGGCAAATTAATAACTTGCAAGGTCATATAGTAGTGTTTAGTAATGTCTGAGGGTGTATTTGAACTCCTGTTTTCCTAAGTGTGGGTCCAGTACTCCATACACTATACAATATAGCTGGGTGATAGAGAAGGAGAGGAATAAGCATTTACTCTTTGGTGACTGGGAATCCCAGAGCTCCCCTCCTAACAGTAACTCCTAGAAGTCCCATCCAACTTCAAGACTGTCAGAGATGGTAGATCTAAGGTAGAGTCAGAGTTAATCAACTTTATAATGAAGACAAATGGGGTAAGGTCTGATGCTTCTTAGATTTAACTTCATATCTTTAGGGCTCATCAACCACCCATGCCCAATAAATATAATTGTCCTTTATGTCTTTTAATTTGCCAGTGCTCCTGGGTTCCTTCCTTCCTCAAAGAGAACTTCCTTGCCACTGGCAACTCAAACTCAACACTCTGAAACTAATCTCATTTCCCTTAAACATGTCCCCTTCTCCCCCTCTCCAACTTCCTTAGTTTTGTTTATGACAGCAATAAGTGAGCAAGTACTTATTATGGGTCTACTATGTGCCAGGCTTTGTGCTAAGTGCCAGTGATAAAAAGAAAGGCAAACACACAAGTCTGCCTTCAAAGAGCTTACAGATCATCTTATCTATTAGCCTAAAAAACATAAGGGTCAGTTCTTATTTCTAGGTGGAGTAGTAGATAGATCTCTAGGCTTGCAATCAGACCTGAATTAAACCACCTTCAGATATTTATTAGCAGTATGACCCTGGGCAAGTTTTTTTTTTTAAACTGCTATTTGCTTCAGTTTCTCCAATTATAAAATGTAAATGCTATCCTCAGTGTAGCAAATGAGATAATATTGTAAAATAGCATATTACTTGGTACATAGTAAGCACTTAATAAATGCTTATTTCCATTCTTCCTTTTTGTTAAGTTCTATTGGTTCTAGTTCCATACTATCTCTTGCATCCATTTCCTCCTCTTCATTAACCTTCATCCTATATAAATTTATAACCATATCTAGCCTGGGTTTTCATTATATCTCCTCTGCCTTCAGCATCTTCTTTAATTTATCCATTACATGAGAAATAATCTTATTAATATGTCTGACTATTAACAAATATCTTTAGTGGCTCCCTGTAAAATGCTTATAAGACAAATTACAGATCCTTTATTATGTATTTCATTCTCTACTTTTCAGGGACCAACCTCCAACCAGACTTATATCTGTATACCTTAAGATGTATACATCTGAGGGTATTAGAACATCACCACTTTCTTTCCTTTCTCCTTGCTTCATAAACTCTTAATTTCAGCTAGACTGGGTTATGAACAATTCTTTCATCTTGTTCAACCATATTTTGCCTCCATTCATTCATGCAGTTGTCACCCATGTCAGAAATTCACTCCTCTCTACCTTTGAAAAAATTACTGTTCATTTGAAGTCTAGTGTAAGCTCCACCTCTTCAGGCATTTACTGAACTGTCCTTACTCCACATCAAAGGGAATTTTTCTTTTTCCAAGTCTTTCTAGAACACTTTGAACTGTTGGTGCCCTATCTAGTTTTTTTGCTAACATTCTATCTAGTTTTTGGTGCTCTAATAACTTTTTAAACTTTTAAATTTTTTTTTTTTAACTTATTAGTGGACATGTTGTATGCCCTCTGGTGGATTGCAAGATCCAAGAGGGCAAGGACATGTATCCCTAATGTCAACTACAATGACTTTTACATAGTAAGCTCTTAATGTTATATTGAATTGAAGACCATAGCAAAGGTAAAAAACAGCTGTTGATTGTTTTGTCTTCTATATGTCTCTTAAGGAGAATCAAATCTATTTTCCATGAAAACCATTTACAAGTGGATTACAACAGACACTGCCTTTTTAGTTCCCATTTGCTCAGGAATTTTCCAAGGAATTTTCTTCCTTAGGTTTTTGAATCTGTCTATCCTCATCCCTATTTCCTCTGACTGGAATACTACCAAGCATATCTTCATGACCATGCTTGATAGGATCATTTTCAAAGTGCCTCTCACTGTGGAAATGTTGTCTTAGACAATTATCTGACATTAGAGGTGAATGAATCTTTCCTTGCTTCCCAGAGAGACAGACCCAGAGTGTTTAAGTGATTTGCCCATGGGTCTCACAGGTATAAGTGACAAGGAGAATGCAGTTATTACATAATTAGGAACCGACTTCAGAAACTTTGATTTTATCAAGGTTATACACTGAATGAATGAATGAAAAAGAACTGAAAGCCTATAAATCACTGGAAAAGTGCAATCTGCATTGGTAGAAGGCTTTTCCTCAAGGAAAATTCAATGAAATTCTGGAGCCCAGTTAAAACAAATAAAGCTGTTCATTTTTTCCCTACCCTTAATCATTTAGACTTTCCAAGCAGGTGGATTTTCCTGAGAAAGCCACATCCTCCCTACATGGATAGAGTGCTAGGCCCAGTGTCAGGAACACCTGATTTCAAATCTGACTTCTAGACACTGTGTGACCCTGAAAAGTCACTTAACCCTGTTTGCTTTAGTTTCCTCATCTGCATAATGAGCTGAAGAAGGAAATGGAAACTCCTCTAGTATCTCTGCTGAGAGAACCCCAAATGGGGTTATGAAGAATTGGACACAACTCAATAAAAAGAGAGACTTCTGTGGCTGGAAAACACATGTTACAGGGTGTTCATGCTACAGACTTCATGACTTTCCTCCCCTGATCTTGACTCTTTGGGTGCCTAGTTTAAAAGTTTTTTTTAATGATCTTAGGGGAAAGTGAACTTGACCATCTTCAGATGAAATAAAACTTGCATTGGCTGAGCTATTAAGTATTCTGAAGATTTTGAACTTCATTTCAAGGAGTGATGATATGCAGAATATCATGGGGGACATTGTAGGAGATGCCAGAGATGTGCAAATGCCAGGTTTTATTAAACTTTCATAGGAGTCCTTTTAGGAGTCCCTTCTGGAAGGGATCTTTGAAATCATCCAGTCAAGATCTATGGATGAAGAAACTGACAGAACTCACTTGTATCAAGTTACATGAATAGTAAATAGCTGAGTGGGGATTTGAAAGTCCAAATACAGTTCTCACATCTGTAGTATTGGTGAGCAGTTCTGGGAAGGATAATGCCAAAGCAATACAATAACCAACAAACATTAAGTTCCTGTGGCTTAGTCGAACTGAGACCTGTTAAAGATTTTAGCTTAGAAAGGTCAAGGTCTCCCATTTCATCCAGGGCCAACTCCAGTCTATTTGGACCCAGAGGGCTCTGGATGAGAAAGTGAGGCAGGTGACCTTGCACAGCCCTCCCTCACTTAAATTCAACTCACACGTCATGTCATCACCACCTTGATGTCATGATCCTCTTCTAGAATGAAGGACAAACAGTAGCTATGTGACAGGCACTGTACTAAACACTGATGAGGACAAAGTAAAAGTCTTTGCTCTTTAATGGGGAATAAACATTACACACCACACACACACACACACATACACATATACACATACACACACACACATATATATATATAAAGAGTAGGGGTTACTTTAATAAATGAAATCACCCCATTACCAAAAATAAGTGAAACATATTACTGAAACATTCATTAGGTTAAAACATATCTCAGTAGTTGGGGAATCTAGGTCTATAAAGGGCTGGGCTTGGGGTCAGGAAGACCATAATTTAAATCTGGACTCAGGTACTAATAGTGTGACTTAACTTCTGTTTGCCTCAATTTCTTCATTTGTAAAATGAAGATAATAGCATCTACCTTGCAGGATTCAACTCACTTGTGAAGATCAAATGAGATAATTTTCTTGGCAAGGTAATCCGGGTTAAGTAACCCAAAGTCACACAGCCTAGTACATATTAGGTACCTGAGGCTAAATTTGAAGTCAGGTTCTCTTGATTTCAGGGTCAGTGCTCTTTCCACTGTATCATCTAGCTGCCTTCCCCTAAGATAATAATTGCAAAGTACTTAGCATAGTGCCTGGCATGTAATAAACATTATAGAAATATTACCTATTTTCCCTCCCAAGGCAATCAGAGTTAAATGATTTGCCCAGGGTCACACAGTATGTGAGGCTGGATTTAAACTCAGGTGGTCCTAACTCCAGGGCCAGTCCACTGTGCCATTTAGTTGCCCCCAATGTTAGCTATTAATGTTGTGGTGGTGGTTTACTTGATATGAACAATGTGAAGAAAATCCATTCACTTTGGCTGAGGGGATGTAGTAGCCACATTGAGGGGATCATATTTGTAAATATTGAGTAGGAGTTGGGATAGATACCCTAGGATAAATATATACAGAATATCTAAAAACATAGTTTGAAGAATGATGGCACTAATAGCAGCGGAGAGGACTAGAAAAGGTGACATGAAGAAAGGAGCACATGACCAGTGTATTGAAGGAAATTAGGGATTCTGAAAGATGAGGGAATACATACTTGGGGTAGGGGACAGTTGGTACAAAGGTATGGAGATGCGAAATGGAGAAGAGCAAGCAGTCTACTACGACTAGATCATAAGGTATATAGAGGGGAAGTAAAATGTAGGAAGACTGGAAAGGTAAAAAGAGGTTAGTTTGTGAAGAGCTTTAAATTCCAGAGCACTTTATATTTGATCCTAGTGGTAACAGGGAGATATCAGAGATTGAGTATACTAAAGTGGTTGGGATGTCATGGGAATATCTGTATTTTAGGGAGAAATCTCTTTGGCAGCTTTGTAGAGGTGGATTGGAGCTGGGAGAGATATGAAATAGGGACACGACTTCAGAGGTGATTGCAGTAATCCAGGCAAGAAATGAAGAGGGCTTGAACCAGGAACATTTTGGAGCATGTACAGAGGAGAGCAACTAGGATAATAACTAGGACTATAGACTGTTATTGCATGACATCAGGGAGGTAATGCCATGACATACAAGTGAATTGGATTTAAGGGAGGGAGGGCTGGGCAACATCACTTGCTCACTTTCCCCTCCAGAGATTGTCCAGTGGCAAGATATAAATTAGGACGACTGGAGGGATCCTGGATAAAATGGGAGACCTTGGCCTTTTTTAAGTTAAGGTTTTCAGTAGATCTGTTTGAGATTGTACTCATCCAATGATTAAGACTAAATGGCAATTGAGGCAAAGAATCTCTACTTCATCCAAAAAAAAATCTAAAGTAAATGAATTGAATGAATGAATCTGGGAGAGGAAAACCCTCAGGGTTTCTGGCCAAAGAAAATGTAAATAGACTGGAGACTACATATGCCATGTTATAATTGCTGGAAAAAAATGAGGCTGTTTAACTTGAAGAAAAGAAGACGATGAGAGGGGAGATATGCATGATAAGAGTCTCCAAATGTTTGAAGGGCTGTCTAATGGAAGATGAGTTAATGTTGTTTGGCTCTAGTGGGCAAAGCTAAGTATGATGGGTAGAAGTGATAGGGAAGCAGATTCTGGGGGAATTAATATAAAAACAGAGGCTTTCAGTGGAAGCTAAATAAAAACTTGTCAGGGAATTTCAGTCAGGTATGGACTGGACTGGATAAGTCCTGAGGTCCCTGAGAGGTAGCATGGTGTAATAGATGCCATGTTGAAACTTAAAAGAGTCAGGAAGTCAGGAAGTCAAATCCTACTTCTGATACTGAACTTTAAGACCATGGACTATTTATTTAACCTCCATGAGTCTCATTTTCTTATTGGTAAAATTTTACCAATTGGTAAAAATTGGTAAAAAAAAAAAAATAATACCACAATACCTACTTCACAATAATATTATGAAGCTCAAATGAGATAGAGTAAAATACTTTGAAATTCGTGATATGCTATATAAATACTATCATCTTCACTATCATCATCACTATTACAACTCTTAGATTCTAGGGTGTCCCAAGAAAGGGAAAATGTCATCACAGCACATAGCTTTCTTGAATGTCTTCCTGTGAGATAATATATTGGGAAAGGCAGATAGAATTTCTATGTATCCACATCAGGGTAGTGTCCTATGGATTCCAAAGCAATATACCTATATCTTTCCTAGAAGAGGATAGATTTACCTCGGTCTGAATCCTGAATCCACAAACAACCATATCTGCCAGGAGGTTCTGCAATAACATTTGGCCTGATTAATGCCCACTGGCAGCAGTTGCTGTGGCTAGACAAATGCAGCCCTGTTTTAGCTAGCTCCGTTTCTTTCCAAGTCATGGCGCTGATGAGCTCCTTTTCGATTCTGCCATTAATCTAGCCTCTGATTCTGACAAAAGGTTCCTCATTTTCCTACTTTTACAAAATGCACGCATTCAAGCACGGGGGAGGGGGGGAGGAGCGGGGGGGGGGGGGGAACTTGAGCTCTATCTTTCTGGCTCTGGTCTTTCCAGCGTAATTGAATTAAAATGTCTTAGTTTCCTACATCCATAACACACATGTCCATTTGAATCTCCATTTTTTTCTCCTTCCTCCCAGCTTTCACAATGGGGACTACTGGCTCTTTGCCAAGTAAATCTTCCTTTCTTTCCTGTTGGTCCGACCCATCTCCTCTTATCTCTCTTGGAAGGTCAGGCTCACTTGCTCTCTGAATGAAAGACAGTCTGGTGCTTCTGCTCAATTACTAATTGTCAGATCTCCTGGGAGAGAAGATATGGTATATCAAGGGGTATCATGTTTAGGTCTTTTTCCATAGCATTCACCTTAATTGCTTGGCACTGTTTGACTGTCAAATCTCTTAATACCATAGTGATGAAAGACTGACTCGTCTCAGGTTATAGTGAATAGTTTGATCTAGAAATATTCCTGGTTAAATTTGATCCTTGTGAAGACCTCATATAGGCTGCTATTTTAAAGTTTTCCCAAGAGACGATTTCTGGAAAAAGAGGTCTAACATTCCTTCTGTTTGCCCCTGACGTGGGCAGGGGGAGAACTACAGAGAATGGAAGATACTTAGGGTGCACTAATATTTGGGACTTATTAGAAAAGGTTCATATTGAACAATTCCTGGGGGCTTTTCTGCTACTCTGTGTCCAGTCAGAGAAACATAAGAAGATATGGAGCATATTTGTTGCTGTTCAATCATTTTTCAGTTGTCGGACTCTTCATGACTCCGCTTGGGGATTTCTTGGTAAAGATACTGAGATAGTTTTTCTTTCCTTCTCCAACTCATTTTACAGTTTACTGAGGCAAACATTTTTCACCTAACTGGTAAATGTCCAACGCCAGATTCAAAACTTAGGAAGAAGAGTCTTTCTGACTCTAGGCCTGGCACTCTATTCACTGTGCCACTGAGATGCCCATGGGGCATATTACTATCTCCTTATTCAGAGGCTTCCTTTGTGTTCATCTCCCAATTTTCTTGCAGTTAATCTCAGTTTTAACTCAATCACTCTGTAGCTTTGCTTGTCACATTACCTCATTTTCTTCCCTTTTCAAGATTCTCTTCCTCAGAGCCATGATTAACCCTTGACACTCCTTTCATTTTTTCTGTCCCTTTGAAGAGGCTGCACCCCATGCATGGACTCCTTCATCTTCTTGTTTCAGAATACTTCATTTACTTCAAAGATCAGCTCAAATTCCACTGTTTACAAGAAACATTTTATGATCTCCTAGCTGCTAATGCATTCCCATCCCATATTTTGTACACACATGCACACACACATAAACACACACACTCTTGAGGATAGAGATGGTTTCATTTTTAACTGTAATCTGAGTGACCACTGTAAGTGCTTATTATAACATATATAGCTCGTGCTTATTATATACTTGTTGATTGATTCTTGAATTGAGGTTCTAATGCTCAGCCTAGGTATATCTATCTGTCCCTCTATCCTTAGTTCAAAGTTACCCTCCTGGGGTAGTCCTATTTGAACCTTTGGAGCTTCCTCCTGCTTCTCTGTCACTTGAGGTTTTGTATTTCACAAATTATCCTTGGGACTTATCCAGAGCTGGTTCTGGCTACTGTCACTAAGTAGTCCCCATCATCCTTAATATCCTTAGCCTCATTGGATAACTGGGCTTCTAATCTCTCTAACCTTTATCAAATTTCTCCCAAGAGTTTCTCTCTGGAGTTCCCTGGTATTTGGAGGTCTCTGTCTTGGAGCTGCCTTTAAATATGCAGAGAACCAGTTGCTTGCCCCTCTCTACACTAATTCAGCATATTCTGTAGGTCTCCGTGGGCAGTATAATCATCTGTTGCTATCAATCATTCAAACAATAAACAGTCAAGTTTTTTTGGATGCCAGACACTTTACTGAAGGCTAGGAATACAAATGCAAAAGCAAGGTAGTATCAGTTCAGACCTGAGAGAAGCAACATGTATATGTATATATAGAGATACACTTAGACATATATATATATATATACATATATATATATACATACATACACTTATACAAATAAATAAATAGTTTACAAAGTCTTTTTAATAATTAGCATCTGAGAGAATCAAAAAAGTTTCTTTATAGTATTTTGGCTTTCATTTTTGAAGGAAGATAGAGATTCTAACAGGCAAAGAGAAGAAGGGAGTACATGTTGGGCATGGGAAAACTCTTATGTACTCATAGAGTTGGGAAATGAGCTATTCTATATGAGTTTAGCACGTGGGTCAATTTGGAGGCTGGGAGAGAAGTAAGTGTCAAAAGAGAAATAGTGTATGTTAAACCTGGAAAGGTAGGTTGAAACCAGAATGTGAATGGCCTTAAATGACTTTGTATTTTTCTATTTTCTCCTAGTGCCAATAGGGAGCCACTTGAGCTTTTTGAACAGGCGAATGACAAGGTCAGATCTGTGTTTTGAACTATCACTTTGGCAAGTATGTAGAGAATAGATAGGAATAAGAAGAGAGCCTTGAGGCAGGGAGACTTTTTTTTTATTTGATAGTTTTTTTTCCAATTACATGTAAAGACAATTTTCAGTATTCATCTTTGTAAGATTTTGAACGCCAAAATTTTCTTCCTCCCTCTCCTTTTCTCCTCTTTCCCCCTCAAAACAAGCAATCTGATGTAGGTTATACATGTTCAATTGTGTCATGCCACATTAGTCATATTGTGAAAGAAGACTCAACAAAAGGGAAAAATCATAAGAAAAAAAAGAAAAAAGTGAAAAAAAATGCTTTGCTCTACATTCAGGCTCCATAGTTTTTTCTCTGGCTATGGTGATAGTTTCCAGGGAGACAAGTTAATTAGAAGGCTATTGTGATAGTCAAGCTATATAGATAGATAATTACTATAGTCGTGCAAAAAAGGGGTGGATTTGAGAGATGGAGGCAAAACTGGTAAGACTTGGCAACTGGTTGGATATAGTGAGGAAAAGTGAAGTGTCACCTGAAGTCACTATGGTCTTCTGGAGTTCTGGGGGCTTCGAGATCAGATCTGCCTCCTCCTGTCCTGTTATCACCACTTATTGCATCTGGCCAGGGGTCTTCTCTCCTCTGATTTCTAGCAAACTGGACTCCTAACTCCTCTGATCCCTCCTCTTCCTGAACAATCTCACAGGTCTTTTGAGGTTTTCTCAGGGTTTTTATTACTCATAACCACAGGGAGTTGGACAGGAGGTAAAAATAACAGACATGAGAAAAGTTACAAAGTTACAAGATCTTAAAAGCTGTTGTTTATAGAGCCCTTGCAAAGTACTTTAAATACATTTTCTCCTTTGATTGTCACAACAACCCTATGAGGTAAGTACTATATGTAGTGTCTCTATCTTATCAGTGAGGAAATTAAGACTCTTGGAGGTTGTTAAATGAGATTGCAAGGTCATAGAGCTAGCAAGTGTCCAAGTTGGGTGGGATTTAGGTACCTCCTGATTTCAAGTCTGGTACTCTTGTCTCAATGCCATTTGGGATTCTTAGAATATAAGCCATGCCTGTTTTTTACTAGAATGTTAGAAATGATTTCCAGAGCTAGGAACGATTTTTAAAATTATTATTATAGCTTTTTATTTACAAAACATATGCATGGGTAATTTTTTCGACATTGACCCTTGCCAAATCTTCTGTTCCAACTTTCCCCCTCCTCCCCACTCCTGCCCTTAGATAGCAGATAGTCCAATACATGTTAAATATGTTAATGTATATGTTAAATCCAATATATGTATACATATTTATACAGTTATCTTGCAGCACAAGAAAAATCGGATCTAGAAAGAAAGGAAAAAAACCTGAGAAGGAAACCAAAAATGCAAGCAAACATTAATAGAAAGAGTGGAAATGCTATGTTGTGATCCACATTCATTAGGAATGATTTTTTAGCACCTTCCAGAGCCATAAGTAGGCCTAGTAAGATAGCAGGAATCCTAGGATGCCACAGTTTAGAGGGAGAACTTCTGCAGTATTGTTAAAATGGAGTTTAGTAGCTGGTTAATAAGAGTAATTAGTTTAAAAAGGAAACTACTGAGATTCTTGGATCATTGAGTATTTACATCCTTTGAAGTCCTTTCAGTAGTGGTGATTTTGTGGTATTCCGGGACTTCTGCCTCCTCTTATTGCCCAATGCATTTTTAAAGTTTTAAAATAGGTAGTTACTAGCTATTTGGGTTCTCCCTTAACTCACTCATCTCTTACTTCTTGTTTTAAGAGTTAATCTCCTAGGAATAAGAAGGAATCTCCCTCCTTATTCCTAGACCTAAATCTCTTGTATCCTTTCTCTTGGGTTACTCATCCATCATCTTGCTGTAGGTCCCTAGGAAAACTCACAATCACTTGTAGTGAATGAGATTCCTATATGTCTCAGAAGAAATTCCATACTTTTTGTGTCTATCTCAGCATGGTTTAACTTCATATAGAACAATTTTCTTAGGTATTTCCTACTTTCTTAGATTTGGACTCAGAGGAGATATAATTGTTTTCAGGCACATGAAAGGATGTATTATGGAAGGAGGAATAGTCTTGTTCAGTTGCACTTCAGAATCTAGAACTAAAAGGAATGGGTGTAAGTTGCAAAGAAACAAATTTAGATGTGATACAAATAGAAGCTTCTTTATAGTAAGGTCTATTTATATGTAGACTGCTTCAGAAGGCATGGGTTCCTATCTCATGGGAGGTCTTCAGGCAGAAACTTGGTATGTTTTAGAAGGAATTCTTTCTGGGTGCAGATTGAACTATATGACCACCAAAGCCCCTGCTAATTCTGAAATTCTGTGATTCTTTTTTCTGTCTAAGCACCCTATTATGGGGAGGTCATTGTAGAAAATTTATAGGATAACAATGGAAGATTTCTGGGTCATTTATAGGATGTTAGGTAAGAAAGCAAAAGATATTAAACAACTATTAATCATCGTGGTAATCATTATGGGGTAGCTAGGTCGTGTAGTGGATAGAAGCCTGGACACTGGGAATCAGATAGACCTGGACACTGGGAATCAGATAGACCTGAATCCCAATTTAACCTCAGATGCTTACTAGTTGTATAACCCTGTGACACTTAACCTATCTCTGCTTCTGTTTCCCCCTCTGTAAAATGGAGATAATAGTAGCATTTACCTTCCAAGGTATCCCTCATCCCAAATGAGACCATAATTTTGTAAAGTGCTTTGCACAGTGCCTGGCATATATATACATCTTAGCTATTATTATTTTTATTATAATTGTTATTATTATTATAGCAATTTCTCTCTTACTCTTTCTTCCCCTTCCCTTTTGCTTTCTACCTTATTTTTCCTCTCTCTCTCTGATTTTCCTTCCTTTCATCTTCTCTCCCTCTTCCTTTCGCTTCTTCTTTTCTCTTCCTCCCCTCTTCTCTTTCTCCCTCTCCCTCTTTCCCTCTTCTCTCCTTTCTCCTGTTCTTTTTCCTCCCTCCACTCCTCCCCCTCCCATCTTGCCTTTCTCTTGCTCTTTTTCCTTTCCTCCTTCCCTCTTTCCCACCCTTCTCCCTCCCCCTGTCCCCAGGTGACCTTTTAGGATTATTGTTAGAGGTAGAAGGAGGATACAGCTTCTGCTAGCATATGACTGGGGTGGAGTAAAGGTCTATTTTGGTTACTGTGTAGGGATTTGGGAAATAACTGTTATAGCACCTTCTAGTCCTTGACCTTATCTTTTTGTTCTCATTAAGGGGCTCATTGTGGTTATTTTTGAGATATTGGGGTAACTATGGAGGATTTAGGGCTTATAACCTAGTTACAGAGAACTGATTTAGGTCATCGTAGTGGATTCAGGGGATCTTTATGTAGAGACTTTTGAGAGCCAGAGTTTTCTTCAACTTTCATTTCTCTCTGTCTCTAGGAGGGTCTATTGGAAATCGCCATAATGGGCTTGGTTATTATCATTTGAGATGTTACACATTTTCTCTCTCTCTCTCTCTCTCTCTCTCTCTCTCTCTCTCTCTCTCTCTCTCTCTCTCTCTCTCTCTCTCTCTCTCTCTCTCTCTCTCTCTCTCTCTCTCTCTCCACCCCCTCCACCCACTCTCTCTGTCTTTCTTGGTCTCTCTGTCTCTGTCTCTTCCTCTTTGACTCTGTCTCTCTGTATCTGTATCTTTCTTGTCTTTTTCTGTCTCTGTGCCTATCTGTCTTTCTGTGTTTCTTTTTTTCTCTGTCTTTGTCTGTATGTGTCTGTCCCTTTGTCTCTCTGTCTGTTTCTGTCTCTCTCTGTGCCTGTTTATCTGAATGTCTCTGTCTCTCTATCTCTCCCTCTCTCACCTCCTCTTTCCCTCCCTTTCTCCTTCTCTCTTTGTCTTTCTCTCCCTCTCTCCCTACTCCTTAATCTCCCCCAGGGGGCCTCTTCCTGACTGATTACTCCACCTGCTCACCCCGAAAGCTGAGTCCTTTCCGATCCTTTGCCAGCACTGAGCTCTTCCACTTCCATGTCCCTGAGGACACGGTCCTGGCTGTCTGGAATCTCATCATCTTCAAGGAACAGGGGGGCACCTTTGGGGACCATTGCCCAGACCAAAGTGTGACTGTGTGAGTAAACCTGGTCTTCAACTTTTGACCTTTAACCATTCCCTGATAGTGTGACCTCCCATTCTTGCCTCCTAGTCCCTGTTAATATTATTATAACAACTAATATTTATGCTCTTAAAAGTACTTACATTCATTATCTCATTTGATCATCACAACTCATAAGGTATATGGCATGAATTTAATATTTTCTTTATATGTAGTAAGAGACTAACACTTAGGAAAGTAAGATATCTTCCTCAAGCTCTTACAGCAAAATAAATGGTAAAGCCAGGATATGAATCTAGGTCCTCTTGAATCTTGGCTTTTCCTAATGCACTCACACTCCTCTGGAGGCAACATTCCTTTAAGTTTAAGATCTGAGTAGATTGTCCTTATTAGGATTGGGTATATACAGAAGAGGGAAGAACTATGTTAAAAACAAAACAAAACAAAAAAAACAAACAAACAAACAAAAAAAAACAAACAACAACCACCAAAAAACCTATGCTTCTTGGTGAGACACTATCCATACAACTTACTCTCCTTAAAAATTTCCTTCTATCTGTTCCAAATGAAGGTGGAATGTGAGGCAGAGTTGGTACCTTTTCATACTTTTTAGAGCTCTCTACCTCTTCAAACATGTCTTTTTGCTCTGTGTCTTAGAGTGCATTGAAATCAAAACCTTTACTTGCTTGTTACTAGTACCTCTATCTTATTTGATCGTGAGCCAGGCTGTTGACCATATCTTTGTTTTCTTCCCATCATCTGTTCATTTTGCTTGCTTTGGCAAGAAAATTGGCCCTGTTTTCATCCCAGATTTGCCCTGCCCCCACTATCTTGGCTGAATATCTCCTGGCTTCAGCCTCCAATTACATCTCAGCCAGAAAAATTATCTGCCTTTGTCCTACAAATACCAACAGTTGCTTGCACCTGCACCCTGCCATAATCTCTTAGCTGTATTGCTGTGTATCAAGTCATTACCATTTGCTTGCTGACCTTGTATGCTGAGCCTCTGCAGGTGATTATTCCTAAGGAGTAGGTTCAGCCAAATGAGCTCATTGTGTGTGTGTGTGTGTGTGTGTGTGTGTGTGTGTGTGTGTGTATATCTATATAATTACATCTATCTAGATATACATATATGTACACACATATGCATATATGTGTGTCTGTCTATTTTTCTATCTGTCTGCCTGCCTATCTATCTATCTATATTTACCAATCACTTAGAGCCAAGGAATGAATAAGGTTATCATTCAGGTGCTAGAAGGGAAGGAAATAGATTTCAGGAATAGCACTTCCAGCCAACTGAGGAGAACAAGGTTAGCTCTAGGTCCCACATGTGTTAGAATTCAATTCCTCTTATACCTGTAATTTAGTGCTACATCAGTCAAGTTGGAGTGGAGAAGTGGTACTTTAGAAATTCTAGGAAGCTTCTTGATCCTAGTTTTCTTATCTGGATCTCATTCATTTTTCTAGAGATCACATGAAGGTTTGATATTCTGACTGGATGGTTCAGCCTCTGGACTTTTTCCCATGTGCTTGAGAACAGTCAGTATAATATAATAGAAGGAATTCTATCTATAAATCTACAAATGAGGGGTTTAGACAAGATGATCTCTGAGATCCTTCTAGCTCTTAATCTATAAGTTTCCTACACAGTTCTTTTGAGGACATTATTACCAAGTTGCATCTGGTATTTGAAGATCTAGAAATGGAAGGAGACTGAGAGTTGATAGGATGATTGTTTTAGAACTGAAAGAGACTTTATAGACCATCTAGTCTAATCCCCAAATTTTATGGATGAGAAAACTGAGATTTTAAGAGGTTGTATAATTTGCCTAGTTATTAAATTTTGCCAGAAGTAGGATTTGATGACTTCAAGTTGAACCATTTGTGCACTATGCCATTAATTTTTTTAGGTTATACATGTATATTCATTTTTTAAAAAAACATATTTCCATATGAGTTATTTTGGGAGAGAAAAATTAGAACAAAAGGAAAAAATGAGAAAAAAATAGAAGAAAAAAATGGTGGAAACAGTATGCTTTGATCTGCATTTAGTCTCTATAGTTCTTTCTCTGGATATGGATAGCATTTTTTAATCCAAAGTTTATTAGAATTATTTTGGATCACTGAATTACTGAAAAGAGCTAAGTCTTTCATGGTTGATCATTCATATTAGGATTTAATCATAGGTTATATAAGTTTTTTCAGCTCAGGACTTGGACTGGAATAATGAGAACCAGTTCCAGGAAAGCACTTATGAGTCAATCTAGGATGAATATGCTTGAGGGGGAAGTGGCCATAATTCTGCCTCTCTTGATCCACTAGAGCTTCTGAATCAAGGTCTGGCTGGGTTTTCAACTTGGAACCCTCCACTGAAAGACAACATCTTGATCAGCTCTGCTTAAGATTCCTAAGCAAATGCAAAAGATGGAGAATTCTATTCCCGTCTTTCGCCAGGTGAAAAAGATAAGTGGTTTTATAATGTTAAATTTTGTGTCTCTCTTGTGAGTGAATGGATTGAATGCCCAATCATCATCAAAGGAAAAAAAAATCCATTTTGTGCTGTGAAATATTAGTCAGCCTTCCCTAGAATTCCCTCTACCTAAATAGAACATGGATTTCTGTTTCTTTCTTTTATCCCATATTCTCTTGTTCCTTGAGGCTCTTGAGGAACTCTGTTGACCAAGACCTCATGAAATGTGTGAGCATTCCATTACTGAGACCAATTTTACTGCCCCTTTAGGGTTGTCCTCTTGATTTCTGACCCAGTGATTTGAAAACTAGGCTCTGTGCTTGAATACTGATAAACACTGAAAGGGCAAATTACCTTGTGTATGACCTAAGCTATCCTTTCTGGTAGATTTGTTCACTAAAAACAATATGACTTGGCCATGACTTGGCATATGTAAACTAATTTTCACTTCTGGGTATTGTTATCAGTGTTGTTTAATATACACTAGGATTGGAAACAGCTCACATGGTCTAGGCATTTAGTATGGTAAAATGGAAAAAATGGTATGCTTGGAGCCAAGAGAAAATCCCACTTCTGACATTTTGTAGCTATATGACTTTAGAAAAATCTTTTTTTCTCCTTCTCTGAGCCTGAGCTGCCTGGCATATAATATCTGCTTAGCTACATCACAAGATTGTCATGAAGGTTAAATGAGATAATATATAAGAAACATTCCATAAATCTTTAAGTATTATATACATGTCAGATAGTATTAGTAACCTACTATGAATTTGAGGACATGCTAAGTCTCTCTGAAATGGAGTCATCTTTGCCTTTTGCCACCGAACCAAATCCTAGTAGGAAAAATGTATTTCATTCGAAACAGACCAGTCTGGGAATGAATTAAGATTAATCCTCATTGAGTTTGGATTCATCTCTTCATTTACTTCCTGTACCAGAACCACAGGTCTTCTTGAAAAAGAAGAATGACTCTAATGATGTTGGGGTTCTCAACCAGATCTTGCTTGGTATTCTTTTTGTTATTTCCATACATTTTAGACAAGGTCTGAGATGCCATAACTTGTGGTGGGGGAGGAAGAAGCTTGCAATTTAATCTAATGGAGGGAAAATCTGAAGAACAGATTCCATATTCCGAGGATATATGGAGAACACTGTAATGTCATTACTGTAATGTCAGAACACTGAGAATATGAGAACATTGTAATGTCATTCAGATTATGTAATGCACCAATGGTCTCCCAGTGATTTATAAAGTACATCTTCCAAGACCTGCTGGACATCTGCTTGGATGACATTCTCATTTAGATCTGAAATGGCGTCACCCTCTTAGCTAAGACTATCCCATTCCTCCTTTCTAGGCTTTGACCTGTGGCAATCTGACTAATTGAATGATGTAATTCAACCCTGTAATTACCATCCATCTCCATCTATACTTCAGCCTTAGTCTTCAGGCCATATTACTGAGTGGTAATCACTGGCACATCCCAGCATTTCCTGTCCCACCTTCCCCATCAAACAACTCCCTAGACTAATTTGACTCATTCTGTACACTCTGTCATCCTTAGAATACCCAGGTATTAGGTGGAGTTGATGGGGGTTGAAGTCCCTTTAAGCTAGGATCTTTTGATTCACAAATCCTGGTTAAAAAAGCACTCTTTTGAATTCCAATGATATCCGGGCTTTCCCCATCCCCTCCCAGATCTAAGCTAACTTGAGTTTTCCCAACCCCCATAAACAGTTTTATCTAAAAACTCATTGAATTCTATTCAATGCTGATCCTGGCTGAAAATCCACTGGGAGCCTGGGACTCCACCCACCTTCAAAAACACCAAGAGCCCCCATTATAAAAGGGGCAACCTTGGAGTCCATGAGTTTTGCAGAAGTCCTAAGCATGGCATCCTTATGCCAGTCATGTCAAGGGTTTCTGCCCACCGGACCTATTCTGGTGCCCTTTTATCTCTACCCTCAACTTTACTAACTAAACTTTCCTTCCAAATCTCTACAATAAACCTTTTTATCAATCTAGGTTTTCGGGCCTGTAAATTTCTTTATAAGGGGACTCTGCGCTGTCATGGGACTATCCTTGCCCCAACCCAAAAGGGGTTCCCCCTTTCCTAAATCTCATCAGGGTTACTTCTGAAGTTTCTGGTGTGTTAATACATCTACTTGTATATCTGCTTTGGCTGTGCTGGGGTCTTTTCCCCCTCATTCTTCCTTAATCTAGTGCATACACATGGAGAGCTTGGTATCTGTAAAGACTTTTAGTGAAAGTTATTAGGAATTCCCAGAGTTAAAAGGTGGTTTAATGGTGGGATTAAAAAAAAAAAAAAAAAGTTGGAGTCAGGAGGAAATCCCACTTTGCTGTGAGATACATATTAGCTGTATGCCTTAGAGAAATAAGTTTTATCTCTTTGAGTGTGAGCTTCCTTATAGTTATATGTAAAAGAAGGATGATAATATCTGCTTACCTAAGAGACCATCTAACTCAACTCTTTTTAGATGTGCATGGGAAAAGTCCTCATTAAGCAGCTTTATTTTTTAATAGTATTTATTTTTCCAAATACCTTCAAAAGTAGTTTTCAGCATTCACCTTTGCAAAACCCTGTGTTCCAAGTTTTTCTCTCTCTCCCTCTCTCCAAGACAGCAAGCAATCTAGTATAGATTAAGCATGTGCAATTCTTCTAAACATATTTCCATAATTGTAATACTGGACAAGAAAAATCAGATCAAAAGTGGGGGAAAAAACACAAGAAAGCAAAAAAAAACCAAGCAAACAACAATAAAAACAACTTTGCTTTGATCCACATTCAGTGATTATAGTTCTCTCGATGCAGATGGCAGCTCAACTCTTATCTGAGAAATATATGATATCCCAACAAATGTTCATCTTGCTTTCATTTTGAGTCTTTTGGTAATGGGGAATCCAGCCCTCCCAAGGCAACCTATTCTACTTTTGGACAACTTTTAAAGATTGGAAAATTTTTCCTTATATTATCGTTCTATAAAAAAAAATGAACAAACTGATTTTAGAAAGACCTGGAAAGAGTTACACAAACTGATGCTGAGTGAAATAAGCAGAACCAGGAATACATTGTATGCAAGAATGTTCCATGGTCAACTATGAAAGATTTGGCTCTTCTTAGTGGTTCAGTGATCCAAAGCAATCTCAATAGATTTTGGACAGAATATGCCATCCACATCCAGAAAAAGAACTATGAAGATTGAATGTAAATCAACATATGATATGTTCAATTCTTTTTTCTGTTTTTGTTTTTCTCTTCACCTTTTTTATTGTTTGCTTGCTTTTTTTCTTTCTCATTTCTTCCTTTTTGATCAGATTTTTCTTGTGCAGCAGGATAAATGTGGAAATATATTTTGAAGAATTGCATGTGGTTTTTCCCTTTTCTTCTGATTTTCTCTTCCAACATTATTTATAAAGCAATGTATATTAAAAAATAAATAAACTTTAAAATTCTTTCTTTAAACTTAATTAAATTAAATCTAGAGTTGCCCCCTGTATAAGTCTTCCTGATTGTCAAGCTCCTGTCTTCCAGAGCTGGTATAATGAGGGCCATAGTGAAGCAGGAGGGAACTGTTTCCTTTACTATAAGTTGTGGTCCCTTTAAGAAATTGTATTTCCTTTTGATCTGTGATCCCTTTCAGAGTCTCAGCTCTTCCTGGGGAAGGCAAATCCTGCACCCCATAAATTATTTTTCCAGGATGCCAGGACCTTTGATTCAATTAGAAATCCTGGTCAAAAAGCATCCCTTTGAAGTGTTGTTAATTCCAATTGGAGATCCGGGGTGAAAATTGATAAGAATCTAAGCCCAAGAACCTTGGCTCCTGAAGCCCCTACCTGGTCTGATCAGCTTGGGCTGTCCCAGCCCCCACCAAGATACCCAATACAACAGGTTCCCTCAACTAAAGTCTTTGCAGATGGGCCTAAGTAGCTTGAGATCTCTGTCACTCTCACCTCCAGGATCCTTCTGCCCACTGAGAAAGCATTCTCAGTGCCAAAACTCCATTTTCCATAGATCTGCCAGTATAGAAGTCGGTCTCTTGGTATACTGATTTCTAACAATAAACTTTCATTTTGCAACTAATAATTCGGGAATGAGTGAATTCTTTCACTGCTAAACTTGCAGCCGATTTAAAGGGGATTCTTAACAATTCTAATTGCCACTAACCTCTTGAGCACCAGGAACTGAGACCACTCAAACATGTCAATAGGATTGAAAATTTAGAACTGGAAGGGATTTGGGAGCTCATCTAGTCAGACCCCCCCCCCCCCTCCTTCCCTTAAAACAAATAAACAAACAAACAAAACTATGGATAAAACTATTGAGGCCCAGAAAACTTAAACTACTGGCCCAGGGGCAGGTGGGTAAGAATTCACAGAATTAGGATTTGAACTTGGGTTCTCTGCCTCTAAATTTGGTGCTCTTTCTACTGACCCTACCTACATTTAGGTACAACTAATTATGAAGGGGTGGCATACAATGAGCCTCACTCTGTAGTAATTGAAGTGAGGGAAACTCCTCCTGACCAATCCCAAAGCAATTCCAAATATTTTAAAAGGTGATTTTGTCAAGAAAGTAAGGCCATCTAATGTACAAAGAGTTACCTATGAGTCACTTGTATTCCCTCCATGGGGGGATAAAGATCCCTTGGATGACCTTGTACTACTCTAAGCCTCAAAGGCAGAAGTCTAGCCAAGGAAAAGCTTTACTGAGTATTTGTTTCTGAATTGGTCTGGAAGCCAAACAAAGAGACTCTCCTTCTAGCCTGAGATAGATTTGGGTTGGCAGCACATCCAGATCAAGTGGGGCCCTCAGTCCCTCCAAGAACATACTTCCTAGTCTTAAAAACCATTCCCTCTCTGCCTGGGTTACTATCCTTCTGATTAGCAGCTGCTCTTGGTTTCTGTGGGTTCTGCCCCAGTCTCTCTCCATGGCTCCAAAGAGTCTTGTCCTGAGCTACAAGATATCCTCCACTGACCTTGCAGATATCTCCTTTGTCCTAGTCCATCCATTCATCTGTTCATTGGAAGACTTAACTCTTTTCTTCCCTGAACTCCTGTAAGCTGCTGCCCACTTCTCCTTCTGTTCTGATTAGTGAGGGCCTCAATTACCTGTGTATCTGGGTCCAGGCTTCAGCTATCTCTCCTCATCAAATGGCCTTCATTCTCCTTCACCCTCTTCCCCAATGCTTTTTGTTCTTGAACCATAGTCAGACCAGTTCTTTCAATGCTCCTCAAAAGGATATGTCAGTTTAGTCTTATTCTATTTATTATCCTTGTGATTTAGGCCTAAGAAATGGATGTGTGATTCCATCAAAGGAACTTCCTCTACCAATGCAGCTAGTACCATCTCTTCAGCTCTCTTAGAGAGTTGCCTATGATTCCAATAGACTTGTGATGGAAAGACTTATCTGCAGTCAGAAAGAGGACTATGGGAACTGAATATGGATCACAACATAGTATTTTCACCTTTTTTTTGTGGTTTGCCTGTTTTTTTGTGTTTTTTTTTCTCATTTTTTCCCCATTTTGATCTGATTTTTCTTGTGCAGCACTGATGAGGTAACATGGAACCAAATGGTGAGGTATATACCTCAATAGAATTAATTGTGGTCTAATGGCAGGACTGGGGTACAGGGAGTCACATGGAGCTCCCCTGCAATCCCTTAGGATTCAGCGCAAGGATACAAAGTTAAATCAGGTCTAGTGGTGGTGAGAGTCCCCTGTAAATGAATTTACAGGCCCGAAAACCTAGATGGGTAAAAAGATGTTATTGCAAGGTTTGGAAGCAAGGTTAAAGTCTAGTTAGTAAAAGGCATTAGATAGAGGAAGACACCAAAAGCGGCAGGACAGAGAGTCTCTGATGCAAAGCATCTTTGCTGGCATCTTTCAACTCTCTGCCAAGGGATGATTCCACCTTGGCTGTTTTATCTGCTTGAAGGGGCATATGGGTGGAGCCCAGGTTGATTCCTCAAAGGCCAGAACCCACCAGGTAGGGGTTGGGCTGCCTGAGCAGATCATTAGGTGGGGCTGAAAACCCAAGCCAGCTCAAATCCGGTGGGGGCTGGGTACAAGCCCAAACTGGCTTGACCAGATCTTGAAAATCAAAGATCAGTCCCAAAGGCAGTTGGAGATCAGATAAGGAATCTTAAAGGGGCTATCGCCCTCATCAGCACCCTAGATGTAGAAATACATTTTGAAGAATTGCACATGTTTAAGCTATATTGGATTACTTGTTCTCTAGGGGAGTGGGGAAAGGAGAAAGAAAAAATTGGGACGCAAGGTTTTGCAATGGTGAATACTGAAAACTATCTTTGCATGTATTTTGAAAATAAAAAAAGCTATTATTAAAAAGAGAGAAAGTTGCCTAGAACACTGAGAGTTTAAGTCACTTGCCTAGGATCACAGAAACAGTTCATGTAAGAGATGGAACTTAAACCCTGAGGTTAACTTTTTATCCATTTTCTGCTCAATAAGTTTCCAAACCAAAATATTTCTTTTGTATCACTCCCTTCCATATGATTTCTCTATCAGAAGAAGGCTCAAGAATAGATATTTTTGTATTTGTATCTTTAGGGCTTGGCATAGTGTTTGGCGAATAATGAATGCTTAATAAATAGTTTTTTTATTCATTTGTTTATTCAACAAGCATTTATTAAATACTTGACATGTATATGAAGAAAAAAATGAAACAGTTCCTGCTTTTAAGGAGCCCACATTCTATTGGGGAAGGTCATTCTGGCTCTGAGTCTCTGGGAATCTTACTCTTGTCTGGGCTCCTTTCTCACTGTCTTTTTGATTTTCTGAGACATGTTCACCAGTTGGTTGTTAGAGCTGGTGAAACTTGGCTTTACTTCATCTTCTAAGCTCATCTGCCTCCTCTGACACTTTTGTGATATAGCACAAAGCACTTAAACTCTTTTCTTTAGTTTCTTTACAATAAGGGGTTTGCACTCTATGATTTTGGGGGGTTCTTTCAGCTCTAAACCTACAACCCTGTGATTTTGGCTCAGTCTGTCCAGTGGCCATGTCTCAGCTGTGGGCACCAGTTAGTTACCTGGTATCTTTCTTCATCACCGCAGCTCTTCAGCAGTTAGAAGCAGACTCTCTGTCTCTTCTTGTTTGAAAGCTTGTCCATCCCTACTAGACCACCCACAGGGTTCCTGCTTCCTGTCTACAGAGTGCTGCCAGCTGCCAGCTCATTTTCTGAGCTGAAATGACTGAACTGAATGAATGATCCCTCCTGACTCAGGTTTCCAGCTCCACTCACTTTCCTAGCATCACTCTGATGACTCATTGCTCAGAATCCTCAGGGGAGGGGCCTTTAATTATAAAGGTTCCTTAATTATAATTATATAATACAAGACATTTCAAAAGTTGAAAAACATATAATAATTCCTAGCAAGGGTAAGGGGTACCTGGTATTCTTGACTTTTCACCGCATATTTTAACTCTGGACCTCTGATAGCTTGATCCTTTGACCTCGCATCCTGAGAGTAGTCAGGCAGCCTTATTCCAATCCCAAATTCCCTGATTTCTGACCATTTCCCCAATCCTTGATTTGGGAGAGGGTGGTATGTGGTCCATGTGAAGACTGCTAATGATGGCAGTTGGGTATGTAATGGACAGTTCTAGTTTATTTTCTTTATGACTTGGGTATTATATCTTTCTCTATTTTTATTATTTTTTTAAAATCTCATTTCCTATTTGTTCCTCCATTTTCTGTCTTCTCCATCTCATTTTCTCTCACCCCCCCCTTTTTGTCTTTGGTCTTTCATTTCATTTTACCTTTCCTAGGTATTTCCGCTCAGGAGCACCTCCTGTAATAAACCCTCTAAACACACACTTTCCACCGGATACAGTGGTACCAGGGGTCTTCTCATTAACTCTCAGCTGGACTTTGCCCAATCGAACTTCAGGAATCTTCAATGTCAGCAGCCCCTTGCCTGGGGACTGGTTCCTGGCTGCTCACCTTCCCCAGGCCCATGGACGCATCTCTGTCAAGGTGGGTCAGGCCCTTTTCCCATACTACATCTTGGTTGAGTGCTGTGTTGGAGAACCAGTCCCTGTCCCATGACTGTAGACCCATGCCTTCTCAAACTCCTTCCCTAGCCCCATTCCCATCCTCAGAAGTGGTTGGATTCTGGAAGAAACAGGTCAGAAGTCAAGTCCAGATAAGTCAACTAAGGTTGATAAAGTTTATCAATTAGGTAACTTAGGTCTAGGTCAATGGGCCCCAGAGTCCCCAGTGTTTTCTTAGTTGTCAGGTCTATGATCCAAAAAACTGAACTCAGTGACCTACAAGGAATTTGAACATTTTGGCACTGGTAAGATCTATTATTTTAATTGCATTTATTATTATTGTTAATGAAATAACGTCAAGGGAAAATAATGACAATAGTAACTTGTAATGTTTTACAAAGTACTTCACTTATATGATCACATTTGTTTTGCTATAAATAATAGGGAGAAGAAAGTTCATTGCTGTTAGCCACACCAAACCCAATCCCAATGAGTTCTAGGACCAGGAAGAGAGATAATGCTTAGTTCCTGACAAGTTGATCACTTTAAGGATCTAGAAGGGTCATAGCCCCCATGCTCTGACATATTTACAAAAAATCATGCTAAGTATATACTATTTGATTGTTTTCCATGATTGTTTCAGGCTCCAGTGCCTGAACTAGCTTTCTGACATTTTGATTTTGTCTTTCGTTTCTTCATCTTTTCAATTTTGTTCAATTCATTCCAATATAAGCTAATAAACCTTTGTGAAGCATCTACTATGTACAAATGAGAAGCAGTGTGACATAAGTGGATGGAGATTGGGAGGAAGACAATTAGAAGATGTGTGACTCTGGGAAGGTCATTTAACCTCTCTGTGAGGATAATTCAAGAAATTCTCTAAGACAGTTCTTAGGCAAGTGTGTGTATGTGTGCATCTTCTGTTTTTGGAGGGATTTGCCCAGATGAAATCACAGATTCTTTTCTAATTCTTTCAGTGATGGAAAATGACCCAACCCCTGTTCTCAAGGAATTTACAATCTAGCAGGGGAATATGCACATAAATAATTATGATACCTGAGAGAAATTATCTTTTCTCTATTGTATTTAATAATTAATTATTGAATTAGGACCAAGGTTTTCCCCTTTTCTACTTTTTCATCCAGAAATTAACCAGTGTGGGAAATATTGAGAAAGACTTATCCAAGTTGAGATCTAATTAAAGACAAAGAAATTTTAAGTTTAGGGGAATGGGTCAATTCCTGCTCATTGTATTTACTCTGACAGGTCTGGGAACATGTGGATTTTCTCTTTTGTCAGATGAAAAATGTGAAAATTGATAGGTTTCTATGGCCATGATTTGGCTATTCAGTATCAACTATCCCAAGATCCTCACTGGAATTGATACCCTTTTCCTAATTTCTTGTTAATCAATTAGAATTGATTGCCACCCTTAGGAACACCACCACCCTTTCAAGCATTGAATAGGTTCCATGAGGGGACTTTGTTATTTGAGAGTATCCTTGAACAATTAATTTTAAAAATAAAATGCTAGCATTATTAATAAAATAAAATAAAACTGCATCTCTTGAACTTTTAAAATGTCACATACATACTTATTACTAAGGGCTTAGGAGAAATCGGACAGAATAGTCTGAGAAATTCAAGAAGGAAGGTACATTTCCAGCTGGGATAATCTGGAAAATTGACATTATGGAAGAAGTAATATCTGAAGTGGACTTTGAAAGAAAAAGACTTCAAATGTAGACATCTTCCTGGCATGGGTGACATCCTATGCAAATGCTCAAGGGTGGGAGAAGGATGAAGTGAAAGAGGGAGTAGTATAATTTGTTAAAGTGTAGACTGTGTGCAGGAGCTTAAGCCATGAGGCTTAACAAATTCTATGAAAGTTTTTAATTGAAGAGTAATGTTATTAGATTCATGCATTTCAAATAGAGGTCAACCCTGAGATGTTGATGCTATTATAGTTGAGGGAACTGAGGTAAAAAGAATTACATAGTTAGAAAGTGTCAGAAACTGGATTTGAACTCAGGTCTTCTTGAGATAGGGATAGCACTCTATTACTGGGTTACCTAGCTTGAGGAGAGGGAAGAGTTCTCTTAGTCTATTTTATGATTATTACTCACTTATAGCCACCCAGCTGACATGTCTCTACTGGTAGTCCCTCTGTTGTAGCATTCTTCTTCAGGAAGCTCCTGGTTTTGGCCCAAAAAGTGTCTTCCCTTTCATATTTCTCTGTTCTGTTGTTTCATCTCCCTTTCCTAGTATTGAGAACGGTCATCAATCTCTAAACACCAAAAAACCCTGCCATCTACTGGCAGGATGGGACTAATTAGTTTTTTTGTTTGTTTGTTTGTTTTAATCTACTCCGAGTCTCACACTCCAGGAAAATGAAAAAAACTTTCCAGGACACCTTTGTATCTCGAATCTCCTTTGTAAGATAGGGAAAAAAATAGAACAAAAGAGGACCAGTAATTCTTTCAGAAAGTATGGAGAAGCAAGAACAAAATGTCCAGATGTATTTATACAAATGTTCAAGGGACCAGTAGCAAATAGGATGATGGTTAATGAAGAGAGGCAAAGTTAATAGGTGATAAGTATCACTGAGACTTGATGAGATGGTACTTATATCTCAATTTTGGGTTTCCTCTGAGCCCATCTCTCTCCCAAACTTATCTGTTTTTGTTGAGTATACAATCATCCTTCCAGACAGTCAGATTTTTAACCTAGTAGTTAATTTTTGACCCTTCACTTTTTTTTTTTTACCTCCACATCCAATTAATTGCCAAGTAATGGTTCTACTTCCATGATATCTCTTGCATCCTTTCCCTTTTCACTACTTAAATGGCTATCATATCATTTCAAGTTCTTTATCACCTCTTACATGGACTTTAGTAATAGTTTTCCAGTATCTGCCTTTTTTTTGTTTTCAATCCCTCCTGCCAAAATAATCTTCCTAAGACACAGAACTATGTTATTCTCCTGCTGAAAAATCTTGGGGCAGCTAGCTGGTACAGTGGATAGACTGAATTCAGGAGGACCGGAGTTCAAATCTGGTCTCAGACACTTAACACTTCCTAGCTGTGTGACCCTGGGCAAATCACTTAACCCCAGCATCAAAAAAAAAAAAAAATCTTTAATGGTTCCTTTTTGTTTCTAGGTAAAATACAGACATATCCAGGCATTTAAGGTGCTCTATAAAGCGGCTAGAGCCTGTGTTTCCAGCATTATTTCACATTATTTCTTGAATTCTATTCCAATTAAAATGGCTTCCTCAAATTAGACATTTTATCTCTTGCCTCTATATTTCCTCCATGTCTGAAATGAATTTTCTTCTCATCTCAGTCTCTTTCTTTGAGGCACAGCTGAGGTATTGCTTTCTAATCAAAGTCTTCCTTGATATATCTAGTTGCTTAGAAGCCGGCAGCAGGTATGGTATATCATGTAGTCTTTGTTATGGAATTTTAGTCCAAAGACTTACATTACATTATGTTTCTTTATATTGTGGCACATGCAAGACCACCAGCCAGTCTGACAGGTTAACAATAGATAGCATTTCTGATTGACGTCAGTGTTGGGATATGGGGTTATCTTGGTATAGATGGTATAGATTTGGAGTTAAATGTGTGTGTGTGTGTGTGTGTGTGTGTGTGTGTGTGTGTGTGTGTGAGAGAGAGAGAGAGAGAGAGAGAGAGAGAGAGAGAGAGAGAGAGAGAGAGAGAGAGAGAGAATGAATATGAAGAGAGAATATGTGTTGGGTAAGCTATTTTTCCATTGATACAACATTAACCTTTTGTAGAATGAGTTCGTCACTGTAGATTCTTGAATCAACTCAAAATGACTAGGTCTTTTATAAAGGTCTATGAAATTTATTTAAATAGGGCTATTAAGAAAACTGGTGAAAGTAAAGAGGATGGGGCATTTGATCTCTTCAAGGAGATTTTTCATTCATTTATTCAACAAATATTGGAGTACCTAAGTATAGGATACTATATGGAATGATATAAAGGTGCTGTTCAGTCACTTCAGTTGTACCCTACCCATTTTTTTCTTTGGCAAAGACTCTGGAGTAGTTTGCCGTTCCCTTCTCTAGTTTATAGATGAAGAATTGAGGCAAACAGGGTTAAGGGATTTTCTAGGATCACACAATCCGTAAGTGTGAGATTGCATTTGAAGTCAGGAAAATGAGTTTTCATGATTCCTAGCCCAGCATTCTATATACTATGGCACCACCTAGATGCTCTGTATATTGTTTTCAGTTGTTTTTCAGTTATATTTGATTCTTTTTGACCCCTATTTGGGGTCTTCTTGGTAAAGATACAGGAGTGGTTTGCCATCATTTTTAGAGATGAGGAAACTGAGACAAAGAGGGTTAAGTCACTTGCTCCAAGTTCAGACTGCTAGTAATTGTTTGAGGGACCACATTAGAATTCAGGTTCTCGTGACTCCATGCTTGGTGTTGTATCCATTCCACCATCTATTGATAAAAAAGATATTCCTAATTGATATTGATATCAATATGGAGATATTAAAAGAAATTGAAAGATAATTTACATTATAATCTATAATCACAGAATTAAGTGGAATGTAATAAACATGTGAATCCTACCAACCAAGAGTTGCCTAAATATTTCCCTAATACATAGATGTGATTGACCTCCCATATCTAAAAACTTTAGGTGACTTCCTAGTAGCTCTAGGATAAAATACAAACACTTCAGTGGTGGTGCATTTAAGTGTTTTCATAATTTGGCTCCAATTTACTTTTCTTGCAATGTTTCACTTTACACAATCCTAGCTAAATGGATGTTTTTCCTTTTTTTTCCTTTTTTTAAAATTGTATTTATAATTTTTTGACAGTATATATGCATGAGTAATTTTTTTATAACATTATCCCTTGTATTCATTTTTCCAAATTATCCCCCCCCCTTCCCTCTACTCCCTCCCCTTGATGACAGGCAATCCCATACATTTTACATGTGTTACAATATAATCTAGATACAATATATGTGTGTAAATACCATTTTCTTGTTGCACAGTAAGATTTGGATTCCAAAGGTATAAGTAACCTGGGTAGAAAGACAGTAGTGCTAACACTTTACATTCACTTCCCAGTGTTCCTTCTCTGGGTGTAGTTATTTCTGTCCATCATTGATCAACTGGAAGTGAGTTGGATCTTCTTAATGTTGAAGATATCCACTTCCATCAGAATACATCTTCATACAATATTGAAGTGTACAGCGATCTTCTGGTTCTGTTCATTTCACTCAGCATCAGTTGATGTAAGTCTCTCCAAGCCTCTCTGTATTCCTCCTGCTGGTCCAAATGGATGTTTTTCAACCTGATATTTCACATTGCTATGCACTTATACAAGCTGTCATCCATAACTGAATTGAATTTCTACATCGTCTTGGCTTCGTAAGATCCTTATCTTCTTTTGAGGTTCTATTTAAGTTCCATTTTCTTTGTGAAGGGCTCTCTGCTATTGTTGCCTTTGGATACTACTTACCTTTGCTATTAATCTCTTTCCCTTTTCACATGATTTCATTGTTATGCATGTTATATTCTTCCATTTAATGTGTGAGCTCATTAAGGAAAGAGACCAAAATTTTTTATTTTGATTTTTTTATACCCAGTACCCAATATGGTACCTTATATAAACAGTAGGTGCTTCATAAGTATTTATTGAATTTAATTGAATCACATGAAAACTAGGATCCATTCTGCCAAGTAGGACTTGGGTTATTTTCCAGTATTAATTGTCATAGTATCTGGACTGATACTATGTTTCCATTCCTCAGATTTAGACTTATTGGTCAGGTGTTTCCTGTCTCAACATGTCTGACTTCTCTTTTTTGATGGTTAGTTAGTGTTAGTTAGTGAGTGTCTCAAACTGTTGAAACAATGAGCCTAAATCAATATAATAAATGTAAATTTTTAACACGTTAGTTTAATAATTAAATTACATAAGCTGTGGGAAACCTGAAAGTTTTAATTGATTATAAGCTCAGCATGAGCCAATAACACAAGATGGCTATTAAAAAGTGAGTGCAATTTTGGGTTAAATTAATTATACAAAATCTAGAAAAGGAAGGACCCAATTTAAAAAAAAAAGTAATTAATGGTCTCTTCTGGTTAGAGCACATTTGTTCATACTTGAGCACAATATTTGAACAGATATATTAACTAACTTAGAAGGGGTTAATGAAGTGTGGAAGCCATGATGTGATAAGAGGAATGTTTGAGGGAATGAGGGATGATTAGCCTGTGAAAGGGAATAGTATACATATATGTGTGTGTTTGTGTGTGTGTCTTAGGGAGGAAAAGGCATTATATCTGTCTTCAAATGTTGAAGTAGGTTATTGGAAGAAAACTTTTTCTAAGTAGCTCCAGAGGGAAGAATCAAGATTACTTGTTGAAACGCAGAGAAAGGTAGATTTTTTAAAAATTTATTTTATGAAAGAATGTGCCTTCTAATGGAATAGGCTGACTTGTTATTTTGTGATTTTTTTTCTTTTTCTTTTTCTTGTTTTTTTTTTTTTTTTGAGGTAATGAAAGTTGAGTGACTTGCCCAGGGTCACATAGCTAGTAAGTGTCAAGCTAGATTTGAATTCAGATTCTCCTGACTCCAGGACTGGTGCTTTATGCACTGTGCCACTTAGCTGTCCCAGCTTTTCTATCCTTGGAAATGTTTAAACCAAGGTTGGATATTCATCTACTTTGAATGACATAGAAAAAAGCATGTAGTAGGTGCTTTGGACTAGTGATCCCTAAAGGAACTTTGCACCTTTGCACTTTTAAGATTCCGTGATTGTAGATCCTTAGTATAACAAAGTTATTTCCCTGATTGGATGGGCATTTTCAAACCCCTTCTAATTTACATTGGCACAAACTATCCTGCCAGTCTTGTCCAAAGGCATCTTTGTTGGAATCTTCTTTTCTCAGGCATATTGATAAGTCTACAGTTAGTTTGTATTCAGGGCAGTGCTGCTCTTTGGCCTGAGTTCTTGCCCACAGTAGAATCTCTCAGCTGTTGCTAGAAGTGTGATAGTTGGTCTTGGCACCAGAAGTGACCACAGAGTTTTCTCTTTAACTGAAACACAGGTTGTAGGGCCATATCACTTTGGTGGTGTGACTGACAGTCATTGATCAGTTCTATCTGGTCATAAATTTCAAAAAATGTAGATTATTGATTGATTCAATGAAGAACTTGCCCCACCTGCTTGGTAGATGTGTGGGTGAGTGTCTACTCAATTTAATTTTGTGAATGCTTATTAAGCACCTAATATGTGCCAGGTACAAAGCTAATATCTACAAAGACATACACAGAAACAAAACATTTCTACCTTTAAGGGGATTACTTTGCACTGTGAGAAACAAGAGGTACATAGATAAGTCAATATAAAACACATACAAAGTAATTCGGAGTGAGAATATCAGCAAGGTCCCTTGAAGGTGGTGCATCTAAGATGAATCTTAAAGAAAGCTAGAGATTGTGAGTCTGATGTGAGAAAGGACAGCATTACCTGCAAAATGGTATAAAATGTCAAGAAAGTCAAAGAAGCTCAGTTTGCCACAATTAATGCTTAGCTAGATGAATTCATGGTACTCTTATGGAAGATCTAGAGCTGATCCTAGGATATTGAAATGCCTGAATATAGAAAGTAATGAGACAAGAATAACTAATAGAACTCAGAACTAAGAGTTAGAATAAAAAGGTGGAGACAACATACAATTAGAAAGATTTCAGGTCAGAAGTCCATAGAATCCAGCATAGGCTGGAAGGATAAGTAAGGATCTGAGCAGGCTCATTTCAGAAAATCAGAAAAATTTGGAAAATTAGAAAATCAGAAGAGTCTGTTTTATCTTTGTCTCTTTTTTCCCTCTCTGCTTTATACACATACACACACACACACACACATACACACACACACACACACACACACACACACACACACACACACACATATATATATATATTTTATATGATATATTTTATTTTATAGTTCTTCCACTTCCTCTCCCTCAGCTCAAGGATATCTCCAAAATGAGTGTTAGAATTTGTCCCTTCTGTCCTTTTCCTTTCGGGTCTCCATGATGTGTGTTAGCACTTCATTAAAATAGTAGAATATTAAAGCGAGAAGGAACCATAGAAATCATCTGTTCCAATCCCTTCACTTTACAGGTAGGGAAATCAAGATCCAGTGGGGAAATTAATTTACTCATGTCAACCAGCTGGATATGACAAAGCTAGCATTTAAAATATAGATCTTTTGATTCTTAGTTTAAATACCTCCCTCATCTTATGCTACTTTCCAGTTTCTACTCCAGTCCCTTCAGGTCTCCATGATATGGCAATATCAGTTCCTTCTTTGTTTACTTCAGGGTCTTCATGATGAGTGCCAGTACCTCCTTCAACCCCAGTTGATCGTCCGTCGATTGCTCGATGTTGCTGTCCTGGTTCCTGGTCGTCCCTCAGAGCAAACACTTTCCTCTCATAACCGTTCAGCTCTGTTCAAGTGAGTCTGATGTACCTTGACTTCTCATTACCTTCCAATTGTCCACTAAGTCCCGACATTCTTGTGCCTCTTTCCCAATTGTTTCCAAAACTCTTAATAGATTAAACCAAATAGATCTTTCTCTGTCTTTGTCTCTGTCTCTCTGTCTCTGCTCTCTCTCCCCTCTCTCTCTTTTTCTCTTCTCTCTTTCTTTTTTCTTTCTCTTCTTTTTCTTTCTCCCTCTTGTTTCCCCCATCTCTTTCTCCCTCCCTTTCTTACCTCTCTGTGTATGTCTTATTCTCTCTCTCATCTCTCCCTCTCTTCCCACCTCTCTCTTCCCCTGTCTCACCTCTTTCACCTTTCCCTACCCTCTCTTTCTTTTTCTCTTTTCCTTCCTCCCTCTCTCTCCCCTCCTTCCCTCTCTCACTTCCCCTTGCTCTCTCTTCTTCACTTTCTCCCCCTCTTAATCTCTCTTTCCCTCCTTCCTCCCTCTCTTCTTCCCTCTCCCTCTCTTTTCCCTTTTTCTCCCCTCTCTCCCTTTTCCTCCTCAATCTCTCAGTCTCTCCCTTCCTCCCTCCATCTTCTCCTTCTCTTTCCCTCCTACCAACAAATGCACAAAATTTCTCCTTAATAAAAGCTGACATTTTAATAAAAGTTGCTTGTATATGCACTGAAGTAGGAACTACAACTATTTTTTTTTTATCCCTATTCTACAGATTGGAGCACTGAGACTTAGACTGAATGGCTTGTCCATTATCATATAGCTACTAAGTATTCCAGGCAACATTGAAATTCAGGTTTCTCTTGTCTCCAAGTTTAGCACCCTTATTCCTACACCCAATGGAATGCTAGGAAATGTTTAACAATTGAATCTCCAAAAAGAAAAAAAATGTATGTATGACTCATTTTTAATTTTAATCTGCACTATTAACTGTTTTCTGTCACCTTCTTATTTTTAAATAATCAACCAAACAGTAAAATCAAGCCCTGATTTGTAGCCAATTTCCGAGGTGAAAATACTCCCACTGAAAATTTAACAGTTAGCTGTCAAGTACACTACTGACTGTACCATAGCACTTTCTTAAAAAATCGAGCTCTCTCTCTCTCTCTCTCTCTCTCTTTCTCTCTCTCTCTCTCTCTCTCTCTCTGTCTCTCTCTCCTTCTCTCTCTCTCCTTCTCTCTCTCTCCTTCTCTCTCTCTGTCTCTCTCTCTCTTTCACACACACACATATACTATACATATGTCTAGTGTACAAGATTAAACTGTGCATTACTTTGAAGAAAATTTAGCTGAGGAACAAATATGCTAATCAACCATATAGCTTCTTGTATGAAGAATTTTTATGTCAATAAATGTCCAAATAACCATTCATACACACATAAAACAGTCATAAAAAGGCAATGGAATGTAATTCTGTACCTTTGAAATTTGAAGATGTATAGTTTAGCTCCAAAGCCTTCAGCCAACCTTGAAATCACAAGAAAAAGAAAGCTTCTAAGAAAGCTGAGCAGAGCCAATTCCTGGAAATTGGAAGATCTCTAGCTTCCAAAAATTTTTTCTTAAAAAAGCCCAAAAAACTTTCAGGAGATGGAAAATCCATTCCAGAGTCCCAGATTCTGCAAAAGGAAAACCCCTCTCCTTAAATTTTTTTTAAAATCTCCTTTATTAATCCTTCTGTTCCAGGGTATATTATCTCTACCAAAGATCATCTCTCTCCCCTTCCCCTTCTACCACTTGGAGCCCATGCCATTTTGTGATATCACTATAGAATAAGGGGGAGAAAGAGAAGAAAGGAAATTAAAGGGACTTCAAGATCAGTATTTCATTTAGGGGTACAATAGATAAAATTCCCTCTCCTTTTCTCTCCTCCAATTGTTTATACCATTGTATATATCTATATATATGTATATCTGCTTTTCTTTAGTGGCTATTTTATTTTCTCTATTGTCTTTTTTTGTTGCTCCCTGACTTCTTTTGGAGGATTGAAAGAGTAGGAGAGTGCATAAGTAAACTGAGATATTGTATGAATTGTTTCTCTTGAACATATTCATATTTCCTATGGCCTGTGGCTGAAACCTTCTTCTCAGGCTATCTTTCTTTTCAGGGAGAAGATCAGTAGAGACTCAGAGAAAGCCTTCCTATGGCATTTATGAAAAATATCTCATTTCTCTAACTGATTTTCTTTGTTCTTAAAAATTGTCATACTTTATACTTAAATACTGTTCTTAAATACTTAATTTTCACTACATTTTATTTAATTTGCACTCCTATTGAGGATCTAGAATGCAATAGAATATTAACTAGTTTGCCTCATGGTTGTAAACAGATACCTAACCACTCTTGCTTCCTCAAGAGCTAGTCTTTTTTGTACTTCTCTAACTCCTGACATCCATGTAGTAGACACCTCCAATTAGGAAGAGAAGATACTGCCATCTGGTTTACCTGTACTATGATAAGCCTTCAGGGGAAGATCAGAAGCTTCTTTTTCTCTTTGGCCCTGTTGATATGAAATGACTCTCCACTCTCTAGTGCCAAGACAAGGAACATTATGAAGACTAACTGATAGCCTCCATGAACTGGCTGTGTCTCAACAAAAAGGTGCCCTTAAAAGAAATAGTTTGTATTGGCCATCACTCAGTCAACCAGTTCTCTTTGGCCATCCCCCGGCCCAGTTGTAGGGATGAATAAGATATTGCTACATCAACCCAAAGAGTGCTAAGCCTGGGTACGTGACTCTTCCCATGGTACTAGTGTGTATACCAGTTCCACTGATTATTGTTATAGCAGGGAAAACTGAATGAAACCACAGAGGTATGAGTAAGCACAGTTGTGGTGCATGATTCTTGAATCAGCAGATATGTCTCTCAGGAGCTTGGGGTGGATAGCTTCCCTGATGTGTCAATGTTAACTTTTCACCACCTTGTTGCCAGTGAGGAGCTTATCTTCTGTTTCCTGCCACCAAGTTTCTCTCCTTTTTTTCCTCTTCAAATATTATAGGAACTTTGGGATCCATTTACTGTATTCTCGTTAGAGCATCAACTCAATCCCTTGGCTTCACTGGTAAAATATAGGTGACAGATCCCGAACCCAAGGACTGGCTTGTACTCCTTACTTTCAGGTTTCCACCCCCTTTATTATTTTTGGCCCAATTAGTAGTTTAGATCCCTTTTAGGAATATTGTCTTTGAATCCTCTCCTTAGGATTTGATGGCAAAAAATTTTAAGTGTCTTTAACATGAACATGGTTCCTACCAAGAGAGGAGTAACTTTTGTTATATTTTCTTTCCCTACCTAAGCTTCCTTATATGCCCCATATATTACCCATATTCTACCTCACTGATGTCTTTAGAGCCTCATTACTATAATCTTCAGGGTCTTTCCTCTCACTTTTGTCTCCTAGAATTCCTCACTCTCAAATCCAGTTTGTCATCCTTGTCCTTGTGTCCCCCCTTCCAGGGTCTTTGTCCCCAGTTTCACCTCCAGGGTCTCCGTTCAGCTGAAGTGTGTGGGATCTCGTGGGGGCAATGGCTGCCCCCTGATGATGCATCTGCGCCCCAAGGCACCTCCCCTGCACAACTCAACCTCTGTGGCCTGTGGGGAATTGGCCCCATGTGGGCTGGAGCTGGCCCTGCCTCCTTGGGGGGACTGGGTCTATGTACGCGTGGAAACACCACGGGGTCTCCCTGGAACCCTTCGATTCCAGCTGTGTGTGCAGCTACAAGGTCAGCATAAGGGGCCCCTGGGTTTCTATACCTTTCCTTGGGGACCCCCTCATAGGAACTTCCTGTGCCCTACCCTAGGACTATCCAATTCCAACTTTCTATGCAAATATAAGGAAAGCCTGCTGGACTCTATCTGAGGTCCCTTGTTGGAAATATCCAGCATATCTATCCCCTACCATAAACCATCACTCTTGTCAGAATTGTAGGATTACAGCCATGCATGTAGCTGTGAAGTCAGCCACAATATCCTAGGTCCTTTTCTGGGATCCTACCCTAGGATACTTTTTTCTTTCTTCCCTGTACTATAGATTAATCTGATTTCTACTGTGATCTTACCTCACTCTGATTCTCTTTAAAAAACTTTCTTATAGTGATACCTTTACTTTACCTCAGGGTGAGTCAAGACCCTCAGGATATGGTTTGAGAGGCTATGCATAAGCCATGAATTCTCCCTATAGACTACTCCCAGTTCAATGTGTCTGGAACCCTGGTCCCTTAAGAGGCTATACTGGGTGGGGATGGAGGAAGGTTCTGTTTAATGACCTTGGGGGATTTGGTTAATGTGGGAAATTTGGGGTTTGGATTGTGATAATGATGGGACTGTCAATGAGCTATAAGCTTCTTCCCAGAGTGCCCCCAACATGGCCTGTCTCGAGCCCTGGTACCTGGAGCAGCCATGAACATGCCCCAGTCTCTGGGTACTCAGCTGCCCCCTCAAGAAATACCACCTTTGGGAGCCCCTGAAGAAGGGTCTGGGAGCACCTCTCCTCCTGACCACTGCTGGCCAGTGCGTCCAACGTTGCGGAATGAGCTGGATACCTTCTCTGTCCACTTCTACATCTTCTTTGGCCCCAGTGTGGCCCTTCCACCAGGACGTCCAGCTGTGTTTGCCTTGAAGCTTCTGCCTGTGCTGGACAGTGGAGGGGTTCTGACCCTGGAGCTACAGCTCAATGTGGTATGGATGGGGCAGGGGATGGGGCTCAGGGGAGGGACAAGGGAAACAGAGGAGAAGCTGACAGCGTTCTCAGCTTGAAACTTTAGGTAGTGGTATTGAGTACTTTATAGCCTTCAAAAAGCCTTCCTACATATCTTCCACCCAGCCCAGAAATCAGTGTTGGAAGAAACACTAAATTTCAGTGAATTCAACCTCCCACCTGCTATAGGAATTCCCTCAACAATGTCTTTTTAAGATATCAAGTATTTTCAATTATGAGACTGTCCATTCCACTCTGAGGCCAGATATATGTTCACCCTCCTGTAACTGGGGACTTGAGAGGAGACCTTATGAGTTCCTTACCCTTAGATTAGGAGTTACCTGAGAACAGGGATACTATTTTCTCCATCAAACCAAAGATTCCCCAAGGACAGAGACCATGTTTCTATTTTTAGACTAGCTATGTGTGATTCAGGGTGGCAAGTTTAATGTAAAGAGTTTGTCATAGGATTTAGAACTGGAAAAAAATTTTTTTTTTGAGAGCGTCTATTCTAAGGATTCTTTACCTGGGGTCTGTGAAATGTGTGTGTGTGTGTGTGTGTGTGTGTGTGTGTGTGTGTGTGTGTGTGTGTGTGTTTTACTATTTTGGTAGCTATTATTTCAATATAGTTGACTTCCCTTATAATTTTATGTATTTTATTTTACATATACATATGTATATGTATATTATAAAATTATTATTCTGAAAAGGGCCCATAGGCTTCACCACATTGCCAAAGGGATCCATGACATAGTTTAAGAAATCCTCATCTAACCCATTTCCTCATTTTAGAGGTGAGGAATTGAGGCCCAGGGAAGTAAAGTGACTTGTTATAGCTATCAACATCATTCCTACAAGCCTCTTTTTTGGAAAAAAAAAGGCAACTCCACTTTAAGATCTACTTGTTATGCAATAGTCAAATGGAAGAGATACTTTTCTTCCTGTGGATAGTGAAAAAATAGTAGTCTAGGACCCTGCTGTTCCCTTTATCATTTTCAATGCTGCAAGCATTTAGCTAACAAAGGGGTAATTTTTTTCCTTTTAAGAACAGTGCTTAATTCCAGCCTTCCCATCAAGTCTTTCTCTCCACACAGAGTCCTTTCTTCTGCCTTTTTGTTTTTTTAAACTTTATTACCAAGGGAAATGAGTCAGGGATAAAGGCTATGTACAGATTAAGGAATCATCAATTAAGTTTCATCTTTAGGGTAATCTTATCTACCCCATTTCTAGCTAAAATAAATATCCATCTGATATAAATGTTGTATTCATTACCAGCTCACATTTTTAAGAGAACTATTCAGCATCTTCTAGATACTACTGTTCACTGACCAACTTATTTGACTTCTGATGCTGACTTATTTCTAGTCTCAGAGGATTGTGTGTGTCACCTTCACATTGCCATCATAGTATCCTCTAGCTTCTCTTGCATTTCAAATTCCTAGAACCTCTCAGTTCTACTTTTTTCTTTCCTGCAGTGTACCTCATTGCATTTGAGAGTTCTTCAGAGCATTCTTTTGCCTTTACTACAAGCTCATTAAGTAGGTTTCTTGATTTTTCTTTCCTTTGACTTTTACAGCTAGCTATGTTTTAAAAAATTTATTTTTTTTCTAAGATGAAGATCTATTTTCTTTCTCTCCCACCTCCTATTTCTCTATCCCATTAAGAAAGCAAGAAAAACAAAGTCTCCTGTTACAAATGAATAGGTAAACAAAACAAATTTCAGATTGACTATATTTTTAAAAGTCTCAATTCTGAGTCCATCATTTCTCTGTTGGGAGGCACGTGTGTGGTTCTTCCTGAGTCTTCTAGAATTAAAATTGTTTTTTGTTTTTTTTTTTGTTGTTGATCAGAGTCCATAAGACTTTGAAAATTATCTTTTTATCATATTGTTGTATATGTTTTCCCCAGAAACATTTCCATTTCCTTATATATTACACAATACCCAGACTTTTAAATAATCATTGGTAGGGAAATGTGATACAGAGGGGCCTCTATTTACTTCCCTTTCCAGTATCATTTCCCCTAAAAGTTAGGGTTCAAGTTATTTTTGTGCCATTATATAGAGGTTCCACAAGGGGGAGACATTTCCCTTTGACAGTCAGCTTCTGGATGTGTTAACTTTTACATGTTTATAAGTGGAGACTTTAGAGATAATTTAATGAAATCTGTCCACTTTACAGATGAGTCCTTGAGAAATTATTATTAGGTTAAGTGATTTTTTTGGTAAAATGTTTCTCAAATTTTAAAAGTACTATGTAAATGCTAGCAGGATTTTCTCTCTAGTCTATTAGAATAATAGCTAGCATTTATGTATTGCTTAAGGTTTACAAGGTGGTTTTATATATTATTTCATTTAATCCTCATAACAATCCTGGGAGGTAGGTGCTATTATTATTTCTATTTTACAGATGAGGAAACTGAGGCTGAGAGAAGTTAAATGAGGAAGTAAGTTAAGAGGTTTCCAACTTCTAAAACAAAAATGAGTATTGAGTCAACTTTCTGATCCTCTCAAACCCAGTGAATAGCCGGCACTCAAAGCCCCTTCAAACCCACACAACCTCAAGTGCACAGCTGTCCCTCTTTTGCCTTTTAGACCCAGAGCAACCTCAACTCTGACACTTTTCAATCAGATTCTTAACCTGGGCCCTGTGAACTTACTATAATTATTACAATAACTATTTCAATGTAGTTGATTTTCTTTGTAATCCTATATACTTTACTTCATGTATTTAAAAACATTTTTTTCTGAGAAGAGGTCCATTGGCTTTCCCAGATTGCCAGTGGAGTTCTATGATACAGTAAAAGTTTCCTTTCCATAGATGGTGGGGCCAGAGATGATGATGGAGTTTCCTGACATCCATCAGACTCATTCTCCAGCCCCATTCCATCTTCCATTCAAAACTAATAAAGACTGAATCATTTTTGGATTGAGTGTTTTGGATCCCATTCTTAGTTGTTTTCATGGTCTGCCCAATGAATATCTAATAGAAACATCTTCTCCCAAGGACTTGGCAACTTCACTTCAGTATTAATAAATATTTCCTGTATTGTTTCCCATTTAATAATCTTTTAAGAGTCAAGGATTTTTGTAGAATTCACTTAAACAACAAATTTACCTTCCCTTTCCTGGGCTTATCATGTCCTCCCCTTTTTCCTTATCAGTGAGTTGTCTTCTTCTATACCTGATGTCCAAAAGAGAGACTGTAAAACACTACTGCCACATTCAAGTTCTTAGAACCTATTTAGATTTATTCAAGCACTGCTTAAGAAATCTCAGGTTTTCCCCTGAATCTTCTTCTTTCAGACATAGCTAGTCACGTGCTATAGCAAGGTGAAAAGACATTTACTTAAAATAGAATTTAAGATATATATATATATGTATATATCAACAAGATATAAGAATCAAGTGGAATAAATGAATGAATGAAAAAATAGACACTGTATATTTAGTCCTGGGGATACAAATAGAAAAGGTGAAGAAGTCCTTACTCTAATGGCACTTACATTCTTATTGGGAAAGACATCACATAAAAGGTCTAGCTTCAGGGCTGATGACAGTGGCAATAGTAATGGATGGCAAGGCCCAGGGGTCTTTAGGTTGTAGCAGCAGATCAGATGACAGTGCCCTAGTGTCTAGGATCTACAGAGTAATAGTGAAGTAGATGATAAGACACCATTGGAAGGAAAGAGATTGGTAACTCATCACATCTAAGCGCTATTAATAGTCAAGTGTCCTAGAGGTGGTCTGGGTAGCCTAGGGCTAGCAAACAGGAGTGAAGGGAAGTCAAAGGGATAGGGTGGTCTAGGTGGTGATGGTAGTAGCAGGCAAATGTTCCTGCTTCTATTGCCTTTCAGTATTTATCATTATCTGTATTCTGCATAGACTTGTGAGGAACATAGTTTCCAATGATAACTGCTAAGAAATAGAAGAAACCCCTGGTCCAAAAAGGAGGACCTGGAATGAGCCAGAGTTTGGTCACATTTTTCAAAGATTATAAATGCATTTATAACCTGATTAGAAGCTCAAAGCAGTGAGACAATGTTTTCAGCTATTCAAAGGGGAATGGGAAAAGGATGAGATATATATATGCATATTTGAGCTATTCATGCTAAGTGGGGGATTAAAGGAGAAATATAATAGATCTGGACATAGGGAAGTAAGGGTCCAGGGAGAAGACATCTGCAAACACAATAAATCAGAAAGCAGGATGTTTGCTGCTCTTTAGATAAGTTAGGAACCAAGATTTCTGCTGTTCTCTTGGAGATGGTCATTTGGTTTCAGCAAAATTGGTCAAAATTGGTTTCAGCAGTTGCAGTTGTCTCCAAGTTCAGCTAATGTTTACTTGCAAAGGATCACTAGTATGTCAAGCAGCCCTTGGCTGTAAAAGTTCCCCTGAATGTCTAGTTGTTTTGCTACTCCATTGTCTGTGAAAAAGGGAAGCTCTAGCATATTTAATCAGCTATTTTAGGCATTAAAAAGCTCAAAGACAAATGTTACTCTGAGAAGTCTGAGAGTGTTTGGGGAGGAGGTATGATGGTGGTAGAAGAAACTATTAGGCCAAAGAGGAGACATAGCTACTTTTTTGAAATCCATTTTTTAAACTATAAAATCCCAAACTTTTAAGGAATTTAGTTCGTGAAGAATTTAATTCCTTACTTGGTTAGTTCAGTACCATAAGCTCATACATTGGGGAAAAAAAAAGTCTTCTGAATCCATTCTTTCAACACTACTCATGCTGCACATGAAGCACCATACCATACAACAGCCACCTGGGGAGGGTGTGCTTTTCCCAGAGATCAAAATGAAGGCACTGCAGGTCTGAAAGGCATTGCATCTCAGCACTGGATCTGCAAAGCATTGAACTCCAGTCACTGTGGCTTCTCATGACAGGAGCTGTAGTTAGGAGGAAGTCAAAAGCCTTTGCTTCCTAAATGGAAGAGGAAAACTTGTCTTATTAGTAGCAAAAGAGTTAGACATAGCTGTGGCACAGATTTCTGCCTTTGTTCTTATTTTCTCTTTCATTTTTTCTAGAGGCTTACTGGAATAATCCCACATCCTGATTGCAATCTGATATAGGTTTTACATGTACTAACATGCAAAATATATAGTCATGTTGTGAAAGAAGAAACAGGACAAAAGGAAAAAAAACCCATGAAAACAAAACAACAAAAAAAGTGAAAGTTGTATGCTTTGATCTGCTTTCAGACTCCATAGTTCTTTCTCTGGGTGTGACTAGCATTTTCCATCATGAGTCATTTAGAATTGTCTTGGATCACTGTATTGCTAATAAGATCTAAGTCAATCAAAGTTGATCATTGTACCATGGTTACTTTTATTATTCTCTTGGTTCTGTTCACTTCACTCAACTTCAGTTCATGTAAGTCTTTTCATGTTTTTCTGAAATCTACCTCTTCATTATTTCTTATTGCATAACAGTATTCCATTACATTCATATATCACAACTATTCCCCAATTGATGGGCAATCTCTTAATTTTCAATGTTTTGCCACCATGAAAAGGGCTGCTATTAATATTTTTGCACATGTAGGTCCTTTCCCCCTAAGGTTTTATGATCTCTTTGGGATACAGACCTAGCAGTTGTATAGCAGGATCAAAGGATATGCACAGTTTCGTTCTTACAAGTTTTTTTTTTTTTTGCCCAGCCTCCTATCAGGTGTAGACATTCTCATCCAACTCCAGTTGGTGCTGGGCATCATTGTCTGCTGTGCTTGGCACAGATTTATGAGGGATATAGTTCTCAAGGAGAAATGTACTCTTATAATAGTGCTTGGGAGTAGAAGGTATTTGGCTGAAGAAAAGAGCTAACTTCTTTTTTTCTCTTTTTTTTTTTCCTCTCTTCCTTTCTCTTTCATCTACTTTCTTTCCCACTCTCTCTATTTCATTCCCTCTCTTTTTCCCTTCTCTTTTCCATCCCATCCTCCTTCCACCCTACAGTGGGTGGTGCCCATTCTTTACTAGCTTTTTCCCACAGTCATCTCCATGGGTGTGACTTTGCTCTTAGTCAAAGACTTTACCCCACCCTTCTTGGGGACTGGTTCTTTTGGAGAAATGGTATTCTGAAACTGATTTCTTCTCACTTACCAAATCTCCTCCCACTAGAAAACTAGACTCATACTAAGTCCAGGACATACAGATTCATTCATTCTATTTTGATTCTGACTGGCTTTAATAATATATATCAATATTATATCTTCTCTCTAGCATTGAACACCCAGATGGTAGTCCCAGAAATTAAACAGAGAATCTATTTTTAGCATATATATATATTTATCTATATAAAATCTTCTGATGTATGCATTTCCATTTATAACTCCCACCCCTTCTCAGCTGCATTCAATCCTCTAGGCAAACACATAAACAATGTGTGAAAAAAAATTTAAAAATGGCAAATCTAAGAGCAAAACATTCTTTTTAAAAATTATCTTTTATTTTTTCCAATTACATGTAAAAACAATTTTAAACTTTTTTTTTTAAATTTTGAGTTTCAAAAAACAAATTCTTGAAGGAAATAAGAAATAGGAAAGCAGACTCAATTTTCCATAGAGAATAAGAAGATAGGATGGGGCAGAATAGGAGAATATAGAATTCATCTGAGTCTGACTCCAGAGCTCAATGGATACAGCATTCTATCTCACTATGTCTTAGTACTGTTAAGTTCAGATCACCAGCTATGATATAGGAATAAGACTGTGTTACTTTTTTAATTCCTGTGAAATCATAGTGGATGCCATTAGGGCCTGGGCCTTGTCAGGGGCAGGTGATAGTCTTCTTTCTTTTGTACATCATGGAAACTTTTTTCTCTGCCATTGGTGATCAGTGGAAAACTGCAACTATTTCATATTCTTCCTGAAGTATATTTGTTTTCAGTTTTTTCATTTTTTTTCTGGTCAAAGGGGCAGCCACATTCACTTAAATTTTCTGGATCAAGGGCTTGTAATTTCAACACAGAAGAAGGGAATTTTCCATTCTCTTTTGCCTCTTCACATATATAAACTTTCTTTCTTTCCTTTTTTTTTTTTAAAACAACCTTTTTATTTTTAAAACATATGGGTAGATAGTTTGCAACATTTACCCTTGCAAAACCTTGCTTTCCAAATTTTTTTCTTTCTCCCTTCTCTCCACCCTCTCCCCTAGATAGCAAGTTAAACATGTGTAATTCTTCTACACATATTTTCACAATTATCATGTTACACAAGAAGAATCAGATCAAAAAAGGAAAAAAAATAAAACAAAATATAAACAAACAACAACCAAAAAGGTGAAAATACTATGTTGTGATTGACACTCATTCCCCATAGTCTTCTCTGTAGGTACATCTGACTCTCTCTATCACAAGACCATATAATAAACTTTCCTAGCCCAAATTCAGATATAGGAAGTGGTTTGGGTACTTACTTCTTCCCTCTTATAAAGAAGGTCAAAGTCCATTTGATTTACCTGAGAAGGTTTTATATTACTTATGTTTTATGTTAGTTTTTAAATAAGGTTTTATATTAGTAACAGCAGAATAACAAATAGAGAATAATTTGGTTCTGAGTTTCCCTACTTCCAACTCTACCCCTGAAGTTGACATCCAGGGCTTGTGCAAAGAAGAGGCAGAACTGGATGACTGTGATAAAACTAGATTCTATATCATAGGAAGTGCTAGCCCTCACTCCTGTATCTTGAGGTTTTGGTGCACTAACCAAGCTTCCCCTTCCTCTGGAAAAAGTTGCTTCTCTTTGAAGATATCACTAATAAGAATGATAAGTCCCACTGCAAAGTTGAAGCAGTTCTGACAGTTCTAGCCCCATAAGACCAGAAGGTCCTGCCCACCTTCGAAGTTACCAGAGGGAATCAACCCTCTGATTCCTGCAAAAAAAGCGCTTCATTTTGGGACAAAAAGACATTTAATGTTGCATCAAGAGTCTTTCTTTGTTCCATGCCCTTATGACTTGTCTTGGACTCAGAACTCTGCTCAGCTCTACCTATCCCTGATCAGATTCATGTCCTTCATATATGATAACCTGATTCATGCTGCTCAACCAGTGATGCCTTTTGCCAGTCCCTATGTAGTCCTAGTGGTCCCTCTGGTTCTTCTGTCTGCTTCATCCTTCTCCCTCTCTAATGATCTGTACTGGCTGTCCATATCTGACCCCTGCGCCATCTGTTATTAGGAACCCACATCCCCCAAGTCTTCCCAAAATAAGACAGGGATAAGTCATTGGAAAAAGTCCAAAGATACCCAGTAGGTATTAGTCTTAGAAGGGTAATGTTCTAAAATCTCAGGTGTATTGCCAGATTCCATTCCTAGCTAGATTTCCTTCCTTCCTTCCTTTTGCTTGGCTTCTGAATCCTTTCATTTAAATTCAAATGGATATTGGCCCAGGTCTCTCTCAGGTTCTCTTTGGCTCTGTAATTTCTTTTCATCTTCTTTGTGAGCCCAGCTTTTCATTTCTCTTTCATTCCTCGGACTGGTGGTTCCTATATCCTTTGAAGGAGAAAGGCTTCCTTTCTCCTCCTACATATGATATACCACCTACTCATTTTGTTGGCACTAGAGATCACAAATAGAGGCAGTGACTTGTGGTGATAACTGGTGGGTCAGTGGGTACCTAGTATACTGAAGGGAAAATCAACTATATTTCATTTAAGTCTAAATTCAGTGTTTCTACTTCAGGGGCTTTCCTTCACAAAAACCATCATAAATAAAATAATAAATAAAACAAATTAAAAACTCCCTAGAGTTTTATATAATCACATGTGAATAATAAAGGCTGGAATTGGAAAGAAATTGATTGAAGGGGTTTACATTTGTGAGAAGGGAGAGGATATATCAGGTACTACATAGGTATTCCTAGTTAGAGATTTATGGGAATCTGGGAATTATTCTGAAGGAGCAGGGGGACAAGGTAATTAGGGAGAAAGTCCTCTAGTTGATATGAAAGTCATTTATAGGCTTGGTATATGTAGGCATGAAGGGTTATGGTAGTGTTGGGGAGAGGTTCTTGGAGATGTTTTTTAGCAGTATGGGAAACCAAATTGTGAGGCAAGTGAGGGTGGAAATCCTTTATACTTTTGTCTCCTGTCTCCCCTCATGCAGAGCTCACTGCGCCAGGAAAATGCCACCGTGTTTGGATGCCTGACTCATGAGGTGCCTCTGAGCTCAGGTGACACTTCTGTAACCTGCTCCACAGGTGAGAATGATGGAGTCTGCATAGGGAGTAAGGAGGGAAGGAGATGATGGGGGAGTGGAATAAGGGAAGAGGAAAAGAATGGGGAGAGAGTGAAGATGTCAAGGTAAAGAGGAAGGTGATGGGGGTTCCTTTCTTCCTTCACCCCCTCATCCCCAGTGACCCCTGTCTTTTGCTCAGAATCCCTGGCTGGCTTCATTCTCTCTGTCAATGCTGCTTCTAAAATCTCCAGACTGCGGATCCCTTTCCCCCAAACAGGAACTTGGTACCTGACCCTCCGATCACTGTGTGGAGCAGGCCCGTGGTAAGAGCAGAAAAATGGGGGATATGGTGATGACTTCAATCAGGAAAGTCACAGTGAAAGAGTGGTCATTTTTAGGGAGCACACTAGAAGGACAGGCTGGGGGCACCTATAATGAGAAGGGGTTCTTCCCTATATAATTGAGTCTGAACTCTAGCTTAAGGGCCCAGATACTTAGTTTCTCTGCTTCCTGCAGTCTGGCACCACATCTTTGTCCAACTGGGTTTCTGCTTTTGCAGAAGAGGGAAGCTTTTCTCCGCTCCTTCCCTTCCATTCCCAAAGCTCTACAAGGGCCTTCTACAACTAAGAATTTTACTGTTGGAAACAATGGAGAAGCATGGTGGTGGGGAATGGGTGGAAGGTAGGGAACCAGTCATAAATGGAGCTAGTTGGGATCTCCCTTAGTTTCTCTTCATCCTTTTCCTTACATATCTTCCTCCTCCTAGTTTTGAAAGTCTGCTACAACTGCCTCTATGCCTGTTTTTGTTCTTGGGGCTCGTGTTCCTTGATTTAGCCAGACATTAGGCACCTTCTTTCTCACTATTGGAGAAACAGTGAGGGAAATGGGCACCTTGGGACAAGGCATTGAAGTGAGACATTTCCATCTCACAGTAAACAGCAGATGGTTTTTCTCCGTCTCAACGTTTCCCTGCATCACCTAGGAAAGTTATCTTGGGTCATTCTCTGAAGATAACGCCCTCCTGCCTTAAAAATAAAGTCATGACAGTGTTTATTTTTAAACTTGCTTTTGCAAGGCAGCAGGGGAAAGTTTTAACACCTTTAAGAGAGGGCATCTGTGACTGCGTGGGAGAGTCCTGAGCATGCTCAATACAGACCTCCCCCATGCTGAGCTCCTGAAGCCACCACACCCATATCTGTGGCTTGTAGTCAAAACTCTCTATGGGGTTCAAATATCCAGCCGCTCAATTTCTCTAAGCTTCATATTCTCCATATATAAAATTGGGTTAATAATCCCCAGCGGAAAGGTGAACTTTTATTGTTATTGCCCACAAAAGGCCTGGTTTTAGGATAATGACAAGGCTTTCCTTTTGTACCCTGGCCAGCCCTGGCTAATTTGAGTGTAATTTCCTATAAAGAAAAGTTCATAGTTATTTTTCTCCATCTTCTCATCTCCTGCTTTGATGCTCCTCCCCATCCCAGTCCAAACCTGCACTGAGATTTTGTGTGTCTTTAAAAACAATTTCTTACAAATCAGGGGCAATGAGAATGTGGTCTCCTGACAAGCAGGGTGGGGTTTTATATCCTGTACCTTAGAGAGTGCCCTGGTCCTCAGAGTTTATTTTTTCTGACTTTTTCTTAGCTAAAGGATCAATAAGGGGGAAAACCAAGGGATTAAACTGGCATATGAGACTGTCTCTGTGATTTCATTAGTATGAAAAAATTCCTAGCGAGAAGTTGCTCTTCGGTCAATAGATTTAGAGGATTGTCTGGGACACTGAGAGATGTGACTTGTCTAGAGTCTTACAGTATCAAATTATCAGAAGTGGGACTTGAATCCTCTTCTTCCTCCCTCCTTGGACTACTCTCCATCTTTTCTCTCTCAAACAAGGATCTAAATCTATAGTAATATCCAGCAAATCTGGAAATATTCAGAGTACAAAGGAAAGAGTACTGACTTTGGAGTGTGAAGATGTGGTTGAAAATTCTGCCTTGTGCCTGGGACAAATCACTTTAATCTCTGTAAATTGAAGGAGTTAGACTGGATGTCCCTTAAAAGTAACTTCCATTTCTTGAAATATCTTTGGAAAGGGGGTGCTGTTTTCCTTATTCTTCACACTGAGGGCCAACTATTCTATTCTGTGTTAGATCCAAATGAATATTTATTGAGTTTCACAGATTAACTTTTTGATCCACTTAGAAGGTCCTTCATAGATATTCCATTTGGAAACTGAACTATATCCACAAATAATAGCTGTATCATCTTTGTATGGCAAGTGGTTCCACCTCAAAATCAATCATTACTGATTGGCCACTGGAAGAGTTCTTCCCAATCCAAAGACAACACATTAAATCCATACATTCCTAAGGGGATGACAAGACTATCTTCACCCTAGCTTCTAGGCTTACTTTTATTTATCAATACCCCTATCTAAAGCCCACAGGAGAGATTTATTTGGACTCTCCCAATATTTCTCTCAATGATTATTAAGCATTGTATATTAAGCATGATATTAAGTGTCAATTTTGACAACAGCATTCATTTCTTTCTCTAATCAACTTAGGGAAACTACATGCCCCATCCTTACTTGCTAACCACAACTGGTGAAGGGCTGGGGAAATGACCCCCAGCTTTAACTTATAAATCCTCTTTACTCTTATGTGCATTATGTATTAAAATACACCTGTGATGGAGATTCTAGGGTCTAGGGTTGTTCTCTGACCCTCTTTTTCTCATTGAGGATTAAATCTGTTTTCCATAGCTTTCCTTGAAAGCAAAAATAATAGCAACATTTTTTTTTTCTTTTGGAAGTGAGTTTGATCAACCAACCCCCTTTTCTTTGTCTGTAGCCTCTACTCACACAGTATGCTGAATTTAGTCCAGGGAATTTTCTTTCTTAGACTTTGAAGTCATTTGAACGCCATTCCCTCCTGCTCTTGTCAGGAATGCTATCAAGACAGAAATTTCATCTTCTTGACCAGGAGATAATAGTAGATAAATAGTAACTTTTCCAACAGTTTCTTCAATTGTAAAACTATTATCTACATAGTTTATAGGTTATTCCTGAGAGTCAAGTAGAACTGAACTTTCCCTTTGAAGGTAGAACTTTAGAATATTAACAGACTCCTTCATCTTGATGGTTTGAGAGGAATAGAAGGTCCCCAGTCTTTCTTGATTCGTTGATCTCTCTTTCCCAATGTGGGATTTCTCTCAAGGCAGTGTGGTAGTACAAAACGAGTACATGACTTGGAGCTAAAGATTCAAATACTAATTCTGAAAAGTACTAGCTGTGTAACTCCGAGAAAGCCACTGAATCATTTAGCTTCAGTTTTCCTCTTATGTGAAATGAAATAAAATGAAAATCTTCCATAATATTTGAACTACTTACTACACGAGGTTATCATGTGAAAAGTACTTTGAAAACTTTCAAGGGCTATACAAAAATTGAGTTGCTATTATTTTATTTTTATTATCCAGTTTCTTGCTTTGCTGCAAGTCATTACCCAACTCTGAGAGGCTAGAACATACTTCTTTTTGAGTACCATTGATTTCCAGTGCCTGAGCAGGTATGTGCACCGTAGGAGATGAATATTAGGAAGCACAATTGCATAGTTGTTGGTTTGTTTATAGCTCACTTCACACCTGTGCTTTTCTGGGGGATACCTGGGGCCTCATGACAGTATTAAACCATAGGGGATGATTCTTCTTCCAAGGCCATCCCTTATGCTCTTGAACTTGACTTATCTGTTCTTTGGATCTACTCTCACCTTTTAACCCAGGTTCCTGTGTATCGACCTTGTATAAAGGCACCCAGTTTTCTTTTCTTTTCTTTCTTTTCTTACAGTCTCTGAAGAACCCAATATTCTTCTTAAGGCTTACTATTTCTTCCTCTCCCCTAATCTCCTTCCATTAGGACAAGAAGACAGATAAGAACTTAAAATAACAAAAAAAGGAAGAGGTGAAAGTTAGTTGATTTTTTAAAGTTTATAGGAATAGGTGGTCCTGTTCATCAATGAAATGGAAGTGATGGTTTGAAGTTTGAGGCCTTCTTCTCTGATCCAACTCTTGTGTTTTGCCTCTGTAGTAAGCCTCACCTAAATCCTGTTTGAGTTGGTGCTGACCCAAGTTAATCAAGCTCTTTGCCTAAGGATTGGAGCGGATGCTAGCTCTCCGGTAGGATTCTCACCTCTTCCTGGAGGTCTCTTTGGCTTGGCCTCTGGAGGAGGAAGGCTCTTTTCTATTTGGCCCTAAATCTTCCTCTTCTGGGCTTCATGCCATCTGGTCCAATTAGTCACCTCCCCCCTTCCTGGAAGACACTTTCTTTGGCTCTGGGCTCTTGGAATTCCTAACTTTACTCTAAACCACTTCTCTTAATTAATTGTCAATTCAACAAATATTTATCAAAATGCTACTGAGGGTTGTCACCTAGACACTATGCTAAGTGATGGGGATAAAAAGGGAAAAATGGAGGAAAATGGAGACAGTCCCCACCATCAGGGAGGTTTACATTCTACTACATTCCCTCTGCTGTTCAGTTTTCTCGAAACATATTCACTAGCTGATTGGTAAGACTGGTTCTTCCTTTAGCTTCTTCAGCTATAGTCCTAGGCTCACTCACATCTGGATTGGCTTCTTCAGTAGCTACGGCTTCTCCACTATGGGTCTGGCCCCATCTTCTTACAGCTCATTGCATGACTCTAGTTGGCTAGAGCATCCAGAAGCTAACTGCCATCTCTCTTCCTTTTTCAAAGTCCATGCTTCTTGCTGCACCTCCCACTAAGTTCCCATTTCCTGTTTAAAGAACTATTAATTCTTATTTTATTTGCAGAGTAGAGGAAGGGTGAGAGGCTCTCCTTGGGAGGGTCACTTGGATACTCAGGAGTGCAAAGATGGTAGCTATCTAGTCCGAGGAGGTCATGACCAGTGTGTCCATTATGCTGCTCAGTTTGAGTATAATGATCATGGTTATGGTTAGTTGTGCCCAGGATAAGGAACACTGGCCCCGAGGATCATGTGTGTCCACTGAGTTAGTCACAGAACCACAACATCACAAGAGTTGGAAGGGAACTTGGAGCCTATCTAGTTGAAACTGTGTCTGAACTAGAGTCTCCCCTACAAGACATTCAACAAGTCTCCATCTGGTATTTTTTTGGAGACCTTCAGTGAGGGCAAACCCATTTCATTCTCTCGTGAGGCAGTCCATTTCCCTCTAGAAGAGATGTAATTGGTAGGACTCTTTTCCTTGAGCCAAATCTAATTTTTCCCTTTTGTTACTTCTACCCATTGCTCTTAAATCTGACCCCTGAGGTCAAGCACAACCATTTAATTCCTTTTCTCCTTGATAGTCTTTCAAATAATTGAGTATTTTGGAGGAGGATACAGATGATCAGTATAGTAGTTAGTGTATCCAGAGTGAGGGTTATTTCGCCCAGAGTGATGGCTAGATGTCCATATATTCATCCAGTGGAAGTTAGAGTGTCTAGGGCAAGGATCAGAGGTACCCAGCATGATCATCAGTGTGTCTGCAGGTTTGAACGCTGTAAGAATGTCACTGCTGAGGTCCGTCTCCGGACCTTCCTGTCCCCATGCATTGATGACTGTGGCCCGTATGGTCAGTGCAAACTTCTGAGGACACATAACTACCTGTATGCAGCTTGTGAGTGCAAGGCTGGTAAGTGAGGAAGTTGGGGGAAAGGGCATGGGATGGAGAGGCCAGGAAAAACTGAGGGGCTAAGGATAGGAACTTGGAGGTCCTGGATTGAGACTGCAGAAACTGAGGCAGGGTTGGGAAGAGTGAGATTTTGTAGGGAGAGTCAAGTATGGGGATTTAATATGGGCAAGGCCATGGGAAGGGAGGAAAGACCAGTATTCTGAGGAGGAAATGAAGGACCAGAGATGTTGAAAGAAAACTGGGTATGAAAGAAGGAAGAGGATTTAGACCTGAAGGCATCTTAGAGATCATCTAATCCTACTCCATTTTTCAGAGAAGGAAATTAAGGTACAAAAAAATCAAGGGGCAAAGGGCAGAACCTGAGAACAGGAAAGTAGGGATAAATTCTCTTTTCTCAAACTCTAGAATGAAAGCATGGGGGATTGAGAAATTCATAGGGTAAAAAGAGTTCATAAAGAGCATGAGTCCTAAGGCTCCTGTTTCACACTGAGCACTGGACTTGCCCTGATCCCCCCCTAGGCTGGCGTGGCTGGGGCTGTACGGACAGTGCAGATGCTCTCACTTATGGATTCCAGCTTCTGTCCACCCTGCTGCTCTGCCTGAGTAACCTCATGTTTTTGCCACCTGTGGTTGTGGCCGTTCGAAGTCGCTATGTGCTGGAGGCTGCGGTCTACACCTTCACCATGTTCTTCTCCACGGTAAGTGGTCTCAGGGAGTATCTTGGTCTCTACTTTCACCCTGGGCTTCTCTGTAGTGCTTGGGGTTTGTGTGTGAACACCCACACCCACACACGTGTGCAAACATACATGTATGTTGGGCTGGGCACTGTGTTTGAGACCTCATAGCTATTGCTTGTTTTTGAACTTATTCCACATGGCCTAGAGTTCACAATCATTCCTTACCCTTGAATCATCCCTAATCTCCTTTTCAGTCTGCCCTGGATCTGTGACTTAGAACTGAGTGATGAAAGACAGATCCTCCAAATGACATCTATTTCTATCCCTTCTACAAGTAGAAGCCCTTTAGTGATGGATTTGGGACCTCTTCTTGTCAGGGTACATAGCCACTCCCTGCACCGGAATGCTCTGAATAGCCATCTTCAGTGGTCTGCTTTTGTCTCCTTATCCATACCTGTGCTAAAAATTTTTTTTCTTATGATTCTTTCTTAGATTTTCCAATCTAGAAAATATGGTATTTTTTAAGATTTGTTTGTAGGAGTTATGGGGTAGAGTTTCACTGTATTTCTTCCTTCTATTTTGCAATCTTTCACTATTAATATTTTATCTCCTGTTAGATATGCCCAAAGTGGGGTCAGAAGGCATTTTCAGGGGTACCACCTTCACTGATAGTAAGAGAAGAGAATGCAGTTTGACTTGACTTTGATTCCTTTTTTTTTTTAATATTTTAATACTTATTTTCCCCAGTTATATGTAAAACAAATTTTTTACATTTATTTTTAAAATTTTGAGTTCCAGATCCTCGCCCTTTCTCTTCCTTCCCTATATTAAGAAGGCTTATGTGAAGTTGTGCAAAACATTTCTATAAAAGTCACATTACAAAAGAAAACACAGATCTTCTCCTTCCTCCATGGAAAAAAACCCTCTAAGAAAAAAAAAAAGTAAGAAAAGTATGCTTCAGTTTGTATTCAGACACAATCAGTTCTTTCTTTGGTGTGGATAGCATTTTTTTTTTTTTTGGGTCATAAGTCCTTCAGAATAGTCTTGGATCATTGTATTGCCGAAAATAGCAAACTTGACTTTGATTTTTGACAAAATTCTAGAATGTATTATTAAGAGGTTGAATAGTAAATATCTAGCAAAGGAAGCAGTGATCATCAAGAACCAGAATGGTATGATCAAGAACAAATGAAGTCAGAATAACTTTATTCCCTTTTTTTTTTTTTTTTTTTGACTAGGCTATTAAAATGGTAGCTCAGTATAAATCTGTAGATAGCATTTGCCTAGATTTAGGTAATCATTTGTTAAAGTCTGTTGTGTTATTCATGTGGGAAAGATAGGCGGACTGGACTATTAGATGGATTAAATTATGGGTTAATTAGAGAATTAGTTAAATTAGATGAATTAGAGATTGATTGAACCATTTGACAGAAAACAATTATCCCTTCCAAATCATGACTTTCCCCATCTCAGTTTTAATATGTCATGGGTTGTCATAAGAAATTAAATGGGAATTTTTGGGGAATTTTGTAGAAGCTGTAGGTAACATTTAAAGATCAGTAAATGACACAGAAAAAGTCTAAAACTCAGGAATGCATAAAATGTATGTATAGTATTATATAATATCACCCTAAATTTTATAATAAGGTACTATAAACACTCCATAAAAGAAAAAAGGAAAAAAATTCATGCTTCTTTGGTATGAAAGAAGAGCCAAAAATTTTATATAGATTTTCCAGATCATGGGGATATCATGCTTCTAATCCTCCCCCCTCAATAATATCATTAGTACTCATTAATTATTTTATGTCAGCTGGAAAGAAGATTTTCAGTGGAGTCTTAAGTAATTTTTTCTTGACCTCGTTTTATTTAGCATTATTATTATTAGTATTTTAATCAATGACTTGGATAAGTCTTCTTATCAAATCTGCAGATAATGCTAAACAAGGAAGAGTAAAGCACTGGATAACAGAGTCAGAATTCAAAAAGATCTAAACAGGCTGAAACAATGAAATAAATATATTTAGACTTTAAAAGATATAAATGTAAAATGGGAAAGCATAAACTCTGTGACCTCTATCCGAGGCACAGGCCTATGATCTAAGACAAAACTTCTTAAACTTTGGGTTTTGATTCTAAATAGGATCCTGTAACTGAAGTGGGGGTTGTGAAATTATGATTTATTATCAGTAAATGTTTGACTTGTATGCCTATTATATATATGTATACACATACATACATATATACATATACATATATATGTACTTTCACCGTGGTGTGTGTGTGTATAAGTACCTGGGGATGCACAAAAATTTCTTGGGCAAAAAGGGGTTGTCAGTGGAAAAAGTTTGATCTAGGAGGGAAATGCCAAATGCACTGGAACATGCCTCTTATAAAAATGAGTACAGCTCAAACCAGATTAAAATGTAATTGAGAAATATTTAACAAAATAATTAAAAATACAGTTAAACTTAGTTAATGTTATCATCAATGTAGATTGTCATTGGACATTTTAGTGATCCCCAAGTTGTTGTGAATTTAACACTGTTGATGTAGGGCCTAAGCCTAAAATTTAATCCTATTAGTGACTTCTGACCTCTGCTCCTAGTTCTATCATGCATGTGACCAGCCGGGCATTGTGGTTTTCTGCATCATGGACTATGATGTTCTGCAGTTCTGTGACTTCCTAGGCTCCCTCATGTCTGTGTGGGTCACAGTCATTGCCATGGCTCGTCTGCAGCCTGTGGTCAAGCAGGTAAGTCTAATATTAATTTCAGGAGGAGGGAATAAACTCTAAGCAGAGGACTAACCTATCCTGAAAATCCAGTCTATTTTTTTCTAGTTTTCCTCTTCTTTCTCCTCCTCCTTTTCCTCCTCCTCTTCCTCCTTCTCCCTCCTCCTCTTCTTCTTCCTCCTCCTCTTCCTTTTCTTCCTCCTCTTTCTCTTTTTCCTCCTCTTCCTCCTCCTCCTTCTCCCTCTTCTTCTTCCTCCCTCTTCCCTTCTCCCTCCTTTTTCCTCCTCCTTCCTTCTCCTTTTCTTCCTCTTTTTTCTCTTCCTCCACTGGAGAGTTAAGTGACTTGCTCAGGATAATGTCACTAAAAAATGTCTGAGGTCATATTTGACCTGAGGTCTTCCTGACTCCATGGCCAGTGCTCTATCTTCTGTGCCATTTACCTACCCTCTCCAAAATTTATTTCCTATCTACAAATGGCCGATGTCTGAGTGAGGATGCTCAGGATATAGACATTATACTGATGGCCAGAGCACTACAGGGTGATGAAGCCCCCAGAATTTGAACAAATTAAACCCAAGCCTTGGGCAATCTAGACAAAGAATCTATGTCCTTCACTCATGCCTGAGCTAGTTAAGCAGAGTAGTAATACTCAGAATGAGAATATTTTTCCTATCCTATCCTATCCTATCCTATCCTATCCTATCCTATCCTATCCTATCCTATCCTATCCTATCCTATCCTATCCTATCCTATCTTATCCTATCCTGTCCTATCCTTATCCTTATCCTTATCCTTGAGAGATTGATCAAGGAAATAGGATAAAAGGAGAATAGCTGAAGTCTCCCCAGTGTAATAATTGGCTATTCATAATATGAGAGAGAAATAATTTTTCCCACTTATCTCTCAGTGCTTTACTTTCATTATTCTTCATTTAAAAGTGCCATCCTCAACTCAGCAGTTAGAACACTGGACCTGGAGTTAGGAAGATCTACCTGAGTACAAGTCCCTGTGTGACCTGGACAGGTCAATTACCTTCTGCTTGATTAAGCTTTCTCAAGTGTAAAATGGGGGTAATAATAGTATTTATTTCCCAGAGTCATTGGGAGAATAAGATGGATAATATCTGTAAGATATTGTTGTCCTTAAATATACTCCTTTTTTCAGTCTCCCATATCTCTCTCCCATCCCAAAATTCTGGCCCTGATTTTGAGTACTTTCTTGGTCCCTTTCCTATCTCCAGTTTTCCCTCTGCTCTGTGATCTCCCCCTAGCATCCATCCAATCCTATTTCTAGGGTCCTTTCCTCCCAAGGCTCCTGATCTTCTGACTCTGATCTTACCTTTATCTCTTCTTCCGCAGGTTCTCTACCTGCTCGGGGCCATGCTATTGTCCATGGCTCTGCAGCTTGACCGACATGGCCTCTGGAACCTTCTTGGACCTAGTCTTTTTGCCCTTGGGATCCTGGCTACGGCATGGGTAAGGATGCATGGGGAACAGTGGTCCTGGCCTGGTGACGGTCAGTCACATCATGAGTAATGGAAGTCAGAGAGGTAGGGGTGGAAAGGGAATGTTCTGATTATGTCATGTGTGAGGAGAGGATGGTCCAGCATGGATTCTATAATAATTCTTCCCCTCAGATGTGGGGTTATAGATTTTATTCATTTTTGGAATCCTTTCCTGTGGGATCTTATGTCCATGTCCTCATCCTACACTTGTATTTCTACCCTAAACCCACATTCTTATCTTTATTCCATATCTGTATCCTTGTCCCTGCTTCATCTCCACCTTTCCATTCCATGTTCCTATCTTTATCCTTTCTTCAAATCTTCCCCATATCTGCATTCATGGCCCCAATTGGCTTTATGTCTTTATCAATATACCTGGTTCCAAAATTCCATTGCCCATGTATCCTTGGGCTCCATAGTCCCACAGACCTGTTACTGTGCCTCTGAGATACTCGTTTCAGGGTCAGGGAGAATTTGATCTTGTTGCTTTCTTTTGTCACCTTTGAATGATTTGGACTTGCGATTAATTTTCATAAACCCAAGGGGAGCTTCCTGATCTGGCTTCCCCTCTTTCTACTGCTCCTCACAGAATTCCTTAAGTTTTTTCAGCATTTGTATTGATGATACCCACAGAAGAGTTCAGTCTTAAGTTAAGTGATCCTGGCTCTTGGGTGGATCACAAAGATTGTCTTTGATTCTTCCCTGGTTTCCATTCTATTCTTGTTTTGCTCAATCTCTTAATCTTTGGAGCTGGATTCTCTCATGTAGCAGCTAGTTCTCCTTACTAGGACATGGAAATCCTGTCTTTGAGGGAGCTAAACCCTAACTCTTTTTTTGTTCTTCAAGTGAGCTTGTTTACTTCTCTTAATTTTAGTGACATCCAGAATATTCTAATAGTAGTACTCTTAATAGGTTACAGGATGAACTAGGTCCTAAAGCAAACTGTTTCATTTGTTGCTATGTCCCCTCAAATCATCATTTGATAGCTAGCCTTCTAGTGATACTCCAGATTCAGCTAGGCTGATCTTCTGATGGCAAAAATATGGACTATCATTGCAACTGCCCTTAAACCCTAATAGTTTAGTAGGATCTTTTCCCGTCTCCCCACTTCTTTCTCTAGTATGTGCTCTATTGCTCTAGCTTTTCAGAATTCAGTCACCTCCAGGCCATAAACAAGCTATTTTACTAACATCACAATTTACAGAGACTTCCATTTTTTCTGAATAACTGAATATATATTGTTTTCATAGGATTATGGATTAAGAACTGGAAAGGACCTTAGAGGTCACCGAATCCAACCTCTCATTTTACAGAGAAAACTGAGGCTGAGACAGATTGAGTGATTTGCCCAGATAGTAAATGTTCAGGGCAGGATGCACATCTAACTCTTTCTGAGTCCAAGGCTAGCATCCTATCCATTGACCTCCTAGCTACCTTCTAGCTACCTGGTCAGGCTTTGGCTCTGTCCTAGCTGGATCCCTATTCTATTTCTATAATATTTTATTATTTTTTTTTCTCCTCAGGGCAGGTGACCAGCCATTATCTTGATCATTACTAGACCAATAACAGCTTTTCCCTCTCGATGTTAGCAGAATTACATGCTCCTTGCTTTAGCTAAAGGCTCTAAAAGCAAACTGGTATCCCTTTTTTTCTGGTTATTACCTGAGTTATGAATATGATTAATAGGTCAAGTTTTTAAGCCAGGCACAATGAATGATTTCTGTTTGCTGCATCTATTATCTTGAACTAATCAGATTGATGGAAGCCACCCCCTGCTTGTCCTGACTTAAAAGATCTATTTTCTCTTTCATGCCCAATTGACTCCATGGTTCTCAGACCTTTAGCTTACTCTTGATACCCTCACTGGTCTGGGCCTGTTACCTTCTTGGCTTCTACACCAAATCTCTGGGCTTCTGACTTATATCTAACTAATCCACTATTGTATTTTCCTATAAAGTTACTATAATCTTGACGTGGTTGAAATTAAGATGGATTTTCCTTAATTCAACCATAATTATTATTAAGACAATAATAACCACCACCTACATCTCTATTGTTGATTTTCCCCAACAACTTCATGTGATAGTTCACACATAAGGAAACTTAGAATCACTGTTTAAATGGTTTACTTAAAGTCCTATGGTTTTACAACAAAAATAGGTGTTCTGGCTTACAAGTCTGGAGAGAGAGAACTTTCATAGATTCATCCTCCATGAATTCTTAGTTCTTTACTATCTTGTCAGAAAAAGAGAGGAAAGAAGGAAAGAGTGTGGGCTTCTTTCAACTGCATTAGTAGCAAACTCTTTGTATTGGACCTTTGATTTCAGTGGTATAGGGAAATCTCAGTGTAGATGGTCACTTGCTTTAGAAGTAGTAATCTTAGAAAATTTCCAGAGGCCACTGAGAGATTAAATGACTTTTCTAAAGTCTCAAGGGAACATTTCTGGAGTATTTTTACTTCCTACTCTTGTCTCCTCTGGGTCTCATTATTCTGTACATTTTCTTTGGATACCTGCATTTTTTAGTTTATCCCATTTTATGTTCATCATCGCTTGTTCTTCAGAGTGTTTTCCCTAAGGCTCAACATTCTCTTCAAGCAAACCTGGGACTCAGCTCACTTAAACCCAGTGATTTAGAGGCATGGAGCCTGAGTTCAGGGAAGAGAGACCAGGGTGGAAGTGGCAATATCTAGAGTTTGAGCAAGACAGAAGCAATAATTGGGGGAATGAGGGTAGGGTGTCCTATAAGTAATCCCAGGAGAGCCTTAGCTCTTTAACCCTTGATCTCCACAGACTCTCCTTGGCTATACTCAGTCATTGCCTGTGCCCCTCTGCCTCCGTCTCCTCCCCCAGTCCTTGCTCTCCTGACTCCTGACTCCAGATTCTCTCCCCCCAGACGGTGCGCAGTGTCCGCCGCAGACACTGTTACCCTCCGACATGGCGTCGCTGGTTGTTCTACCTATGCCCGGGCAGCCTCATTGCCGGCAGTGCAGTTCTCCTCTATGCCTTTGTTGAGACACGGGACAATTACTTCTACATCCACAGCATCTGGCATATGCTCATTGCAGGTAGTGTGGGCTTCCTGCTACCCCCTCGAGCCAAATCTGATGGCAAAGTCCCCCCGCTCTCCAGGCCCCGGGGATGCGGGTACCAGCTCTGCATCAATGAGCAGGAAGAGCTGGGCTTGGTGGGGCCAGGTGGTCCTTCCATCAACAGCATTTGTGCCAGCTGACACCTGTCCCCGAGCATGCAGTCCTCCTTGGGGACGTTGAACATCCCGGAACACATGACCTGTCGTTGGGGACCTGGAGTCCTCCTTGAGAATGAGGAGCTCATCAATGTGGAGACCCAGAGCCCTCTTGTGGACGCATGGCTTTGGGGACACAGAGCTCTCCCTTGGGACATGGAGTTTGTCCTGGGGGCACAGAACTCACCTTGGAAGCACCCGTTCCTCCCCGTGGATGTGGAGCCCACAGACCCCAGAAATTTTGACTTTTCCAACAACTGCGGCCATCTATTGCTTTGTGCCAGATTCTTGACCCAGTTGCACAGTGTCTCACCCTTTGTCTTTGAGTGGATATAACCAGATGGAAGAGTAGAGGGAGACTTGAGGGGGAGGGGAGTGTCTCTAGAACTGGAGTGTATTTCCAATGAAATGTGTGCCAGCTCTTCCTTTAGTCCTATATTTTTGGACATGCAGAGATTGGGGGTCAGAAAATAGAATATGGGTTAAGGGTCAGAGGTAAAGCGGCACCTTCTTTGCTTCCCTGGTCCTATTGAATATTCTTATGATTAAAGAGGTCACTGTGAATGCTAGATATCACATCAGGAAGAAAAAACAAATGAAGTTCCTCCTCATCCCCATTACATTCTGTAAATCACTAACCATGTGCAGTTCTGGGCACATGGCCTTAGACAGAGGGATGGGGAATGCTCTTGTCTAAGAAGAGTTTAGAAAATCCTCAGGTGGAGGTGGAGAGACATAGAAACTCTAGACCTTAGAATGAGGGGTAACAGCTCTTTTAGGATTTGAGAGAGAGAGGCAGGTTTAGGACAAATAAGCTGACACAGCAGGGTGTGGTGGGTAGGCAGCTGGTCTTTGCATCAAGAAGTTCTGCCTTAGAGACACGCTGATGGAACATAATGTTTGGGCGACTTTAGAAAAGTCACTTTATCTCTCAGCGGCCCCTGGAAATTTTCTAAGACTGTTACTTGTAAAGCAAGTGACCATCTACGCTGAGATTTCCCTACACTACTGAAATCAAAGGTCCAATACGAACAACAGGGACTACATATAAGTAATATATTATGCCTGAAACATGGTCAAGGCTGAAAACATGAACATGTTTAAGGAAGGTTTTGATAAACCCCTTAATGTCACATCCTTAATGGGGCAGTCAAAGATGTTTGGAGATACTCCTCATCTGGGAAGGTAACACCACAGAGAATACCTGGCCATCCCTGAGACTCCTTCACAGTTCTTCAGAGCTAAAATCCTGAGTGGGGGTCACATAGTTCACCCAGGAGGGCAATGAATTATGGCTATGCTACTTTTTGAGGATTCTTTGCTCAGCAGTGACCCTACATCACACAAGAACACATACTTTCCAGGGCAATGGACTACACACCTACCCACTGACCCTTTGCGGTTTTCAGCTTTGACATAACTAACTACCAGATCATCCTTTTCTTGTAAAATCCAGGAAAATCTCATCCATCCTCATTCTTACCTGCCACTACTGGGAACTATCACCAGGGGACGCTTGGTTTCTAAAACTCAGCATTTTCCCCTAGGATCCTGGGTTTTGAATTGGAAGTGAGCTTGTGTTACAGATGAAGAAACTAAAACCTTAGTGAATAATTTGCTCAAGGACACACAGGGAATAAGTATTAGAGCCAAGATTTGAAACTTCTGCCTTCATATTCAGTATTCTGGATATTCATCTGCATTTTAAAAAGTCTTTACTACCAGAAAAAAATAGGGGTCACAACAATAAAATGAAAATGGGGGAAATATAGGCGTAGAGCTTCAAATGGGAGGATGTCAAACTTTCAGGTGTGTCATTCATACTGAAGATTGCATGTTTGGATTGCTCTGACTGGTTCTTAGTCTAAATCTAGTTCTCTAGACCTTAGAATGAGGGGTAACAGTTCTCATTGGATTCCTTAGGACTTCTCATATCCCCTTTTTGGGTTGGAGGGGTTGTCCTTGCCTCCCCTTTTCTTCAGAAAGAGGAACTTTTTCTGTGTTTCCAGGTCCCATCTGATTGATGGGTAGAATAGTTGCCAAGGGCAACAATAAGCTGAAGTGTTAATCATCTCTGATTTGTATAGGAAGAAGTCTTAATGCTGCCAAATCAGTGTTCCAGAGTTGGAAGTGACCCCAGGAGTCTTTTGGTTCAACCTGCCCAAGAATTCCCTTTATAACATGCTTGACAAATCCAGCCTCACCTTTCTGGAGTATACATATTGTTTATCAAATCTCTGACATGTACAAAGTTTGAGAGACATAATTTCTGGGTAATTAATTATGGCTATCAGGGAAAAAAAAAAGGGGCAGCTAAGTAGCACAGTGGATAGAGCACCAGCCCTGAATTCAGGAGGACCTGAGTTCAAATCTGGTCTCAGACACTTAAAACTTCCTAGCTGTGTGACCCTGGGCAAGTCACTTAACCCCAGCCTTGGGGGGGGGGGATTATGGCTAGTGAATAATTAATAAAAAATGGTCATTTGGCTGTCTCTGGTAAACCAAAGATCCCTCCTGGAGTCCTCTTAACACTTATATACTCTTGGAAGAATAATGAGTGTTCCCAACAGGTGGCATTCAATTCCAAGTGATTAACAATTAATGAATGAATATTAAAATGAGAGGCAGACCTATTCTAATGAGGAATCAGGGGCCATGACTTTGATTATGTCACTTTTATCTCTATTCAGGTCTCTCCCAGCTCACTATCTCCACCCAACTTTGTCTCAATAGAAGCCAATGACCACGAATTCTACTAGAAGAGAATGCATTTTGATGGCATCTAAACTTTCCCAGTTAGAAGAAAGTTAAATCCAATCTCATTATCAGTCCTATTCCTCTGATTTGACATAGTAGAGAATGAGGAAATAGAAAGGGAAAAAAATCCTGAATCGCCTCAGTAATAATTGATTATTAACTTGAGAGATATAATCATTTCTCTGGAACCCATCTGACCTTATCCCTTGGTCCTAGTTTGGCTCACTTCGCTCAAGCAGACCAGTCTAATCCCTTTTCCTTGTCCTCTTGTATCAGAGTGGAAGCGTGGCGTGTCTCAGAGAGTCCCCTTTACCCCAAAGAGGCACATCTAGATCCAAGGGTACACACACAGATGCATTCCAGACCCTCAATGGCAACTTCAACATGTTTCTACATAGCTAGCACTGTGCATGTTTGTGCACCCTTAAGTGTGCCCACTACATGGAGGCATGTTTATATACCATGCCTCCATGCCTCCATGTAGTGGGCACACTTAAGGGTGCACAAACATGCACAGTGCTAGCTATGTAGAAACATGTTCAAATGTATACATACACATTTACACGTTCTCTGAATAAAGAGACAGCTTCTTAGGGTCACCTGGTCATGGAAATGGAATTCAAAGGATACTTAGTCTAACCCTCTCATTATAGAGATGAAGAAACTGAGATTGAGTGACTTGCCCATTATAAACAGTCCAAGGACACATGGTTAAATGTAAGGGCAGGACCAGGTTGCTATGCTAGGCCCTTCTCTGGGAGTTCAGCAGGGCACAGAGAAAATGTGGAGTTCCAGAATTTTGATGTGAGTGATCTAGAATCCAGGGGAAGGAAAAAACTTTATTTAAAATTTTAAATCAGCCTCAAGTTCAATGACATTTTAGAAACCAGGTCAGGATAACTCCATACCTCTTGGGGCTCTCCTTCCCTTTTAATGTTTCGATAGTAACAATTTTTTTTTTGCTTCAAGTGAGATGAAATTAAAATTATTTTTCAAAAGGAACTTTTACTAAAAACAAAACAAAACAAAACAAAACAAAAAAACAAAACCCAGAACAAACCTAAGAGACCAGAAACTGATGCTGAAAGAGTTTAAAGGCATGGGATTTCTTTTCCAAAGTCAAGTCACAGATGGGATTGACTAGTCCAGCTTAGAAATTATAGCTTCAATTTCTTTCCCTCACCCCTATCCTGTCTGGGATATCTCCTCCAAAGTTTTCCTTTTCAGTGTTTTTTTGGGATTACCACCCCCCCCTCTCTCTTTCAGCCTTTTCCCTAGCAAGGCAAAGACTGGAATGAGAATATCAATCATATCTACTGGATTAGGAGGGCAGCAGGTAGTTAATAGACCACTTCCATGTGAATCACTGATTCTCTCAGGATGCATTAAGTGTACCAAGATATTGGAATTATCAAATGTAGGCTACCCCAAATATAAGCAAGCCATATACCTTCCAGCTCTGCTCCATGAGATTTCTTTGCAAGTAAAAAACATATAAATAAGTATACAGTGAATAATAATATCAATCATAGGCCGAACCAAGGATTTTTATAAACTAGATTTGAGGGACAAAAGTGTACCCCATATTCAGACCAATATGGCAGATGACAGACATCTGACAATGTTTTTCCTTCTCTTCTGTTTCTTAGTAAAAAGACTTTTCTTAGATGTGAAATGTAGCTTTCAGTTCTGATATCCTCTAAATCTAATTTAAACCTTGAATCCCAGATATAGGAAGTGATTTTCCAGAAATAACAGAGCAAGATGGAAGCAAAACTACCACTGACTTCCTTGTTTTCCTTTTTCTGCCCAATCTTCCTCCATATTTCCCAAGCCCTCTCACTTAACCCTGGGCCCTGCATTCTGCTGTTATAGGGAAAGGGAGGCAATAATCATAGCCCCTACTACATGCCAGGCACAAATATCTCATCTAATCCAATACAACGATACACTGAGTACAAAACAGTTGTATATCCCTGGTTGTATAGCCAATACAACAACCTGGGACATACATGCTATCATCCCCATTTGTCTAAGGATACACACACACACACACACACAAATACACACATGTACATGTATATATATGTATGTATGTGTGTAAATATATAAATAGAAGCTGACTCCAGCTCTAGGCTGCAGCCACTGTGGCATCTGGCTGCCTCTGGTAATAGGACATTAATAGTCCCTGTGACTTCTTACACAGCTCAGGGCCACAGATGCTTCCCAGGCTCATCCCTCGGGATTTCCTCGTAGCCACCTTTGCATGGAGAAGAAGCAGTAGTTCCCTGACCACCTCTGGAGATCAGTGCCCGACCCCAGCCCCTCCCCTCCCTGACCAGCTTTCAGAATGGGAGTTACTGGGTCACGGCCCATTCTGAGATCTGGAGTTAGCCCATTCCCCAGAAGAGCTTGTGAGGTGGGGATAACTCTCCGGGCTAATGCCCACGTGAAGGGTAGGAGCTGGCCGGGAAGCCTGTGGCCCTGACGTGTTCGGCATGGGTGGTCACTAGGAGCAGGGCCTCAGGACTGGGGGCCTCCGTTCCAGGAAGGGTCTTCCTGCAGGTAAGAGGGGCCCCGTTGGAGCCAAGCTTGATGTGTAGCTGGGGCTGAGTGACAGCATCAGGCAGGGGCTGCTGGAGAACCAGGTGGCTGAGCAGGGTCTGGGCCACAGCCAGGGGTGCAGAGGACCCTCCAGAAGCTGCCAGAGCCAGCACATCACCCTCAGGCCCGCAGCACAGCAGGGCAGGGCAGGCCCAGCTGACAGTCCGGGAGTCTCCCACAAAGTCACTCAGGAGAACACCTGTGGATGGCAATAGCCTCCCGGAACCAAAGGTGCTGTTGAGGGAGGAGGCGACAAGGAGCACTGAGCCCTCTCTGTCCATGGCTGCCAGGATGCTGCCTACAGGGGCTGCAGGAGTGGCCTTGGCATATGCACCCTGGGCAGCTGCCAGGAACTCAGGGCAGGGATCAGAGGGGAGCCCCCCTGCCTGCAGGGGGTTCCTCAGTATCTTCAATAGTAGCTCACCAGCTGTGGGATTTGAGGTGGTAAACAGCAGGCCTTGGGGCAATGCAAGCTGCACGGCTGGCTCCAGAGTGGGCAGGATGCCATGCGGGGGCTCTTCTAGGTACAAGTCCTCTGCCACTGGGCGCAGGAGAGCACTCAGAAACTGACCATCAGTTTCAGGAGTCTGGGCAGCTCTCTGGAGGACAGCAGCCAGACCCAAGTTGGTTACATGGCTACCCTGGCCCAGCACGGTTCCATTGGGGTGGCACAGTAGTGGGCAGAGGCCTGTGGCCCGGCCCGCTGCACCCCGTTCTGCCAGTGCCTCTGCTAGAGCTTTGTCTACAGAGAAGCCATCTTGGGCCAGGGCAATGGTAGCAGCCAGCAGCTGGGGCCAAGGCAGACGGCCTAGGTTTTGGTGTAGAAGGCGGAGGGCAGGCAGAGCCCCTGGCATTCCCAGGCCAGGCGCCAGAGCCTGGGTGGGAGCCGGCATCAGGGCCATAGTTTGATTGGATGAGCTGTTATGGAAGAGGGCCCAGAACACAGCACCTGGGAAGAAAGGGAGAAGATTTGTGGCCGTCCTGTTGGGTGGAAGGATGGGAAAGGAGACTATCTCTGACACCGCCTGGCTTAGGGGTTGAACATTCCCATCTCGTGGAAGAGAGGACATATGTCATATTGACATAATTCTGAAGGCCTGGGGGAGGGGCTCACACTAACCCAGTACATCCTAATTGGGGGACTAACTGACATGGTCCAGGGTGGGAGGGATCAGGGGGTCAACGTGACTTCATCTTGATGGGTCAGAGAGAGAGCGTAATGCTGAAGTGTTCCAGGGGCATCGAAGGGCCACGCCAATCTCAACAGCAGACCGTGGCCAAGCCACTCACCATTTATGTGAGCAGAGACAAATTTTATCCCTAGTTTTCTTTGTAAGCACTGAAACTGCTCACATGGACTTTAACCACTCCCACAAACACAATGGTTCCGTCCTAGCCTTACTGTTAATTTTTATTAGATAAAACGGCAGGGATGATTCTAAGGTCCCTTCCAATCCTGACAAGTTAATGATTGTGTTTGAGATAACTTCTCATGCATGGCATTTGAATTAACTCAGACCAGAAGAGTTGGGAGGCTCAGGCTGAACTCATTCAGGAGAAAAGATCAAAAGGATAACATTAACTTTGTCCATGGAGAATCAGGGGTTTGCATCCTAAAATTATACAGTTGGAAGGAACTTCAGAAGTCATCAGAGGCTTTCCAGTCCAGCCTCCTCATTTGACAGATGGGGATACTGAGGCTCAGAGACGGTAAGTGACTTGCTTAGGGTCATACAGTTACTTAATGTCAGAAATGGGATTTGGTCTTCTTGATCCCAAGTTCAGTATTCTCCCCCCTGTTTCATACTACCTCCCAAATCTAGTTATTCTTCACCTGAAACAACCCCCCTTTATAACATTTCTTGACCACGTTGAGGGGTTTTTTTCTGATCTATATGGAGAATAGAGGAAGACTCAGGTTATTATTTGTGACAATTCTGGGAGACTTGGGAATCATACTAACCCAATCCTGTTTCATGGGGATGCACTAATGCCAGGCAGAGGGCAGTTCCTACCCCTGCATCCACCACATTCCCCCCATCCAGCAGCAGGTCTCTCCCTAGGGTGGAACACGTATCTGTGACAGGGGAGGAAGATAGGTTAAGAGTATTTCCTCCATGCCCACCCCTGCGTCCCTACTCCTTTTCCCATCTCCCCTCTTGCTCCTGCTCCTTCCCTTCCTATCCCACTGACCTGACTCACTGATGACCGCCCCATGAGGATATACGCCAGGGCTGTGGTGGTGTCCAGATGTGTGGTGATCAAGGCTCTGGGTCTTAGCAGCTGCCACTTCCTGGTGTTGGTCAGAGGCCCCCGTGGGTCGCAGCTGCCTGGCAGCCAAGTAGAAGCTTATTCCAAGCAGCAGGAGGGCTGAAAGTATCCCAGTCCAGACCTTCAGACTGCTTTGGGCAGGATTTCTGTGGATGCAGTGAGTGGGTGGGTGGAAAACCCGTCAAAGAAGCTAAGCTTGTCAGGCAGGTCCTCTGGAGGGAAAATCTTGCTAACTGGGTGGTTTTAGATGGTGAAGAATACTGCTTTGGAATAGGTGGTCAGGGACCCCTGCCATGAGGTTTGCTGTCTCAGTGTCCTCAGTCCTGGACTCCCGAGGCGGGCAGTCCAGAGTTGCTGATACATACACTTTGAATCTCAGAGTTTTGGATGGAACAAAGCTTGAGATTCTTAGGCAAAATTTCCTCACCTGCACAATGGGGATGACATTAATCCTTGCATTGTCTACCTAATAGAGTCATTGTCAAGAAAGTATTTTGTGTACTTTAAAGCTGTATAGGAATGCGTTATTATTATTATTCAAATGATTGCTAAGTAAGCTCAGTGCCCTGCAGTTCCAGACAGGTGTGTAGTAGTCACAAGACCAAGCTCAGAAGAAAGGGAACTTGAGCCAAGAGACCAACTGAGGCCCGATCCTTGGGCTAATAATGCCATTTCTACTGACCTTATCAAAAATGGCATTCATTCTGCAGGGACGTCTCTGACTGTCTCTCTCTCACTGACTCTCACGAGCTTTCTTTTTTACCTCTTAGCACACAGTGTAGGTACAGGACAACATCAACCTCCCCTCAACTCACGCTTGTGGAGCCATTTGGTGACCTGAGTCTGGAAATAGCACCACTTCCATTTCTTCCTCTTCCTCCTCCTCCTCTTCTTCATCCTCTTCCTCTTCCTCAGATTCAGATTCCTGGAAAAGTAGCTTCTGATACTTCACAGATCCCAGACTGCCAGCTTGAGAGGCAACCCTGATCTGCTCCATTTCTCTGAAAACTCTCCTGCTGATGAATGAGCAGCCTTATTTGTAGAAGAATAATGGGACACCATTAGCAAAAGCATAGTTCCTGTGTCAGTTCTGGGAAAGACAGGGGTGGAGGAAGGGGTGGAGTTAGCAGTTCCACACCTGTTGGAACTTGACCTGTGAGGAGGAGCAGGTCTATCTGGTGGAAACAGGATTTCTGGTGCCCGACTCTAAGGGATGGGTGAGCCAGATCTGAGTGTCGCTAGGTGAGAGACAGGATCTTTCTTGCAGAGGGAACTGGAGCCCTGCTTACTACCAGGCTCCCCATGTTAAGAAGGTTAGAGACTTCCAAACTCAAGCAATTGACCCTGTCTCCCTCATCTCCCTTCTTCACTGATACCTCAAGTCTTTGAGTCCTTTTTGCCCTTTTGTGGCAATGGTTAAGTATTGCCCAGGTCCTTCACCTGGCCCGAGTTCTCACAGTTGGACTCTTGGGAATCCATAGCTCTTCCCCTTCATTCCCAAGCTTGTGAATGAGGGAAAAGAAGGAGAGATGAGAGGATGGGAGAGGATGACAGAATGCATGTTTCTTGATGGCAGAGAATGCTTCATTTTTGTCAGTGAGGAGGTGGAAGAAAGTATGACCGGGAATAATAAATAAGAACAGAGGGTTCTTGTGAAGATAGGATGATGAGAAAACAAAGTGCTTTTCAATTCCCAAAGCATTATTTTAAAAGCAAAGTGCAAGCTATTATTTGTATCTACACATAGTAGGATCTTAAGAAAAAAATTTTTGTATCCAACATATATATATATATATATATACATATATATATATATATATATATATATGTTGGATACAAAAATTCCATATTTGTAAGGATATATATATATATATATATATATATATATATATATATATGTTGGATACAAAAATTCCATATTTGTAAGGATATATATATATATATATATCCTTACAAATATGGATCTAGAATGATAGGACCTAAGTGGTATGAAATATTGCAAGAATTTGTGATGTCTTCAAATCCTCTAAATCTCAGGGTAGGCTATATTCCATGAAGTTATGCCTTGTGCAAGGATTACCTGAGGGTCTGGATAGAGTACCAGGCTGAAGTCAGGCCTCAGAAGCTTACTAGTTGTGTGACTCTGGCTGGGTCACTTCACCCTGTTTGCCTTACTTTCCTTATCTGCAAAAAGATCGGGAGAAGGAAATGCAACTCCCTCCAGTATCTCTGCAAAGAAAATCCCAAGTGGGGCCATGAAGAGTCAGTCACATTTGAAATGAGTGAACAACAAATGCTTTGTATGGGTGGTGAATTTAGGGGCCTAATCTGAGGTTTTTTGGGGGAGTACAAAGTTATTCTGTGATTTGAAGGTACATTTAATATAAAAATTGTGTTTTCAAGAGGATTATCTTCCTCCCCAACATTTTTTGGTTTATGTAACAGGGGAGGGAGGGCCTCCAAGAGCCTTCTCAAAAGTCCAAGATGACCCTTATTTTCCCAAACTTGGACAGAATTATCTCTGTTTCTTTTTCATTCACCCAGAAGCTCAAATCTGTGCTCTGTTAAGATAATTTCCCTCTGCTCAATTTCATGTTCTGAGATTTAGGATCTATAACTAGCAGTATATCTGCTGGAAAGAAGTCTTTAAAAATTTGGACTGGGGTGAGGCAAGGAGGCAATAAATCCCCTCAGAGAGTGCTCAATGTTAGGAACCACTAACCAGATATGGAGTTAGAGAGTGATGATAATGCTAACTAGCATGCACTTTGCAGTTTGCAAGGCCTTCTAAAAATGCTTTTCAGCTCTAAATTTATGATCCTAGGAAATCAAGTTAAAATCCTTTTTTCTTTTTAATTCTGCATCTCAATATTATGCTTTTTTAGAAGTATTTAGCTGTATTTGGGTGTCAAGAGCTTGTAGAAGACAATGGCATGGAGACAACTTCTCACAGATCTTTGAGGGAAGACTTCAGGCCTGAGACAGAAGAGAAAGGCCCTGCCTTTGAACAAAAATGGAGAAATTTGAAGCTGCATTTTTAGACCTACTGGTCTTGGAATCTTTTTCCTAACAAAGTGGAGCTCTTCAGTAATCACTGAAAATAGTTTCTTTATCTGAATCCTAAGGGTGAGACTAACTTCTGGGAAGATTCAGAACAATATGGTCCAATCCAGTCTAATCCAATTTAGTTCAAGTCAATGCAACAAACTTTTATTAAGTATCTGTTCCTGGGTTAGGCACTATGACACAAAAATGCTGCCGCCCCCCCCCCCCCAAAAAAAAAGAAAAAAAGAAAAGGGGAAAAAATGAAACAGGATTTTCAGGGCTCATTCCAGGGAAGGGGAGAGATATTGAAAAGTCTTTTTTGGCTATTCTAGGGAATACTTTGAGGGGTTTAAAAGATTGAAGGAAATAGAAAAACAATAAAATGCAGAACAAAAAGTTAATTAAATAATTTAATAATAATTTAAATTAATTTAATTAAATTTCAAAAAGAAAAACAATTATTAAATGTAGAAATAAAAAGAAAAACAATTATTAAAATGCAGAAAAAATTTAAAAATTAAAAGGAAAAAAAAAAACAAAAAAGGGAAAAAAATAAAAGACCATGACATTCTTTACACAATACACAAAATATACACAAAAAATAACTTGATAATATGAAGAGAGTTTTCTTCTTGTTTTGCTTTGAATGCATGCCTTTTTGTTAATGCTGATGGTACTTCTTAATCAAGATTTTAAAATTTAAAAATAGATGAAGATAAAGCATTTACTATGGTCTTACTATGTGCTAGGCACTGTACTTGGTGCTGGGAGTACAAATACAAGATAATGGGTGGGCATAAAAAGTAGTGGAAAAGGGGATACTTACTAGTCTTCCGGAAGGCATGGTGTTTAGTAATGAGAAGGGAAGAGGCAGTATACTAGGAATAGATTCCAAAACTCCAACCTAACCTCTGTCTGCCTCAGTTTCTTCATCTGCAAAATGGAGATAATAGCACCTACCTCACAGGGTTATTATGAGGACAAATGAGATAATGTATATTCTCCTCCTCTTTCTCTTCTTTCTCTCTCTCTCTCTTTCTCTCTCTCCCTTCCTTCCTTCCTTCCTTCCTTCCTTCCTTCCTTCCTTCCTTCCTTCCTTCCTTCCTTCCTTCCTTCCTTCCTTCCTTCCTTCCTTCCTTCCTTCCTTCCTTCCTTCCTTCCTTCCTTCCTTCCTTCCTTCCTTTTCCTTCCTTCCTTCTTCTTCTTCTTCTTCCTTCTTTCTTCTTCTTCTTTCTTCTTTCTTTCTTCTTTCTTTCTTTCTTTTCTTTCTTTCTTTCTTTCTATCTTTCTTTCTTTCTTCTTTCTTCTTCTTTCTTTCTTTCTTCTTTCTTTCTTTCTTTCTTTCTCTTGTCTTTTCTTTCTTTCTTTCTTTCTTTCTCTTCTTTCTTCTTTCTTTCTTTCTTCTTTCTTTCTTCTTTCTTCTTCTTTCTCTTTCCTTTCTTCTCGACTTGTCCAGGGACACACACACAGCTAGGAAGGGGTGTCTGAGTTAGGTCTTCCTGACTCCAGGGTTGGTGCATTCCCCTCCTCCCCCAAACAATTTTGTAAAAGGATAGTAGTGGATAAGCATTATACTTGAAGTCAGGAAGTCCTGGGTTCAAGTTTAACTTCAGCTATTAGCTGAGTTAACTAGCCAAATCACTTAATCTCTTGGTACTTTAGTTTCTTCATCTATAAAACGAAAGTTTGGACTCAATGGCTTCTGAGGGTCCATTCATCTCTATATTTGTGATCTTGTAATTAAAAGTCATTTTCTGTGGGAGCTATGATGGGTCGTCCTTGCTCTCAGACTGCTTTAACCTACTGCCACCTGGTGACCGATTCTAAGTATTATTCTGAGGCAACACTGAAATTTTAGGCATTGACATTTAAAACTAGAAGAAAAAAGGCTTAGAAATCAGATTGTCCAGTCCCCTCATTTTATAGGTTCCTGGTTCTCCATCATTATCATGGATCCGTGTTTTCTTGTTAGAATGGCCTTCTGTTTTGGCATTAATGGGGTCTCAGGATAAGGTGTGAAACTCTTGAAAGTCAGTTCTTTCACAAGGCTTGAATCTCTCTTGTACTGATTAATGTTGAGGTCTTTATTCTGTCATTGAGAAGTTTCCTTTATAGAGTATGACCTTTGCTAATTAATCCTGAATTAGAAATCGGTGATTGAGAGGTTCACAGACCAGATTTCCTCTGCTCCATTCTTGGATGTGTCTACATTCCATCTCTGTTAGGGAAGGGATCACATATTGGAGATTTCCCTCTAAGGAATAGAATTCAAGACTGTGAATGTCTCCATTCCTCTCTGTCCACCATGTCTTCAGTTCTCTAGTCTCCTGGCTTTGAAATCCTTGGACAGCCTCTTTAAAAGCCAAACACAAGGGTATATAGCTCAGGTGAATGAATTAGTTGTGTAATCATTAATCACCCTTAATTTGTCTTAACAGGAGATTCACTCCTTACCAAAAGATCAAAGACCTCATTAGTGGGCAGCAGATCAAAGATACGAGGGGAATTAATTCCTTATCAAGGAATTGCTCTTGGTCTACTGGAGAACTCATCAATCCCAGAACCAATGGTTTTATTAAGCCCCTACTGTGTTTTAGGCAATGTGTCTGCCTTGGGGATACAGATCCAAGGAATGAAACAATCCTAATTCTCAAGAAGCTTACACTCTATTGGGAGAGACAGTGGGACAGGAAGAATCCAGGATGGTTTCTGGACATTCTTACTATATATAGATGAAGAACCTGAACTCAAAATAAGGGGAATGATTTATTGAAAGTCACATGGCTAATTAGTGCTGGAATCTGGATTAGAACACAAGCCTTCTGACTCTTCAGTGGGTTCTCTTTCTAATATTAAAAAAGTTTTTTAATTGATCCTCTTTTTAAAATATCATTGGCTTTTTTGTGGTAGCAAAGAATTGGAAAATGAATAGATGCTCATCATTTGAGTAGTAGCTGAATAAGTTGTGGGATATGAAGGTAATGGAATATTATTGTTCTATAAAAAAATAAGCTGATTTTTAGAAAGGTCTAGAGAGATTTACATGAACTGATGCAAACAAGCAGAACCAGAATACATTGTACACAGTAACAGCAAGAATGTGTGATGATCAATTATGAAAGACTTGGTTCTTCTCAGTGGTTCAGTGATCCAAGGCAATCCCAATAGACTTTGGATAGAAAATACCATCTGTATCCAGAAAAAGAACTGTGGAGATTGAATATAAATCAACATATGCTACATTCACTTCTTTTTTTCAGTTTTTTTCACTTGTTTCATTATCAATGTGTTGGGGGGAAAGGGTGGGAATAAGCATTTACACTGTGTGCCAAGCACTGCTCTAAATGTGTTACAAATATTTGATGTAGGTGCTGTTATTATCTGCATTTTATAGTTGGGGAAACTGAGGCAAACAGGGTTAGGTAACACAACTGATAAGTGTCTGAGTCTAGATTTGAACTCAGGAAGATCAGTTTTCCTGACTTCCAGATCCAATATTCTATGCACTATGGAGCCATCTAGCTGCCCCATGTACTTACTGTATATAAGGCATTGCCCTAAGTGCTAGAGATACAGAATAAGCAGAATTAATTAATACAGAATTAGTCCCCTAGAGGTGGAAGGAACTTCAGAAATCATCTAGTCTAATTCTTTCATTTTATAGATGAAGAAGCTGAGGTCCAGGAAAGTTAAATGGCTTTTAACAGGTATTAAGTATCAGAGGTGGGATCTGAACCCAGGGACCTCTGCCTTCAAAATCCCACCTTTAAAGTACTTGAAGTCTGATCTGGGAGAAGGGTGGGATTTTCTGTAGGGATGGAGGAGAATGGAGTTGGGGTATGAGGAAAAATAGGATCATTGCTTCATTTCCCATAGGCATTATACTGCTATTAAAAGTCTTAGTGTTTTTTTTTTTTTTTTTTTTTTTTTTTTGGTCTGCCACATAACACTTGACTTATACTGGATTTGTAAATCATCTAAACCCTCATAAATAGTTGTTTAGCCACATCTTCCCCCATTTCATTTTCAAAAATTAAAATGTTTTGAAACTATAATCTTAATGATCCAGAAAGACATAATCAAATAAACTTAAAAAATAAGGTTTGCTCCCCCATTTCATACTTGTGTAATGGATTTTTTTTTGAGCTCAGATACAGAACTTTATATTAATCGCTATTAAATTTAAAATTTTATCTTGTTAAATTTGGCAAACTATACCAGACTGTCATTTTGGGTTTTGATTTTGTCATCTGATATATTTGTATCATTTACAATTTTGATAAACAGATTTCCCCCTTAATTAAGATATATTACTGATGATAATGTTTGAGCAGAGCAGGATTAATAATAAAGCCCTTTAGCTAGCATACCACCTGAGATTTCCTTCCCTAGACTTGTTGGGGAGATAACTTTATATTTCTTGTTTGTTGGAAGCTTGCTCTTGAATATGACATTGTGGTGTGATAAAGGCAATGCACATGATAGATGGTGAACTGATCTTGGAAGTAGGGAGTCAAGTTTAAATTCTGTCTCTGACAATTACTTATAATACTGTTGTTGATGAAAGAAATGCAAATTAAAAGAACCTTGAAATGTCATTTTATACCTATCAGATTAGATAAAATGATTGAAGAGGAAAGAGACAAATCTTAGAAGAAATAAGGAAAAATTAGGACACATTCATTGTTGGTGAAATTATCAACTGATCCAACTATTTTGGAAAGGAATTTTGAATTATGCCCAGATAGTTCCAGCAATATCACTAATAGGTCTTTTTCTAAAGATGATTAGGGTAAAGTAGGGGAAAATGTTTATAGCATCTTTATGGTTGCAAAGAACAGGAAATTTCAAGGATGTCCATCAAGTGGGAAATAGTTGAACAAGTTGTAGTATATAATTGTGATGGAATACTACTATGCTATAAGAAATGATGAGTGAAATGATTTTAGAAAAACATTGCATGAAATAATGAAGAGCAAAATGAGTAAAACCAAGAGATCATTGTATATAGTAATAGCAATATTGTTTTAAGAAAGGCTTTGAATAAATAAGTAATTTTGACTATTATAAATGCTGAAATTAACTATAAAGGACATATGAAGAAAGATAATATCTGCATCCAGAGAAAGAACTGATAAATAGAAGTATGTATAGAATAATTTTGGATATACACACACACACACAAACACACACAGACACCTGTTTTTGTTTAATGTAGCCATCTCTGTGATGGGAGAGGGTAAGGAAGAAAAAATTTATGCAATAATTTTATTATATGCATAAAAGAAATAGCAAGTTGTAGACAATATATTTGCAGTTTCATGTGCAATCATCTTTTTAACTATCTGGTGCTATGGAAATGCTTATTTTATTCCATAAAATTAAAAAAAATACTGTGGTTCTTATTCATTTAGTTTTCAATCTTGTCTGACTCTTCATAACCCCATTTGGGGTTTTCTTGGCAGAGATACTGGGAGTGGTTTTCCTTTTATTTCTCCAGTTCATTTTATAAATGAGGAAACTGAGGCAACAGGGTTACGTGACTTGCTCAGATTCACACAGCTAGTCAGTGGCTGAGGCCAGATTTGATCTTGGTAAGATTAGTCTTCTTAGACCCTCTATACACTCTATGCAGTATGGAACCACTAGCTGCCCCACTCTTAACCTTAGGCAAGTCACTTAACACCTCTGTGTAGCATGCTACCCTTTAACACTTCTATATCTTCAATTTTGGACTGAATTTGTCTAAACTAAAGGAATCACCTTCCCAATATCACCTCCTCTCTTACTTCCTTATTTCTGCTAACCTGTGACTATTGCCTCATGCTGTTCTCCCCAACTAGCTAAGGTAGTAATCCTTGCTCTCACCTTCCAACTCTTAGCTCTAAGCATCCACTATGTCTTGAGAATGAATGGAAAATTCCAAGTGAGATGTTTTTCCCTATCCCAGTCTGTTCTTCACATAGGTTTTGCTATCTCCCCTTGGGGTTGGACTTAAAGAATATCAAGAAACAGGCTAAAGATGACTCTTGGGTCTTTATTTCAATTGCTTTTTCAACAAGGGATAGAAAAGCAAAGTATAGCAAAAAGGCAACACAGAGTGAAATATGTACTAAGACAGAGACCTAGTTTCAAATTCTGACCTTAAGGCATGTTAATTATGCGGCTAGTGGCAAAATAAAGTGAAAGTCCTGGAGGATATGTATAGATATACACATTCAAAGGTGTGGGTAGACATTGATGTGTATTCACTTGACTGATTTGCTGGGAGATGAATAGATATTTCTAGTCTATTGCTATTATCTAGTCACAAGGAGCTGCCTCATAGCAAGGAGTCACCAATAGCTACCACTTGTCTTCCCTCTGTTAATTATCTTCTGTTTATCCTATATAAATCTTGTTTGCACATTGTAGTTTGAAGCTATGTGACTGAGCTATCCACTAACAGAGTGCTGGACCTGGTTTTAGGAAGACCTGAGTTCAAAAATCCAGGCTCAGAAACGTTGTTGTTTGGACCATGACCCCAGGGAGCTGATGCTATGATATGTAAGTGAATTGGATTTAAGTGAGGGAGGACTGCGCAAGGTCACCTATCTCACTTTCCCCTCCAGAGCCCTCTGGGTTCAGTGGCCAGATGACTGGGTATGGCTCTTAATTCACTGGAGAAAGAAATGGAAAACACTCCAGTATCCTTGCCAAGAAAATTCCATGTACATATGGTCCATGGGGTCATGAAGACATGACTGAATGACTAAACAATAGCAAACCTATAAGAAGTAAAGTGAGGCATAACATCTATGGCCCCACAGCTATGTTTTAATATTCATCCACTGGGTCCTTTGGCAATTTGTAGCATGAGTTGTATTCAGTAAAACTTGGTGTTGTGGAAAAAACTCTAAATTGGAGATTAGGAGACTTGGCTTCTTATCTTAGCTCCCCAAATAGTTTATATATATATATATATATATATATATATATATATATATGTGTGTGTGTATATATACATATGTATATATACATATATATATACACACATATATATATTTCAATAGTATTTTATTCTTCCAAATACATGCAAAGATAGTTTTCAACATTCACCTTTTCAAAAATCTTGTGTTACAAATTTTTCTTCCTTCCTTTCTTCCCTTACCTCTTCCCAAGACAGCAAGCAATCCAATATAGGTTAAACATGTACAAATTTTCTAAACATATTTCCATAATTGTGGTGTTGTGTAAGAAAAATTGAGATCAAAAGGGGAAAAAATGAGAAAGAAAAAACCCAAGCAAACAAATAACAAAAAGGTGAAAAGACTGTGCTTTGCTCCACATTCAGTCTCCATAATTCTCTTTCTAGATGCACATGGAACTTTCCATCCCAGGTCTATTTCTCCAAGATCTCTCTGGTCTTCATTTTTCTCATCTGTAAAAGGGAGAAAATTGTTTTTGGAGAACATTGTTAATGTTCTTTTTAGTTCTAATTTTTTATTCTATTGTGATGATGTAGTGCAAGTACAGATTTCTTGGGATGGTATCTCTCCCCATAGAGAGTGTAGGAACCTGCTTCTGGGAGAGTATGGAGGATGTCTAAGGGAAGTGCCTTGTTCAGTAGGCTGACTATGTAGTGAAGATGAGATTCCTTGATTTGATGGTGGAGAGATTCAAAGTGGCCCATCAGCATCAGCTTAGGCCTTTTTGGGTAATTTTCTCTACTTTATTTGGCAACTTTCTTTTATCTCATGACATAGGAAGAGAGACTAGCTGAGAGGTTTGGGTGCTTGATCTCCTCTGGGACCATTTGATCTGAGAAACTGGCTTCTGCCCTTGGTCTCTATATCGTTTTTTCCCTAGGTGAAAGAAGTGGACCTCCTTGTGGTTTTCAAATTCTAGAGTATGAGTCTGTATGAAATAATATCCCTAGAAGCAAGGATTGACTTTTGAGAATGGCCTTTTAGATCCAAGCCAATTGAAGCTGAGATGAGGGCACATGTAGTAGTCATACTGAAGATTGAGATAATTTGGTAGGAACAATGCTACGTAAGAACTAAGCTTTTGAGACAGAGACTAAGATGGTGTAGGAGAATTGCTATTCCCAAAATATTGAAGTCAGTGGAGGTTGGTGGTAGAGTGAGAAGCAGAATGCTTAAACTTTGTTCTTGCTATATACTTTGAAGTAAATATGTCCTTGTAAAAGTTAATTGGTGTTAAGTGGTTAAATGACACTAACGCACTAATCACCGGCTCCTGTGTGTGTGTGTGTGTGTGTGTGTGTGTGTGTGTGTGTGTGTGTGTGTACACAACAGGAGCTCAAACTGATGGCAAGAAAGAATAGATACATATCCCTCACTTCACTATAAAGATCTAACAAAGTGGTTTCCAATCTTTTGGAGTATGAGAAACATTTTTTTTTGAGGCAATTGGGATTAAGTGACTTGACTAACCTAGGATCACTTAGCTAAGAGGCCAGATTTGAACTCAGGGCTGGTGCTCTATTCACTGGGCTACCTAGCTGCCCTGAGAAACCTTTTTTAATATTGAATTTGTGTGTGTGTGTGTGTGTGTGTGTGTGTGTGTGTGTGTGTGTGTGTGTTATTTCACCTTCCACCTCCATGATAGTAGTTGCTTTATTAATATTTATGAATTGGGAAAATAAAGGTTAAGGAAGTTACTATGGATTCAGTAGCAATTTTAAATGAATGTATATTTTATTAATTACAAATGAATTTATATACATTTAAAATGGTAATGCATGCAAGGCATATTTATTCAATTTACAGAAGGTCTGTTTGTTATACTGTCACACTGAATTTTTTGTTGGAGCTAAATAAAGATCTAAATAGTGATGCTTGATATTCATATAACTATGTCCCCTTTCCCCTCATCCCAGGAGTACTCAGCCCATAAGCTGGCAACCACTGATCTAATGCTTCCTGATCCATTATCACAAGAGCCATTTGGGGCCATTTGGCTGCCTCTGGATGGTATTTTAATTTTCTCCACTGGGGCTGTACCTCTTGAAATGACTTTTTCTCTCTTTTCAAAAGGTATGTCTGTAGGAATTACCCTGGGGAAGAGGTGTTAGAAGTTAGTCCTTGATGGTTTTTTCCTTTGAAAGCTCTTGATTTCTTTCATTGTGAAAAGAACACTGGGGATAGAATCTCTAGTAATGAACTAGTTATAAGACCACAGGCAGGTCATAATCTCTCTATATAAAAGCAAGTTATTGTTGTTCACAAACTGTGCAATACTACAAACATTTATTAAGCACCTATCCATCTTATTCAATGTACTCTCTTAGGGACTCTGAATACTGAAATATTCAGTAAATCTGGGATACTCATTTTCAATTCTTTGGAGACTGTGGTTTTTCTGAAGTACTCTGATTCATGGCCATAAAACAACAAAACAATAGATATTGAATAGGTGGGCTTTTGTTTCAGAGAGAAGTTTGGGGCCATTAAAAGAAGTTTACAATTTCCCCAAAGCAATTAATCCCCTTTTTTCCCTCTCATTTAATTCTGAACTCAACTTATTATCTGTTTGTAGTATCTGTCTAATCATAGTACATATACTGATGGGTAAACTCTCTGGATTTTCTACCTAACTGTATGCTAACGTATAGACAATAGGTATTCATCATCAATTTAGTGTTTCTGGGTGTATGTGCAGACTGCACTCTCTTGAATGGTTATGGATCTCATCAATGAGATTTTGAGACAGAAGTAATGAACAAGTTTAAATAAAAAAAAGCTTGATGAGAGAACCAATTAGATAAATTTATCTTTAGGGCAGTTAAGGGAAAAAACTGAAAAGAGGGCAGCAAAAAAGTGAAGGAGAAGATCTGCATGATTTTGTGTGTGTGTGTGTGAGATAATTGGGGTTAAATGACTTGCTCAAGGCCACACAGCTAGGGAGTGTTAAGTATCTGAGGCTGGGTTTGAACTTAGGTCTCCTGATTCCAGGACTGTTGCTCTATCCACTATCTCTCTAACTATCCTAAAGATTTTTATAATAAACCTTTTGCACAGTGAAGGACAATAGAGCCACCATAATTGAACTATTATTTAGCAGTCCCAGTTGCTCTTATAAGGGAGGCAGAAATGGGCCAACAGAGAAAAAAGATGCGAAAAGCAGTTGGACTAGACAAATGATCACAGAGGAGTTCTGTTCAAGATATGACATGATGATGGTGGTTTTGAGGAATCCATGTTCAAACTATCCGAAGGAAGGTAGGTATCAACTGCATGGGGAGAAAATCTCATGATTCATTTATCCAAAAAAGAGAATGTCATTATCTGTAATTCTAAAGTCCTATTTTTCCATATCTATAAAATTTTTCTGAGAATAACCTACACAAACATTAAGGCTTGGAGGGTGGATTAGTTGTTGGTGCTCTCAACAATAAAAAGAAATTTTGGAAGAGAGGAATGTTTGGGAGAAGAAAAAAGCTAATGAGTCCTATTTGGACATGATGAGTTTGAGATCTTTCAAAGGCAATTGGTAACTCTAGACTGGCACACAGGAGAGAGGTTAGGGCAATCTATACAGATATGGGACTCATCTACATAGAGATGATAATTGAATCCATGGGCACTTCTAAGATTACCAAGTGAGATACTTTAGAGAGAGAAGAAAAAAGGGACCAGGATAGAACCTTGGGCGATACTGACAGTTAATGGGGATTCTCTGAATTAAGGTCCAACAAAGGAGACTGAGGAGTTATTAGGCAAGTAATTGAAGAACCAGGAAAGAGCGGTGTCATAAAAATATTGGGACAAGAAGATATCCAGGAGAAAAGGGTGACTGGCAGTGTCGAAAGCCTCAGAAGTATGAAAATTGAGAAAAGGTTCTTAAATATGATTTATTAGATAAAAATTCAGTATTTAATGTTCTTCCCCAGCAAGATTTCTCCCATGCACATGTCAAGATTATAGAAGATTCCTTGAAAGAGATATTAGTAGAAACATCTTTGTTTAATGATCAGTGATAACTTGCAGTGGGGACATAAAATAGGGAGACACATTTGTGAATTCTGTTATTGTCCTGCACGAGCTCGTGAAGTTAAAGTTGAAGAGCAGTCTTATAAATATAATAAAGTCCTCCAGATATTCCTATTTGCAGGAAACATTGTGTTGGTTGTTTAAAATTCTGGAAAGAGTTTTACACAATTGAGCCTCTTGTATGAGATCCAAAATGGGAATGTTATTATTCAGTCATGTCTAGTTTTTTTTTTTTTACTCCATTTTAGGGTTTTCATGGCAGTGATATTAAAGTGATTTGCCATTTCTTCTCTAGCTCATTTCACATGAAGACATGGAGGCAGATGAGTTAAGTAATTTGTCTAGGATTACATAGCTAGTAAATGTCTGAGGCCAGATTTGAACTCAGGAAGAGGAGTCCTTCTAATTCCAAGCTCAGTGCTCCATCTATTGTGCCACTTAGCTGCCCCAAAATGAAACAGAAAGATGCAAAATGACATAATCTATGTCCTTTTGGTGTTTGAATATAATTCCGGGGATAAGACATATGTGAAAAAATAAGAAATACTGTGGAACATGATTGGGCCAAAGGAGAAGCTTGAATAAAGTGTTTTGAAGTAGAGAAAGCTTCCTGGAGGAAATAGCACTCAACATGGGCTTTGTTAATGAATAGTTTTTTAGCAGATGGAGACATGGAGGGGAATGTTTCCATCCTATGGGAGAAGAGGGCCCTCTGTGTTTAATTTAAAACTCATTTTTTTTCTGATTTCATTTAAATAACCAAGGTAGAGGGATTATTACTGACACAGATAGCTAAGACTGCTTTTTTTTTTTTTTTTTTTTTTAACTTACTGTCAAGATGATCAAACTGAATTGTGTATATAGATAGAATCTCAGTTTCCCATTGTCAAGGAAAGTATTTTGTTTTAGAACAATTATCAGACACTAGGTGGTGATGTTGACTCAACTAAGCAGTAGGTGAGTTGCTTTCCAATGTCATCAAATTACTGACTGCACTAGAGATAATCTTAACGATTGCCTAATCATGGAATTATGGGATGGAAGAATTAGAAGGGACCTCCATAGGCACCTCATTCAAAATATACCTCAACAAGCATTTCTGCGATGTCACACCCAATAAATGACTATCCAATTTTGGCCCAAAGATTTACAGGGATGGGTAGTCCACTTTCTCCACAGGCAGCCCTTTTCATTTTTGAGGAAGAAATGGTATTTAAAGCTTAAATTTTCCTTAAATTCAAGCTTAAATTTATCTTTTTGCAACTTTCATTCATTGCTTCTCATCTTGCCTCCTGACACCAAGCAGAACAAGTTAAGTCATTTTTCCATGCGTTAGCCCTTATAAATACTTGAATACAAATGTCATGTCTCCCGCAAGTTTTCTCTAGACTAAATGTCCTAATTTCTTCAACTCACATAGGACAAAATCTAGTCTGATCAACATCATGACTAACCAAACTTCTAGATGTAATGACTTGATGAAATGATAGAGAGCTGATGAATCCAGAGTGGAGAATAAGACATATTTTTTGGTCATGGCCAACGCAGGAATTTGTTTTCCTTGACTGTATACATGCTTGGAACTGTTTTTTTTCCTTCCACTTTTGCTTTCCCAATGAGGGAATGGATGAGAGATGGGAAGAGAAGGCAGCCTTTCACTGAAAAAAAAAAAGAAACAATTTTAAAAAACAAAGTGAATGAATTGGATTCCATTGCCTTTAAGGTTCCTTCTAGTTATAAATCTATGATCTTTTAACTGTGAAATATTTGAGTTTCTAAGGCTGAAGAGTGAAGAACATCAGTTCACAGAAGAGAGAATATCTTTGCTATTAGCTAAGGTTGAAAGTAGCTATTAAATAATAAACATGATGGTAATAATAAACAACATTTATATAGCAAAAATAAAGCACTTAAAGGTGCTTTAAGATTTACAAAGCACTGCACAAATATTATCTCATCTATTCCTCACATTTATTCTTCTTATTATCCCCTCTTTACAAATTAGTAAATTGAAGTTTAGAGAAATTACCTGACTTGCTTGTAATCATACAGTATCTGAGGCTGAATTTGAATTCAGTCTTCCTGATCTCCACAATTGTTTTAACCATTGCTAAAGTTTCGAAAGTGTTTGATTTCAAATCTTTCGGGAATTTGGCATCCTATTATTAGCATTCATATAGCCCTGATTATGTATCAGACATTGTGCTAAGCACTTTACAAATATTATCACATTTGATCCTCACTACAATCCATTTTTAAAAACAATTTTATTTACATTTGTTTTTAAAACTTTGAGTTCCAGATTCTCTCCCTTCCTCCCCTTCATCCCCATTGAGAAAGCACATGGAAAGTCATATAAAACATGACATGTAAAAGTCATGTTGTGATAGAAAACTTAGATCTTCCCTCTTCCCCTGCCCCTCAAAACCCCTCAAGAAATTAAAATTAAAAAGTATGCTTCAATCTGTATTTAGACACAATCAGTTCTTACTGCAAATATAGATAGAATTTTTCATCATAAGTCATTCAGAGTAGTCTTGGATCATTGTATTGCTAAAAATAGTGAAGTCATTTAAAGAATGTCTTTATTTTATAGTTGAAGTAATTAAAGCAAACAAAGGTTAAGCCCAGGGTCATACATATAGTTAAGTGTCTGAAGTCAAATTTGAACTCGTTTCCTCCTCCCTCCCTCTCTCCCTTCCTTCCTTCCTTCCTTCCTTCCTTCCTTCCTTCCTTCCTTCCTTCCTTCCTTCCTTCCTTCCTTCCTTCCTTCCTTCCTTCTTTCCTTCCTTCCTTCCTTCCTTCCTTCCCTCCTTTCTTCCTTTCTTCCTTCCTTCCTTCCCTCCTTTCTTCCTTTCTTCCTTCCCTCCTTCCCTCCTTTCTTCCTTCCTTCCTTCCTTCCTTCCTTCCTTCCTTCCTTCCTTCCTTCCTTCCTTCCTTCCTTCCTTCCTTCCCTCCTTCCCTCCTTCCCTCCTTCCCTCCTTCCCTCCTTTCTTCCTTCCTTCCTTCCTTCCTTCCTTCCTTCCTTCCTTCCTTCCTTCCTTCCTTCCTTCCTTCCTTCCTTCCTTCCTTCCTTCCTTCCTTCCTTTCTTGTTCCTTCCTTCCTTCCTTCTTTCTTTCCTCCCTCTCTTCCTTTCTTTGTTTCTTACTTTTTTCCTTCCTCTTTCTTTTTCTTTCTTTCATTTTTTTTTCAAGTGCAAATGCAACTGTCTGCCTTAAACAGAGGCTGCACTTATACATTATCCAGATGTTTGGGCATTTAACAAAACAGTCTATCATTCAGATGTTTACAAATATCTGGAGGTTCAGTAGTCTGTAGACTGAACATCTGGATGATTGAATGTTTTCATTTTTTTCCCTCCAGATGTTTGGGGACTCATGGAGATGCAATTTCTATTGTTTTCCAGACTTAAACTTTGGAGGCACCATATTCTGTCCTTGATGTGCCATCTTGGTTGTTACTACTTCCCCAGAGTAGAAAGTAATAGGATGTGGTGCTCAAGTTAACTGGTACTTTGAATTCTACTCCTTAGGCTCCACTTGGCTTGCTTGGTAATTATGGGCAAGAAAAGTACTCAGAATCAGGACTGGAGTTTCTAACTCTACCAAAGACTTTAGAGAGTGTATTTTTTTTTCCTCTCTTGCTGGTAAACAGACAATTCATCTTTACCTGTTATAATAAATACTTCCTTTCCTCCATGTCCTTTCTCCTCCTCCCCCCCAATTCCCTTCAATCACAGTGTCTGAATGAGATCCAGATTAGAGGATTATAGACAATAATCCATGAATTCCAGTTCATTTTGATTCTAAGACAAATTTCTGTAGCTCTGGCTCTGTTATACTCTCTGCAGAATGGGAACACTAGCTTGGAATATTTCACAGAAGTCTTAAAGTAAGAAAAATGGCTCTTTTTCTTTAGTAACTCCCTAAACATTAGAAGACAACAAACACTAGGACCAGTGACAGGGAGGCAGATTTTATTCATATATGAGAAAAAAAATTGCTCCCCAAGTGGACCTGGCTGCTTCACCAAGTAGTGACTTCATACCCTACTTTCCATTTCCAAATCAAAATATTTTGTCCCTGCTTATTTGTCAACATTTTTACACTCCCTGACTACCTCCCTGAGTTCCTTGAGTGCAGGCTGATGTAATTTTTTTTCCTTTTAGGTCTAGGGTTTGGCACATAGTAGGCACTTAATAAAGCTTGTTGAATTGAATAGGATCATTAATTTAGAACTAGAAGGGAACTGAGAGTTTTGAATAGGACCATTTCTCTAAATTTAGATAGGACTTTAAAGGTTTTTTGGTCCAACTCATTAATTTATTTTTTTACAGATAAGGAAACTGAGGTCCAAAGTTAAGTAACTTCTCCAAAGTCACACAGTGGTGAACAAGGATTTGAACTCAGGTCATTTGATAACAAATTTAACCCTCTTATCACTGCATTACAATATATGATATAGGTGTGCATATTTATAGATATCTATTTTCACAAATATATACATACATGTATCTCTATTGCATTATACATTGGTGGCCCTGTCCTTGATGTGACATCTCGATTGTTACTACTTCCCTAGAATAGATGTGGTGCTCACTTTGAACCCTATTTCTTAGGCTGCTCTTTGCATATATGTATCTGTGTGTGTATATATATATATATACATATATATATAATATGATAAAATATATAATTATATATAATAAAATAACATGTATTTATAATTATACACATGAAAAATATGTATCTATATACACATATATTTACAAATACATATATAAATATATATGTGCATATAAATACATACACACATTTATATACATACATTTATATATATATATAAGTATATATATATATATACACACACACACACACACATAACATACACACATCTAAGCTTTTTAAACATAGACTGGATTCTAGAATGGGGATGGAGTGACATATGGTGTTCTGTGAGTTGGGATTGACTTTGGAATGATTGATCCTTAATATAAGAATCATTTCTGTATTGGGAAACTCTGGGTTGGGTAATCTGGAATAAGGACTCTGTGTTGAGAACTCTTAAATCAGAAGTTTTTTTTGTTTTGTTTTGTTTTACTTTGTTTTTAGGGATGTGCTTCGGAATTGGAAGCTCTGGGTTGGAGGTTGGCTTCAGAGAAGAAGGAATAAATATCAATGAAGGGCTTGGGTTTAGATTGGTGGGAATCTTTGTATTCACTCAAAGTCCTTCTTGAATACTTTGATGTTCTCATTTCCACATAGTGAACTTCTATTTAGTTCTGAAAAAGAAAAATGATTCTAATTAATAATCTTAGCCTCTTCTGCAAAAGAACTTGCCACCTACCTACCCACCTCCAAATGGTCAGGGCTTAAACAAATTTTTTTTGACGCCAATAAATTGTGATGAATTAGAAAGAAATGTAGAGTTGGATTAAGAAAACTGGACCTGAATTCTCAGATGAAGAAATTGAAACTATTTCTAGTCATATGAAAAGATGCTCCAAGTCATTATTAATCAGAGAAATGCAAATTAAGACAACTCTGAGATACCACTACACACCTGTCAGATTGGCTAAGATGACAGGAACAAATAATGATGAATGTTGGAGGGAATGTGGAAAAACTGGGACACTGATGCATTGTTGGTGGAGTTGTGAAAAAATCCAACCATTCTGGAGAGCAATTTGGAACTATGCCCAAAAAGTTATCAAACTGTGCATACCCTTTGACCCAGCATTGCTGCTATTGGGCTTATATCCCAAAGAAATACTAAAGAGAGGAAAGGGACCAGTATGTGCCAAAATGTTTGTGGCAGCTCTTTTTGTAGTAGCTAGAAACTGGAAGATGAATGGATGTCCATCAATTGGAGAATGGCTGAATAAATTGTGATATATGAATATTATGGAATATTATTGCTCTGTAAATAACGACCAGTAGGATGATTTCAGAAAGGCCTGGAGAGACTTACATGAACTTACATGAATGAGCGAAATGAGCAGGACCAGGAGATCGTTGTATACTTCAACAACAATACTATATGATGATCAATTCTGATGAACGAGGCCCTCTTCAACAATGAGATGAACCAAATCAGTTCCAATAGAGCAGTAATGAACTGAACCAGCTACACCCAGAGAAAGAACTCTGGGAAATGAGTGTGAACAACTACATAGAATTCCCAATCCCTCTAATTTTGTCCACCTGCATTTTGGATTTCCTTCACAGGCTAATTGTACACTATTTCAAAGTCTGATTCTTTTTGTACAGCAAAACAATTGTTTGGATATGTATACATATATTGTATTTAATTTATACTCTAACATATTTAACATGTATTGGTCAACCTGCCATCTGGGGGGGAGGAAGGAGGGGAAAAATTAGAACAAAAGGTTTGGCAATTGTCAATGTTGTAAAATTACCCATGCATATATCTGGTAAATAAAAACTATTAAAATATTAAAAAAAAAAACCACTGGGTCTGAATTTTGGGCTCTGTTATTTGCTACATGTATACATTTGGGCAAATCCCTTTGCCTTTGTGGGCAGTTTTCACACCTGTAAAATGAGGAGTTGGGTAAGAACAGGGGTTCCCAACCTTTTTCCATCTTTAAATTCCTTGGCTTTTAGCAAAATCTCCCTGCACCTTTATTTAATATGAAAGAAAATAAAATTCTAGAGCGAGGTGGCTTATTGGACAAAGCATTGGGTCTGAAGTCAGGAAGACCTGAATTCAAATCTTCATCCTGTTATTTCTTATATCATTGTAGTAAAGTCAGTCAACTCCTTTGGGCCTCTGTTTCCTTATCTGTAAAATGCAAGGTTTGGAATATTTGACTTTTAAGGCCCTGCTTCTAGATTTATAGTCTCATGAGTTCATTATGCCAAGGGATCAGGTGATGTAATAAAAAGAGGGTTTAAATTTTGAATCTGGGGACACAAGTTTTGGTCCTGGCTCTGCTATTTGTTACTTGTATGATTTTGGGCAAGTTATTGATAATTCTTTTGCACTGCCACGGCCAGAACAGTACAGATCAGAGATGAACCTTTTCCCACATGAATTTCTCTTAAGATGATAGGATTGTCAAGTCATTATCAGTCATGTCCAACTCTCTTTGACCCTATTTGGGATTTTTTTTGGCAGAAATAATGGAGTATTTTGCCATTTCCTTCTATGGCCCATTTTACAAATGAGCAAATTAAGGTTAACAGGGGTAATTGACTTGCCCAGGATCATACATCTAGTTAAGTGTCTGAGGTCAGATTTAAACTCAGGAATATGAGTCTTCCTTACTCCAGGCTTGACACTCTATGCACTGTGGCACTACCTAGCTGCCCCAGTGGATGCATAGTAATTTGCAAATCTCAAAGTACTATATAATTGCTAGTAATTATTATTATTAGCCTTAAGGCAACAGGCCTCCAGTCTGGTGATGACTTCATTTCCTGAGACTCTTGTGGTATGCTGGCTGAGCTCAAGTGACATTTCTAGAACAATATAGGAGTGTGCTGGTAACAGTCAACTTGGGCAAGGAGAGGAATGGAGAAATATATGCGACTATTTCTTTAAATTTAATTTAATTATTAACCCTTTCTAAGTCTAGACAAATCAACAAATAAACGCTCTGATTTATAGTTGGTTGATTTGGTTCCCATTTTACCAAGTGACTTCCAATATAACTTTTTTAGAACTTGCTTCCTGATTATACTTTTCATATTTTCCTTTATAAATTAGTGTTTCCCAGACTAAACTCACTCTCTCTCCCTTCCTCTGTCTCTGTCTCTGTCTCTGTCTCTCTTTCTGTCTCTCTCTGTCTCTCTCTCTCTCTCTGTCTCTCTCTGTCTCTCTCTCTGTCTCTGTCTCTCTCTGTCTCTCTGTTTCTCTCTGTTTCTCTCTCTCTCTCTCTTTCTCTCTCTCTGTCTCTCTGTCTCTCTCTGTCTCTGTCTGTCTGTCTGTCTGTCTGTCTCTGTCTCTCTGTCTTTCTCTCTCTCTGTCTCTCTGTCTCTCTCTCTCTCTCTCTTTGTCTCTGTCTCTCTGTCTCTCTCTCTGTCTCTCTGTCTCTCTCTCTCTCTCTTCATCTGTCTGTCTCTCTGTCTCTCACTCCCTTTTCTTCCCCTTCCAAATTTGTGTATATATATATGTGTAATATATATATATATATATATATATATATATATATATATATATATATATGTATATACACATACACACCATATATATGTGTGTGTGTGTGTGTGTATTGACCTTATACACACACAATATCTATATCTGTATTTGAACAGTAAAATATCTAAATAATCTACTATGAACACTTGTCCTTCACAGTGTGGTGACTCTCAGTAGCTCAGAAAGTGGGGACTGGAGCTGTATATAGAGAGAAAGAAGAAAAGAGTCACTTTCTGAAGTGTGTATTTGGAGAAACAAGTATCTTTGATAGTATGATGCAGATGTAGGTTTCTTGTAACACTTGATGAACAACCTTTAAAATACTTGAATTACTGCATTAGTATAAGCAGCAAACATTGATTTGTGTGTTTGTTGCCTCTCTTAAACATGCAAGAAATCAAGGTGTCATTTTGTTATTTATCCAATGAGAGAGCACAATATCTGAGTTTTCCATTGGTTGACTCGAGCCATAAGCCATCGCTGCTATCAGTTTTTAACCAATAACCCAAGAGTATCAAGCAACTCCCCAAGACCCCCAATCCTGCTACCAGCCCAGCCCTCCCAATCATCCAGGGGGAGAACCTTTGTGAAAATGGCTTCTACAACTGCTTCCACAGCTACTAAAGAGTCAGAAAAGAAAATTCTCAGCTACTAAGTCCTTGCCAAATGGCCCAGTATCAGAAATGAATATGGCTTTACAAATAATGTATATTTGGCCTTTCTATTTGACTTGCAGCTTAGACCTTCAAGGTATCTCTTTATTAAAATGTGACATCTTTGAGAGCAGAAATGAATTTGCATTTCTATTTTTAATCTGTAGGGCTTTGCACCTAAAAACACTTAATCAATGTTTTCCTCATTCACATGTTTATCTCATTTGACAACTCTATGAGGCAGGTGCTGTTATTATCTCTGTTTTAAAGCTGAGGAAACTGAGGCAGAGAAAGATTGAATGACTTCTCCAGAATCATTCATCTTGGCAGAATCTGAGCCCAGAAGTTCCTGATTCCAAATCTAGGGCCCTATCTACTATACTATGCTGCACTGATAGTAATATTTCTTTATCTTTAGATAAAAACTTTGCAAAGAGATGATCATGATCATTCTCAAGCTTCTTACAAATGCTTCAGGCTATTAGCACTCTCATTAGAGGAGTTCCACAGAGAGATGGGATTAGGTGAAATTCACTGTGAACAGTTCCAGCAGTGTGTTGAGGCAAAGTTGGTGGGGATGTATGAGGAGGGGGGAGGATGGTTACAGGTTTCTGGTGGATAATTAGTCTGGTCATATTCTGATGCCTTTAGGCATTTGAGTTGTTTACAGAATAAGATCAGGCTCCCATGTTTCCAGGGCCTCAGAAAGGACATGGCTGCCTTCCCTGGGATCTCTGGAAAATATGATTGACACCTGGCCATATCTTGATGTCACTTTAGCATCATCCTGACCAGGAGTGAGGCAGTCACATAAATAGAGTGTACAGGTGATTTTTCCTTTCTTAAGCAGTCTTAAAGGATCCTAGGGTTTATAGTTAGAAGGGACTTGACAGAGGATTTTTTTTTTGTCCTGTGGGAGTGATTGGTATCTTCCCATGATGGGGAGTAAGAGTGTAATTAATTTTCCATCAGGACAGAGTCAAGTTCAGTCAATAAAAGGCTTATTGTGTGCCAAGCACTCGGATAAGTGCTGGGGATGTAAATACTAGCAGAAAGATAGTATAGGGTCTCAAGGAGTTTGCATATTAATGGGGGAAGATAACACATAAAAGGGAAGGTAGCCCCCTTTTCTTCTGCCCCCTCTTCAGAGGAGAGAGTCTGGAGATTAAGGAGTGGATCCTGAAGGGGGTGAAGACACGATTGTGTTGGTCACTATCCTTAAAATGGAGGTTTGGGGAGTAACTGACCAATCAGAGGTAGAAACTGCAGGATGGTGTGTACTTCCCTAGTGAGAAGGGTAGGGTTGAGGTGAACTTCAAGGGTGAGGAGGTGATTTTGTAGAGTCAGAAGTGGAGCCTGGAGAGCTCTGAGTGTGTTAAGACCCATCTGAGACCTCATTTCTGAAAAGCCAAATACCTGAGGCTCTGCCCCATAATCCTGTGATGTTTTCAGTAGTATTTTTCAGAGCTTCAACTTAGGATCATAGAAATCATAGATTTTTGAACTGCAAGAGACTTTAGAGGCCATCTAGTTCAACCTTTTCATTTAACAGGGGAGAAAACAGGCTCAGAGAAGTTGTGATTTGCCTCAGGTAGTGAGTGGCAGAGTTCAGAATTTGCACTGGGGTCTTTTCTAACACAGGCTGATTTAGTAGAATCAAAGAATATCAACACTGGGAAGGACTCTAGAGGCCAACTAGTCCCTTGGGATCTGAAATAAAATTCTTTCTATAACATCCTTGGCAAATGGTTGTCCCACCTTTGTCTGAACACCTCCAGTGAAAGAAAATTCACTGCCTCTTAAAGTAGCTCTGATTGTTAGAAGAAATTTCTAGTGAGCTGAAATTAGTTGTGAAATTTTCCCTCATTAGTCCTCATAGTGCATCTGGAATTAGAAGAATAAAACCAATCTCTCTTAATCCCAGTAGTCCTCTAACTATTAGAACACAAAACTTAGAAATTGGATACTGCGAGGCAGGATGTTATAGCGGAAAAATCGCAAGTCTAGGAGTCAAGAGTTCTAGTATGTATCTGGCTACTAATGATCTTGGACAAGTAATTTCATCTCACCAGGTCTAATTTTCCTCAATCATAAAATAAGGCGTCTAGATTAGAGGCAAGTCAAATCTAACATTAAGAACTACTCCTAAGCCTGAGAGCCTAGGAGACTGTATTTACTCTCTTCACCATTAAGTGGTTCCTCTGCTCTGAACTCATTGTATATGGTATGGACTAGATGTCTACCTTGGTGCTTGGCAAAGATTTACTCATAGTTTAGTTTCTAGTTAATATCTGTGTTTTACTTGAAGGGAGTACTAGGAAGTCCAATATGTATCAGATTTGGGACAGGTATTTACTTTCTGCACACAAAATAAACACTAAGACTCAGTGTACATTAACAGAAAGAATTAAAATGGGATTCAAACTTAACCTACAACTACAGGGACAACTTTTCAGGAGTCTTATCAGATATGTTAGATAACTTATTAGATACATTAGATATCTTATTAGAACATAAAGAACATACAGGACTGTTAATTAGGTATTTTACATTTCACTTTGGCTCTGTGCTTCCCTCCTCATGGTAGATGTCTCCTGGAAAGCAGGGCAAATACTTGCGCTCATCCTCTTGAGGATCATTTTGAGGGGCATCTGCTCTAAGAGCATTAGGTAGTTTCCAGGTAGTTCTGACACAAGGGCCAGGACTTTGAAATCTTTCTAACTCACAAGGTTACCTCCAAGTCTAAATTAGTTCATTTTGAGATTGATACTAGTTCAACTAAGTAGCCTCAAATCCAGAATCATTCTCACCTAAGCCGTACTTGGGCTTTAGCTACTTTGTGTTCAATAGTCCAATGGTGGTTGGGTGGGGGAAAGGCACCAGCTTTTTCCCTTGAAAGTATGGAGTTATATGATTGTAGCATGGGGAAATTCAGATGAAAAGCATTATTGACGGGTTGTAGTTTCTGGGAGGTATATAGCAACAATCCTGCGGGGCCCCCAGACCTTAAGAGTGCTATTGTTTTAACAATTTAACTACTGTTTTGTCAATGATCTTAAAGTCTCCTGGCCTTAGGAATATTATAGTATAGTTCTACAAACACTGCTGATTGCCAGGTAACAATTGGTCAGTGATAACAGGGTTTCTGAGACAAATGGTAAGGTACATATGAGACTACCATAAAATTCAATATTGAAGTGCATCCCAGACCATTCTTCAGTTCTACCTCTAAGCCATAAAATTAGCATATCAGTGACATGAAGAACTGGACCTCTCTGTCTTTTCTTTTAAATTTATCTTCTTGCTCCTGATTCTTTGCTAAAATTATTTTGGAACTTAGTCTGCTTCAATTGGTATTACAGTTATAATAAACTTTGTCCCTTGACTTGGAGATGGGTTCAAGCTTGCAAATTCTTTTGAGATACCTTGCAACACCCGTCTACATCCCCAATCTTTTGGGGTCTCCTTTGAATCTCAACATTGTTTCACATAGATAGCCTTAACAAACTTAATTGCTATTCATAAGGAAAGGAGGAAAACAGCTGCTATCAGAAACTGTCTTAGTATTTAGCCTCCATGCCCACAGTGGCAGTGGGTAGTACACATGGGAGGAGTACCCATGCTCCAATGCAAGGCTGGGCTCTAATTTATATATCATTTTAGACAAAGAGCTAATATAATACCAACATGACACTGTTATTTTCAGGACCTGTAAAATGAAGGTAGATTTTCTAAATCACCTAATAAGGAGACTGGAATTACAGAGCAGGGAAGTAGGAGTGAAAAATAAGGAAGCAGGGAAATTAACCCTAACAGTGCTATTCCAGCAAGATGTTGAAATGAGAAGCTAAGAATGTACTGGTCAAATTGTGTTTCAGTGGTTCACAGTGATATTTCCCCCCATGATCAAAGGAAGAGAGTCAGAAGCTTTCTCTTTCCTTTTAAAAACTCCTCTGAGCCATTGGTTCCTGGGGATTCAGCTGCCAATGAAAGGGTTGCTTTTGTCATTTCAAGGTAACTTTCAGCACTGAGTTATCCTCAATGTTCCTAGGTGCTTAGCCCTTACACATGAGTGGCTGGAATTGGGAAAGACAACTCTGTTCAACCTCCATTACTCAAGAGTCCTTCCAGCTCTAACATTCTATGAAACAGAAATAGTATTAGGTTCAGCCATGTGTTCAGATTTGACAGATCTGGAGCTGAAAGAGAGAACTGTGGCAACTCCAGGAGACCCAGAGGGTTAATCTTATGGTAGAGCTCTTCCATACTGGTGTTGAGAAGAGTTTTAACTTGCCTTTGATGATTCTGTTCAATTCTATCAGAATTAACTTAGCAGCCTGCTGCTTGCTGAGGGGGATACAAAAGAAGTCTAGGATTTGGTTCTTGCCTTCCAGAGCTTACAGTCATTTTCTGCTCTGCTTAAATGTATTGTTTTCCAAAAATTATGTTCTGATAAGCTTGAATCATAAATATTAGGTTGCATCAGAGGCAGACTCACAGGAGAGCATGGAAGCCTGAGGGAAACCATTGTGAAGGGCCCTGGCAGGGAAGTGTTTAATGTGTAAATTTCATCATTGTTTTAGAATTAGTAATAAAACATTCTTTGAGCTTCAAAAGCCTTATGAACTGGTTGGCAGGGAAATGGATACTTTAGAATCTCAGTCCAGGGGCAGCAGCCTGTTTCTTTTTCTTTCTTTCTTTTTTCTCTTATTTTTATAAAAATTATATGTAAACATTTTTAACATTTATTTAAAAATTTGACTTCCAAATTCTCTTTCTCCTCTTTCACCTATCTCCCCTTTCCCCTATTCTTGAGAAGGTAAACACATTAATAAAGATTCTACACATGATGTCATGCAAAAACATTTCCATAGCCATATTTCAAAAAAAGCAAGAAAAATAAAGAAAGTGAGAAAATAATACTTTAGTTTGCATTTAGAATCCATCAGTTCTTTCCTTAGGTAGATTGGCTTTGCTTTATCATGACATGTGGAGATACGTAATGTGGCTTCTCAGAGTCTATCTGCTACAGTATGTGAAGCCTTAGGCCTCAGTTTCCATTTCCTAGAAATCACAGATCCTGAAGAAACAAAACTTTGGAAATTCCCTTATGCAACTAGCACCTCTCCCCAACCAGTTTAGTCAGCTCATCATCACTCCACCTGTACAGACCAATCAGTTTTAAGGTCAATGGGTAGTGGGCAATCTGTGGTTTTATGCTATATAACCAGCTTCTGCTTCTGTAAAATCTTCCTACCCACTTCTCTAATAAAAGGTTTTCTACCTTCACTTTGAGAGGACCCCGAGGAGTCATTTTGAGTTAGGGTCTTCGTATCCCACACAATGAGTCCTTTGGAATTGTCTTGGGTCATTATACTGTCAAAGTCTTTCACAATTGATCATCATTACAACACTGCTTTTAGGGTGCACAATGATCTCTTGGTTCTACTCATTTCACATTGCATCAATTCATATAGGATTTGCCATGTTTTTCTGAAACCAACCTGCTTTATCATTTTTTACAGCACAATAGCCTCCATCACAATCGTATGCCACAACTTGTTCAGCTAATTGATGGAGATCCCCTCTATTTTCAATTCCTTATAAGTTGCTATAGATATTTTTGTACATTTTATTTTTTACTTTTGTCATTTTGGGATACAGACCTAGTAGTGGTATTACTAGATCAAAGAATATATACAGCTTTATAGCTTTTTGGGCAGAGTTCCAAATTGTTTCCCAGAATGGTTGGTCCAGTTCACATCTCCACCAACAATTCATTATTGTACCTATTTTTCCTTCATCCCTCTACTATTTGTCATTTTTGATAGGTGAGAGGTGGTACCCCAGAATTGTTTTAATTTACATTTCTCTAATCAATAATAATTTAGAGCATTTTTCTTATAGCTGTAGATAGGTTTTATTTCTTTTTCTGAAGGCTGCCTGTTTATATCCTTTCACTATCAATTGGGGAATGGCTCTTTTTTATAAATTTGATTCAGTTTTAGATTCAGTATATATAGAGGTACCTCAGTATTTGTCATTAAGTACTTACAGAAGACACAATGAATGGTGAAAACATTGAGTACTGGAAAGAATTTTTCCCATAAGGAGTATATCTTTGGTCCACAGCCTAACTATTCTTCCTTATCCAATTCCCCAAGAGGCAAATGAGGCTTCCAGTTGCAGAGAAATAAGCCAGCCCAGCTAGATTCCTTCCTTCTTGACCCAATTTACTTTCTGAGAGGAACCTTCACCTTTATACTTTCCCTAATCCCATACTATCCAAGCTGCCTTGGTAGGAAAGCCTGAATGTTTTGGTGGAATCTATAGTCTCAAGCCCTCTGAAACCCAGGGCTCTGGCCAGCACTTGAGGCCTGGGGATGCCAGGAGATTTGGGTCTTTGGTTACTGTTTCAGTCACTATCTGGGCTCTTGCTGCTTCTCTTCCTGCTGAGCATTCTGGTCACTCCATATGCCTTTTGACATGACTGTTTTGGGAGCCAAGAGACTACACCCTGGGGTTACATCACCCTGCAGGAATTGTCCCTCAACCTGTCCACCTATGCACACAACCTCATCATGGGCTCCATTGTTAGGACCTGACAATCCTGTTTTCTCTGGGGTGGAGTTGTCCATAACCCAGGGCAATAGCAGCAGTAACAGGGACTGGGCCAACCTCACAATCTTACTGCCCAACCAAGACAACAACCAAACTATAAGAGCCAAGCAAACATCAAGTTTTGAAGCAATTTTCCTTGTCAAAATGTATTGAATATCAAATTTGATGAGTTTTGAAGTACTACTGTATTTGAGAAATGAGAAATCAGAGAAACATACTGTCAAGTTTTTGATATTATTTCATCGTTTATAGTACCTTTCAGTAACATGTAGTTTTCCTGCTTATCTCTTTTACTTAGGTCCATTTTTTTTTTCTTTTGCTTTGTCTAAGATAATGATTATTACTCGACTATTTTTATTTTAGCTGAAGCATATTAGATTCTGTTTTAGTGTTTTATTTTAAATCTGTGTGTTTTTCTCTTTCAAGTATGTCTCTTGTAAGTAACAATTTGGTTTTTAATCTATTTTGCTATCTGCTTCCATTTTGTGGGTAAGCTTATCCCATTCACATTCAGTTATGATAACTGAATATCCCCCCCCCATCCAATTAACTTTCTTTCTCTCTCTTATTATTCTGTCCCTCATCAAAAGTCTATGCCTGTCTTAATCTTCTCCCTTCTTTGTTATCTGCATCTCCCTCCTACCCCTTCACCTTCCCTTCTTATTTCCATATTAGGTAAGTTACAATTCTTTATTTCTTATTTATATTCTTCTTTCTTTGAACCAATTCTAATGAGAGTGAGGTTCAAACATTGCCTGCCCTCCTATTTCCACCTCTATTGTAAAAAATTTTTCTTCTATGCTTCTTTTACATGAACTTTTTTTTCCTATTCTATCTCTGCCTTCCCCCTTCTCCCAGTACACATTTCTTTATCCATTCTTTTTTTCTTTTTCTTTTTTATTTCTTTTTTCTTTTTTGCAGGGGGAGATGATTACAAGTCCTCTGAAGCACTTAAGCTTGGGGCTGCCAGAAGTCTTGGGTCCTCTGCCAGCATTGCAGTCATTGCCTAGGCTCTTTCTGCTTCTCCTCTTGCTGAGCACTCTAATCACCCTTCTAGTATTACTGTTTTGGGAGCCAGGAGACTACATACACTCTGACTCATGTCTAAGTAAACTCCTATTAACTGCTCTAATAATGATATTGTTCTTAGGTGTTGCATGCATTATCTTCTCATACAGGAATGTAAGCAGTTTAATTTTATTGAGTCCCATGTGATTACTCTTTCACAGTTACCTTTTTATGTTTCTCTTGAGCTTTTATTTGAATATCAAATTTTCTATTCAACTCTTTTCTTTTTAGAAAGTCCTCTATTTAATTAAATATTCATTTTTTTCCCCTGAAGGATTACACTCAGTTTTTCTGGATAGGTGATTCTTGGTTGTAATCTTAACCTTCCAGAATTATATTTCAAACCTTCTGATCCTTTAGCATGGAAACTACTAAATCTTGTTGATTCTGACTATAGTATCATAATATTTGAATTGTTTCTTTCTGCTCATTTGAAATATTTTCTTTTTGATCTGGGAGCTCTGGAATTTGGCTATACTGTTCTTAGGAGTTTTAATTTTGTGATATCTTTCAGGAGATGATTTATGGATTCTTTCAATTTATATTTTACCCTCTAGATCTAAGATATTGGGATAGTTTTCCTTGATAATTTTTAGAAACATAAGAAATTTCTTTGAACATAACTTTCAGATAGTTCAGTAATTCTTTTATTATCTCTCCTTAATCTATTTTCTAAATCATTTGTTTTTCCAATGAGATATTTCATATTTTATTCTACTTTTCATTATTTGTACTTTGTTTTATTGTTTCTTGATGTCTCATGGAGTCATTAATTTGCACAATTCTAATTTTTAAAAATAATAATAACTTTCAGTTTTTCAAAATACATGCAAAGATAGTTTTCAACATTTACTCTTACAAAACTTTGGGTTCCAAATTTTTCTCCCTCCTTCTACCCCTCCCTAAATAGCAAGCTATCTAAGATAGCTCAAACATGTGCAATTCTTCTAAACATATTTCCGCATTTATCGTGCTGCACAAGAAAAATAAAATCAAAAAGGAAAAAAATTGAGAAAGGAAAAAAACCGAGCAAACACCACCACCAACAAAAAGTGAAGTTACTCTGTTGTGATCCATATTCGGTCCCCGTAACCTTGCTCTGGAAGCAGATGGCTTTCTCCATCACAAGTCTATTGGAATTGCCTTGAATCAAGTGATTTTATTGTTGAAAAGAGCCATGTCCATCAAAACTGATCATCACATAATCTTGTTGTTGCTATATACAATGTTCTCTTGATTTGTCACTTCAAGCCTTTCTGAAATCAGTCTGCTGATCTTTTCTTACAGAACAATAATATTCCATTACATTCATATATGGTTCCCCAATTGATGAGCATTTACTCAGCTTCCAGTTCCTTGCCACTACAAAAAGGGCGGCTACAAATATTTTTGTACATGTGGGTCCTTTTTCCTTTTGTATGATTTCTTTGGGATACAGGTCCAGTAGAGAAACTGCTAAATTAAAGGGTATGCATAGTCTGATAAACCTATGGGCATAGTTCCAAATTGCTCTCCAGAATGGTTGAATCAGTTCACAACTTCACCAATAATGTATTAGTGTCCCAGTTTTCCCACATCCCCTCCAACATTTAATATTATCTTTTCCTCTTAGCCAATCTGAAGTGGTATCTTAGAGCTGACTTATCAATTCTAACTTTTTGAAGGAATTGTTTTCTTCAGTGGGAATCTGTACCTCTTTTTAAAATTTTTAATTTTTAAAATTTAATTTGTATTTTAAAATTTTTTTATTAAAAATCTATTTACAAAACATATGCATGGGTAATTTTTCATCATTGACTCTTGCAAAACTTTGTGTTTCAAAGAATTTGTACCTCTTTTTCCATTTGACTGGTTCTGTTTTTTAAGGAATTTATTTCTTCAATAAATTTTTATGCATTCATTTTCATTTGTCTTATGCTGCCTTATATGAAGTTCTTTTCTTTGGTGAATTTTTATGTTTCATTTACCAAACTCAATTATCTTTCATAATTTTCTTGCATATTTTCATTTGTTTCCCTTATTTTTTCCTTTACCACTCATCTCTTCTTTAACCAATCCAAGAATTCTTGTTGAGCTTGGTTCTAATTAGCATTTTCTTTGAGATGTTTTTAGTAGATATTTTCCCAAAGTTATTTTCTTCTGAGTTTATATCTTATTCTTTCCTACCACCATAGTAGCTTTTTGTGGTCAAGTTCTTTTGTTGTTGTTGTTGTTGTTGTTTTTTTGTTCATTTTTTCAGTTTGTTTCTTGATTTTGAACTTTATGTTAAAGTTGGGTTTTGCTCACCTTGGGGTGGGGAGGTACAGTGTTAAGTTTCAGCCTTTTTTTGTATTGCAGTTTTCAGAGCAAGTTCTTAGGGTCTGTAAGTTTAGATCATTTAAAGTGATCAGGGACCTTAGAGATCATTTATTCAAACTCTCTTATTTTAAAGGGGAGGAAACAGAGGCCTAGAAAGGTTAATCTGACAGATTTCAAGACTAAATTGATATTTAATTTTAGGGTTTATAGGGGCAGCTAGGTGGCGCAGTGGATAGAGTACCAGCCTTGAATTTAGGAGGACCCGAGTTCAAATCTGATCTCAGAAACTTAACACTTCCTAGCTGTGTGATCCTTGGCTTAGGGGGAAAAAAAAAACTCCAAATTCAGTGTTCTTCCCATTTGATAAGGTAGGGTGGTACTAAATTGAGGTAAGTCTTAAATTCTAGGCAAATATCTGCAACAAAGATTATTCTGCCATTAACCTGAAGGAAGGATTGCAGGGAGAAAAGGAGACTTGATAGACTTGATAGAAGGTCATTGAAATATTAGAGCAGCACAAGGACAGTAGCAATGAAAACAGAGAGGGAGAATCTGGAAATCTAGAATCTAGAAATGATGCCCAAGATGTGGGTAAATGGTTAGTTATGAGACATGAGGGAGAAGAGACAAAGGTAAGAGTCAAAGAGGAGTAGTAGTAAAAGAGGGCTAGAGGGGGAATCTCAGTTCTGCCATTCATTACTTGTAGGACCTTGACCCTAGTTTTCCTCATTTATAAAAAGAGCAGGTTGGACTATTGTTGAGCTGTTTTATCTATTTGGGGTTTTCTTGCCAAAGATATTGGAGAGATTTGCCATTTCCTTTCCAGGTCATTTTAGATATGAAAAAACTAAGGCAAACAGACTAACATTGACTAATGACCTGGCCAGAGTCACACAGCTAGTAAGTATTTTAGGCAGGATTCAGGCCTTCCTGACTGTAAGTCTGACACTCTACTACACCACCTCAGTTGTTCTAATAATAGATTATAAATCACTTTAAAGTTTGCTAAACACTTACATTCATGATCTCATTTAATTCTCACAATAACCCTGTAAAATAGGTACTTTAGATACTATATCTCCATTTTGCAGATGATTAAACTGAGGCTCAGAAAAGTTAAGTGAGTGTTCTATGGTCCCATAGATGTTATGTTTTGGGGGCGGGATTTGAATTCATATCTCTCTTTTTTTCAAGTCCAGGGCCTATTTCATTGTAACATAATGTCTCTTTAATGAACTCATTTTGTACCTCTTTTGGAATTAGTACATTCTGACTTCGGAATCTCTAGTCAGTTCATTCTCAGATCACCTTCCAGGCAATTTCTCCAACTGTCAGGGATTTCTCTCAGTCATTGCCTGAAATGGTTTGTTCATTCAATTTAAACAATTAGTTAATGAGAAGATGGTCTTATTTGGCTTTTCTTGATCATCTAGAAGGTTCCCGCTGAGCTTCCCTAATGGCTTTGCATTCCTACTTACCCCTTGGCAAAGCCTAAAGAGAAGCATCCAAAACCTATTATTTAATTTAGTTTTCTACTCCTCTGTCTATGGGCCTGTGATTGCTGGTATTGCTTATTATTATTTTTTTGTACCCTCTCTGACATCACTAGTAAAGAAGGATGTTTTTGTTTTTTTCATTGCCCCAAAGTAGCCAGCTTGAACAGAGTTTGAGAGTACATTGCAGAGGGACAAGTTAGCACTAGAATGTGTATGATGATGGGCCATGGTCATAGGAAGGAGCCCAAGATTAGATGACCAGTTCTCAAAAATTTTGGTTTTAAGGTGCCAGGTGGCCATAGCAAAGATACAAAGACTGGTGTCTTATCATAGGCTTAGAGGTAGGGAGATCAACAAAAGCTGAAATGAGAGCAGGGAGTGCAGAGTGGAACCATCCTAAAGGTAGTTGGAAATATGGAGATATTTGGGAATCAAAAAGATGACAGCTAAAGCCATGAAAGTAATGAGCTCAATGAAGAAAAAAGTATAGAGAAGAGTGGGGGAACATGGGGTAAGAACTGACAATTTAATCTTAGGGAAATATATATCCATGATAGATTGGGGGAGGAGGAGGAGTGGAGAGACAGAAGTCAGGAAGGTAGAAGGACATCTAGGATAGTTCAGTGTCCCAAGAGAAAGAAGAGTATCATTTCTTAAAGCTGTGGATTCATCAAGAAAAATGAAGGCTGAGAAGAAGGTCTTGGAATCAACTAAGAGGGTTTCTTGACCTCAGGAAAAAAGTCCTTTTAGCTTAGTAAAGGGCAAGGGGAATGGGACAGAACAGAAACTGGACAACAGGGGAACTAGGAATGGATGGAGAGAAAAATGAAGGTATTGATGGTGAAAGGTCATATTAGTCAGAGAAGGTTTTTTTTGGATGAGAGAATCTTAAATATGTTTCAAAACAAAGGATTAGGAATTAGTGAAGAGAATGAAATCTTAGATCTAGGACTTGAAGGAACCCCAGAGGCCATGTTACCCAATACCATTTTATAGATATAGAACACAAGGTCCAGAGAATACAAAGTCCTTTAGAACTCTGAAGTGTATAGGATAGGATCCCGCAGGAGTTTTCAGTAAAGAAATCCTAGAGTATATATAGATGGGGGTTAGATTTAAGCAGGAGAAAGGATGCCTTTCCCTGAAGATGCAGGTAGGACTCACAATTCTTAGTATGTTCACTTAGTAAAAGCAGGAGAAAAAAGTAGAGCGAGCTGGTTCAGTCAAATGAAGTGTGAAAGTGCCTCATTAGGAGCAATTTAGCTGCAGAATAGTGACACATGAAAGCTACATTTAATGGTTCAGGAATCTGTGGAGTTCACACAGAACTGTACAAATGGCTAGGCAGGCAAATGGGGGAGTAACTTGAAAGCCACTTCTATGGAATGCAATTTGAGATAAAAACTTCAGCAGTTAATTAGCCTAGGAGGAGTCCATGTGGATGCTGGTGGTCAGCACTAAGTAGAGCTCTTGTCCAGATGTGTGGGCTGCTCACATGGTCAGGCCTTCTGCTTCCCTCCCCCTTTCCTCCATTCAGACACCTGAATTAAAATGCACTGAATAAACTCAGAACATCTTCTTGGAATCCCTTTATGAGGCTTTTCAGGAAACCTGTGTCCCTGTGGAATGGTACAGTGGTAAATGTACTGCATTTATAGCCAGAGCAATTGAATGTGTGATCTTGGGCAAATCACTTAACCTTTCTAAAGACTCAGTTTGTTGGTTATAAGATTATTCAGTTATAATAGATGACCTTTAAGGCTATAAATCTATGATACAAATGCCTTTTCCAGGCATATTCACCTGTTCTGTCCTATGGGATGAGCTTTTAGTAGGGATGGACTATTTAAATGTATCAGGATATGATAGGAAAGAAGGAAGAATGGCTTTTAAATTGTGATTCTTGTTTATACGATTTCAGAGATTGGAGAAATGTTTGGCAAGTTCTGAGATATTTAGAATTAGTGAATTAGCATTAACTGAATACCTACTATGCACAAGGCCTTGAGCCAAGAGTTTTTCATAAGGCTACATTAATCAGCATCATAGCAATATGTTTTTTTTTTTTCTTGGATTGAATGCACAACCTCATCTCTGAGATCTTTAATCCTGACTCTCACCTTTTTATCTGCTATATATTGCTTCCTCATATTCTCATCTGGTTTCTAATCTAACTGAGGCCTCCAATTACTCAATCCTTCTCTTTATTCCTCTCTTAGTTTCCCCATTTTAGAATTGGGGTTAATTACTTGACCTTTTAAGGAACTTTCTCTGCGAAACGCCGGAGCTTGAAATATCCCCATATTTCACTCTCTCTGCTCTTATTCTGATTCTTGTGCTGCTGATTGGGGCATATGCAGCCATGACTCATATCAGAATCACAGGATCAAATTTCAGATAGGTTCTTATTGCTCCATCTCACTCATTTACTAGAGGCTCCTCAGTAGGTGCAGAGGATAGTATCTTCATCTGTAAAATGGGGATAATAATAGCATCTACCTTGAAGAGTTGTGAAAATCAAATGAGATAATTATCTTTTAAGCACTTAGCATAGTGCCTGGCACATATTAGACACTATATAAATGCTTCTTTTTTTCTTCTTGATGATCCTAGATCTGGGCCTTCTTCTTCTTTTTTTTTCTCCATGCTATTCCTCTTGGGGATTTCATCAGCTATGGGTTCAACTATTATTTCTATGCAGATGGCTCCCAAACCTATTTCTTATGCCAATCCCTTTTCCAAATTCCAGTTATATTTCCAGTGACCACTTGGATTTATTCCTCTTGTATATTTCATGAGTATCTCAAGTTCAAGTGAGAAACACATAACGTATCATCTACAGTCCTCTATCAAATCCTCATTTCTGTTTAGGGCAATACAATCCAAGGTTGGCAACTTTGGAATCATTCTTAATTCTTTCTTTTTCCTAAATGCTCTTGTGTGGTACGGAAATGGTGAGGGGTCACCATTTAATAAAAAAGCTGGAGAGAGCTCTAGAGAAAAGCAAAGTTTATTGTACATTCTCTCGAGAAGGGCGTCCCACCCTTCGAGCAGACAATTGAAGAGAGGAAGCGCCTCCTGTGGGCAGGACAGCCCCTTAAATCCCTAACGCAAAACGCCCCCTCCCACCACTGACCCTCATCCTCATTGGCTGAGAGTCTTACATTCTAAACACGAGATCTGCCCATGAAATTGAACTTGACCAATAAGTACATAGTTGCCCATATTTGGATGAAATAGGGGAGATGATATCATAGGAGGGGAAGGCAATTATGCCCTTTGCTCGAACTTTAGAGTCCTTCAGGCCTACTCGAACTCTGAAGTAGATGAAGCCTTACTCGATTTTCGCAACTGTCTTGAGAGATCTCACCTCATCTCATTCACTCTGATTCCTTAGCCCCAATCCAGTCAATTGCTAAATCTTGTTGATTTTATCTCTACAGCATGCTAAACTGTGTCCGATTTCTTTAACTAATTACAACTGGAATTGATGAGGTCTAGAATTGGTGTATCTAAATGAAATTAGGTTTAATTGAAGTCTAGTGGCAGGTTCGGGGTACAAGGAGTCAAACAGAGCTCCCCTGCAACCTCTTTGGATTCGGCGCAAGGATACAGAGTTAAAATGAGGTCTAGTAGCAGCACAAGAGTCCCCTATAAAAGAATTTACAGACCCGAAAACCTAGATTGATAAAAGAGGTTTCTTATGGGGTTTGGAAGTAAAGTCTAGTTAGTAAAGTTGAAGGTAGAGATAAAAGGCACCAGAACCAGGATTCCAGTGAGTAGAGATCCTTTGGCGGGCCAAGTGTGACATAGCTGCCATGTTTGGGACCTCTGCAAAGAGAAGACTCCAGTTTGACTCTTTTATAATAGGGGGCTTTGGCTACAAGCTGAAGTCCCAGGTTGGCTCCAGGCTGAGTTTCAGCCAGGGTTAGAATTTGAATTGAATTCAATAGGTTTCGGGACTGAGCCAACCCCACCCAGATAACAAAGATGAAACTGTTTGTGTTGTGTAGAATCCCCTCCCTGAGGCAGAGTCCAAGGTTTTCTCCTTTAAGGATTTTTCAGAGTTTTGGGATTTCCTCATCAGAATGAGGTTTAATTGTTGCCCATTCCCCCTATTCCTTCACCTTTATAGGCTTTTACTTGCATGCCTGATTATGTGAGATATTTTTTTCTTACCTTTCCTCTCCCTTTAAGAATACATTCCTTTCTCTCTGCTCTTTCCAATTTTCTTTTGAGATAATCAAAACATTATAAACCCACATCTAAATTCTCTGTCTCATTAGACTCCCTCTATGATCTCTTGATGAAATTAGGATTTTGAAGAGACACATAATCTCATTTTAGAACGTAAATAGTTTTTCTTTGTTCAATACCTTATAGTTCTTTTTCTTTTCTTTTTTAAATTAATTTTATAATTATAAATTTTTTTGACAGTATATATGCATGAGTAATTTTTTTATAACATTCCCTTGTATTCATTTTTCCAAATTTTCCCCTCCCTCCCTCTACTCCCTCCCCTAAATGACAGGCAATCCCATACATTTTACATGTGTTTACAGTATAACCTAGATACAATATATGTGTGTAAATCCAATTTTCTTGTTGCACTTTAAGTATTGGATTCCGAAGGTATAAGTAACCTGGGTAGATAGACAGTAGTGCTAACAATTTACATTCGCTTCCCAGTGTTCCTTCTCTGGGTGTAGTTGTTTCTGTCCATCATTGATCAGCCGGAAGTGAGTTGGATCTTCTTTATGTTGAAGATTTCCATTTCCATCAGAATACATCCTCATACAGTATTGTTGTTGAAGTGTATAGTGATCTTCTGGTTCTGCTCATTTCACTCCGCATCAATTCATGTAGGTCTTTCCAAGCCTTTCTGAATTCATCCTGCATTTCTTACAGAGCAATAATATTCCATAGCCTTCATATACCACTTATAGTTTCTTCTTCATGTTTATATTTTTATGTTTCTCTTAAAACTGTGTTTGTATTTCAAAGTTTCTGTGCAAATATGGTCTTTTCATGGGGAATACTTGGAAACCCTCTTTTCCTGAGTAAATCATTCTTGATTGTATGTTTAAAATTTTTATCTTCCCAAATGTCATATTATGAATTCTTCATTTTTTTATGGTATTGGCTGCTAAATTTTATGTATTCCTGATTGTGGTTACTAAATACTTGAATTCTTTTTTTCCTTAGAAATTCCTTAAACATTTTTTCTTTGATGTTGAAATTCTCAATGTTGACAAGAATCCTCTTTTATAATTTTTTTACGCTCCAGTAGATCTTTTCTGTTTTTCACTTTTCTTTCAGATTTGATGATACCTGGACAGTTTTTTCCTTTATTATTTCTTCAAATATGATATCTAGGATTTTTAAAAATTGTGTTTTCAGGTTGTTTAATGAGTCTTCAATCATCTATGCTTGATCTGTTTTCCAGGTCAATTGTTTTACTATGTTTTATTATATTTTCTTCACATTTTTTCCAGCATTTTGACTTTGTTTTAATATTCTCATCATGTTTCATGGAGTCACTAACTACTATTTGATCTGTCCTAATTTTGGGAGTTTGCTGTTTAGGTAAAGCATCAAGTTTTTAATTTGGTTTCTAATTCTTTCTTTATAGCTCTTTTTTACCACCATTTTCCTCTTTAATTCTCATTTAATTTATAAACACATTTTAAACTCTTGAAAAAAAAACTTTTGCTTTATCTTTCTCACTAATTCTAATTGAATTTATGCATAAGCTGTGTTTTTCTTTGAGGTTTACTTGTAGATATTTTGGAATGATTAGCTTTTCTCTCACTACAATAGCTCTTTAAGATCAGATTCTTTTTTTGTTTACACATTCTTCCAGTCTACTTCCTGACTTCTGATTTTATGTTATTCTGTTACAGCCTTCAAACTGGGCTGGAGGCCTGAACTGAGATCTTTATTGTACTCTTAGGGGTCAGAGCCACATTCAACTTGCTCCCAGTCTAGTACACAGTTTATAACCTGTTACTTTTCTATATCCTGGACTACCACCCCTAGGCAAAATCCCCTCAGTCTGCCCTTACTCTGAGGTCCTGAACTGGGGAGTGAGCAGCTAGCAGTTAACATCTGTTCCTGCTTCCTGCAAGAAGTTATTTTCTTCTGGAATCTTTTCTTGTTCTGGTGTATAGATTCCTGCTTTAGAATGATCCAAGCTTTTGGCTAGAACCTATCCCAGAGGCCCAATGATTTCTTGTGATTTTTTTATTGGAATTCTCAGTCACAATTTGATCTAGTGCATCTTCTATCAATGGTCCTCAAACTTTTTAAATAGGGGGCCAGTTCATTGTCCCTCAGACTGTTGGAGGGACAGACTATAGTAAAAACAAAAACTCACACTCTGTCTCCGCCCCTCAGCCCATTTGCCATAACCTGGGGGGCCACATAAACGTCCTCACCTGGCTGCATCTGGCCTGCGGGCTGTAGTTTGAGAATCCCTGTTAATCTAGATCTTTGTGGAAGAGTTGGAGGAGAGCTCAGTTCTTATTTCTATTGCTTATCCATTTTGACTCTTCTTTAAACCTATTACTTGCAGAAAAGGTGATGATTGGTAAAGGGGTTTCTCTCATAGGGATTTTCTTTTTTCCAATAAAATCACAGGTTCATATTCTGTCTCTTCCACTTCTCTCCATCATAGGCTGTGTTTCAGATAAACTGTTACTATTCTGCAGGTTCAGCATTCCTTGGTCCTCCCATTTGTATAGGCTGACCCCCTTTTTCAGGATGGCACTCCTTTCTAACCCCTACCTCATAATTGATAGATTCTTTCAAGACTCAACTCAAGTTTCAAATCCTATATGAACTTTTAAAAATCTTTCTCTCCCTCTCAGTTTTTGATGTTCTCTCTTTCCTCAAGATTATTCTATTTACTTATATGAGTATGTATTTATTTCCCCATAGATTGTAAACTCCCTAAGAGTGGGTACCATTTTATTTTCTTTGTATATTAGATCTTAGCCCAGTTCCTTTTATGGACTCTAACTGCTTAGTCTCTACCCTGTCACCCCCCACCCAGTTTCTTGCCTTACTTGGGTTTTGCACAACTTACATGACTGATTTCAAACTTTTCTCAGCTAGTTTATCTCCTGAGCAGAATTAGTGCTCTATCTTAGTTAGCTCACTTCTGTTTTTGCTTTCTCCAAGGGACTCTCTGGGAATTTACCCAATCTGAGCAGGAGTTCTGGAGAAACTTGGAGTCCAAGGACCACTAGAGAAGTCTCTAAAGAGTGCCTGCCCAAGTATTCTGTATAGGAGAGACCCCTCACAAACAGGAAATATTCTGGAATGAATTCCAAAATTATGTGGGACAGTGACCTTTACCCATATTAAAATTCAAGACTTTCAAGGTAAATAGCAAAAAAAGAATTTAGTGCGATCTCACGAGAAAGGACAACTCCCAACAGACAAGGTATCAGTAGAGGAGTGCAAAATACAAACTATAAAACACAAGATTATATAGACCCTAACCAGAAAGCTCTACCTTTCTTTTGATCTTTCCTCCCATTGGCTGGGAAGTTCTAATTTATCCAGAGCTCTAAAACAATTGACTAATATTAGTCAATAACACACTCTTTATTGTATTAGGCACTCAAAAGCAATGAAAAGATGTGTGTGTGGAGAATAGGAAGGAAATGTTTGTTTATCTAAGATAATTGAATACTTGCAGCTTTTAGCTACAGTGTCAACTTGTTATTGCAAAGTCTCAAGTCACAATTAGGGCATAGGGCTACATTCTTACTTCAGTTCATATCTGACCTTGTATTCAATTATATAGTATAGATACTTTGAGAATAGCATATACTAAAATGCTAGTTATGTGGTCAGACCCTAAATGCAAGAGGCCTAAGGAAAAGGAGTGATCAATATGACTTGGAGTTATAAAATACTACAATTTATGTTGGATACAAAAAATTTTATTAAGCAGTTTAGAATACTGCACTAATAAATGAAGACTATTAGTTGACAAGGACATCTGCTTTCCCCTCATTTTTCCACTTTAAATGGTTTGAATAGCCAAAGACAAGATTTATTTATTTATTTTTTAAAAGTATTTTATTTTTCCAAATATACGCAAACATAGTTTTCAACATTTATCTTTGCAAAATATTGTGTTCCAATTTTTTCTCCCTCTCTCCTTGCCCCCTCCAATACAGCAAGCAATCCAATATAGGTTAACATGTTCGATTCTTCTTAACATATTTCCATATTTGTGAAGACATGACTTAAAAATGAAAATGGAGAAGTTTAAATAATTAAAATTACAAAAATTTAAATTACATTTGTCTCTTTAATTTCTATTGGAAGGATTTGTGACTATAATGATACATCAACTAAATCTGATAGTTTATGCAATATTCTATACCAATAGTTTATCCATTCTGTCTCCCCTTCCACCTACACAATAAAGATGCATTTTCTCAATTCTTCCTAAGGATTGAGTTTCTTGTTCATGATAATGAACAAAATGTTCAAGTTTTATGTTTTTGTTCTTTCCATTTATATTGACAACTTATTTATATTCTATTTATTATATAGAATCCTAGGCTTGGAATCTAATGAAACTGAGTTCAAATCCTATTTCAGACTATGTTTTTGTGATACTGGACAAACCATTTGATCTTTTCTAGGTCTTAGTTTCTATAATATCATCTATAAAATGGGAATGATATTAGTACCAAGTATTATTGAAAGAATCAAATGAGACAACATGTAAAGTGCTTTGCAGATCTTAAAGTACTATATAAATACAGCTATTAGTGTACAGATTGTTTTCCTAGTGCATAAAGCTGTTTTTTTGAGCCTATATGTAGGACTATATACTTATCTTTTTAAAAAAATTATGCTTTTTTTGTTTTAATGAAGCAATTGGGGTTAAATGACTTGCCCAGAGTCACACAGTTAGGAATTATTAAGTGTCTGAGGTCATATTTGAACTCAGGTCCTCCTGACTCCAGGGCCAGTGCTCTATTCATTGTGCAACCTAGCTGCCTCTGTACCCTTAAGTTTTTGTTAAACTTGGTTTTGCTAGTTTTGGTCCCTGTTCCAGTCTGTTAAGACCATTATGAATCTTGATTCTATCATGTAGCAAGCTAATTATCTCTCTTGATTAAATTCAATTCAATAAGCATTTATTATGTTCCCGCTACATGTCAAGGTACTGTGCTAAATGCTGAGGAGACAATTTTGACTCTTCCCATTCATTTTTGTTTCTTAATTATTCAAAGTATTAGGCATGAAGTTTATTTCAATGGTAACTTTAGAATTTCAGAAGCCATTTTTCCTCAAGCTGCTTTCTTTTGTTCTACAAAGCCCTGGCTATCTGAGCCAGGTGAATTTTACCAGCCAAGAATGGGGGAGGTAGACTTGAAAAGCAAGTTGCTCCTAGTAGTTCTTGGGTAAACAAATGTCTTCTACATAGCTGCTACCTCTGACTTTCTTGTAATGTCTGTTGTTTCTTGACTCAATCTTGGGAAAATACCTTGAACCCATGTTCTCTTTCCTGTGCTATATATACTAAGACTCAGACCTCTCTCCTTATTACCTACCACTCACTTGCATTTCTTGACCGATATATATGCATATGTATTTACATATATATACATTCATAAACATATACACCTAAGTATATATTAGATACAATATATCATACATGTACCATATATGCATATGTAACCTGACATATATACGTGTGTGTTATTGAGCATTCTGAGCTTGTATTTGTCTGATCAGCCACAGTTGGACATGCTGTAACTTGACTAACATATTGTTTCATTTTGGTCCTCTTTGAGAACAAAGGACAACGACCAATATTATATGTATAATTATTTGTATGATAATTTGTATACTTTTTGAAGGGAAAATACTAGTAACTTTGAGGCTCAGAAAGTGCCTTCCTAGAAGACATAAAGTCTTATTTTACAGATTAGAAAACAAGACTAAAAGAGGAAAAGTGCCTTTTCCAAAATTACACAATTATTGAGTGGCAGAGTTGGAATATGAACCTGGATCCTCCAAATCCAGGGCTCTTTCTATTATATCCTGCTGACTGAATGTTTCACTTGATAGAGAAAGAGAAACTGTTGCTGGGATAATTACCAATATTTTAAAGTTGAATATTGAGTAGCTTGGTTAGCTTCATAAGACGCAAAATGCTCTAGCTTCCATACTAAGCATCAGGCAGGGTGGAAAGCCTCTACTTGAATATCTGAAAGACTATTGCCAGTTGAAGGCCATTTGTGATTGAGAGGAAATCTTTAAAACTGGCTTGAGAGAGGAGCTCCCAGAATGCTAAGCAGGACTCCTTGCTCTAGACAATTTGGCAGGTCTGATGGATGTACTCACTCAGCTGAATGATAGACCAGAACATCAGGGGAGGGGGAGAGTATGGAACACAGAGCTCAGATTATTGTGTAAGTCCTTTGCAGACCTTAAAACCTATATTAGCTGTAAATGCTAATATGGCAGAGACAATTCTGGTTTTGGAGCCGGAAAACATAGGTTTGAAACCCAGCTCTGCCACATACACACTCAGTCAAGATGGGATTGGAGGCAGCCAGGGGTGGTGAGTAGAGAGCTGGTTCCAGAAAGAAAAAGATGTATGAGACGTAGTTATCAAGGGATAGACTTGTTAGGATTTGTGTTGGTGTGGGAATCATAGGATCATAGACTCATAGTTGGAAGAGAGGTCATCTGGTATGACCTCCTTCATTTTATATACACAAAAGAAATCTGATGTTCAGAGAAGGCAATTGATTTCCCCAAGATTCACAAGTAGTAAATATTCCATATTAGTGATTTCCTATATCCTTGAAGTATTGATAAAGTGGACATGAATATGTTTGTGTTGAAATCTATTTGTATTTGTTCCTAAGTATTCAGGGATTTTATCCCAGTGAGTCCCCCAAATAGTTATATTTAATTATAAATTATAATAAAAAAATATATATATATAAATATAAATATGATAAAATATAATATAATTAGCTGGAGAGGAGGCAGGTCAAGTGCTCAATGAGCACTGCTCCTCGTGGAAGTATCCCCAGATATCCTAGCATGGTTTCTGGTAGCCTGGTTATATTTCTTCTGACTGCCAAATTTCTAGTGCTTTCCAATTTTTGACTCTCATATACATATCCTCAAGGAACAAAGAAGTTGAATGAGGATTTACACATTTGATTTTGTCAGTTTTTAGTATCCTAAGATTATAGATTTAGAGCTAGAAGGAAGGTTAGAAGCCATTGAATCCCATCTTCTTATTTTACAGATCAAGAAAATGAAGCTGAGAGAAGTTAAATGATTTCTCCAGTGTCACAGAGCTAATAAGGGTCTAAAGTAGGATTTGAATCTAAGTTGTTACTGATTCCATGTTCAATGCCTTATACATAACAGAAGATTGTGGTCTGGGAATATGCCTGGGTATCTTTATTGAGGTCCTGAGGATGATCATTTGAGAATGGTTAATCTTAATCCTGCATCAGAATCCTAGCATTTAGAGGAAGGGTCTGCTCAGTGCTGGCCATATATTACCTAGAATATAGCACTTAGTTCTGGATATCACATTTTAGGAAGTAAACTGACCAGCTAGAAGTCAAAGAATTTAGAGACTAACAAATTTAAGTTTCTTTATCTATAAGTTAGGGGTTTCATTTAATTCCACAAATCTTTAGTAGGTGTATGTATAAAGCCTGTTATTGGGTACACAAAAATGAAAAATAGTATAGTCCCTGCTCTCAAGAACTATATATTCTATTATGGAATATTATTGTTCTGTAAGAAATGAATAACAGGATGATTTCAGAAAGGCCTGGAGAGACTTACATGAACTGATGCTGAGTGAAATGAGCAGGACCAGGAGATCATTATATACTTCAACAACAATACTATATGATGATCAGTTCTGATGGACATGGCCATCTTCAATAATGAGATGAACCAAATAACTTCCAATAGAGCAGTAATGAACTGAACCAGCTATACCCAGTGAAAGAAATTTGGGAGATGACTATAAACCATTACGTAGAATTCCCAATACCCCTATTTTTGTCCACCTGCATTTTTTATTTCCTTCATAGGCTAATTGTACACTATTTCAAAGTCCTATTCTTTTTGTACAGCAAAATAACTGTTTGGATATGTGTACATATATTGTATTTAATTTATACTTTAACATATTTAACATATATTGGTCAACCTGCCATCTGGGGGAGGTGGGGAAGGGGAAGGAGGGAAAAAATTGGAACAAAAGGTTTGGCAATTGTCAGTGCTGTAAAATTACCCATGCATATATCTTGTAAATAAAAAGCTATAATAATAATAATACAAAAGAACTATATATTCTAATGTGGGGAGAGAAGAACCACCACATGTATATAGGTAAGCATGGTACAAGACAGAATAAGAAAGACAGAAACACAAAATAACGGGGTAGAAAGATGAAATGTTGATAGGAAAAGGAGAAAGAACCAGGAAAGGATGGAAGGTTGAAGATGCAAGAAGAGGAGATGATTGTTGGAGCAAGTCCTGGGAGGGGCCAGGAAGAGAAAGAAGACAAGAAGAGAGGTGGTAACTTCCTGGCCATCATTTTCATTCTCATTTTCCTGATCACTTACTTCCTCTTCCCTCCTACTTTGGATTCTATCCCTGGAACTACCTTGAGCTCTCATAGAAGAGCTTTCACATTATTCTGCCTCCAGAATACCAGAGAACTAGGTCTCCACTACAATTTTCTGCTGCTATTCCACACAATACTGCCCATAAATTAGCTATCCTCTTTATCCTCCTTATCCCTTCTCATCAAGGCTTGAGAAGAAGTGGACAAGGTCCAGCAGAGGGGATATGAAGAATATGGGAGAGGTTTTGCCTAACAGCTGTCTAAAATTTATATAAGCTCTGCATGCAGCTATGAAATCTGCTGATGTAGATAGAGATGTTGTCTTTTTATAAATTCATTTCTTTTAGATTTTTAAAACTAAAATTTCATTGTTATATTTTATTTTTAGTCAAAAGTATTTTTCAACTGATATCCAAAGAAATCCCTTTATAAAATATGTTTTCAGAACAGAGTACAGATTTTTAACAAAAAGGAGGAATTTTACTTTAATAGCATGGTACTAACCAGAACAGTCTCTTACTGTTGACTTTATTTATATTGTGTTTTGGCTGTTTTATTCATTCTTCCTGTGTTTCTCTGACTCTTCAGCTTTGGCATTCTTACAATGTAGTAATAAACCATTGCCTTTAAATACCACAATACATTCATGCATTCTCTGGTTACAAGGCATGTATTTTGTTTACAGATTTTTATTATCATGATTTTTATTGCTTGTGAGCATTCTGTCACTGTTGATCCATCATTGGGTTAAAGTTATAGGATCTGCACCTCTGGGTCAAAGAATATAAAAAATTAAAAACTTTTCTTTCATAACTCCAAAATGCTTTTTAGAATAGTTGAAATCAATTTAAAGCTCACCTCCCAACTGGTGAATTATATTTCTATATATTCCACAAGTCCTCCAACTGTTTTTTCATTTTTTCTCATCTTTCTCAAACTAAGGTTTGATGGGTATGAGGTGGTAGCTGAGGGTGGTTTTAATTTGCATTTTCTGATTATTAATGATTTGAAACATTTTTAGGTAGCAATTGATAGTTTTTTCTTCTTTGGAAAATTGTTCACATTCTTTGTCTACTTTGTGTCAATTCCCTATGGATTTTGTATTTCAGACTTTTAGCAAAGATTTTTGATGCTAAACTTTTCCCCCATTCTGTATCTTTTCTCCTGATTCTAGCTGTGTTGATTTTATTTGTGCAAAAGCTTTAAAATTTTATATAATCAAGATTGTCAGTTTTGCCTTTTATGATCTCTTCATTTCTTTGTCTGATTATGAGCTTTTCTTTTACTCATAATTGTGAGAGCTATAACCTTGTATTCTCTTCTACACTTTTATGGTATAGCTTTTTATACTGAGATCTTTTTTTCCCTTTCAAATGTATTGTGGCATAAGAAATAAGTCGCTGTTCTAAACTTATTTTTCATCCAATTGCTTCCCAGTTTTCCTGGCAGTTCTTGCAATGTGCATATTTTTAATGGTAGAAAATACTGTGGTTCATGGCTTATAGTTATTTATTTTGTAAAAAGTTGAGTCACACATGTAGTAAAGACTGAAATCCTTTGATGGACAGTTACACTCAAAGGGTATAATTTAAAAACTTCAGGGGCCACAAATGCCTGGCTCCTTCGTCTGAAGAACATTTTAATCCCTCTATATGTGAAGGAATTTCTTAAATCCTCTGAGTAAAGACAGGAAGAATAGTATTACAAGACCTTTAGGTAGAATCCACCTAATTCAGTAAGTGGACAATATTGTAGATGTTCTGCAACTCCCAGAAATCAGAGTTTTTCAGAAATGCATTTACCTATGGAAGGTTTATAGCATCTGTGAAGTCCTGTACTTTTCTAATCTTGAATTTAGAAATTGGAAAGAAACAGAATTCTTTTATTTAATCCAAGAGTCCTTTTGTGTTCTTGCCAAGAATGACTGCTTTTTTAAAAAAAAAAAAGCCTACAATGTGTTGATTAGTCCCCAAGAATGTTGGCCTGGGAAATCTCACAAGAGAGTGATAATGCATTCTCTGTGGAAGAAGCCCTAGCAACAAATGACAAATTAGTGGAGAAGCAGCAAATAGCAGTTATATGGGCAGAGAGGAACAACAGCTGTGGAATTTGGTCAAAGCAGCAGCTGAAGTGCCATCAGTTAGTTGATAGGAGATGGAAATATTGGGAGATGGGAGGTGTTCTTGCATCAATGCATCTTTAGAGGTATAAATTATGTAGTTCCCTTTCCCATGGACTTAAGAATCTATGGGATTTATTAAATTCCTTTATTCATAGGAATCAGAGAAAGAGTCTACCATGAAATTTGTTTTGTGTGATTTAGTGGCTAAAGAAGCAGTCTTGGACTCAGGAAAACCTGGATTCAAGTTTTCTTACACACACTGCTTGTGTGATCAAGTCATTTATCTTCACATTCTAGGAAACTTTCGAAGACTAAAATTTTCAAAGAAGTTTAATGCCTTGCATTGGTAAATGAAGTTTCCTAAGTATAGTTCCCTATACTTAAAAACACAGATTCAGTCTCTATCCTATCCACTTTACTATTCTGCCTTAATGAAAATCTTGCTATTTATCTTTGTTGGTAGAGAGGAATGTTAACTCCTTAAGGGTAGAGACTGTGTTGTATTCCTCTTTGCATCCCAAGTGCATGCTTGTATATATTTTCTGTATGATTCTGTTACTCCATTTAAGGTTTTCTTGGCAAAAATACTGAAGTGGTTTGCTATTTCCTTCTCCAACTTATTTTAAGATGGGAAAACTGAGGAAAATAAGTAATTTTCCCAGAGATATACAGCTAGTAGGTATCTGAACTCAGATTTAAACTCAGATCCACCTCTAAAATAGAAGACATAACATATTTCAATTTACAGTGCTCCTAAAAAGCACTGGACTGGTGTCAGAAGACCTGTGTTTGAATCTGTGAAGGACTCAATGTGAACAATCTGAACTATGTGAACAAGCCGCTTCCTGTCACTGAGTCTTAGTTTCTTCATCCATCAGATGAGAAGGTTGGACTGAGTGACTTCTAAATCCCCTACCAACTCTAATGTTCTATGATTCTGTGATTCTAGAAATGACAAATCTAGGGGACATATCATAACCTCCCCTTTTCTAGCAAAGGAAGACAGTGTATTGGCAGCCCAATGTTGGGGGGGAGGGAGGCTCAAGGGCATTTTACTCTTTTTTTTTTTTTTTTTGGTGGCTGCCTTTTTAGATGCCAAATTTTAGATTCTGTAGGCATCCAGCACTGTTGTAGCCAATTTTTAATGAGCGTATACAAACTCTCTTTATTATCAAGATACGCCTATATAACTCCCATTATAATTAAGCTCTGAGAGAAGCTGTATAAGTTAAGTGTCAGTTGCACAAGAATTTTTTTCCCTTTGGTATAAAACATGATCTTATTGGAACTTAAGCTGTTCTCATATCATGTTGTCCTTTCCACTTATGGGTGAACTAGCTCTCTTTTCTGCATAAGGTAAATAGAAGGGAATCCAATTAGATTTCAAAGTGGTTGGCTGGAGGATGAGAGGGGAAGATATCATTTTTAACTATTAATTTGATTTCTGCTGTTGGAATACTTGTGACTGACTTACTTGAGATTGTCAGATGAAGAAATAAAAGATTAGGTGAGAGATAGAAAAAAATAGGCAACCTTCTGAAACCCAAACCTTTTGAAAGGACAAAAATTTTGGCTTGGTTGTTGACAAGCTGGCTAGCTTTAGGCTACAAGTAGTTGACTTCTCTGGTCTCAGTTTCATCAGCTGTAAAATGAAGGGTCAGATCTTAGGCAATTGGCTACAATAAAAATCACAGTAACCCTGTTATCAGAAGACCTGAATTTGAATCCTGTCTCTTACTACCAATTATATAACTTTGAAGAAGTCACAACCTCTCTGAAACTCATTTTTATTATCTATGAAATATAGGGGTTAGGCTATAAAAGGCCTTTGGGTCCTTTCCTGTTCTAGATATTTGATTCTATAGCTGAGCGGGAAAAGTCCTTGTACATAATGACTTAGTTATTTAATGAAAGATTATGGCAGACAAAAAAGTCAATATAAATTTTTGTTGCTTTAAGATGGTGATTTTGTCAGGGTCTGACTCAGGACAATATCCTAGTAATTTAAGTTTGATATTGAAAGAACATGAGACTTCCCATCAAACAGGTAACAAAGGGAGATTTACTTAGTCATAGCAAGAGAAGGATATTTAACTAGGAGAGCTGATGAGATTTTAAGTTGCTTTTGTTGAAGCTCCCATAGGCCTCTATTGATCAAATATCCTCCTCCTTGTCTTTTTTAGTATCAGGCAATGAAGAAGTGATATAAATAGTCAATTCTTTCTTGTCACTTTTCATCACGAGTCCTTTGGGATTGTCTTATATCATCATATTACTGAGAATAACTAAGTCATTCACAGTTGATCATCACACATGTTAGTATTATTATATATAATGTTCTCCCGGTTCTGCTTGCTTATTCATTCATGCTTGCATCAGTTCATGTAAATCTTTCCAAGTTTTTCTGAAATCAGCATGTTTATAATTTCTTATAGCACAATAATATTCCATTACATTTATATACATTTCTCAATTGATGGGTATCCTCCCAATTTCCAATTCTTAGAACTGCTAGAAATATTTTTGTACAAATAAATTCTTTCCCTCTTTATTTGGAACAGATATACCAATAATATTGTTGAATCAAAAGTAGATATAGTTTTATGGCCCTTTGGGCATGGTTCTAAAATGTTCTCCAGAATAATTGGATCAGTTCACAATTCTACCAATAGTGCATTAGTGTCCAAGTTTTCTCATACTCCCTTTAATATTGATCATTTTTCTTTTTTGTCATATTAGATAATCTGATGGATGTGAAGTGGAATTTCTCAGTTGTTTTAATGTGCATTTCTCTAATCAATAATTATTTAGGACATTTTTATATGAATATATATGTGGGTATATATATAACTTTGATTTCTTTATTTGAAAACTACCTGTTCATATCCTTTGACTATCAATTGGGGAATAACATATCCTTATTTTAACTCATTTCTCAATATATTTGAGAAATGAGGCTTTTATTAGAGATACTTGTAAACATTGTCCCCCAGTCTGCTTTTCTTCTACTTTTGATTGCAATAGTTTTGTTTGTTCAATTAAAAAAAATTTATAATCAAAAATATTTATTTTATAATAATCTTTATATCTTGTTTGGTTGTAAATTCTTCCCTTATCCAAAGATCTGGCAGGCAAATTATTCCTTGTTCTTCCTCATTTGCTTATGGTATAGCTATTTATAGCTAAATAATGTACTTATTTTGACTTTATATTAGTATATGGTGTGAGATGTTGAACTATACGCAATATCTGCCAGACTATTTTCTGGTTTTCCCAGAAGTTTTGTCCCCAAAGTGTGGGTGGATCTTGGGTTTAGCAAACACTCTATTTCTTAGTACCAGATTGTTTCTCAATACCTTTTAAGGAATAACTAGCTTACCTGCATGGGAGGGAGGGGTTAGGATATTGTTCCTATAATACCTAGTTAGACTATATTGGGAGTATTATTTTCAATTTTAGTCATTAATAAACTACAATCAGAAAGGTGAAGGTCCCTGATGTGATACTGTGTGATGATTAATTGGAGGAAATGTTCAACTCCTTAGAAGACCAGAAAACTTGGGGGTGGAAAGGGAGAATAAGAATGACACAATAATGATTTTAAAGTTCTAGAAGGATTTTTCTGTTAAAAAGGGATTAGATTTGCTCTATTTGGTCCAGAAGATAGAATTAAGTGTAATAGTTACAAGTCTCAATTAGGTAAGTTTTAGGTGAGTAAATATTTCCTTAAAATTTGAATTATCTAAAAGTAAAAGAAGGTTCTCTAGGGAGCTATCTCTCCATTTACTGGAGATCTTCAAAAGCTAAGATCTGTCATCAGAGATTTTATAATGACAATTCTTGTTCAGGCGTGAGTTGGACCTGATAACTATTAAAATTACTTCCAAATCTGATTCTCTGAAGGATTAGACAATTTAAAGTGATGATGAAGGTGGAGTCTTTCTTGATCCTACTGATTATCAGTGGAATTTCATGGCATTTAGTTTATATCTTTCTTATTCTCAAACCATGTATTATTTTGCTTTGCAGTTATTTTATGAGTCATGTCCCCCATAAACTCCATGAGGAAAATGGTTATGGTTTTACTAAAAATTTTTATGCTCCAAGTTCCTAGATCTGTGTTATGTATGCTATAGATCAGGGCTTCTTAAACTTTTTCCACTTGCAACCCCTTTTCACCTGAGAAATTTTTACATGACTTCATGTATATAGATATATAAAATAGTTGTACCAATAAAATATTTATTGATAGTAAATCACAATTTTGTGATCCTCCTATCCAATTATGAGACTTCATATGGAGTCATGAACCATGGTTTTAAATATCTGGGCTATAGATGCTTTAAAATGTTTGTAGGATTTCTATTGAATTGAAGCTTTAATTTTTTAAAATTATAAATCATTAAAAATTATCAGAAAAGCACAAATACAAAATGTCATATCAACTTTTGAGTATGCAAGAAAGGAGAACAAAATGAATTTCCAAATACCAAATAAGTAAAAAAATGTTTTGAAATTTTGATACCTTTGGATTTTTCTTTCCTTATGACATTGTGATATAGTGGATAGAGAGCTAGCTTTGGAGCTGAAGACTGGAGTTTAAGTCCTATTTATGATACAGTGCTTATGTTACCCTGAGCAGCCTATTTTTTTTAAAGTGCTCTAGATAACGCTGAAACTACAAGGAAAGGATAAGACAGCAACCTGAATTGTTAAAAGGAGTATTTCTTCAACCTGAATTTCACAGGATCATAGGTTCAGAACTGGAAGGAACTTTGGAGTTGATCAAGTTTATTGTTCTAATTAAAGTTGAGGGACATAGTAACTTAGCCATGCTCACACAGAACGGTAGGTTTGGTATTTGACCAAAGTTCTCAGACTACAAATACATTGCTTTTCACAGATCCAGTCCCTATAGTAATTCTTGTGGTTTGTGGTTCCTGTGACTTTCTATGGTTGTAATCAACATGCCTCTAATTCAGGTTTTATTAATCCTGTTCTGTTTAGGATTTTTTTTTTCATCTTTCCTTGTGAGTTTCATATTCTTTTCCAGCATGATCTGGATTTGAATCTTGACAGTCTAAGATAATGGCTCAAGTCCATTGAAATGAAATGTTATAATGATAATGTCATTCACCATTTTGATTCAGGAAATGAACTGCAGAGGTAAGTTGTGGATACTGGTTGGGTGGTAGATCATTAATAAAAAACTCGGGTCAGCTAGGTGGTTCAGTGGATAGAGTACTGGAATCAGGAAGACTCATCCTTCCCAAGTTCAAATTTGTCCTTAGACACTTACTAGTGCAAGTCATTTAATCCTGTTTACTTCATCTGTAAAATGAGCTGGAGAAGGAAATGGCACATCATCTCAGGATCTTTGCCAAGAAACCCCTAAATGGGATCACAAAGAGTGAGATATGACTGAAGTTACTAAACAACAATAAAAATAGGACTTTTAGTTGCTTGCAAAGACCCTGTGAGCCAAGACTGGTATGTGGTGACCAAAAGAGTTCTTAGTGTGCTTTAATAGAAGTGTAGCTCCTTTTTGGCAAGAGGGCTGATGAAAAGCATGGTTTTTCCAAGGTGGAAGAAGGGAATGAAGGAAATAGGAGACGCAAACTATGAGGATGAGGGAAAGCTGGGGAACCTTTGCTCTTAGCTGAAAGCTCCCTAGCAACCAAAGAAGGTGGTTGTTCCCTCACCAATAGTTAAGACTCCTTTCTGCATCACTGGATCTCAAGGAGTGATTATGGCTGCATGGTATTTCCTATTTGTCTAGAAGTTGCTGTTTATCACGCTGTGAGAGACATGGTGAAACTATTCCCTCTTTATGCTTTCTCCCTTACCTCAGCTTTGCCTGTTCAATTGGCATCATTGCTCTCTGAAGTTTTCCCACTCTATTTAAATCTTTTTATAATTTGCTCTCTGTACTTTGATAAGAAGTTTTGACTTTAGCTAAAGATAAGCTGATTTTTGTTGCATTCTGAGAATGTATGCTGTAAATGTAAGCCACACAAGGGAAGGAAGGTCAAAAAGAGAATCTAAAACTAATTGCTTTAGATTTCACTGGGAGCTTGTATTAACTTCCCTTATTACCTGCACAAAATGTGGCTTCAAAAGTATAGTGTCAGGGTGAAGGAAGGATATTTAGATTTTTAGCAACATGACAAATTCTCTTATGTATCATCAAATCATACAATTTTAAGTAGAAAGAGAACTTAGAAATGGTTCTTTTTAATTCATTAATTCATTTAGCTACTTATTCATTCATTTTTATATCATTCATTCAATCATTTATTCACTCATTCATTTTCATTTATTTATTGAAAGACTGGATCTTCCCAATCTTGCCTAGACTGGAAGTGTAGGGGTTACTTATGGATCTGATCTTACCATTAATTAGCAAAGAATCTTTGGTCAATTCATTTCCTGATCCAAGTTAGCTTGCTCTTCCAGGTAATCTAGAGACCTCCCCCCTGGTAGCTTACCACACAGAAGCAGAACTTAATGTTGACACCTGATTGTCATAGCTCACTACAACTCAGAATTCCTGATTTTAAGAAATCCTCCAGTTTCAACCCTGGCAACAGGGATTGTTGTATTGTGCTATCATGCCTGACCTTATATATAGGTTGCTTAAATATAAATAAATTCAACATAGTGTTTTCAAATTTTTCCTGCTTGTCTATTTTTCTTCTTAGTTTAATTTGTGCATTTAAAAATGCTTTCATGTTCTCTTTTTTTTCCCCTGAGGCAATTGGGGTTAAGTGACTTGCCCAGTGTCACACAGCTAGGAAGTGTTAAGTGTCTGATACCAGATTTGAACTCAGGTCCTCCAGACTTCAGGACTGGTGCTCTATCCACTGCGACACCTAGCTTCCCTACCTCTACTCTTGAACTACATCTGTCCCAAGAAAAATATAATCTTTGTAACAAACAAGCATAGTCAAGCAAAACAAATCCATATATTTGCAAAGCAAGTCCATACATTTGCCATTTCCAAAGATGTGCATCTCATTCTGCATCCAAAATCTATTTTCCCTCTGTCAGCGAGTTAGTAGCAAGCTTTCTCATCTGTTTTCTTGAGTTGTGGTCACTGGAGTAATCTGAATTCTTAAGTATTTCAAAGTTGTTTTTCTTTATAATTTTATTGTTCTTTATGAAGTATTCTCCTGATTCTCACTTCACTCTTCATCAGTTCATGCAAGTCTTCTCAGATTTTTCTGATATCTCTTGTTTGTCATTTCTTATACCTAGCCCATAGTCTATATTTTATTAATGCACGTATATATTATGTGTTACTGTCATCTTTGTAGCTCTAATACTTTAAGCTATATGTTTCATGAAAGAAAGAATCTTATGTTATTTAAACTTTGTGTCTTTCCCAGGCCTATCCCAGTACTCCACATAAGCAGGCACTTATATGTTTATTGAATTTTATGGAAGCTATTGAGCTAACTTAATTGGCTCTGGGGCAGATAGTTTGGGTGGCAAAGGTGAGGTCTAGATTCCGTTGGTTCTTTTATCTCAGAGGGCATTTGGGCAAGCTCAATCCTTAACAGTAAGTTCTGCCTTCACCCTACACTCCGGGATCAATCTTGTTTAGGAAGATGGAAGCTATTATAATTCCTCACTGGCTCAGTATTGAGTTAAACCAATGCTCATCCTGCTCTGGCACCCCAGTTCACAGGGAATGGGTTTTCTGAGTAAAGGAATCAGTTTCTCCTCCTGAATCTCAGGTTCTTAAGTTTGCATTCCTAACTCCCTGCTTCTGGGCTCCTGACACCTACCAGCTGCCCACTCAAAGCTTGCTGATAACCTGTCTTAGCCCTATTATGGATATAGAACTACAGATTTTAGACTCCATTTTAATCTTGGTTAATGAATAGAGGCAATATGATCCAGTGGAAAGATCATTCTTTGGTTTTGGGGGATAAAAGGACCTAGGGTTAAATTCTGATCGTTACTTATTGCCTGAATGATCTTGGGCAGATCACTTTCTAACCCCCAGTTTCTTTTATCTGTAAAATGAATGGGTTAAAATGTTTTTAAGCTCTAAAATTTATGATTCTCTGACTTTATAGTTTACATGCACCTGGTTGAATGTAAATTATAAGATAACAGGGACTTTTAAAACAAAGTTTAATTAATTATTATTATTATTATTTTTTATCCTGAGTGCCTAGTACATTGCCAAGCAACAGCTAAGGGCTTCATGTTAATAAATGTTTACTGAATTAGATGGAGCAGCTAGCTGATACAGTAGATAGAGTGCTAGTCCTGGAGTTAGGACTTCCCTCAGCCTCAGGCACTTAGTAGCTGTGTAGTCTGGGGCAAACCCTGTTTGCCTCAGTTTCCTCAACTGTAAAATGAGTGGAGAAGGAAAGGGTAAACCACTCCAGTAACTTTGCCTAGAACATCCCAATGGAGTCTCGAAGAGTTGTACATGACTGAAACAACTGAAAAATAACAACTGAATTAAATAGGATTTCTCTCCCTACTTTTAGAACTGTTTTCTATTTTCTGTTTGTCCTTAGAACAAGTATTCCTGTCTAGATTCCTGGGTCTATTCTTCTCTTATTGGACTTATTCTGTTGCTACCTGATTCCCAATTATGGCACACATCACTTGCTCCTTTCATTTTAATTTCCACTGTTCTTTTCTGGGCTAAAAGTCCCTCTCTGGATCTGGCTGATCTTTTCAAAATCCTGACCCCCGCTCCAAATGAATCTGGCCCAGTTAGCTATCCCTCAGTGCTTGGGACATTTTGTTCTATTATGGCCCTTGGTAATCAATAAGTATTAAATCAAGGGTCATTAGACAGGCTCAGCAGTGTGAACCGGCTGGGTTTTGTGTAAGGAGGGGTAGCTTAGAGATGGATGATCATCTTGGGACTCCAGGGGACGTGTACGAGGAGAGATGCCAATAGAGAGCAACAGCCAAGGGCTTCATGTGTATTAATGAATGATCCATCAAACCCTGCCAGTGGCAGCGGGCAATCAGGGAGGATCATTCGTTTAAACTTCATTAGGGCTGCCAATACTTTGAGTTCTTTCTTTTTATTGGCTTGGAAAGTACAGTGCAAATGTCCTTCCTTTGTTTTGAACCTTGATGTGAATGGCCCAGTGGAGTTAAACTGACAAGAATTCATTGGCCATTCCCTTGCTATTCAAACCCAGAGCTCAGCTTTAAAGTATTGGGGCCCCCAGTTGATCAGTATGAGACATAATGAAGACTTGTCTCTTGAATTTTAAAAAATGCATCCACATATCTGCCAATTGCCAGGCTCCTGTCTGACAGCAAGTCTGGGACAGAGTGTTTGTTGAAATTGGAAAAAAAAAAAAAAAAAGTAAAAATTAGGAGGTCTCTGGAGTAGACGAGAAAACAACCAAGATGGAGAAGCTCAAGAAATATCTCTGTGATTGCAACATAGATTCTCACTCTGCTGCATTCTTCCCTAATCCTGATTCTAGGTGACAGTCTGCTCGGTGCATTGGAAATAACTTTGGGAGTCCTGGGTTGGAATCATGATCATATCTCTTGCTGCTTGTGTGACTTTAGACAAGCCTTTGTGCATCATAAACTAATCTCTAAGATAATTTGTAGCTCTAAATTTGTGATCTTATGAATCTAAGAAGGAAAGAGTGGTGCCAGAGTTGAGATATGGAGTCATTGTTCCTATTTAGATCCTGGTCTGCTGGATGTTGAAGGTCTATCTGATTTCCTTATGCACCCCAAGCTGTGGAGCAGAATGTATTAATTAGATTATGTTTGGTAAATGTAGCTAGAAGAACTGGGCTTGTTTTCCCCTAGATTCCCATTAAAATTTATTATTCCTATAATCCCAATGGGAATTAAAAGGATGGGAGCAAGTGATATGTCCATAATTGGGAGTAAAAGTCATGCCATGGAGCATATGGGAGCAAAGAGGAAAAAAAAAAGAGAAAGAGAAAAGGAAGAAGATGAGAAGATGGAAAGGTTGAGAAGAAAACCAGAAGTTTGTGCAAATACCAAGTATCTCTGTAAAGCAAGTAGCATGTCTTTGTTTAATGAATCTGAACTGGTCCCTAGGTATTGGTAGAACTAGCCAGTCAGACAAAATTGTGATGAGCCTTGGTGAACTTCTAGATAGGGGGAGCTTTTCATTTAGCAGCCAGTTGGCCTAAAAAGTAGTGACATTATATTTAAAATGATTGTACAACAAACTTTTATTAGATTGCTGGCTTTCTTGAGGAGGGGGGAAATAAAGGAGGGAGGAAGATAAAAATTTGGAACTCAAAATCTTACAAAAATGAATGTTGAAAACTACATGTAATTGGGGAAAACTAAAACAATGTTAGACAAAAAAAGAAAAAAAAGTAGTGACATTAAAAAAAAAAGAACTATATGGGATCTTATGGATCATGTAGTCATTTTACAGATGAAGAAAGTTCAGTTAAGAGAGAGGAAACCATTTATGGAATGTCATACAAGTATTAGACAGAACTAGCATTCAAATCCAACTGATTCCAGATTCACTACTTTTTCTACTTTGTCACATGACTCATGGCTTTTTCTTTAGGTCCAAATTAATTTCAAAATCCTTTAGAGAAGATCTAGAATTTTCACTATTCCAATATCCAGTCTCCCTATACCTCTCTTTCAATTAATAAAATGTTTCTCCAATTATAGGAGGCAGTAAATTAAATTAAATTCAGACTTTCCTTAAATTATTCCATGCAGGAGTTGAGAAGGAGTGGACTGAGAGAATCAGGACTGGTAGAAGCCAAGGTCTCATAATTTTCTTCTCTTGCACCCTGCTCAAATCCATAGCACTCAACAGAATATAATCTATACTTTAGTTATCAGAATGTAATTATTTTATTTACTTTCCATTAAATGCATCCTCTTCTGGGAATCTGAGAATGATAGATCATAAATTTGGAGCTGGAAGGACCTTAGGAAACAGCTAGTCTAACTCCTCTCATTTTATAGTTGAGGAAACAGATCCAGAAAAGGGAGGTGACTTTCCAAGATCCCATAGGTAGTAAGCAGCAGAGAGGGGATTTGGACCTGTGACTTCTGATACCAAATTCCATGTTCTTCCTACTGTGCCATTCTGATTTCAAAGTAGTTCTGCTATTATTTAAAGGTAGTATTGTCAAAGTCAAATAGAAATGGAGCCATTAATCCCTACAGAAGGATCCCTATAGGCTGCATTTTGATTTAGTTTTAAAATGTAATATTATCTATGTTTTATTGTATTTTTATTTGGTATATTAAATATTTCCCAATTACATTTTCATCTCATTCTGGCGGCACTGGGGAGTAAAAAAGCACAGAACAACACTATTCTGTTATTGCGTAGGAAGAAAATAAATACATACATAAATAGAAATAATAATAATATGAACTACATTCTCCTCTTATAAAAGGAACCCCAAATTTAGTCATTTTCTTTCAAGGAGGGAAATGTATCCTCTATGATTCCCAATGGGACTCCACCTATCCTATAGAATAAAAGAAGCTATATAAGGTATTTGCTAGCAGCCAGTTGTCCCTGCCAAAAAGGGTGGAAGGAATATAATCAGGGTAAATATCTTTTTTGGAGGCAATTGGCATTAAGTGACTTACCTGGAATAAGTGCCAAGGTCACATGTGAACTCAAGTCTTTTTGACTCCTGGCTTGGTGCTTTATCCATTGTACCAACTTACTGTCTTTGTCTTCTTACAGCCAATGTTATTTGTAATCAGAGCACAACTATAGTGGGGCAATTTGAACTTGGTCCAAGATGCTGAAATTTGGAAGTTGTTAGTAGTACTTGTACTTCTTCAGCACATAAAAATAACTGAGCTTTGTACTAAGTTACCAAGATTGTTTAGTTACAAACAGGAACATAGCTGACTTCATCCCTCCCCTTTCCTGCCTAGTAACCATATCTTGATCTGATTCCACTCTTATTTCTTCTCCACCCTTCAGTCTCTCTAGGAATGGCTTCAAGATATTTCTTTTTCCCCATGATGAAGTAGTGTCTTGGGATCTTTTACCCCATGGAATTTAATGTCCTACATGTTGGAGTTTCCATCCCTAATCCAAGGTAAATATGGTCTCCATTTTAACTGTGCTTGCCCTAGGTTTTATGCTTTCTAGTTAAAAACTGATTTTACTGTTCAACAAAAAGGTGATCCAGGCTATTTCTAATAAACTTGTGATGGAGGGCCATCTTCATCCAGAAGGAGGACCATGGGGACTGAGTGTGGATCACAATATAATATTTCACTCCTTTAGTTGTTTGCTTGCTTTTTGTTCTCTTTCTAATTTTTTTCCTTTTGGATCTAATTTTTCTTATGCAGCATGATAATTGTGGAAATATGTATAGAAGAATAGAATGTGTTTAACATATATTGGATTACTTGCTGTCTAGGGAAGGGGGTGGAGGGAAGGAAGAGAGAAAAAATTTGGAACACAAGGTTTTGCAAGGGTGAATGTTGAAAACTATCTTTGTATATATTTTGAAAATAAAAAGCTATTATTTAAGAAAACTGATTTTAACCAATAAATTTAGTGTCAGGATCCAAGTTTCCAGCCTCCTAAAATGTCCCCATGGAGATGTGTGAATCAGGCAGTGGAAATGTGCAAAGAGGGTCATGTAAAAAAGGGCACTCAGATAGGTCCCCTCCTAATTCCCATTCTTCCTCTGCTTCTGGGCTCAGAATATACTTTGGGTAAAAAACTAAAGCGAACAATTTAGCAATACTTAAATTTGTATGGGGAATAGAGCTTCTTTGAGATCAAGACAGACTATCCACATTAGAGGCAAGCTAGGCCAGCAAGAAATTCCCTATTTGCTCTACTTTCCATGGTTCCTCCATGAGCACAATAAAATCTTTTTCATGATGCTTCCAGATGTTGCCTTTGACTTTGGGAGGGTATAGCAATGTCTAGCTGGATTTATGATGGTGATCTGGTCCTTCTTCAACTTTTGCCATACTGACCCATCTAGGGTCTCAGATTATCTTGGTTCCAATTGGATTTCTTCCTCCTTTTCCTCAGTTCAGATTGGCTCCCTCCTGCAAGGTTTGATGATCATTCCTTTATCTTTCCAAGCCTTGCAATACTTGGTTGCCCCTGCCCTGACATTTTAATCATCCTCTAGTTTTCTTCCTAAATTTTAGTCATCAAATATCCTAGATTCAAGTGGCTCTTTTTAGATCCTAGAGAGGTGATCAGATCTCTGTTTCTGTCTCTGTCTCTGTCTCTCCCTTCCACTCTTCCCCCCTCTGTCTCTATCTCTGTCTGTCTGTCTCTCTCTTTCCTTCTCCCCTCTCTCTTCCCTCTCTGTCTCCACACACATACAGATACACACATACACACACACATATTCCCCTAGAACATAATTACATTGGTAGTTTCAGAACACAATGAGCAAAAAATAAATCCCAACCAACACAAGAGTTTGGCCCATTACTTAGACTTATTTCTACAAGGAGAAATTCATACATCAGCAAAATCTCAAATGAAGTGCATTACAGCAGAAACACAAGGCAGTGTCTAATAAGATCAGAAATGTTATAAAGTCCAAAATATATATTTTGGCTTTTTGGGGGCAATTTTCAGTGTTAGTTATTGGTCATAGGGTAAAGCAAAGCAACTGGACCTAATGGGGTTAGAACTTGTGATCTTAGGTTCACTAAAGCCACACTAACACCTGAATTAAGGTGGTGCAAGTCAACTCTAAACTCCTCAGATCAAGCTCCTTAGATATCTCCAAGCTTCCTCACTCTTCCTCTTAAACCATGTATCCACATATAGGTATCAAGTAGTGAACATCATAAGAACAAATAATGCTCAAGCATTGTTCTTCTGTGCCCATTTAGTTACATGTTGCCCTGTGAATGTCTCAGCCACATTGGAGAGAGGGTGAAATAGGCGATCCTGTTCTAATATGGGTTCCCACATTTATACTCTGCTTATGTAAGTGTTCTGTAGGAAGGTCCAAATTAAAATCCAGCATTATTTACTTAATCTTTGTTTTCCTTAGTTTCTCCAATTGTGAAATAGGCATAACAATAGCACCTATAGCGTGGAGTTGTGAAAATCCAACAAGATAATATTTGTAAGTGCTAGGCACATAGTAGTTACTATACAAATAATAGCTATTATTGTTATTGTTATAATTAATATAAAGTGGCACTGTCTGGGTTTGAAAACAAAGTCTTTGGACTCAGCCCAGTCCTTTTCCCATAACCCTGCAGTGATAGTGAATACTCATGAGACCTCCTCTCTCCCTTTCCCTTCCCACTAACATCCTGTATGTCATATCCAAGCTCATGAATTGTGAACAGAATTGCTGTTTTGTAACTTTGGGTGCTAATTATCCAGCTGAGCTTTTGATTTTGCCATTGGACTAACATGGCTGCAATTGTTTCCTAAACAGATCCTCTGCTAGCTTCTGTATTTCTTCCAAAGCAGGCTCAGAGATCCCACAGTTAGAGTTTCCATAAATATCCTCTGGAATGACCTACAATGGTGATTGTATGTACTCTTCCTCCCCATGCTTAGGCCCTCTAATCGTATCCTACAAGGTGCCTCAAGAAAGCTCCTAAACCAGGCTCACAATGAATGAAGCTACCTTTAATAGCCTGGCGAATGAGAATTATTAGCATGTGTTATTCATACTTTTTTCTCCCTCCCCCCACCCCCAGCCTTATTCAGTGGCACGGACCATGCACATGGGAAATAAATATATAGTCTCTGCAGATCAGCAAATCTAATGTACAGCACAATTATTTAAAGATTAGGCAGCATGTTCTTTTTTCCTGCAGAAAGAAAAAATCCAACCAAAATCTTTTTCAAAAATCAAGCTTGCTACAATAATGACCTAAAAAAATGGACACAGCACTTTTTTTTTAATGACATAGCTAATATATCTGTGAGTAATTTTATAAGTGCCATATTGTTGCTATTAAAACAGAAGCAACAATATATCCAATCACTTAGTTTCTCATTTCACTGGGCATCATATGAGAATCCCTAGTGACATTTATGGTGTACTAATGTTTATTGCATTTGCCATCTTAATATTTGATCATGACAGGGGATATTTATGACTGCTTTAAACTATTCTATTACACAATTAAATGAATAACTTTAGCTCCCTCCCTACCTCCCAGCAATCATTTTTACTTGATAGAAACACTTCATGTTGAAGCCTATTTGTAGACTGTCGCTTTGGTTCTTAGTTGCATGCTTTGTTGCAAAACTCAATGGGCTTCTATAGCAGGGTGATTTTCAATAAATGGATATGATTCTGAAGACAAATGGAGATTTAATCAATCAACAAAAAAGGCAATTATTAAGTGCACTGGGGATACAAAACCCTAGAAACAGAAAAGGTACCATAATAAATGTTTGTTGAATTATATTGTTATTTGTGTATTGTATATCCAGAAGGAAACTATAGATGATGCTTTCCTAAAAGAGATTATACAACAAAAGGCAAGATTAAATAGTGATTAGGCACTCCAGTTGCTCAGCTGTTGTGTGTTTCTCATTCTATGAAAGGCAGAGGATAAAGGCTCACTCCACCTTTCTGAGGATTTCATCTCTCAAAATATTGATGAAGAAATAAGAGAAATTGCTACCTTGAATGGAAATAAAAGGACCTTAGGAGAAAATGACCATACCATCTTAGAGTAGCATAGCAAGACCGTCAGCAATAGCACGATTAGGCATAGTTTTTAGGCAAGTTGGTTTTCAAATGTTTCAGGAAAAATAGAAGTGAGCCCATGATTGAAGTCTCTAAAATGAAAGATGGCTCAGAAGGGATGGGAGATTCCTAAAACTGAAAAACTGGCTATACAATTGTAAACAACATTAATGGCAACAAAAGGAGAAGCACCTAAGGTAACCAATGTGACTTCACAGGGAGCTCTCTGACAAGCCCAGGTTAAAAAAGGAACATACACCAAAAGGATCATAAAACCAAAGACAAATGCTAATGAATCATAAAAATAATTTTAAGGAAACTAATAGAAAATATTCAAGACAATAAAAAATATTTTGAAATATGTGTGAAGCAAGAAGAATGAAGAAGAGATGGAGCCATTTTAAAAGGAATGATAGTTTAATGAGAGAAAGCAGTTTTTATGCTTTCATTTTCCTTTCATCTTTTTAGAGATTTCAGGAAAATGCTCTACTTCAAAAGCATATGGCAAATGATATTGAGGGAACAACAACCTGTAATATATAAGGAAGTAGTAAGAACTCATTTAGCTATTTTAAGAGAATTTGAATCTCTTGGCCTAATGAATTATATCCAAAAGAACTAACCTTGTACTTTTGTATACACTTGTAAATCATGTTAAATATATTATTACATTTGAGCCCCACAACAAACCAGGGAGGAAGGTTTTTTCAGGTATCATTATATAGAGGTATAGTATAATAGAAAGAACATGGATTTTTCAACCATTCCCACACCATGCACTTAATGATCCATTCCAGGATTTTGCTAGTTTTTGTTAAGCTTGCCAAGCCTCACATATTCCAAGAACACTCTCTCTGATTTTTTTTTTTTTTTTTTGGCCTGTTTCACTGCTTACCTTCTTTTGCATCAAAGATAGCTAGGTGATGCATTGAATAGAACTCAGGCTCTGGAATCAGAAGACCTACTTCATGAGTTCAAATCTGGCCTGAAACTATTGTATGAATCTGGGCAAGTCACTTAGCCCTATCTGCCTCATCTGTAAAATGATCTGGAGAAAGAAATAGCAAATCATTCCAGTATCTCTGCCAGGAAAAACTTCATATGGAATCACAAAGTTGAACACTACTGAACACCAACAAAAATATGTGTCTTCCATTTTTCCTAGTACAAGATAAGCTCCAAGAGGCTTGGATTGATTTGACCCTTTTGTTTCTACTACTTTTTATAATGTGGTTTTGTCATCATGGGAAACTCCTGCCATAGAGGCCTAGAGAGCTGAATGAAGTATACAGAGATTAAAGGTATTTGCCTATGTTCCCATAACTAGAAATTATCAGAGGTCAAATATAAACCCATGACTTACTGACCCCATTTACTATATCAGCTTGATTCTTTATCTTGCATGTAGTAGCTACTTAATATTTGTCTGCTTGATTTGAATGTAAACCCAGAGAGAAAGGTATACTGTTTATAGAAACAATTAAAAATTTAATAGTTTAGTGGGTGGAGAGTCCTGAACCTGGAGTTAGAAAGAACTGGACTGCACTGGAGTTCGAATGCTGCCTTAGATATTTATTAGATGTGTGATCCTGGTCAAATTTCTTGGTTTTCCTCAGCTTCAGTTTCCTCATTTTCAAAATGGGGAAATAATAGCATCTACCTTGTAGGATTATTGCAAGGATTGAATTAGATAATATATGTAAAAGTGTTTCATGAACCTTAAAGTACTATGTAAATTTTAGTTATAAATATTATTTTGATAAGATAAACTATCTTCTGAATTAAAAATGTCAATGGAAAATCATGATTTAATTAATTCAAATTTATTTTCATGATCTCATCTATTGTGTAGGAAGGAAGACACTCGAATTTTCTAGATTCCAGAATCCTTATCTGACTTTTATGGCCATTTTATAAATATGCAAAATGAGGAAAACCTTTCCCTAAAATACCCTTTTGTATGGCATTTTACAGAAGCGGATTATCAGTGGTTCAGGTCTTTGCAGGTGCCATCCCTGTCTGACACTGTTTGTAGTCAAAATTAAACTTACTAAACCAGTTTCTATTGTCTGATAGATGGTTTCAAAAACAAAGGACCTTTGAGATCCATTAATCTCTCTCGATTAATTGACAGATGAATAGATTGATGCAAAGAAAAGTTAGGTGACTTATTCAAGAACACACAACTATTGAATAGTAACTGAAGCTGAGTCTTTGAATTCCAATGCTCTTTTTTTACTACCTTCTTCCTCCTCCCTCTTCTCCTCTGGGGCCCTAGCTGCAGACACAGCCATCAAATATTCAACATTTTCAAAGTTCATTACACATCAACTTTCACCTTCTTCAATTTGGCATTTCAAATTTTGGGAAGAATCTCATGTCTCTGGGACACTCCTGTATTGGTCTGACAGGAAGAGAGGAAAATAAGAAAAAAAGTGGTACAAGCCATAGTCCTAAAATCATCAGTTCATTTATGTTTCACCCTGAGGCTATTTCTAGGTGTGTGTTTACCTTACATTCCTGGAACTTTCCCATCATTCATTGCAACCTGTCTTCCTTGTTCTTTGTCAAAGAGCTTGGCAAGTCTCCTATCCAGGGCATCCTTGCTGAGGATTGGGGAAAATGGACTTGGGGGCTTACCTTGTTCACTAGATTGTGGTGAGGTGCTAATTAAGATGAAGAATCTTAGTTTTATCTAAGGGAAGAGTTAGTCTTATCTCTACCTGGGCTATAGGTAACCTGAAGGATACAGAGATGAATGAAAGCAAGGATAACATCACATATGTCTGCAGTACTTTAAGCTTTATAAATCACTTTCTACAAATCTGGAAAACACTTTGGATTTGGAGGCAGGAGCCCTGGGTTCAGATTTTAGCTTTATCAAACCAAGTGGTTGAGTGGTCTTGGACAAACCATTCAATGAATCTAAGACTCATTTTCCTTTTTTTGCAAAATGAGACCAGAGGCTCTCTAAGATTATTTCTCACTCTAAATAAATGATTAGGAGTGGTACTCATATTTTGCTGTTTAGTCATGTCTAATTCTTCATGGGCTTTCTTGACAGAGATATAGAACAGAGAAATTGCCATTTTCTTCTCCAGTTCATTTTGCAGATGAGGCAATTGAGGCAGACAGGGTTAAATGACTTGTCTAGGGTCAGACACTTTGTAACTATCTGTGGCCAGATTTGGATCAGGAATTCCTAATTTCAGGCTAGCATTTTATTTACTGTACCTCCTAGCTGCCCACAACGGGAGTTCCTACTTTATTGATGAGTAGAGTAGGACTTGGAGTAACTAGAAGTACAGAAGGGAAAGAGAAGATAACAAATATGTATTTATCTACTGTGTGCCAGAAACCATCCTAAGAACTTTTAACTTGTTTGTTAATATTAGTTCACTGGATTCTCACAACAATATTAGGGGGCTAATCTGGGGGAGGAGGTGGTGGGAAGGAGGGGAAAAATTGGAACAAAAGATTTGGCAATTGTCAATGCTGAAAAAAGTTACCCAGGCATATATCTTGTAAATAAAAAAGCTATATAAATAAAAAAATAAAAGTGAATGTAACCACATTATAAAGCTCAAGCATGATTTGAATGAAGTGAGATGAGAGGATAGCCCCCAACCTATCCCTTTATGGAAGTGGGAGATTACACATTAAACATATTTCTGAACTTTTCCAATGTAACAATCAGTGTGTAGATTATTTCTTCTTGTTTTTTTTCTTTCTTGATATATATATAATATATAATGTAATATATCCATAATGTATATCTATAATATAAATAATATATATTATTTGTTATACAGAATAGCCTTATGGGAAGAAATACTGGGGATAATAGCAATGATGCAAAAAAAAGGCATTAATAAAAACTTTTAAAAAATGTAATAACATATACTTTAACATATTTAACATATATTGGTCAACCTGCCATCTGGGGGAAGGGGTGGGGGGAAGGGGGGGAAAAGTTAGAACAAAAGGTTTTGCAATTGTCAATGCTGAAAAATTACCCATGCATATCTTTTGTAAATAAAAAGCTATAAAAAATAAATAAAAATAAAAATGTAAAAAAAAAACCAATATTAGGGGGCTATTATTATCATCCCTATTTTTTTTAGGAAGCTGAGGTAAACAGAAATTGTGGGACTTGTCCAGGATTCCACAACTGAGAAGTGTTTAAGACCAGCTTTAAAATCATGCCTTTTTAACCCTAGGCTCAATTCTTCATACACAACACTACTTCACTATTTCTAAAATCTCTAGAAAGTCTCTCTGGTTCCTGAGGCTTTCTTTCAATAGACTGTTTCATAGGATCATAGATCTACAGTGGGAAGGAACATCACAGCACAACCCTCTCTCCCATTATCCAGAGGAGAAAACTGATGCTCACAGAGGTGCTAAGGATTGGAAGAAGGATTTGGATTCAGGCCCTCCCAACTTCAGAATCAGAGTCTTTCTGCTCCAGGCAGAGATATTTCTGTTTCTGAGCTCTTCCTAGCTGGAAACTTCAAGCTTCCTTAGTGACTCCTTGCCTAAACCAATCTTGTGTGCCTGCTAGGAATCTCCCCTACCAAAAAGCCCCTTTCTCTGTTTCCCTGAAGTGCTCTGATATACTGAAGGGTGATGTTGGGAATCCTGCCTTGCTGAGTTGAACTAGGGAGGAATAGTAAGAGCCTGAAGCGGGGTTCAAAGGCAGACTCTCTCAGGTTCATCACTCATGTCTTTTACTTGCCATGGCCTAAATACCAGCAAGGGCTATGTCCTCAGTTGTATCCTTTCTCTACCTTTTTTCCCCTTCTGCTTTGAAGCTAACAGCTGCTGCCATCATGAATAGGGGAGTGTTACTTCTGTGGTTATTCCTGTCTCCTCTTCTTACTCCATGCTCCCTTCTTGGGTGTTTCAAGTTAAGTCACATAGGTAGCCTTCCTTTGTGTAAATGAAAAGGTGGCAAATAGTGGGCTCATTGCTTTCAGAGTAGATTGGATGGTCTAGCTCTTTTGCCAAGGCCCCTTGAAAGTCCCAAGGCCCTTCCAATGAATTGGAGGATTTGCCCATTGTCACACAGAAGAGAAATAGCAGACCTGGTATTTGAACCCCAATGTGATTCAAACACTCCACCATGGCTGCCATTATTGTTTTTGCCTTTAACTTTGCAGCTGGAGGAAATCACTATTCTTTGATGATCTGTCAGCTCTATGCTTCTGCCATTGTTTATCTTTGGGTTAGGTGAAAGAAAGCTTGCTGATAACTGACCCCAGAGATTTCTGGGTAATCTTGGGTAGGCGGGGGCCAGGAACTGACCAGGAATGGAATCCAGCCTTTGCAGCTTCCATGCAGACTATTTGATTCCTTTGGGACTTAAGTCTTCTCATTTTTAAGATGAAGGGGTTGAGCTAATAAAATGATAACCTAGAAGGGATTTCAGAGCCATCTAGGTTAGTCAACCATATATTATATACTTGTAATTAAGTGCTTGCTATGCATTTGATATCATGCTAAATGCTGGACACAGAAAGGCAAAAACATGGTCCTAACTGTTAAGAAGGGGGGAGGGAATAAACATAGATATTTGTATTCAAAAGGCAGCTACATGACCTGAGTTAGGAAGCTCAAATCCAGCTTTGGATACTTACTAGCTAGTCAACATTATATGAATGTTAGCTATTTTTATTTTTGTTATGGTGTGTACATGAAATATCATAAGTGAAGGACTAAAGACTTAATGCAGAAGATAGAATTTGAGCTGAGTCTTGAACGACTTCAGGAGCTAGAAGTGAGAACATTCAGGGCATGGGGGCAGGCAGTGTCTAATTGCTCATTTTACAGTTCAGGAAACTGAGGCCCAGAGAATTATTTGCTCAAGTGGTATGCATCATAGGCTATGTTTGAATCCTGGTTCTCTGACATCAGATTTAGTATTTTTTTCACTGGACAATGCTGCCTCCCTGACCAGATCTTAATCTATGAATCTATAAGAGATTTTGGGGGTAAATAGTTTTGGGATTCAGCTATAAAGCTCTTTCTGGTCTTGCAGGGGGTGTAAGCACAAACACCCCCCCTTCCATCCTGTCCTTCTCCTGGGGAGTTGTTGCACTCGCTAGCAGTTCTTCAGACCCCCTTTCAAGAGGGAACTTTATTAAAAACAGTCAGACTTCTCAGGGTCCAGCCCCCCACCACAAAAAGATATTCTTTGTCATTTACTCGATATATTGATTTTTTAATATTTTAAAATAGCCTTCATTCTTCTTGGGGATTTCTGAAGGCCAGAGTGACAAAGACATATTTTTTAATCAATAGCTGTTAGCATCATGTTCAGCTCATAATTCCTGCTAAATATTTTGCTCATCCATCATCAAGTTAAACCCGTTGCTGTCACCTGCCTAAAATGTGAGTCATTGCCCAAGATCCCACCTGTGGGATGCTTCACCTTCCCTTTGGCATCTGCAGGCTCTCAGGCGGAAGCAGGCCAGATTCCTTCTGGCCCTCCCTCTGCCCACTCATGCCTGCTGTGCAGGTGTCAGCAAGGACTCGGAGGGCTTGATATTTCTTTAGGTTTCTGCTTGTCAAACTCTATGAGGTTCCCCTGGTAAAGGGCCTTTAAATCCTGTTAGACTCTTCAGGAAGAGGCTGAGCAGACATCTGAGACAGCTTTTCAGGCTGCATTATCTATTTCTAGGGTTACAAAATTTAGAACAACAACAACTAGAAATGGCCATAGATGTTAATAAGCAACTGATTCTCATAAACAGTTATATTTACTGCTCCTGGAACTATGCCTCTGACTTTCTGCATGGCCTCAGAGAACAAAACTAAGAATAATAATTTCAAGGAAGTAGATTTATTTTTATTTTTTTATAAAGATTTTTATTTTCAAAATCCAAACATAGTTTCAGCATGCACCCTTGCAAAATTTTGTTTCAATTTTTTTTCTCCCTCCTTTTCTCCTCACCCTCTCTCTTGGACAGTAAGTAATCCAATATATATTAAACATGTACAATTCTTCTATACATATTTACACATCCATCATTCTGCACAAGAAAATTCAGATCAAAAAGGAAAAAAATAAAAAAAAAAATAAAATGCAGACAGCAACCACAACAAAGTGAAAACACTATGTTGTGATCCACATTCAGTCCCCATAGTCCTCCTTCTAGAAGCAGATGGCTCTCTCCTTCACAAGTTTATTGGAATTGTCCAGAATCACCTCATTGTTGAAAAGAGTCAAATCCATGAGAGTTGATCTTTGCATAATCCTGTTGTTGCTGTACAATGATTGATTTCCTGGTCCTGCTCATTTCACTCAGCATCAGTTCATGTAAGTCTCTCCAGGCCTTTCTAAAATCATCCTCCTGATCATTTCTTATAGAACAATAATAAGGAAGTAGATTTAGACTTGATAGAAAGAAACACTGTCTGACAATTAGGTAACCAACAAAGAAATGGGCTCTGGTGGGACAGGAGTGGGAAAGGATTTGTGGTGGATTCTTCCTCACCTGAGATCTTTAACCACTTGTCCTATATGTCATAGGGATGATTACTCTTCAGACATTTTAGACTATATGACTTCTAAAGTCCCTTCTAACTCTGATTATTCTGTGTTTCTATGATAGATCAGGGTCCTCTTTTCTGAGGCACCAGGAAAGTGTGCCTGGATTCTGCCAATCTGGCTTAGCTTCTGATACCTGAGCTGCTCTCAGACACCACTGCTGTACCAGGCAACTCTGTTCTCAATTCTTAAGTCTCACAGTTGTTTGTTTTTATAATATAAGTATATGTTATATAAATATTAGTTTATAATATTTATAATTTATAATGTAATTATATACCATTTAGACTATTTTATAATAATTATTCTTCTAGTCTTGCTCACTTTACTCTATGTCTGATCATATAAGTCTTTTCATGTCTCTTTGAAACCATTTCTCCCTCATTTCTTACAGCAAAATACTATTCCATTATATCCACATATGACAACTTGTCCAGCCATTCCCCAGGTGATTGGCATCCTCTTAGCTTCCAGTTGTTTGCCACCACAAATAGAGCTGCTATAATCATCTTATAATTATAGACCTTTTCCTTTTCCTCCCATCTCCTTGGGGTATAGACCTACAAGTGATATAGCTGTATCAAAGGGCATGCACAGTTTAACAACTTTTGATGCATAGTTCTAAATTGCCTTTCAGAATCACTGAACCAATTCACAGTTCTACAATAATAAACCCATGTGCTTGTTTTTCTGCAACCTAGCCAACATTTGTCACTTTCTGCTTTTTGTCATCTTTGCTATTCTAATGAATGTGAGATGGAACATCGGAATTACTTTAATTTGTGTTTCTTTAATTATTAGTGATTGGATGCATTTTTTCATATGGCTACAGATAGCCTTTCTAAAAGCTAATCACACTGGCTGCTAATCAATGGGGATGCACACAAGTGTTAGCTTGTGAGTGATGGCACTAAAAACTCCAATCCCTTAAGGTTATTCTTAGAACCCTGATATGAGTAATAGTCAGTTGCCTGCCAGAGAGAGTAGTCCCAGAGGGGATGCCAGTGGGAAGTGATTGTGGCAAGCCCCCACAGAGTTTGCTAGGAAGTCAATGCTTGAGGTCTTTAGGTATACCAAGCATAAAAGAATGTGTGAGGGAATTGAGATTTCAGTGCTCAGTAGGTATGGTTGGTTGCCTTCCACTCAGGAGTTTTAAGCTGACATTGTTAATTTTGTTCTCCCTGTTGTAAAGAGTCAATGTGTGAGAGTAATCCTTTCAGGTCATGAAAAGTTGGGAAAGTGATTAAAACCTGGGTGAATGGGAGCATAATTTAAGCTAGTAATGAATCTTGATGGAATTTTCATACTCCTAAACTAGATAGGAAATCAGATAAAGGAAGACAATGGAACTGGGGTAGGAGGGATCTCAATTGGTAATAAAACAAATACCTGATACTGAGGTCCAGAAGGGGCTTGCTGTATAGAGAGAGTGAATTAGAGTAGCTGGGGCGTGGGTCACTGCCTGGCAGCCTTAGTAGACATTTTATTCCCAGGAGTTATATCAGAGTGTGGCAGAGTATTGCAATCAGTAATTTAATAGATAAGAATTTATTAAGGATTTACTATGTAACCAGGCCACATATAATCAGCTAGCACATATGAATGAATAACATCTAATCACTTGTCTGACACTATGATTATGCAACTGACTGGCAATAGGCACCATGTTAACAGACTTAGATAAATTAGTAATTAGTAATTGAAACTGAATTTACATAATTAAGTTTCCGTGGTCTGCACACATGCATTTCTCTGGTTTAATATTGAAAAAGTTGTATGTCCCTGAAACTAAGGATAATTCAGTATAAGAAAATAATCAAATATATGTTTTAGACTTTACAAAAAATGGGTTTCAAAAAATTCATGATACTAATAGGAATATGAGTATTGTGTATAATTTCTTTATAGATTTTATCTATTATATAATAGACCCTAAAAGAGGGGAAAAAATCTCAAGAGGGTGGAGTCTTAAAAAACACATTTGGACAATTAGTTCATGATCTAGATTGGATTAGATAGCCCTTAAGATCTCTCTCAACTCTAAGATTCTCTGAATCATGTCAAACAAAAAGTAGAGATATCTGTAAAAACAATGTGACTGCACAGGGAGCTCTCTGATAAACTGCTTATAAAAGATAGGAGCCGGGGAACACATCTAAGGATAATGTAAAGACAATTCAAGATTAACATAAAACTGTAATAATCATGTGAGAAAGGCTAAATTCTAGTTTGTGATGAATTTTTTTTAAGTTCCCTGTGGGAGAAGATTTAAAAAGGGATAGATTCATTCTATATTAAGATAGTGGATTGTTAACAGAGAAAAAAGAGAAAGTAGAACTGCCCAACTCTTTATATGCACCCATCTTTTCCAGCAGACAGAATAATCTTCAAATTGGAGATGGCATAGACAAATGTAGTTAATTGGGAATTGAAGCCCAAGATTGTTGAACAGGTGGTAAGAGAAGATTTTGCTGCTTCAAACTAGTTCAAATTTGAGGGCTCAAATAAATTACTAGGGTATGGGAGGAATTCTCAAATGTTTATGAAACTCATGTGATCATCTTTGAAAATCTGTAGAGAATAGGAGAGATGCCTATATGAAACAAATATCTTGATTTCCAAAAAGGGAGAAAAGGTAAACTCTATAGATTGGTCTCAATCCCTGGAAAAAAAATAAACAATGAGTTACTAAACTGATAAATTGAGATCTCTTTAAAAAGAAAGTAGTGTCTGTAGAAGCAACCATAAGTTGGTTAAGAGTATATTATGTTTGACCAGTGATTCTCAAATGTTTTATTTCAGGACTCCTTTGCTCTCTTAAAAATCAAGTATCTTCAAAGATCTTTAAAAATTTATGTGTATTATTTTCATCAATATTTAGTGTATTAGAAATGAAAACATCTTAGTATTATAATGAGAACAGTTTTGATGTCTCAGACCAACTAGGAGATAGACACAGTTCATCCTCTCTCATACTCTAAGGCCAACAAGAGACTAGCAGAATAGGAAGTCTCTGCTGCCTCCTCTGGAGCAAACAATTATCCTCAAGTCCAGAGCTTGTATAATTGCGAATCTAGAATGATTATTTGTTTTTTACATAATTTAAGTATCTATGAGAAGTGACTACTCAGAAGCTCACTTGCTCCATAAAAATTCTCTTCTCCGTGAACCAGTTGAACCTTCTTCATGACTTGGATGGTAAATATGAATGGGAAGAACCTCTCCCAGAATCCTTTCCCCATTTGTAAAATAGGGATAATAATGGCGCCTACCTCACAGGGTTGTTGAAAGAACTAAATGAAATAAGATGTAAAAAGGCTTTGTAATTCATATTTTGTTACTCAATGTTAGCTAATTGTTATTATTAAATTATATATAGTGGGTTTTCTTCTTACAACATGACTAATGAATTTTGCCTTGGCTTAGAAGCCACAGGAAGGAACAGGAATATGGATCTGGATGCATGTGATATGATATTCCAGATCCTAGTATATAGTCTGAGGTTATGCAATTAGACAGGAATAGAAAAAGAATTATTAAGGCAAAGAACCTGGGGACTCCCACAAGTTTAGAAATGATATTAACTTCAGTTTTCCCAATGGATTGAAGGATGGGAAATTACTAATGTTCATGATACTCACAAGTGGGTTTTTGCTACAGCTAATGATGGCAGATTTCACAAACACACTGTTTCTGGGTAAGCCTTTATTCCTCAGGCTCTTAGACCCTGTACTGACCACTTGTTGGGTCTTGACTCCGTCTTTTGCTGGTTCCCCCCCTCATTTCTCTTTCAGAGAAATGCAAGAACAGTGGGAGGCAGTTTTCCAACCAAAGGTGCTCTGGTTTCTACCCCTTTGGATTTAGCCCCCCTGAGGCAGACACTCTGGGCTTCAAGGTATTCTCATCAGGAGGGCAATTCACCCTGTGCCTCAAAAAGCCGTCAGAGACTGGCAGCTGATGCCCTGAGAATATGCCTTTCTTGCCATCTGATTAAGGGCAAAAAGGAGGCTTTTTAGGATAACATAAAGCTAGGAAATTGGCAATTTTATTCCTTTGAGCAGCTTTGAATCCCCATCAGCCAGAACCTGATTGTGCAGAGAGGTTTCTTATGATTATGATTTTCTCTAATCTGTCTGTTGGGGGCTTTTGAAGTCTCCCTTCTGCCTCTCTCTGTTAGACTCAAGCAGAGTTCACAGGCTGGCAGGCCAGGTCAGGGAACACTCTATTTTCTGAATGCTTGAGTCCTTTGGCTTTACCCATGACACCAGCCAGTTTTGGAGATAGGGGATGATGTACAAAAGGGCCCCTCAATAGAAAATAAAGTTGGTTCATTGAGGAAAATGGAGAGATAGTAAAAGCTAACTACACAACCCAACACATAACACCTACACATTCACAAACATAAAACAGTTGGAAAATATGGCTTTTAGTTCTCAGTCACTAATAATAACTATCTAATGCTTTAAGGTTTGCAAAGAATTTTATATAATATCTCATTATTTCCACATAACAACCATGGAGGGTTGATGTTATTATAACCCCCATTTTACAGATGAAGAAACAGAAGCAGAGAGACATTAATAGAAGTTGCCAGAATAATGTAGCTAGTAAGTGTGTGACACTGGACTTGAACTCAGATCTTTATGACTTCAGAGCCCAGTGCTCTCTCCATTGTGCCACTTATAAGCCTCTATTAACTCATTATATCACTTTGGGTGAATCATCTGCCATTCTGAGACTAATTTTTCCCATCTGAGGATAGGAGTAAAACCTAAAATAGAGAATGTGGCACAGAAGAAAGAGATCTGGATTTGTAATCAGAAGACCTGCTTCAAATCCCAGTTCAAACATGCTAGCTGTTTGGTCATGGATAAAGCATTTAAAAGATGATTGCACATGGAACTGCAAATCTATCATGTACAACTTGCTATTCTTTTTTTTTTTTTTTTTTTGGAAGAATTCTGTGTTAAAGTTTCTATTTCTTTAGAGTGTTAATATTAGCTTCATACATAGTCTTGTTGTGAGGAAAGCACTTTGTGAGTTTTTTTCTTTTTTTTTTTTTTTTTGAGGCAATCAGGATTAAGTGACTTGCCTAGAGTCACACAGTTAGTGTCTGAAACCAGATTTGAACTCCTCCCAATTCCAAGGCTGATGTTCTCTCCACAGTGCAGTCTTAACTACTCCATACTTTTTAATTCTTAAAGTACTACATAAATGTGGAATACTACTCTTACTATGTATAAGATGAAAAGGTTAAATGATAGTGTTCCTCCTAGTCTATCTTTCTCCCATGTACCAACTATTATTTTCAGTTCCTTCTCCTTCTCTTGAGCTAGGAATCAAGTTTGACACTTTACATGAGTTTTCATTGACCATGTAAGCCCGCAGTGATCTATCTCTCCTCTGATCTCATATAAACTCATTGTAATTTAACTCTTTTATGATGCTTCTAAACTCTAGAACCCTAGAACAGTTGAGATTAGGAACTAAGTTTGTCACATGTTCACCCTGAAGGTCATGTGTCTTTCTGAGCAGAAGTTCTGAAAAAATTTCAAGTTTTCTATGGGATTTATATCCTGGATGACATTGTACCCTTAACTCTGCCTTTTTCTGCAGGGTAGCATTGACTCATTATCTGGATGTTTTTGAATTTGTGAATTTACACAATCAGAACAGCTCTTGGGCCCTATTCATTCCACTAACAAAATCTTGCCTCTTTCTTGAACTAGATATATTTCAGTGAGCCTCAGTCACATAATCTTGGTATGATGCAGTAGATTATCAACAGAATAGGTAAGCATTCTTGGTAACTATATGCAGCATTTTCTTTTAGCAGAAGAATGGTAAAAGCAAGGAAAAATACATATAAATATAAGTATGTATAAAATAATTTTACATACACATACACATACACACATTTGAGTCTAATCATAGCCATCTCTAGTGCATGGAGAGGAGGGCAGAAAAAAGAAGGAAAATCATGATTACTTTATTATGTATTTAAAAGGAGTAAGGGACAGTTAAGTGGCTCAGTGTTTAGAGAACCTGAGTTCAAATCCAGTCTCTGATATTTAGCATGTATGTAACCCCAGGTAAACGACTTAATCCTGAGTGCCTAAAAAAAAAAAAAAAAAAAAGTTGCACATGATAGATTTGCAGTTTCATGTGCAAGCATCTTTTTGAAAATTCTATTACATTACAAAATGTTTGTTTTACCCTTTGATCTAGCAGAATCACTACTGGTCTATATCCTGAAGAGATCATAAAAAAGGGAAAAGGACCTACATGCGCAAAAATGTTTGTAGCAGTTCTTTTTGTGGTGACAAGAAATTGGAAATCGAGGGGTTGTCTATCAATTGTGTTATAGCTGAATAAATTGTACTATATGAATTTAATGGGATATTATTATTCTATTAGAAATGATGAGCAGGATGATTTCAGAAAAACCTGGAAAGACTTACATGAACTGATGCTAAATGAAGTGAGCAGAACCAGGAAAGCATTGCATATAGTAATAACTAGATTTTGTGATGATTGACTATGATAGACTTAGCTTTTTTCAATAAATAGCAGTCCAAGATAATCCCATTAGACTTGTGATAGAGAATGCTATCCACACACAGAGAAAGAACTATGGAGACTCAATGCAGATGAAAGCATGCTATTTTCACTTTTTGGGGGGTTTTCTCTTTCTCATGGCTTTCCCCTTTAATTGATTTTTCTTTCACAACATGACTAATTTGGAAATAGATTTAAAATGTTTGTATATGTATCATATATATCGCATTGCTTGCTCTCTTGAGGAGGGTGAAGGGGAAGGAGGGAGGAAGAAAAATAATTTGGAACTTAGAATCCTAGAAAAATGAATATTGAAAGCTATCTTTATATGTAATTGGAAAAAATACTGTTAAGTGGAGAAATGCTTGTTTTATTTCATAAATTAAAAATACAAAAAATAAAATACAAAATATATAATATAAAATCTACTTCAAGGTCTCATATTTGCAGACTCTGTCAGACCTTGAACAGCAGATAGGATTGCTATGAACACAAGAATTCTCAGAAATGTACAATTTGTGTTGCTTAGTTCCTTGTGGCTGTTCCCTTCATGAGTAGGAAATGAATGATGAGGACACATCGTTCCTATTTCATATTCAATTGAAATTTCTAGTAGGGCCAATCTTTATAAGAAGACACAAAAACTCTGGACTTGAATTTGAGAACATGGCTTAACAAAAGCCATAGAAAGTGAGATTCAGTATACACTGTAACTCATGAAAGCCAAGGCCCTCCCCAGACTCTAGACAGATCTGTCAGTGGCTGGCAGTTCATGAAGCAAGGTGAGTGCCCAGCAGCCAGCCTTGGCAAAGAATAGCACCACGCTTTTGCCCTTGAAACATCCATGATTTTGATCTTGGTACCCCTCTATATCAAAGTCATTCCCTCTCCTGTTCCTTGTATTGGAACAAAAATCCCACCATGTTGTGTCATTAGAAATGGAGAAAAGCACATGTGGATAGAAAAACAGACACTAGAGTAAGAATCAAATACTTTAGCTCTTAATATAACACTGTAGTTGCATAGTCCTAAAATACACTGTAAACCTTTAGAAAGTAAAGAACACATTTCATTCTTGTCTTATCTCTGGGACAAGTGCTAACCACAGAACTAGTTCTTAAATATGTTTAATGGATTGACAGGGGTGTTAACATACCAGAGCTCATATTGTGGTGAAGTACTGGCTATAGATCCAGGAACCATTAAAGGCTTTCTTCAAGTATTTGCTAGAGCAGATTCAAGCTCCTATATCACTCTGACTCAGTGTTTTTCATTGTTCTGGTTCTGAACATATTCTCATTACAGTCTTACCTAGTCCAAAGTCATACCTTTTGGGTCTGGATTGATGTTGGAGAGTAAAAGTGAAGACTTGTAGTGCTAGGTTAGACACTCTATCCTAAATTAACATATCCTCCTCATATAGTTTTCAAATCATTTCTTATCTCCTCAAACCTCTAGCTTATCTATCAGTCCTTTCTCTAAGTAAAATCACATAACTTTTCTGTTGCTAAAACAATTGATATCCTCCATTGTGAGCCCTCTCAGCTCTCTTCCATGCCTGAGAACCTCTTTTCTTCTTTCTGTGACAACACTGTCTTTGATTCTATCCTCTCTGATATCTTTTAGGAATTTGTCCCATGATAATCTCTCTTTTCTTCTCTTTCCCTACTCTTACCTTGCAGATCTCTAGAATTCTTTAAAAATATTCTCTTCAATTTGCCATTCCCTCTAGCTTTATCCTTCCCTTTCACTCCTAGACTGGGGGAAAGACTACATTCTTTGTTTTTACTTCCTCTTTATTCATCCTCTCTTAAACCTTTTCTGCCCCACCATTCTACTTTTCGCATGCAGTCCACCCATGACCTCTAAATGATTAAATCCACTTACTTTCTCTCAGTTTACATCCTTGACTCTTCTGCAACATTTGACAATATTGACCACTCTTTCTTTAGATTTCCTACTTAGCTTCTGTGATATGTGCTGATTCTTCTTCTGTTTGATCATTTCATCTCCATCTCTTTCTCCTGACCTGATTTTAATCTTAGCCTAAAGCCTAAAGCCTTTGTTTATTCTCACTCCATCTCTTGTCTATCTTGTGTATACTACAATGGATTCAATTTTTGCAGCCACATGTTTGTTAAATAAATCATTGTCTGAATGTTTCTCAGGCCCTTTATTCTACAATAACAGATCAAGTAAAAAAAAATTGTATATAACCAGAAGGAAGTCATTAATAGCTTATAGCTTATTAGATAGTTCTATTATTTGCAGATCTTGTGAAATAAATTGGCATGATCTTCAAACAAAGATCAGTTCAGAATTGTGTTTGATAATGTGACTAAGAAGAAGTAGGATTTAATTTTGAAGAAATCACAAAATTAAAGGATAGCTGAGAGAAGATGATCAACCTAGATTGACCTAAACCTGTGTACTATACTTAATCATTATCTTGAATATCAATTCTGCATCTTCAGATGAATGCAGATTTTTTCCACTTTGATATCTTGCTTTTATTCAAATTCTACTCACCTGAAGTTGTTCTCATCATCTTCTCCCCCAAATAACATTTAGAAGTCTTAAACCTCTTATTTTTCATGATATATGTATATCTTTCCAGTCACCCTGGTTGGAAACCTAATTGTTCAGTTCTGATCAACCTGCCTCCCCAAGATTTCTTGAATCCATGCCCTGTTTTCTGCTCCTAAGGTCCTCTCCTTAGATCAAGGATTTCTATATCTCTAGTTTATATTATTTTTAATAATCTCAAAATAATCTCCCTTTCTCTAGTTCTCTCCTTTCTTGTCTATCCTTCACACAACTGCCAAAACAATTTCCTTAAGGCACAATTCTAAGCATATCGTTTTCTTGCTTAAAATCTTTTTCTGCCACCCATTACCTCTTGGATAAAATATAAATTCCTTTGCCTAAAATTTAATATCATTCAGAGTCTGGATCCAACAAACCTTTCCATTCTATTTCATGTTACTTCCTTTTACATACTCAAAAAAATTAGTGGAATTGTACTAGTAGTTGTTCCTCAGATTTGAAATGCTGTCGTCTGCTATGTGAAAGAGGGTAATAGATGATGGAGATGACAGAGGTTTCATTAAACTGTCATATTAATGACTTCTTTTGAGTCACATTATAAAATACAATTCTGAATTGTTAAGATATCTAAGATCTCATATGAAGACCAAGACAATTTATTTCACAAGGTCTTCAAATAATAGAACTATCTAATAAGCTATTAATGATTTTCTTCTGGTTATATAAAATGTTTTTATTTTTACTTGATCTATGTTATTGTAAAATAAAGGGCCTGAGAAACATTCAGACAATAGTTTATTTAACAATTATGTGGTTGTAGAAACAAAGGTAGTCAAGGACAATGATCATTGGCTATTATATTTAATATATAGTTTAGAAGGAATGAAAAACAGGAAAAGATGTATGGATTGAAATACCTGGTTTCTTATTGGTATAGGGGATTAGGAGACACTGAGGTGAGAAGGAGAAGAGTAGTTTTGTGACATTCCTTAAGTCAGAAGACATTTGGAAGGGGGAGTAATCTTGTGATTTCTTTAAAATCATATGACTTCTGAAAAGCTAACTTCACAAAATGGTGGACAAAAGCAAGATGGAGTCACTAATGCTATTTTAAAGTAACATTTGTTTTGCTTGGCTGTTTAGTGATATTTTAAAGTCCTAACCACTAAGCTAGTCATACAAGGTTTTGTTGCTGGAGGATATTATTCTGTCTTACAGGTGGTAGAAATACTGAATTGTCTAATCAGATTTTGTAGGCTATCTCTTTTTCTTTTTAGCTATTGTTTTGGGTTCTCCTGGGCACTCTTCACTACCTCCCACTTCTTGTCTGACCTCATTGAAATTGGGACACTGATGATTTCAAGAGCAGATCCTTTCTAACCACTTCAAAGTCATCAGATTGCTAGTTGGAAGAGGGTACAGGCAGTGAGAAAATGTTTTTCAGTGGCCTTTGACAATTTTTTAACATCTGGTCCCATTGAAATTTGGAAGGAGAAGAGCACTTCAGAATAATGGAAATTAAATCAAGAGAGCACAGAACTCCTCCCTAGGAGAGAAGCAAAGCACTGAGGGCTTACTTAGTATCCTCTGAAAGGTTGTAACAAGGAGTAATGAGATGAAATAGAGTAAGGAAAAACGTCAGGCAATTGTGTTTCATTGTGAGAGTCATTAAGCAACAAACCCACTCCAACAGGGAACACATGACAATCCCATTTCCACTGGAGTGGAAAAAAAAGAACTAGACAATATTCTTTGGGGAACAGCCTCAGAGCCTCAGCTTCTGCAAAGTTGTCCCTCCCAAAATAGTTCTAAGATTTTTCTCTACCCAAGATTTAGAATTAAAGACTTTTAGAGCCAAAAGGAAGGACCTTATTGTTCATCCTGTCCAACCTCCATATTTTTAGAGATGAAGAAACTGACTGGAGAGAGCTAGGGAGACATTTCAGACTAGTGCATAGGTTATGTGGGGAAATAATATAAACCGATAAAAGTGGAATGATGCCAGATCATAGAATGTCTAGAATGCCAGACAGTGGGATTTGAACTTGACAAATAGGGAGCATTTATGGGTTTTAAAGAGATGAATTACAAGAATTAACTACCTCCCTATTGTTTGAAGAAAGACTTGGAAAGGAGGGAGAAGATAAAAAGGAAGACTTCTTAGAAGATTCTCATAAGAATCTATAAAAGAGGAAATGAGAGCTCATACTAGGGCAAAGGCAATAGAAATGGAAAGGAGGGGACAGATATGAGAGATATTTTAGAAATAGAATAAATATGACTTGTAAATTGATTGGATAAGAGAAATGATGGAGAGGGATGAGTCAAAGATAGCATCAAATTTTCAAATATGGAGGATTGAGTGAGTGGTGATGGCACTAAAAATCATAATGATATAATAAGGAGGGGATTGTTTGGAGAAAGGAAATAAGTCTGATTTTGAATATGTTTAGTTTGAGGTATGTCTCCATTGAGATATCCTGTGGGTTATTGAAGATGTAGGTTTAGAGTATAGGAGGGAGCTCAGGAGTGGAGAAAAAAAAAAATTAGAGTCATTCGCAAGGAATGATAGTTGAAGTTCTTGAAGGAAATTGAGAGAGCCAAGAAATAGTATAAAGAGAGCAAAATAAATGTCTGAGGGTAGAAGCTTGGGTAAAACTTTAAGGGTAATGAAGAAAGTGAAAAGAAAAGGAAAGTAAGGAAATAAGGAAAGAGAAGAAGCAGTGAGAAAAGAAGGAGATGAATCAAGACAGTACAGTGTTTTTGAATGTAAGGCAGGAAAGAATAGTCATCATGAGAGAAGGGGAAACAGGGTAAAAACCTGCAGAGAAGTCAAGAAAGATGGAGTTGGAAGGAAGACAATTGACTTCAGTCCCAGGACAAAGTAATTTTTGTCAAGTGGTGGGAATAGAAGTCAGACCATAAGGGGCTAAGGATTGAGCACATGGTAAGTGAAGTCATCAGGTAATAATAATTGATAGTATTTCTGTGGTACTTTTTGAAGTTGCAAAACACTTTACATATGTTCATTTAATCCTCACAGTAACCCTATGAGGTAAGTGCTATTATTATTTCTGCTTTATGGATAAAGAAATAGAGAATGATAGAAAGTAAATGACTTGTCTATGTATTTGAGATAGGATATGGACTTGGATCTTCCTGACTGTAAGTCCTGTCTGTATTTACTCTTCTATCTAGGTATTTTGAGAGGTTGGATGGTGAAGGAGAAAAGAGACAAGATGGTAGCTGGCTTTGATAAACATAATGAAAGGCTTTTTTGTTTTTTAGCATTCAGAAGATCTGATCAAGTTTGTATGTAGATGGAAAAGAATGAGAAAGACTGAAGAAGGATGAGAAAGAAAGGATGAATGCTAGAGCAAGGACCAGAGGAAAATTGGCAGGAATGGGGTGAAAGGTGGAGATCACTTTAATAAGAAATGGAGCTACAACTTCCCTTAAACAGGGGAAAAGGAGGAGGAAATGTGTAATGATGATATTGAAGAAGGGACCCCAAAATTCTAAAACTCCTTGAAGGAGAAAATCTCCTTCAACTCTGCCTCAGTGAGAGACCACCCCAAGGAATCAGATTAAGTGGTTTATCTAGGTGGAGGTGGTTCAGTCCTAAACTAAAAGAATTCCAAACCTATTGAATTAAAGAGACTCATTCCATTCTAATTCCAGCTCAAACTGAAATCCAGCTTGTAGATTAAAAGAGCCAACTTGGAACTCCACCCACTAGCCCAGCCCCCATGGAGCAGGATTGGAATGTAACCAAAGACTTCCTTATAAAAATGGCAATTTAAAACTCATTTCTTGCAGAGGACCTGACATGCCAGGGTATGCCATGCTATGCCAAGGAAACCTCTGCCCACTGGAATAATATTCTCTTCTAGTGTTACCCTCTCTTTATCCTGACTTATTTTCCTAATAAGGCTTATGCCCTTATGTTGGAATCTCTCTACTAGAAACTTTACTTCTCTGTCAAACTTTGCCTTTAAGGAATTCAGCCTTTCTATTCTTGCATAGTTAAAGGCTGACTTCCCAATAGCAATAATAAACCTCTTTCATCAATCTAGGTTTTTGGGTCTGTAAATTCCTTTACGGAGAACTGCGTGCCAGAAGGGGGTTCCCCCAAACTCCCTACCACTGCGCGGAATCCCAAGGAGATGTAGAGGAGCCTAACCTCTCCATTTGGTTCCCTGAACCTTGAACCTGCTCTCATCATTTAACTCCCTGACCACCAGAAACCTTAATCTTATTTTGGTTCCCTAAATCTAGACTTCATCATTTGGCTCCCTGAAAGGGAACCCCAAAATCTAACCTTTTCAATATGAAATTATAACTAGAGAAGAATTGAGAACTTCTTTTTGATGTTTTGAGTGAAGTAAGAGGTTTTAAGTGTTGGACATAGAGATGTGGAGACAAGAGGAATGAAGAAAAGATTTGGAATAGTCATTGTGGGTAATAAAACTTTTTTCTAAAAAAATTTAGTGGATAGTGTAGTACTTGGGGAGTAAGGAAGATCTGAGTTCAATTGATGCCTCAAGCACCAACTTTGTCATCCTGGGAAAACCATTTCCTTTCTTTAAGACTCATTTTCCCCATCTGTAAAATGGGGATGAAAATAACACTTACTTCCCATTGTTGTTTTACGGATCAACTGTGATAATATGTGTAAAATAGTTTCCAATCTTACAACTGCTATATAATTTCTATTCATGAAAATGATGATGCCTTGACTTTATTTTCATTGGTATAGGGAACTCCAGATAAAGACACATTTCCCCTTCTATAAATCAATAACTGTTCCTTTGTAACTTTCAGTCTTAGATAGTCACTTGGGGCACTAAATTAAAAGATTTATTCTGAGTCAGAAACTTGTAGTTATCAGAGATTGTGTGTCTTTCTCTTTCTAATAACAGTTCTTTATCTGTTGTATTAATAAGTCAATAAGCGTAGATTGTTTGCCTACTAGCCTTAGGATCCACATAACTCCAGGAATTTTCTCAAGTTCAAAGTAATGAAACTAGAAGACAGGGGGTGTAGAGTACCAGTTTTCCTGGATTTAGTGAACTGGAGTTTATTCCTTTAATCTAACCTTTAATTCTTAAAAAACCAAAACAAAACATGTCATGGCATCCTAACAGCTATTAAAGAAGGCAGAATGAGTATTGTAATAATTTACTCTGCCTCAGAACACAATGGGAAGTTCTTCCATTTGGATGGAAGTTTTTGACCTAATGAAAATTCAGGTAAATGGCACATCATCAACTGGTATAGTTTCAGTGTGAGGAACGGGGAGGAAAGCTATATTGTCTTGTCTTTAAACCACTTCAAGCTTTACTTCCCTTCATTGTAATAAAATTTAGAGGCACCGGTATTATTTTTTCTAATGTCTTAAACATTGTCTTTGTTTTCACATAATCTTCACAGCCTCCTCCCTCTCCTGTGCAGAAAGTAATCCCTTGTAACAAAGAATAAGAAAAAGAAAGGGAAAAAATAATTTCAGCAAAACCAAGCAAATCAAATCAACCCAGTCTGACAATACGTTTCATTCACAGTCCCCCACCTCTGCAAATAAGGGAGGAAAGTACATTTTCCCTTTTCTTCTTTGGGACGAAATTTGATCATTATTGTTCAGAATTACATTTGGTTTGTTGTTGTTTTTGTTTCTTTTTATATTGTAGTCCATTTCCTGATTCTATTTATTTCACTTTGCACCAGCTCATATATCTCTTTGCACCTGTTTGCACTTAACAATTGATATTGCTATAGTATTTTAAAGTTTGCAGAGTACTTTAAATCTGCTATCTTAGTTGATGCTTACAACACTTCTATCAAGTATCTGGGGAAGTATTTAGTCAATAGGATTTGTAATAGTTTGGATATGGGAATTCTCTTGAAGCTTCCAAGCTATAATTAACAGTCTTAGAAAGCTGCCTGAGGCTTAGAGGTTAAGTGACTTTTGCAAGATCACAAGAACAGGATGATTTGCATGTGGAATTTGAACTCAATTCTTCCTGTCTCCAAGAGCAGTGCTCTCTCTACTCTGCCATGCTTTCTCTCTCTATGCTTTTTACAGTTAAAGTCAAGTGACTTGGCCATGGCTGGACAACTCCAAAGTATCCCAGATAAGATTCAAATCTGGTCTCTCTCTTGATTCCAAATCTGGCTTTTGTTCTTTATATTACATTGACTCTTGTTGAGGTCAAGTGGAGTAAAGAATTTTGTAACTTTAAATATGAATGATTAGTTTTAATTTTCTACAGCCCTCATTTTCCCTCTTCACTATCTCATAGGAAATATCCATTGATAGGATGAATTATTAGCCTCTTTCTCATTAAACAAAAATAAAATCATATTAAACAAATCACTTCTCCCACCTTAGACTGAAGATGAAATTTCTATTGTGCATGTGGATAGAGTCCTGGGATTGGAGTCAGGAAGATCCCCACTACCCCCCCTTTTTTCCTCCCCACCCTTCTCTTCCATGCACTCCCCTCCCCTCCTCTCTCTTGTCATTTCCTCTCCTTCCCTCTCCTTTCCTGCCATTCCCTCTCCTCCTCTCTCTTCTCCTCCCTTCTCCTCCCCTTTTTCTCCCCTTTCCTCCCCTCCCCTCCTCTCTCCTCTCCATCCAAGTAGTGTTTTGATATGTCCTTATATTTTAAAATTAGACTAAAAGAAAGAGATGTGTGATAGCTGTCAAAGGCAGCAGGTTTGATTGATATCTTAGACTCCACCGAGGATGAAGGTTGGAAAACAATTTCTATGATATGCAAAAGAACATTTAAGGCAGCCTTGAGTCCCAGAGAAGGGAGGAAAAACGCAGAAATGGAGTGAGTCAGTTGGGGAGTATTGGACTAAATTAAGTACCAAGAGGGTGGGAACCTTTTAATTCTATCTTGAACTTGGGGCAGCTAGGTGGCACCATAGTGCATAGAGGGCTGGGTCTGAAGTCAGGAAGACTTATTTTCCTGAGTTGGAAAATAGCCTCAGACACTTACTAACTGTGACTCTGAGCAAGTCACTTAATTCTGTTTGCCTCAGTTTCCTCATCTGTCAAATGAGCTGGAGATGGAAATGGCAAATTATTCCAGCATTTTTCCTAAGAAAACCCCACACGGGATGATGAAGAGTCACACATGATTGAATAGCAACACCTGCCAGTAGTGTGTCCCCTATAATTTGGTCCTCAATCCTCATTTTTAACTCTTTCCACTCCCTACTTGGGCAGTTTCATTGTTCCTGCATCTTCAGCCTCTATCATATGACTCCTTAAATTACATATTCAGTTCTGTTCTCCTTTCCTCTCTTTCACCATCTTTTATTCTGAATACCTAATGGGGATTTGATTGTCTCCTCAGGTACATTGAATAAAGACCAAGGTCTCTCAGTGCATCCAGGACCAGATGGTTCTGGAGAGAAAAGTGAGGCAGGTGACTTTGCCCAACCCTCCATCACTTAAATCCATTTCACTTGCATGTCACAGCATCACTTCCCTGATGTCATGGTCGTCTTCAAGAACAAAAAAAAATTCAAGAACAATAACAAGTGTCCCAAACTCAGCTTATTATTTTTCTTTCAAAATCTACTCCTCCTTATGACTTTATTATTTTTGTAACTGGTACCATTCTACTCAATTTCACATTTGAATTCTTGGTATCACCTCTAATTCTTCCTGCTGCATTTCTGAAGTCGAGGACCATTCCTAGGAGATGAGAGGTCAGCAGCATTGTTCCACAAGGGAGAAACCTACATCAGCATCTTTTAATGGTGTTGGTTGGAGAGTTAGGTCCTGGATCTTTGGTTGGGACAAAAGAAACTCTGGAATATTCCATACCTTTATAGGAAAACTTTGTCCTGGAAGATTCTGGATTTAGACAATTTTGGTATCTAAAAATTTAATGAGCTTTGAGATGGTTCGATGGGTGGCGTACTAGACCTGGAGTCAGGAAAACAGTTCAAATCCAGTCTCAGATACTAACTGTGTGGTCCTTGGCAAGTCATGCTGTCTACCTCAGTTTCCCTCTTTGTAAAGTGAGTTTATAGAAACAAATGAAGCACAGAAAGTTATAATAACAAAGTGAGGATATTATAACCTTCTGTGATTTCTATTGTTTCTATAAATTCCTTAGCATGACATTTAAGAGCCTTCACAATCTCTGGTTCCAACTTATTTTTCTAGAATTATTTCATATTCTTCCCCTACATACTCTATGGTCCAGTCTAACTGGATTTCCTAAGTTCCATCTCCTACCTCCTTGCCTTCATCTAAGCAATCCTCCATTCTTGGAATGCACTCTATCTCTTTTTCTCTGTCACTCAAAGTCCTTATCTTCTCAGGCACAGCTCATATGCCAGATCCTCTCAGAAGCCCACCTGGAGTGTCTGTTACTGCTCTGTCACCCTCTGGTTATTCTATAGGTGTGTGTGTGTGTGTGTGTGTGTGTGTGTGTGTGTGTGTGTGTGTGTAGTAGAATATAAGCTTCTTTTGGACAAGGATTATTTCATTTTTGTCTTTGCATTCTCAGTGCCTGGTATAGTGCCTGAGACAGAACAAAAGTTTAATGAATGCTTCTTGAATTGATCTGAATCTAGTACTTATAAGCACTTTTCTCATTATACCCCTGAGGGGGAGTTAAGAAATGATTTTAGTATGCTTGTACTATAATTCTGAGAAAACATCAGGGGATGTTTTCAGTGTTTAAATGCATAACAAGCTCATAAACGAACTTAGATTCATGTGCTTGTTTTAATTCATGCACCAAATTTAAAATATGTATATGTATATATATTTACCATTTTGTCTTATGGGAATATAGAAATAGATAGGTATATATGTATATTTACCATTTTATGTCTTCTGGGAGCTAGTTATGCATGTTGCATGGTTAATTCTGGTGATGAATTTTTTTTTACATAAAACATTAAAAAGTAGCTTATTAAGAATAGATGTTCTGAATTCCTAGTAAAATGAACCTTGTGAGTATTCTTGTTTGCCAGGCAAGGCAAGGCAATAAGCATTTATTAAGGGCTTACAATGTTCTAGGAACTGTTTTTGTGCTGGAGATATACATTGTAGAAAAAAAGAAAGATTCAGCCTCAAAAAAAAAAAAAAGATATTCTCTGCCCTCAAGAAGTCTACTTTCTAATGAAAGAAAATAACAGTTCTCAGGGTTACCTCACCTAAGTAATTTGAGAACTTTAGTACCTGCCACTCTCTTCTCACCATATAACAGGTTTTCATATTCCCCTCCCCCAATATTTGTCATTTTCCCCCTCTGGTTCATTAGCCAATCTAATAGGTACCTAAGAATTGTTTTAATTGGCATTTCTCCAATCAATAGTGAGTTAGACCATTTTCCATACAGCTATAAATAGCTTGATTGATTCATCTGAAAATTTCATATCTTTTGATCATTTATCACTTGGGACCGCTCATCATTAGTTACAACACAAGAATATTCAGTTACATTCATATAGTGCAACTTGTTCAGCCATTCCCCATTTGATACATATTCTATCAATGTCCCATTCTTTGTCATCACATAAAGAGCTGCTATAAATATTTTTGTACATATGAGTCTCTTTCCCTTTTTGATGATCTCTTTGGAATATAGACCTAGTAGTAATATTGCTGGATCAAATGATATGCATATTTTGATTACCCTTTGGGCAAAGTTTCAAATTGCTCTCTAGAATGGTCAGATCCATTCACAATTCTATCAGAAATGTAGTAGTGTCCCAATTTTCTCACATCTTCTCCAACATTTATTATTTTTTTCTTTTCTGTCATATTAACCAATCTGATAGGTGTGAAGGTGATACCTTAGAATTGTTTTAATTTCTATTTCTTTAATCAAAGGTAATTTAGATAATTTTCTTTTCATATGATTGGATAGCTTTAATTTCTTCATCTAAAAACTCCCTGTGCATATCCTTTGATCATTTATCAAATGGGAATGACTGGTATTCTTATAAATTTGATTCAGTTTTCTATATATTTTAGAAATGAGGCCTATCAGAAATACTGACTAAAAAAATTGTTTCTTAACTTTCCACTTTCCTTCTAATCTTGGTTGCTTTGGTTTTGTTTGTACAAAAGCTTTTTAATTTAATGTAATGAAAATTATCCATTTTGCATTTCATAATGTTCTCTATCTTCTTGTTTGGTCATGAATTCTTCCTTTCTCCATAAATCTGACAATTAATTTGCTCCCCTAATTTGCTTATGGTATCACCTTTATATGTAAATCATGTATTCATTTTGACTTTATCTTGGTATGGGAAGTGAGATGTTGGTCTATATTTAGTTTCTGCCATGTTTTCTTTCAGTTTTTCCAGCATTTTTGTCAAAAAGTGAGTTCTTACCCCAGAAATTGGAGTCTTTGGGCTAATCAAATAGATTACTATAATCATTTACTACTGGGTCTTGTGTACCTAATCTATTCCACTGATTGACCACTCTATTTCTTAGCCAGTACCTTAATTTTGGTAATTTCTGCTTTATAGTATAGCTTTAGATTTAGTATGGTTATTATTTTTTCTCAGCTCTATAAAATAATTTTGTGGTAGTTTAATTGTAGTGACACTGAATAAGTAAATTAATTTAGATTGAATTGTCATTTTTATTATATTAGCTTGGCCTACCCATTAGCAATTTATATTCTTCCAGTTGTTTAGATCTGACTTTATTTGTATGAAAAGTATTTTATAATTGTGTTCATATAGTTCCTGCATTTATTTTGGCAGGTAGACTCCTAAATATTTTATATTATCTATAGCTATTTAAAACGCAATTTCTCTTTCTATCTCTTGCTTCAGGGCTTTGTTGATAACACATAGAAATGTTAATAATTTATGTGGATTTATTTTATATCCTGCAACTTTGCTAAAGTTGTTAATAATTTCAAGCGGTTTTTAGTTTATTCTCTAAGATTCTCCAAGTATACCATTATATTGTCTGTAAAGATTGATAGTTTTATTTCCTCCCCATTATAGTCTAATTCTCTCATTTCTTTTCTTCTTTTATTGCAAATGATAATATTTCTAGTATAATATTGAATATTGAAATAGTGATAAATGGGCAACCTTATTTCACCCTGATCTTACTGGGAAGGTTTTTAGCTTATCCACATTACAGGTAATGCTTGCTGATGGCTTTAGATAGATTCTTATCATTTTAAGGAAAACTCTATTTATTCCTATCCTCTCTATTATTTTTTAATAGGAATGGGTATTGTGCTTTGTCAAAAGCTTTTTCTGCATCTGTTGAAATAATCACATAATTATTGTTATTTTTGTTATTATGCTAATAGTTTCCCTTATATTGAGCCAGCCTGCATTCCTTGCATAATTGCTATCTGGAACTAGTGTAGTATCTTTGTGATAAATTTCTGTTATCTCTTTGCTAATATTTTATTCCAATTTTTTGAATCAATATTCATTAGGGAAATTGTTTTATAATTTTCTTTCTCTGCTTTGGCTCTTTCTGGTTTAGGTATTGACATTGTATTTGTGTCATGAAAGGAATTTGTTAGAATTCTGTTTATTTTTCCAAAGTTTATATACTATTGGAATTAGTTGTTTTAAATGTTTGGTAGAATTCATTTGCAAATTCATTTGGTCCTGCATGTATACATATATTGTATTTAATTTATACTTTAACATATTTAACATGTATTGGTTAACCTGCCATCTGCGGGGGGAGAGGGGGAGGAGGGGAAAAATTAGAACAAAAGGTTTGGCAAGTGTCAATGCTGTAAAATTACCCAGGAATATATCTGGTAAATAAAAACTATTAAAAAAATTCATTTGGTCCTGGAGATTTTTATTTTAGGGAGTTCACTGATGACTTAATCAATTTCTAAATAGGGTTAAAGATTTTTATTTCCTCTTCCATTGATCTGGACAATTTGTATTTTTTCAAATAATTTTTCAATATACTTATATTAGGCTATAATATATATTATGCTCTCCAGTCACCAGATCTCTGGTGGTCTCTAATCTGGAGATGTCTTCAGTTCCTGAATGTTTTATAGCCTTCTTGCTAAGTTCAAGTAACACTTATAGAGGTGTTCTTGAAAAGCTTTAACAATCAGGCTCTCCTGGGGGGAAAAATGTAGGAACACACATTTTAAAGTATAACTGAATTACTAGTAGTTAAGTCTACTCATTGACACCAGAGGCAGCGAGGTAGTTCAATAGATAGAATGCTGAGCTTGTAATCAGAAAGACCTGAGTTCAAATGTGATCTCAGATATTTATTAGTTTTCTAACCCAGAGCAAGTCAGTTAAACCTATTTGCTTCAGTTTCCTTATTTCTAAAATGATCTGGAGAAGGAAATGGCAAATCACCTCAGTATCTTTGCCAAGAAAACTCCAAATAGGATCAACCAAGTCAAATGTGACTAAACCAATTGTCTAGTAAAAGTCTAGATAATCAATTAAATAATAAAACAAAACTTAATTTATAGCATTTGATGATTTCTGAGGTGATAATGGTTAAACTGAAAATTTAACAGCTTCCCCTGGTTAGAGTTGATTATAGTTTAAAAAGCACTATCAATTTGGGAAAATTGGGACACTAATGCATTTTTTTGTGGAGTTGTGAACAGATCCAATCATTCTGGAGAACAATCGGAAACTATGCACAAAAGGTAATCAAATTATATACTCTTTGATCCAGCAAAACCACTACTAAGTCTATATCCCAAAGAGATCATAAAAAAGTGGGAAAAGGTCCACATGTACTAAAATACTTAAAATAGCTCTTTACATAAGTGGCAACAAATTGGAAATTAAGGAAATACTGAATGATTGAACAAGTTGTGGTATGTGAATATAATGGAAGATTCTTTGCTATGAGAAATAATGAGTATGATGATTTCAGAAAAACTTGGAAAGATTTACATTAACTGATGCTGAGTAAAGTGAGAAGAACCAGGAGAACATTATCCATGGTAATAACAACATTTTGTGATGATTAGTTATGATTGATTTTGCTTTTGTCAGCAATACAATGGTCTAAGACAATTCCAAAAGACTCATGATGGAAAATGCTATCCATCTCCAGAGAAAGAACTTTGGAGTCAGAATGCATATTCAAGCATACTATTTCCCCCTTTTTTCTTTTTCTTTTTCTTTTTTTATTTTGGTGGCTTTTCTGATTTTTATTTTTCCTTTTGGAACATGACCAATATAGAAATGTGTTTACATGATTGCACATATGTAATTGATATCAGATTGCTTGTCATCTTGGGGAGGTGTTAGGTTCTTACTAAGTGCTAATGAGATAATGAGATATTAGGTTCTTACTAAGTGCTAAGTTGGTACTTAACAATTCTCTAGTTCCGGCCTTTAAAGGGAGTTTTACCCCTTTGAACTTCTGGGGAGGAGCTTGCATGTTTAAGAGGAGCAAGTTCATTGGTTGAAGTATTTTTTCCCAGAAGCCCTTGCGTTATCCCATGCCCATTCTCTGGGAGGATAAAAAAAGCAACATTGAGCAAGGAGAGAGAAGAGTCTACTCTAGGTCAGAGTTAGAGGCTCTCTACAGGAAGAAGAATCTGGCTGAGAGATTGAGTTGAGACAGCAGATCTCCTCCCAGAGAGCGATTGGCAGTCTCTGGAGACAACAGAACTTTATATATTGGTGCCCAACGTGAGGCAAGGACTTTTGCTTATCCTGACAAGGACTTATTCTGAGCCCTTCAGAGGAGCTAGCCTGGACCTTCTCAGGGAGAGTATGTGGGAGGGATAAATGTTGAAATGAGGTGATTCAGGCCAATTCCAATAGACTTGTGATGGAGAGAACCATCTGCATCCAGAAAGAGGACCATGGGGACTGAATGTGGATCACAACATAGTATTTTTACCTTTTTTGTTGTTGTTTGCTTGCTTATTTTTGCTCTTTCTCATTTTTTTTCTTTTTGATCTGATTTTTTTGTGCAGCATGATAATTGTGCAAATATGTATAGAAGAATTACACATGTTTAATATATATATTGGATTACTTGATGTCTAAGGCAGGGAGTGGCAGGAAGGGAAGGAGAAAAAATTTGGAACAAAGGTTTTGCAAGAGTAAATGTTGAAAATTAATGAGGAAATTGAAACTATATCCACTCATATGAAAGAGTGTTCCAAATCACTACTGATCAGAGAAATGCAAGTTAAGACAACTCTGAGATACCACTTCACACCTGCCAGATTGGCTAAGATGACAGGAACAAATAATGATGAATGTTGGAGGGGATGTGGGAAAACTGGGACACTGATACATTGTTGGTGGAGTTGTGAAAGAATCCAGCCATTCTGGAGAGCAATTTGGAACTATGCCCCAAAAGTTGTCAAAATGTGCATACCCTTTGATCCAGCAATGCTACTACTGGGCTTATATCCCAAAGAAATACTGAGGAGGGGAAAGGGACCTGTATGTGCCAAAATGTTTGTGGCAGCTCTTTTTGTAGTAGCTAGAAACTGGTAAATGAATGGATGTCCATCAATTGGAGAATGGGTGAATAAATTGTGGTACATGAATGTTATGGAATATTATTGCTCTGTAAGAAATGACCAGCAGGAGGAATACAGAGAGGCCTGGAGAGACTTAAATCAACTGATGCTGAGTGAAATGAGCAGAACCAGAAGATCACTGTACACTTCAACAACAATACTGTATGAGGATGTATTCTGATGGAAGTGGAAATCTTCAACATAAAGAAGATCCAACTCACTTCCAATTGATCAATGATGGACAGAAACAATTACACCCAGAGAAGGAACACTGGGAAGTGAATGTAAATTGTTAGCACTACTGTCTCTCTACCCAGGTTACTTATACCTTCGGAATCCAATACTTAATGTGCAACAAGAAAATGGTATTTACACACATATATTGTATCTAGGCTATACTGTAACACATGTAAAATGTATGGGATTGCCTGTCATCTAGGGGAGGGAGTAGAGGGAGAGAGGGGAAAATTTGGAAAAGTGAATACAAGGGATAATGTTGGAAAAAAAATTACTCATGCATATGTACTGTCAAAAAAATTATAATTACAAAATTAATAAAAAAGAAAAGCAAATATTTTGAAAACAAGAAAGCTAAAAAAATAAAAATGAACGTTGAAAACTATCTTTACATATAATGAAAAAATAAAATACTATTTTCAGAAAATAAATAAATAAAAAAGAACCTTTAGTCCAGAGTGTTTGTATTTTTAAGGAATGCTTTTGTATTGTAGTTTCCAGATCTCACACATAAAAAGACATATCCCCGTGTACCTTAAAGTGGTTCTCTTTTTGTCCCAATTTCACATTGGGCTCATGATAGTTTTAATTCTTTTTATCCATCTGTCCCTCAAGGTTACAGGAACTAGAAACCTGGCTCTTTTGCTAGCCTTCACATAGTCCAGTTCATCAAATCTCTATGCTCTTTGGTTTTTCGTGGTTGGTAGGTCAATAGCTTTTGGTACACGTGGAAAAGAGGACATCTATCTGGGGTTACTCAGGCTTGGTGATCTGAATATCCTGAATATTCTCTTATCTCCCCCTCACTTGTATTTTCAACTGTTCATTTTTCTATGCTTCCTAAGCTGATATGATTTTCTTTGGAAGAAAAAACAGAAATAAATAAACTGGGCTCCTGCCATCTACTTGTTTTCTATTGTAGTCATCCCATTTATCCTAGAAGTGATTCTTTCTCTTCTTCCATCCTTTTCTTGCCCATATTTTGCTTAAAAATTTTATTATCTTTTTACCTATTTTCCCATTACCCTTTATTATCTTCAGTGCTTTTCATGAATTTTGTTTCACTATGGACTTTTTATAAGATTGTGTCACTTTTTGTATTTTCTTCTATATTTGTTCTTGCTTCCATAGTCTCCTCCTTTATAAAATAATGGAGTTGGATCCCACGACCCTAAATTCTCTTACAGCTCTAAGTGTACAATCCTATAATACATGCTCGTTATAAATTTAAGTTGGGGGATGTAGACTCTGGGGAGCCACAATGGCCTGTTTAGGAGTCTCTTCCTTTTTTGTTCCTGACTGGAATAATTCTGCTGGAATTTTTAGAATTTCATTCTTGAAAGCTTCCCATCCCTCTTGGGCATTCACTGGGCAGTTTTAGTCCAAAGACCCTACTTATCCTTTCTCTGATCTTTTGAAATATGCTTTTCCCCTATCTAGGGCACACATAAGCCATGTCCTTTTTTTTTTTCTTCCTCAGAATCAAGTCACGGATACCAATTTTCCTTGTTGCTTCTCACTTTTGAAGAATGAAGTCACCATTAAATTGGGACTTTTCAATTCAAGATATTTTGTAATGAGACATGGCAAAAAATTATCACCAGGGCAATTAGTCAATGCAGAATTGAATGTGAGTTATCAAAGCTATGCTCTCTCTGTGCCTGTGTTTAACAGAAATGATACCTTAACCCCATCCTCTCCTATCTTTTCTGGTCTTGTGGTTTGAGCCTTTGAACTTGCTAAATATGATAATAGAAGAACCAGGAAGCAGAAACTCCCCAAACACCATTTCCAGGACCATTAAAAATTTTTTTTTCTATTATTCTACTCTTGTCTGTGCTTTCTCTTTAAAGCACAGGGCAAGGAGTGAGCATTAGTTTCTTAGACTATAGGATATGGTATTAAAGAAGGTTTGATTTTGTTTTCTTGACAAGTCTCATCAACAATTCAGGTATTTTATCCTTTTAAAGTTATTCATCCTCTATACCTAAGAGATTGAGCCCCATATGATAAATATGACTTCTATGATCCATAGTCATGATTAAATGTTGCTGATGACCTTTCAGAGTAAAATCTCAGAGCCTATGGAATAAATGGAGAAAAGGTCACAAGTGTAAACTTTTATTATGTGTTAAAACCCAGTGCTATCTCTGATCTAGTAGCAAGACCCAAGCTTGCAATACAAATCAGGCTGGTTTTGTTTCTTCCCTTTTCTCCATCTTCTCCCTACTTCAACAACCTTATAACTGATTGGTTAATGGCCAGTGACCTGTTTGTGGAGTTCACTCTTTGGCTGGGATTTTTTTTCACTTAATAGTATTTTATTTTTTCCAATTACATGTAAGGATAGTTTTCAACATTCACTCTTGTAAGATTTTGAGTTCCAATTGTTTTTCTCCTTCCTTTTCTTCTCCTCTCCCCCAGACAGCAAGTGATCTGATATAGTTCATAAAGGAAAATAATTTTAAATTTATTTCTATAAACTTATTTCTATATTAGTCATTGTGGAAGAAAACAAAAATGAAAAATCATGAGAAAGAAAAAAAAAACAAAAAAAAAGAAGAAAATAGTTTGCTTTGATCTGTATCCAGTCTTTCAAGTTCTTTCTCTGGATGTGGATAGCATTTTTTCCCTGCCCCCATTTTTTCCTGATCCAAATTTTAATTCATGCACTTGTCAATATAATTTTCCTGAATATGTTTGTGTCACTTCCCAGTTTGAAAGCTTTAATTGATTCCTTATTATTTCTGGGATAAAATATAAACATTTTCACCTGAGATTTAAGGTCTCAACAAGCTGATCCCAATTTTCTCTTTCAACCAACTACTTCATTCGCCATATTCCAGCCAACTAAGCTATGAACCTTTCTCTGATGTTTCTCACTTCTATGTATTTTTATAGTCACCCCCATGTCTATACTGTGATCTCTGTTTATCTCTGCCTATTTAAAAGATTTCTCTTACTTCAGGGGACACCCACCAAGATCTTCCATGAAACTTTCTCCAATCCTTCTAAACTGAAAGTGATTTCTTCCTTTAATTTATTTTTGCACTTTGGTTCTTTCTTTTGAACTTTTCACATTTCTCCTTTATGCTAATTTGCATACTCTAATTATTTGTCTCACCCTCCTCCCTCTCCCTGTGTTATCACATTAAATTTGAGAGCAGGGACTATGCCATTAAAAAAAAAAAAACCTTTTCATCTTTGTGCTTAGCAAGTGCCTTGTACATAGTAGGATTGTAGTGACAATAAATATTTGTTGATTTGCCTTAACTATTTTCACTTAGATATCACCAAAGACTAAGAGGACAAAAGATAATTAAATTTGGCTATTCTATTTGTGTATTATTTATTTTTATTATATTATTATTATTTTACTTTTTTCTTTACACAAGTGTTTCTTTGCTTGGAAGCTTAGACAAAGTGAGTTCCTGTCACCATGATGTCTTACATATCTTTCCATTTCACTCAACTAACAAAGAAGATTTCCTTCCTTCCTTCCTCCCTCTTTCCCTCCTCTGTCTCTCTCTTCCTTCCCTCCTTCCTTCCTTCCTTCCTTCCTCCCTCTTTCCCTCCTCTGTCTCTCTCTTCCTTCCCTCCTTCCTTCCTTCCTTCCTCCCTTCCTCTTTTCCTTCCTTCCTTCCTTCCTCCCTTCCTCTTTTCCTTCCTTCCTTCCTTCCTTCCTTCCTTCCTTCCTTCCTTCCTTCCTTCCTTCCTTCCTTCCTTCCTTCCTTCCTTCCTCCCTTCCTCTTTTCCTTCCTTCCTTCCTTCCTCCCTTCCTCTTTTCCTTCCTTCCTTCCTTCCTTCCTTCCTTCCTTCCTTCCTTCCTTCCTTCCTTCCTTCCTTCCTTCCTCCCTCCCTCCCTTCCTTCCTTCCTCCCTTCCCTTCCTCCCTCTTTTTCTCCCTCCCTCCTTCCCTCCCTCTTTTTCTCCCTCCCTCCCTCCCTTCCTTCCTTCCTCCCTTCCTTCCTTCCTTCCTTCCTTCCTTCCTTCCTTCCTTCCTTCCTTCCTTCCTTCCTTCCTTCCTTCCTTCCTTCCTTCCTTCCTTCCTTCCTTCCCTCCCTCCCTCCCTCCCTCCCTCCCTTCCTTCCTTCCTTCCTTCCTTCCTTCCTTCCTTCCTTCCTTCCTTCCTTCCTTCCTTCCTTCCTTCCTTCCTTCCTTCCTTCCTTCCTTCCTTCTTCCCACTCCCCAACATCGAATTTTCTCAACCCAAAACTCTGCCATTTCTTTATTTAACCACATCTTTCTGTATGCCTTATGTCTACTTCCCCCTTCCCTCCATACTCTTTTTTTTTTTTACCCTTATTGAGATCTTTTCTTTTACCCTTCTTGAGATCAGACCATTGAGATGTCTGATCATCCCACCTCTCAGAGAATTACCTTGCTTTGACTTCACTTAATCTTGACCCTAATGTCAATCAATTGAACTCTACTTTGTTCTCTACTTAATATCTTGCTCTCTTGTCCTACTACCAATCGCTCTTTGCAAAACTGCAGCCATAAATTATTCTCATTGTCTGCTTCCTCCCCTCCTACTTACAAGATGCTGAACAGAAGTGGAGGAAGTCATACAACTATGCTGACCGGGTGCATTATAAATTTATGTTTTATAACTTCAACTTGGCCTTCATTTGCAAAGCAATCCTTTTATTCTTCACTAATTCATAATTCATTCTCATCTCACTGTTCATAAAAGCTTTCCCAAACCTTCTCTTCTTTACTCAAGTCTCTTATTCTTTCTCTCTTCTCTCTCTCTTTCTTCAGCTGAGGACTTAAATTGAAGCCATTCCACATGACTTCCTCTCCTCTTCAGTTCAACTGTATTTGATATAATCTCTTATCAGCTTTTTTATTCCAGTCTCTCTTTCCAGCCCTTGGTATCATTCTATCTGATCTTCTCTAGCAGATTGCAATTTCAATGATCCCCACCCTATCTTTCCAATCTCATTGGACATTACTCACCAGTATTCATGCCGCGATCTAGTCAAATTGGTTTTCTTGTTCTTCACATCTTACACTTCCTTTCCCATCTCCATGCCTTTGCATTGTCCAAATCTATGCCTTCCCTCTTAATTTTGACCTATGAAATACCTCTTTTCCTTCAGGAACCACGTTCTACATGAAGCTTTTCCTGCTTCCTTCAGATCCTGGTGCCCTCACTCTCAAGGTGCCTGATATTTAATGATTTTGTATTTCTTTTTAGGAACACAGCTAAGGGACAGACACTATCTAAATGTAAAACTTTTATTTATCCCTGTTGAACTTTCTTTTATTAGAGTTAGCCTGTCTCTTGCCTGACATGGTCCTTTTGGATCCTGACTTGGATGTTCATTGTGTTTGATATCTCTCATGGTTTGTATTCTGCAAATTTGATGAGTCTAATATCTATGCCATCTAATTAATTATCACTGAAATCCTTTCAAGCTCCTGTGAAGCATGATGTAAAATTTTGCTTGTCCCAAAGTCCTCCTATGGCTTTGAGATTGGCTGTATGCCCATAAAACAAGATTGGGAGGGTAGTTAGGCAGATTAGGTATGATTACAATATTGCCTCATCCCTGGATTTAGAAGATATGATTGATAAGCTAAGGAACCCCAAGTCCAAGAACTAATTGGTAGTTATTAGGCAAAGGATCCCTGCCTTACTTATAATCTAGCCTTCAAAAATTAAAACTTGGAAATATATGGTATAATTAACTTATTACAAGTTAGGATTAGATGTCTGATAGAGGGACCTAAATCAGGAAGAGGAGTCAAAAGAAAACTCAAAATCTGAGTTCATTAGCTAACTAGCCATAACTTGCTTTTTGTTCCAAAGAAATGGACTTTGAGCAAAATGATGAACTCAATAAGTGACCTTTTGACTACTTCCTAAGGAAGAATTTCTGCTTTTATCTAAAAATGCTAGAAAAATCCATTGTCCTTTAAAATGATAAAGCTTGGTAGTACCCATCTACTTTTCTCTATAGAACAGAAAACTATGGATTTTAGCTAAACCAGTAACTGTACAAGGTGGAGATTCCGGCCAAGCAGCATCTCTTGGAAGTTATTGTAGAGTGATATTAAATGGAGCAGCATTGGATATTGTAACATTTGACAGACTACAGCAAAGCAGAAACCAGCAGAAACATAGCTAGTTCAGCAGACCTATAAGATCTGAGACCATCTGAGACTATAAGAACAGCCAAGTTTCCTAGGAGTAGCACAATGAGAGTAATAAATGACATCAATAGCACTGCAGGATCAGAGGTATAAGGAGACTTCCTTCCCACATATATGTCCTTGGTCTCTCTAAACATTCACACTAGTCACAAATGTTCCTTATGTGCCCTCTCTTACACATGTACTCTGAACATTTATATCCTCTAACTGTGTGCCTCCCCATGTATTCTCCCTTACATGTAAAAGAGCATCATAGGCTTTTTTAAAAATAGTTTTTATTTACCAGATATTTGCATAGGTAATTTTACAATATTGACAATGGCCAAACCATTTGTTCCAATTTTTCTCCTCCTTCCCCCCCCCCCCCAATGGCAGGTCGACCAACACATGTTAAATATGTTAAGAGTATAAATTAAATACAATATATGTATACATATCATAGGTTTTTGAAAGAAATGTTTCTAAGATTACCTTTCATTAAAGAGCTTGCTTTTGAACTATTTGTGCCCTCTGGCTGATTATTAAAAATAAATACTTTTTCCAGTGGGACCTCCTTAGCTATGGTTTTAGGGGATCTGGTTTCACAGAATACCTTGAATCTGGGGTAGTCATTCCCTGGGAGATCTTCTCTATAGGGAGAAAGAGTATCCTCAGACTTTAAAATGAATAAAGAAGTCAAGATTCATGAAAGGGTAGATCAGTATTGACTACTGCCAAATAGACCAGAACAGAGAGAATTGGAGAAAAGTTAGAACTTTTGGGACTAGAGCCACAAAGGCTTTGAGGAAGGTCAAAGGACATTACTGCAAGGTCTGTGCAAGATGGCTTGAAAATGGAAAGAAAAATTTTGGAAGTCAGAAATGAAAGTGTTCACTCTAACTAGTAGTCAGGAAACAGGTCAGGTCTTTTGTGCCCAAGTTCCTGTAGTGGTACAACAACCCAGAAATAGAGAGGATAGAGAGATAGTTAATAAATAGATGGATGGATAGTAGAGTATTTATTAAATAAGCACTTTATGTCCCAAAGTATTACGAGATAAGGATGCAAATAGAAATAAGCAAGGCAGTACAGTTTCTGCCCTCAAGGATTTATTTTTTAAAAATATATTTCCAATTACATGCAAAAACAATTTTTAACATTCTTTTTCTTTAAATTTTGAGTTCCAAATTCTCTTTCCCTGTTCCTAAGATAGCAAGCAATTTGATATATACATATATATATGTATATATATGCATATATATATAGATACATATCTATATATATATAGATATATACATATCTATATATACAGTCATGCTAAGCATATTTCCTTATTAGTTGTATTGTGAAAGAAAAAAACAGCTGCTCCCCTGCAAAACAAATCCATGAAAAAATAAAGTAAAAAATAATATGCAACCATCTGCACTGAGATTTTACCAGTTCTTTCTCTGAAGGAAATAGCATTTTTCATCATAAGTCCTTCAGAATTATTTTAGATCATTATATTGCTGAGAATAGCTAAGCCATTTACATTTGATCATCATACAATATTGTTGTTACTGTGTACATTGTTCTCCAGGTTTTGCTTACTTTACTTTGCATCAGTTCATGCAAGTCTTTCCAGATTTTTCCTGAAGGCAGTATGTGCATCATTTCTTATAATATGATGTTATATGTACCAAAACTCATTCAATTATTCACCAGTTGCTGTATTTCCCTTTAATTTCCAATTCTTTGCCAATAAAAAAAGAGTTGCTATACATAATTTTGTATTAATAGGAAGGGCCTTACATTCTGATGGATGAAGACAATACATCAAGAAGAGTGGGAAAAAATGGGTAAATTATGGGGGGTAAGAGGCCAGGGAATGTATAAGCTATTCAGTCACATTAGGACTACACTTCATTTATTAAAAAGTAAGAAATCTGTGGTTTATAAACACATTCATTTTTATGCTTTCATATTAAATTGGTTTTTCCTTTGTTTTTCTAGTAAAAAATTTTTTTTTCTAAAAGTATTAATCTTGTTTTCAGAATGGGATTTTTCACACTTTGTTAAAGTTAGGTGGGAAGATCCATGAACCTTTGGTGGCCAGGAACAGTAGTGAAAGAAATCATTTTAGCCTAAAGAATCCTGGAAAGTTAAGATGAGCAGAAAGTGAAGAAGGAACTCAGAAGCGAAAGAACCAGGGATATCTCGACAATGGCAATCTCTATAGCTATGAATCTGTGATCTCTTTACACCTTGATGATTTCCTTACAGAATTGTCACCAAATATAGGTATAACACCTTTTGAAGCAGTTTCCTGTTCTGCAGATAGTACATATTTCTCCTATATATGTGATGTGAGTTTGAGTGGGAAATTGCCCCCATCACAGATATAATTCATCTTTGGGCATTCAAAGTGATGGGGAAAATAGGAGCTCAGAGAGGCAGTTCTTCCCTCTGTTTTCCTTTGGGACTATTGGGACTGAGAACCTTTTGTTATAAAGTCCTTTAAGATACAGTTGTTTAAATGACAGTAATAAGAAGCACAATGCAAGAGAAAAAGTGACGTTTAGATTTTTGTCTTTAATACAAAGAACTGGGTGACCTCTAAAACTTGGAAGTTTTAAAGTTGACATTGTTATTTTCATTTTCACGGTAGTAAGGAGTTTGTTTAATCTACATGTGAATGAGCAATGCTTTTGAGACACCTGAAATGGAGAAAGTAATTGAAATCCTGTGGGAAATGGGCCTAGAGCCACTTGAGAGATTTATGAGTTTGGGTTTTTATTTTTATTTTTTAGTGAATGGACTCATGATTTAATTGGTATGGAGAGTGAGGAGACTCAATCTACTGAGCAGATTGGCATCTATTCTGTAATAGAGAATTGCCTGGGGCATTGAGAGATTAGGTGACATGCAAGAATCCTACATCTATGTGGGAGGCTTTCTGGATTTTAAGGCCATCTCTCTATTCATTATGTAACATTACTTCTCACATAATTTATTAATTATTGTAATCATTTCATATCCCTAGACAGAGTCTACAAAAAGCAACTAGGGAGTGGGTCGTCCTTGTATGATCTGTTAATAGTAAATAAAATTTTCAAGATTAGAACCAAGGAACTGCTTGCTCAAACATATGCAGTAAAAAGAAACCTCTAGCATATTTATTTCATTCTGAGTGACTTTCCCAGTCATCCTTCCTTTGTGCCATTGTAAAGCTCCTTCCTGTGAATGGAAATGGAATGGTAATGGAAAAAAAGATTGAACTTGAAAACAGAAGACATAATTTCCTACCTCTATGTCATTGCTTACACTGCTGCCTATATTGGATATGCCTTTCCTTCTCTCTTTTCACTTTTTGAATTTACACCCATTCCCTAAAAATTCAACCCAAATACCATTTCTCTCATGAAGTTTTTCTTAATCTTTCTATGAATTTCAATTTTCCTTATATTCTTCCCTGTTAGCCTCCTTTTTAAGTACCTTGTTTTGTTTCTTTCGAAGGCATTTATCATATAAATGTGATATCACCATTTAGTCACTGGGTGATATTTCTATTGTTTAATATGTACTCATGACTCTACCAGATTGCCAGATTCCATGCACTAAGGTACAGACTATGCCTTACCTACATTTTGTATCTTTCTTCAGTAGGCACTTAAAATATTTGTTGAGGCAAAATTGAACTATTGTCTGAATAGACATTTAGGCTTTTAGAAAACCTTGTCTGGGCTTGTTGTAGTGTAGGTATCTGATGCTAGTATTTGTTTTTTGCTATCAACATTAGACACCAATAGAATGTAAGCTCCCTGATGGTAGAAATTCTTTTATGCTTCCCTTCAATATCTTTAGTAGTTATTATAGTGCCTTGCATGCTGTAGGCACTTAAAAATACATGGTGAATTGGACTCAGATCCTTCTCTCTCTAGGGCTGGAGCTCTATCCACTGTGCCATCTAACTACCTAAATGCATGGTAAATTGGATTGAAATGCACATTTCATATCTTTCATCTACCCAGGACTTCAAAAACAAACTCTAAAGCTTTGTGATCCTGGACAAGATTCTGTATAGAGTGAAACTGATGAAGTTTTTTCTTTTCTTTTTTTTTAAATAATTTTTATTTACAAGATATATGCATGGGTAATTTTACAACATTGACAATTGCCAAACCTTTTGTTCCAATTTTTCTCCTCCTTCCCCCCCACCCCAGATGGCAGGTCGACCAATACATGTTAAATATGTTAAAGTATAAATTAAATACAATATATGTATACATGTCCAAACAGTTGTTTTGCTGCACAAAAAGAATCGGACTTTGAGATAGTGTACATTTAGCCAGTGAAGGAAATCCAAAATGCAGGCGGACAAAAATAGAGGGATTGGGAATTCTATGTAGTGGTTCATAGTCATCTCCCAGAGTTCTTTCACTGGGTGTAGCTGGTTCAGTTCATTACTGCTCTATTGGAATTTATTTGGTTCATCTCATTGTTGGAGAGGGCCATGTCCATCAGAATTGATTGATGAAGTTTTTTCATTGGAAGTAATGCTAAATGAAGAGAAGTGATTTTGTATTAACAGGCATAATAATGCCAGAAATTTCCAATAAAGGAATTAAAGTAAAGCTTGATAGCCCAGTTTCACATAGCATTTTTCTTCATGCTTCCTTCTTTGTATGGCAAGAGTATTCTGGGGGCTTAGGAGAGCCTTGTTACTTCATTTCCAAAAGGTCCTTTGTGATTTTATTTGGTGGAATCCTTGAGAAGGTATGAGGAGATGGGGATAGACAATGAGGAATTTGACAGAGGGCAAAATGAATTTTCTAACCCCAAGTCAGATAGCTGACTGAAGTCATGTGCTTCAAGTGAGAGGAGCAGCATTAGCTAAAAGAACAGACAGGCTCAGTCTGAAGTCTTCTTTTGGCATTTGAAGGTTACCTGGCTAAGTGTGGTTATCAGGGTCTTTGATTATATGGATTAAACAAGCTTTATTTCACTCTTGTCAAGGGAAGGCTTGCTAATCACTACATCCAAGGAGATGGCAGCAGAGAGCAACAACATGCTCTAAGAGGCTGAGGATCAGCAAATGATAATAGAGAATAACTTAGGAATATCTCAACGAAGACCAGCAGAGCTACCCAGAAGAGTTATAGAAAATAATATAATGACATCACAAGAAGATGTTAGTGTTTTTGCATTGTTTGAAGTATGACTTGTCCTGATTCTGATCATACTTGTACAACTCTTTTTGTGGATTTCTCTGTTCAGGTGTTCAGGCCACAAAAATTCCCTAAATGTATATATACTCATTCATATTCTTAAATCATGAATTTTTTTTGAATGTAAACTCTCCTATTAGGGGCTTAGTAAACCTTTGCAGATATGGTAGTGGGTTTTTTGTTCACTTTACCTGCTATGCTGTTTGGATTAAGTGCCTTTTGCTTTGAAAGCACCTGTCTTTTCTGGTTGTCTTAGCAAAAATAAGAACATTAGTGGGGATTGGTGAGCTAAGTTTTAGAGTAGATGCTGGTCTACGCTCACAATGAGATAATGCTTAGAAAGTGCCCACATTTGGAGAAGGATGATGGTTACTACATATATAAAGATGAGTTGCTATTATCCCTTGCTGTGGAGCCTTGGACTTAATCATTTTGAACTATTTTCCTTATCTACAAAATAGAACTTACCTCTTGTCTCACAGTGTTGCTGTGAGTTTAAAATGAGACAAAGTATGACAAAAGAATAGAGAACTGTAGTTCAGTGGAAGGAACCCCAGGCTTGGCGTCCAAGGATGTAGGCCAAAATCTCTGCTCTGTTCCTTGCTCATTGGAAGACCTTGAGCTTTTGTGATTCCATTTTTAAGTTTATTCATTTGTATAATCAATGATTTAGGTTTAGGTATGCTGTAACCAAGTCAGGAAAACTGCTTGTTAAATTTTTAGGGAGAGCTTTCATACCTCAGAGCAAATGCTACAAATCAGAGCTTGATTTATGTGTTTTTGATTTTTAGACTTAAGAAAGTGATAGGAAAATGTCAGTAATGTAGACTAAACTTTAAAATGTATCATATGCATATTCCCTCCCCACCCCCAGATTCATTTACTAAACATTTATCAGGAGACTCTCTGGTTGGACTAGATGATCCTTAAGGTTCCTTTCAGACTTATATCTTATGATCTTATTGCATTTTTGTTATTACTAAGCACTATCTTTCTTTTGTTTTCAATAATTAATATGAGTTATCAGAGATTGTTTGCTTTACAGGGTATGAATAAGGTGATTATTTACTTATTATTTACTTAATTCCAGACAGTAGAACTAATGGGTAACTCCATGAAATGGAAGAAGGTAAGTTTCAGAGAAATAAAAGGACATTCTACTCCACAGAGTAGGGAGTGACTCAGTAGCCCAAGTTATGGTATAAGGTAAAAATGGAAGTACTTTTGTAATTGGGGCAGGTTTTTCATGAAATTGAAGCCCTTAATAGCAGCTGTGCTCACAATGATGAGGTAAAGTAGAAGCTTATTGCTCATTGGAAAAAAAAAACAAAAACCTTTAGAATATTAGAATCCTTTTAGTCTTGTGGTTGAATGAGGAATTACATCAAATGGTGCAAACTTGGGAAAGGGAAGAAAGGTATAAGACCTGAACTTGGAAAAGGGACCCTAGTGAGAAACAAGAAGCCACCAGAAAAGGAGATTCTCAGGGGTCTTTTTTGTGGTCAGGGAATCAAGACAGAGTGGAATTGTCACTCCAAAAAAGGGAGATGTTGGTGCTGCAGTCATATTTAGAAGGCAGGAACTCCAAAGATCAACTTTATATAGATTTATAAAGAATGAACTGGCAGAACCAGGGCAAACATGAATGCAGTCCAAAGAGGCTATAGGAGATTTCTAAGCTGGCCAACAAGAGAATGCTGAGATGAAATAAAATAATGCCTGGCAGTTTCCTCACCTATTTTCCTATATATTAAGTGACAATTTCCCAGCTTTCTCATATATTCTGGTGGATTTCTTTCCTATTTATTATCTCAAGAAGTAGCATCAGTGGTATCTATTTGTGTATAGGGAGAGAGAATGATTCTAGTTTTTGATTTCCCTCCTGTTCTTCCCATTACTTTTATATCTTAAAAACTTTTGCTATTGGATTGGTAACTCTTTCTATTTGATCTGGTATTGGAGAGTGTTGTAGGTGGAGGCTCAGCATGTGCATAGTTAATTACCCCAAACAATTATACAAACCAGGAAAAATTCACAATGGACTCTAGAACTAGAGATACCAGATATTTCAGGAATTCAGTTTTTAAATCTTAAAATTAAGGCTTTTATAGTTTCATAGATGATGGATTAATTAAAGGAAATGTATAAAGTTTGATGAGAAATTTATCATGTTTTCCCTGAATGCCCTTAAGTGTTCTTGTCAAAAGGAATCTTAAACTGAGGGATCAAGGGACTGCCTTACTCTGGTAAAATTAGTGTTCCTATGTTTCTAAGTATATATCTGCCTCCTCCTCCATACACTGGATTCCAACAATTTCCAATGAATTCTACATAGTTACCTGGTAGTTGTTTTCTCATTCACAATAGAAATTATATAAGAAAAATGGAACGATGCATGTCTTATTCTTTTGAATTGGAAACCTTAGAGGAGTAGTGACTGAGGCCCTAAAATGCCTCTGCAATCAAGATCCTTATTTGTGTGATTCAAGGAAATATGTAAGCAGCTACCTGCCTGCTTTTGGATTCTCTAGCTCTTTGTTCGATTGCAGGCTTGATGTTGATGCAGAAATGTGTTTGGACTTAGATCAGCCTGTGCCCATGCGTGCAGTGGCTGGTATGATGGGACTGGGGGTGGATATTAGTGCACATCACCCTTCATCAGGTTGGGGGGAGGTAAGTAGATGGAGGAGGGGGGCCTTTGCCATATTAGGAAGGGCTTTCTATCATCAACATTAACACATGATATTAACTTTTCGTTCAATATCTTCCACTTACCAACTGCTTCAATTTTATGAAAAAAAGCAAAACAAAACAAAACAAAACAAAAAAAAAACCCAACAACGCATTTGAGAACCAGGGACTCATTAGCTGCAGCTGTAAGGCAGGGCTCTTGTGACTGGAATTCTTAGCAATCTGGTGCTGGGGCTGCTTACCCAGTAGCTGGCTTCTATAAACGCTTCGAAGAATTTTCACTTGCTTTCCGTGAATATTTTAAAGGGAAGTGTAATTGAAATTCTCTTCTGAATGCAGAGAGAAGATGACTCATACATCACTCTGTTATTTTCCTGTATAATAAATAAGATGGAATGCGAGGATTGGTGGAGCTGGACTGAACAAACAGCCTTTTGCATTCAAACAGAAACAACATCAACATTAAAATCCCAAACAGTCTGGCTGAAATTACATTTCCTGGCAATGGCAAGGACCCAGACAACTCAGAGACAGGGTAGTAATGCTGGCTTGCATGTGTCTCTTCCTTTGAATATTACTAGATGTGTAAGTGAAAAATTCTGCCAAGGCAATGCAAGTGGCTATTTATCTTGTAGGTCTTTTCAATGGGAATGGGAATAAGTCCACTTCCTTTTGGTTAGGGCTAAAAGTATTAGGGATGGGGAGAGGAAGGGACTGATCCCCTTATCTTCAGACTTCAAAGAAACTTTGATAAAGGTCTTCAGGCTAGCTGCAACCTTAGAAATGGGGAATGAAGAAGTATTTCTGGGAGCAGTGGATACTCCGAAGCAAAAGATTAGGATAAGTTATGAGGCATCGAGTTATACGGAGCAAGTGTGACAGAGGCAAGCGTGCTCTGGGAACATTAGGTGTTCTGGATTCTGGCTCTGGATCCAAGCTGAGTAGCTAGATGAATAATCTCGGGCAAGCCATTGAAGTGCCTCGGTTTTCTCTTCTGTAAAATGGAGGATAAAAGGGAGGCACAGGAGTTTTTTGGATTGCTTGGGGTTTAGATCTTTGATAGGTTCTCTAGAGTGGAAACCTCAGTGTTGATAAGAAACTCATCAGCAATTTATAGTTTTAAAAGTTTGCCTGGGGAAGGGGTAAAAAGCAAGGAGTGGGGCAGTTATAGTGATTAAAAAAAACAGAGTAAAAGAGCATCAATAGAGCATAAAATATACAGAAGATACCAGAAAAACTTTAAGAGACACAGATGCGAAGGGCAGTATTGTTTGTTGTCAGTAGTTTCAGTCATGGCCAACTCTTTGTGATCCCATTTGGATCCCCATTTGGTGTTTTCTTGGTAAAGATACTGGAATGTTTTTTCCCTATTTTTCTCCAGCTCATTTTACATAAGAGGAAACTGAGGCAAACAGGACTAAGTGATTTGCCTAGGGTTATATAGCTAGTAAGTGTCTGAGACCAGACTCAGAAAGATGAATCTATCTAACTTCAGACTGGGCACTCTATCTATGTATCTGTCTACTTAAAAAAACCTTAACAATGTGTAACATTTTAGAATAATATTTTATGTGCAATTTTAACCCATTCCCTCTTTTTTATTCCACTTGTCTGTGTTCTGTCAGAAACTCCCAATTCTGTGGGCACTGGCACAGCCTTTAGACCTCTGTTACCTTTAACTCTGACTCCAAGATCTGCCCACATCCCTTTCTGGTCACATGTGTCCCTAGGTAAAAACAAGCTGTCTGACCATGGACGTCATTTCTATTTTGGGCCTGGTTTCCTCATCTGTAAAATTATGCTTGTACTATCTGCTTTATTGGTCTTTTCAAAGAAAGTACTTTGTAAACAATTCATTTAATAGGTAGCATTTATAGATAGCCTTGTATATTTATATATCTAGATATACATATACATGCATATATGGAGAGAGAGGGACAGAAAGACACACATACACAGAGACAGAGGCACATACACATACACAGAGAAACACAGAGACAGAGACACACAGAGAGACAGAGACACATAGAGAAACAGGGATAGAGATAGAGACAGAGACACAGAGAAAGAGACAGAGATATCCACAGAGAGAAACAGAGATAGACAGGGAGACAGACAGACAGACAGACAGATTTTATATATATATATGTGTATATATATATATATATATGTAGAGAGAGAGAGAGAGAGAGAGAGAGAGAGAGAGACAGAGAGACAGAGACAGAGAGACAGAGACAGAGAGAAAGAGAGAGAGAGACAGAGAGAGAGAGACAGAGAGAGAGAAAGAGAGAGAGAGAGAGATAGACAGACAGACACACACACACACACAGAAACAGAGATAGAGATAGAGAGACACAGAGAGAGTCAGAGACAGATAGAGAGAGGACTGAAGAGACAGAGAGAAATACATAGAGACAGACACACACTCAGAGAGACAGAGACAGATATACAAAGAGACAGAAAGACAGAGACAGAGAGAGAAGAGTAAAGAGAGTGAGAGACAGAGATAGACAAAAAGAGACAGAGATGGAGAAAGATAGAGAAACACAGAGAAACAGAGAGAGAACAACAGAGACACAGAGAGTGAGACAGAGAGAGGAGTGAAGAGAATGAGAGAGCAAAGAAGGAAATGAGGAGAGATAGAAGAAATATAAGAAAGAAAAAATACAGAGAGCAGGAGAGAAAGGAGAGAGGAAGGGAGGAGACATATACAAAAGAGGAAAGAAACAGAGAGAAGAGAGGAAAAGAGGAAAAATACAGAGAGAGTAAGAAGAGGAGAGGATCTCCTGGACTTCCTGGCTCCAGGTGTAATGTTCTATAACAAATGTGAATTATTGGGTTGGTATAATGGAGTGGCCAGAATGCTGGCTTTTGAACCTGAAGAACTTTGTTTAAATTCCTGAGTACCTTGGCCAAATTACTTTCCTTGAACTGGGGGCTCGTTTTTCTGCTCTAAAAGTTGAAGGGGTTGAACCTGTACGATTCTTCCAGTTTTAGGCCCTATGCTTCTTGGTTATGGCTGTGACATAACTGTAACATAAGCTACAGTACAGAGTCTTAGGAGTCAGAGGACTTGAGTTCTATCAATTAATCACTCATTATTTATTAAGCACCTACTATGTGCCAAGCACTGAGCTGAGTGCTGGAGCTACAAAAAAGAAGCAAAAAATAACTCCTGCCTTCAAGTTGCTTACAATTGAATGGAGGATGCAAACATATATACAAAGCAAGGATAAACAGACTAACAGAGGGAAAGAAAGCACTAGAATGCAAGTGTCTGAAATTGTATTTGAACTCATGTCTTCCTGCTTCTACATCTAGCTCTCTAGCCACTGAACCACCTAGATGTCACATAATTGCTAGCTTTATGAAGCTACATTTGCCACTTTACCTTTATTGCCTCAGTGTGCATGTGTGTAGGTATATATGTATATGCATGCGCACATATATGTCTATGAGTATACACTTATATCTACACCTACAGCTAGGTGCTGAATGAATACAGCACTGGGCATGGAGTCAGGATAGCTGGATTCAAATTGGGCCTCATATTCTTATTAGCTGTAACTGTGGGCAACCCACTTAACCCTATTTGCCTCAGTTTCCTTATCTATGAAATGACCTGGAGAAGAAAATGACAAACCTCTCCAGCATTTTTGTCAAGAAAACTCCATGAAGAGTCAGATATGATTGAACAATGTGCACGTGTGCACGCACACACATTCCTCAGATATTTCTTCATTTGCCATCTGGTCTCACTTTGTACTTTTTGACTACACTGTGAACACAGCAAACTTATCACATCTCAAAACTCTGACTCTCTGGTTAGAGGGTGGAATTATAAATGCTTCCATTATTCCAGATATTATTCCAGATATCTCCCCATTGATAAATTTGATGCATTTTTACATTGAACTGTTTGTTTGTATCTGTGTACATATGTGTTGGTTGTTAATCCTTCCTTTTGAAGAGACTAAAATGACATCACTATTTGGAATCCAGTTATAATGTGTCCCACTCTGTCTAATCAGACCAATATAAGCTAGAAACATTCTACTACAACAAATAGTCCATATGCACATTTAGAGTGGAAATATCTTTTCATTTGTGCATCTCATGTTTCTTTTGAGCTACTACAATTCTGTTTCACTCATAAGACACAGCACCTTCTTTAATGCAGGAACATCACTTTGCCAGTATCTTCATTTCATGCAATCATTTCCAAAATTCTTCACAGAGACCTTGAGACTGTCCTTGTTTTACTTCTGATCTCCGAGTGCTTGCTTTATGTGACTCTCTATAAAACAGTCTTTTAGGCAATGGTGTGTTTGCCCTTTGAATTGTTTTCTTTTTCTTTTTCTTTCTTTCTTTCTTTTTTTTTTTTTTTTTTTTTTTTTTTTTTTTTTTTTTTTTGGTGTGTGTGAAGCAATTGGGGTTAAGTGACTTGCCCGGGGTCACACAGCTAGGAAGTGTTAAGTATCTGAGATAAGATTTGAACTCAGGTCCTTCTGACTTCAGGGCTTGGTACTCTATCCACTGCACTACCTAGGTGCCCCAAATTGTGTTTTCCGTAGAAGAGTTTCATTAGTTCAGCTTGAGAAGGGACCTCCATGCCTGCACTTTATCTTGTCAGGTGATCTTCAAAATCTTCTAAAGTAATTCAAACGCAAGCAATTCAGTTTGCTAGCAAAACAGTGGTAGACTGTCCAGATTTCATAAGTATACAGCAATGAGATCAGCTCAACAGCTCTGTAGACTTTCAATTTGGTAGACAGTCTAATACCACTTCTCTCCCACACTTAATTTCAGAAACTCCCAAGCACTGAGCCAGCTCTGATAAGGTGTTCATCAGCCTCATCATCTCTAGCTACATCCCTGAAAAATATACTGCCAAGATAAATGAACTTATCCACCACATTCACTATTTCTTCATTTGTTGTAATTGGTGGCTCCATGTATGAATGGTGTGGTGCTGTCTGGTGGAGAAGCTCTGTTTTTTTGGTGTTAATGATCAGGCCAAAATGAACAAGCAGCAGAGAATCGATCCATATCATTGTTGATCTCAGATTCAGAGGCTACATTAGGTGTACAATCATTTGAAAACAAAAAGTCATATACCAAATTATTTAGTTTGGACTTGTAGCCTTTTAAAATTAAATAATTTACCATAAGTACAGTAGCTGATCTTGATGTCATTTTCATTCTCATTGAAGGCATTTGATAATTTTGCTGAAAACATCATTCTAACAAACACGGGAGCAAACACAAAGCCCTGCTTCTCTCCATTGGTGGTTGGGAAAGTGTGAGAACATTGTTCATTATCCAGAATCCATGCAATCATGTTGTCATGCAAGTGATGTATAATACTGATAAACATCTCCAGGCTACCACATTTCCAGAATTATGTCCCTGTCTCTAATTCCTGATTCCATCAGCACTGAGTAGATGAGATGCACCGCAGTGCTTTGGTCCATAAATAGCCATCAGAGCATCATAAAAGTGTTTTGGATTATTACCAGTGTAAAACTGAATTTCATCTGCCTTTGTACTGAGCCAACAATCCTGATTCTCTTTAAGCTCTTGCTTATACTCTTGCTAAGAGTTAAAAAGTACCTTCTTAGAGAAAGATGAACTCTCCTGCTGCAAAACCCTTTGGAGTTCTTGTTTTTCATTTAGCAACTTCTGAATTTCCCCATCATTTTCATCAAACAATTCTGTGATTTTGAGTCTCCTAGTCCAGATGAATAAACGCAGTGTTGCCCACTGTGTATTGACTCAACTTCCCCTTTAAATTAGCAACAAACTGTTGACATTAAGTCTTCTTTTAGTCATCCCACCTCTGTGGCTGAATCTGAATATTTAGCTTGGAGAAGATAAGTCTGTGATCCCTCTAGCACTAATACATTGCCTCTGTCACTTTCACAACCGGTCTCTTCTCCTTAGTATGACAGTTTATTAAATGCCAATGTTTCCTGCATGTGCATTCATGAAGTTTTATTGTGTTTAAGTAAACTAAAGATGCTAGTGATAAGAAGATCATGAGAGGTATGTTATGTCTGTATGTGAGTGTGTGTGTTTCACCCCCCCCCTTCATTTCCTCCCAACTCTACTTATGTTCCATCCCCTTCTTCTTTCTGTTTATATTGGTATTGGGGTTCTTAAGTCATTTTAGTCTTATCTCCAGTCATTCTGATCTAAATCTTGCCATTGGACTCAGACAGCTCTGGAGGAGAAAGTCAGGCTGGTGATTTTGCACAGTCTACCCTCACTTACGTCCATGTCATGGCATCACATCCCTGATGTCATGGTTTTCTATTCCATTAGAAATCTATTTCCCCCTGAAAAATTATACTAAACTTTGTAGGATAAGTATTTTTGGTTGTAAGCTCTGTCTTTTACCTATTGGAATACTGTTTTTCAAAATCTCCTTTAATCTTAGTAGGAGCTACAGGTCTTGCATGATTCTTACTATAATTCCTTGTTACTAGAACTGGTTCTCTCTGCTATATTTTTATTTTCACAAGAGAACTCAGTCTGACTATAATATTTATGGGGTATTTCTGAACTTTGAGGGTTTCTTCTGAGGATTCTTCTTATCTTTTTTTTTAATAGGGCTTTTTATTTTCAGAACACATACATAGAAAATTTTCAACATTCACCCTCGCAAAACCTTGTGTTCCAAAATTTTTCTCCCTCTCTTCCCTTTACTCACTCCCTTAGATGGCACGTAATCCAATATATGTTAAGCATGTATAATTCTTTTATACATATTTCCACAATTATCATGCTGCACAAGAAAAATCATGTCAAAAAAGGAAAAAATAAGAAAGAAAATAAAAAGCAAGCAAACAACAACAAAAAAGTGAAAATACTATGTTGTGATTTATACTCAGTCCCCACACACATAGTCCACTCTATGGATGCAGATGACTCTCTCTATCATAAAACCATTGGAATTCTGAATCACCTCGCTGTTGAAAAAAGCCATATTCATCAGAATTGATCATTGTATCATCTTGTTCTTGTGTACAATTCTCTTGGTTCTTCTCATTTCACTTAGCATCTGTTCCTGTCTCTGCAGGTCTTTCTGAAATCATCCTGTTGATTATTTCTTATAGAACAATAATATTCCATAACATTTATATATTATAACTTATTCAGCCATTCTCCAACTTATAGGCACATCCATTCAGTTTCCAATTCTTTGCCTCTATAAAAAGGGCTGCCACAAATATTTTTGCACATGTAGGTCCTTTTCACTTTTTTTGTGATCTCTTTGGGATACAAGCTCAGTAGAGACACTGCTGGATCAAAGAGTACACACAGTTTGATAGCCTTTTGGGCATAGTTCCATATTGCTCTGCAGAATGTTTGGATCAGTTCACAACTCCACTAACAATGTATCAGTGTCCCAGTTTTCCCACATCCCCTCCAATATTCATCGTTATCTTTTCCTGTCATCTTAGCCAATCTGAGAAGTGTGTAGTGGTATTTCAGAGTTGTCTTAATTTGTATTTCTTTGATCAATAGTGATTTAGAGCATTTTTTCATATGACTAGAAATGGTTTCAATTTCTTCATCTGAAAATTGTTCATATCCTTTGACCATTTATCAATTGGAGAATGCCTTGTATTCTTATAAATTTGAGTTAATTTTCTATATATTTTGGAAATAAGACTTTTATCAGAACCCTTAGCTGTAAATTTTCCCCCCCAGTTTACTGCTTTCATTTATGATTTCTTGAAATAGAATGTGCAGACTGTCAAAAAAAATCCTGCTTTTCAGAGAGTCCAAATGCATCTTAAATTATCTTTCCTTGACTAGTTTTCCAGGTCAATTGTTAATGAGATGAGATATATGATGTTGTTTCTTCTCCTCTGTCCCCCCTCTGTTTTTCAACTTATTGATTTGGTTCTATTTCTTGCTTTCATTGATTTATTTGGTTTGTTCGAGTTTCTAGGGTTTCCTTTTCTTAGATAAGGTTTACCATTTTCTTCTCTTAGCCATTCTAGTTCTTTCCTCTAGAGCTTTAATTTCATTTCCAAATCTCTTGTTTGATTTCCCCCTGTAGGTTTTTGTGTAATCTTTATGGGAAAATCTATTTTTCCTTGTAATTTTTATGTAGTTTCTACTTCCTTTTGGAAGGATCTTATGTCTACAATATATTTTAAAAAATATTGATTGGTCTCTTCTTTGGCTTATTATTCTTTTCAGGTTTCATTCCTGAATTGAAGTTTTATCCCAGAGCCATGCCCTCTCCTTTGTCTTCCTTTTGGATGAGGTAGGAGATCCTGTTTATTCTCACTCTAAGTCCTATATTTACCTCTATCTCCCCAGCATTCCCCAGGTCTTTTCAATTGAAAGCACTAGATCTTCAGGGCCTTCCATGACATCTCAGGATTAGAGCAGGAAGGGTGAGAACATCTATAATTGGCTCCTTTGTGGTCCAGGTCAAGGCTTTGGACTTTATCATTTTTCTGTCAGTGTTGTGTAATGGAAAGAACCCAAACTTGTTGTTGGCAGTATCTTGGGTTTCAATTCTGCTTTTATAACTTATTAGTCTTGGGGTTTTAGGCGAGGCACTTAACTACTTGACGATCAACTAATCATTCATATAAAGACTTCATTTTCTTTCTGTAAAATGAGGATAATAGTAACTCCGCTATCTCATTGAGTTGTTGCCAGAAAAACACATTGAAAACCTTCAAGGGCTCTGTAAATGAGAATTATCATAATTAATATTATTAATACTCAGTAAGAAGGCCAGTAAGGCATAGTATGTAAAGGAGAGATCTAAGAATCAGGAAGATTTCATTTCAGCTCCCACTTCTGACTCTGGTCAATTCTCTTGACCTTTCAATTCCCCAGTCCACTAAGACTTTAAGTATGCAAATGCTTATCTCTATTGATGTTATAGAAGGAAGTTTTTATGCTAATGTAATTATAGGTCTGTTTTTTTAAAATAGGCAATATTTACATAGTGCCTACTATGTGCTAGGCTCTATTCTAAGTGATTTACAGATATTATCTCATTTGATTCTCACAACAATCCTGGAAAGTAGGTGCTATCTCCATTGAGTTGAGTGAGAAAAACCCTGTCCTTCCTGGTCACAGGGGGTGGTTGTTGAGTTTCCCTTCACTCTGGCTTTAGAGGATGCTTTGTCTCATTCCAGGAAAATTCAATAGTAATTGTAACAGCTCTGCCTTGGATTCCTAAAACACTTTCCCCTCAGTGAGCTCAAAGGGTTTTTTCAGTATCCCATAAAGTTGAATATGAAGAGACTTAAAAAATTAAGATGATTTATTGGTGGCTGGGGAAAAATTGGAGGGGACTAAATTAGCAAAGTATAAAGATTATGGAGAGGAGAATGAAAACTGATCTGACCCTGTTCTCTAATAAAAGGAGAAATCTTAAGATGTTAAAGTCCATTAAGAAAAATAACAACATAGAAATACACCCTTAGCTAGAGCTCAGGGAGACTGGTTCCACAAAGACTGAATAAAACCTGGAACTGTGGACTTCTATGCTCTCATAGGAAATTAGAGTTGGAAGGGACCTCAGAGCCTTTTTTTTACACCAACCTTCTAATTTCACAGGTGGGGGAACAGAGGACTCAGGATGGGGACTCTCTTGCCTAAGGTCACCTAGGGACTCTGCCAGAGTCATCATCACTGTGAAATGCCTCCTGAGAATACTGTGGTGTGGTTACCAAGCACTAGCAAAAATGTTGGCATTTCCCTAACGGCTCTTCTGTTATGCCCACAGAGTGTGTAGAACATGTTGTATTCTCTAAAGAATTTTTGCAAATAACAGGCTGGTTCAGTGTTGGCAAAGGGAAACATAAATCAGCATGATTTGTTGGCCCAAAGGGACTGTGAGTTGAGTCCTGCAGTGCAATGAGAAGAATGTTCCAGCTGTTTATGGTTATACTCAGAAAGGTAACAGGCAGGGAAATATCCTGCTCCTAAATACTGGCTGATTGTCCCTATGCCCCAGAAGGAACTCTGCTCTGCCAGTATGGCTCCCTGAGAGTGAAGGTCTTTATGATCTCTGTGACCTTTTCTATAAAACAAGGGGATTGGGCTAGATGACTTTGAATGTCTTTTCTATTGTTTGATTTCATCTTCCTTTGAAAAAGGACCCCACCCTTGTCTTTAAAGAGCTTGCATTTTAATAGGTGAGAATATAACCTGTATGAATAGCAAGTGTCAGCAAATATGTTTTATCTCTGTCAATAATTGAGGGGGTAATCTAGGAGCTCTGATCATGGGAAATATACTGATGAGATATTAGGAAGTGCTGAGTCTTGGGTATGGGACTATCAGTTTCTAGAATCCTCTTTTACTTTTTTCCTTTTCTTGCCCTTGAGAGTGACTTCCTGCTGATCATTTATTGAGCAGAAAGTGGGATGATTGAGGTTTTCTTCTTACCATGTGACTGAATGGCTTCAATTGTGGGATTTGGACTTCTGGGTCCACATGCTAGAGAGAGGACCTATTGGACATTTTTCAGGGAATAGGAAGTAGAGAGACATGGAGCAGTAAGACTGAGAATCCCTATCTGCCACATGGGCTTTTGAACATCAGATTTTGGAGATTGGACTCCTCTAGTGCCAGTAATTGTGACTAATGCTTTTATCTGTTGGGATCAAGATTTGCAGCTGGAGAGCCAAGAATAATTACAGGTGCTTGGAACAGTCCTACCTCTAATGCTTTTGAGGTACCCAGACCAATAATTGATCAAGGATGGAAGATTCAGGGTTTAATGTTCCAAAGATTATCTATCACCTCTCCAGAAACCTGGAGAGTGGTAAGTCAGAGCCAGAAAATGGACTTTTCTCCCCATTCTGCTTTTTGCCTTCTCATTTAAACTTCGAGGTCTAGGGCTGACACCTTTGGACACACACATACCTCCCACTTAATCCTCGCTTCACTGTAAGGGGCATGGGTTCTCTTTGGCTGTCTCCAATCACCTGAGAACAGGAAGGTGGTCAGGAGGAGTTTTGAGAGATGACTGAGTGGAATGCTCCATGAAGAAACACTTACTTTATTTTCATCTTTACTATATCTAATAATTCAAGTAGCCAGAGTGTTGATTATCAGCACCTTTTGTTTTTTAGGGGTGTTGTGTAGGGATGTGTGGATCATTTTATTTTATTTTATTTTTTAAAATTAATTTTATAATTATAACATTTTTTTGACAGTACATATGCATAGGTAATTTTTTTTTACATTATCCCTTGTACTCTCTTCTGTTCCGAATTTTTCCCCTCCTTCCCTCCACCCCCTCCCCTAGATGGCAGGCATTTGTGGATCATTTATTAACAATGAAAAGAAGAGTTGGGAAGAGATGTAGAGTTCAATAATTTTGGGGAAATAGTTTGGACCATCTTTTGCATCATGTCTTTGCTTAAATCCAGTTTCTATCTTCTTTCTTTATTATTATTTTTAAAAATTTTGCCCAGATGTTTGAAGCAAAAGTAGTTTAGTAGGTGTGGGGTTGGGTTGGGAATAGGGAATAAATAGTTCTCAGTGGCCACTGGTGATATTGTTTGTAAGGAAGATTCATAGAAGGTACAGGACCATTTGGTTGGTGGCATGAGAGTAATGCTATCTACTCATATTGCACTCTATTTTTATGTAATTAATAAGAAACACACTGTCATTCTGTAGACTTAAAGAATACAGCACACAAATCATCATATGCCCAGTAGCCTATAGTTATAGCATACATAATGAACAAGTACAATAGAAGATAGAGATAGGAGCAATAAAGAGACTGAGGCAAAATGCTATAGAAAAAAATTGAGCATGGCAAAGTGAAAAGATTTGGAGCTAGAGAAGCTTTCATCTAATCTCCTTTCTTCTGCCTATTGACAAGGACTCTCCCCATGACACATAGTCATCGTCTGGGTCTGCTCACAACTGCCCTTTCCTGTGTGGGAAAGACTCATAATAAAGCCAAAAATTGCTTATCTGCCAGGATTTGATTATCCTAACTCCCTAAATTCTGATTTTGCTTGTAGAGATCAGCAAAATTATCCAGGGCCACACAACCTCTCTGGCAGTGAACATTTGTCTCTGTCTCACCCTATAACACACTCTTCTCATGCATCCATAAGTCACGAATCACACATTCACTCTGAACAAAACCATCAGCCTCTGGGACCCAACCTCTGAAGGATCAAGGGCTACAAATTACCTGGGGACTTGTATCCTAACAGTTATAATCTATTAATCAATCTACTAGTCATTATTTGTTAAACATCTCATTGTCCTAGGCACTCAGGATATCAATGCAAAGAATGAAAAGATCCCTGTTTGCATCCTAATGGGGAGGGGGAAGACAACAAGGATATATACAAGTATGCATGTATACATATTTATACACACATACATAGCCATATACATACACATATATGCACATGTGTGTATATATAATGAGATAAAGAAAATAAATGCAAATAAATACGGAATAGCTAAATATAAATGCAAAGTAGTTGGAGAGGAAGGGCATTAGAAATTGGGGAATCAACAAAGGCTCCACATAGAAGATTTTGACCTGCATTTCAAAAGAAAAGAAAGATTTTATGAGGTAGAGGTGAGGAAAAGTACATTTCAGACCTAGAGAATAGTTATGGTTGTGAATAAAAGACAGAGAAAAAGCCAACTTGACTGGATCATAGAGTGCAAGAGGTGAAGTAATATCCAATGAGGATGGAAGGATAGTTTGAGGTCAGGGCTGAAGGGCTGAAAAAGCCAAACAGGGGAGTCGGGATTTGTTTTGAGAGTCAATATGAAGCTAATGGAATTGGTTGAGTAAGAGATTGAGTAAGAATAAATGCAGCAGTTATGGGATGCTCTAAAATTGGGAGGTGATTAGGATAAGGAAACCAATTAGGAGACTATCATCATCATCATCATCATCATCATCATCATCATCATCATCATCATCATCAAAGAGCTTGAAATGAAGTGGTAGCAGTGTGAGAGAACAGAGGAAGTTATATATAAACGATGATGTGGGGGCAAGATTTGGCACCTGACTGGGATATGTGAGTGAGAAGTTGAGAATAATATCAAAGTTAGGAACTGGAGATATTGGAATATTGGTGGATGATATTATCCCAATCACTTTCCCTTTTTAAATTCTCCCTGCTGGGCCCACAAACACTATCTACTTTCCCATAGTGATATCATTCTTAATCCTGCTCTTCTTTTGAGCAGTCACTCAAACCAAACATTTACATTTCATTCACAGCACACTTAGAGTCTGCTCCACATTTTGTCACAAATTTGCAGGGCTCAGCTGATTACCAGCTTTAGGAAACTGTCCTGACACTCTCATAGTGCCTGGAGAAGTGAGAGGGATTTTGGGGAAGACTTGGAGGGGTAGAATTCTTAACTAAATGAAATTTTGAGCCTTCTTTCTGTTCAGGTGCCTTCTCATTAATCTTCAATCACCTTTGTGATTTTAAGCAGGTTACTTCACTATTATGAGCTTCACCTCTAAAATGAAGCAATTAAGTTAGATGATCTCTGAGGTCTTTCTAGCTTTAGATTTGGAACTGATTCAGATTCCTAAACTATTAACTAGATGACAGAAGGAAGGTTTTTTTGGAAGAGATAATTCCTGAGTTGGGTCTTGAAGGAAGAGTAGGATTTTAATGTCTAGAGAGGTAAGGAGGGAATACAAGCTGGAAAGATAGCTTGAAGCCAGATTGTGGAGGGCTTTAAATAGGGGTAAGTTAGGACAAGCTCAGAAAAACTTGGAGAGCTGATTGTTAAATTTTCAGTGTGGGCATTCACATCTTAGAAACTGGCAAATGATTATTGATCAATACAACAAACATCAAATTGCTTACTGTCTCAGGGAGGAGAAAGGTGAGGGAGTGAGTGAGAAAATTTGGAATTAAATTTTTTTTTTAAATTAATGTTAGGGGCAGGTAGGTGGCTCAGTGGATAGAGCACCAGCCCCGGAAGTCAGGAGGACCTGAGTTCAAATGTAATTTCAGACACTTAACACTTCTTAGCTGTGTGACCCTGGGCAAGTCACTTAACCCCAATTGCTTCAGCAAAAAAACAAACATAAAAAACCCCCAAAACACTTTAAAAATTGTCTTTACATGTAACTGAGGATAAATATATTATTAAAAAAAGAAATTGGCAAATGCTACACATTAGGTCTTGATTTATTGTTATTTAGACTATTTAGACTTAAGAAAGAGATGGAGAAAATGGCAAAAATTCAAATTAAATTTTAAAGTGTGTCATGAGCACATTTTCTCCCCCATTGGACGTCTAGTTGTTCAATAACTACCAGCATAGTCTTTAACCTTAAATAACAGGATGAAGAGTTTGTTGTGTAATTAGAACTAACTGAAAGGCAGTATATTATAGTGGTTAGAGAGAGCTGATCTCTAAGCCAGGAAGATAATTTGGCTTCAAGTTCTATCTTGTACACATTCTGTCTATAAGACACTTAATTTCTCATTAAGAAATGTTCTAGATTAGAGTTTCTAAAACTTTTTCCATTTGTGACCTTTTTTTGCTGGAGAAATTTTTATGCAAGCCTGTCTTGAATCTGAGCCAAGGTGTTTCTGGCAGCATTCAAGCACGTGCAGTGTAAAGTGTGCATGTTGTGTGTTCAGAACCAAGGCCACAGCGAAGTCAAACAATGCAACACAGGTAAACGCTGCCGGAGACACCTCAAATTCATTACACATTTGACTTTGAATTAATTTTTGGCAATTGCTTTCAGAAATCTTTTACTATTGCTAAATTTTTTGCAACCTCCACATTTAGTTTACACAACCCCCATGGAGTCATGAACTCACAATTTAAGATGCTTTTTTCTAGACAATTCTTTAAAGAAGACTATATATTGTAGAGAAGATGCTGACTTGTGCTGGTAAAGGGAATTTTCTCATCTGGAAGTACCCTATGCTTATATCTCTAGGACTAAAGGAACTTATGAAGCTGGGAATGAGAGAACAGAGAAAAATCTGTATTTTGTTTTATATAGTTTATTTATCTGTATAAAAATAAGGATATTGGCTCCTGGGAATCAATATCTATCTGGCCTGGTTTAAGCAAGGGCATTAAGATGTTTCCCCAAAAGCCTTGAAACTAATGTTTTCTCGAGATAAATATGTTTGACATTGAGTCCTTTTCAGACTTTTTGAAGCATGGAGCTCTATTGTTAGAAAGTGATAATATGCCCTGGAAAATTTGGGTTACTTCAAATGATAGAGATGGTCATTGGTGAGTGAATGATGAAATTTAATTATTTTGAATTGAATGAGGTCCAGATTGCTATGGTATATTGCTCTGAAAAGGTGAGAGTGTTCCATGAAGGAATGAATGAAAAAAGCATTCATTAAGTAACTACTATGGATTGGACATTGTGATGGGCATCCAAGTACAAAACTGTGGCAGGCCCTGTCCTCAAGAGTTTACATTCTAATAGGGGAAGACGATATAGACTGGGAGTGATAGCCAGGGAAAGTTGTTTTGGTCTGGGAAATTATAGGATTGGTAAATTAATGGGGCAACCCACTGACATGCTCCTTTTTAGAAGCAATAGAAGGATTGATTTGATAATAGGGCAGAAAATATCCAGAAAGAAGTTGAGAACTCATGGTCCCAGTGAGATCAGAGCATGGGACTTTAGCTCCTCACAGGTAAATTTTGGAAGGTGGGTCAGTAATAACAGACACTGTTGTGAATTTAGGGGATTATCACTAAGTAAAGTCAGCCTGAGCCATCCTGGACACACTACGGACACAGAAGTCTCATCCATAAGGAGAAGCACAGAATATATAAAGGGCAGTACATCAACATACTTCTGGCCTAATACTTAAATCCAGTCTCGTTGCAGTTGCTGAGCGACAGGGAAAGTAATTTAGCCTCTCTGAATTCTGGTTTCTCCATATAAAAATGGGATTAGTAATCTTTTGAAAGTGGTATATATACTAAGGTTCTGACCTCTGGAGATCATGCCCTTCTCCTTGGAAGGGTTAATCCATTCAGCTTCAGAAGTCTGTCCTGCTGTTGCGTTGTTCTGATTGGTGAGGGAGTGAGGGGGAATGAGAGGGTGCAGACTCACTCCCCTGCCTGCTCCATCTAGCGACCGAGAGACCATGCTTCCCTTTCAAGCCTGGCAAATATAGGGACACCTGTGCCCACCTGTGCACCTTGGCGTCAGCCATGGTACAACCTTTTCCTCTTTCCACAAATGTTTTCCATCTCTTACTTTGGCAATAGTAAGTAATCAAATCAGTGCTACCTTTACTTCTGGAGGGGACATAGTAATCAATTGTGCTGTGGCTCGACTCATCATCCCTGTTACTTTCCACATGAAAACTCCTTTCTCTGGCCACCACTGCCTTATATACATACACACACATAAACACACCTACACATATGTATACACATGTTTGTGTGTAATGTATATTTAGATAGCATATTTATTTATACATATACGTGCACACACGTTTTTATGTATACATACACACATGTATATTTTATCTGTATACTATATTCTACATAATTATCATCTACATAATATATTATACACACATATTTTGCATATAAATTATATATTGGATATTTAAATAATATTTTATACATATAAAATATAAATATATACATTAACATTGTTTGTCCTTTGTTCTTGAAGAGGATCATGACTTAGGGAGATGATACCATGACATACAAGTGAATTGGATTGAAGTGAGGGAGGGCTGTGCAAGGTCACCCTCCTTATTTTCCCCTCCAAAGTTCATCTGAGTTCAGTGGCCAGATATAGATCAGGATGACTAGAGATGGCCCTGGATGCAGTGGGAAACTTTGGCCTTTTTAAGCTAAGGTTTTCCAACAGGTTTCAGTTTGACTGAAGCTATACCCATGTAGTGATTAAGGCTAGGTAAAATTGAGGCAAAGAATGGCCTCTTTCACCTAGTTAAAAAAAAAAATCTAAACAAATCAATCAGTCTGGGAAGGAGTAAGTTACCCACAACCTTACCTCAGGCTAAATAGCTCTGACTCTCTGCCTTTCTTCCTCAGATCTATTTTAATCATGTGCACAGATCTGTAGGGATAGTAATACCTAAAATTACCACTTTATAAAGTTGTTATGAGTTAAGCATTTTGCAAAGAGGCAGCCTACTCACAGTGTGGGGTGTTCAAGGAAGACTAGCACCTCTGGTATGAGGGCTTCCTAGCCCTTGTCAGGGCTACTCATCCATCTTTGGCGTCCACCTGGCATTCATCTCTCACCTGTGGCTCCAAGAAGCTATAGCATGAGCAATAGCCACACCCTGGGAAAACTATCTCAGTTTATCTGATGGGCTAAATCAGATTTCGGGTATCTCAAACTCATCAGTGAGTTAAGGGCATGTCTACCCCAAGTATGGTGAGATGGGCAGATGATAATAATTTGTTTTAGTAGCCATGATGTACAAGTTGTCATGGTTATCCAGTATATCCAGTCATCTTGACTTTATCTTACCACTGGACATTGATGACTCTAGCAGAGAGAGTGAGACTGAGGACTCTGCCTCACTTAGATACAATTCACTCATCACCCCACAATGTCATTGGTCCCTTTCAAAAACAAAGGACAAAAAAACCTATATATCTACATAGTTTATAATACACAAATATAATAAGGGGAGATTATATATCCCCTCAGGATATAAGCTTCATGAGGGCAGAAACTCTCTTAATTTTATACTTGCTCTCCCAGCAACTGGCACAATTCCTGACACATAGTCAGTGTTTAATAAATACCTTTTTATTCATTCATTCATTGCATGATGTTGCCAGTAACAAAGTGATAATTGTTCTAACTCTTGTAAGTGGTAGGGATTTAAATGCTTTGAATCTCCTGGGGAGACGGATGAGTGGTGGCTGACACTTATAATCTCATTCAGCAACCTTATGCTAATGTCACAATAATAACATTTATAAGAGTCCTGGATGAAAGTGTGTGTAGGTCTCCATACAAATCCATCAAGACAACAAAAACTCCCCTCACTACATGGTCCTACTGAAGGAGGGTCACTTATCTTTAATAACCAGTGGGATAACGAATTCACCTCAGAATATGAATTCAAAAGGTATTTAACAGAATGGAATGATGGGGGTAAATTTGAGAAGATGGATTTTAATAGGGACAAATATAAAACCCTGTGCTCAGGCTTAAAAGATCAATGGCACAAGTATAGGTAGAAGGGGTTTTAATGAACTTCAAGTTCAATATAGCCAAAGAGTCTGATGTGACTGCCAAAGCAAGTTAATGCAGCAGATCTTAGGAAACATTAATAGAATTATGAGTAATAGAATCACCTCTAGAAAAATGAAGATAAATGATTGTTGCTATACTCTGTGCTGAACTCCATGTGTGGAATATTGCATCTAGTTCTGATCAACATATTGTAATAGGGACATTGTCAAACTGGGTCATATCCAGAGCAACATAATCAAGATAGTGAGAGATGTAAAAACCATACCATATGATGATTTGCTGAGGATGTGTAGTTGGGGGAGAAGGAGAGAGGAGACACATGCTTCTTTTTATTCTAGAATAACATGTCTGACTCTGTGATTCTATTTATGGTTTTCTTGGCAAAAATACTGGAGTAATTTGTCATCTCCTTCTCTAAAAATCATCATTTTTACAGATGAGAATACTGAGGCAAATAGGGTTAAGTGACTTGCCATGGTCACACAGCTAGTAAGTGTCTAAGGTTACATTTGAATTCAGGTCTTCCTAACTCCAAGCCTGGGGTTCAAACTATTGAGCAACCTAGCTGCACTTTGAGACATTTGCTTGACTTCAGATATTTGAAGGGCTATCATGTGGAAGAGTCAAATCAAGTTAGAAAGACTGATTAAGTTCTTACTCACTGTGAGGCACTGTGCTAAGCTCAGAGGATACAAATGGAAGGGAAAAAATTCTTGCCCTCAAATGGGAGGAAAAGGACACATAAAAGGGAGTTGAAAATGGGCTTGGAAGGTAGCATGGAGACAAAAGTCTGGAGAATAAAAGATGGGTGGTCTGACTTCTTTCACAAAATGGGAGTTCCAAGAAATAATTGCCAATGAGAGAAGAGCAATTAGATTTATTCTGCTTGACCTTAGAAGGAAGAATTAAGATCAATGAGTCCGAAATACAGATTTTGGCTCACAATAAGAATGAACCAAGAATTGGAACTATCCAATAAAGAATTTTCAATTGTATTATAGTAATTTCCCATTACTGGGACTTCAGGGATACTGTGAGGGGTGGGGTATTCATAGATTATTAGTTAAGGGGGTTTGAATGTACAGCTTCCTAGGTTTCTTTGACTCTAAGATTCTGTGGTTTAGGAAAGGTGCCAAATACTCTGTAACAGTCGCAACTCTTTGTAGCTTTGAGAATAGCAGAGTCCCTTAGCATAACAGCTCAAATGCAAACCACCAGATCATGGAAGATTGCTGACCCCCAAGTGCTCTCCCCACCCCACCTCACTCCAAACTGAGTTCCTTATCCTGAGCCCACCACGGGGAATCCTGATTCATGGCCTCTTCAACAAGCTTCCAAAACAGAATTTCTGGGGAAATACACAATCTTTCCTCTAGATAATGAATTACTAATGACATGTTGGCTTCACTGTGAGAAATGGGTGGTAAATGTGTCAGGCTTTTCAGCAAATTCTCCCTTTATGTAAATAATTGCCCAAGTCAAAATTATGTATTAAATTCAGCCATTCTCTACTCGACATATTTGAGACTTAAAATTATTTGTTGCTAAGGCAGGATGTTGCAGTTTATTGTAGGTAGTAATTAATGCTTCTCTTCCACCAATAATTATTTTGCGCAGAAGTAAATAAATTAATAGAGTTGTTTGTTAGGCTTTTTTTTTTCTCTCCTAGTGTGAGAATGGAAGGTTTTTATTCCTTTGAATGCTGCACAAGAACTATGTTCCCTAGAAATTCCTTTCTTGGAGACTATAATGTATTAAAGATGACAACAGAAGCCGAGGTAGGAAAAATTACAGGGCTATAAGTCATCTGCATCAGATGACACAACAATAGTATTTCTCCAAAGAGCTCAAAGCACTTTAGAGACCATCCAATTCATTCCTAGAAAATCTCTATAAGGTAGGAAGGGAGGCATTCTGCAACCAAATGGAGAACATCTAAGTAACCAAAATATTGCCTATTTCCTGAGCAGGTTAATACAATTTATATATTTATTAGGGCCCTGTTTATATACTTCATTATCAATCTTAATGCTTTGTTTGTATTATGGGGTTGTTTTATATTCATTAAAGTCATTAAGACTCATGAATAAATGAAAATGTGTTTGAATTTCCATGAGTATGTTTGAATTTCACTTTTTAATTTCACAGCACAAACTCAAGCTTATTTAATACTTTCCCATAGTGATTACTGCCATCAAGGCATGGCTTGTCACTTAAATCAACAAATCATTACTCTTCATATTGGAAGGCCCGTATTGCATATCTGCCATAAGCAAGACCACTGCTCTTCTTGTTGGTCCCCTATTATTGAATTTAACCATGTCAAGTACAGATTAGTTGTCCAGATATTAGGGTTGTCTAATGGGCTTGCTGGTTTCACCTCTTCCTCTATCTGAACTAATATGAATAGAGATAGGGCTGTTGGGGATGACTCTCTATCTTTGTCTTTCTCTCCCCCTTTCCCTGTTTCCCTTCCTTTTTCCCTCTCTCTCTCTTCTTTCCTTCCCTTGATCCCTCCTTCTTCTCTTCCATCTTTTTTCTCTTCTTTCGCTTATTTTCTCTCTTCTTCCTTCCCTCTTTCTCTTCTTCCTTCTTCCTTCCTCTTTTCCCCTTTCCGTTTCTTTCCCGTTCTGTCTCTTTGTCTCTCAAGATATGGAAGGAGTTACCAGACATGGTCATCTATGTTCTGGAGCTATTTCAAATGGCCTTTTCCATCTAATGAATTGAAAAAGACCATAGAAAACTGGTACCTCAGGTTGGGAGTCCATATTAGAAGTGGGACTGATGGGAAATGTTAGAGAGGAGAATGAATTCTGGTGGACTCATGTATAATAACTTGGCCATTTTCCCGATAGTTACCCTGCCCTCAATCATTGATCAAGTGATTCATTATTAATTATCTAGGTTTTAGAATCATAATATCCTTGAACTTCAAAAAGGCATCACCTTTTACTTCACCTGATAGATCAAGAATAATCTCTTTTCAGAGACTAACTCTTCCACCTGAGATCTTGACCCTGTGTTATCTTTTCTAGTCTCAAAGAATTTTCAATCTTTCCTATTTTAAGGGGCCAGGCAGGAATTCTTATAATGATTGAGACATGAGGTTGAAGAAATATGATGATTAGCTGGGGAGACAGGAAGAAAAGGGTAACTGTGTCTTAAATTCTGGCTTCTCATCTAATTTCCCTGTTGTGAAGCCCGCTATTCCCCCTAGAGTTCTGATGAGTTTTCTTAGCATCTCTCTATAAATAATAATAAGATGTATATCCCTTCAACTGTGATAAAGTTCACATGGTGGCTAATTGGGAAATAAGACAAAGATTTATTGATGGAAATGTATGAAAAGGTAGCCATTTGGTAATGGATGCTGAGCTCTGAGCCAAGACCCTATTTTGCTTATCCTTTTTTATTATATATCTTTGCTTTGAATTCATAATCAGTTTTTTTTGAACTTGTAAGAGAAGCATTGTTATCCCAAAGTACCATGACCTTGGGGATAGCTGAGAAAGAGACCACATCAAGAGAATTTAGATAGTTTGCTTGTACCTGTGGCTCAAAACTGGGATTCTCCTTTGTACTTCTGTGACAGCAGTGCAGGCTGAGAGGGTGTCTCTGGGGACGACTGAAGTGTTACAACAACAACCCACACTTTGTTCTTCCCTTGCTTTCTATAAACTCACTAAAAAGCAGGCTGCCTTATTCTTAATCACCCAACTAATTAATTAATTAGCCGGTCAACCAGCAAGGTAGTGCAGTACATAATTTGGACACCAGGTGGTACTACACTCAAATTGCCAATAGAGTGATTTCACTTGAGTATATTCAACGCATCTGCCTGGGATTCTTCAAAAACATATATCTGCTTCACAATAATAGGGCACTTGCCTAGGAAATAATAGCCTACTCCATCCCATCCTAATGTTTTTATATAGCGTGGGTGCTGATCTTGGTTCAATTAAATTTTTTTTAAACTAAGGGTATGAAAAAAAGAAAATGGAACCTTGCTATGAAGTATTAAAGTTATGAAAGTTTCTTTTTTTTTTTATTAAAGCTTTTTATTTTCACAACATATGCACAGATAATTTTCAACATTCACCCTTGCAAAAGCTTGCAAAAAGCTTTCAAATTTTTTCTCTTCCCTTCTCCCCACCTCCTCCCTGAGATGGCAAGTAATCTAATATATGTTAAACATGTGGAATTCTTCTATGCATATTTCCATAATTACCATGCTGTACAAGAAAAATCAGCTCAAAAAGGAAAAACCTGAGGAAGAAAACAAAATACAAGCAGACAATAACAAAAAGAATAAAAATATTATGTTGTGACACACACAGTTCCCATAGTCCTCTCTAAGTGCAGATGGCTCTCTCCATCACATCGTTGGAACTGGCCTACATCACCTCATTGTTGAAAAGAGTCACATGCATCAGAATTGATTATCTCTTGGTTCTGCTCACTTCACTTAGTGTCAGTTCATGGCTTTGCCTCCACATCACATCTGGTAAAATGCTTCAACCTTACTTTCCAGCTAGCAAGTCACCCAACCATCCCACTACCTCTTTGCTACCACTGTCCAGCTGTTCCTCACTGTGTGGACTTGACCCTTTTTATAAGACCTGATAGTTTACTTCTCCACCTTATTCTGCAATAGCTGAAATCCCCACACCTGGCACATCCAGGTTCCAAGTCCCTCGTACTTATCTTTGAAAGTCCCCTTCCAAAGGGCTCAACTTAGATGATTGGTGACTTGGTGTATGCTCATTTATCGCACTATAAATCCTGGCTGATCTCAGACATCTGACCACACTTTAGATTCATATCCCATCTAGTCACTTGTCCAGTTTACTTTCTTATCACCTGCTCATCATTACAGCTATTCTCTTCCCTGCTTTTTACCCTCCCAGAACAAAACGCCCTTCTTTAGTCAGAATTCTCCTATATGTAGTTTGAAAAAGTATGTAATCTCCCTTTTCCTCTTCTCTGCCTTCTTCTTTTAAAAAGCCCCCTGACACAAAGTAAATATTTGATAAATATTTTTCATTCAATCTGATACTTTTAATATTAATATTTCAAAGGCAATCCACAATGTGGTCACATTTTATTGCACAAGGTAGGTAAAACTATAAAGAAACTGCTTTGTCTAATCATATGCCAAACTAAAAACCTACTGCTGAGCTCTCCCAGCTTTCCAGGCCTAAGGATGGATTAGGGAAAGAAGATGCATGCTTCTATGAGAGAATTTACATAAGGTAAGTATAGTACAGGGAGAAAGGTGTATATCTCTTCCTCCTGCTTATCTTTCCTCCTTGTTGTGTGATAGATGGCCATTACCTGGTATTCTCCCTAGAAATAATTCTTCTTGCAGTTTTGGCCAGCAGTTTGTATTTCTCATCCAGTTTTCAGATCTCAGCTCTGGCTAATCCTAGTCTCAGTAGATAGCATCTTTAATGCCAAAATAGAAATAGCAATGACAATGTTAGATCATGGCTGAATGAGTAGAAATTCATTCCCTTTCTCTCTCTCTCTCTCTCTCTCTCTCTCTCTCTCTCTCTCTCTCTCTCTCTCTCCCCTTCCTCTCCCTCTCTTTCTCTCTCTTCCTCTTCCTCCCCCCTCTTCCCTCTTTCCTCCTTCTCTTTCCCTCCTCCTTTCTCTCTTTCCCCCCTCCTTGACACACACACATCCTGTCTTTTTCTCCTTCTCCTCTTCTTTCTCCTCCTCCTCTCCCCTTATCCACCCACTTTTCAGTTTCCAGACTATGGAAATAAACTTCAGACTAGCCAGCCAAATGGAAAGAGTCATATGCCATAAATCTTATCCCACGACAAAACTTATGTCCCAAAGCCCCATCTATGGACCTTTCTCATGACTCCATTTCTTCTGTAAGCCAACACTTGGGCAGTTCCTGTTTTCTTTGTTTTGTTGAGTTAGATTTCTCTGTGGCATCTCTTGAGGCCCTTCCAGCTCCTACACAGATCGCACTTATTTCAGACCCTATTATATTTCCATTAATCCTTTATATCCAGTCAATTAGTCTTTTCAAATGTTTCTTACCCTTACTGCAGCCTCCATATCCTCATCACCACAGAACTTGATTAATATAATAGCCAATTAACTGTATGCCCTGCTTCCAAGCTCTCTCGCTTCTAATCCAAAAGGGCAACATAGCTGTATACATTACTGCTATATTAATATTCCTGAAGTCTTTTTTTTATTTTGGCACTTAATGCCTCACACTTAAAATATATTATCCCATCTCTGTCATTCACTAACTGTGTGATCATGGGAAAGTCATTTATCTTCTTTGAGACCCGGTTTTCTAATCTGTAACATGGGAATCATAATATCTCTGATACCTGTCTCATATGATTGTTATAAAGACAAAATGAAATTATGAATGTAAAGTTCTTTTCCTATTATTATTATTATAATACTCTTACTGCAGTAATTTTGTTTATGTTGTTCCCTATCTCTTCAGTTTTTTTCCCCACCACCCTCTAAATTCTATTCATTGCCCCTTTCCTCCATGAAGACTTTTCAAATATTAATATCTCCTTTTCCTGGTCTCCTATAGGATTAGCCCAAAGAATGTAATTGGTGGAATTTATGCCAATTTGTATTGTTTGTTACATAAGTGCTAGACTTATCTTCCTAAGTAATCTGTAAGTTCCTTGAGAGAAGGGACCATGATTTTATTGAAAACATTGAGAATGAGAGAGGTGTAGGAAGATAAAGATAGGGAAATGCTCTAAGTTTTAAAAAGCAGGATCAGCAAATCAAGTCTTTTATGATCACTTACAAAAGAAAGATATAATCACTAGAAGTGAATATAGATTCTCCAAAAGCAAGGGGAGGACTGCTGAACAGGTATTGGCGTGCTCAGCTGATACAGTTCCCCATGTGGAAATTCCTTGTTCTCCAAATTAGGACATGTTCAGAATTCTGTGACTAGTTCCAGTATGCTAACTATATGATGAAGAGGCAGACTTTTGATTGCCATTTTAAATGAAAGACATTGGAAATAGCTATGACCTTGTGAGCTCTGAAAAGCCAAGAATAAACCATCAGAATCAAGGAGTCAGAATCCACACCAAGATTTGCTAGAAGCCAGAGGATGAATATTAAAGTGAAAAGACCTGATTGGCTGAATAGAGCAGTAGCAGAAATGCAGATTCACTCATGCATCAACCATGTAATATTTGATAGTGAATATGGTAGGGTAAAAGCCTTGTAGAAAGTGAGCCCACTTATCCCAGGGACCAAGGAGAAAACATACCTTTAGGGTGTTGGCAGGAAATGTTTATAGCTTGTGCTATATTTGTAAAAACAACCAATTTTAATTGATTAAATGGAAGTGAGGGACTAAATAATTGTGACTATCAGAAGAGAAAACACACTAGGGAAAGATTCCCCATATTAGGGAAGGATTTTCTTAACCTCTCAGGAATACTCTGAAAACTCTGAAGGGAAGATGTAGCTTTCTTATCTCTACTGCTACACGAGTCATAACAAACTATTCTTATTTCTCTTTTTGATAGTGTTATTAGGCTGATAAATCAGAGGACTATTATAGCTTGATTTAATTGAAACCACATTAAATCTTGATTTGAGGAAGGCATTTGATAAAACCTCTTAAGTTGTCCTTAGGGATAAGGTGGAATATTATGGACTGAAAATAGTCAATTTACTTGTTTCTGTATCTGGTTCATCATATACAAAAATAGGTAGAGAGGCAAAGTATTTAATAAGTGCTTACTGTGTACCAGGCACTCTGGACAAAGAAAAGTCCCTGCCATCTGCAAGCATATATTCAAATGGGGACCAGCAACATACAGATAAGTGCTAGAAAATGGATGGTATGGTCTGGAGATGGCTGTGAAGAGAAGTCAAAGGCTGTTTTGGGGCATGATAAAAATAAAGCTCAACTTCGACAAAATAGGCTGGTTCTAGGAATGGAATTTAAGTTTCTGATGGAGAGGGGGGTGGAGATGAAGGCTAAAGTGAAGGGGAGCATGGTTTAGAGATGATCAGGAAACTGATGAATCACTGGAAGTTCTGTAATGTCTCAACTCCTGGTTTTATCCTGAAACCAATCCTATTCAGCATTTTTATTTATAATTTGAGTGAATTATGAGTAAAAAGTATTCTTATCAAATATGCTGTTGTTGATGGGGAGCTGGGGAGAACCTCATTAACAAAATAAGTGATGGAATCAAGATTCATTGATAATTCACAATGATTAAACTAATATTATAGGATTTAGTGGACAAATGTAAAGTTCTACATTTAGGCTAAGAAAAAAGGTCAGCCACAGAACTTCAGAATAGGATCAGGGATGGGACTTCCAGGTTGATGATAATTCATTTTAATAAGATCTTTCAATTGCAAGCTTAATGCTGGTCAATAGTTATGAAAAAAGGCTAAACCAATCAGAGATTGCCTCAGTGGAAATTTAGAGTTCTTTGTTTCATCTTGTCCTAAAATGGTCAGATCACTGCCAACACAGTAGTCTCTGGTCAAGGTGACTGAATAGGGAAAATTGTTTCCGTTTCTGAGTGTTAGATAGAATATATCTAGAATATATAGAATGTATCCAGAGTTGGGTTACTAGAACTATGAGGTCATTTTGCATGAAGAATTGTTAACACAACACAACAAAACAAAACTGGAGATTCTTATCTTGGCAAAGATTTGGGAGGAGGTGAGAGAAATTTGGAGGAGGGAAAATGAGAGACAGGATAACTCTTTCAATTATCTTAACAATTGTCTGCCATGAGAAAGTGGGATTATATTGATTAATAGGATATTGTAATTTAGAACTGGATGGGAACTTTTACAACATGGGTATTTTGTATTTATAACCATGACTAGCCTTTCAGAACTTACAGTCACTTGTAATCTTCTATGGCATCAGAGTAGGGCTTTTTGGGAGGAATAATAATAATAATACTAGTCCAAATGTATGTAATTCTTCATAATATACAACATATCTTGTTCACCATAAATTTGTGGACTAAACAAACCCTGCATTATTAGCCTTATTTTACAGAAGAGAGAACTGAGGCAGAGAGAGTCCCCAAGGTCAGAGCCAGGACCTTATCTGAGGTCTCCTGACTCCAAATCCAGTATTCTTTTTGCTATTTATATCATGGGTGCCTCTCCCAATGAAGAGGAGGGGAATCAAGGAAACATGTTATATATCATTCTTGAAATAAATTATATGGTGTCTGTTTCATAAGTAAAGGATGCTAGCTTTCAGTGTGTCTGAAAAAGAGTTTTTGTGGACTGAAGAATTCACAGTGTGATATGGCAGTTGAGAAAGTGATTGCAGTTTTAGGGTGTATTAAAATGCACAGTATCGAGGGAGGGAGTGCCATGTAGAGTGCTGGGCACCATATTTTGGGAAGGATGTTGATGAATTTGGAGAGTGTCCAGAGGAGAGTGTCAAGGATGATGAAAGACTTAAAAGTCAAGTCATTTGAGGATTGGCTGAAGGAGCTCGGGATGTTTCATCTGGAGAAGAGAAGACGTAACTATTATCTTCAAGTATTTGTTAATTTTTTTTTTTGGAGGCAATCATAGTAAAATGATTTACTTTCCACTATTTCATTAGATTGATTAATATTAGTGCTACTTTCTGTTGTTATTGGGAATTGTGAATAAAGACTCAGGAATACCTGGGTTCAAGCTCTGCCTTTGACATATATTCATCATGTGGCTATAGATTAATCACTTAACCATATCCCAGGCAACAGGCTAAGGTTATAAATTATAGTTGAATTACCAATTTGTATGAGTAGAAGTAGTTTCTGCACTAGAGAATTAATTCTCTTTAAAAATGAAAGTGGATGACATCAAGTTCTATATGATGCTATACCCTACCCCTAAATCTAACTCTATCTCAAACAATTCCTTTATCTGGTATATTCTTTTCCTAGTCATGTCTAAATGTCATTTGGATTCTCTAATGTAGAATTCTCAATATGTATTCAGGAAAGGTGGGGATTTGAAGGCTTCAAACTTGATCCCAGAGGCCATAATGAATCAATTGATGAAAACAATATCTGCAATTATCTCAGTCTCCTTCAGACAAGACACATTGAATGTAAAGATATCAAAGAAAAGATGGTAGCTAATTATGTTAAGAAACTTACTGGCATCCTATTATCAAAGCTAAGTAGGAAGAATATTGAATTAAAGAAATTAGCACTTATATAAAAGCAATCAAATTACACTTTCGAAATTATAAAATGGACCATAATAGATTTGGAAAATATTTTAACAAAAACATATGTAACATCAATGAAACACAGGGCTTGTTCCTATAAGGGGCATAGAAAGGCATATTTTTCATCAGAAAAGAGGAAGAAAATTGGCAAATATTTTTATATTACATAATAAACATTAAAAATGTACAGAAATGTTTTTGGAACAAGTGATATAACTTCACTGAGAAATTAAAAAAACTATGGGTATATGCCATTGGATTTATTGAATATAATTGAAATTTGTTTAGCTCTGGATGGAATTTATGGAATATCTAAGATTCAGGAATGGAATCAAAAGGCCCTCCATGGGGAACAACCATATGAGCTTAGTCAATAGTCTATTGACAAAGAAGTATCACACAGATGGCCTTCTTGAGGATTTATTTACAGAAACAGAGGGATTTATTATTGCAATTCAGGACTAGATAATTGCCATAAAAAATGTAGATTAGTCACTCTTAGAAAATCCAAACTTAGTGATCAATGTAGATTTTTCAAGGAAACAGTAGAAACTATGCAATACATTATTATACATTTTAAAATTTAGTATATACTGAATACTGAGGAAGACAACCAATGGCTAGAGTTACATAGGAGAAATTTGCTGTTTTTCATGGACTTATAAGTGACAAATGCAATCTTCAAAATACCCTAGAGACTCAACCAATAAATTGTCCTGGGACTGAACCTTCCTGGAGTGTTTTTCATAGTTACCTGGACAAAACATTGATCCATAAAATTTTTAAAAATCTATATCTCCATATTAAATACTCGTAATCTCCAAGACACATGGAACAAAAAGCTTTGCAGATATAGCAACATATCTGAGAATGCAAAAAATCATGTAGAAACCAAATAAGGTTATGTATCATCCTTGTTTTATTTGCTATAGGAATGGCACTAGTGATGATTTCTGTAAGCTTATAGAGGGATGAGCTTATAGCATGATGTTTTATTCAACTACAAAAGGACTTATTTTATCCATTGTGCAATTACATGTTGAACATGAGATATAATGATAATAGCTAGCATTTATGTGTTTTAAAATTTTCAAAGTACTTAACAAATATCTCAATTTATCCTCACAATGATTATGGAAGATAGGTGGTATTTTTTATTCCTATTTTGTAACTGAGGAAACTGAGACAGACTGTGGTTAAGTGACTTGCTCAGAATTACATAGCTAATAAGTATCCAAGATTGGATTTGAATTCAGATCTGACCTTATTTTTTTACTAAAGCTTTTTATTTTTCAAAATATGTGCATAGATAATTTTGTGACATTAATCCTTGCAAAACCTTGTGTTCCAATTCTCACCCCCTTCCTTCACCCCCTCCCTTAGATGGCAAATAGTCCAATATATGTTAAACATGGTAGAAATATATGTTAAATCCAATATATGCATGCATATTTATATAATTATTCTGCTGCACAAGAAAAATCAAATCAGCAGGTCTGACTTTAGACTCAGCATTTCTTTTCTGTACCACTTAGCTAGCAGGACAACAACCTGAACCTTGTGGAAAATTCAGAGAAGAGTATGATAACAATTAATATGATAGATGATTAGTCTTCATGTTATAAACTTTGAAATAACCTGGAGAATTCATCCAATAAACTTCATGGGAATTGGATAATTAATTCATGCCAAATTGTTGTTCACAAATCTCATTGGTCATAACATTAATCAGTGAAAATTTACAATGTTTTTGATAGATGCTGCCATATTAAATATTCACAATCTCCAAGCTACAAGGAGCAAAAAGCTTTAAAAATATAGAGACTTAGCAGAGAGCAACATTATGTGGAAATGGGCATAGCATTACTGTTGTTTTATCTTATCCTGGAGTTGCCCCGATGATGCTTTCATTGAACCTCCAGAGGATGGCCTTACATCCAAATACTTTTATTCAACTACAAAATTATCAAATATAAAAAGAATAATAGTGGGATAGAATCTTGTCCTAGGACCATATGTATCTGAACCCCATCAACAAAGATGAGAATACCTAAGTGATGATAACAACAATAATGACAACAACAACAGTTTTGCATTATTTTAATTCCCTTTCCTTTTCTAAGACTAAAGATTTCTATATCACTTTGACTTAAATCCTCTGACTTCCAGAAGTCCTTTTCCCTAGTCTGAACCTCATTTTCTCTCTATGTGCTGGACTCCATTGTTTGCAGTGGGGGTAGCAGCCTGTGATGAGTGAAGGAAAAGGGAACTACTTACAACAGGGATGTACAACAAGATTATGTGAAGGCAGCTCAGATAAGAGCAATAAAAACAGGCAATATTAGTATAATTTACCACTGGATAATAAATCAGCTTTATACAGCTGATAGTTTACTGGGCATTTACATGTCTTGTGTCTTAGTCAGATGGGGCCGCTTGCTGGTAATTTGTGAAGCTGGAGGTAATGAAAACAGAATCGTCACTCCCTGAACCAGAGAGAGCGATGAAATTCCCTATCTCTCTTTGTACGCGTAAAAAATTGCAAGGTTGGTCCCTTGCATCTAATGGAGAAATGAACAGGTTCATGACAGCTGAATCAATAATAGATTTCAGAGGAATGGAGTAGTTTATCAAGTGTCCATCTGTGATTATAGCTCTAAAAATGATTTCCCCAAGTCTTGTAATTTTTCTCTTTACAATTAGTTAGCACTGAGGTCTGGGAAGAAGAAAATGAGAACTGTCCTGTGCTTGGGGATTACTGAGAATGGGAGCTGAGGAAGATAGTAAGCAGTACAGTACGGGGAGACATTTCATTTCAGTCTTGTTTAGAAAATCAAACTTTCATTTGCCTCTAGTCATAATAAAAGTGTTATGAATTATATATGGCAACCTCAATGAAAAAAAATGCAATTTGTATATGCTCGATTAGGACCTGGAGCTGTTGCCTGGTGCTGACTTTCAATAGCAAATGATTTTTTTTTTCCCAAAGAGCCCCAGCTAAGTAGAGCTCAACTCTACCTGTAATCATCCTTGCCATTTGAGAGGCTATAAATATGGATCTTAGAAAAAATGACAGTCAGGTTTGGGTTTGTGACTCTGCAATTTTTTCATACATGGTTGGATTTGATCTAATATGTCCATACATATGCAAATTATCTTGGTCAAGTGTTATACAGACTTTGTCTTTTGCAGTGGTCAATTTCCTAGTTGCCTCCCATTTATTTACCTTTTTTTTTTTTTTTTTTTTTGATGGGGTATGTTGGAGAACTTTTGACAAAACTGGAGGCAGAGATGAGGGGTAAGGTTCTACCTTTGAATTAATAGAATCACAGTGTGTTAGTACTAAAGGAGACCTTAGAGATCATATTTGGCCTAACATTTGTTTTACAGAATAGGAGATGGAGACTGAATGATGAAAATTACTTGCTCAAGGTCTTAGAGATAGTAAGTGACAGACCTGGGGGCACATTTAAGGCCATATGAGATTGTACTAAAAGGTATCTTTTTGGACAGAATTTTTGCTATTAATTCTAGAATTATCAAATTTCAGAGCTGGAAGAGACCTAAGTGGTCATCTTGTCTCTGAAAAGCATAAATCTTCACAATATTTTGGAAAAATGAATAACAGTTATAGTAAAGTAGATTTCAGCTTAAGACGAGGAAGAATTTTCTAATATTTAAAGTTACTTGAAAATGGGATGAGCCATATAAATGGGCACACATGAGGAGGTCAAAGGCAGAAATAAAGGTTCCATATATGCCAAAATATTCATAGTAGTAATTTTTGTGATAGCAAAAAACTGGAAACAAAGTGGGTGTCCATTAGTTAGAAAGTGGGCAGCTAGGTGGCACAGTGGATAGAGTACCAGGAGGACATGGCCTCAGACATTTACCACTTCTTAGCTCTGTGACCGAGGGCAAATCACTTAACTCCAATTGCCTCAGAAAAAAAAAGAAAAGAAAAGAAAAGAAAAAGAAAATGGCTGAACAAATGACAGGATATGAATGCGATAGAATATTATTGTGCTAAAAAAAATAATGAACATTTCTTTCTTCCAGTCTGTCAGGGACTATATGCACAGAATTTGAATATATTGTCAAACAGAATTGTTTTATTGGTCAGTTTTCTTCATTAAATTATAGGGAGAGAGTTTAATTTTTTAAAATTAAATTCAAAAATATATTTTTATCTTCCCTAGTTACATATTAAAACAAATTTTAGCATTAATTTTTGCAAGATTTTTAGTTCCAAATTTCCTCCCTCTCTTCTTCCTCTCTCCTCTTTTAAAAAATGAGACAGTTTGATATATAATTTATGTATGTGTTCTCATATCAAACATATTTCCATATTAGTCATATTTGTGAAAGAAGAAACAGATTAAAAGGAAAAAAAATGAGAAAAAGGAAAAGAAGTGGAAAAAAATGCCTTGATCTGCATTCAGAGTCCATCAGTTCTTTATCAGGATGTGGATAACATTTTCCATCCTGAGTTCTTTGTACTTGTCTTGGATCATTGTATTGCTGAGAAGAACTGAGTCATTCATAGTTGATCATCACAAAATGTATCATCACTGATACTGTGTATAATATTTTTCTGGTTCTGCTCATTTCACTTTGCATCAGTTTGTACAAGTCTTTCCAGACTCTTCTGACATCTGCCTCTTCATCATTTCTTATTGCACAATTAGTATTTCATTATGTTTACATACCACAGCTTGTTTAGCCATTCCACAGTTGATGGGCTTGCCCTCAATTTCCAATATTATTTTTGCACAAGTAGGTCCTTTTATTTTTTGTGATCTCTTTGGGATACAGACTTAGTGATAATGCTGGATCAAAGGGCCTGCACAGTTTAATTGCCTTGTTGTTGTAGTTCCAAATTGCTGTTCATAATGGTTGGATCAGTTTATAACTCCATTAACAGTTCATTGACATTTATCATTCTCTTTTTTGTCATATTAGCCAATCTGATAGATATAAGGTGGTATCTCAGAGTTGTTTTAATTTGAATTTCTTTAATAAAAAGTGATTTAGAACACTTCTTTATATGCCTATAGGTAGCTTTGGTTTCTTCATCTGAAAACTCTTTCACTATTTATTGATGGGAGAATGGCTTATATTTTTATAAATTTGACTCATTTATATATTTGTGAATTAAGACCTTTATCAGAAATACTTACTGTAAAAATTGTTTTCCAGCTTTCTGCTTTCCTTCTAATCTTGGTTGCACTGGATTTGTTAGTACAAAAGCTTTTTAATCTGATTGAATTTTAATTTAATTATCTATTTTGTATTTCATAATGCTCTTTATCTCTTGTTTAGTCATGAATTCTTCCCCTCCTTGTAGACTGATAGGTAGACTATTTTATTACCTTTTGTTGAATGTAATTTTTATTGTATTATGATCTGAAACAATACATTTATTATTTCTACCTTTTAAATTTGATTTTGAGTCTTTTCTGTCATGTCTAACTTTTCTAATATCTTATTTACCTTAGTTTCTTTCCTGTTTATTTTTTCATTGGAAATATTGAGTTCTGAGAGGGGACAATTGAGATCCCCTACTGGTATAGTTTTACTGTCTATTTCTTCCTATAATTCACTTAACTTCTCCTTTAAGATTTGGATACAATGTTACTTCATGCATGTATGTTTAGTATTGCTATTGCTTTATTATGTATAGCACCTTTAAGTAATATGTAGCTTCCTTCAGTAGTTCTTTTAGGTATATTTGTATTTTTATTTTGTCTGACATCAGATTTGCTACCTCTGATTTTTTTCAACACTTCAGGTGATTCTGCTCCAGCCTCTTACCTTTATCCTGTGTGTGTATGTGTGTGTGTGTGTGTGTGTGTGTGTGTGTGTGTGTGTGTGCTTTAAGTGTGTTTCTTGTGAACAACATCATGTAAGATTCTAGTTTTTGATTCACAATGCTATCTGCTTCCATTTTATGGGAGAGTTCATCCCATTTACATTCACAATTATGAATATATACTTGTGTATTTCTCTCCATCCTATTCTTCCTCCCATTTCTCTTCTCTCTCCTTTCACTCTTTCCTTTCTGACCAGTGTATTGCTTCCTTCTACTGCCTTCCCCATCTGTCCTCCCTTCTGTCAATCATTCCTTCCCCCTTTACTTAATCTCCTTCCTTTCTTTCTTGTTAAAATGCAACAGATTGTGTATGCTATTACAACTTTGAGCCAATTTTGATGAGAGTAAGGTTCAAGCAATGCTTTTTGCTTTTCCTCCAACCTTCCCCTACACTGTAATATTTTTGGTACCTTTTCATGTGAAATACTTTATACTATTTTACTTCTTCCTTCTGCATCTAGTGTAATTTTCTTTCTTATCCCTTAATTTTTCTTATATTATTCCTTCAAAGTCACTTTATACTCATACCTTCTGTCTATGTATATTCCTTCTAGTTGCACTATTAGTGATACAATGAAAAAAAAAAAAAGAATTACAAGTATCATCTTCCTATGTAGGGATGTAAACAATTTAGCTCTCATGAATCCCTTACATTTTCTTTCCCATTTTTACCTGTTTATTCTTCTCTTGAGTCTTGCTACTGGAAGCAAAATTTTTGGTTTAGTTCTGATCTTTTCCTTATGAAAACTTGAAATCTTTCTGTTTCACTGAGTGACCTATTTTTCCCTTGATTTATTATGATTAATTTTTCAGGGTAAGTGATTCTTGGTTGTAGTCCTAGCTCCTTTGCTAGTAATACTGGTGTTGGCATTTGCCCACTTTACCATACTAAATCAAGATTTCCTGATGGCTTATTGAGATGGGGCTAGCTGCTGGCTCACTGGAAAGTTTCCTGTCCTGGACTGCACTTTGCCTTTACCCAGGTGAGATGTAACCCTTCTGCTGATTTTCCAAGTTTCCTGGGCTAAAAGACTGTTTCACTTGGTCTCTTGCTGGTTCTGCTATTCCAGAACATGTCATAGGCATTGCCAGGAGGTGAACATAAGAGAGTTTTAATGATTCAGGGCTTACTTTATCATCTTGGATTCCAGAAGTAATATCCAGCATTGTACTTTGCTGAGAACTTTTATTTCCTCTTCTGTGAAATGAGGCAGTTGGTCTAGATGGCATTGAAAACTCCCTCTGTCTCTAAATCCTGTGTCCATGTGTTTCCTACCAGACTGGACCAGCTTTCAATTATATCCTTTTCACTTCTTCATTCCATTTTATTCCTTCATCCCACTTCACTCCTTCAACCTATATGTTTTATTACTGTTCATAATCTGATACTAAGAGCTCCTGTATTTTGAGAGTTAGCTTTTTGAGGGAGGGGTGGCATTTTGGGACATAACCAAGATGTAAAAAAAGCAAAAGGCACCAATGAACTTAAAAAAGAATGGATTGTCTTGGAAGCTAGTGAATTTCTGGAGGCATTCAAACAGGGATTAAGTGAACACTGTATCAATAATGCCATGAATGGGGACATTCATGCTTTGCAGGGAAGGGTTAGGTTATGTCAAATTTGAGGTCCCTTCCAGTGTAAGATCTTCTTATTTCTATCTCTTGTGTGCAATGGATCTCTCATGTAGACACTGTGGAACTGCCATGTGTCAGATGAACGTGTTTCCAGGCATGTAATCCAGAAAATAAGATCTCAGGTTCAGAGAGAAACCTGTTGTTCATAAGGACCCATCAACTTGATTTCAAGTCATCTGCTCTGGAGGCAGAACTTCAATGAAATCAAGATGTTGGTGAATGTATCATCTTGATAGTTTTGGGATGGCAGCTTTGAGTACTCATATGCCAGATGGAATCTCTGCCCCTGAGCCCTTGAGTCAGCCACAGCAGCAAGAGAGAAAGATGAAATAATAGTTTTCAGAGGGAGAGTGATCTCTGTAGACAGGTGGAAGGACAGAGCCCAGAAGGTCCAGATTTCTGGCTGGCATCCATCCAGAAGTGTGTTCAACAGCTGGCCTAGAGTGGGAGGGGCACCCGTTTTGAGAAGAATCAAGTAATCTTTTTAAATTTTCCCTGGCTTCCTGCTGGGTTAAAATCAAGAGTCAAGAGCTGAAACTGTCATAGGATCATGCATAGATTTGCGATTAATCAAAGCTAGTCAAATTGCTAATTAAATCATCACCATCCTATTTAATCAACTATTTACCAAACTCAGTCCTGTATAATCTCATGAATGTTCAAAACTCATTTTCTACTTCTTTCATGATGATGATGATGATGATGATGATGATGATGATGATGATGATGATGATAACCTATGGGTTTTTTGGTATAGAGAACTTCCAAGTAAGGAAATTTTCTCTATTGTTGCAGGTTAGCATCTTTTCTATATAATCTATAGAGCTGATTCAAGCACTAAGGAGTTAAGTGACTGATCCAGAGTCATACATCTTCGTTTGCATTAGAATTGAGATGTGAATCCATATCTTCTTGGCTTTAAATTTAGCTCTCTATTGACACTGCCATGGTACTTCTTTAAAACTAATGATAATGGGATTTTATTGTGGAGTAACTGCAGAGCTAGGTGGTGCAGTGGATAGAGCACTGGACTTGAAATGAAAAAAGCTCATCTTTCTGAATTCAAATCAGATACTTAATAGCTGTGAGGTCCTGAGCAATTCACTTTACCCTTTTTTGCTTCAGTTTCCTTATCTATAAGGGAAGACATACCAGTATCTTTGTCAAGATTGAAATAATTTTTTAAAAAATGAATTAAGGGTTGGCCCGAGAATAAAGATTTAAGTCCTATCATTCACACATTAGAGGCAGCATGGCAAAGTGCATAGGTCATTGTACTTGAAATCAGGAAAACCTGCATTCAAATCCCCCAACTATGTGATCCTGGGCAAGTCACCTGATTTCTCCATTTTCGTGGTCCCTCATATATAAAATGAAGAAGATGGACTTGATGGATTCTAATGTTCTTTCCAACTTTTAATAAGTGACCCTATAATTTCTAGGTTCATGTGAGCCTGCACAAAACACTTAAGTGCTCAGGGTTCCAGTAATTCAGATCTTAAGTTGCAGAACAATCATGATATATATTGTTGGAAGGAATTTTCTTCCTGAGATGTCCCTTTGCTGATAAATCACAAGACGGAACATAATAATAATAATAATACATTTTATCATGCTGCTTTAGAGTTAAAAAGACATTTATAATCCCACTTAATCCTTACTGTATAATACCCCTGTGAGATAGATAGGACCCTAATTTTATAGATGAGGAAATTGAGGCTCAGAGGATGAAGTGATTTGTACCTGCCCCACACTAGGTTTATAAAGGAAGTGTTGACATGATGTAGCACTAATCAGTGACATCAAATGAAGCATGTGTTCTCACAACCTAACTCGGCAAAACTCCATAATTCTCTGCTCTTTTTGAGAGGTGGCCCCACTATTCTCATAGTGCATAACTGGAATGTCACGGGACTGTCTGTCTAACATTCTCAAGGATGTTTCTCTTGCAGGAGGAATTCAAACTTTCAGAATAGCAAAATAAAGCTCAGTATCTATACTGATCTCAGAGGGCATGAAAAGGAACTCATGAGAAAATGAGGTACAATGAAAACAGAGCTAGATTTCAGAGTCAGAGTCAGAGATTGTAGGTTCAAATCTTCCTTCTATCATTTACTATCTATTTGATTTTGGGCCAAACCACTTTTACTCTGTGAATCTCAGTTTTCTCATCTGTAAAATGGAGTGGTTGGGTTAGATGATTTTTTGAGGTCCTTTAGGATGAAAACTCTATGATACTATGATTCATATTTACTATTGAAATGGTAACCTGGTCATTGAGTCCATTCTTATAAGGATAAACCGAGGGTAGCTGATATAATTTCCTACATTAAAACAAAAAGTTCAGAAACATACTTCTGGGAGAGTCATGACATATTATCACATAATGGAAATGCCTTGAAGAGACGTTGGAGTAACATTTTATAACTGATCTTGCTGGCCACATGGTGAGGAGGTGTCTTTTGGACTGGCAGGAAGTACTGCTGTGCTGGGCCATAGCCAATCAAGCATACCAGAATCAATTGTAAAATGTCTAGACATGCAGCAAAAATCTCTCCAAAGCACGTCGCTTGGACTTCATCATGACTCTCTCAGAAGCAGACTCCTTGGCTTTCTCCATGTGAGGAATTATTATCAGTGGTGATTGTTATTTGTCCTTCCTTTTCAAAGAGGATTAATGACATCATGGGTGATATCCTGACTCCTGCATGAATTGGATTAAGTTAGGCAAAGTTGTACAAAGTCTCCAGCCTCATTATTTCTTCCAGTCATTGAAATCCAGTAGCAGGACAAAACTCAGGATGACTGGCGATGGCCTGGAATGCAGCATATGATCTTGATGTCTTTGATGTCTGACCAAGCTCTAAGCACTCCACAGCAATTCCTTCAGCTGCTTTTATGGCCATTGGAACAAACTGTTCTTTTTTGCATGTTCACAAAGAATGGCCTGAGTGGCCTGAGTTAGGTTATAATCTGTTGCCTAGTCCTTTTGAACTAAAAAAAGAATGAGCAGAAAAACTCAGTTATTAAGGCAACTAGGGTTGAAATGCTGCTTGGGTAACAGATTAGAATAATAGAGAGGCGGTACCATGTAATAGATGTACTGATTTAGTAATAGAGTACTGGATTTGGAGTCAGAAAATTTGGAGTCAAAGGTTGCCTGTGACTTTTCTTGGCTGGAGGACTGTGGTCTTATTTAACATTTCTGAATTTCTGTTATCTTTGTTGTTTTTGGTCTTTTCAGTCTTTTCTATCTCTTCATGATCCCATTTGGAATTTTCTTGGCAGAGATACTGGTATGGTTTGCCATGTACTTCTCCGGCTTATTTTACAAGTGAGGAAACTGAGGCAAAGAGGGTTAAGTGACTTGCTCAGGGTCACACAGTGTCTGAGGACAGATTTGAACTCAGGAAAATGAATTAGACTCCAGGCCCAGCAATCTATCTACTGCGCCTTCTAGTTGTCTCTAGCAGAACCGTGACTTGAAATCTGGATTTCTGACTATAAATCTAGGACACTACACACTATACCATCCTGCCATCCACCAGAGGGTAGAGTCCTGAATTAGGGTACTGTGGACAGACAGAAGTCTCCTTAGAAATAATTCTCTGTACTTTCCTTGTGCCAGATTATCCAAAAGAACAATTAGGGGCTGCCTTACAGGACTGAAGTACCAGGCCAGAAGAAGCAAGACCTCCCAGGACCTGTTTGGATTTGCTCCCCTGGGATGAAGCACAACCATGAAAATTCATAGTATGAGGTGAACTGGGCTGCTGCCATGCCCATATTAATGATGACCAGAAGGATCTCAGCTCCCAAGTCTACTGTGCTTTGAGGCTCATGCAGTCCTTCCCTTACAGCCCTGAAGGAAGGGAGGGAATGCAAGAATCTTTGGCTCCTTTTTACAGAGGAGGAAACAGTCTCAGAGAGGAAACAATGTAAGGGAGTGCATGAGACTACGTTTCAGTATCAGAAGGGCTGGCATGGGTAAAAGAGATTTACCCTATTCTGCTTGTTCCTAGAGGGATGAACCAGAAGCATTGGGAGTGGTGGGAGGGAAAATCCGGGAAGGTAGATCTCAGCTCAGTGTCAATCAAAAAAGGAATGATCCACCTCAAGAGGTCTTCATACAGATGCTGAATGACCATCAATAGGAGATTCTCATTCAAATGCAAATTAGATGAGATGCCCCTGGATCTATTGACTTATTCCAATGACCTTTTTTTTCCATCCTCATCCATGATGAAAGGCTTTGATTGATAGATCAGTTCCACCTCTTCTCCATACTGGCTATGTGACCCTGAGACAAGACACTCTAAGGAATCTAGGCAACACTCTAAGACTAAGTTGCAAAGAAGAACCTTACTGGAGGTGGTAGAACTTCCTTATCCAGAGTGCCCTATACCCTGGTTTTGTAGAAGTCAGCTTATATTCCAATTGTGAAATTTTCAATGTGAGTATTTGCAATTCAGAAGTCAGCAGACCTAAAAACCAAGGCTTGGTTTCTTGTTTTGTTTCTTGTCTTGATTAATAAAGAAATTAAATATTAATGATGCAGGTTAAACTTAAATGTGTGCCATATATATTTATCATATTATTATGGTTTATTACTTATTATTACATAATATGATTACATTATATCATATATTTATTTGTTTTTTTCCAGAGAACTCATTGTTAAATATTCACCAGCATACTCCTGTCTATGCTAAGGAGATCATAGTCTTGCCCCTGTCCTCTCTGTGGTATCATGGAGAGAATGGTGAATTTAAAGTTCAGAAACTCAGGACCAAATTCGATTCTCCCACTTGCTACCTGTGTGAACATGGGCAACTGTCCCAACCTCTCTGTCATCTATAAAAATGATGAAATTGAACTAAGGGTAAGGCATTGGAATGTAATCAGAAGACCTGGGTTCAAACCCCAGTTTTGCCACTTGGTAACTATATGACCTTGAGATCACTTCAACTCTGTGGGACTCAGTTTCCTCATGGGTAGAAATGACGGCATTGCCCGAGGAGATCTCTTGTGTATCTTCCAAGTCTAAATCTATGATCCTTTGGTTTCAAAGGCAAGCTTTCAACTCTGAGTCTGAATTCTTGGCTCTAAGATCCTCTCTCTCTCTCTTGGAGTTTGACACTGTTGACTATTATTCCCTCTCCCCACTGAGAATGCCCTCTTTTCTTGACCCTCTTTTCTTGACTTCAGATGTTTCCTATCACAGCTTCCTGATTCTTCCCCTCCCTCTCTGAGTGCTCCATCTGTGTCCTTGGCTAGCTCCTCATCTCTTAAGATCTCCCGGATGTCCTCTTTTCATCTTTCCCTAAACTGTTCCTTAAAAGGGTCTTTGGTGTCTACTTGTTACCTAACTCTCACCTGTAGCTCTTAGTAGCTATAGCATGCACAGTTTAAGTCCAATTCACCGACAAGTTAAGATATCACCTTGTGATGCCATTGGTCCTCTTCTAAACAACAATCTTATAGGTACCATTATCTCTAAGTCTCTCCCCTCACCTAGCTTATGGAGAGTCTTAAATTTGATAATATTCCCCTCCTTGGGCCTTCTACAGTGAAATCTTCTGGAGGTGAAAGCTTGCCTGAATTCTTGTCTATATTCAGTCATTCCAGCACAACCCCTTTGCCTTATATAAGGATTCAAGATGCCCTTCATATATATGCAAAACATGTTGCAAAATTTAAAACACTATATGACTGTGAGTTATTATTATTGTTAGAGGATTTTAAACTCCTCTATTAAATCTTCTCCCTCTTTGAATGTCTTACTAGACCAGGAGTCATTAACCTGGGGTCTATGGACTTACTAAAAATTTTTTTATAACTATGTTTCAATGTAATTCATTTTCTTGGTAATTCTATGTATTTTATTTTTATGCCTTTTAAAACATTTTTTGGAGAAGAGGTCTATGGGCTTCACCAGATTGACTGTAAGGGTTAAAACCTCTTTGGTTAGTTAGTTCATAAATTCCTGGAGGAGATTATAACTTATCCCCCCCTTTTAAATGCTTCTTAGGAACTAGAAAAATATCAAGCACAGAATAGGGCCTCTTCCTATTATTCTCTTTATAGCTTGCTTATGTAGAGTTCTCCCTATTTTCCAGAAGTCTACCCTAGTTCTTCTGTAAAGAGGTGAACGTAGTGTCAGTAAGATCAAAAAGGAACAATGAAAATAATTTTTGAAAGATGTTACTCTTCTCAACCTTGTGAGAAATTGTCCATATAATATCTGTCTTTCTTTCCTGGATGATTTCATCCTGCCTTGAGGATGACTTTCTTTGAGAATTGTTATTCCTTCCAGGTGTGGCTTTGCTTGATTCTGCTAGGATTGTAATCAATAGAGATGACACTAAAAAGTTGAAGTTCAATGACAAATTGTTCTTCCATGGGAAAAGCCCAAATTGGAGGAGTAAAACTTGTGAGTGCTCTTAGAAAAATGAAACCTGTAAAAAGAAATGTTCCTTTCTCACTTTCCTATTGACTTTGGGAATCAGGAAGAAGCTGGTGGATCAGGGAAGAGAAGGGAGTAGAGGAAGAGCAGAGTGTACTTTTCCCAAAATAGTAGGTCTACAATGTACCTCCAGAACTCTTTTCTGCAGGGATGGAGTCAGAGAATCTCAGCATTAGAAGAATTTTAAAGGCCTAAGAAGTAGTGTTCCTCCAAAGGGATTCAATCTAATAAAATCCAATCCAATCCAATCCAATCCAAGTGGATAAGCATTAAATGCTTTTATAACAAAAATACATGACACTTGTAGAGGCTATGATCCTTTAGTTTCAAAGTTAAGCTTTCAACCCTGAGTTTGAATTCTTGGCTCTAGGATCCTTTCTCTCTCTTGGGGTTTGACACTGTTGTCTATTATATGGTTCAGATCATAGGGATTTCAAATCACAGAGGAAGAAGAATGTAGTGCTTAATGATCTTAAGAATAGGTTTTTATCTTTAAGGTAGGAATCACATATTATTTGGTTTTGTAGCTATGTTGATGTTTGGAATAGCACTTTGTACATTTGCTGAATTTGTTGAATGAATGAATGAACAAAATCTTTGTTACTCCAAGGATAAGGAAAAATCAGGTATAGATTCATTTTTTCTTCTACTAGACCTATGATTTTATCACTATATACTATTTCTGAGGAATCTCTTTCAATGCAGTCAACTTCTTATGAAATGCTGGGGCACTGAGAAATTCAGCCTTACCCAATGTCACACAGCCAGTATCTATCTGTCAGAGGTTGAATTTCAACTCAGGTCTAACTCACACTGAAATTGATCCTCTATCGGCCACATGACCCTCCCTAGATATAAGGTAGCATTCTATAAAGGTGGACAACTAGGGTAGGTGGACGATTTACTTTGTAGGATGCTTTGTGATATGAAGGCAGCTAGGTGGTTTGGTGGGCTTGGAAACAGGAAGACTCATCTTCATGAGTTCAAATCCAGCCTAAATGTGTGATTCTCGGTAAGTCACTTAATCCTATCTGTTTTAGTTTCCTCATCTATAAAATAATCTAGAGAAGGAAATGGCAAACCATTCCAGTATTTTTGCCAATAAAACACCAAATAGAGGCATCTAGATGGTACAGGGATAAAGCACTGGTCCTGGAGTCAGAATGACCTGAATTCAAATCTGGTCTTAGACACTTAACAATTATTACCTGTGTGACTCTTGGAAAGTCACTTAAATCTAATTGTCTTGCAAAAAAAAGAAAGAAAATAAAAATGAGGGAGTTCTCAGATCCCTTCTAGCTCTCAATCCCATGAATCTATGGATTAATTTTAGAGGCTTCTCTCTATCTGGCCATCTGAGTCCGGCCTCCAGCTAGTTTACATTCTTCTCTCCCTCAATCCCCCAAAAGTCTACCTTCTTTTCTCCTCCGCCTCTCCTTAACCCTCCAGTAAGATCCTCCAGTGCTTTAGGAAGTTGTGAAAGACATAGTAGCCTCTCCGTGAAAGCAGGTTGAACAATTTTTTGGTGAGTGAATGAATTTTGGAAGGTTGGGTTTTAGAGAGTATCCCAGATCATAACACAGAAGGTGGCACCCTAGGATCACAAATAGCAATGAGCAACCTTAAGTGAACTCAAATATCTTAGTCCCACCAAGTTCAAGCTTCATGCTGCATTCTACAAATAACTTACATCTGTTTGGTTCTTTACAAATTATTGTACATCCATGTCCTCATTTAATTTTCACAACAGTTCTGTGGGGTAGTGTCATTGTTGTACCCATTTTACAGATGAGTAAATAAAGACACAGAGAGATTAAGTGACTTGGTCCAGAATACTTGTCAGAGAGTGGAATCAAACCTCAGTTCTCAGTTATGTCCAGAGGTTCTTTCCATTATGCTGAACTGTATATATGGTTCTATAATTTCCCAAGATATTTCACATAATTTTCTAATTTGGTCTGTAGAATGACTATTCAGGAAGCTGTAGATGTATTATTGTTCCTGTTTCTTTAGATGGGGAAAACTAAGGCTCAGAGGGATTGATTCAAGGTCACCCTTTGTGACCTGTACCAACAACAACTACTTTCAAAGAAAAAGAAAACACTTCCCAGAGTTCCCTTTCTTCTGTTTCCTTCTTTGCCCTCTGTTATCTGTGTTATTTGGGCAAGTCAATTAATCTCATCTTGGTTCCTTCCTCCATAAAATGAAGATTTAAACTGGGTATCTTGAGAACATTTTTTGGGGGGCAAATTTTCTGTGATCTGACCCCTCGAGGAAGGGCTCAAAAACAAACAAAGGCAATCCGCTATGTATATAGCATGCACTGAGGGCCTTTTAAATAGCCATCATTTGTAAGTTTTACCCATACGAGGGGTGGTGTGTGAATTATTATGAAACATTTTCCTCTTCTCTCTTTCTGCAGAACCTAACCCTCCCCCCCATCCACAAACCCTGTTGAAATCATCTGTAGGACTGTTTAGCCGCTTACTAATTTACTAGGAATTAACTTGAATGCATTAATAAAATGCTGTCATTTTTCTGATGAATTATCATAATAATGTATTTTAATGGGATGCCAGAGTCAGGAGACTGGTGGAAAACAAATATATTTCAGTATTACTTATTCAGTACATCTGTACCTAATTACATTTGCCGAATAATCCCATTGGCCCCGCATTTGTGCCGGTGACATGCCTGTGATAAATCCCCGTTGGTGTGGAAAGCATCACCCTCAGCAGCTGTGATTATAACGCTTAATCACCCTCCTTTAGGGGGGCGCCAGCCCCTGACATTGTCCACCCCGGCGCCTAGCCAGCAGGCCTGATTTAGCTGGCTCTTCACAGGAGAAACTAATTCAGGAGACGGATTGCTGCAAAGACCCTCTGTGTCCGACATGAATCATTCTTCAATCACAGCCTACCCTGGGCTGGGCTCCAGAGGGCAGATTTGAGGGAGGTTCCTATAGAAGCAGAGGTTGTGGGTCACCCTGGTGGAATTATTTGTCTATCAGTACTATTCATTTGAGACAACTAGGGTAGATGCTCCCCTCCCCAACACTCGCACCTTTGGGAGGGGGGTCTCTTATTCTCAATCCCCAGCAACTGATGTGAAAATTTTTTTTCTAAAGCTGTTGTCAGACCTCAGTCTCAGCATTTCAGAGTTGGAAGGGAGCTCAGAATCATTCCTTTCTGCCCATAGAAATTTGAGAGGAGTAGGAGTTCTCAGGGAACCTCCACTTGTTAGCCTTGTTCATGGGAACCCTATTGCCTCTGGGAAGATTAAACATAAAATCCTTACTCTGTCATTTAAGGTCTTCCACAGCCTGGATCTCATCTATTTTTCTAGATTATTTCAAATTTCTCCCTTTCATTAATTCTGTACATTTAGTTAAAATGGTCTTTTAACTACACTTGTCTTTTCTGTATCTCAGGGCTAGGGGCAGGGCATCCCAGCAATCCAAGTCCAAATAAAACTTTTCTGCCATTCCTTCATTCTAGAGAAGTCTGAATGTCTTTTCCTTTTATGGGATTTTTACAGTACCTTATTGTAAAGTTTGGGCTTTGTATTTGGTCATAGATTCTGTGTTATCTGCTGCTTCTGCAAAACTCCCAGAATTCCTATTTAATTTCTTATGCTCATCTAAGATGCAGATAAAGCAAAACCATGATGGGGAAAGTCAAGATATGGAAGGGATAATTGTATTCCCTTTATTGGCCCTTATCACTTTGTGCCTGGAATATTATTGAAAGAGGGCTTTCTTAAGTCTCTCCCTACCCTCATTCCTCCTTCAATTATCTGTCAGACTTAGGTTGATGTTCTAGCCATGTTCCTCATTCCCCTTTATAGAAAACTTCTTCTTCTTCTTGTTTTTGTTTTTTTTTTGTGAGAGATATTTCTTACTGTTCCCCTCTCTTCCACACCCCCCTCCATACTTCTAGTGATTTCTCTGTGAGATGAACTCCCATTTATACTGTATATGCTTTTTTATGGGTATATTTATTTGCATGTTATCTCCCCGAGCATTGAAAGCTCTTTGAGAGTAAGGATCATGTTTTTGCCTGTTTGGGATATTTCTATTACTTAGTATAGTGCCTGGCACATAATACATGTTTTATAAATGCTTACTAACTTATATAACATTCCATCCCTTATGTCAGTGATAGCATAAGTGGTTGGCCATATCTGCAATGCACTTGCTCTTCATCTTAGCCTTAGAGAATCCCTATCTGTCTGTAAGCATGCCTTCCTTCCTTCCTTCCTTCCTTCCTTCCTTCCTTCCTTCCTTCCTTCCTTCCTTCCTTCCTTCCTTCCTTCCTTCTACCTTCCTTCCTTCCTTCCTTCCTTCCTTCCTTCCTTCCTTCCTTCCTTCCTTCCTTCCTTCCTTCCTTCCTTCCTTCCTTCTACCTTCCTTCCTTCCTTCCTTCCTTCCTTCCTTCCTTCCTTCCTTCCTTCCTTCCTTCCTTCCTTCCTTCCTTCCTTCCTTCCTTCCTTCCTTCCTTCCTTCCTTTCTTCCTTCCTTTCTTCCTTCCTTTCTTCCTTCCTTCCTTCTTTCCTTTCTGCCTTCTTGCCTTCCTGCCTTCCTTGCCTTCTTGCCTCTCTTTCTTTATCCTTTCCTCTCTCTCTTTCTTTTTCTTTCTCATTATCTTCTCTATTATTTCCCTTACCTCCTCTCTCTTCTATTCTTCTTCCTTCTCCTCCTTTTCATCATCATTATCATCATCATCTTCTCCTTTTCTCTCTCTCTCTCTTCTTCTTTGTCTCTGTATCTTTTTTCCTTCTTGTCCTTGCTCCCTCTATTACTTTATATTACATTAGATTTGCCACATATTGTATACTTCCAGTAGAATATAAGAATTGGTTCATTTTTGCATATCCAGAGTCTAGCACCAAGTTTTATATACTATAAGCACTTAAATGTTTACTGATTTGAATTGAATTGAGGCAAGTGCTTTGTTTTAAATGTAGCTAAGGCTATTTTGCCTGAGTAAGGAGACTTAAACTTGAGTTCCAGCTTTGATTTTAAATTGCTTTCTGGTTGTTAGGAAATAATTTTCTGATCCTCATTGTGTTCATCAGTAAAATGGAGATAGAAATTGTAACTTGTTTGCACTCCTGCCTCACTCCTCTATTGGTTAGAAAGTACTTTGTAAACCATAGGATCATGGGATCATGGATTTGGATCAGGAAAGGACCTGAGAGGCCATTAAGTCCAAGCCTCTCACTTTGCAGGTGAGTTCTGTACAAATGCAAGCTATTATGTTGGTGATGTTTATTATAATAATGACTGGAAATATTTTAATGGAGTGGAGAACTGTGGTCTGCATGACAGCACTGATGGTTTTAATGAATAGTGGGGAAATTACTTCTCTTATACCCACTGAGAGTGATTAATTGTTTTAAATTGTCCCTGAAGCCAGAGGAAAAGCCACTTCTGGCCTGAATACTCCAGAAGGCTGAACATTTGCAGGCAGTGGCTATTCAAATTCAAATTCAATAAGTACTTGATAAATACCTACTATATCTAAAAGGTCAAATGGGAAAGGATGCTGGAATTGGAATCAGAAGTCCTGGTTTAAAGTTTCTTTGAGACTCAGTTTTCCCATCTATAAAATGGAGGTGATGCTTGCACCATAGGGTTATTGGGAAGAAAGCACTTTGTAAATCACAAAGTACTATATTCAACCTTTTTGTTTGTTTAATGTAATTGACAAAAACATATTACATTCTATTGAAAGGTAAAATTTTTACTTTGTAGTACTTTCTGATCAGGGATTTCACTTTTATCTTTGACCTTCACTGTCTGCATTTCTCATAAGTACAGATCTCTTGGTCAACCAGGCTATGGCTTGGACTTTCTTAGTCCTCTTAGCTCCAGCATCCTTCTGATAGTTTCTGATGCATATCTTTCCCAAAAGTAGTGTCATTTCAAGAAGCACTTCCCACTGAATAATCAGTTCTGATTCAGGAGCCCAGCAGTCCTTGAATTTCTGAGAGATCTGTCAAGGCTGGAGATGATCATTTCTCCGGATCACTGTTAAGACATCAATGCTGAGGAAATGGAAAACAAAACAGAAGGGGCAGCCAGGAACTAGAGGTTCCAGATTCAGCTAAGCAAATGAATTTTTACTCCTTTGTGTTCAAAGAACATGACTGCTGGTATGGGGAAAGGGAGAGAAATATCTTTCTCCAGGCTGGGAGTTCAAGGGAGAATTGGAAGAATCATAATGAGGCAGAAAAATAGAGAAAGAGAAAAGAGGACTCTTTGTTTTCTATTCTTCCTAAAGTTTACTGAATGGGTGACAATCTTTTGATTCATTCTAGTCATGGAGACCAAGGCACCATGTAGAATTACCATGTTTCACATGATACTTGCTTAGAAAAGGGCCAAAGAACCTCTCATATTCCCTATAGTTCCAGGTTGAATATCCTACTCCATGGGATTAGTGCTCACCTCTAGCAACTACAAGAAATCTGTTGATAGATCAGACCCAAACAGTAGTTACAAATTGGTGAAGCTCTCTAAATTTCCTCGTATCTTGCTACTCCATTATTTTCTGCTGATGGTGTTCAGGGAACACTAGCACCTCTGGTGTGGGAATTTGCCAAGCCCTTTTCTGGGCTGCTCATCCACTTTTTATGTCCTTCCTTCATTTAACTCTCACCTGTGGCTCCAAGAAGCTGTAGTACACTTGGCCGTGCTGTGGTAAAACCATCTCAGCAGATGAGCTAAACCAGGTGGAGAGAATCCGATGGGCCTCAAACCCATCAGTGAGTTAGGGAGGTGATTACCCCAAGCATGTAAAGATCTCTGCCACCCCAGCCAGGTTGAATGGGCAGATGAGAACAGCTTATTCCAATGACCTGGTCCACTAAAGCAGGTGCTGTGGAGCTCTTAGAACTTGGCCAGACATCAAAGTGAGGATCATCCAGTGCATCCAGAACTATTACCAGTCATCTTGACATTTGTCCTACCATTGGTCTTTGATGACTCTGAAAGAAAGAGTAAGGCTGATGACTCTGTTCATCTTTGCCGCATTTTAATCCAATTCACGCTGGAGTTGACATCATTTGGTGAGGTCATTGAACCTCTTCAGAAACAAAGGACAAAACAACTATATAACACTAATTATTTTCTCCAATAGCTAAGGAAAAAGTGCTCTTCCTTTCTTTTCTATTTACTAAGATTTCTCTCTTCACCTGAACCTTAGATCTCATTCTTGTAACCCTCCTGGGATGTCTTCTTCCACAGTTATCCTTTCTTTTCATGTGTGTTTTCAATATTTCCTTCTTTAGTAATTTCTTTCCCTTGGACTTTAAACATGAACAGATGCTACTGCCTTCCCCTCCAAGATATCTAGTATCTATTCTGTATATATCTTGTTTATACCTATACCTGTACACATTGTCTCCCTCATTAGAATGTAAGCTCCTTAGGGGTAGTAATTGTTTTGAATTTTTATTTCTATCCCCAATGCATAGCATATAGTAATTACTTAATAAATTCTTGTGAATTAATTGGAATGACCACCTTTCCCTGGATACAAGCCCACCTATTTCCTTTCCCTGCCAAATTTCTTGAATTCACATGCTAGACATACTAGATTCTAACATCAGTCACAATCAGCAACCCTTCAGATGTCTGGGGGGAATATTCTAAACTCCCTCACCACCTGCTACTCCAATTTCCTCACCATCTATTCCAATTCATTCAAGAAATATTTATTCCCTCCTTAGCCTCTGCAATCTGGTTTCCAGTTCCACTACTCTACTGAAGTCACATATTGGATGTTAACCATGACTCCTTAATTGCCAAAAGCAATGATTTTTTCTCAGTTCCATTCTCCAACTTTATTCAGTTTATTCAGAACAATTGGCACGATTCTTCCTTCCTTTCTGGGTATAGTTTTTTCCCTTTACAGCCTACTTTTCTTTCTCTTTTCGATCATCTCTCACTTGCTTTTTTCTTTTCTCTCTTAACCTTGGGTATCATTATAGTCAAATCTCTTTCTCTCAACTCCCCCTTTCATTACATAATTAGTTCATTGTCAAGGCTTCAATCTTTGTAGAATGACTCAATTCTTATTGCTACTTCTATCACTACATCCAAATACTAGTCTAATATCCATTTGTTTTAGTCCTTTAGAGCTAAGTACATGAGTCTCATGGCCAGGATGGGGCTTATCTACATATACATACATGCACATACATATACATGTGTAATATATATATATATATATATATATATATATATATATATATATATATATATATATATATATATATATATATATATATATATATACACACACACATGTATATGTGTAGAGATAGATCTAGATAACTCAAGATTGATTGCTCCATCTATCCATCCATCCATCTATCTACCCATCTATCCATTCATCTATCTATCCGCCCATCTATCCCTCTATCTATCTATCTATCTATCTATCTATCCCTCTATCTATCTATCTATCTATCCCTCTATCTATCTATCTATCCCTCTATCTATCTATCTATCTATCTATCCCTCTATCTATCTATCTATCTATCTATCCCTCTATCTATCTATCTATCCCTCTATCTATCTATCCCTCTATCTATCTATCTATCTATCCCTCTATCTATCTATCTATCTATCCCTCTATCTATCTATCTATCCCTCTATCTATCTATCTATCTATCTATCTATCCCTCTATCTATCTATCTATCTATCTATCCCTCTATCTATCTATCCCTCTATCTATCTATCCCTCTATCTATCTATCTATCTATCTATCTATCTATCCCTCTATCTATCTATCTATCTATCTATCTATCCCTCTATCTATCTATCTATCCCTCTATCTATCTATCTATCTATCCCTCTATCTATCTATCTATCTATCTATCTATCTATCCCTCTATCTATCTATCTATCCCTCTATCTATCTATCTATCTATCTATCTATCCCTCTATCTATCTATCTATCCCTCTATCTATCTATCTATCTATCTATCTATCTATCTATCTATCCCTCTATCTATCTATCTATCCCTCTATCTATCTATCTATCCCTCTATCTATCTATCTATCTATCCCTCTATCTATCTATCTATCTATCTATCTATCCCTCTATCTATCTATCTATCTATCTATCTATCTATCTATCTATCTATCTATCCCTCTATCTATCTATCTATCCCTCTATCTATCTATCTATCCATCTATCTATCTATCTATCTATCTATCTATCCCTCTATCTATCTATCTATCTATCTATCTATCTATCTATCCCTCTATCTATCTATCTATCTATCCCTCTATCTATCTATCTATCTATCTGTCTGTCTGTCTATGATGGGCCAAAAGTGTTACTGTAATTATAAGTTCATAGCTTTTGAGGCATCTAGTGGATAAAGCTCTCGCCTGGAACCAGGAAAACCTAGGTTCAAATAAATCTCAGACACTCACTAGCTGTGTGATCCTAGATAAGTTACTGAACCTTTGTTTGCCTATTCTACTGGAGAAAGATGACAACCACTCCCACTATTTTTATTAAGAAAACTCCAGGTCTTACAAGTTAGACATGACAATGACTGAACATAAAGAAGTTTAAAACTTTACTTACACTTTGGGGCACCTTGCACTTAAGTGTTTTGTTTCTTGTATCGCCACCACCACCATGACAACTACTACTCCACTACTAGTAATAATAACAGGAAATGTCTAAATCCCTGCCTGCTGTCACAATCTTGGTGAGATTGTCCTGGTCCAACCATTCCAATAGACTACATAGAATGGTACCAATCCTTGGCTCCTTCTCATATGCCTTTCAAGCCCCACACATGTCCCTTTACACATTTACCACTCCATTTCTTGGGCTGGTCTCAGGTAGACACCCCTTGGACATAACTCATTCTCTCTCCATTCCCCAAAAGAGGCAAGATAGGAAAAAATTAGTATTGCAGAAAATAGTCTAAGAAATCTTTAAATAACCTCAATCAAGATATCTTCATTCCAACACAGCCATGTGATTTCAGAAGTAGAATTACAACCCAGTTAGCATTCATTAATGTAAACATTACCACTGTGGCCACTGATAGAATTAATAATAATTGGACACTAATTCTATCACTTCCACTCCTGTTATTTTCTATTACTTCTTAGGTGAAACAGATGACAGATGAAGGCCAATGTAACTGCCCTGATGAACAGAGATATCTGGTGTCATCAGAGCAGAAACTGGATTAAAAAGGGATAAAACTGTAATTGAATCCCCATAACACTTGGGCTGCTTCTTGGTGAATAATAGCACATTGACAATACAGAAGGTTTTTCATAACTGAGCTTCACCTTGGACAGCTGTGGAAGATTTGGACCCACTCACCAATGCTGCCAATTTTATTTCTACATCATCTCAGCACCAGCCCTGTGTTATCCTCCCACAGGGCCTTTATCACTTTTCCTAACCCAATTATTCTAATAGCCTCCTAATTGATCTCCTTCCTTCTAATTTCTTCTCTCTCTCTCTCTCTCTCTCTCTGTCTCTCTCTCTGTCTCTCTCTCTGTCTCTCTCTCTGTCTTTCTCTCTCTCTGTCTGTCTCTCTCTCTGTCTGTCTGTCTCTCTCTCTCTCTCTCTCTCTCTGTCTCTCTCTCTGTCTTTCTCTCTCTCTGTCTGTCTCTCTCTCTGTCTGTCTCTCTCTCTCTCTCTCTCTCTCTCTCTCTCTCTGTCTTTCTCTCTGTCTGTCTGTCTGTCTGTCTCTCTCTGTCTCTCTCTCTGTCTTTCTCTCTCTCTGTCTGTCTCTCTGTCTCTCTCTCTCTCTCTGTCTCTCTCTCTCTCTCTCTGTCTCTCTCTCTCTCTCTCTGTCTTCTCTCTCTGTCTCTCTCTCTCTCTCTCTCTCTCTCTCTCTCTCTCTCTCTCTCTCTCTCTCTCTCTTTTACATAACAAGAGAGGCAGGCAGCTAAGTGATATGGTGATTAAGAGCTGGACATGGAGCCAGGAAGGCCTCAGTTCAATTTTTACTTACTGGGCAATTCCCTTAATTTCTATTTACCTCAGTTTCCTCATCTGCAAAGAGCCTATAACAATAGCACCTAACTCCCAGGGTTGTTATGAGAATCAAATAAGATAATATTTATAAAGTGTCTGAATATAATAGATAATAAATAATTGTTTATTTAAAAACAAACAAAAAAATCAATGATTGCTAGAATGATTTCTGAAGGCATAAGTCAGGCCATGTTATTCCTTTACTTAAAAATCTTCAGTGACTGCCTTCTCATTGTCTTGAAGATGGAATGCAAATACTTTAGCTTGTCCTATATTATTTGATTCCTACCTGCCTTGTTGTTCTTCTTTCACATGACTCCTCTGCTTGTTTCAGCCAAACTTGACTACTTGTAGTCCCTCTAAATACTTTATCTGCTATCTCCTCACATTTGGGCACACTGCTCCCTATACCTGGAATGCATGCCCTCTTTTCTCTGTCTCTCAGAATCTCTGGCATCCTTTAAGGCTCAATCCGAGTGCCACTTCTCTCTCTTTTACCAGAAAGCCTTCCAAGAGCCTCCAAACTTCTGATGTACTCTATTCAATTTTCTTTGTATTATATTTATTCAGTATATGTTTTATCCCATAAGTTGAGGACAGAAAGCTGTAAGAAAGTAGGGACTCTTTTGTTTTTGTATTCCCAATGCCAAGCACAGTGCTTCTTGATAAAATAAACACTTGTTGACTTGAGTAGAAATTCTATTGATAGTGATAAATAGTCTATGACATAGAGCCTTGTCTTCCACTCCTTATCTCCTCCACATCCTCACATATATAGTGCTGACACAGGGCCTTCTGCACAGTGGGAGGAGCTTAGTGACGACATGATGCTTTAGTTTGTTCTTGGAACTTATAAATGTGATAGCTAGGACACATTCCTTTCCTTTTTTCATTAATTCTCTTGATATTCTTAATCTTTTGTTCTTCCAACTGGTTTTCTGTTATTTTTTTCTAGCTCTGAAAATATAAAGTGAAGAGGAAGAACAAGAAACCCTATCCCTAGGGGGCTGGAAGAAGGTAACAAAAAGGGGAAGATGTATTTAGATTCCCACTGAATGATATCACATTTATAAGTTCCAAGAGCAAACTAAAGCATCATGTCGTCACTAAGCTCCTCCCACTGTGCAGAAGGCCCTGTGTGATAGGCCCTGTGGAATGATACAGAGTAAACTGAGCAGAACCATGTATACAGTAAAAGCAATATTGTTTGATGAACAACTGTGAATGACTTAGCTCTTCTTAACAATACAATGACCCAGGACAATCCCAGGATTCATGATGAAAAATGCTAGTTGCCTCCAATGAAAGAACTGATGGCATCTGAATATAAACTAAAATATACTATTTTTCACTCTTTTATTCTTTGTTTTTTTTTTTCTTGGCTTAAGTTTTCTTCAACGAAATGGCAAATATGGAAATATGTTTTATTTAATTGCACATATAAAGCCTATTTCAGATTGTTTATCATCTCAGGAAAGCAGAAAAAGAGGAAGAGAGTGATAGAACTTGAAACTTAAACAAAAAATTAACATTAAAATTGTTTTTACATATAATTGGAGAAAATATTATTTAAAAAAGCCTTTTTTTTTGTTAGGCTTGCCTGTCACAAACCATTAACCATTGCTCAGAAATGATGAAGGGGCCATCCTTTATGTTTATCACCAGCCAATATGTTCCTGAGCTTGGCAACACAAAAGAAAACTACACGTGAAGAAATTTAGTCTGGCTACAGACATTGCCACCAACTCACTTGTCAAGGCTAGGGGTGCCTAAGATGAGGAGCAGAACAAGTATTTTAAAGCGCTTACTATGTGCCAGGTACTCTCTGAAATACTTTATAAACATCTTATTTAATCCTTACAACAAGTCTGTGAGGTAGGCACTATTATTATCTTTATTTTATAGATTAAAAAAAAATGAGCCAGACTATAGTTAAGTGACTTTCACAGGGTCATATAACTAGTTAAATATCTGAGGCTGGATTTGAATTCAGGTCTTCCTGCCTCTAGGATCAGCCCTCTTCTGCTCTAGTGGTTAGAATACTGGGCTTGGGAGTCAGGGAGATTTGGGTTTGAGAGTTTCTCCAAGAATTTAGATCTATGTAATCATGGGAAAGTTACTTAATGTCTCAGGGCTTCAGTTTTTCATCTATAAAACAAGGGGTGTTAGACTCGAAGATCTCTGATGTCATTTCTAGCTAAATCCAGGGTGCTTTGACTACCACTAGACTAAGAATAGGTATTCTTGAATATGATTTGTAACCATCACTGGAGTAGATGGCAATTACTATCATTTTTTAAGCCAAGTTTCTTTAGCAACATATTGCCCTTTGATGTAAAACCAAACCAAACCAAAAAGGATCTGATTTCATTTCCCTGAAATTATCCTGCCAAAATACATCCGAATGGAGGCACATGCAAGCAGTGATATTAGATTTTGCTCAAGAAGAATTGTGAAATAGTACCTTTTTGACCTGGCTATAGACTTGTACAAAGGAATGTCATAACTCTGGAGTTTGAGAGGTGATATTGTAAAGTGAAAAAAAAAACGCACTGGAGACACTTGAGTACAAGACCTGCTTCTGTTAATGAATAGCTGTCCATACCTTACCGAGATCATAGGTGAGTCAATTAAACTCTGAATTCTCATCTGTAAAATGAGGGGTTTGAGCTAAATTATTTTTAAAGTCCCTTCCAATAGAATAAATTCTCTTTGAAGGTAGGGACTTTCACTGTTTTTATTCATGTCTCTAGTGACTAGCACAGGGTTTGGCACATAGAGGTCCCTTAATAAATGCATCTTGATTGATTCCATTTCTAGATTCTCTGCTTTATATACACAATACCTTGCACATAGTAGGAGCTTAATAAAAGTTTGTTAAATTAAAAAAGAAACTCTGAGAATCCTAAACATTTTTTTTGACAGAAGAAAAGGCTTGGATGAGCTTCTCTCAAATGCAAAAATGATATTTTTAGCTCCAACCCTGGAAGCCCAAGAAGTTACCACCAATGTAATTACTGCTGCATGATAAGTTGACAGTAAAGGCATTGTGGGCACTGCAAGGTGTCTTGTCTTGTTAAACTGAATCTGGAAGTAAAGTGAAGATGCTGTGATTTGCACCTGCTATGGAGAACTGAAGGTTACAGCCACTTATCATCTCTGCAAGTAGATGGGGGCCAGGTTCAGCCCTTGCAGGAATCCTTCTAACCACATCCATTTTCCAAGAGGATGTGACACATTGATGCATTTGGGGAGAGAGCATTTTAGGCTTGAGATATATCAATCCATTATGGAGAGGAATAATATAGCTTGGAAATGTTGGGAGAAATTTGGAATTTTGCCTCTCTCAGGATAGCTCTATTACTAAAGACAGCTGATTGAGGTCAGAAAAATAGATTTTTTTGAGACCCAGCTAATATATTCCACTGAGAAGGGAGGATGTAGGTATGGATTTTAGAGGATCACAGAGTATCATAATTTTGTTTTTAAGTTGTTATTATTGTTGTTGTAATTTGCATTAGAAGGGATATTAGATGTCAACTTGTCTGACCTTTTTATAGTATAGATCAGGAAACTGAGTCTCAGACAGAAATGACCACACAGATAAAAATGGCAACCCAGGTCCTTTGATCCCAAATCCAATGCTCTTTCCAATTTAACAGTAAACTATTTAGACTTTTGAGAAAGCAAATGTGTTGTTATAATGTGGTCGACACATTGTTTCTTAATATTCTTAGAGACTCAAGAATATATAGAGAAGAAAGCAAATAAACTGATTATATCCATCAATCATATTCATCAAACTATGTGCATTTATATAAATCAATGAATAGGCAGTGCAGAGATTACTAAGTGATGTTCTGTAGTTGCAAACAGGAGTTCAAAATGGGCTACAAAAGAAGAAAATGTATACTTAGTTTTTAGCCCTGTCAAAGGTCTTTGTGAGGTCACTGTAAGCTCAATAGGTCCTCTGAATTCAAAGCCTTTCCACTATACTATCCTGTCTCTGTCAGGGTGAAGGAAATTCTCTTTGGTGGCTGGACAGAGGATTTCAGAGCTAAGTGAACTTGTCTCCTAAGTTGGAAAAACAATAACCACCACAAATACCAACTTCCAAGAAAATATCTTATTTGCCTCTAATTGTAATTTTTACCTGCTTTGCCTTAGTCCTAGAGTAAAGCCTCCTCCTTCCTCATCTTTGTAGCCCTTTTTCACTCAACCTATCTTTTCTCCTCTGTTCCTGGCCAATGCTTTCCAATGTCTTGTTACTAGCAGGGACTTGTGGCCACTTCTCATAGAGATTATGTTCATTACTTGTGAAGCAAGGAGGGAGGTAAGGTTAGATGAAGGAGGAAACTTTCTCCCCTATTTGACATCTTGCTTCCTTCCTTCTACCCACTTTCTTCTGTCTCTGATCTTGGTATTGTCAGTTCCAGTTTCCACTGACCAAGATATATGCCATTCCTTTCTAGCTCTAAATCCTGACCTTAACAAAAGTACTTTTCCTGTATTGACAAAACGTGTTCATCCTCTTCCTCTCTCATTCCCCACCTGACAGCTTAAGTAAAATCATTTTGTCAGCAAAGTGGAAAGTGGATTGTAAGAAGAAGGATGAGGCAGGGACCATTTAGGAGGATGTTACTATAATGTAGATGAGAGATGATGAGGGTCTGAACTAAATGGTGGGAGTAGGGAGATGGGGTCAGTTACAGAGATTTTGTAGAAGCAGAAAAGTGAGGATTTCACAACTGATTGGAAATTGTAGGTGAGGGAGAGCTGAGAGTCTTTGAATTTAGGGACCTGTGAAGGTCCTTGAGTCCACTTCATAGGGATTTTAGCCTGGTCCTCTCAACATGTGTGGAATTTCACTGTCTATTCTTTAAGTAATAGAGTTTTGTTATCAAAAAGAGTTGAAAGAGAGAAAGGGTTAATATCTTGGAAAACTCTAATGCAGAAAAAAGTCTCCAGCTTTTGGCTGCTGTTCTAGCAATCAATTTGTTTGTCAAATCTAGAGAGGAGGAGGGTTAGGGGGTGGCTGAGTTCATTAGCAGATAACCTGAGAAATTATTGTTTATATCTAGTGTGTATGACAGGTGGATAAACAACCAACAGTGAGTGCTGTCAGCCAATAAAATGCACAGTGATTCTGAAATCCACAGGCACAAATGTGTAACGGCAGATTTTTGTGTCTGGGGATTTGGAAGGGGGATGGGACCACATCTTGGTAGTTTAGGCCTGAAAGGGCATGTGGCAGTCAGGAACAGTTAATCAGAAGAGGAGGCTGAATTAGGGCAGCTGTGGCAGAGAAGAAGAGGAAGGTGGGGGTAGTTTTTTTGTCAACCCATGGCAGGGGGAGTTCTAGAAATGGCTCCTCCATGTGTCTCTCCTCATCCTTGGAGTACCCTCCAAGCTGCTATTTTTCACTTTTTTCTCATTCCTTTTATTTCTCTTCCTCCATCTTTTCTCTTTGTTTCTTTTCTCTCCCTTAATTAGCCACAACATAGAAACAACTTATGTATATCTATGTATACATATGTTGATATATGCATATATTATATAGGACCTATTACTATTGTATAATTTGATTGTTTTTTCTACAAAAGAACCAATGGAACTGGAGCTGGAGGACCTGGATGTAAATTTAATACTGCCAGTGCCAAGTCATTTAAGTTTTCTGAGACCTAGGTCACTTATATAAAATGAGGGAGTTGGACTGGAAAACTTCTGGTTCCCTTCAGTGCTAGATTCTTGACTCTGTAGCCTCCTTATGTACATGGGTCAGGGAATAAGACAGTATCAAGGACCCAAAAGCCAAATTTCTATGCACAGGATAACAATGAATAGCCAGGTAAAGCTAATAATGGTTGTTCCAGGGACACAGAAAACAATCTGTGTCAATGATCCAACCCTAATTGAGACAAATGGAGTTAAGTGACTTGCCCATAGTCTAATACATGTTAAGTGTCTGAGGCTACATTTGAACTCAGGTCCTCCTGACTTCAGGGCTGGTGTTCTATCCACTGCACCATCTAGCTGCCAAATTTTTGCTTCCCTTCACTGGAACGCAGATTCTTTTAGAATAGGAGCTATATCTTATCATCTCTGTACTATGTAGATACTCAGTGAAAATTATTGATTTTAATATTTTTATTCTTCCTACCAGATTTCTATTTCCCAATATTGTATTGTTTGACTCTAGTAGAATGGTAGCTGTCATAGTCTGGGGAATAGCTTGGAAAACTTGTGTACCTCAAGGTCAACTGTCATTCTACCTCCAGATTTTTCCTGCCTGTACTGGCCCCATTCTACTCCTTGCCACTTTTTAGCCTTTTTGTATAAGATTCTTACTTGTGCTTTTAGTCTTGCTGATCTTATTCAATTCCCGTATTTTAAGTTCCCTTGCTCTCTTTTACCCCTATCATGTTCTTGCCCAGGCTGACCATAGACGAAACAGAAATTTGCCATTTAGATATTTGGTGTTACAGATTCTGATCAGATTTCCAATCATGACCTCTGGAGCACCAGTAACATGAAGTTAAAGGACACTGGCTCACAATAGAATCCCCCACAACAGCTGAGGCTTCAGACCCAGGCTTAAGCATCACTGATACTTTTTTTCTGAGGCAATAGGGGTTAAGTGACTTGCTTGGGCAAGTCAGGGTCACACAGCTAGGAAGTGTTAAGTGTCTGAGTCCGAATTTGAATTAAAGTCCTCCTGACGTCAGGGCCTGTGCTCCATCTATTGTGCCATGCAGCTGCCCTTCATCAGTGTTACTCTTAAATACTGTCCCAATACTCTCTATCATTTACTCATACCATCTCCATTTCTTCATTCTCTCTCCCAACCACATACAGACTTAAGTCTTCTATTACTCACTCTAGCTCATTTCTCCTAATGCACCCACCATCCTTGATGTAGGGATATTTTAGTGCTTTCAAAGAAACAGCTACATGCTCCTACAATCTCATGTGTACCACTATAATAATAATAACAATAATAGCACTTAAAGATTTGCAAACACTTTATAAATATTTCTTTTGAACTTCACAACAACTTATTGTAAGTGCTGTTAATACCTATATTTCAGATGAGAAAACTGAGGTAGATTTAAGTGATTTACTCAGTTATACATAGCTAGGAAGTATCTGAGGCTGGATTTAAACTAAGGTGTTTCTGCCTCCAACACTGGTGTTCTTTCTAGCACACTATCCAGCTGCAGTACACTTGACTCTAACTCCTTCATCTTCTGAAAGTACTTTGCCTTTCTAGATTGGGTCTTAGTTTATTCCTTCTCCTCTTCTAACTTTCTCCATTGTGTGTATGAGTGGCTGATGCTTTCCTATGTCTTTCTTTCTGAGACCTAGGTCATTCTTATATAAAATATATAAAAAAAGATATGGGTAGAGCAGTGGGTGTAGGGGATGGGAGTCAGATAGACTAGGAGCAACAAAGGCACAACAGTACCATAGTCTAGGAAGATCCTCAACACACACATTGATGTCTGGACCCATGAATACCTGCTGTTTTTAGACACCTCCTCAGTCTGGCCCTGGTTCCCTAATTAAATGGCTATTCTGTTCCACCATTGAGATTAGTTATTTGTCTTTAGTTTTTTAAATGGCTAAATAAAATATTTCATATTTTAGCTTTCTCACTTCAATGAAAAAAATCCAATTAAAGTTAGTTTTTTTATTATAGCCCCTGTTCATTAAAAAAAGAAAGATTCTCATTTTTGACATATGAAGCATGAATAAATGAATAAAAAATAACTTATTGCTTGCTATGTGCCATCCTGGAAATATAAATACAAAAGCAGAGACAGTCCTGTCTTCAAGAAAGTTACATTCTAATAGGGGAGATAACATATATTTGGGAGTGATGGCCAGGGAGGGATTTTTTGATTTGGAAAGCTACTGGGAGAGTAAAGCTAGAAGAAAATAGATTGGCAAACCTATTTCAGGAGCTTGAAAATACAATTGTGTTTCTAGAGTTAGAAAGTGTCTTGGGATGGTTAGGAGAGGCCAAAGGGTACACATGGCAGTAAGGCAGTCGATGAGAATATTTCAGGAACTGAAGTGAAGCTTGGCTGAGGCCATCTAGTTATAGTGGACCATTGTGAAGCACTTGCTAATTAGGATGGAAGTGGGAGAGAGGGCCAGGGCTAGAATTCTGGATTTGAAAGGCTTCTACAGTCTTTTAGGACATGATCACTGGTCTAAGATACAGCAGTAGGAAACTGATGAGAGGATGGCAGGGAGAGATAACTTTCGAAGGTTGAAAAAGGGATTTAAAAAGAGCTTTAACATAAGGAATGTGTGGCAATATAACTTCTCCGCCATGAAAGACATGACCGACGCCTTAGATCCTGCTGTGTCTTTTCTGTCAGCAAGCGTGGCATTTCTTAGAAATCAGAAGCATTGTACCACAATTGTCAGCCAACCAGGCACAATATTTTACTCAAGTTATGGAATGGGGACCATGTGCCGCATGCTAAAGGGAGCTAGCAGCTTAAATAATAGCCAGTCAAGTCAAGTCAAGCCTTTCCTTTTTGTCTTGTTTTGTTTTTGCTTTTAACTGCAAAGCAGCGTAGATACAAGGCCAGCTGTTGGTGCAGTGGATAAAGTGCCAGGTCTGGAGCCAGGAAGATTCCTCTTCTGAATTCAAATCTGGCCTCAGACACTGTGTGACCTAGGCAAGTCACTTAACCCTGTTTGCTTTAGTTTCCTCAATTATAAAATGAGCTGGAAAAGGAAATGGCAAACATTCCAGTATCTTTGCCAAGAAAACTCCAAATGAGATCATGGAGTCAGATGTGACTGAAAATGGCCTAAGATAAGCTTGGATGCAATGAAATTGGGAAGTTTCTCACTGTTCTTTAAGTGCTAGACTGAAGTTTGGAAGAGCTGAATTCAAATTTCACTTCAGACACATGCTGGAAGTGTGTGTGTATGTCTGCGTGTACACATGTATGTGTGCTTGTGACTCTGAACAATTTACAAAGCTTCCGGGTGCCTTAGTGATTTGTAAAATAAGAGGATTGAATTCAATGGGCTCCAAGGGCCTGTCCAGTTCTATCTAAATCTCTGATCTTGGGATCCTATAATTCCCTTCCTTAACCCTCTCCCATCAGCTCCTCTTTTTCCCTCCTCCACCCTGCCTTGTCCCTTGCCAGCAGCAAAGAAGATTATAGGCCTTTGGAAAAGGTCACGAAAGCTGAGGGCCCCTGCCTGAGAAATAGCTGTAAATCTAAAATAAAACCTAAAGGACCCTCTGACAAGCTGGCCTTAACAACTGAGTTCTCCCAAGGAGAGACAATGGTTGGCTGGAATGTGTGTATTTTGTTTTTAAATCAAACCTGAGTGTGAGCTGTGGCAAACAGCCCCCTTTCTCCTCCATGGGGTTACATTTATTTACCCCCCTAGTGCATTCAGTATAAATGTGTGTGTCCATAAATGTCAGATTGTAATAGTAGCTCCAGAGGCCAAGAAATGCATGGGCAGAAAGCTGAGGAGTTGTTGAAAGACAAGTGGGACCCCTGAGAAACAGTTGCAAGACAGAAAAACTGAACAGAAGTCAGTGTGAGGATGTGCTAGTTAGGAGAAGCTTGGAGTGAAGGAAGAGCCAAGTTTTCAGTGAATGGAGAATGGTGAATTATGAGAATGGACATTGGAAGGCGAGCTCTCTAAAGGGTTTTGCAAACTACGATTGTTCCCAGAGTGAAATAGAATGGACTGGTTTCCTCTTCTGTAAAATGAGAGGGTTGGTTGAGATGACCACTGATAGGCCCTGATAGCTCTAAATCTAAGTTCACATACACACACACACACACACACACACCATCCAGGTCCTCCTGACTCCAGGGCTGGTGTTGCATCCACTGTCCCATCTGGTTGCTCCATGCTTTTTTTCTTTAGGAAATCAATGTCAGCTTCTATTTCTAGATAACGACATACGCCTCCTGCATTCTTATCTGGAGGAGGTGATATACAACCAAGTCTTCCTCAGCTTTGAGTCCATTGCCCCCTTCCTAGCACCCACCATCTCTTTCCAAAAGTCAACCTTACGTCATAAACATGATCTGCTTTTTCCCACTCCTGCTACTGAATCCAAGGGATAGGGGTCATATAACTGTACTACAGATTTAGGTGGTGAATTTCAACTGGGTCCTCATTTCTGAAAGCAAATATTGTTTGTTTGTTTTTTTACTATTTCCAGCTTGACTTTAAAATAATTCTCTGAGAAACGATTCCTTTGGACCTCTACTCTATTCCAATTTGTATTCATCAGTTTGATATTTTGCATAAATCACATAGGGATAATTAGATAAAATTGGTTATTATAGTAGGCCTCATGTTTTAATGTGATGTTCACTGCTTGCTTATCAGTTATGAAGCTCACTTATACAACTACAAAAGTGCTGACAGATATCTCCATCTTATTTTGCTCAAAGACCAGGTCCAAACACAGCATGGATGGATGACTCGATTCTTTGGAAAGTGCCTGATTGTATTTTTGTAGTTCCAGATCACCCTCTCTTGCCCAGCATGATGAGGGAATCATCTTATCATCATCTGGTCACCAGACATGACTCTTGTTTTGTCTGTCTTATGACCATATGTCCTGCAGTTCTCCCAACCTGTGACTCCTCTGCTCATGTCATTTCTGACCCTCAAGAACAAAGTCTATTAATCAAAGAGATTCTGTATTTTACCATGCCTCTTTTGCATATTTGGACATCAAACCCTATAAAGTACAGTCCTGGAGACCAAGGGACTGTGAGGAAGGTCTGAGGTCCATTTCATTAAAGAGAGTCATGGACTTTTTAATGAAGTGCTATTGGTTTGGAACTCTGCAGATTGGACAATTTTTGACCCCACATTTCCTTCAACATCTGTTATAAACCTTTGGTAGAGGCAGCACAATGGACAGAGCACTGGGCCTGAGTTCAAGTCCTTCCTCACACTCTTACCAGCTTTGTGATGGCTAAGTCACTTAATTTCTATCTGCCTCAGTCTACTGTGAAATGGGGGAAATAATAGTACCTAACTCTCATGATTATTGTGAGGATCAAATGGCATATTTATAAAAGACTTAGCAGTGCTTGACACTTAATGAATGTTTATCCTTTCTCTCCTCAAACCATTTATATCACTCTTCCCTCTCATTAGAGGCTATTGTTAAATATTTCTCTGAAAAAAAAGAGTACTTCTGTTTTGAGCTTTCTTTTTGTCCCGATCCTGCACCAAATTGTCTTGACAATTTCCCCTCATCATCTCCTCTTTTGCATTAGTCTCAGAAAAATCCCTTCTTGTAAGCACCAACAACATTGATTCCATCTCCTTTTGATTCTTTTCTAGGAGCTTATCCCTTTGGTAATGTTCTACCTCTCACTAATTTTCAATCTTTTATTATGTACTGGCCCTTTCCTTATTGCTTACAAATATGTTCAGCTCTCACCATCCTTTAAAAATCCTTTACTTGATCTTCTCCTCCCCTTAAACTACTATATCTTTCCTCCCTTTTATAACCACTCACAGGAAGAGCTATTAACATTACTTGCCTCAATTTTCTTACTTTGCCTTCAGTTCTCAAGCCTTTGCAATCTGACTTCTGACCTCATAACTCAACTGAAACTACACTCACCAACATTAGTAGCATTTTCTTCACTGGTATATCCAATATGCTTTATAAAAAAGTTCTTCTCCTTCCTTACCACACTGTAGCAATTAACATTGTTTTTCACCCCCAGATCCTCGACACCCACTTCTTGGGTTTTCATGACTCTGCTCTCTCCCTTTTCTCCTCTTGTCTATTTATTCTTGCATCTTCTTTTCAGGTGTATCTTCTTTGTCCTATTTCCATTTGTGAGTCTATCTCAGGGCTCTGGCTGGGATCTTTTCTCTTTATTCTCTCTTTTTTTTTTTGATTATCTTATTAGTGTCAAAGTAAATTTAAACAATAGAAGAGCATAAGGATCAAGTTGCTGAAAAAAAATGATGGAAAGTTCCAATATCATTTTCACCTCTATGCTAGATCTATTTTTCTAGATCTATATTCTAGATCTATAGTTTTTCTCTTGACATCTAGTCTCATGCTTATTGGACATCACCAAGTGAATGTCCCGTAGGTATTCCAAACACATGCCCCCAAGTTAACTCATTATCCTTTCTCTAATGCTTTCCTTTTCTTAATGTTGTTATTTTGTTCATTATATATGGCATTATCATCTTTCCAGTTACCCAAAATATGAAAATGCACAATAATTCTTGTTTCTTCCTTCTTTCTCACTGTCATATCAAATCAATTGCTCTGTCTTTCTTATTCTATCTCTACAATGTATTTCATATTCATCTCCTTTCCACTACCATATCCACAACATCAGGGGCCAAGTCCTCATCACTTTTTTTTCTAGTGTAGAAATTGTTTTTTCTTGCCTCCAATCTTAGGCCCTTCATAATCCATCATCCACAAGGTGCCAAAATGATATCCCTAAAGCCCAAGTCTTTCTCTAGGTCAAATTCAAATCCCTCTATCTGGCTTTTCACAATTTGTCTCCAGCCCACTTTTCTAGATTCATTGCATCTTTTTTACACACTTTATATTCCAGTTAAATTGGTCAACTCTCTGCTTCTTTGATTTCAGAATTACATCTATCACCTCCATGCCCTCAAGTGTCCCTTTTTTCAAGGAGCTTGCATTTTTCGGGCGATATATAACCCATAAGAAGGCAGCTAGGTGGGACAGTAGATAGAGCTCCATACGAGGAGTCAGGAAAAACTCACATTCTTAAGTTAAAATTTGACTTTGGACATTTACTAGCTATGAAACTCTAGGCAAGTCACTTAACCCTGTGCAGACAAATGATGTTTTATTTGTGTATTAGATGATAAACTACAGTAAGACAGGGGCCCTCATCTTGCTCTTTATTCATCAAGTGCTTAACAAATGCTTATTGAATTGAAATATTGCCATAAAAACACATTTTAAATACCAGAATATTCAGTTCTCATAATAGGTATTAATTTTGTGATCATTTAGATTACAGATACTAAAATGAAAGCTCAAAGCCCCTCAAGGATGAATTTATATTTTGTTTAGGTTATACAAAAACTTTTTCCTGGCTCCAAATGTCCTACTTCAGTTCTGGCCATTCCATTGGCTGGGCAACTAAGTGGAGACATGCCTAGATCACTGAACTCAGTGATCCTAGATCAGGAAGGCTTATCTCCCTGAATTCAAATCTGACCTTAGACACTTATTAACTATGTGGCCTTGGGCAAGTTATTTAACCCTACGTGTCTCATTTTCTAAATCTGTTAAATGAGTTGGAGAAGGAAATGGCAAACTGCTCCCCCAAATAGGGTCACCAAAAAGCCAGACATGACTGAAATGACTGAACAACCACAAATTCCATGGTACTCTCTGGGAGTGGGAAACATGAGGAAACAATGTCAGTCTAGAAGGATTTGGCTTGGCACCTTCCAGCCTGCTCACTTACCAAGCCTGTAAGTTCAGAGCTTCATGAATTTCCAAGTTTGGGTAAATATTCAAATAGAAAGGAACTGTCTGGTCATTTCAGAAGAGTGGTTTTATCTGGGTATTACAAAAGAGAACTCCCAGAATTGTAAGGAATCTCAAAGAGGTCATTCAGAATTTTTGACAGTTTCCCAAATATATCACAGACTCAAAGGATAATCAACCCAGAGTTAAAATGAAACTCAGAGTCTAATTCTAGGCTAATCCTCTTATTTGACAGATGAGGAAACTGAGGTCCAAGGATGTTAATTGACTTTCTCAAGTTCATGCATATACTGTAAAATAAATTTTACAAACAGTCTTACATGCACCATGCATTTCCTAGTGAGGACAAAATAACCCTATGGAGCTGACAAAAGATATCATTTAATAGATGTTCAAGAGAAGGGAAGTAGAACGTGTAGTATTCTGATCTACATGTAGTAGATCAATTCTGATCTTGGCAAGATTCTTGCCATCAATACATGCTGTTGTTTACAAAGTCAATGGCAGCTTCATTCTTAAGATCACCTTTGTAAGGCAACCAAACTATGCATATCTTTGGATCCAGCAATATCGCTAGGTCTGTATCCCTAAAAGGAGCTACAAGTACAAAATTATTTCTAGCGGCTCTTTTTGTGGTGGCAAAGAATTGGAAGCTGAAAGGATGTCTATCAATTGGGGAAAGGCTGAACAAGTTGTGGTATATGGAAGTAATGGAATATTATGATGATTAGACTGATTTTAGAAAGGCCTGGAAATATTTACACAAATTGATGCTGAGAAAACAAGCAGAACCAGGAAAACACTGTACATAGCAACAGCAAGTTTGTGCAATGATCAACTATAACAGACTTGGTTCTTCTAAGTGGTTCAGTAATCTAAGGCAATACTAATACACTTTGGATGGAAAAAGCCATCTGCATCCAGAGACAGAACTATGGAGACTGAATGCAAATCAAAATATGCTATGTTCACTTTTTTCTGTTTTTTTTTTTTTTTCTTTCGTGGTTTTTCTCAACATGATTTGTAAGGAAATAAGGAAAAAAAAGTAGAACATGTAGTTAGTCATCTCTGATCTCCACTTCCTGTTGGCAAGATTCTTGCCATCAAGGCATGCTGTCCTTTATAAGGTCAACAGTTGTTTCATTCTTAGGAGCATCTTTGATAGGCAACTAAACTCTGTATATCCTTGAATCCAGCAATACTACTACTGTATTTCAAAAAAGGGAAAATGACCCACAAAAATATTTATAGCATCTCTTTTTTGGTAACAAAAAATTGGAAATTGAAGGGATGCCCATAAATTGAGGAATAGTTGAACAAGTTGTGGCATATAAATGGAATGGAATACTATTGTTTTATAAGAAAGGATGAGCAAGAGGATATAAAAAACAGGAAATATTTCATGAACTGATGCAAAGTGAAGTAAGCAGTACCAAGAAAAGACTAGTATCAGCAACACAGTGTGATGATCAACTGAATGACTTAGCTCTTCTCAGCAATACAAGAATCCAAAGGACTCATGATGGAAAATTCTCCCTCCAGAGAAATAAGTGATAGACTCTGAATGCAGATCAAAACATATAATTTTCACTTTATTTAAAAATTGTTTTCTTTTGCTCTGTTTTTTCTTTCATAATACGACTAATATGGAAATATATTTTATATGATTGCACATATATAACCTATGTCATATTACTTACCATCTTAGGGATATGTGAAGAAGGGGAAGGAAGGAGAAAATTTGAAATTCATAATTAAAAATAAATGAATGTTTAAAATTGTCTTTGCATTAATTGGTAAAAAAAAAAAAACCTATTATTTAAAAAGGAAAAAAAAAGCACCTTTGTAGCTGTTTTTTTTTTCCTAAGGCTTGTAAGGTCCATGTCAAAGATTAGAAGTTGTGGGGCCCTTAAAATCTTGATGAGTCCAGTGTTAAACATGCCTTTTTTGTCATTGGTAGATGAGTTTCCACAATAAGATTCCATAATTCTAGAATCTTTGGCCAACTGGAGTTCAAAATCAAAGGACTTGGATTTCTTAAGCTTGGTGTCTTGTCTGTGACCTTGGGCAAGTCACTTTCCTCTTTTGTTTCCTCAGTTTCCTCTTTTGTAAAGGGAAGGGATTGGATTAGGGTTATCTAGATATAACCCTCCAAGGTGACTTCTGGTTCTAATGTTCATAACTCTTCCATAGTCAGAAATTTTAACTATGTCAAGCCCTCAGGTCACTGTTTCCCACCTAGGATTTTAAACTGTTCTATTCTAAATTTCTTATGGTTCAATTGCTCATTCTCACAGAAAAGAGCAGAAGCAGGGAGCAATTAAAAGATTTAATAAGATTTTTTTTTGGCAAGGCAATTGGGGTTAAGTGACTTGCCAAGAGTCATATAGCTAGTAAATGTTAATTATCTGAGACCTAATTTGAACTCAGATCCTCCTAACTCCAAGGCTAGTGCTCTATTCACTGTGCCATTTAATGGCCCCAATTTAACAATTTTAAAATTTTTTTCCCCTAAGTTGATGATTTCTGCTTTAATGTTTCCATTTCTGAATAAAACCTGTATCACCACTCAACCTAGAAACCATCCCTTGTAATAGAAATTGTTCTCAGACCTCCTTTCCACCAGTTTTCATATGATTGAGGCAGAAGTCCCTCACTGCAGGTTTCAGGCTTGCTGATTACCCTCAACCTGGTTTAACCTATTTACCAAGATGCCGTTAGGGTGTGGCTGCTGCCCATGCTAGAGCCAGGGGGGAGAGTTGAGTGCTGAGTGGACACCACAGTAGATGAGCAGCCCTGAAAATGACCCAGCAAGCTCTTGAGTTATTGTTTGAATCATGAACTAACAATTAACCAGGACACTGACTTCTATAGTTACTAACAAAATTCTTAGTAATAATAACATTTTAAAGTTGGTAAAACATTCAATATGTAATAATACATCATTCTCTTTTATACTTTCTATATTCCAGTTAAATTGGAATCACCCTCATTTTATCCTTTCAGCACCCTAGGAGGTAAATGTTAATAATATCCGTATTTTACAGATGAAGAAATTAATATTGGGCTTGTTTAGGATTACATAGCTAGTAAATGTCTGCCTTTTAGCTATTTGTGGTACCTGTGGGTCCTTTCTATTATTCTGGGTAGTGGGAGGGACCCAATGTTCTGATGCTTTTTTATATATTGGAATCTTTCCTCTTTAGGAAGAACATTCTATCTGCTGGATGGCTTCTATAGTACAAAAATTCTCTTTTCTTTCTCTCTTACCTTCTTTTACTTTCTAACCACATTCCACATCCTGGTTTGAATTCAACTTTTAAATGAACCTTTAGGTTTAGTTCTTTCATACTACTCTGCAGACTCAGCAGATATTTCCCCAGACTCTTTGATGGAGGACTGCACTTCACTCACTGTTATCCTATCCCTTGGTTTAATGGGGATGATTGGGCCTGCCAAACCATGCTCTCATCTTGTATGTAGAGGTTAATCCATAATGACCTGGAGTCCTTTAACCCAGCCTTAGAGTCTGGTCAATAGTAGCCATCCATCCCCTGGGCTGAGAGGAATGGAGAACTTTGAGTCTAGTTCCTTCCTTAGGAGATGTCTGGGGAGCAAGAGTAGGAGTTTTGCCCTAGGCTCCAGCAAGAAATTATTTCCTTTCTCTTTCAATTTAAAAAAGAATATCTATTGTTTTTACATCACCTTCATTTCCACTTTTAGGATATGTGCTGCCAAAGTGAGCATGTCACCTTCATTTCCAAATATATCTCTGACTTCTTCCTTCCCCAGAGAACCATCTCTTGTAATAAAGAATTAAAAAAGAGAGGAAAAAGAGCAGTTCAGCAAAACTAACCAACACATCAGCTGAGTCTGACAGTAGGTGTAATGCTCTACACCCAGGGGTCCTCAGCTCTGAAGGAGGAAAGGGAAGAAAGATATTTCCTGATCTTCTCTTTGGGACCAAACTTGATTACTGGAATTCAGTGACATCCAGTTTTGTTGTTATTCTTTCCATCTACATTGATGTAACTGTATATGTTGCTTTTCTGTTTCCACTTCTGTCACTCTGTATCAATTCATAGGAACTTTTATAGCACTCTGTTTCTGCCAAGTATTTTTTCCTCAAAATCTCTTAGGATCATAGAGTTAGAGCCAAAAGGGACTGATAGAGGCCATTAAATATAATTCTCTCATTTTACAGAAGGAGAAAATGATGCTCTAGGACATTTTCTTAATCACGAGTAAAACTCATTTTCTGCAGGTTATCATTCCTCCCTTTCTTTTTGAAAATGATATCAGAAATTGCCATGCTTTTTATAAAAAACAAACTGGGTAAAGGTATAAATACACTGGTATAAAAATAGTGTTTGTGCTATGTATTTTAATAGAATGTGTGTTTGCCCCCTCCCCCAACTTATACATTGCCCTTCATCTCAAACCATCTAACAGGAGCTCTATTTCTTACTTGTTCTACTTCTATTTTATAATAGTTCTTCTCTTCAGCATTTTTCTGGGATTGGTAGCTTTTATCCAAAGTTAGAATGCCTTCTTTCTACCCCTTAAAGGTCATTCCAACCTTGAGAAATCCAACACGAATCCAGGTACATCCATAGCTGCCCAGAGCAAGCAAAGTGGTAAACCAAGAGGCATGGGAGTGAGTCCAGAAAAAATGGGCTGAATGACTGGCTCACAGACTGGCTTACTCCTTGGTTGCTTGCCCTGGGTTGTCAGAGAGAGAGGTAGCTGTAAGGAGTTATTCTGGTGCCTGGTTGCATCCCCAAAATTTTTTTTGGGTGGGTGGCAGGATAAGCAGTATGAGATTTGTCCTCAACTCATAAAGACAAATTTGCTGAGTAGGTAAGAGGAATCTTAAGGAAAAATCTTGGATTCTGGGGTATAAAGAGCTATGGGAGAGATGGTAGGATACCACTCATTTTGGGGAAACAGACTCAATCAGTTCTTGAGAAACTGCTAGGAAGTTGGCTTACTCCATGGGAAAGAGCAGAGAGGGGCTGGACCTTAGTCACATGGCCCATGGGAAGAAGCTTATCCTTTAATAGTTAATTTTGTGTTTTAACCTAACTAGTCTTCCCAACTAGTCACTAAAGTCCATTGCTTTTGCCTGCCTAAAAGAACTTAAATAGTAACAGTGTCTTCTAAATTTTGTTGGCCTATATCAAAATCTCCGTTGCTCCATTCTTGCTACATCTCTGCTTTAAGAATTTGTCTAGTTTTGGCCCTTTCTATTTGAGATCTATAAGTTTAGTTTTAATGATTTTCTTCCATAGCACAACAATAAACTGCCTACATAAATGTAGATGCACTAGACAAATATTGTGTACAAAAGATATATTAACTCCCTGGTTCTAATAAAGGCAGCTATATTTCTTGAAAATCATCATACTGTTCCTTTAAATAAGATAACAGTTTTAAAGATTGTGAATCTGGTATAGGAGCTTGAGTAAGCTAGCACATTTTAGAAGAAGTCTGGAATGTGTTTCTATCCAGCCTCCCCCTACCTCTATCTATTCAACTTCCAGGCTCAATTCAGTTCTTCTTTCTACTTTGAAGACTTCCTATCAATCAATCAATCAGTCAATCAATCAATCAGCAAGCACTTATTAAGCACCTGCTCTGTGCCAGGCATGGTGCTAGGTGCTGGGGATGCGGATATGAAAAATGAAATGATGACAGCCCAGAGGCAGCCATCTCTTCCTCCTTCGAGCTCTTAGAGCAATTACTGTCTGTTTGACACTTAGTCATCTTGTGATATCACTCCTGTCTCACACTGTTATTTAAATCCTTTTTTTAACCTTTAAATTTTTTATTTTTGTTTTTTCTCAATTGCATATAAACAAAAATTTTTAACATTTTGCGTTCCAAATTCTCTCACTCCCTCTCTTCCCTAACTCCTCCTTGAGAAGGCAAGAAATTTTATATAGATTATACAGGTGCACTCATACAAAACATTTCCATATTAGCCATGTTGCAAGAGAAAATTTACCTCCCTGGGACCAACTACTTGGTAATTAATCTTACTGAAGTAATAAAAATTGGTTCTTGCCTAACAGTAACATAGCTTGTTACCATACTTGAAAGCTTTTTATCTTATATTCAGTTGTCATAGCTTCAGGGAATGTAGGTTTATAATGGAGATGACAAAAGGACTCAAGGTAACCAAGGAACATTTTCAGTAATTTTATGCATCTATATTTGCTACCTAATGTATATACAACATTGTGACAGAGTAATTGGCCATACTGCACAGGGCATCCAGTATTCCTGCACAGCCAACCCTGATGTGCTTGGAGACTGAAAAATCAAGGACATTTGTTTGAGACCTAAGGAAATCATAGTGCTCAAAAGTCTAATAATTTCTTTTCTGGAAACATATTCAAATCCTTCCGTAATCCACAACATTGGCTAGGATATGAATGTGATTTTGCCTTTAAATTAGTTTGGTGAATTCAGATCAAGCTTTAAATCTCTGAAAATAAGTCTGGTAGTAAACGCAGTGACAGAATGATCTTGTCATATATTTATCTATAATCATAAGAATTAGGATAGAATTATAAGATAGATGGCAAATTGCTATTTGATAGTTATTCCTGCTTCACACTTTTCTTCATAATGAATGGAGAAAAAAGTATTTAGAAAAACCCTCAAGGTTCCTTGTGCTTTAAATCATTGTTTTTAGATGTGAAGAGAACAAAAGAGCACAGGAAAGAATCCTTAGTCTGAGAACCCATACTCTTTCTCTTTCTTTCTTTCCTTCCTTCTTTCCCATTCTTTCTCATACTCCCTTACCCCTACCACCATTCTACTTATTCTTTTCCCTCTTCCTTCCTTCTCTCCTTTTTTTCTCTATTCATTCCAACTCCAGCAATTAGATACAGGTTATATATGTGCAATTATATAAAGCATTTCCATATTAATTGCTTCATATAAAAAGACTAATAAAAGGAAAAAAAAAAAAGAAAAACGTGAAAAAAACAGCATGCTTCGGTTTGTATTCAATCAATATCAGTTCTTTCTCTGGAGATGGATAGTATGTTCCATCATTAATCCTTTGGGACTGTCTTGGATCATCATATTGCTGAGAATAGCTAAATCATTCACAGTTCTTCATTGAGTAATATTATTGTTACTGTGTACAATGTTCTTTTTATTCTGTTCACTTCATTATGCATCAATTTATGTGTCTTTCCAGGTTTTTCTGAAATCATCCTGCTTGTCATTCTTTTTTGTAAAGTGTTATTTAACTTCTAAAGTGTTTATGCCTCATCTCCTTAATTAGGAAAACATAGAAACTCTTTGCATTGGGTTTGAAAGACCTTTATAATCTGACTCTGGCCAGTCTTTCTAGATTTAGTTCACATTACTCTTCTTCATGGTGATATAGAGGATAGAACTCTGGGCTTGAAGTCAGAAAGACGCCTCTTTATGAGTTCAAATATAACCTTATATACTTACTACTGTGTGACTATGGGCAAATCACTTTACTCTATTTGCCTCAGTTTTTTCATTTGTAAAATAAGCTGAAGAAGGAAATAACAAATGAGTCCATATCTATGTCTGTGACCATTAAATCCTCACAGTATCAGTGTTGTATTCTATCCAAGAAAACCCTTACTGGAGTTGTGAAGAATCAGACACAACTGAAATGATAAACAACAGCAGACATACTCACATATGTTAAAAGGATATCTGCTTCAAACATGTGAAGACTTCTGGTAGAATGGGCAAATGAGAATAATGTTGTTCTAAAAGACTAGAAGTACACTGAAGCAGGTGCCATGGAACACTTAGAGCTTGGTCAGACATTAAAGAAGCCAAAGACAACCATTGCATTCTGGGGCCATCACCAATCATTTTGACTTTTGTCTTGCCACTGGAATTTGATGGAATTTTGAGAACAAAGCTGATGACTTTGGCTACCTCACTTAAATCCAATTTACTTACAAGTCAAGATATCATCCTGTACTTGTCATTGCTACTCCTTAACACCAAAGGATGAATAAGTATATATACATACAAATGTGCATATATATATACAAATATATATGTATAATCATACTTCCACATATAAATATATGTATATACATTTATATACACATATAATTAGTTTTATTATAAATGTTAATTGCTAATATTAATAATAAAGCTAATTGAATTGAAAAGAATATTCCTAGGGTAGAGGGTGGCTCCCTGGGCTACTTAATCTAGGTCTTGGATTCAGAAAGTTTTGCTCAATATAGCACTTTATACTGTTTTTTTTTTCCTTGCCTGTGATTCTGTGATCTCATTAACTTACAGCTCTAGGTATGGAAACTCCTCCAAAATTACAATATCATCACAGTTTTACAGAGTCACCCAAGACCGAGAAAATATATAACCTTGCCATAATCTCATATTCAGGATATATCATATGCAAGACTTGAACCCAGTTTTTCCTGACTCTGGGGGCATTTCTCAACTAACATTGCTTCTCCCTTTATATATTGTAGATGCTTGATAGATCCTTGATCAATTGAAGTGAATTTAGAATGTGATACTCCTTAAAAGCAAAGGGCCTTGTCTCTGTAGGAGGACACATTTAAAGCTTACTAAAAGGTTGTCCAATTAAACTTTTTCCTCTTATAGAAGAGAGAAAGGAGGCCCACAGTGGTTAAGAAGTTTGTCCAGAGTAGCAGTGTCAGAGGAGGGTTTTTAACCCAGGGTTTTTAATTCCAAATTCAGCACACTTTCAGCTCTGCCATGCTCTGTGTGCCCTGTTAAATCCAGCATATGGTGGTCAATAAATACTTGTTGATGTGACCTGAAAACTATTGATTCTCATAAGAATATTTTTATAAGGTAAAAGACAAGTTGATTCATTTCATACTGTCCCTCAGAAGCAGGATGGTCTACCTTCATTTTTTTATTCTTTCTGTTGAAATTTACCTATCCTTAGTCCTATTCTGTCTAGGCCTTGATGTCTAATTGAACAAGCTAATTAAAGTTAGTGTCAAAGCTTACATTCTCCCCAGCCTAGTTGAGTCAGGAGGGAAATATCTGCTTGACATATCAGTCAAAGAAAGTACCATATCACTGGTAAAAAAAGAGAAAAATTTCAGTCAAATTGGCTTCGATAGTCATAAAATGAAGGGATCGGAATAGATGATCTCTGTTCTAGTTCTAAACCACAAGCTTAAGATATGAGTTCAAATTCTATGTAATCCTGTGTAATTTTTGGCAAATAACCAACACCCTTGGGCTTCAGGCTCCCTTATCTGTAAGATGGGAGAAATGGATTTATGACCTCTGAGGTCCCTTTAGAGGGGATTTGTCCAAGGGATTTGAACTTGTCTAAGGAATTCTGAACTCAATGTTCTTTCCACTGCATAATGCTACCTTTCCTGTGATCATTTTATGAATGCTTTTTTAGTATGATTCCTGATCTTTTTATAGCCTCCTTAATTGAAATTTCAACTCAGATTCTGGTGTCCTACTCCAATCTCAACCTCTGGATTTGATTTCCCCAAAAACGTCTGACTTCCATTTAGCTTAAATTTTTGCCTACACTCACTTTCATGTCTTTCCCTCTTTTTGGAGGTGGAAGAAAATTGGCTAATGCCCTCTAATAGAGATATCTGTGGGCTACAAAAAGTGTCAATTCCCCAGAAGGAGGTTTCAGAGACCTTGGAGGTACATTGATAGTTGGTTCACCTCTGAGAAGCAGAGGCATGGCTGTGATCCAAGGTGGCCTGGATCTATCCTCTCAGTTCTAAACCCCAAGTGGCATATTGTTGTGTCCTGCTTTCTAGAATCCCCAAGTTGGGGTGACAAAATGTTCATGCTTTCTAGCATCTCCATGCCGAGATGGTTAAATATATCATCTTATCATCTTAGTGAGGGAGTGATGAGGAAAGACTCTTGAGGATGATTAAATTATGGAGTCTGTTTATTCCAAATTCTCTCCTCCATATATATATATATATATATATATATATATATATATATATATATATATATATATATACACTCTTATGTAACCAGAACAATACTGGGCATGCACTAAATATATACTGCACACATGAGAAGACATAAACAACTTGCTATTGTATGTAGATGCCTCTTTGCCAATTGGTATCACTCTGCTTTAATTAGCCCCCTGACTTCTCAGGAAGGCTGAGAGCCCTTAGAGGAGATGGGGAGCTGAACCAGACATTGCTAGCAGGTTCCCTCCGGGCTGAAGGGCCTTATTCCTCACCCAGAGTTCTCCCACTATCTGTGGCCTTCTATAGCATATAGTAATAAGTACTTTTAAATTGAATTGAATTCTGGACTCAAAATTAGTTGTTAATGTACTTTCCACCCAAAGGATACTCTTTATCTCCCGTTGGGTGACCTGCTTGTCCCATTGATAACAGCTTCCTATTGGACGGTATAGTAGATTGAGGGTTCTCCTCAAATCTAAGGCTTTTAGGCAATGAATCTGTTGACTCTAGCAGGGGCAAGGAATCATGATCCAATATACATGTGTCAGGCTTAGCATGGATCCCTGGGAGATCAGTTTTTGGAGGATTTGGATGCGTTTATTGATAATGAGTCTATCTTTATACAGTATCAACTTGTCTGCGCTCAACTGGCAATTTTTATATTAAGTTCTTCAGTTTCTGACAAAATTGAGGCAAATTCTCCAGCATTCTCCAGGACTGTCTTGTTGAAGTTAGGTGCATAATGGTGAGTAGGTGATGTAGCTTGGCAAGTATTGAATCCATTTCCCCCTCACTACCAAGGTGCTGAATTTTGTTCATATAAGGAATTGTCCATGGCTGTCCTATTTGCAATCTTGATAGGCAGGCTGTGATATCATCCCTCTTCCATCTAATCCCAGATTTACTAATCTTCACATATATGGCCCATCTACTATTGTTTCCATTTTCTTTTCTTTTTTTTAAATTTGGAACTTACAAAACACATAAAATGAGTATTCCCATATGCAATGTGGAATGGAAAAGAAGATTGTATATAAAACTTCTATAATGGGAGTGGGATAATAGATGGGGGTGGGATGCTAGAGGATTGGCCAATGAGATTCCAGTTCTTATGAGCATGTGCAGCCAGTTCTGTCTGATGCAATCTCCCTTCTAGATTTTATTTAGATTATGCTCAGTGTTTTATGATTAATTCCAGTAATTATTTTACATGTGAAGTGGTTGATTTTTGTTAGGTTCTGGGGATAAATAGAAAAAAAAATAGTTCTTATCTTCAAGGAATTTATATTTGCCAAGGACACAACATCTATATGTGTAAATACATATAAAATATGTACAGGTCATTTCTAATGGGAATGTCATAACTGGGGGAAATCAGGAAAGGCTTCATGTAAGAGGTAACATTTGAACTGAGCTTTTAAGAAAGCTAGGAATTTTAACAGGTGAGTATGAGAGTGTGCTTTTCAGACATGAGACATAGTGTGTGTGTGTGTGTGTGTGTGTGTGTGTGTGTGTGTGTGTGTGTGTAGATAGCCTGTGTAAAAGAAGGGCGATAGAAAGTGAGGATGGAAGATGAATTATAATGTTAGAAAGGCCAAGATGGATGAGCTGTAGAAAACTTGAATGAGGGTACTGTATAACAAGATTGAAAAGGTGCACTAAAGACAGATTATGAAAATCTTTAAATGCCAAAGAGGACTTTGTATTTAATCATGGAAGTAAGTCAGAGTCTCTTGAGTTTATTGAGCAGGGGATTGACATAGACTTATGCCTTGGGAATATTATTTTGAATGTGTGTGGAGGATGTATTGGATAGAGGACTTGAGTTGGGGACCTGGCCCTGTGACTACTTCCACCATTGACATATCGAGAAAGACTTGATGACAATGGAGAAATTAGAGTTGGGGCATAAAAGTACCATTTTGAGGGAGTGTGGTACCCCATCATTATCCACATGATCCATAACAGCCTAGAATAATTATGAACCCATAACTTAACCACTTGTTTAGGGAAAATAATCCTGTTTATAAGATAGCTAACTATAAAAGAGGTACTTTGATGTTTGCCAAATACCTGAAAAAGAACAAGCTAATTGATTTTTAATAAACTAGTTGTATTTTTGAAAAAACAAAACAAAACTCTCTGCTCTCTAGATTTTTTTTACAAAGGGTTTATACATTTCTGTAGAGGGTCACAGATACTGGGGAATCCTGGGTGAGGAATAAGTCTTTTAATCCAGTGGAACTTTGCTGATGTGTCTGGTTTGGTTCACCATCACTCCTAAAGATATCTCTATCTTCCTGAGAAGTCAGGAAGACTGACAACCTGTGTTGTAATTAAAGCAGAATTATACTAAAGTGGCAAGGACACATCTACACACAATAGCAAGTTGTTTATGTGGTCCCACATGCGCAGTATGCTGTAATTATGTAAGTGTATTAGGGTATATAAGGCTGAGAGATTTTTGAATAAAAGAACTCCTGTTTTAACCATCTTCAAGAGTTCTGCCCCTTCACTTCTCACCCATGATCAGGATTTGGGCTGGCACTGAAATCCTCTGGTGGGCAAGTCTGGACACATTTCCATAATTTAAGTGTTTTAATTCTTACTTGGGGTTTACAAGTACAGGTATTCATGAAATCCAATTTTCTTGAGATTTGTCATTTTATTGAAATGAATACTCCTTTCATTGACATAGATGGCAATGCCCTTCACGTTTTCTTATCTGACATGATTTTCTTATCATGACATGTATTATCCCATCAATATCTCCAGGAGAAGACTTAGCCATTGTTTTGGAGTCTTTATACTTGTTTATTAAGTATCTTGGCGGGGAGGTACACAGTGGACGAGTATCATTGTACCATTTCTTTTTTCTTAATAATATTTTATTTTTCCCAATTACATGTAAAGATAGTTTTCAACATTCATTTTTGTAAGATTTTGAATTCCAAATTTTTATCCCTTTCTCTTACTTTTCTTCCCAAGAATCTGATATAGGTTTTATATATATATATATATATATATATATATATATATATATATATATATATATATATATATATATATATATATATATATATATAATTTAAAACATATTTTCATATTAGTCATGTGGTGATAAAAATCAAGAAAAAAGAAAAAAAACATGAGAAAGAAAAAGCAAACAACAACAACAAAAGGTTTTGATATATATTCAGATTCCATGATTTACGCTTTGGATGCAGATAACATTTTCCATCTCAAATCAATTGGAATTGTCTTAGATCGCTGAATTGCTGTGAAGAGCTAAGTCTATCATAAATGATCATTACATAAGCTTGCTGTTAGTATGTATAATATTCTCCTGATTCTATTCACTTCATTCAGCATTAGTTCATGTGAGTCTTTTCAGGCTTTTCTGAAATCAGCCTGCTTAAGATTTCTTAATATTCCATTATGTTCATATATTAGAACTTATTCATCCATGTCCCAGTTGATGGATATCCACACAATTTCCAATTCCTTGCCACCACAAAAAGTGTGGACATAAACATTTTTGCACTAATGGCGCTTTGTTTCTCTTTTATGATTTATTTGAGATATACACTTAGCAGTAGTATTGCTGGATCAAAGGAGATGTACAATTTAATTGCCTTTTGGACATAGTTCCAAATTGTCTTTCAGAATGGTTGGATCAGTTCACAACTCCATCAATAGTGCATTAATGTCCCAATTTTCCCACATTCCCTCCAATATTTACCACTCTTTTCCTACATACTAGCCAGTTTAATAGCTATGAGAGAGTACCTCAGAGTTTGTTTAATTTGCATTTCTCTAATCAATAGTGATTTAGAGCATTTTTTTCATATGACTATAGATGGCTTTATTTTTTTCATCTGAAAATAGTCCTTGACCCATTGTGCCATTTATTTGTGGTATCCATGTGTTTGTCACTATTGTTCACCTTCTTTTCAAATCACATGTATCTTTGATAAAGACTTTTATACTACTTTATGTTTGTAAGTCATCATTGGAAAGATTTTGCTGCTCCGAAAAATGGGCATTATGGGAACTCATTTTGAAGAAAAGAGGGTCTATTTTCATTTTGACTGTAAATTTTAGGATTTTTTTCACATATAATGATAACAATAACATTATATAATAGTGAGGCAGGTTTGTGGCACAGTGGATAGAGTGTTACCTTTGGAGTCAAGGCATATCCTAATTTAAATCTTCTTTCAGAAACTAACTGATCATATGACTGGACAGTTCACTTAATCTCTGAGTAAAATGGGTAATAGAACTTACCTCATAGAGTTTTTATGAGAATCAGATGAGATAACATATATAGTTCTTTGCAAATCTTAAAAGTATTCTATAAATGGTAGTTATTCTTTTAACAAATTTGTTTAGTCATTTTCTGTTTTGTCAAGACTCTTTGAGACCCCATTTGGAGTTTTCTTGGCAAAGACATTGGAGCAGTTTGTCATTTCTTTCTCCAGATCATTTTTACAGCTGAGGAAACTAAGGCAAACAGGATTAAGTGACTTGTATCTGAAGTCACATTTGAACTCAGGAAGATGAGTCTTTCTGACTCTAGCTCCAGCAGTCTATGTGCTATGGTGTCACTTAGATGTTCTATTATGCACCTAGTCACATATAAATTTGTGAGTGTGTGTATATGTGTTGCATGAGAATTGGCATGGTATTGTGGGTAGAGTTGATCTCAGAGCCAGAAAGGCCTGGGTTCAAATCCAGGATCTGACAAACACTGACTATGGTGGTGGGGAACTTTCTTAACTTTTCAGTGTTCAAGTGTACTCTCCCGGATTATTAGTTGCAGTGCTGTCTTGCTTTGGAAGAAGTATTTCCCTCATTGGACTGTTTCCTATGCCAATGAAATCACGGCTTATCCCCTTACAATGTACACTTAGAGATAGAAAGTTTGTTTTATATATATAGTATAAATAATCATATGTTATTCTAATAATGATACTACAGATAAAGTTTGTTAGCATTTCACTCACTTCATTTGAGCTTTATGGGAATATTTGATAGGGGCAGACTAGGTATTGTTAGTTCTATTTTATTGATAACAGATTATCCTGATTTTTCTTGTGCAACATGATAAATGTGGAAATTTGTATAGAAGAATCGCACATATTACATTAAATTTCTTGCCGTTTAGGGGAGGGGGTGGGGATAAGGGAGGAAAAAATTTGGAACACTAGGTTTTGCAAGGGTGAATACTGAAAGCTATTTTTGCATATATTTTGAAAATAAAAAGCTATTATTTAAAAAAGAAAAACAGATTACCTAAGATTTCATAACTTTACATATTGCTTTTTTGTAACTATAGGCATATATTCAGTAATATAGGAGTTTGAGGCACTAGAATGATTTACCAAGAGGTCTTTTGAGGCAGAGAGCTTTTGGTGGGATATATTTCTCACCTCAAACCACTTGGGTAGACACCTGATCTTTCCCCTCAGCCTATTTCAAGGAGACTGGTGAATGGCTGCCATCCCTGTCCTATAAGGAAGAAACTTTGCATTATCCCTGAATGAGATGCCTCAAAATTGGCCGATGAATCTGGGAAATTCCACCAGCAGCTTTCATTTTAGATACCATCTCAGCTGAAATATTGCCAAGGATTTCTCTTTTCATCTTGCCTTGTAAATCAATCTTTTCAGGATCTTTGTCATACTGTGACTCTCTGAATCCCCTCATTGTTTGTGGTACAAAAGCAGAGAATTGAAGGCAGAAGCATAATCTGTCCTTCTCCTCCTCAGTACCTGAGGACTATACAGCATCCGACTCATTCACTGGCTTCTTTATGTATTGTGAAGTCCTATCTAAATGTCGACACATCTTTGCTTCAGGTCTCTTTCTGCTTTAGCCGTTTTTCCTTTCCAGTAAAGCTCCCATTCATAAGCCGGATTGAAGCTTAAAAGGAAGAAAGTGTTTGTGAAAGAGGGAACAAGGATAGGGCTGGTGTAGACTTGAAATTTTCACTCTTAAGAGCAAGACAAGCATGCTATTATTGAAAGCATGCTGAAATAGGAATCTGAAGAAGCGGGTTCTCAGAATTCAGTCATTTTTCAGTCATACATGTTTTTTTCCCCTTGGGTACTAGAATGGTTTGCTATTTCCCTCTCCAACTCATTTTATAGATGAAGAAACTGAGACCAAGTGAATTGCCCAGAGTCACACAGTGTCTGAGGCCAGATTTGAACTCAGGAAATTGAGTCTTCCTGACTCCAGAATTGGCCCACTCTCCATTTTGCCACTTAGCTGTCCAACATAGCTTCTAATCTCTACTAATTTACTAATAATAGTAAAAAATCAATGTGCCAAGTACTGTATCTCCTGATACTGGCCGAGCAGAAGCTGGAGATCTCTTTTCTGAACTTTAGTGGGCTGAGCCAATAGGATGCTTACACTAAATCGGGCACTGATATAATGAGTCCCTGGGAGTGGAAGAGCAACCAGGTTAAGAAGACTAAACCAGCCTAGCTCAGAAACAGAGCAGGTCAGAACTGGCCTTGTCACTCAGCCGTGGAATCAGACTATGAATGGCCTTGGTTGCTAGGTGGAGAGTGGATAGATCATTGGACCTGGAGGCCAAAATACCTGAGTTCAAGTTTGACCTCAGACATTAGCTATGTGACCCTCTCTCTGTCTACTTGAGGTTTTTTCACCTACAAAATGAGAATAATAGTATTATTCCCAGGATTGTTGTAACGATCAAATGAAATGGTTGTAAAACACATAGCACTATATAAGTAAGTACTGCTTATGATGACAGCTATATTTTCAGCTTCCAAGATAGACTCAGTCTCCAAAAAACCCACAACACTCAACAGTGAATAAATTTATGAAGACTATTAGCTGACTTTAAGTAATGTTTATTTACATTTAATTTAATTCTCACGACAATCTCATGACCTAAGTTATACAGATACAATCCTACTCTACCCACTCCAGTCTTTCTGCTATACTCTCTGTACTTTGTATAGTAGATGCTTTAAATGTTTGTTGACTCTCTGGCTATATGCCTTTGAGTTTCTGACCAAAGTGGAGGTCATACTAGAATGGTTCTTTCCAATTTTAATAGAATGATAGGTTATGGAAGAGACCTGGCAGACCACTTAGTCTGTTTCCCTCATTTTACAAATGATGAAATCAAGATTCCTAAGGATTAAGTTTTTGCCCCAAATCAAATAGGTATCAAGTGTCAGAGAGACAATTCAAGTTCAGGTGATAGATTTGTGGTCCAGTCCTGCTTTTTCTGCAGCAAGCCACAGGTCTATCATAGTCTGTTTTATTTATTTGTTTTCTTCTTCTATTAATGGTAATTCCTGGATGTTATCTTCCCCTTCCCCAATCTCCTGTGAATCTTACCATGTAATAAAGGAGAAAACAACAGTTAAGTAAATTTGATTTTCTATGGATTATATCCAACTGAATAGACATCATTTTGACACCTGAGCTCTCTCACCTCCTTCAATAAAAGGAGAGATGCATTCCTTCATCCCTTTCTGGGGCTAAGATTCTCCGTCTACTTTAGCCCCAGAAGTCAATTCTTCTATTTTTCCTATTCAAATCCAAGAACCATAGGTTTGCACTTAATTTACACACATCACACCCTCTCCAGGTGGCCTGGATAACTGTAAACCTGCAAACTTAGAACTAAAGGGGTGGGGATGTCAATGAAGATGCCCTGATGTCCTTATTAATCTGCAGATAATTTTACATTCATTGATACATGCCACAGTATCTCAGAAAAAATTCCATTGCCATTTTGAGATGAGTAAAGCTAATGGGATTCTCTTGGATTTTGGCCTCTGGGTACCCTGGATTCTTAAAATCAAATCATCTCTGATAAAGGCAATTATATTTTTTTTAAAAAGTGATGCCCATGCCCTTGCACCTTGTAATTATCAGTTACAGATATACCTTCTTATTAGTCTAATAAGATCTCTAGACATTTTTGCTGACCTAATTAGTGGTCTCTGGGGTCATAGAGTGGTTTTTAGCTTCAGCTTTTCATTCTGGATTTCTCAACCACAAAACATTTTAGTGTTAGGAAGGAAAGACTAAAAACTTAATAACTAAAGGACATTGGGCTTTGAGATACACTGGTCTCTAAATGATTCTCGAGGGTTAGGTCCATATTTATGGAGACTATGGGAAGACATCCAAAGAAAGCAAATGCTTAAGATTCAAGGGATCTGAGAATTAGGGGCAGGATTAAAATGCTAAAATCATCTTTTCTTGAGTATAAAATATGATCTCAAACACTAAAGAAGAAGGAGGGAAGGGCTCTTAAAAGGAAAATGAATTGATTACATTTGAAATATGGACTATGGATTTCATGGACTATGGAGAAATTTCAAATTATGAAATATTTTAAATGCCAAACTATAGATTTTGTATTTGATGCTATAAATAATAAAGAGCCATTAGAATTTATTAACACAATGGTGATAGCTGATTTGAACTCTTAGCCTCAATTTCCTCATCTATAAAATGGGAACGATAATAACAGCACCTACCTCACAGAATTGCTGTGAAGATCAAATGAAATAACATAAGTAAAGTTCTTTGCAATTCTTAAAGTTCAATATAGTCATGGCTCCTGCTCTTGGATCCTCTAGCAACTTGCTTATCAAGGAACAAATGAAATTATTCCTCTTGTTTCCCCAAGAGATTTCAAAAGAAAAGGTATAATGTACTTTCTCAAAAGATCATTTCAGGGTACCTGCCTGGCAATACTCAGTGGAAGACTGGGGGAGGGGGAAGTGAATATTTCAGACTTATCCTGGCATGGCTGATCATTGACTTAGCATTTTAATGTTGTATAATTTGTATATGTACTTCAATCAATTTATAATGTGAGTATATGGTCCTTTCCTTGGAAAAAGAAGTTGGGAAGGACAAGAATTTTAGTGAAATAGAGACAGAGACATTTGGATAACATTTTATTGTAGATAATTTATACATTTTAAATTCTTCATTAAGCTAAGTAAGATACAATTTAGGCCAAGGAACTGTCAGTCTGAGAATCTGGGGAAGCCAGACCAATTTTCAGATGGTTCTTGCTTTCTGTAATTCCAACCTGTATTGAAGTCACTCTGGATGTGGATTGCAGAGCTTCAAAGGGTGTGGAGTCCCATGAGGTGAGAGGGAAATCTGTTGGATGGTCCACTTACATCAAGCAAGATGGTGCCATAGAATGTAAGCTCCTTGAGGCTAGGAACTGTTTTTGCCTTTCTTGTATTCTTAGTACTGCCTGTCATAAAATAAATCCTTCATAAATTCTTATTATCTAACTCATAGGTTTGCTCTTACACCTCTGGTCTCTGCTCTGCTTGGTTTCAATTATACCATCATCAACATCACTATCCCCTTCCTTATTCCCCCCTCCCTTCCCATTCATCACCAGGAAACTTATCATCATGGAGATGTTTCAGCTGGGGTACTCAGATCTCATCAATAGCTTCTGTTATCTCTGGTTCCATGATTAGAGGACTGGAAAGAAGAGAAAAATGAGTTCAAAGCCTCCTTTTACAGAGGAGCTCTCCCTTTTACACTAGTTTCTCTGCTTAGTTTCAGTGCAACTATCTGTCATTCCCCATTACTTCAATGTTCTTTTGTGTATTGCCTCTCTTCCCTCCCTCCCTTCAGTATTAGCTTTCTGAGGGCAGGGACGATTCTTGGTACAGTGTCTGACACATAGTAGGTACTTAAGAAATGTTTATTGTTTAATATTGTATATTGTGTATATATACAATATATAGAATAATAAGTTAATCTGGTAATACTTGTGTCTTACAAAGGAGAGGATTCTATTCTATCCTACTGTTAAGGAGACAAGGCCACTTATCTGATTTCTCTTATCTAACAATAAAAAAATGAATCTTCAAAAGGCAATGCTTAAGGTGATATCATTGGCTTCCTGTGTTTCAATCCTTCAAGGCTGATACTGTTGAACTTTTGCATTCCAGGGATGAACACTAATGCCTTGGTTAGCTTTACTCTGTGACCCAGAGTCTAACTAGGACGCAGCAGAGCCATCTGTGTGAATAGCTATCTATCTACCATCTGCCACTCACTCATCTCATTTCTTAACCTTAAAAAAAAAAAATAGAAGGAAGCATTTTGTAACTAGAGCTGTCCAACAACAATCTGCAAAATCTGGTTGACTACTCTGCTTCTTCATTTGTAAAATGAGGAGAGCCTAGCCTTGAAATACATGGTGTCCACAATTTTTTTTCACTTTCAAAATTTGATGACCTCTCAACAGAGTTTTGCTGGAGTCAGATTGTAGCTACTTGTGAGAACTAATAATTGAGTTTTTAGCATGAGCATTTATATCTCAGGAATCAGTAAATTCTGAAATTTAGCCACAATATTCTTTGGGGTTTTAATTTTGGGGTCTCTTTCAGGAGGTGATCGGAGAATTCTTTTAATGGCTATTTTATCTTCTTTTTCTAAAATATCAGGGCAGTTTTCTTTTATGATTTCCTGTAAGATAATGTCTAGGTTCTTTTTTTTCTTTTTCTTTTTTTTTTATCATGGCTTTCAGAAAGTCCAATAACCTTAGGTTGTTTCTTCTATATCTATTTTCCAGTTCAGTTGTTTTTCCTAGGAGATATTTCATATTTTCTTCTATTTTTCATTTTTTTTTTGTTTTTGTTTGACTGATTCTTGAAGTGTTATTGAGTCATTCACTTCCATTTGTTCAATTCTAATTTTTAGTGTATTATTTTCTTCAGTTACCTTTTTAAGCTCCTTTTGTAATTGGTCAATTGAATATTTTTGTTCATTGCCTTCTTTTTTCCATTTCACCAGTTTCGTTTTTCAGTGAATTGGTGTCTTTTTCATATCTCTTTTGGGGGGGGGCATTATATGCTTTTTCCATTCCTTCTTTCATTGATCTCATTTAATTTCCCCATTTTTCTTCTAATTCTTTTAAGATTCTTTATGGAAACTTCCAAGTAAGCCTTGTGAAATGGGGACCAGCTCATGTCTTCCTTTGGAGCTTCATCTGGAGTTGCTTTGCCTTTAGTAAACTCAGGATTTGAGGTCTGTTCTCTCTCTTCATAAAAACTGTCTATGGTGAGAATTCTTTTAGGTTTTTTTATTTTTTTAATTTTTTATTTTTAAATTTTATTTATTTATTTATTTTAAGGCTTAAGGTCTGTTCAATGCAAAGGAGCGACAGCTGCTTTAATTTGCCCTGGGGCAATTCTGCTGATTGATTTCCAGTGCTGGGTAATAGCTGGCAGTCTTCCAGGGCTCAGTGGTTTTCAATTTGCCTTTAGTAGCAAATCTAGCAAACCACCTGCTTGCAACCAGTACAGAGTAGCCTAAGAGGCTCACAAGAATTCCCAACTGCATGGAACTGAAAAACTCTGACTCGATGCCCCAGCTCCTTGCCCCAGTCTCCCTGTGCTGCAGTCTAGGCTCAGCAGACTGTCCCCCTGCCCTTTTGAAATATACCTGGTCTAACGTTCTTCCAAGGTATTTTCTTCTGGAAATGCTCCAAATATTTGTGGATTCTTTGACTCCAGAACCAGCTTAGAGGCTTAATCTGCTATTGATTTGATAGAAGGTCAAAGGAGATCACACAAAGTTGAGTCTGTTCTCCACCATCTTGGCTCCACCCCCATCAGTAAATTCTACAAATTTGTAGTTTTATTGGTTATCTATAATTAAGAAAGTGATGGAGAAAATATTAATAATGCAAATTAAAGTTAAAAGTGTGTTGTATATACATTTTTTTTTCAGAGAACTGGTCACTAGCATTTATCAGTGCATCCCCTGTCTATTAGGGACAGAAAGGGATTTCTAGGTTGAATTGAATTGGCCTTCAAGGTATATTTTAAGTCTAAGATTATATTGGCCTATGATAAATAAATAAAACATTTATTAAGTTCTTACAATATTCCAGGTGCTATGCTAAGGCTAGGTATACATATACAAGTAAAACAGTCCCTATCCTCAAGGAGCTTATATTCTAGTGGAGAAAGAACCTATAAAAGAGAGCTGGAAGGGAAGGCATGGAAAGAACGTGACCCATAAGTGGGCCCCTACAAGGTAAGCTCGTTTAATGGACCTAGGAACTCCAGTCCGAGAATCTAAGTTTTTGGTGGGGAGAAGATGGAGATAGTGGTCTAAGTAAAGAAAAGATGTCATGGTGATAGCCATGAAATGGTCTGAAGGCTAGGGTCTGGATAGAGAACAAAAGTTTACTTAGAGCAGGTTTCTGAGTTTTTCACATATTAAACAGAATAATGTAAAGTTATAGTTCCAATCCCTTGTAACTATTTTTAAATTAACTTAGAGATTTTTAGAGTGACTAGCCAATGATGTCAAAAGAAACTAGCCTTTGTGTATTTTAAGTCACAGGACAGAAGATCTGAGACTGCTGCTGAGAGCAGCAAAGGGAAGGAGCAAAGGAAAAGAGAGTGCGGACAATCAATCACCGCAGAGGTAAGGATACAAGGAAGATCCCCCAGAAGGGCTGAAAACAAGATATAATAGGAGGACACAGAGATGACGATTCTGGGACAGGGCTCCACCCTTTTGACCTGGTGCTCAGGACAGGCTAGATTCTCCTCACTATTGGGTTCAGTCTGTGAGCACTTGAGCTGTTCCACACAAAACAGATTAGCAAAGAAGATGAGAACCAAAAATGCTTTTACTAGGGCATGTTCAGGTTTTTTTTTTCCAATTGTCCAAACACTTCTGATGTCAAAGGCAAGATAGTGTCAATTAATAACATCACAACACAACCAGCCTGAAAAGTCAAGGAATAGAAGATTCAAGAAAAAGGAAAACATTCTAGAAAAGGGGCAGGGCAGAGGTAGCAGGCAGGAGAAAGGGGGTTCATGTAGAATAGAGATTAACTATTGCAAGAAAATCTAGGCCCAGGAAACCAGAGGTTTTTTTCAAACTATAATCAGAAGTTTGCAATAATGTATTCAATTGGGTGTGCTTGCTTCTAAATACTAGATCAATCAATGAATCAAATGTTGAGCATTTGTTAAATCTCTTATTATGTTCTATTTACTGTGTTACAAACTGGAGATACAAATAAAAAGAATGAAATAATCCTTACTCACAAGGATCCAATAGGAAACCAGAGAAGAGAGATAACTAACTTCTATCTGTACCCTTCTCCCTTCTATTTTGGCCCCCTACCATGGACATTATTTTATCTTTTAAGTGGGGTCATCTTCCCAGAACTAACACAGACGTGTTTTGATATCTTAGTTAGCTTATGGGGGCTGAAAGCAATTTGGGTAGAACATGTCCACAGCTCTGAAATCAATGAACACTAGAATTGAAGTTTTATAGGAATCCCCAAAAGGTAAATGGATTTCAATTTAAATGTTATTATTGTCATTAGCATCAAATGCTTTCATTATAAATGAGCTCAAAAGTTCTTTCCTAATCGACTTTGTCCATTGTCTTTATTACTTTCAGATGACAAAAAAATTAAAAAATAAAAATAAGAATTGTTTTGACTCCCAGCTTCATACCCTTTCCTCCTTTATTTTTATTCATTCTTTTCCTCCTAAGCTGTACCTGGTGAATGGGAGCTTGTACTATCACATTGCAAGTTAGTTTACGTTTTAAAATTTTCCTCTTCTATCATGTACCTGCTGCTTTTTGATCCTTCCTTTTTTTCCCTTCCTCACTCTCTATCTCCCTGATCTGTGACTATGGACTGTCAGAATGGAAATCTATCATACCCACCAAGGTACTTCTCAGATTTTATTAATTTGGTCACATAATTGTTAAGATTACAGGATCATAAAGACTAGTCCAAATCTCTTATGCTATTGATGAGGAAACTAAGACTTAGAGAAATTAACTTGCCTAAGATCACACAGATAATAAATGAAGAGGCAGAATTTGAACCTAGATTCTGAGCCCAAATGCAGCTGATTTTAGATACACCATGTTCTTAATCTCTGGTTTCCTACATTTATTTGGAAAAAAGACAGTGATCAAGAGAGTTAGGACTAAGGAAAAATATCTTCATTATGAAGAATGAAGGAACCAATTGGTGCCTCATTAATATATATTACTATTGAAAGTGCTAGGGAGAGGGGGAGTGAAGACCTGGGAAATTATGGATACCATGAAAGTTTTGCTTCTTATCCTAAGATCCTGTCATAACTATTTCTATAATCAATGTAGAAAAACTCCATTGAGATCATTATGATTCATTTTTTTTTCTTTTGGGCAGCTAGGTGCCACAGTGTATAGAATGCTGGTCCTAGAGTCAGGAAGATCTGAGTTCAATTGCAGTCTCAGATGCTTACTAGCTGAGTGACCAGGGACAAATCACTTAATCCTGTTTGCCTCAGTCTCCTCATCTATAAAATGAGTTGGAAAAGGAAATGGCAAATAACTTTAGTATCTTTGCTAAAAAAAAAAAAAAAAAAAAAAAAAAAAGCCCAAATGGAGTCATGAAGAGTTCGATATTATTAAATAGCAACAATCTTTTCCTAACTATTAGTTTTTCCCAAATTAGTTTTTTTACATTAGTAGCATTTTTTAAAAATAAAATTTTAATTTATCTTTTTAAAAAAAAATTCATCTACTTTTCCAATGCAATCCTTCCAATCCCCAGGTTCCAGAAAGCTATCATTTGTGATATATAGCATAAAAGAGGAAAAAAGCTAAACTAGTCAACACATGAAACAGTATGACATTGAGACCTCTATCCAAAAAGATTGCCTGAAAAGAAGCCAGGTGCACAGCTTCCACTGCTTCAACCTAAACTTAAAATTCACTTTTTATAAATGATCAAGAAATACAATGAGAAACTATAGTAAGTAAGTAATCTCTGTGCCAGCACTATACAAAAAAAGTCAATCAGAAGCTTACAGGTAATAGGAAAGACAAGGTACCAGCAACACAAGTTCCCCCACAGCCAGCAAGTCAGAAGCCACTTAGTGTGACTTTAGAGACAAGGCTATATGAAAACTGAAACCTGCAAGAATCTGTCTGAAGGTAAGGACGAGACAGCTCCCTTAAAAAGTCACAGTGTGGTTTGAAAATCATGACAGGAATGCTAACAGCTAGTGTAGGTAATCTTCACTCAGTTTAGTATGTTCCAGGTCACTAAGTCTGAGATTCCTAAGTTGTCCTGAGATTCCAGAGGACCTCGAAAATTCTGAACTTAAAAGATTCACGAGGGCATAACCCTGCACAGTGAAATGCTGTAAAGAAACCTAAATGACTCAGGTGCCATAGGAAACCATCTCACTCAAAAGCATGGCAGGAATTGAATCTGGATCTGGGGATTACCCAGTTTAAAAACTAGGCGTGGAAAAATGAGTAAACATGAGAAGATTGTTGTTGTTGAGTCATTTCAATCATATATGATCTTTTATGACCACATTTGGGGTTTTCTTTGCAAAAATACTGGAATGGTTTGCCCTTTCCGTCTCTAGTTCACTTTATGGATGAGGAAATGAGGCAAACAGGGCTAAGTGACTTTACTCGGGGTCACACAGCTAATAAAGGTCTGAGGCTGGTTTGAACTAATGAAGATAAGTCTCTCTTATCTGCTCTCTCCATTATGCTACCTAGCTGCCTCAATATAAGAAGATATAGACATATATATATATATATATATATATATATATATATATATATATATACATATATATCTATAGATATAGATATATAATGGAAAATTATAATAGATTCAGAGATATCCCAAAATTCAATCTAAAAGGAAAGAGTAATTTCGTAAGAAATGCAAGCAGAAACTCAAAGGGAAAAAAAATGCAGTTTTCACAATGACTACATAAATATGTAGAAGAAATGAAGCAAAAGATCAAAAATGAAACAAAACCCCCAAAGATACCTCTAGAACAAATGCTGTCAAATTGCAGTCTTCCCCTGATACAGACTAAAAGAACTGGAAGGAAAAACAATAGCTTGGGACAGAAAGTGGTAACCAACCTTACTGAAGTAATAGTTTCCCTAAAAATTAAACTAGATCAAACAAAAATCAATGGCTTCATGAAACGTCATGAAATATTAGAAAAATAAAAATATTGAAAAAAATATATAAGGTATTAGTTATCAAAAAACTGATCTGAAAAAATAGGCTGAGATTCAAGAATCATTGAATTCCTGAAAATCATGTGTTTTTTTAAAAAAGACTTTAAATTATATTTCAAGAAAGTTGTTGTCTTCACCCAGAAAGAGACCTTGCCTAGATTGATTAGAACTGGGGGCAAAGTGAAAATAGAGTCTACCATTCATCTCCTAAAAGAAAATTTCTACAGAAAAGTCCCAGGAAGGTCATAGTCCCAATCTATGGCTTTATAATCAAAGAAAAAAAATAGTGCTATCAAGTCAGAAAGATCACCATCAGGATCACATAAGAAGTTGGCCCATTCTTCTAAAACTGAGAGGAAAAAATGGAATACAGAATTCTAAAATATAAAAACCTGTAAATTTACAATCAAGAATAACCTATCCTGCAAAGTTAAATGTAATTCTTCAGGAGAAAAAAAATGGATATAATAGATTAATAGTATCAAATTCAAATAAGAACAGATTCTTGTGGACCACATATTTACTTAGAAAAGCACAAATTAACATTATCTATGTCATATTGAATTTTTATATATTTTGTTAAGAAATGCTTAACAATTTTAATGTGATTGGGGCTTTGAGTCTGACATCTCCGCAACAGAAGACTTTCCAGCAATTTAATAAAACACACATTTAAGATTAAAGAAAAACTTAGGTAAACTTAATAGGGCAACTGGAAGGGCTTGAAAAATAATGAAAGGTTAGCCTTCTAATAGGGAAGAAGAAACTGAACCCTAATTTTATTTATAATTTTTTGACATTATATATGCATGAGTAATTTTTTTTTTTATAATATTATCCCTTGTATTCATTTTTCCAAATTATCCCCTCCATCCCTCCACTCCCTCCCCCCGATGACAGGCAATCCCATACATTTTACATATGTTACAACATAACCTAGATACAATATATGTGTGTAAATACCATTTTCTTGTTGCACATTAAGTATTAGATTCTGAAGGTATAAGTAACCTGGATAGATAGACAGTAGTGCTAACAATTTACATTCAATTCCCAGTGTTCCTTCTCTGGGTATAGTTGTTTCTGTCCATCATTGATCAACTGGAAGTGAGTTCGATCTTCTTTTTGTTGAAGATTTCCACTTCCATCAGAATACATCCACATACAGTATTGTTGTTGAAGTGTACAGCGATCTTCTGGTTCTATTCATTTCACTCAGCATCAGTTGATTTAAGTCTCTCCAAGCCTCTCTGTATTCCTCCTGCTGGTCATTTCTTACAGAGCAATAATATTCCATAACCTTCATATACCACAATTTACCCAACCATTCTCCAACTGATGGACATCCATTCATCTTCCAGTTTCTAGCTACAACAAAAAGAGCTGCCACAAACATTTTGGCACATACAGGTCCCTTTCCCTTCTTTAGTATTTCTTTGGGATATAAGCCCAGTAGTAGTACTGCTGGATGAAAGGGTATGCACAGTTTGATAACTTTTTGGGCATAATTCCAGATTGCTCTCCAGAATGGCTGGATTCTTTCACAACTCCACCAACAATGTATTAGTGTCCCAGTTTTCCCACATCCCCTCTAACATTCATCATTATTTTGAACCCTAATTTTAAAAGAAAACTATTTGTGACCTAGAAGTATATCTGGACAATCTTAATCCAGAGCTAGCAAAGCATCATTTACAATCTCTTTCTGATCTGACTCCCTTACTATCTATGAGCCGAGGGTTCCTAAAGCTGCTGCTGCCATTGATTTTGAAACTGTTTCCAAGGCTTGCTAAAGCATGTCTTGTGCTGTGCTCCTGGCCAACCACTACGTGGTGAGACAGATCTTTCCTGCCTATCTCCTAAGTTGTTTTGGGCTTGGAAAATTATTTCACCCTAACTTTTTGTTGGCTTGCCACTCCAAAATTCAATTTGATGCCTTTTTTTCTCAAAAGTTGTTTGGAGGAGAATTTGGGAGAGTTCAGATGATTTCCTCTTTGTACTCTATCATTTTGGCTCCTCCCCAGTTGAAATATCTTAGTCTCAGTGGGAGAGCTCATTTATTCTGAGTATTGCCTGGTATATTATAATCTGTATAGTTTTCCTGATTTCTATTGAAATTGGCTTCAATAAATGGGTTAATTTGCTATTCACTGTATTCACCACTGTGTTTGGTGAATAGGGAGATAAGTTTTTGGATATATAATTTGGAGCATTCTTGTGTTAAATGATAGTGATCAGGAGCGGAATTTCAATCTAAAAAAATTTCCCCTAGACTAATACTATTTAGGGAAGTATGTAGATATAATTTTAGTTTACTATTTTATCCCTGAAGAGAGCAGCAACATGGTCACAATATTCTGTTCTGATCTTATTCTGTTCCTCACCTTATTGTTTTTTTTACCAATTTTTTCAGTCGTATTCCAACTTTTTTTGACCCCATTCAGAGTTTTCTTGGCAAAGACATTGAAATGTTTTGCCCTTTTCTTCTCTAGCTCATTTTACAGATTATGAAAGTGAGCAAACAGGGTCAGGTGACTTGGCCAGAGTCACATAGTCTAGATCTGGCACTCTATCTGCTTTGTCATCTAGCTGCCCCTAGCCGCTCCTCTCCTGACTAGACTCAAAATCTTTTTTGAAGAAGGTTGGATGGAGGATGCTTTAGGAATATTTATTCATACTTCCTTGTGAGTCACATCTAGATAGACCCATGTGGATGCATATAATCTATATGGACAACACATATATGAAGATGTCTTTAGTTGGAGTGTCTAAGAAGAAAAAAATACAAACACAGAGGAATGGGTGAAGAGTACGAGCATCTCATGAACCTCATTGTTATCTGAACTGGAGAAAGAAGGGTTGAACATACACACAAAGACATTCTTTAAAATAGTTTAGGCAAGATTAGGAAGAAGAAGAGTTAAGAGAGAAATTAGTATCATGTAAGGGATAGTCACAAAGCAAAAAAAGTTTCCAGAATCTGAATGGAGAGAATTAAAAAGAACAATAAATGAATGAATGAATGAATGGATGGATGAATAAATAAACTAGAAGCCCATGAATTGAGGCTGAGCAATTTTGGTATGGAGATATAATGGGAAATTATTGCAACAAAAGTATTTATGAAAAAAACTATGGCAGAGAATTTTAAGAAGCTGGAACTGATGTGGAGTAAAGCAAACAGAACAAGGAGAACAATTTATACAATAAACACCAATATTATAAAGATAACTAACTTTGAAAGGATTAAGAACTCTTATAAAAGAATGACTAATAACTCAAAAGGACCTATGATAAAACATCTTATCCACTTCATAACAAAGATGTTACATGCATGACATGCAAGTGAATTGGATTTAAGTGAGGGAGGGTTGTGCAAAGTCACCAGCTTCACTTTCTCCTCTTGAACCATCTGGGTCCTGTGGCAAGATATAGATCAGGATGAGTGGAGATGGCAAAGAAGTGATGGGCTCAAGATGCAGAAGGAGACACACATTTTTTGACAAGTCCACTGTGGGAATCTGTTTTGCTGTATTATGCTAATTTCTTTCAAATGTTTTTCTTTCTGTTTTTAGTAAGGAGGAGGGTTATAGAAGAGCAGGAGGTGGTAATGATCATATACAGGTCTTTTCTTTGTGTTCTACTTTGAATATGGAAATGCTAGGTTTTTTTATATTTGTTAAGTTCAGAATTTTTTAGAGTTTAAAAACATAAAGGACAATACTTATATTAACTGAAATACATTTGATATTATCAATAGGGCTTGAGATTCACAGTCCCCTCACAAAGAAAGGAGGAAAATGTCTTCTCATATTCTTGTATCTCTTCTTTGGGACCAAGGCTAATTATAATTGACCATAATTTAACAGCATTCAGGTTCAATGATTTTGTTGTTTAATTCATATGTGTGCACATATGTGCATACATACATACATACATATGCATATTTTAAAATTCTGGTTCTACATTGTTTATTCTTTATCATTTTGAATATATTCCTATGCCTGTGAAGTATGTTGTCAAATTTTCTTTGGGGTGCAGATTGGATATTATACTTACACAGTGTTCATTTTTTTCTTTTTCTATAAGTCATTGTACATTTTGCATCCCTGATTTGAGTTCCCTCAGTCAGAATTAGTTTGCTTAATTCTTCTCATGTCTATTTACATTTTCCATATTTATAGCTTTTTAATGGTCTGATAATGTGGAACAGTAGCTAGAATCCTGTATCTGGAGTCAAGAAGATCTGGTCTCAAATGCTGAGACTTAGTAACTGTGTGATTTTGAGTAAATCACTTTACTTCTCTGAATTTCAGTTCCCTTATCTATAAAATGAAAGTGTTCAAGATAGATTTTTTTTTTTTTTTTTTTTTGCCAAGGCAATTGGATTAAGTGACTTGCCCACGATCTCAAGGCTAATAAGTATTAAGTGTCTGAAGACAGATTTGAACTCGGGACCTCATGATTTCAGGAATGGTGTTCTATTCACTACACCATCTAGCTGCTCCCAAGTCAGATTCTTGATCTCCCATCTAGCTCTAAAATTATGATCTTGTGGTCCTAAGTTTAGAATTGATTTATCCATTTCCAATTTGTGTTGCCATTTCTTGTGCTTAGGATTTGTTTAGTCATTAACCAAGTTCTTTAGCTATTTCCCAATTAATGGATATCCTCTTGGTTTACTACCACAAAAATGTTGCTTTAATTATTTTAGTTTATATAGAACCTTTTTAATCCTTCATCTCCTTGGAATTTATGGCTAGGGCACTGCATTTGATCATTACAAACATGAAGCAGGAATAATTGAGTTGAAACAGGTCCCTCCTAGCTCTACATGATCATTTGTGTAACTGAATGCCTATTGATGAGATACTTCCTCAGATAGAAGACTATTAGGATGGTTAGTCTCTATCAAGGGTATTGAGGACACGACTGGCCAGTGGCTGTGGTCAAAAGCACTCTGTGGTTTAGGCTGTGGTGACAATATTTTAGCCTGGCTCAGAACAGAAGACTATAGTGCTATCATCACAGTTCATAAGGTGAGAGGTGAGACATTGGATCAGTTATCAGGTAACTAACATGAGGTATCAAGAAGATTGGGCAGCTATGTTATACAGTGGCTAGTGCTCTGGGCCTGGAGTCAGGAAGATCTGAATTCAAATCTGGCCTTAGACATTTATCTGCTATGTGAACTTGGACAAGTCACTTCACTCTGTATGCCTCAGTTTCCTCATCTATTAAATGAGCTGGAGAAGAAAATGGCAAACTGCACTAGGATCTCTGTGACAATAATAAATCAAGCAAAAAATTTTACTAGTCAAGAGATGTTTCCAGAGTTCAGAAGAAAATATCAAAAATATGGCAATCAGGGAATTCAAGGTGGAAATGAAATATGGTTCAATGTCAGGCAAGAGTGTGATAAACAGGAATCTCTTTCCCCTTCTAGATATGCTCCTGACTTTCTTGAGATCAAAATCACTCCTCATCTTATCCTGGCTCTTCCCTCAGCATCTGAGACCTCCTCATTCTTGAACATACCTTTAGCTACCAATGACCTCCTCATCTGGAAATATTCCTGTTCCAGCCTGCTCTCTTCTCCCATTGGAGAGCTCCTCCTGACACTTCTCTTTTGTAGAGAAGTTGAGGCAGGCTGATATTCATTCCTTTTGTGGCTCTGCTCCTGACTTTCTGGACTTCAGAATCCATCCTCACAGGTATCTTCATCCCTATCCCCTTTACAACTGCCTTTTGTTTGTTTGCCCTCATTAGAGTGTAAGCTCCCTGACGGCAGGGGCTGCCTTCCTTTTTCCATGTGTTCATGTCTATAATTCTTAGCACAGTGCTTGTCACCTAGTAAATATTACCGCATACTGATGTTTTATTGCCTTGCTTTATATTTTATCAGATTTAAATTTGCATAAAGAACTTGCCTACAGTTTGCCTTCCTCTTGTGCCTTCCTCTATGAGCAGAGCGTATAGATATTCTTTTGAGCTCTGCCATCATATTATAATAGACCTGTTTTCTTTGTGCTCTGTATGAGTTTAAGCTGTGGACAATTTCTGGCTACTACTGGAATCTCCTACAAAGAAAATTATATAGGAGCCAATGGACCTACATGCCAATGAATTATAAGATAAGAGTATTGAGACAATAAACAAAGTAGGGGTCTGGGAAGTCCTATTCTCCTCTTTTAATTGAATGATAGGAAACACACAGTTTGAACCAGAAAATTATGTTTTTTTGTATTACCTTAGGCTGCTTTCATGACATATACATTATCAGCCTGGAACATCTACCTCTGATTAAGGATAGACAAGGTAAACAAGGAAGCACTGATGCTAGTGATTATTGTCGAAGTCATAATGATATCTCTTGCTTTATGTCATATTCATTTTCATCGGAAATTTGCTTGTAATAAAGATAAAGATGACAGAAAAGCCATTTTATACACTCATGATTATTGGAACCATATCCTCTAGCATTGTTAGGCAAAAATATTAAAAGATAATCTGAGTGGGACTTGAGAGTGAGTCTTGGGAGCTCTGAGTCCTTGCATGGGATTGGGTCTCTTGTTTGTTTTTGCATGGGAACTGTGTGATTCCTTATGTGTTCTGTTTACAAAGGACTAATCTTATCTGTATGTCCTTTGGCAGAAGTAGAAATTTCTGAGAAGTTCCAAGTTGTCTTATTTGTGAGGGATCTGGGTGAATAACCTAGAAAATGTCCTGGGATTTTGTAATTACTCAGATTTGGTTTAGGGTTTAAATGATTGAAAAGTTTTAGCTGAGGAATTTCCTCCCTCCACAATTACATAATCAGGCGTGGGTTACTTGGGAAGCAAAATCATCCATTAGAAAGTTGATGAATGAGGATGAATAATTACAGAGGAGTTGGATGTTTTTGAAGGCCCTCTCTGCCCATGATACAGTAGAAAAGAGTGATAGACTTGAAGTTAGAGGACCTGTTTTCAAATACTTTTTCTTCCAAATGCTATTTATGGGACCATAGCCAACTTCTGAACCTCAGTTTCCTCATATGCAAAGTGTGGGATTTGGATTAAGGACTTCTAAAATCTCTTCCACCTCTAAACCTATGATTTTATTAATTTTGAGCCTTATCCAATTCCTTAATCCTCGAATTCATACTCCTACCCCTAATCCTTTACTCTAAAAGATGCCATCACCTCTTCCTTTATGAAAGATGATTAGGACCATCACATATACCTTTGCTGCCTTCTCTTCTACCCATTTATTTCCTTGTTCATACTCATCATCTCTTATTTCCAAAGAACATGTGTCCCTCTTCCTAGCTAAAGCTAACCTTGAGCTCTGGGTCTCATTCTCTCAACTTCCTCATTTTCTTACAGTTTCTGCAAATTTGCTCCCATCTTCAAATACTCCCCCTTCACTGAATTCTTTTCTTCTCCCTTCAAAATGCTCAGATATCAGCATGCTAAAAACCAAGCTAAATCAAAATAAAATTACATCCCACACTTGGCCCATTTTTTTCTATACCTAGTTCTCTTTAATTTTTTATTTCTCTGTTTTTCAAATGAGTGGCTGACCTTGCATTTCTAGTCAAGAAAACCAGAGATTAACTTCCAGTTTTAACCAAATAATATAACTTTGAATTCTAACATGTAATATGACCCTAAATAATTTTTCTCCCCCAAATGGGAAAGAGTGGGTTGGTCTATTTTCTCTCTAAGCTCCTTCCCAGACCTAGTAGTCTAGTATTCTTTGCAAACTATTCTGTGTGCAGCAAGGGGTCATCCTCCAGATCCTTTCACTCCACCCCAAATTTGCCAGAATCTCACCCCGTCCAGGAAGCACATCCTGGTTGATTGGGTCCATCTATAATAGCAAGAAGGTCCAGATGTGTTTGGCACAGCTGGATGGGGGATCAGATACAGGGCAGGGCCAAATAATGTGAACCTTGCAGTCGTCACAGGCAGTAAATTATATGGAATTCTGATAAGTTGTGGAAACAAGCATAAAAACACCAGTTCCTAGTAGTCATTTCCCCAGCTCCAAGCAGATGTTTATTTCCAAAGCTACGATCTGTGTGGCTTTATCTCCTCTAATTGGCTTATGCTGTGCAGTATCAACTGCGGCGCGAGTGATGTTCTGTAATGAATGAGAAATGTCAGGGAATACACCTTTGTGAATTGGCAACCTGCCCACTGCCAGGCTCTATAGCATACAAATCAAGCCTGAAATATCATCAGCAGTCTCTGATAACTTGTCCACATTATCTGAAAACTTGTGGATAAATACACCGGGGCATTGAAAGTCCAAATTCAATTTTGCCAGTTCATCACTTTTTTAGTATCCTGTAGTATTCTCTTGGTAACAATGTAAAACCCAGCAGTATACATTAGACTGTTAAAAGTCTTCCCTATGGCATTATATATCTAGATATTCTTTGCTGCTTGCATAGCTCCCAAAGGAAATAAACGTTACATCACACTGGTACATTTCTACCCTACAATTCCTTTTGCCTCCATCAGTAAAACTTGATTTAAGATGTAAATAACATGCTGAGATAATGCCCCTCTTAGTAGGGTATTGTCAGAATCTGGGTTCTAACTTCATTTCAGGAGGAGAATAATTTTAAATAATGTGAGCTCTGCTGTATAATCTCTTCTGTTTTCATACTCCATTATCTCATTCCTTATCTTCTACGGATAGAGGGCTCTGCCAATTAAAGCATTCTTATTTTTTTTTTTCTTTTCTCTCTCTGCAATGGTAATAACTCCACTGAATTTCAAATCTGTTTTTATAATTGCAAAGGCAACATGAAGAGAGTCTATATCAGAGTGAAGCAGTCCTGTCTCTGACGCACACAGTCTTGGTGACCATGTGCAAAGTCACTTCACCTCTTCTCCAGTTACGCAAAACCTGATGTTATGAGGACTGGATGATTTGCATTGGTGGTTTCCATACTGGGAATTCCCCACACTGATGAAATTATCAGTCCCAATCCCAATAAAAAACCAGTTTTTCCATCTCCTCTTCCTTATTAACATAGCTAACATTTACATAGTAAAGTGCTGTACAACTTGCCAAGTACTTTACAGGTGGTAATCTCATTTATCCTCATAAAACCCTGTGAGGCAGGTGCTATTATTATTCCTATTCTAGGATTCAGAGCGACTTCAACCCTCTCATTTAAAAAATGAGTAAACTGAGCCTCAGAGAGGTAAATTGACCTACCTAAGGTTTTATTATTCTGGTTTAGTCGTTTTTCACTGATACTCTGTGACCCCATTTGGGGTTTTCTTGGCAGGGACTGGAATGGCTTGTCATTTCCTTATTCAGCTCATTTTATAGGTGAGAAAACTCAGGCAAACAAGATAAAATGACTTGTCCTGTATCGCCCATCAAGTCTGAGGTCAGACTCACTGTGTCAGGATTTGAATCCAGGTTCTCTGACTACAGAGACTATTATTGGCATTGGGAAGTCAGCCTTTGCTATGCATGAATAGAAAGGCTGAATTCCTTAGTGGCAAGATCATGGCAAAAAAGTAGTTTCTAGTAGAGAAATCCCAACAGAGAGATATAAAATCTTAGATGAGAGAGTTGAGAGGGTAATGTTGAAAGAGAATATCATTCTAGTGGGCAGAGGTTTCCTTGGCATGGCATGGCATATTAGGTCCTCTGCAAAGAGAAGATATAAAATGGGCTCTTTTTATAATAGAAGTCTTAGCTACAAGCCGGGCCTGCTCCCTATAGGGGCTGATGGGTGGAGTTTTAGCTTGGAGCTGGAATTGAGTAGAAAATCTTCAATTCAATAGAGTTGGAATTCTCCAGTTTAGGACTCAACCAGCCCCACCTAGATAACAGAATGAAGCTGTTTGTCCTTGGGAGGAGTCTTTACAGAGGCAGGATTCAAGGAGAATCTGTCCTTCAAGGAGTTGTAGAGTTTCGGGACTCCCTTGTCAATATGGGTGAATAAAATTACCTGAGGTCTCTTCCAATTCTAAAATTCTTTGATGTCCAAAGAGGTTAAAATGATTTACTTAAGAGATATTACTTCATACCTATCAGATTGGCTAATGTGATGGAAAAGAAAAATGATAAATGTTGGAAAGAATTTGGAAATGTTGGAAGAATTTGGAATATTGATGAATTGTTGGTAGATTGTAAACTGAACCAACTATTCTGGAGAGCATTTTGGAACTATGTCCAAAATGCCATAAAACCATGCTTTAATACTACAACTAAGTCTAAAACCCAGAAAAATCATTAAAAAATGGAAAAGGGCCCACATATACAAAAATATTTTTAGCAGATCTTTTTGTGGTAGCAACGAATTGGAAATTGAAGGGATGTCCATCAACTGGGGAAGGCTGACCAGATTGTGGTATATGAATGGAATGAAATACTACTGTGCTATAAGAAATAACGAGCTGGTGGATGGCAGAAAAAACTGGAAAGACTTGCATACACTGATATTGGGTGAAATGAGCAGAAACAGGAGAATATTGTAACAACAACATTACATGATGATCACCTATGATAAAAATGACTATTGTCAGCAATACAATGATCCAAGATGACTCCAGAAGATTAATGATGGAAAATGCTATCCATTCCAGAAAAAGAACTATGGAGTCTATATGTAGATAGAAGCAGACTATTTTCACTTTTTTCATTTTAACTTTATTGTAGTTTTTCCCTTTCTTTCTGATTCTTCTTTCATAACATGATTAATGTGGAAATATGTTTAATATTATTGTACATTTATAACCTATATCAAATTGCTTGCTGTCTTGGGGAGGGTATAGGGTAAGGAGGGAATGAGAAAAAAATGGAATTCAAAATTTTACAAAAATGAATATTGAAAACTATCTTTAAATGTAATTGGAAAAAAATAAAATAATGTTAAGTGGGAAAAAATGATTTGCTTAAGGAACGTTGCTAATCAGTAGCCATCAAGGCTTCACATCACATTGCTACCTCTTTTATTCTTTCCTTACTTTTCCTTAAGTATTCATTGGCAGTTCTTCCTTAGCAGTCCTAAAAATACCAATGTTGAGGTGTGATAATTTCTCTAGAGGAGATAAACTGAGAGCTTGTTTCTGATGGGTCAGAATATTATCAAATTTATGTATCTTCATATGAGGACTTCAGAGTCCTGGTAGAGTTACTTGTGATGATGTTAGCAGGAAGAAGCAAAAGGACTCAACAGAGGAAAAGAATATGTAAAATTCAAGATTATAGCTCTACAATTATTGTACAAATCAAAAGAACTCCACTCCTCTTGTATTCTATAGGGCAGATGTAAACAGACATGCTTGAATTCTCTAAGTCAAACCAAATGAAGAAAAACTCAAGGCATCCTATAAAAGATATTGACATCCAACCTCCAGGTTAGATTCCTTTCAATGAGGCTATTGAAAATTGACTTCAAGGGATTTTTGGGAAAGAGTCAAAGAGGACCATAAGACTAGAGTTAAAAGGGAAATTGGAAGTCATTCATATCAATTCTCTCATTTTTCAGATGAAGGATCTGGGATCAAGAAAGTTAGAGTGATCTGCCCAAAGTTATATATGAAGTGAGAGAGACAGAATTCTAACTTGGGTCTTCTCATCTATCCTCTTGTTTTAAAAATAAGTGTGAGGAAAATCATATCAGTATTTCCTGAATCATACAGGAAGCATTTAATAAATATTCTTTAATTTGTTTCTTTCATACAGTCACTTAACTGCATTGCTCCTTCTGTGTAAGGGGACCAAGATAGTATGGGGAAGAAGCCTAGGTAGCCACTAGCTTCTGAGGCAGCATGGTATAATGGGAAGTACAATGGTTTTAGAGGCAGAGGATAGAGTCCAAGTCTGATGTTCATTACCTGTATGACTTTAGAAAGGTCACTTTAGTTTCCTGTGTCACAGTTGCTCATCTGGAAGATGAAGGACTTAGGTCAGGTGACTTCTGAGGTCTCTTCCAGATTAGTCTATGAGCCAATGATTTTCTTCATTCTTTCCTTCCTTCTCTTGCCTTAAATCTATGTGGTACCTGATCCCAAACATCAGCTAGAGTAAGTGCATGGCAGCTAAAAAGCCCAAGGAACCCTTGGGGTCTCCACTGCTGCTAGATGTTGCTATGGGCTCTGATAATACATTAGAAATGTCCATGAGTAGGAAGAACAAAGTTGTTTTTTAAAATAGGGGTAAGATGGTGCTGTGAATACTAAATAAATGCCACAGGGAAATTGCTAGAGGTCATGGCAGTCTGGTGCTTAAGATTTGTTAAGCCCTGCCATAGGACCATCCAGACCTTAAGGATCCCAGAAAGGATCCTCTTGATTTGACCTATATTTTTCATCTTAATCTTGTCTATGGTTTCATTTCTTCAGTTTGCCACCTTTGCTTCTAGCTTCTAGCCATGAATGTAATTCACAGGTATACACACACACACATACACATAGAGATAGGCTTTGATGTGCATATATATGCACATCTAAATCTATCAATAGCCATACACACATACACATATATGAATATATATTTCCCCCCATCAGTCTCAAATGCTTAAAAGCTTTTTGATACTAAACCATCTGCTGTAGAAATCTCCCACAAGGTTTCAAATGCCAAAGCTTTTTCCCAGGAGCAATTTTCTTTATTATTTTGGGTAAATGAATGCATTATATTTCTTACTGAACCCCCCCCTGCAACTCTCCTGTTTTAAGAGTATAGTTGTGCCTGTGGACCAGAAGAAGCTTCTGCTGTTTTTAAAGAATAGCTTTAATGGGTCTACATCACTGAATTCCTTTCTGCTTATCACTAATAGGTCTCCTTTTGTAATCCTGGGTTTAGAAGTAGAAACTTCTTGTGAATAGGACCATGTGTGACCACTTTCATATTTTCATATTGCCTCCTAGGGAGAAAAGATTCTAGGGCTCCATAATAAAGGGGTTAGTTACAAACCAGAAGTCTTCTACTTCTCTGCCTCTTCCTTTCTTCCTTCTCCATCAGCCGACACTTATTGAACACAACCTCCAGGGAGTTCATAGTCTAATATCATAGACTAATAGATTCAGGGTCATAGACAGGAGTGTTCTGTTAAATATTTAACTTTAACACAAAATACTTCTAAGTTTAATCTGCTTTATTTTTCCCATCACTTTCTTAAGTCCACAGTCAACAAAACAAATCAAGTCCTGATTTGTAATATGTGCTGATTTTTAATGTGTAAATGATTACATTGAAAATTTAATAATCAACTCTCCCCAGAACATTCCTGATCATAGATTTAAAATTGGAATGCACCTCAGAAACAATCTAATCTGACCTTTCTATTATATAGATGAAAAGCAGGGAAATGTAGTGATTTGTACAGTCACAAAAGCAGCAAGCATTAAAACTAGGATTTGATCTCAGTTCTTTTTACTCAAATCCAATGTTCTTTCCACTGCACTACTCTGCTTTCCAAATAGTATTAACCTGAATATAAACTACCCATTTCCTCTACATCTGGTTTATATTAAAACTGAGTGCAGCTATAATTAGTGTGATTTTTTCAGTGAATATTTATGAAAATTTTCTTTTCCAAGGCCTTTCATTTTGAGAGTGTGGTCTGTAATTAGAATGACACGGTATTCACAAGTGAGAACATGAGACAGTATATGCTCATTTTCAAATGTTGTATATTCTTCATTTTCAAGGAGGACCAATGAAGGGAGATGTCTTGACCCATGTGTGAACTGGATTTAAGTGAGGCAGAATTACTGAAAATCGACAGCTTTACTCTCTCCCTTCCAGAGTCATTGAAACCTATTGGCAAGACAAAGATCAAGATGACTGGTAATGGCTCAGGATGCAGCAGATGAGCTTGGCATCTTCAATATTTGACCAAACTCTAAGCATTCCCCAGTAGGGGAAGTCTATCCCAAACACCCTTGGAAGAATGGGCTGATGAGAACAATTTGTCCCAGTAATCATTTCCAAATATAGTAAGGCAATTAATGTTATGAATTCAAGGGAGGAATATCACGAAGAGTTAAGATTTTGAAGGGTGTTGGAGATTTGTGAGAGTAGATATACCTTGAACTGATATTTGATGCAATGTAGTGTTTATATAGATGGAAAAGAGCATGGGGCAGACATTCCAGGTGGGTGGGTGATATGAAAGAAGACATGGAGATGAGGAGAGCCTTTCATGAGGGGAGAATGGTGAGAGCAACTGCTGGAATTTGGTGGAAGATTTGTGAAATAGTCAAAACTCAGCCAGAGGAGCATATTTCCCAGTGTGCTCAGGCTCAAATTGTGAATATACATTGGGAGATTGAGAACACTACCCATGAAGTATGTATAGCATTGACTCAAGTTGATTGTTTTGATGGAAGTGAAGGAGGAAAGCAACTAGATGAAAGATTAATGGGGGTCTCTGCAGGGTCAAGGCTTATGTGGCAAGGAGACAAATTGGGAACTGAATGAAAAGTAGGAGTGGCTTCTCGAGACATAAGTAGTGTCTGAGACAAATCATCACATATATGGACACCAGGATTATCTGGGACAGTGACAAGGAGTAATATAAACTGGCAAGAATCTTTTTAAAGTTTCTTACTCTGAAGGCTCTAACTTCTTTCTTTTAGCTTCAGAAAAAGGCATTCCTGATCAGAGCCATAAATATAAAGGACTTATTTCCCAAATTACTTTGAGGAGAAGCAGAATCAGGTTGGACTCATTTGGGGAACATGTGCTACAGAGGTTTCTTGAGATTGCTACTTGTCTTTGTCTTAATTTATTGTTTTACTGTTTACCTATGGTTTACATAGAGGAATTTTCAGTGGTAGCCTACAGACTTGGGCAAGGAATCTGAATTTTGCAGGGTCCAGGGTTGATTGGAACATGAAAATACATAAAGTTAGAGAGAGAGAAGGGCCAAATTGTGAAAGTTCTGGACTGTCAAGTAGAAGAGTTTGGATTTTATCCTGTATGTAAATGGGAACCATCAAAGATTTTTGAGTAGAACCATTAATCTAGAGACTTCAGAAGCATTTAGTCTAAAATCCTAATTTTACAGATGATATAATTCAGGCTCGGAGAGATTTCATGAAAATCATGCTTTTATAGTATCATAAATTTAGAATTGGAAGGGGTCTTAACAATTATCTAGTCCAAGCTAGACACAGGCACCCCCCCATGAATGAAATGTTCTCCCTCGTCATCTTTTTCCCTTCATGGCTCATTCAGTTGTCACCTGCTGCATGAGATTTTTTTCCTGTCCCACAAATTATTAGCCATCTCTTCCCCCCCCCCCACTCTATGAAATTATATTGTAATTATTTCAAGCATGTAGCACATGTTCTGGGGAACTTAACTCACACTCACACTTGGATCCCCAAATGATGGCTACTACATTTCCCTTAAAAGTCCTAGGGGTAATCCTGTCATATTAGGGGTGTCTCTGTAATTCTCATGTGTCTGTAGGTTGCCATGATTATGGGTTGATTATCAACTTTCTTCTACCCTACCTCAGAAAAAAAAAAAAAGTCAGTGACATCTTCTCCCAACCAGTACAAAACCTAGGAAGGCAAATGTGGTAAAAGAGTCGCTGACAATTGTTTTGCTGAACTCTTCAAGTTATTCTCAATGTATTCTGATGGAAGTGGATATCTTCGACAAGGAGAAGATCTAATTCAGTACCAATTGATCAATGATAGACAGAATCAGCTACACTCAGAAAAGGAACACTGGGAAATGAGTGTAAACTGTTTGCATTTTTGTTTTTTTTCTCAGGTTATTTTTACCTTCTGAATCCAATTCTCCCTTTATAACAAGAGAACTGTTTGGTTCTGCACACATATATTGTATCTAGGATATACTATACGATATTTAACATGTATAAGATCTGCTTGCCATCTAGGGGAGGGGGTGGAGGGAGGGAAGGGAAAAGTAGGAACAGAAGTGAGTGCAAGGGATAATGTTGTAAAAAAATTACCCAGGCATATGTTCTGAAAATAAAAAAATTATAATTAATTAAAAAAAAAGATATTCTCCTTAGTTATGATATGGATTTTCTGCAATGCTCTTTGTAGGTCCTTGAATCTGCACCTATTCTGTCCTTGGCTCCCAATGCAGAAATGCTCCCAGTAATTTGTGAAATGTTCTAAAATCCTCTAGACATTTTGAGGCTCTCAGCATCTTCTTCTGGCTAAGACCAAGACCTGAGACTTTCTTACTTCCCATCCTCCAACCAATTCCTCTTCAGGGAATTAGCTATAGCATTTCTCCTCTCTACTTTTTCTTTGAATCTCTCTAGTTCTCAACTAGCTCCCTGGTTTTTATAAAAATCCCACTGAATGTTACCATATTTTCTCAGCTAAACACTCTCTGGGAAACATCACTCCAGTTTACCAAGGACTTTTTCTGCACTTAGGCTGAATTCCTAGGATAATTATTTGAGAGCTTACCTGAGTTTTTACTTGATAAAGCTATCAAGATCTAATGTTTTTTATTTGTTTTTGCAAGGGAACTGGGGTCACATGACCTGCCCAGGGTCATACTTTTTTTTTTTTTTTTTTTTTTTTTTTTAAACTCAGGTCCTCCTGACTGCAAGGCTGGTACTCTATTCACTGTACCATCTAGCTGCTCCAAAGATCTAATGTTGTTGTTATTGTGACCCATGCACACAAGGCCCTTCTACCCATCTCATCTTCTGCTGTTCCCTTTTATTTTTGTCTTCAATTTTTCCCATTATCAGTGTTTTTTCTAATGAGCCCCATTTTATGTGACCAAAGTATTTAAGCTTCATCTTCAGTATTTGACTTTCCAGTGAATAGTCTGAAATAATTTTGTTAAGTATTGACTAATTTGATCTTACTTTCCAAGGGACTCTCAAAAGTTCCCCAGTACCACAATCTGAAAGTGTTGATTCTACAGTGTTCAGCTTTCATAGCCATATATTACTATTAGAAAAACTATTATTGTTTGTCCTTTGTACTCTATCAGGGAGGTGATGCCATAACATGCAAGTAAATAGGATCTGAGGGAGGGAGGGATGTGCACAGTCACCTGCCTCACTTTTCTCTCCAGAGACATATGGGTCCAGTGATCAGATACAGATTAAGATGATTGGAGATGGCTCTGATGCAGTGGGACCTTGGACTTTTTAAGCTAAGATTTTCACCAGGTCTTAGTTTGACTGAGGCCACATCCATTCAGTTAATTAAGGTTAGGAACAATTGAAGCAAAGAATCTCTTCTTTCACCTAGTCCAAAAACTCTAAGTCAATCAATCAATCAATCTGAGAGCGTAAGACCCTTAGGGTTTCTGACCAAAGCGGAACTGACTGCTACTTACATTCAATCTGAGTCAATCAGGACCTAAACAATGACCAAAAAGGACTTGCCCAAGGACCTCTTGGGTGGCCAACTGGAATCAGATTGATTTTGATTTAAAGTCCTTAAGAAAGAATCTAGTCAGTAAACCCCAATATATCTCAGGAGGGTTCAGAGGTGAAAAAGAGAAAAAAAGTGCTTTTAAGAGCATCTATAGGTAGGATATGATACCCTATGTGAATAGAGGGAGGGAAAGAGGGAAGAAAGGAAAGAGGGAAGGAAGGAAGGAAAAAAGGAGTCTTTCAACTGACAAATTCCAGTTTTTCTATTCAGCAACAAGATGTCTCTTTTTTTTTTTCAGCAAGAAGATCTCTGCTTTTTAGTGTGCTGTCCAGCTTTGCCATAGCTTTTTTCCTAAGAAGTAAGAAGCTATTAATTTCATGACTGTAGTTGCCATCTGCAATGATTTTTGAGCCCAGAAATGTAAAATCTGATGTTGCTTCCATTTCTTCTCCCTCTATTTGTTAGGAAGTGATGGGCCAAGATCTTAGTTTTTTGGATGTTAAGCTTCAAGCCAGCTTTTTACACTCTCTTCTTTCACTCTTTTCAAAAGGCTTCTTAATTCCTTTCCACTTTCTGCCATCAGATGGGTATAAGCTGCATATCTAAGACTGTTGATGTTTTATCTGGCAATCTTAATTCCAGCTTTTGATTTATCTAGCTCAGAATTTTTCATGATGTACTCTGCTGCATTTTAATTTAATAAATATGTTAAATGGGGTTTGGGTGATTTAATTAATTTACTCAATAGAGTTCCACCCTCACAAATACATTTAATATTTATTTGTCTCTATACAAGCTGTAAACCTAGAATGTAAGCTCCTTGAGGGCAGGAACTATTTTTACTTTCATCTTTTTATCCCTAGCACCTAGAACAGTGCCTGGCACATCATAATTACTTCCATACTTATTGAATTGAACTGAGCAAAAGCAACTTATTTTACAGCCTCAGAAAGAAAAAGGTAACCCACTCATTTAAGGTCATGTAAGTAGTAAATAGTAATAGGAAATCATAAAGAAAATATTTAAGTGAAGCTTGAAATCAAGTATACTCATTTTCATGAGTTCAAAATAAGCTTCAGACACTTACTAGCTGTTTTGACCCTGGGTAAGTAACCTTGTTTGCCTCAGTTTCCCCATATACAAAGTGAGCTGGAGGAAGAAATGGCAAACTATTGCAATATTTTTGTCCAAAAAATCCCAAATTATAGGGAATTGGACATGATTTAAAAATGACTTAAATTCTGACACCAAATTCTGTTACAGGTTTGAGAGACATATAGGATGTATGACCCATTGCATATTCTGTACACCACATTAATGGAATTATCAGGCACACACTGCTATTGTCAATTTCTTTGGCTATTGCACCTGTTAGAATGGAGCTTTTATTAGTATTGTTTTGCTTTTCAAAGCATTCCAAATCCAGTTCAGTGTTGAATAAGATCCCTTATGTAATCCATTTTTAAGACCAAAGCTATTGTGTAAGGCCTGATTCCCACATAACCTCAGGGCTTGTTCTAAAATAGGATTAGCAAAAGCTCAAACTAGAGCCTTGCACACTTCTCTAATTTATTTCCATTCCATGTCTAACACCTGAAAATAGCACAGCTAAAATGATGGATGCATCTGAGTTTTTAGTGAATAAGAATGTTGGGGCCCAATAAGGCTTTACCTTGAAGTGAGGGTAGGGACAGAGGGGAACAAAGGGCACCTCAGTGTTGCATGGGCAAGATATCTGTTTCAGAGAGAGACACATGAAGAATACTTTGAGCTAGAATATAAACTAATTGAAGGCAGGGATCCTTTTATTAATTTTTGTACCTCCAGTAGTGCTAAAAATTTATCTATCTAGCAACCTACCTGCCTTACCTGCCTGCCCGTCTGTCTGTCTGTCTCTTTGGCTGGTTATCTGTATGTCTATCTATCTAATGAAGCAACTTCCTTTACTTTTTGATCTGTAGATATGTTCAACCTTGGAACAGATGAAATTGAAACAATTGAAATTGAACATTTCAATTATTCTTAAATTATTAGGCTACCCAGAAACAGGAAACTGAGTGGATGTCCATCAATTGGAGATTGGCTGAATAAATTGTGGTATATGAATGTTATGGAATATTATTGTTCTGTAAGAAATGACCTTCAGGATGATTTCAGAAAGGCCTGGAGAGACTTCCATGAACTGATGCTGAGTGAAATGAGCAGGACCAGGAGATCATTATATATGTCAACAACAATACTATATGATGATCAATTCTGATGGACGTGCCTCTCTTCAACAATGAGATGAACCAAATCAGTTCTAAAAGAGCAGTAATGAACTGAACCAGCTACACCCAGTGAAAGAACTCTGAGAGATGATTATGAACCACTAGATAGAATTCCCAGTCCCTCTATTTTTGTCCGCCTGCATTTTTTATTTCCTTCACAGGCTAATTGTACACTGATTCAAAGCCCGATTTTTTATGTACAGCAAAATAACGGTTTGGACATGTATACATATATTGTGTTTAACATACTTTAACATATTTAACATGTATTTGTCAACCTGTCATCTGGGGAAAGGGTGGGAGGAAGGAGGGGAAAAGTTGAAACAAAAGGTTTTGCAATTGTCAATGCTAGAAAATTACCTATGCATAAACTTTTTGTAAAAATTAATTTAATTAATTAATTAAAAATCATTAGGCTACCAACACTTTTTAGGACTCAGGACAGTGGAGAGAAGATTGTTCTTTGTTTAAAACTGGAATTTGATCAAACTTCCAAGAAATTATTTTACATATCTAGGAAAAAAAATCCATCTGGAAAAACAAAAGGTCAAGCATTTCAAGGGAATTAATGAAAAAAAAAATTGCCAATGAAGGTGGCCTAGCTGTGCCAGACCTAAAACTATATAATAAAGCAGTAGCCATCAAAACCATTTGTCACTGGCTAAGAAAGAGTAGTCAAACAGTGGAATAGGTTAGGATCACAGGACAAAATAGTCAATAACTATAGAAATCTAGTATTTGACAAATACAAAGTGTTTGGTTTGGTTTGGTTAATAGAACATTAATGTTTTGTTGTCTCTCAATTGTAATCCTTCTCTGGGAGGAGGTTTCTTTTCTGTAAATCCTTTTCTCTGTGAGCAGGTTTCTTGGGAGGCTTCTGGAGCCTCCAGCCAGAGCGAAGGTAGAATCTCCAATCGTTCTTCCTGAATCTTGGCTCTGAATCTCCTCGAGCTTCCCTGAAGTTCTCCTGGGAAGTCTTGTCCTTGACCCAATCCAGACTGCTCTCCAGGCTCAGTGTTGCCTCCTTTTATCCTCCTAGAGAATGGGCTTGTGGGTACTCCCAGGAGCTTGTGGGAGTACAACCTACAACCAATGAACTTGCTTCTTTTAAAGGTATAAACTCCTTTAAAGGTGTGAACCCTGAGCTAGAGAACTGTTAAGTACCGACTTAACACCTGTAAGGACCTAACAACAAGGACCCCAACTTTTGGGATAAGACTTCACTATTTGATAAAAACTGTTAGGAAAATTGGAAACTAGTATGGCAGAAACTAGGCATTGACCTAACATCATATACCAAGATAAGGTCTAAATGGGTTCATGACTTAGACATAAAGAGTGATATTATAAGCAAATTAGAAGAACATAGGAGAGTTTAACTCTTAGATATATGGAATTTGTGACCAAAGAAGAACTGGAACTCATTATTGAACACCAAAAAGATAATTTTGATTATATTACGTTAAAACATTTTTTGCACAAACAAAACTAATGCAAATAGGATTAGAAGGGAAGCAATAAACTGGGAAAACATTTTTACATTTAAGAATTGATAAAGGTCTCATTTCTAAAATACATAGAGAATTGAATTAAATTTATAAAAATTCAAGCCAGTCTCCAATTGATAAATGGTCAAAGGATATGAACAATTTTCAGATGAAGAAATTGAAATCATTTCTAGTCATATGAAAAGATGCTCTAAATCATTATTGATCAGAGAAATGAAAATTAAGGCAACTCTGAGATATTACTACACACCTATCATTAGCTAAGATGACAGGAAAAAATATGTTGAAGGGGATAGAAAAAATATGTTGGAGGGGATGGGAAAACTGGGACACTGTTACATTGTTGGTGGAATTGTGAACAGATCCAACCATTCTGGAGAGCAATTTGGAACTGTGCTCAAAAAGTTACCAAATTGTGCGTAGCCTTTGATTCAGCAGTATTACTACTGGGCTTATATCTCAAAAAGATCTTAAAGGAGGGAAAGGACCCACATGTGCAAAAATGTTTGTGGCAGCCTTTTCTGTAGTGGCAAGAAACTGGAACCTGAGTGGAGGCCCATCAATTGAAGAATGGCTGAATAAATTATGGTATGTGAATGTTATGGAATGCTATTGTTCTGTGAGAAACAATCAGCAGGATGATTTTAGAGAAGCCTGGAGAGACTTATGTGAACTGATGCTAAGTGAAATGAGCAGAACCAGAAGATCTTTATACACAGCAACAATAAGACTATACAATGATTAATTCTGATGGACATGGCTCTCTTCAACAAGAGATGACTGAGGCCAGTTCTGATGATCTTGTGATGAAGAGAGCCATCTACACCCAAAGAGAGGAGTGTGGGAACTGAGTATGGATCACAATAATACTTTTATTCTTTTTGTTGCTGTTTGCTTGCATTTTGTTTTCTTTCTCATTTTTTTTCTTTTTGATCTGATTTTTCTTATGCAGCAAGATAACTGTTTAAATATGTATGCATATATTGGATTTAACATATATTTTAACATGTTTAAAATATATTGGATTACTTGCCATCTAGGGGAGAGGATGGGCGGAATGAAGGGAAAATTTGGAACACAAGGTTTTATGGGAGTCAATGTTAAAAAATTATCCATGCATATATTTTGAAAATAAAAATCTTTAATGAAAAACCCTTGGGATTTGAGCCCAGCCTTGCTTCTTTTAGGTTTATACTTATTAGCATGATCTTGAAGAATTCATTCCCCATTTCTGAATCTTTTTCCTTTTCTGTAAAATGAGGGATGGACTATACAATCTCCATAATTTTGTGAATTTTTGAATTAACTTTGGCATTTCCTACAACACAGAGTTTCATTTTTATTCATCTATTATATATGTTTGAGTCTTATCACTGCAATGAAAATGTAGGCCTCTGCAGTGCAGGTCTTTATTTCTCCCTAAGAATGACCTAGCACTCTGTTGGACTGAACTGGTAAGAATTTGAGCAATCAGAACAGGTAGGGAAATATGGCAAGAGAAAGAGGTACTAAGTGGTTTATCTTCTGTTTTCAAAGAGGGTCAATGACCTCACAGGATGATGCCTTCCCTTGGGCAAGAATTGGATTTAAATGAGATGGAATTGTACAAAGTCATCAATCTCACTTTCTCTTCCAGAGCCATTGAATTCCAAAGCTAAGACTAAAATCAAGAACCTGGGTGATGGCCCAGCATGCATCTTAGGCCAGCTGGGTCAACATCTTGAACAATTGTGATGTTCCTGAACAATCCTGAACAATGTGAACTGAGTTGAAAATAAGCAGTCATGTGCTCTTTTCAATTCTGGTTTTTGACACTAAACAGTTGTATAACTTTGTATGACTCACTTCCTTTCTTTGGGTTTCAGTCTTCTTAACTATAAATTTATTCAACCAACAAGCAAATATTGAGCATGTATTCTGTGTCAGGCACTGAATACATCGACCCAGACTGCTCTTGAAGAGTTTATATTCTATATGTATGTATTACATACATATGTAAGCAAATACAAAATATTAAAAAAATAAATATAAGGTAATTTTGGGGAGGGAGATAGATGCTAGCACCTGGGGATTATACTAGAAGATCTCTAAGAGACCTTCTAGTTCTAACAGCCTTAGAGTTATTCATAGAGGTGGAAAGGACTTTAGAGATAATCTACTCTAGTCCTTATTCTACCTAAAAGCAAGTTTAGTCCCACAGAAGTAAAGTAACTTCCCAGGATTGAAAAAAGATCAAATTCTGATTCTGATTGGGATTACTTGTACTAACTATAGGAATGTGGAGAAGTCACCTCATTTTTCTCATCTGTAAAAGGGAAATAATAACAATTATACTACTTCCCTCACATTACTGTATGGTAGTGTTTTATAATATTTTCAGCCCTCTAGAATTGTGAATTCTATTATTGTGCTATTATTGTAACAGAGAAAGGCTCCAAATGCAAGACTTTTCTTAAAAAAACCCTACCAACTTTCCTTGTTGAATTTGGGGAGGCTCTGCTTTACCCATGCCTTTTCTATTTTTTCAAGTCTTTTATATTTTTTTTACCATTTCTATCACAAAGCTAAGAAAATATAGGAATCTAGCTCTTTGAAGGCAAGTATTGATTCATTTTAAAAAAATGTTATTTCCAATGCCTAGAACAATATCTGGAACATAGCCCAATGATCTCCATATATAGAGCAGTTATTTAATAAATGTCTGTGGAATGAATGAAAGCATGGGCCCACACTACCATGATATAGACAATATTTTGTTGCTGAGCCAGTAATGGAGAGGAATTCTTACATAATGTCCAGAGACATGACATTCTCATATGTTCTATCCATTCATAGTTTCCCCCCAAAATCAAACAGGATCCACTCAAAGCAGGGTAGGGGAGATGATTCTTCTCAGATGGAAAGAATCTGGTTGTCTCTTTCTCCTGGGGTGAGCAGTAAAAACTCTCCATTTTGATACCTTTGAGTCCTCATATATTGCATTGTTTCTTGAAATAGCTTCTCATTCTAGTCTCCCTGCCTAATTCATTTTCAGCACCATTGACAAAATGGTATTCCTAGTGTACAAATCTGACTATGTCACATCCTTATTCAACAAGCTTCAATGGCTCCCTGTTATCTATAATACTAAAAGCACATTCTTTTGTTTGACATTTAAAAATCCTCATAATCTGATTGAAACCTATTTTCCTAGGCTGTTTATGAATTACATTTCTTTTCCCACAATATATTGCTTCAACCAAAGTGGCCTATTTCTGTTCCTATTAAAATTCTCCATTTCCTATCTCCATGCCTTTGCATTGGCTCTCTACTGTATCTAAAATGCTCTCCTTTCTCACTTCACCTTTTTGAACTCTTAACTCTCTTCAAGATTCAGCTCAAGGACCTCCTCTTTAAAGAAGCTGTACTGATTCTACAGGTATAATTGCCCTCACCCCAACACTATATATTTGGTCTGTATCTATTTTATACTTACTACTCTGTGAATATTTTATACTGCCTTTGGAGCATGGAAACTCACTAATGCCAAGGGCTATTCAGCTTGCTTTCGTGATTTTGCCCCCAGTGCCTACCATAGTGTTCAAGCCATATAAGTCTGTCACCTATGTCAAAGACAGATTATAGAGGAGGGAATGGATTCAGGGAAGCCAATAAATTCCTCCTGACTAATTGATTTTTCTTCCTAATGGCACTACTTACTATGTTTTAAATGCAGATTTTGTGGATTTTAAAAATAGCTATGGTTCTAATTGTATTTATAAAACAGATCACACGTTCAGTTTTGAAAAACAAATGTATTTTATTCTGCTAAAGTTTTCAGAAATTGGGAATTAGTTTATATATATATATATATATATATATATATATATATATATATACATATATATATATATATATATATACACACCTTCTTTTTTGATGCAAAACAAATTCAATTAGAGTAATGTTTATTGAATCCAATCCATCTTTTCAATCATTGTCTAAGGAATCTGCTTAATAAAATTTTATTATATTATTCTTCTATCTTAAAAATCTTCCTTGTTACTTGTCAAATAGAATACAAATTCCTGATCTGGACATACAAGATATTCCATAAGTTGTTTCCTACCTATATGTCCCATCACATTCTATACCATTTCCCAGGATCTATACTTACAGGAGCTGGGTTCCATCTTAGTTCTGTTTACTTACCACCTGTCTAAACTTAGGTAAATCACTTTGCCACTGGAGGAATGGGAGGGAAATATAAAGACACCCAAAGTCTCTTGCAATTCTAAATCTCCCATGATCCTTTTTAGTTTATTTTTCCACCTAAACTGGATAGCTCCCCTTCTCCCACTTACTCCTTCCAGCCTCCTATATCATTTTCATCCTTTCTCTCTAATGTCTGTTTTTGTACTCTTCAAAATATCTGTTTCAAAACTCAGCTCAAGAGGTAAAACACAACTTGAAAAGCAACATGGTTTAGTGAAAGGACCATGAATTTGGAATTTGAGAACCATGTTTAAATTCCATCTCTTTTATTTAACTACTCTTGTGATTCTTAGTCAATTAGTCAACAAACATTTATTAAGTGCTGATAACTGCTAAGTGCTGGGGATACAAATTTGAACAAAAAAAAAAAAAAAAAAAAAGGATCAGTCTTTGACCTCATGGAGTTTACAATGTAATGCAAGGAGAAAACATAAAAGAAAACTTAAAAAAAAAGAAGCTCACTAAAGCACCCAGACATGGCAAGATGGAGATATGGGAGAAGCTCCAAAGTAATACAACCAGGTGGGAAGTTAAGCTTTGTTGAGTCCTGTCCTTAAATGCAGACTTTGGAATTCATAGCTATATTTTCCAGTCAAAGGGAAAAAGGACAAAGTATTATGGAATACTCCATACTCCATGTGGAAGAGTAGGGAATCAGCCTGTGTATGAAAACTGATTCCATCTTTTGGATGATGAGGTTTTCTAATGGTGAGTTTTCCAGGACATGGTGGAGAAGTCCCAAATTGTGTGGCCAGGTGGGACAATGAGCAAATCCCTATTCCTCTCTAGTCTTCATGCCCCCTACAGGAGGGAGATGGGGTGGTTTGATGAGGTCTAAGGTTCCTTTCATCTCTATGATTCTATGGTTAGCTTTACATTGAATTTGATTCATTGGCTGCATGGAGTCAATCAACAGGTACCCTGGACTCATTGTGGACAGCTCCCCCTTTTCTAATTCCCCTTTCCAGAAGCTTTGAGGTCTGTAGGCAGATAAAAGAGTATATTCCAGGCTTTGATTTTTCAGAGTTAATGAATACAGTGTTTGATACAATGACATGTCTATGGGCATTAGTGTGAGGAGCCCTTTATAGATTTGTATCTACAAATGATTCTTTGAGTTTATATTTTATTTAGAGGACTGCAACATGTGATGTCCAATGGGGTCACTGGTATAATCTAGTGAGGACCATTTCTTAGTTTCTTTGGAAAGAGGTTTAATTAAATTTTATGAGATATCGAGTATGTGGTGTTAATTAGGTTTAATTTGGATTTTGTCTGAATTGGAGGGACCCAATTAGAAATAATTAACATCAGTTCTCATTTATTTCTGAATACAGAATGAGCTCTTAGGCAACTCATCAAGTCTCTTTTCTTTATAAAAAGCCCAAATGGACATCTTTCAGGGATCCTGTGCCCAAAAGGCAGAAAGTTCTATTAGGAGAAATTCAGGAGATAAGAACCACCATGAAATGATGGGGACAGAGCAAAGCAAGGGTGAGGGAGAGAGGAGTAGCACATACTCAAGATCAAGCAGTGCTCTGGAGAAAATATCCTGAAACACGTCCTTTATTCAATTGGGGAGAGAGAGAAGAGAAGAGAAGAGAAGAGAAGAGAAGAGAAGAGAAGAGAAGAGAAGAGAAGAGAAGAGAAGAGAAAAAAGAGAAGAGAAGAGAAGAGAAGAGAAAAAAGAGAAGAGAAGAGAAGAGAAAAAAGAGAAGAGAAGAGAAGAGAAGAGAAGAGAAGAGATTTGTGTATAGCCCTTTAAAAGATTTGCCAGTCATGGGCATGCAGCCAATGGAAACTTAGAATCTAGTTCAACTTCCCCCTCCTTATTTTTCAGGTTATAGTAACTGGGGAACCTCCAGTAGTAGGGAGCTCACTGCTACACAAACCCATTCTGTCATTGGACAGCTCTAATTGTTAACAAGGGAGCAGCTGGGTGGCTAAATGAATAGAGCACTGGTACTGGAGTCAGGAGACCTGAATTCAAATCTGGAGTCAGAAAATTATTAGTTACATGACCCTGGGGAAATCACTGAAGCTCTATTTGTCTTAATCCACTGGAGAAAGAAATGGCAAGCCACTCTAGTATCCTTATGAAAAAAATTCCATGGATAGTATAATCCAAAGGGTCATGAAGAGTTGGACATAACTGAACAAAACAACAAATTAATAACAAGTTCTCAGAGTGAATTGAAATCTAAATTAGCGTATAATTCCAAAAAGGACTTTGGAGCCTTAGATTTTAATTAACACAAGATAAACTATTTTTTAAACAAGAGATAAATAATTCAATTATCATCAAACATTAGAACCAAGTAACTGGATTTAATTCCAAAGACATTTAAGTGATTAGTACATGTTAGCCATTATGCTAGGTTCAAGAAATACAAAAATGACAATCTTTGCCTTCAAAAAGCTTACATGGGCTATAGCAATCCACATTTATATAATATTTAAAATTTGCAAAACATTTCTCCCCAACTATAGTCCTTTTATGGTGTCTTTTACATGTAGGTCCAAATCAACTCATCTGTTTTCAGAAACTGATGTTGAAAATGTCAGAGCTGTACTTCTAAAACAAGTTTACTGCTAGAAAATGAGCACTATTAGAATTGTTGTTAGTGGCTTGGCTCCTTGGCTCCCTCACTTCTTCCCCTGAAGCAGTTGCTTTTATTGGTCTGATCAGCCACAGATAGACACATTGCAACTTGACTCTAACATAGTGATATCATTTTGATCCTCTTTAAGAATGAAGGGCAACAATCAATGTCAGAAAGTGGGCTTCTGAGACCCCTGAGGAAAGAAGAGTCTGGGCATCAGGGGGAAACCTATGGAATCGAGCTCTTATGAGACCAGTGAAACCAAGACTCTGCCATTACATGTATAATTTCCAAAAGCTCAATGTAAAAATTTAGGCAGCACTTCATCCCAATTCCTGTTGTCTCCTTTTTTTTTCAGTGTAAGCTTACTGAAGTCTCTTTACTTTGCAGCAAAAGTCTAAATTAATAATAATAAAAGACTTTTACATAGTTCATTAAATAATATATAATTGGGGCAGCTAGATGGCACAATGGATAGAGCACCAGCCCTGAAGTTAGGAGGACCTTAGTTCAAATCTCAGGCACTTAACACTTCCTGGCTGTGTGACCCTGGGCAAGTCACTTAACTCTAATTGCCTCAGCAAATGTATAATCCTATTTGAACCTTACAATCTTATGATGAAAGTACTAGAGAGATTATTATTCTCATTTTACAGAAGAAGAACTGAGGCTCAGAGAGAGAGAGAGAGAGAGAGAGAGAGAGAGAGAGAGAGAGAGAGAGAGAGAGAGAGAAAGAGAGAGAGAGAGAGAGAGAGAGAGAGAGAGAGAGAGAGAGAGAGAGAGAGAGAGAGAGAGAGAGAGAGAGCGAGCTCCTTATCACATAGCTAATTATCATCAGAGGAAGAATTCTAACCAGGTTTTGCTGATTCAATGTCTGGTTATCTTTCCTCCTTTCTTTTATCTATCAGGGGTGTATGGAATGCTCAGGGAGGACATGCTGAGCCCTTCTCAGGGCTGCTCATCCACTTTGGTTTCCATCTGCCACCCTACTCTCAGCTGTGACTCCAAGAAGTTGTAGCATGTTCAGGGGATACATCTTGGTAAATTGCCTTGTCAGATGAGCTAAACTAGGTAAAGGGTAACCAATGGACCTCAGCATGTGAAGACTTCTGGTAGAAAAGGTGGATGAGAACAGTTCCAACAGCCACAAATATGGCTGAAGCAGGTGGAATGCTTAGAGTCTGGTCATATAGTGAAAGTGCTACTGCCTTCCTCACCAATCATCTTGACCTTTGTTCTGCCTCTGAACTTCAATGATTCTGGAAGAGAGAGTGAGGGTGAGACTTTGTGCGACTCACTGAAATCCAATTCATGAGAGAGATTCACCTCATAATGTCAATGGTCCGTTTTGAAAATAAAAAGACAAGCAACTATCACTACATTACATGTTTTGGTCTTCCAAGCATGAAAGAAGAAATGTATGTCTCAAGCAGTTTAGAAAAGCTTTCTTCTTCCCTTGATGGTTCAAAATCCTTTTACTCCTATCATCCTCCCACCCGTCCAATTCCTTTTTAATAGACACAAATCAGTAAGGAGTCAATATGAGTTCAGTGATGCACTCTCTCCTATTTTGACAAAGTTTTAACATTTACTAAGCATTTTTTCACAGCTCTGTGAAGTAGGTAGGACAAGTATCATTATCCTTATTTTATAGAAGGAAGGTGAGAGGAATAGAAGGGAAATAGTACCTGTTAATGCCAGCTGGAAGCTAGGTGGTACCATAGTGGTTAGAGCTTAAGACAAACTCAGGGAGACTCATCTTTATGAGTTCAAATCTGCCCTCAGACACTTACTAGTTGTGTGACCCTGAACAAGTCAAATGACCCTGTTTGCCTCAATTTCCCATTTATAAAATGAGCTGGAGAAGGATATGAAATTCTGGCCAAGAAAACTCCATGAATCATGTCATGGAGATTCAGAGATGAATGAAATAACTGCTTAGCAACATTTATGCCAGGCACTGTGATAAGTGACTTAGAAATATGGAAGAGAGATTAAGTAACCTGACTCTAGTTCCAGAGCACAGTGCTTGGTACATCATTAAGTTTTATTAACTTATACTAATAAATGTTTTTCAAATTACCTTTCATTAGTAAATGTTTTTATTAACTCATATTAATAAATGCTTTTTCATTCATTCATTCACTTATTCATGTAGAGTAAATATAGAAAGATTTGAATCCTTTTCTCAGTACTCTAAGACCAACACTCTAATATACCACATACTTTGGTGATATGTGACAGCACATTGATTGCACATTTGAAGTGTTGTGATTTACTCAGTATTATGTAGGTTAACCATTGTAAGCTGTAAAAATAGCTTTCCTTCTTGTTACCTTTGTTGATGTAGAGAAATCTTGTTTTTTTTTTTTACAATAGTTTTTTATTTTTCCAAATACATGCAAAGCTAGTTTTCAGCAATCACCTTTACAAAATCTTGTGCTTCAAATTTTTACCCTTTCCTCCTCCCCTAGACAGCAAGCAATCTGTTATATAGTTAAATATGTGCAAGTATTGTTTAGATAAATCTTAAAAATAAATTATTTTCCCAATTTTTATATTCTTTCCTTTCCTTTTTTCCTTTCTTCTTTCTCCTTTCCCTTTGCCTGGGCTCAGTATTTTCACTCTTCACAGAGAGGCTTATCCCTGTGCTAGGCTGAGATGCCTTATGAAGTGGACAGAGCTGTGGACTTGGAGGTGAGAAGGCTAGGGTTCAAATCTCACTTTAGATATTTCCTAGCTGTGTGACCGGGGCAATTCATTTGAGTTCTTTGATTCTTCGTTTCCTCATGTGTAAAATGGGGATGATGATAATCATATCTCCCTGCATTATTGTGAATGTTAAATGAAATAACACAGGTAAATCTGAAAGTGCTATATAAATGTAAACTATGATTACTGAGGATGCAATTTACTTTAAAAAGTAAAACACAGCCTTTTTCCTCAGGACAGCTAGGTGAAGCCATAGTGCATAGAGTACTTGGTCTGGAGTCAGGAAGGCTCATCCTCCTGAGTCCAAATCCAACCTCAGATACTTACTGTGTGACCCTGAGCAAGTCACTTAACCCCATTTGCCTCAGTTTCCTCATTGGTAAAATGGACTAAAGAAGGAAATGGAAAACCATTGCAATACTTTTGCTAAGAAAACTTCAAATGGAATGATGAAGAGTGAGACATGACAAAAGCAACTCTGCCCTCAAGCAGCTTACTACTGGGGATGGTGGAAATGATAACTACATAAACAAATATAAAGAGAGAACATGACGGAGAGAATTAGACCTGTGGTCTGCTTTATTATAGGGGGAAGAGCTAAGAGCCAGAGTCAGATTTAGCATCAATCTAGAGAAAAAGGTTTTACCAGGGTTGTCCAGAAGTAAATCAATTACTTTGGTTCCTCATCAGTGGATCTTTAAGCAAAGTCTAAACAACCTTTTTCTGGGTAAATCATAGAGAGGATTTGTGTTTATGTAATGCTTAGACTAAATGTCCTATTAAGTCCCCTACACTTAGAATCTGTGATCAATAAAACCCTTAACCAGGGATTTGCAGGAGCCAGTTCATCTGGCATACCAGCTTGGAGAGCTGATTGTTAAACTTTTAGTGTGAACATATATATCTCAGAAATTGGCAAATACTACAAATCAAGACCTTAAAGTTTGGTTGATTATCCAGATTTAAGAAAGTAATGGAGAAAATGTTGATGGTGCAGATAAAACTTAAAAGTATGATGTACAGATATTTCACACATCTACCATCCACCCCCAGCCATTATATTTACCAGTATACATTTCTCTTACTTCTTCTTTCACAATAAAAGAGCTGGTTTCTGATTTTCCATTATAACTTAACATATTTAATGAAAATATTTTAGTTTATCAATAGTTCAGATCTCTATCAATCATAAAATACTATGTAAGTAAAATTAGTTATGTTTATGTATTTGGTTAATTAGACCAACTAACTTATGAGATCCCTTTCAACCTTGTAATCCTGTAATTTGGTCTTTCCTAAGTAACGGGACAAAATTTTGTTTTTGGACTGATTGCTGAGAATTAACTGATCCCAAATATTAGTTGTCACATCAAAATGTACATATCCTTTGAGGTCCTACTTTTAAAAAAGAGTCTAGCTTTTATATCCTACTTTATTATTTTTATATTCCTACTAAATGTAGGAATTCCAAAAGGCAGAAGTGAAGGGAGGGAATATTATTATATTATGATCCTAAGATATGGAATGTTGTGAATGTAGGATACTGGAGGGGGAATAATGTGAAGTCAGTCTGGACAGGGAGATTGAAATCAAACTGTGAAGGGCCTTAAACATCAAACAGAGGAATTTATATATTATCTTATAGTCAATAAACAATATTGAAACAGACTACCTCTAGATATATATCCCTACATAAATATACAATGGAATGGAAGCAGAGTATCCTTGCACCTTGGATCTATGACTCTTTTTTTCTGCTCGATTATCTATGTGACAAAATAGAAATTTGGAATTGGAAAACTAGGGAACCCAGAAATCCTAGAGTTGGTTGATATTTTGGAGTAATTGCTCTTACATAGACAATGAATAGAGATAATCTAAACTTCTGAGATTAATTACACTCTAGAGAAATAGGGAGTACTCACCCTAAATTACCATGAGATCTCAAATACAGAGGTCTCTGGACCAGCAACTTGAATTCAAAGTTAAGATAGATTACAGCCTGAGAGGATAGGCTATTTACTTAGGAAAATCACTGTTCTTTATTCTTAAGACCTCAGTATCTAGGGCTAAGGAAAATTAGGTAGTGCAGTGGGTAGAATCCTGGGCTTGGAATCAGGAAGATTCATCTTGCTGAATTCAAATCTGACTTCAAATATTTATTAGCTCTATGATCCTGGGCAAATCATTAATCTTGTTTGCCTCAGTTTCTTCATCTATAAAATTAACTGGAATCCGGCATCTTCACCAAGAAATACTCAAATGGATTAACGAAGAGGTGGATAAAGTGAACAATAACAACTTAGGGCTAAGAATCTTATGCTGTAGAAGAAAAGCATTGAAACCAGGATGACTGATTTCCTTAAAGAGACACTTGATTTTTGAACCGAAAGAATGGTGCAGAACCTTCTGTTTCCACCATGAAGAGACAGAAAAGGACTTCAGCTGAAGCCAAAAACTGGAAGTAGAGAAACTTCATAGCTATATGGTGCAACTTTCCGAATCATAGGTCAAGACCAAACATATATACATGTATATATCTATACCTATATATCATATATTATTATATGCACACACTAATTTTAAGTTTATTAAATTGATGTCAATAATTTTTTTTTTAATTTTTTATTTTATTTTATAATTGTAACATTTTTTTGACAGTACATATGCATGGGTAATTTTTTACAACATTATCCCTTGCACTTACTTCTATTCAGATTTTTTCCCTTCCTCCCCCAACCCCCTCCCCCTGATGGCAAGCAGTCTTATATATGTTAAATATATTACAGTATAATTTAGATACAATATATGTGTGTAGAACCGAATTTTTTGTTGCACAGGAAGAATTGGATTCAGAAGGTAAAAATAACAGTTTACATTCATTTCCCAGTCCTTTTCTGGATGTAGCTGGTTCTGTCCATCATTAATCAATTGGAATTGGATTAGCTCTTCTCTATGTTGAAGAAATCCACTTCCATCAGCATACATCCTCGTACAGTATCATTGTTGAAGTGTATAATGATCTTCTGGTTCTGCTCGTTTCACTCAGCATCAGTTGATGTAAGTCTCTCCAAGCCTCTCTGTATTTCTCCTGTTGGTCATTTCTTATAGAACAGTAATATTCCATAACATTCATATACCATAGTTTACCCAACCATTCTCCAATTGATGGACATCCATTCATCTTCCAGCTTCTAGCCACTATGAAAAGGGCTGCCACAAACATTTTGGCACATACAGGACCCTTTCCCTTCTCTAGTAGTTCCTTGGGGTATAAGCCCAGTAGTAGTATGGCTGGGTCAAAGGGTATGCACATTTTGATAACTTTTTGGGCATAATTCCAGATTGCTCTCCAGAATGGTTGGATTCTTTCACAACTCCACCAACAATGCATCAGTGTCCCAGTTTTCCCACAGCCCCTCCAACATTCATCGTTATTTGTTCCTGTCATTTTAGCCAATCTGACAGGTGTGTAATGATACCTCAGAGTTGTCTTAATTTGCATTTCTCTGATCAATAGTGATTTGGAACACTCTTTCATATGAGTGGAAATAGTTTTAATTTCATCATCTGAAAATTGTCTGTTCATATCCTTTGACCATTTATCAATTGGAGAATGGCTTGATTTCTTATAAATTAAAGTCAATTCTCTGTATATTTTGGAGATGAGGCCTTTATCAGAACCTTTAACTGTAAAAATTTTTTCCCAATTTGTTACTTCCCTTCTAATCTTGTTTGCATTAGTTTTGTTTGTGCAGAAACTTTTTAATTTGGTGTAATCAAAATGTTCTATTTTGTGATCAATAATGGTCTCTAGTTCTCCCTTGGACACAAACTCCTTCCTCCTCCACAAGTCTGAGAGGTAAACCATCCCATGTTCCTCCAATTTATTTATGATTTCGTTCTTTATGCCTAAATCTTGGACCCATTTTGATCTAATCTTAGTATGTGGTGTTAAATGTGGGTCCATGCCTAGTTTCTGCCATACTAATTTCCAGTTTTCCCAGCAGTTTTTGTCAAATAATGAATTCTTATCCCAAAATTGGGGATCTTTGGGTTTGTCAAAGATTAGATTGCTATTTTTATTCACTATCTTGTCCTGTGAACCTAACCTATGCCACTGATCAACTAGTCTATTTCTTAGCCAATACCAAATGGTTTTGGTGACTGTTGCTTTATAATATAGCTTTAAATCAGGTACACTTAGACCACCTTCCTCTGACTTTTTTTTCATTAGTTCCCTTGCAATTCTCGACCTTTTATTCTTCCATATGAATTTTGTTGTTATTTTTTCTAGGTCATTAAAATAGTTTCTTGGGAGTCTGATTGGTATAGCACTAAATAAATAGATTAGTTTGGGGAGTATTGTCATCTTTATTATATTCGCTCGGCCTATCCAAGAACATTGAATGTCTTTCCAATTATTTAAATCTGACTTTATTTTTGTGGCAAGTGTTTTGTAATTTTGCTCATATAATTCCTGACTCTCCTTTGGTAGATATATTCCCAAATATTTGATACTATCGACTGTTATTTTGAATGGAATTTCTCTTTGTATCTCTTGCTGTTGGATTGTGTTGGTAATGTATAAAAATCCTGAGGATTTATGTGGATTTATTTTGTATCCTGCGACTTTGCTAAAATTCTGAATTATTTCTAATAGCTTTTTAGCAGAGTCTTTGGGGTTCTCTAAGTATACCATCATGTCATCTGCGAAAAGTGACAATTTGATTTCTTCATTTCCTATTCTAATTCCTTGGATCTCTTTCTCGGCTCTTATTGCCAAGGCTAGAGTTTCTAGTACTATATTGAATAGTAATGGTGATAGTGGGCAACCTTGTTTCACTCCTGATCTTACAGGGAAAGGTTCTAGTTTATCACCATTACATATGATGTTTACTGAAGGTTTTAAATATATGCTCCTTATTATTTTAAGGAATAGTCCATTTATTCCTATACTCTCAAGCGTTTTTAGTAGGAATGGATGTTGGATTTTATCAAATGCCTTTTCTGCATCTATTGAGATGATCATATGGTTTTTATTAATTTGATTATTAATATGGTCAATTATACTAATAGTTTTCCTAATATTAAACCATCCCTGCATTCCTGGTATAAATCCCACTTGGTCATAGTGTATTATCCTGGGGATGATTTTCTGAAGTCTATTTGCTAATATCTTATTTAAGATTTTAGCATCAATATTCATTAAGGAAATTGGTCTATAGTTTTCTTTCTCAGTTTTCGATCTACCTGGTTTAGGTATCAGTACCATGTCTGTGTCATAGAAGGAATTTGGTAGGACTCCTTCAATCCCTATTTTTTCAAATAGTTTACATAGCATTGGAGTTAGTTGTTCTTTAAATGTTTGGTAGAATTCACCTGTAAATCCATCTGGTCCTGGGGACTTTTTCTTAGGAAGTTGGTTAATAGCTTGGTCTATTTCTTTTTCTGAGATGGGACTATTTAAACTACTTACTTCTTCCTCTGTTAATCTGGGCAAGCTATATTTTTGAAGGTATTCTTCCATTTCATTTAAGTTATCGAATTTATCGGCATAAAGTTGAGCAAAGTAGCTCCTAACTATTGTTCTAATTTCCTCTTCATTAGTGGTGAGTTCACCCTTTTCATTTTCAAGACTATCAATTTGCTTTTTCTCTTTCCTTTTTTTAATCAGGTTTACTAAGGGTTTGTCTATTTTGTTGGTTTTTTCATAAAACCAACTCTTAGTTTTATTAATTAATTCAATAGTTTTTTTACTTTCAATTTTATTAATCTCACCTTTTATTTTTTGAATTTCAAGTTTTGTGTTTGTCTGGGGGTTTTTAATTTGTTCCTTTTCTAGCAATTTTAGTTGTAAACCCAATTCGTTGGCCCTCTCTTTCTCTATTTTATGCAGGTAGGCCTGTAGAGATATAAAACTTCCCCTAATTACTGCTTTGGCTGTATCCCACACATTTTGGTATGATGTCTCATTATTGTCATTTTCTTGGGTGAAGTTATTAATTATGTCTATGATTTGCTGTTTTACCCAATCATTCTTTAGTATAAGATTATTTAGTTTCCAATTATTTTTTGGTCTATTTTCCCCTGGCTTTTTATTAAATGTTATTTTGATTGCATTATGGTCTGAAAAGGATGCATTTACTATTTCTGCCTTACTGCATTTGATTTTGAGGTTTTTATGCCCTAGTATATGATCAATTTTTGTATAGGTTCCATGAACTGCTGAGAAGAAAGTATATTCCTTTCTGTCTCCATTTAGCTTTCGCCAAAGATCTATCATATCAAACTTTTCTAGTATTCTATTTACCTCTTTGACTTCTTTCTTATTTATTTTGTGGTTTGATTTATCTAATTCTGAGAGTGCAAGGTTGAGATCTCCCGCTATTATAGTTTTGCTATCTATTTCCTCTTGCAGCTCTCTTAATTTCTCTTTTAAGAATTTAGATGCTGCACCACTTGGTGCATACATGTTTAATATTGATACTGCTTCACTATTGATGCTTCCCTTTAGCAGGATATAATGCCCTTCCTTATCTCTTTTAATTAGATCAATTTTTGTTTTTGCTTGATCTGAGATGAGGATGGCTACTCCTGCTTTTTTGGTTTTGCCTGAAGCATAATAGATTCTGCTCCACCCTTTTACTTTTAGTTTGAATGTCTCATCCTGTTTCAGGTGTGTTTCCTGTAAACAACATATAGTAGGATTCTGACTTTTAATCCAGTCTGCTAACTGCTTCCTCTTTATGAGGCAGTTTGCCCCATTCACATTTATGGTTAGAAGGACTAATTCTATATTGCTTGCCATCCTATTAACCCCTGCTTATGCTTTTCCCCTTTCCTTCCCTTTTACCCTCCTATCCACTATTAAACTGGTAAACACCACTTGCTTTTTACAGCCCTCCCTTTTTAGGATCCCTCCCCCACCTTAAAGATCCTCCCCTTATTTTACCCCTTTTCCTCGAAATTACTGTATTCCCTTCCCCTTAGCTTACTCCTTCCCTTTCACTTTTCAATGAAGTGGAAGAAGTTTCACCATAAATCGAATATGTCTATTGATACACGCTATGTTCATCTCCCTCCTTTCTTTCTCTCAGATATAATAGGTTACCTTTGCCTCTTCATGAGATGTAGTACCACCACTTTGTACTTTTTTATGATATAATCTCCTTTCCACCTCTATTTTCTAAGACAAATTGTACATATGTTCTTTACATATTTTTTTGACAGAAGTATAGTTCTCAAGATTTCTTTTTACCTTTTTTAGAAGTCTCTTGAGTTCTGTATTTGAAGATCAAACCTCTTATGTAGGTCTGGTTTTTTCATCAAAAATAGATGGAATTCATTTATTTCGTTAAATGTCCATCTTCTTCCCTGGAAAACGATGCTCATTCTTGCTGGGTAAGTTATTCTTGGCTGCATACCAAGTTCCTTAGCCTTTCGGAATATCATGTTCCAGGCCCTGCGTTCTTTTAATGTGGACGCTGCTAGATCCTGGGTTATCCTTATTGTGGATCCTCCATATCTGAATTGTTTTTTTCTAGCAGCTTCCAATATCTTTTCCTTTGTCTGATGGTTCTTGAACTTGGCCACTATATTTCTTGGCGTTTTGATTTTAGGGTCCCTTTCAGTAGGTGATCGATGAATTTTCTCAATGTCTATTTTACCCTCTGTTTCCAAAACGTCTGGGCAGTTCTCTTTGATAATTTCCTCGAAAATGGTGTCCAAGCTCTTTTTTTCCTCCCATTTTTCAGGGAGTCCGATTATTCTCAAATTGTCTCTCCTGGATCTGTTTTCCAGGTCTGTTGTCTTTCTGGTAAGGTACTTGACAGTCTTTTCAATTGTTTCATTTCTCTGGTTTTGCTTGACTCCCTCTTTGTTTCTCCTTGAGTCATTCATTTCTACTTGTTCCAGTCTAATTTTCAATGATGTATTTTCTTCACTCACTTTTTTTATATCTCTTTGTAATTGTCCAATTGAGTTTTTATCTTCTATGGAATTTTTTTCCATTTTATCCATTTTATTTTTTAGAGAGCTGATTTCTTTTTCCAGCTCACTAATCCTGTTTTCCTTGGAGTTGTTTACCTTTTCCAGCTCACTAATCTTGTTTCTCAATGATTTGATTTCTTTATCCATTCTGTCTTTGAATGCATGGGATGACTTCTCCAGGCTCTCTTGCAAAGCTTCCCTTTCCTTTTCCCATTTCTCTTCCAGCTCTCTTGTGAGAGCCTTTTTGATTTCCTCTATGAGGTTCTTTTGTATTGAGGAGCAGCTTATATCCCTCCCAGGGGATACATCTGGGGACAGTCTGTTCCTAGTCTCCTCAGCATTTGAAGTCTGCTCCCTCTCCACACAAAAGCTGTCAATGGTTAGAGCCCTTTTGAATTTTTTATTCATTTTGTCAGAATCAAAGAAAACAAACTGACAAGAGAAGCAATTGGTCTGTTTTGCGGGGGATAGGGCTGGATGTTATTAATGGGCTTCCTCTACAGACTGGGGATAGGGCAGCAGAGAGCCACTAACAGAACAGCAATGACTGTACTGAGTCTGCACTCTGAGGCTCCGAGAACGCACCGAGTCAGTCCAGGTGGGGGTTGGGGGTGGCCGGGCTCTGAGAGACGCTGGCTTTCTGGGGTTTTAATCTTCACCTCCGGTGTTTACACCCTCTCCGTGGCTCCTGGCTTGCTGCCAAGACGGAGCATCCACACTGGGGCAAAAGCCCTTTCACAGAAACTGCAGAGATCACACCCCTCCACCTCCGGTCTGAGCTGTGTGAGCTGCCTGTCTTGCTCTGGCTGTCTGCCCTCAGTCTGCGCCCAGTCTGATTGACCCTCCCCCGAACAAACACAGACCTTTTCTGGCGACTTTCAAGGATGTCTTCTCTTGGTGATAATTTGTGGATTTCTTTCTGGGTCAAGCATTAAGTCTGAGGCTTGTCATGAAGTAAGTTCTGAGAGAAAGCGAGGAGCTCAAGCAGCTGTCTGCCTCCACGCCGCCATCTTAGCCGGAAGTCCTTGATGTCAATAATTAAATAATAGTTGATTAATTTATTATGTGTCCATTACATATAATATACACATTTGTTTTTATTTATGATTAGTTCAATATGGAGAAATTCTCGTGTGGAATCTCTCCCTACTGATACAGATTAGCAACTCATGTATAACAAATAATGTTAGACTTTTAATCTCTGTCTATTCTCTTAATTCTCCAAGATTTAGTGAATTACCCGAATTACTAAGAAGTTAATTATTTCACCCATAGTCATGCAATTACATATGTGATGGGGCAGGACTTGAATTCAGAACTTCCTGATTCTAAGACTGACCTATGTTCTAAACCTTTTTGTTATTGTTTGATTGTTTCAATCATGTCCAACTCTTCATAGCCCTGGGAATTTTCTTGGAAAAATACTGCGGTGGTTTTCCATTTTCTTCTTACAGATAAGGAAATTGAGGCAAACAAAAGTGACTTGCTGAGGGTGACGCAGCTAGTAAATGTCTGAGGTGGGATTTGAACTCATGAAGATGAATTTTCCTGACTCCAATCCTGACATTCTAAGTACCCTGTCCTTTAACCTTACTTTTACCATTTAAAGTATTTTTTATAAATAAGAATATTTTTCTTTGGGGGTTTTAGTTCTAATGTCAGGACAAATTGAGGAAGGAATCATGAATAGGCCTGTTGTAATAAACTGTGCGAGCACAAGGACAAAATTTGCACAGGACAGGCAGGCAGGGATGAGTTGAAATCTGCACCATTAGAGAGAGCAATCTGTATGGATGAGATCTCAGATCCATTGGCATAATTGAGTTGAGCAGCCAGACTTTAAGCTGAATGCCAGAGGTGTTAAAAGGCAGACAAAGGCTTCCATAGTTCATACTATGTCTAATCTTTGATGCCATGAACAATAACCCTCTGCCTCAAAGGTGGTGCTATAGAGAAATGAAGATCTGTTTTAGCCTGAGATCAAATTAGATGAAATATACAATGCATGTTGATGCAAATTGCCGTTTCCTGAATCTCTAAGCGGACGGTAAAAGAGAAGAAAATCAACATGAAGCCTGTACCTTGTAGGAATCAATCACTGCTTTGACTTAAATTATCTCTGTTTTTTAAAAAAGAAGTTGTCCTGGTATAATATTACTTGATTCCGAATAAATTGTTGAATGCCCTATAAAGGTAAGACTTGCAGGCGAGTCAATGATTAAAGTGAATTTAAGTTTATCTTCAAAATGCTTTATTTCAGAAGCATGAATAAAAACATTTCTGCCTTTATTTTTTAGGAACTGAAAAACTATACATTTTATTCAACAAATTGAAGCGTTTCACTTGTATTAGATGCTGTGAAGGGTACAAAGAACAAGATCCAGATCCTTTCCTCTAATTCCTTAAGGAATGTTCAGACCCAGGAATAAAAATTTGTAGTCATATACACATTTTAGGCAAAATGAAAATTTACTTTGAATTATTATTAGGCTGCTGTATCATCTAATGAACAATGAATGTCTGAAAACCTGAAATTCAAACCACTGTTATTGGACTAGGATGCCAAAGAACTGTTACAGCACCATCTGTGAAATAATGCTGATAATAATTGCAATTTATAGAAGACTTTTAAAGCTTATACAATTATTTATATATATATATATATATGTATATATATGTATATATGTATACATATATATACATATATATATATATCATCTTGCCTCAGTGTGGTATAGAAGAAAGATTGCTGGGTTGGAGTGAGAGAACCTGGTTCAAATTTTGGCTCTACTACTTACTATGTTGTCTTAATCAAATCTTAACACCTCCCTGGACTCAATTTCCTCATTTGTAAAATGAAAGGGTTCTATTATATACCTTCCAACATACCTTCCAGCTCGAAATTTGTTACCTTCTAAATTCACTTAAATGAGTTTGAAATTGAATAGTGGGGATAGGACTCACAGGTATTATAGCCTTCATTTTGTAAATGAGGAAACTACAGCTTAAAGGAGTCAAATTACTTGATCATAGTCATACAGCCAGTGAATGTAAGAAGGTAGAATCTGAACCTGGGTATAAGCTACTCCAAAATATTTCCTTTTCTTGACCAACATAAGATTAAATATTGGAGGCAGCTAGGTGGCACCATAGTGAACAGAATGCTGGGCATGAAGTCAGTGTCCTCAGAGTATCAATAACTGTGTGACCCTGGGCAAGTCACTTGGCTCATCTGGTTTCCTCATCCATAAAAGGACCTGGAAAAGGAAATGGCAAACCACTCCATTTATCTTTGCCAAGAAAACCTCAAATGGGATCATGAAGAGCTGGACATGACTGAAAAATGATTGAGCAATAATATACTTTTCTGTTCTAAATTTGTTACCTTATTAACTAATTCATTTAAGCCTCCAACTGAGCACCAGGAGTGTGTATCATAGATACCATAAACCTCATTTTATAAATGAGTAAACTGAGCTGAGAGGTTAAATGACTTGCCCATAGTCACCTAAATGGTGAATGTCAAAGGTATAATCGGAATCTGTATCCTCCTGACTTTAGGGGATACATTTGTGCTAGACTGAATAATCATGAGGCTGACCTGTAACCAAAATAAACTCAAAGACCTTAAGTAGTTTGAGTTTTCCTTTAACTTGCATTTATCGCTTTTACTCGGTCTCTGTGAATGTTTGCTGTGCTGGATTCATTTTGTACTATTTGTATATTGCTCATCTGGTGGCATTACAAGCCTGCTCTACAAGCGCCCACAGACGGCTTTATATTCCATTGCTATTAAATCATTTTTGAACGAGACATAATTCTCCAAGTGCCTGGTGAATTCTCTCTATTTGATCAGGCCAGATTCCATAAAAATGTAAATAATCAAAACCCTTCTGGGGTTATTTATCATAGCTTACTCTGCGGCTGTAAATTTATGTATTAATTTCAGCTGCAAGTTTCAGTAGGAAGAAGAAGATTAATAGTTGGACATAGGACCCACCACCCAACATTGTCTATATGTCCCCATTGCCCTTCAGATTCCAGAGCATGAAATTAGGTTCTACTTTTTGAAAAAAAAAAAAAAAAAAAAAAGAATTACAACAATCATTAATATTAGTCCCCATAGATCTAGGGGCCTAAAAGAAGTCAGATCAGTATGAATTGAAGTCATGTTTCCAGATGTTAAAAATTATTCAACATTCTCAGTGTTGGTCAAGAAATTTACTAGAAAAAGCCAGACGAATGGATACAGAAAAATTGGTTCTTTGCTCCAATTTTGTTCCTTTCTTTAAAGTGGCCCGCCCTATTCCTCTGAATTAGTGTTCACATGTCTTTCATGAGGCAATAGGTTCTGAAAGAGCATTATATCATGGGAATGGGTGGAAGGGATAATAATCCATTCAGTTAATGTATAGGTTATATGCCAGTATTGAATAGATACCCTCATGTATGGGGTACTTAGCTTTCTCTAAAACTGGAAAGATTCCACAGTTGGGTACAGTGATGATCTGATGCTATATCCCTTCTCCATCTAGAACTTTGTTCATTAATCCCATGGTTCTACCATGGTTCCTCCAACTATATTATGTTACTTCCTGTAACTACCTTCTCTTTCTCCCTAGCATCCTTCTCATAGAGAAGAGTGACTATAGAGGAAGAGGTGGTGTCTTGTGTTTATTTTGTGCATATTTGTATTTATATGTTTATGTGTATGCACATAATTCCCTCTTCCCCTGTAATACAATCTAAGTTCTTTGAGGATACGTCTAATCCATTTTTTGTTTTTGTAGTCCAGCAAATATCATAGCATCTGTCTCCAAGTGTTTGTTAAATGAATGAAAATTTGTGTCTTGAAGCCAGTCTAGAGCATCTTGACTAGGGGCTCAGGAGACCTTACATTTGACATTAGCTATGTGATCTTCCCACTGGCCTTAATTTCCCATTCTATAAAAATATAGGGGTTGGACTAGTTCGTCTATAAGCTCCCTCTTAACTATAACATTCTGGGATTTTAAATAGCTTCATATAGGTATGTTGTAAGAAAAATCAGCAGATTGTACTTAGAACACTTATCTAGGGTTGGAGATAAGCACTTGATTGGTTTGTGATTTTCCTGGGTCCAGTTGACACAGCCTGAGTGACCTGGGGAGCTGCAGTAGATACTCCTCATGCTGTCCCAATTAGACAAGACCCCTGAGCCTATGTGTACACGTGTAAGATGAATGTATCTTCAGGGCATGGCAAATCCATTGATTATGGCCATCTTTATGGTTCATTTAACCACAGTGATGATTGTTGATTATGAAAGTAGATCAGCCATTCTACCATCTGGTTCTCACACGTCAGAGACAAGCCTAATGAGGCATGCCACAGTCCTTGTAAGTTGCCATGGAAGACACTGAAAGTGGTGACCTCGGAAATGTCAACATATGGTTTTCATGTCTAGTTTTATCCAGAGCTTTGGGATGATGTAGGGGAAAAAAAGCTGTCTGTCCTCACTTTCCAGCGTGTGCAATGACAGCAGTAAATGGATCTAAGAGAAGAGAAGCCAAAAGTAAAATATTGTCAAATTGATCTAGGAATTTGCCCAAGTACTGATACTAGAGGATGTCAGTTGATTATTCTGTGGCCTCTGGCAGTTTCTGTGAGTCCTGACGCTTTCTTTCCTCTGTAAAACTGACATCTTATAAACTTGTAGACAAATATGGGAAATTCCACTTTATAGTTTTTAAAAAAATAGTCTTGGATATCATAGATAAAGAGACATGTGACCTATTTTAATTTACTTTCATCAATTCATTTATTTATGTTTGTTTTCATTCATTCATCTATCCATTTATCCATTTATTATTTTTCTATATATCCATCCATCCATCCATAATATTTATTTGTTTGTTTACGGGCTAGGCCTCCCTACCTCACCCAAACCATAAGTGCAGTGGCCATTTTCCACTGCTGGTTAGCACAGACGCTTTGACTTGCTCTGTTTCTTTTTTTGGGTTGATTCACCTCCTTGATGACTCTCCGCTCTTAAAAGTTCACTATATTTATGCCCGACAGTGAAGAAATCTGATCGGCTTTAGCTCAGAACTCTCCAGCTCAAGGAATTTATTCACCTCATATTCCCTGTTAGCTGGAATTATAGGCAAGTGCCACCATTACCCACTAACTCCCCCAGCCTCATCAGAGAATGAATAAATATCTCTGGATGGCAAATTCAGCCACAGTTTACTCTGTCCAATGGCACAAAGCAGGAATGGAGTATTCAGTGAAGGCCGCGATAATTGTAAATGTCCCTCTCTAAAACATGGTCTTCCCAAGAAAGTTGTTTTTTCCCTTGGCTGAATGAGATGCTTCTTCCCAGCAGAATTTGTAAGCACTGCATGAAACAATAAGAAAAAGCCCTACAGGGCTGCTTATTTGTATATCAGCACAATGTAATACAGCTAAAGAGTTTATTGGCAGAAGACTAACTTATCAGCACTTATCTCTGATGTGCTGTGTAATATGCCGTCCTTCCAATGGAAACTCCTATGAATTCAGAGACAGATAATCAGGCTAGAATTGTTTTGTGGTACAATATTTTACCCTGCCTTTGTGTCAGCTCGATGGGTACAGGAGAATTTTGGTGATTGTCTATGCATAGCCCATGGGCTTGTGCATTTTGTGATTATTACCTCTTCATCATAGTGTAGCAAAATGTTAAACCAGGTGTCAGGACATCTAATTTGTCCAAGTCTTCCACTAGTTACCTATGGGAACTTGAGTGGGGATTTTCTTTCCCTTCTCTGGATCTTGGTTTCTTTTTCTGTATAATTAAAAATCTGGATTTGATGATCACTAAGTTCGTTTCTGAGGAAGCATTGTGAACCAGATAGAAAATTGGCTTTGTTATCAGAAAGACCTAAGGTCAAGCCCTATCACTTACATATGTGTAATTCTCTGTGATTCTTAGCAAGTCATTTAACTTTTTAGTGCCTCAAACAACTCTCTAAATTTATGAGTTTTTTTTACAATTTTCAAATATTTATTAAAAAATCTGTTTAGTAGTTCAATTCATATGTAACAGTATCCAGATTTAAAAGAGGTTGCTTTTTTCTAACAGCATTTGTTACAATGATTTCTTAAATTTAACAATATAAGAAAATTTTAAAAATACAATAATAACAATATGATGTATTTTAAATATAAAATAAAACTTAGAGGGTTTCCCCATGAGAAAGAGAAAGGTAAACAGTATACAATATGAATACTTTTATTCCTACATATGAATAAAATGTCAAACAGAACATGCCCAAGCATGAATATGAGAAAAAGAAACTTAAAATGGGATTTAGTAACTTAATTTATTTATGTTTTGTAACAGTTTAAGAAACTGATACTTAAACCTTACCAGAACACAAAGAAGATTGTAGTTCTGATGACTGCACATTCTGTTTGTCACCTCAGCTCTAAACTATCCAAATAGCTCATGGTAGATATCTACTGGTTTAAAGAACAAGCTTGGGTTAATCTTGTTAGTGGCCACGTTCTTTATACTGATATCCAGTTCCATTCATTGAGGTCCAAATATCCAGAATTTTTAAATTTAGAAGGTTGCTTCTGACTCTACATTTTTTCCTAAAATCAGAAAAGAACAAATGGAAACAGAAAAGAGAGACAAAGGCCCAGGTGCAACCTCACTTAATTGAATTGCCCTTTACTAACTGGTAAATGATGAAGATAGCCAGCCCAGCCCTTACCTCTCACTAACAATCTTGAGTTGTAAGCCACCTGAATTTGTATTACATCTCCAGAAATGCATAATATATAAGGAAGAAATGGAGCAAAGGATGTCATCAAAGAAATGTATAATAGAAAAAAAAAAAAAAAGATAGTTTGATCACATGACTCTGGTAAGAGCTAACTGATAGATGTACCAAATGCTCTATTGCTATACATACTGTTTTTTTTTTATTTATTAAGCATTTTTAAATTAATTTTTATAATCATAACATTTTCTTTGGCAGTACATATGCATAGGTATTTTTTTTTTTTTTACAACATTATCCCTTGTACTCCCTTCAGTTCCAAGTTTTTCCCCTCCCTTCCTTCCACCCCCTCCCCTGGATGGCAGGCATTCCCATACATATTAAATATCTTATAGTATATCTTAAGTACAATATATATGTGCAGAACCAAATTTTGTTGTTGTTGTTATTGCAAAGGAAGGATTGTATTCACAAGGTAAAAATAATCTGGGAAGAGAAACAAAACAAAAACAAACAAACAAAAAAAAAAAAACACAAAAAAACCAATGCTCATAGTTTACACTCATTTCCCAGTGTTCCTTTTCTGGGTGTGGCTGATTCTGTCCATCATTGATCAATTGGAACTGGATTAGCTCTTCTCTATGTTGAAGATATCCACTTCCATCAGAATACATCCTCATACAGTATCATTGTTGAAGTGTATAATGATCTCCTAGTTCTGCTCGTTTCATTCAGCATCAGTTGATGTAAGTCTCTCCAGGCCTCTCTGTATTCCTCCTGTTGGTCATTTCTTACAGAACAATACTATTCCATAACCTTCATATACCATAATTTACCCAACCATTCTCCAATTGATGGACATCCATTCATCTTCCAGCTTCTAGCCACTATGAAAAGGGCTGCCACAAACATTTTGGCACATACAGGCCCCTTTCCCTTCTTTAGTATTTCCTTGGGATATAAGCCCAATAGTAGCACTGTTGGATCAAAGGGTATGCACATTTTGATAACTTTTTGGGCATAATTCCAGATTGCTCTCCAGAATGGTTGGATTCTTTCACAACTCCACCAACAATGTATCAGTGTCCCAGTTTTCCCACAGCCCCTCCAACATTCATTGTTATTTGCTCCTGTCATCTTAGCCAATCTGACAGGTGTGTAGTGGTATCTCAGAGTTGTCTTAATTTGCATTTCTCTGATCAATAGTGATTTGGAACACTCTTTCATATGAGTGGAAATAGTTTTAATTTCATCATCTGAAAATTGTCTGTTCATATCCTTTGACCATTTATCAATTGGAGAATGGCTTGGTTTCTTATAAATTAAAGTCAATTCTCTGTATATTTTGGAGGTGAGTAAATTTATGAGTTGCAGGGCTGGGGGTCTTTTTTTTTTTATTCATTTTTCCAAATTATCCCCTCCCTCCCTCCACTCCCTCCCCCCAATGGCAGGTAATCCCATACATTTTACATGTGTTACAATATAACCTAGATACAATATATGTGTGTAAATACCTTTTTCTTGTTGCACATTAAGTATTAGCTTCCGAAGGTACAAGTAACCTGGGTAGATAGACAGTAGTGCTAACAATTTACATTCACTTCCCAGTGTTCCTTCTCTGGGTATAGTTATTTCTGTCCATCATTGATCAACTGGAAGTGAGTTGGATCTTCTTTATGTTGAAGATATCCACTTCCATCAGAATACATCCTCATACAGTATTGTTGTTGAAGTGTACAGCGATCTTCTGGTTCTGCTCATTTCACTCAGCAACAGTTGATGTAAGTCTCTCCAGGCCTCTCTGTATTTCTCCTGTTGGTCATTTCTTACAGAGCAATAATATTCCATAACCTTCATATACCACAATTTACCCAACCATTCTCCAATTGATGGACATCCATTCAACTTCCAGTTTCTAGCTACAACAAAAAGAGCTGCCACAAACATTTTGGCACACACAGGTCCCTTTCCACTCTTTAGTATTTCTTTGGGATATAATCCCAATAACAGCAATGCTAGGTCAAAGGGTATGCACAGTTTGACAACTTTTTGGACATAGTTCCAGATTGCTCTCCAGAATGGCTGGATTCTTTCACAACTCCACCAACAATGTATCAGTGTCCCAGTTTTCGGCTGGGGGTCTTTTAAACTGGTAGAGAGCAGTTTCTTCATCAAGATTTGAACCCAGGGCTTCCTGACGCTGTCTAGCACTCTATCCACTTTGTTTTCAAAATTCTCTGAACCAGTGATTTCACTGGTTTGGAGAATTTCTAGAGAAGGAAACCCCTGGGAAATAATGCAGGTCAGCATTCTAGCACTGAAATTTACAGCCTTAGAAAGTTGTGTAGGGAGTTGTGTGAGAGATGAAATCACTTGTCTATGGTCATATGGGCAATATGTGGCAGAAATGAGTCCTAAGTCCATATCCTTCTGGTTCAGAGGTTAACACTTATCCACACTACATTTCCTCTTTTATTTAAGTGAGTGTTAAATATCTGGCATCGAGCTAGAAAACAAAGATGAACATGAAATAGTCCTTGCTCTTAGAGAGATTGCATAATTTTTTTATTAAAGGTTTTTTATTTTCAAAACATATGCATAGACAATTTTCAACATTTAAACTTGCAAAACCTTGTGTTCCAAATGTTTTCCCTCATTCCCTCCCACCTCCCATAGACAGCAAGTAATCCAATATATGTTAAACATATATGCAATTCTTCTATGCATATTTCTACAATTATCATGTCGCACAAGATAAATCAGATCAAAAAGGAAAAAGTGAGAAAGAAAACAAAATGAAACCAAACAACAACAAAAAAGGTGGAAGTGATCACACTTAGTCCCCACAGTCCTCTCTCTGGGTGCTGATGGCTCTCTTCATCACAAAACCATTGGAAATGGCCTGAATCACCTCACTGTTGGAATTCTGTCAGAATTGATCATTGAATTACTAATGTTTTGAGAGTTGTAGAAATGAGAGACGTGAAGTTCCCAATGCAGGGCTATGCTGCCTGTTGAGTGAGTTGGTGGGAAGTTTGTGAAAGTTGTTCAGTAACCTCTCGTTGACTGATGTTTCAGAGTAAGAATTATGATTAAGAAGGAGCTAAAAGCTCATAGGGATCATAGGATTTCAAGCTTAGAAATGATCTAATCCCAATATTTTACATTTTATTTATTCATTGGAGACCAAGCAAGTAAAATGATTTATCTGAGATTATGTGAGTAGTAAGTGGCAGAACTGGAATTCTGGAGTCTGGAAGACCTGAATTCAAATCGAACCTCAGACACTTATTAGCTGTGTGACCCCAGGCAAGTCATTTAACCCTGTCTACCTCATTTTCCTTATCTATAAAATAAGCTGGAGAGAAATGGCAAACTACTCCAGGGACTTTGCCAAGAAAACCCCAAATGGGGTCATGAAGAGTCAGATGTTATTGAAACAATTCAATAACAAAAAATATTTATATACTATGAACCAGATATTATCCTAAGTTCTTTGTAGATGTCATCTTATTTAGTTTCATAACAACCCTAGGAAATAAATCCTATCATTATCTCCAGTTTACAGTTGAGACAACAGAACGAAACAGAGTTAAGTGACTTGTTCAGGATCACACAGTCAATAAATGTCTGAAGTTGGATTTGATATTAGGTCTTCCTCACCCTAAATATAGCTTAACAATAATGTACTTAGAGTATCTGGCTTTAGATCATGGCTCTGACAGTTACTAACAGTATGACCTTGGACAAACCTCTGTAAACTTTAAATTAAACATCTCATAACAGGGGAGTGGGTTGTATGATTTTAGATCCTTTAATCTAGCTTATCCTGACATATTTGGTTTATTTATGAAAGAGATACAGGAGTTCCCAGGCACCAGAAGCTTAGTATCACTCGAGTGTGACATGTTGGCCAAAAAAGTTCATGCAATTCTAGGCTACACTGAGTATTATGCTAGTACTGCTACTACACAGGTAGAATCCAGAGCATTGGAAGTTTCTAAATTCTTTGCTTTGTTCAGACATTATTTATAAAAGTGGGTTCAGTTATGAGCATTACATTTTTAAAAGGCTATTAATGAGCTGTTGTTTGACTTTAATTTTTGAAGCAAGCCCATATGATTGTGACTCATAGGAAAATTGGATTTAGGTGAATCATAGTTGTACAAAGTCATCAGCCTCACTCTTTCTTCCAGAGTTATTTAAGTCCAGTGGCAAGACAAAATCAAGATGATTGATGGTGGCCCAGACTGCAGTGGATGACCTTGGTGTCTCTGATGTCCAACCAAAGCTCTAAGTACCAACTTTATGGTTGTAATAAATTGTTCTTATCCTCCCGTTATACCTGGTAAAGTCTTCACTTTGTGGAAGGTATCATTGACGAGATAGAGTATATCTAAAGGAGGCAGAATGGACTAAGACTATGCTTTATGATCCTTCAGATGAAGGAATTTAGGATGCTGGCCCTGGAGAAGAACCTCCAGGGGAACATGATAGCTATCTTAAAGCACTTGAGTAGTTGCTAGACAAAAGAGAGATTAAATGTGTTCTGTTTGAATCAGAAGGCAGGGCTAGCAGCAATGGATAAATATTATGGAGAGGAATATTGGTACTACACTAATGGAGTGTTGATCTGTTAGTCAGAGAGCCTACAGAGAAAGCATCATTCTTGGTGCTTATGCTGCTATTCTGTTTAATACAAGGGCTTTTGCTCTGAGCTAATGTGATCTTCTGGTTGATTGGTAAGAGAAATACACTGGTGGGGATTTACAATGATGATCTGAGAGGATGCAAATCCACAGTATTCCCCCAAACTTTATAAACTTTCAGGGATCCTATGTGAGAGGGTTGCCTTGATGCTACATTATTACTTAAGATCTACAAAACATTTTTCTCATGATAACTCTGTGAAATAGATAGTGCAAATATCATTAACTTCATGTTATGGATGAGGAAATAGATTTGAGTCAATCAGTATATAAACATTTATTTAAGTGTCCACTTTGTGTACTAAGTGTACTAAGTGCTGGAGACTACAAAAGAAGTCAAAATATTCCTGCTTCAAGGAATGAAACAATATATACAAACATATTTCACAATGAAACAATATATACAAAAAGCTATGTAGAAAATAAATAGGAAATAAGTAAGAGGAGGGTCTTATAATTAAAAGGGGCTGGGAAAAGACAAGATGACTTGCCCACAGCCACACAACTACTTACTGTTAAACCTCCACTTGAACTCATGCCATTTCATTTGTAGTCCAATATTTTTTCCACTATATCATGTTTCCTTGTAAAAATAGTATTTTTAATATTTATAATTTAAATAGTACTTCATAGTTTACAAAGTGCTTTTCAGGTATGATCCCCTTTGTTTCTCCAAGTAAGCTTATGCTTACTTACATGCCAAGAATATCACCATTTGCCCAAAAGACACTTCTAAGTTTCTTCTTTTCTTTTTTTCCCTCAATACTATTTTATTCTTTCAAATATATGTAGAGATATAAGATATAAAGAAATAAAAAATTTCAACATTCATTTTTGTAAGACTTTGTGTTCCAAATTTTTGTCCTTCCCTCCCTTATTTTCTCCCTCCCCTAAACAGCAATAGGTCATACATATGTGATAATTTTAAACATATTTCCATATTTCTCATGTTGTGTAAGAAAAATCAGGACAAAAGGGGGAAATGCCACAAGAAAGAAAAATCAAACAAACAAACAAAAAAGAAAAAATACTATGCTTTAATCCATATTCATTCTCCATAGTTCTCTCTCTGGGGGTGAATGACAGTTTCCATCACTAATTTTTTGGAATTGTCTCTGCATTGCTAGGGAGAGCCAAGTCTGTCACATGTGATCATCACATAATCCTGCTGTGTTACTGTGTACAATGATCTCCTGGTTCTGTCCACTTCACTCAGTATTAGTTCCTATAAGTCTTTCCAGGTTTTCTGAAATCAGGCTGCTTATCATTTCTTATAAAACAATAATATCCATTCCATTCATATACCATGACTTATTCAGCTATTCTCCAACTGATGGGCATCCACTCAATTACTAGTTCTTTGCCACTACAAAAAGAGGTGCTACAAACAGTTTTGTACATGTGAGTCCATCCCTTTTTTATGATTTCTTTGGGAGACAGACCCAGTTGTGACACTGCTGGATCAAAGGGTATGCACAGTTTTATAGTTTTTTGAGCATAGTTCCTAATTGCTCTCCTGAATGGGTGGATCATTTCCCCAGTTTTCCCACATCTTCTCCAATATTTATAACTATCTTTTCCAGGCATCATAGCCAATCTGAAAGGTGTGAAGTAGTTAAGTTTCCTTCTTTTCATGAAGCTCTGATGTCCCACTTCAAATCTTTCCTTATCTCCAATATTTGAGATCCAACTCAGATATCATCTGCTATGGCAAAGTCTTGGGTTCATATTCCACCTAAGACACTTACTAGCAGTGTGATTCTTTAACAAGTCACATAGCATCTCTCTATTTTTTAGTTTCCTCATTTATAAAATGAAGGGAATGGACTTACTGACCATCTAATTTAAATTTTTGATCCTATTCTTGGGCTTCAATGAGTAAAAGTGACTGTTGTTGATTTCACCCATACATAAAATTGTAGTTAAGGTATAGCAACTTAGTGCCATGGAGTTTGTTCAAGAAAAACAGCCTATAGATCATGTATTCACATATAACTCACATATAACTCATAGATAATATCAGGAGTGAAAGACTTAAATAATGCCTAGTTTAATTGCTTCATTTCATAGAAGCAATGGGGGTCCAGAGAAGTGAGGGGGGTTGCTCAAATAGTTCCTCTGAGTCTAAATCCAGCATATTATTTCTGCTAAAATATTTTTAATTCCAGAAAGGAGTTAGTTTTCTCCCTCCTTTACTCTCCCAGCCCTTTTCCCTGACTCTGTCTTTCTCCCTAATCTCCCTCACCCCTGACTCTTTTTTCATTGTTACTCTGTCCCTTTCTCCATTCAATTGATCAAACAATCATTAAGCACAATAAGATAAAAAATGAAATTATGTCTGTCCTCAAGCAACTTGGATTCTCCTGGGGGTTTGCAAATAATATGCCTTAAGCAAACAAATGCCAGGTGTATACAAAATGATTCCAAGAAAGAAAGAGTACTAATAAATGGATACCAGGTAGGACAGAATCAGGAAAAGTTTCATCTAAGAGAAAATGGTGGCTTGGCTACGCTGGGAACGAAGCTAAAGATTTCCTTCCATTGACTTGGTACAACATGCATTTCTCTCCTCTGTGTTCTGGGGTGAGGAAGGCTGGGAAAATTTGTAATACCTAGAATTGCTCTGAACTTCTTGGTCACTGGAAAGTTACAAGTGAGGATGCAAATGAACAAATAGTGGCTTATGGCTTCCTCCCCTCCCACCATTAGCTATCCGTTAAATATCCTATCTGATTCAGACACAGAATTATATTTGTTTCTCTGAGTATAAGCCTCTCCTTGACATGGCTGGTGATTGCTTTTTTAAAACCATGCAGGGAGGCTCTGTTCCTTCATCCACTGATAAGGTATCAGGTGACAGAGGGATCAGCATCCCAGCACATAAATCTGCAACTAATCCTTTGGAATCAATATTTTTCATTAAGAACCTGTGAGAGTTGGCCCATTATGGGGAGAAATCTGTTTAGGTTGACACCTTGATGAAGTTATTCAGTTCAGGGGCTTAAGTCATTGAAAGGTAATAAAGAGCACAGAGTGATCTGGGGTGCTGGTTAGGAGAGAAAACGATGGGGATATTGAGCTTTATTTCAGTGAAAAATTATCCCACTGATTTATTGGGCAACAATGAGATGTTGACCACCTTGGTAGCAGCGGCCAGATGCTCCCCATGGAGCATCTCTGTTCCTAGAGCTACCTCCAGTGAACCAGAAGAATCCAATTGGTGAGATGTTAGGTAGTAACAAATTTATATAGTACATGGGAGAAGTCTGAGGGCTCCTTACACATTATCATCTGCTCCCTAGCCTAGAGTGATCTCTGTTGGAAATGTACCTGTCTATTGAAAGCCAGTAATATTATTAGGTTTATAAATGTCCACTTGCACTCAGTTATATATTGTGCTGTAAATATTCTTAAGTTGTCTTTCAATGTGTGGGTTCTGTTTCTCCATGGGACTCCATGCTTCCTTCCGGGGCTGAAGGAGTGGGAGTTTATTGCCTATTATTTTTGTACAGATTACAAAGACAAAATCTAAATGATCCTAGAAACATTAGTTATTATTATTGAGGGATTTGTATTTCCAAAAAGGACTAGAGTACATTATTTCTAAAGTCCTAAGTGCCTAGGTTTTGCATTCAGAGGATGCTTAGGAAACCCTTGTTTCTCTTTGTGGGGGTGGGGAGACTGGGGTGAATTGGAAGGATGGGGATGGGGATGATGTATAAGAAGATCATATAACTTTCAAATGAGGAAACTTGGTAAAGTGAAATCAGCCAGTCAGATTACCTGAGCAAAGTCCTGGTGCTGCTAAACACTGGCTAAGGATTCATTTTCTGCAAAAATTAAAAAAAAATCTTTCCCAATTCACCTTAATCTTAGTGATCTCCCCAATTTATCTTGAATATATATGATTTTTGTAACTTATCTATTTTGATATATTGGGCAGCTCATGGTACAGTAGATAGAGGCTGGATCTGGAATCAAGACTTAGTAGTTATGTGACCTTGTATAAGTCACTTAGTTCTGTTTGTCTTAGTTTTCTCATCTATAAAATGAACTGGAGAAAGAAATGCAAGCTATTCTAGTATCTCTGCCAAGAAAACCCCCAAAAGGGGCCATAAAGGGTTGAACATGTTAGAAAAAACTAAAGAACAACAATTTGTATGCTGTCTTCCTTGTTGAACTGAAATTGGGTTGTTTATCTCTTTGACTGTTTTTCTTTGTAAACTCAACACATAGTGCAATGCCTGGCTGGACCCTAGTAACTACTATATATCCTGGTTGACTGACCTTAGGTCAATCTGAACCTCAGTACCCTCAGTTTTCAAAGGAAAGGGATGACCTATAATGTCCTTGCAACTCTAACATTCACTGAATCCCTCAAGGGATACAAGAGATTCTTCTGAGAAGATTTGCATTTTAAAAATATGTGGGGAAAAGGACTTTGTTCTTCTGGCAAATTCACTAAGGAAATGGAAAAACATGACTTAGCCGTGTTTGAACATTGAATGAAAAAATCAGTGAAATCTCATCTTCAACCTCACCTGTCCCTGAAGAGGTATTTTGTTTTGAGGGAGTTTCTAAGCCAAAAGCCCTGGTCTACAACCCACTGATCAGGCATAATTCTATCATAGAGCTATAGACTCTCAGAGTTGAAAAGGACCTTAGAAATAATGTACTCTAATCCTTAATAGGACTGTGAATCCCTTAATAATAATAATTAATGTTTCAGCGATTGTTGAATTTTTGTCTTTGCATCCCCCAGTGTCTACCACATTGCTTGATATATAATCAGCATTTAATAAATGCTTGTTGATGGATTGATTCCTGCATAACTTTGAGGATTATAAAATGCTTCTCTCATAATAGTTCCATAAGATAGATTGTATAAGCATAAATCAGGCCATTTTACAGAAAAAGAAATTGAGACATAGAAAGATATATAAGATCCTACTGCTAAGAAGCTTTAGTTCAGGGATTTGAACTTGTCAATTGCTTTTTCCATAACATGTTACCTCTATAGCACAAATAATATCTTTCTCTTTCCAAATTCACTGCTGCTTCCTAGTTACTGCTGTACATGTTAATGATTTTGTTCTTTTCCTAGAAGGAGAGCTTGAGTTATTTTGGGAGAAAAGACCTTGTGGCATCCTAACATCCCAATGTTCCCAGTTAGCAAGGGATTATGCTCTTGGTCTAATTATCTCTTCTCCAACACTTTCCACAGAAATCTTCATATTTTCATTACTCTTCACTTACAAATAGAAATTCTAGTCTTAACTCTTTTACTAAATAATTATGTGATATTAATTGGTTGAATTACTTGCCTCCTCTGGGTCAATTTCTTCCTTCATGAAATAAGAATGTTGGATTAGGTGATCTCTGTGGTCATTCATCTTTCATATAATAGAACTTTATAGAGAAGAGAATTCTTTGATTAAATACATATCATGTCTCCAGGCTTAAATATAAGGGTAATTTGGAAATATGATCAATAATTTTCCCTGATAATAAGTATATGGAATTTAAGCTGGACATAAAGAACCTCCCTTCAGTGAGAACTGTTTACTAGGGAAGCTATTAAATTTCTACTTCTACATATATTGAAGTTTTAAATTCATTAATTCATTCATTCTTTAAACAAATCTTTAAGTATCTACTCTAGGTAATCTATTTGTACCTCAGTTTATTCATTTGTAAAATGATCAGGTTAGATTAGATTACCTTTGAGGTCCATACCAGCTCTAACTCAAAGATTCCATGATCCCACTGTATGCAAGGACAATGATAGGAATCATAGATGTAGAGATAAAAGCAAAATAGATCTTGTTCTCAAGAAACTTCTTTTTGGTTAGATTATTGTCCCTTAGAGTTCAGCTTTCCTGGAAACTGAGATAAAGCCTCAATCTGTGACATTCTTTAGGAAAGAGCTAGTGTTAGTTGTAATTTTTGAGCTTTCCCTCACATCATTTCCTGCCATCTGGAAGTTGGATACCAGAGGGCAGGTAGTGGTTGTACATGTAAAAATTCATACAAAGTCAAGTGCTAAATGAGAAATTTAAATGCTCACTGGCCCATGAATAGAATCACTACAGTAGCCTTATATGGAACAATCAAGACCTTTTCTTCAACCTCCTCAGGTTAGATGAAAATCTTCCCAAACCTTGAATGGAATTGTAAATCAGCATGGACTCTGTTCTAGTTATCCTTCTTTCTGCATGTCCACTCCTTTCAATTGCCCAGTTTCTTCATCTTGTATTCTGAGTGCCCTAGCGAATTGCAACTGGTTCTATCTGGCAGGTCCAGTAGGGACCTGGTCTTTCTATATCTATCCAACTTTGTGTTCTGGGTAGGTTCCCTTTGAGTTCTCCTACCTCTTCAGTGACTGCCTGAGCTGATAAATTTGAGCCTTAAGAAGCTAAGGTACTGATAATGGTTTAATATGCTCCTCCTCCAGATAACATTTGCATTTTAACAGGGATGTCATGGCTGGTTGGTTCTCTTGCTCTACTCCCACTTATTTCTAAGGAAAGATAGACTAATGCTCAGATAAGTCTGTGAGCTTTATTGCATACAGCAGAATAGTAATACTAATACTTCAACATATGTATGGAGGAAGTTCCTTGGTTCTGGAAGTCTCCAAATGGAGACTGGTTGTTCACTTGTTAGATTGTTATAAAGAAGTTGATGCTTAGTTATAGGATGAATGACTTCTGAAAGTGCTTCCAGCTTGGATATTTTCTAAGTCTGTGATTTAGAAACTACTGCACATAAACCCTCACATACACACACACACACACACACACACACACACACACACACACACACACACACACACACACAGAGACAACTCAGTTCCATAATGTCCAGGAGAGCAGGGGTCAAAGTTCTGACCTTGGGCAAGCCATACTATGCAAATATAAGAATAAAAGAAAGAACAGGTCACTTATAGCTTTAGGATGCTGACCTTAGAGACTTAACCTCCTCCAAGCAATCTCATCATAAAACCAATCTAGGCTTGGTGCCTATAATACTTTTATAACCTCAGCAAGCTGAGGGCTGGAAGTTTGGAGGCATTTAATAGCCATGAGAGTGAAGGTGGAAAGCTACTATTTTAGGCTCTGTTAATAGTCTGAATCACCCTTTGGGCAGCCCTCTTCCTGTGGTAGTCAGATGATTAAAGAGGCTTTGAGAAGAGGTGAGAGCTGACTATATGCCTATAGCCATGTACCATGAAGGCAATGGATATTTAAATAAATTAATATGACTGAATAAGAAATGAGAGCATCTCAGGAAACTTAGAAACCCAATGGACAATGTGTTTTGGGAAAAGGAAAGGTAATTTTTAGCACCCCTCAAAATTTTTTTAGCACTGTTTCATGTGGATCAAGTCAACTGTAATCAATAGGCAGTGTTAAGTACTAATATATGGCAAGTGCTTTATTATATGCCTGGAACTGCTAGTGATGGGATACAAAGAAAAGCATAAAATAGTGACCCTTCTCAGGAAGCTTTGTCTATTGGGTGGGAGACAACATGGAAAAAGCTATGTACAAACAGCACACACGCACACAGAGAGGATAAATCAGAGATCATTTTAGAGGGGAAGCACTAAGATTAAGGAGAACTGGCAAATAATCAATCCATCTATGGTAAGTGGAAATAGTCCAGCCTCCTTTTTCATGATGCTTTCATTTCTCTCCCCTTCCTAGCATGTCATGACAATGCTAGGGCTCAGGTGTCATTCTAGAACTCTGGAGGCTGGAAATTATCATTCTCAATCATTAGTGTCTATAATAATTATTCTTTTTTTTTTTCAGCTCCCAATGTCTTACTCAGCTCCTTCATTGTGACTTGTCAGGGTGCCATCCCTATTACACTCTCTGGGAAAGTATGGCAGTGGGGATCATTATTTAAAAGCACATATAGCCTGCTGCTTGTGTGTAAGGTATGGAATCCAGCCCATGTTATTTGATGTGAGAGGTAGGGAGGGCAGTCAAGGTTAAGGGGATGGAAAGCACTGGATCATGCTGTTTGACTAGAGATGGCTGGAATTTGCAGTCAGATAAGAAAGATATTTGAAAAAGACTGAAAAGTAGATTCCACAGGAGGACAAACTTATGGAATATGGAGGAAAAAGAAGAAGAAAAGTAAGAGTCAGCTTGGACTCAGTAAAGAATGAGATTTGATCTAAGTCACTTCTCTTCCTTTTATTCCTTGTAAAGGACTCTAGTCTGTCACCAACATTTATAGCTTTTCTAAAGTAGTAAAACAATGAATAGAGATCCTTTCTAGTGTTTCTTGGTGCTTTTATTCCTTTCAGCTTTCTGCTGTTGATTTGACTTTAAAAACAAAACACAAAAGTTCACTTATTCATTTAAATGGTATCATATCAGATCACCTAGTCCAATTTTCTTTGAGCATCTACTCTAGGGGTCCCTTTTTTTCTTTCTAGAATTTTCACTCCTTGTTAGAAAAAAAAATCCATGAGTCTTTCAGGAGGGGGATTATCAGGATAACTGTCTAGAAGGAGGGTTTATTAGGGATTCCTTGGCCCCTGACCCACATTTCTACTTTTGCTCTCTGAGTAAGAGACTACAGCTCTAGTCTCCATATTCCAACTTCTGAAGAGTGTACAAGCACCTGGTTGAAATTCAGGAATCTCTTCCCTAGCACTTGTCCTTTAACTCTGAAGATGAACCAGAGACACTGTAAGAGGGAGCCAGAAAGACCAGAGATATACAGGAGTTAGGCAGTTTGCATCCCTTAGGTTAAATCTACCAGAAAGACCTCTATAACTTTGGGGAGAAAGGAAAGGGAGTTTATTTTATCCTGACACTGATAGGAAGAAAGGTTGATAGGTATCCAACAAGCCAGATGGGAGAGGGAAGCAAGCCCAGGAGTTACATTTGTGGAGGTTGAAAAAGCAGTGTATACAGTACATTCCATCTATTTAACCTTTTAAAAGACAGGATAAAATCTGAGCAATTGTTTTATTGAATTCGATTGTTAAATTGTATCAGTGCTCTATATTCAGTAATCTCTGGATAATCTTTGAGAGAAAGGGCTGTCTATTTCCTTTTTAATTTTTCTAAAAAAATTTTTTTCAGAATTTAGAACAATGTCTAGAACATGGTAGGTGCTTAATTAATGCTTATTAACTAAATTACTTAGGGGAACATAGAGACAAAGCTGTGAGTAGATTGGTTAAAATGTTTTTATATTACTTGATTTTAAATAATTGTTTAGAACTTGTTTAAGTGAATGAATGAATAAATGAATGAATGAGAGTGAGCACTTATTTTGTGCCAGACATTGTACTAAGTGATGGGAATATAAATAGTGACCCGGAATAAGACATTTAATCCTATTTGCTTCAGTTTTCTCATTTATAAAAGGAGCTGCAGAAGCACATGGCAACCCACTCCAGTATTTTTGTCAAGAACTGGAACCATTGAACAACAACCAACAAGTTTGAGGATACTTTATATGTTCAATATCTAGAGACTTTATAAATGATTAAACTACTTTGTATTGAGAAACTTTTTATGATATGATATGATACTTTGTAAATCTTGATAAAACAACAACAACAACAACAACAACAATGATAATTATAATTACTGTCCCGTACGTCAAAGGCTATCTTTCTCCTCACTCTCCCATTATGTTGTTCATCATTTGGACAGACTGAGATCATCTGGAGGGAGCCTGCCTCTAATGAGAAGAGAAACAAGAGTTTCTCATATACTTTGGATCATTCCAACCCCAGTCCAGTGGCCTGTGGAATATTTATTTAAAGTTTAGGTTTGGACTTATGTCTGGAGTCTTGCCAAAAGTGTGCGTGTACATGTGTGTTGGGGGGGAGGTTGGGGTGGGAGTTGAAGATATCCAGTTTATCATAGGAATCTTGTAGAAGATAAGTATTTATTTTCTACAAAAGAAATCACCATTCACAACAAGAACAAACCATTCACAAGTGAGTATTGATGGAAACATTTAAAAGAGGATCCGGTAATTTAACTTATAATTACTGTTATATTCTCTTGGGAGAATGATATTTAAACCTCTTCAGAATATAAAGCAGTTTGCAGGACTGCTGAATAATAGGCATGGCTCCATTTCACCTGGAAGCAAATACCTTTGCTTGCTAGATATTTCCTGGTGAGCTGAATCAGGGATTGGGATCATTATCTTGTGGTCAGCTTCTTTAAGAGTGCTGGAATGGAGTATGGGCTAATTTTGAAGTGCAACTGGCACTGACCTAGAACCCAGGAGTTCTGAATCTCACAAGGATTCGTCTAAGACTATGGGTACCCATCTCAGTCCTAATGTTCACACACAGAGCAGACAGGTCAGCAGGGGTTTTGAGAGCTCAAGTCATAGATTCTCTTGGGCAGGATATATACTTTAGTGCCATGTGCTCTACAACTTTACATTTCCTCTGGGATGAGGAAAGGCATGCCTTGAGAAAGAGAGAGGAAAGAGAAAGAATATGGGATTTGGGAAGAAGACACACACCATACACCACACACACACACACACACAAAGAGAGAGAGAGAGAGAGAGAGAGAGAGAGAGAGAGAGAGAGAGAGAGAGAGAGATCAGCCATATGAAAGATGGAAGAAAAAGAAATGGGGTGCTAGGGGAAGAAGAGTCATTCTCTTTTTAAAGTTCTAGAATCATCAGTTTTTCTTGTTCAGTGACTAATAAGGCAATTGTTTGTTTGTTTTTTAATTTCAAAGTGCCCAAGTGCTGAGTCACATGCATGGTCAGCATGGGAGTCCCCAAAGTTTCCATGTTCTGAGCTCGCATCCATAGTCAGCTAGAAGTAGGCAGGAGAGTTTTGTCTATTCTATGTATAAATTTTGGTCATCTTTATTGAAGGGACAGTGGTGATAACATTATTAGTTTCAGAGGATTTAGAATTGGAACAACTTTAGAGATTTTCTAGTCTTATATCCTCAGTCAATAGCTGAGGAAACAGACTCAGAAACAAGGTCGTGCAGGTAGTGAGTTGCAAAACTGGGGTTCAAAACCAAGTTTTTCCCTTCCAAATCAAGTGTTGCTACTGTGACATACCGCCTTCAATTACTGAGAGACTTTAGCAATATGTTAATTTTGCAAAATTATCATATGTAGTATATTGAAAAGGAATTTGGAGTCATGGAGCTTGGATGCTTGTCTTGGATCTGCCACTTGCCTCTCCCTCTTTCTTTCTTTCTTTTTTTTTAAACCATGAGCAAGTAGCTTAAACTTTCTGAGGCTCAATTTCATCCATAAAATGAGGGTATCATATTCAATAATTTTTGAATAATCCTTGAAGCTTTAAATCTATAATCCTGATTCTACTATTCCTCCTGATTACCTGTTTGGTAATGTGACTGCTTTGTAAACCTTTTCTGCACAACTATGTCCATAGGGTGCTAACATTATTGATGAGATTTGGTGGATTCTCAGGTCTACTTCAAAAGTAAAGAAAAAACAAAAAGCCATAAAAGTGGGAAAGTATATTTGACAAAAGACTAAAAGAATCATCAGCAATCTAGTGACCAGTAGAGTAAGGTGATAGAGCAGGAGTGTCTCAGCATTTCAAAATAAGACTGCAGAATTCTTCTTGCTTTGAAGCAGTCTTCTTTCAGCATACTGGTTTCCATGTCTTTTCGCTTGCTTGAAGTCCTTACTAGAAAATGAGATTGTTTCAACAAACTGCTTTGGTACTGGGAATGAATGATGCATTTATTAAGCAATTGCTATATGCAATCACTGTGCTCTGCACTCCAAACACAAATAAAAAAGTAACAAATTCTCTGCCCTCAGAAACTTCCCATTCAAACGGGGGAGACAATGCATATGGAAGACTTCACTTGCAAGGCAGATGAAAAAATCCCATGATCCTTGATGTGCAGAGACAAATCAAATGGTAATGGCTTTAAGCCAGTATAATATCAAGTATGGCAAAATCACATCAGTTTTTTATGTTGAACCATATAACTTTGCTAAAGAGCTTTGTTGGCAAGAATTTTCTTTGTTGGTTCTTTTGTAATCATGGGTATAGCACTTGCAAGAGTAGTTGCCAAGATACATCTTCACATGGGTTAAGAGGGTGTGGGCACTGGACTAAAAGCATTGCTTTTCACAGCTTTCTTGGGTTCAGTCTCAGAGGAGATGATAGTCAAATTATTGGTTGTGGTTTGATATGCTGGACACATGCTATCTTCTGACAATGTCAGGGCGCCTTGCTTCAACTAGGCTGGCTTGCCAACTGGGTGGTAGTTGGATAGAGTGATTGGGCCCCTTATTCATAGGAGCTGCTCACCTAGATGGTGACTGTGAAGGCTGGCCTAGAAACAGAACCAGTCTTAGAGGTACTGCCTCTCCCAAGGTTCTCTTGTCCCTCCTGCTGGTGATAGCTGGTCAGCAGCTGTTGCTGGTGGTAATGAGGAAATTGGATCCCTCTCTCCACAATGTATTTTTTTTTTAAGTTCCTTAATCTATCCAAGTGAGGTCTTGGTTCTTTCCTGATGATTTCACATTTTAACTTTGTTATGTTTTTTTTTTTCTGCTACTACAGGTTTAGCTCCTAAAGAAAGATTAGATTTAAAAAAAAAATCCCTATGTAGAATGGCATTATGGTATAATAGCCAACATACTGTGCTCAAAGTGTTCAAATTTTCCTTCTGTTTTAATGACTGGTTCCTTTCTCTCAAATCAGTACAGAAGCAGGGTAGGGGAAAAAGGGAAAGGGCAATAACTTTCTAAGTGGTCAATAGGGAAGTTGTGGCTGGTGAACTTCAGAGATCCTTAGACGGTAACTGCACCAGTGGTAGCCAGTAATTGGGTTCAGGAGGAAGCTGCTCTTGTCTACAAAGAAGTCTGAAAAGGGGAAGGATCTAGTAGCTTAAACACACTCTCTCAAATAGCTTACAATCATTCTCTTTTTAAATAGAAATATCCTTTTTGATATTTCTTTTTGAGTTCCCAGGAATGGTTCAACGGCAAGATTTTTTTTTTTTTTTTCTGCTCAGGCATTGGGGTTAATTTTCTTGCCCAGGGTCACACAGCTAGGAAGTGTTAAGTGTCTGAGATCAGATTTGAACTCAGGTCCTCCTGAATTCAAGGCTGGTGCTCTATCCACTGCGCCACCTAGCTGTCTCCAAGAGTTCTTATTTTTTATCTCTGACTGGGGAAGAAGATGTATTAATTGTAAGAATGAAAGTGCTATTACAGAAGAAAAAAACTAAGTAGTCCACTCAGACTGATCTGAGCATGATCACAACCTTGGAAACAGTAAAGGATTTCTCCCTCTCCTCAACAGTTGGAAGATATAGGTAAAATTGTAATAAATTGCTTAGATAAGCACGGAAATAAACAGGTTAAAGTATCCTAGTTTAAGATAGGGGAAACTTCACAAAAATTCTGATTTAAGAGAGAAAAGAAACCTTTCAAATTGATTTAGGATCAACTAACCCTAAATCATTCTTTGCAGTGGAAACTCATCATCTTCTTGGAGGTTACAAAGATTGATCCAGAGTTACCCAGAAACTTCTATGGCAATGGTGCTGATAACAAACAAAAAATAATTTATTTTGGTAAATTTGTATTTATTTTAAACTTAAACACAAAATTAGAAAAGAAAAAAAGAACATTTTTATGTACACAGCAGAATATAAAATTGAATATCAAACAATAATTTTTTTCCAAGAAAACCTACATAATAAATACTATGCATTATTTTCAAAATCATCCAGCTGTTCTTTGCTTCCTTCTAGATTTTTCCTTTGTTCTTGCTGTACACTTTACATTATTTCAAATAAAATGTTAGTAAGCCAAGTATCCTCTGTTCTGACCATGGGTAGTTGATTTCAAAATAATCTAAATGTTGGACATTGCATTAATTCTTGTTAAATTTAGTCTAGTTAAATCCTGTACATCTTTCCAGTGAAGATCTTTTGGGGGCCTAAATCTCTTGAAGGAACCACCATTCTTCCAATTTCAAAATGTTATTCAGTCATTTTCAGTTGATTCCAATTCCTTGTGACTCTATTTGGAGTTTTGTTGACAAAGATACTGGCTTGGTTTGCTATTTCCTTCTCCAGCTCAGGTGATAGATAAGGAAATTGTTACATGTCTTACTCAGGGTCACCCAGGTAATGAGTATCTGAGGGCAGATTTGAACTCATCTTCCTGACTCCAGGCCTGGCATTCTACCCACAGCACCACTTAACTACACTTCACAAGCTCTTAAGAATAGCATTATCCTGGTCTCTTCACTATCACTTATGACACAGTTATTAAATCTTGACATTTTAACCTCTATAACATCTCACATCACACCATTTCACAAGACTTTCTCTGCAGTTTAAGTCCTCATCAACTCTTGTCTAGGCTATTACAATAGCTTGTTAATTATACTCCCTGCATCCCTCATCACTTCTGCCAAAGTAATTTTCCTTAAACACAGATATGGCTCCCCTACTCAAATAACTTATGACTTTGTAGTGTACCTAGGATAACATATAAATTCCTCAGCTTAGCTTTTAAAGTCCCACACAATCTGGCCCCAAACTATTTTTCCAGCTTCATTGGACATTATTTCCTCTCCTGTATTCCATGATCCAGTGAAATTGGGCCTTCTTTCTGATCCTCATTCATGGCATACGGTCTCCTTTTTCAGTGTTTTCAAATTGGCCAAGTCTAGAAAGAACTCCCACCTTAATCTGCCTCCCCCTCTTCCTTTAGTATGCAAATTAGACACACTTTTGTAATATATGATATTCATTTTTATACTTATTTGTCTTCCCCTACTTCCCAATAAAATGCAAGTTCCTTTGTGAGTGTGGATTGTTTCATTTTTTTTTTTTTTGTACTTGTGTTTTCCACTGCTTAGCCTGGTACATGGTAGGTATATAATCAATTCCTTTTTATTGATTGAATGTATTAGCTATCTTCCCTAATTTCATATTATCCACGTCTGAGAAGCATTTATTCAATATTCCCACTTAAGGAATTAATAAAAAAGATTGACTATAGCATGACTAGAGAAAGTATATTATCAGAGACTTCCCTTAGTTTAATTTATAGGATATCCCAAAAATTTCGGTGCAGTTTTAAGATTTAATGTATATATAGGGTATCCAAAAAGACTTAATATAATTTTAAATTTGAAGAAATTAAAACTGACTCCAAAAGTTTTAGGATATCAGGTATAGCCATCATGACTTTGGGCATATTGTTCAAAATAGTCATGCATCTACTTCATTATTCTTTTACCCAGCCTAAATTCCTTCATTTAACATACAATGAAATGTCTTGATTGAACAAGATAGGAATTGAGAGGAAGTACATGTGTGACATTAATAGCTAATGGCTTTAACGCAGCTAATAGTTCCATAGCACTTTACAATTTACAAAGGATTTTACATCGATTATTTCATTTGTTCCTCATAAAAACCCTGTGAGGTAGGTATAGCTTGCATTTACATAGTTCCTTCAGAATTGCTAAGTGCCTTACAGATTCACTTAATTTTAACAACCACCCTGGAAGGTAGATGCTATTTTTATCCCCATTTTACATGTGAGAAAATTGAGGCAGAGATCAAGTGACTTGTCTAGTTCAAACACTTAGAAAGAGTTTGAGGCTGGATTTTATTTCAGGTCTTCCTGACTCCATATTCAGAGCTTTAATCCACCACATCATCCGAGTTTCTCTTTCCCCACTCCCCAGATTCTTTCCATCATTTTACAGATGAGGAATGTAAGTCACAAAGAGGTTCAATAATTTGCCCAGATTGACCAAGGGAATTTGTGGGAGAGCCAGGATTCAAATTCATATCCTCTCCCAACAGCGCTATGCAGGGTAAAGTCTGAGATTCACAAATATTAGAAGAGATCCCATGTGCTTATTCTTCTTTACCTAAACATCTATTCCAGGTGGCTTTCCATTGAAAAGGGAAGGTGTGAATTATGTGTAACCGGAATACCAATAATGATCTGAAGAACAGATAATGTTCATCTACTCATCAAAGAAGGTAGTGGCCACAGGGGCAGAATGTTGCACGGATTGTCAGACTTAGTCACTGTATCCATTGGTTTTGCTTAATTGTTTTTGTTTGTACATTCAATTCCCAGTGATGACTGACTTGGGGAGGTATATCCAGAAATGACATGTAAAAACAAAAGACATCAACAAAATATATTTAATATTAAACAAAACAAAACAAACAGATCATGCACACACCTTCACACAAAGAAATTATCTGGTCCTATAGTATAACAGAGAATTTGGCAAGAGTTTCTGAGAAAAAAGCCTCAATTATTCAGACAATTATCTTAATTTTCTAATTACGATAAAATGAGATAAGATCTGTAAAGTGCTAACACATAGCAAGTACTTAATAAATGCTTCTCTTATTTTCCCCTCCCAATCTTTTAGTTGTTTTTATCAATAGAAATCTGATTTTCCAGTAGGTTTCTTTTTTCTTTTATCCTGGTTCAGGTATCATGGCTTAGCTGGGAGGTATGCTTTTAAAGATAAGAAGAGGAAGAAATAAAAAGGTTATTGAAGACAATTAAGAGGTGTCTGTACCTTCTAGAGTTTAGGTAAATCCAATTGCTCCTTCTATTTTGTGGATGGAAGGTCATCTCCATTAAGACTTCTATAATTATTCTTTCCCAAGAAAGAATTCTTTTGAATTCTTAAAGCATTTAAAATCTTTCTATTACTCAATCTCTGAGCTGGTAGGTATCTCTCAGGCCATCTATTTTCACCTGAACCTGAATGAGAACTCTCTGTATAAGATACCTGACAAACAGTCACACTGAATTTTTGCTTCAACTTTCCAGTGAGGGAGAATCCACTACTTCCCACCCCATTGTTGGATGGCTCTAATTGTTAAGAAGTGTTTCTTTTTCATTTTTAAATTTATGAAATAAAACAAGCATTTCCATAATAATATGTAGTAATGTAATAATATTTTATCAATTATAATTATAATATATACATAATATACACATAAAGTAATATAGTCATAATATAATATAGTAACAGAGGATAGTACATGAAATTGCAAGTCTATTATGTAAAACTTTTAAATTATTCCTCTTAAATATAAATAAAGTTTTTATGTAACTTGGTTTTTTTTTCCTCCCCCAACCCCACTCGATGATGGCTACTATTCATTAGACACAATTATATGTATATATGTAAAATCATTCTATATTTTATCATTTATATGTATCAGTTCTTTCTCTGAATGCAGATGGTGTCTTCCTTCATATGCCCCTTGTAGTTAATCTGGGTACTTATAATAATCAAAATTCCTTCAAAATTGTTCTTAAACTGTGTACAGAGTTCTCTCGGTTCTGCTCATTTCACTATTTATTATTATTTTGAGCAAGTCAATATTTTTCTAAGATCATCAAGCTCATCATTTCTTGTTGCACAATTTCCTTAATTTAATTTCTTATAGAAATGTCTCAAATCCCAATCTGCTTCTCTGTAACTTCCACCTTGTTATTATACCCAGAACTAATCTTATTCCTCTTTCATTTGACAATCTTTCAATCACTTTAAGATAGTTATCATGTCTCTTCCAATCCTTTTCTTCTCCAAATTAAATATTCATTCAATAGATCTCATACTTCATAGTCTCCATTCCTCTTGCCATGTTGATCACTCTGTTCTGCACATTTTTCACCTTCTCTGTGTCCTTTGTAAAATGGAGGGACCAGATGCAACATTTCAAATCTAATCTGATGAGAGGAGAATACAATTGAAATATTACTTTACTTGTACATGATGCCTTTTTAAAGGTAGCCTAGAATAGCATTAGATTTTTTTTAAAAAGTTGTTACATTATATTGTTGACCTTTTATAAATTTGCTGTTCACTTAACATGTCCATTCCTACCTCCTAATATCACCTACTTAGTAATTGTTGTCTAGTCCAGGGCTTCTTAAACTTTTTCCCTTTTTACCCAAGAAATTTTTATGTAATCCTGAGTATGTGGGTATATAAAATAAATATAGAAACAAAACATTTACAGATAATAAATCATAATTTCATGACCCCCCACATTCAGTTTTGAGATCCTGACTCACAGTTTAAGAAACTTTGGTCTCCAGTGTTGGAGGGGATATGGGAAAACTGGGACACTGATACATTGTTGGTGGAATTGTGAACGGATTCAATCGTTCTGGAGAGCAATTTGGAACTGTGCCCAAAGGGCTATCAAACTGATCCAGCAGTGTTTCTATTGGGCTTATATCCCAAAGAGATCTTAAAGGAGGGAAAGAGACCTGTATGTGCAAGAATGTTTGTAGCAGACCTTTTGGTAGTGGCCAGAAACTGGAACTGAGTGGATGCCCATCAATTGGAGAATGTATAATAAGTGACTGGTATGTGAATGTAATGGAATATTATTGTTCTGTAAGAAACGATCAGGAGGATGATTTCAGAGAGGCCTGGAGAGACTTACATGAACTGATGCTAAGTAACAGGAGCAGAACCAGGAGATCATTATATACGGCAACAACAAGATTATACAATGATCAGTTCTGATGGATGTGGTTCTCTTCAACATTGAAGTAATTCAAACCAGTGCCACTTGTTCAGTGATGAAGAAAGCCATCTATACCCAGAGAGAGGATTGTGGGAACTGAGCATGGAACACAGCATGACATTCTCTCTCTCTCTCTCTCTCTCTCTCTCTCTCTCTCTCTCTCTCTCTCTCTCTCTCTCTCTTGTTGTTTGCTTGCATTATGTTTTCCTTCTCAGTTTTTTTCTTCCTTCTTGATCTGATTTTTCTTGTGTAGCAAGATAACTGTATAAATGTGTATGCATATATTGGATTGAAAATATATTTTAACATATTTAACATGTGTTGGACTATCTGCCAGCTAGGGGAGGGGGTGCGAGTAAGGAGGGGAAAATTTGGAACAAAAGGTTTTGCAATTGTCAATGCTGAAAAATTACCCATGCAAATGTTTTGTAAATAAAAAGCTTCAATAATTAATTAATTAATTTAAAAAGAAACATTTGTCTAGTCATATCTCACTCATTCTGCATTTATAAAGTTAATTTTTTTTAACGCAAATGTCAAACTTTGTATTTATTACTGTTATGATACGGGAGCCACTGTCAGTGGCTGTTGAAGCTCTAACTCAGACTTGTAGAATAGATCTCTTCATGTGAAAGGATGATGATGATACAAGGAGACTCAGAGGCAGTTGCTGTTCTCTGGACTTCTTTCCTCTTCCTTCTTGCCTCCAATTTATTTCATTCCCAATCCACAAGGAACACCTGCTTTGCGAAGGCTGCTTTGCAACTCATTCAAGTGTTATGATCCACAGCAGCGGAGGCTCTTGGAGAATTGACCTGCCCCTTCACTTAGGCATGATCTTTAACAATTGTTATTAAATTTAATCAAATTTAATTCAAATTATCATTCTATATTGTTGACTATTTTGGATCTTGATTTTATTTTGTAATGGGTTAGCTATTTCTGCCAGCTATGTGCCACCTGAAGATTTGATAAGCATAGTAACTATATCTTCAACCAAGTAACAGAGAAAAATATTGAACAATACTTGGTCAAGTAATTCGTGGTTCATTTCATTGTGGACTTTCTTCATACTTAACATCAACTATACTTAATAACTATACTTCATATCTGGTGATTCAAACAGTTCAAAATCCACCTAATCATATATTCATGTCTTTCCACATTAACCATTAGAACTGTATGAAAGATTTTATCACAAAAACTGGAACATGATTAAAGAATTAAAAATGTTAGATTTTTCACAAAGCTGCAATTTGATTCTTCCTTATATTATGGAGTTTATCTTGTGTTTTTGTAACTTATTCCATCAGAATGCACATTCTTTTAGTTTCTATTAATGATAAAAAGGCTTTGAGTATGGTCTGAAAGACAGATTGGATCTTCTATCTGAAAACTAGTCTGGCTATGTACAGAGGCTTATTTCATTGCACCAAGCAATGAATTCTTTGGCCATGTCTATCCAAGAAACAAGGAAAAATATAAAATGACTAGATCCTATAGCATCTTTTCACTTATGCAGTAATGGATGGTAGACTGATAAAAAAGGAAACATAAGTCAGATTGTTTTTAGATTGTCTACAAATATTGATTCTACTGTTAGTATACAAAATATGAGATTGCTATCTAATGACCAGTCAACACATTAATGTAGGGATCAAACCATATTAATATGGAAATTCTCTCTGTAAAGTTTTGCTGCTCATTCTTGATTTGTTTTGGCCTTTCTTCTTTCCCATTCTGTTCTGCCAGATTTTTCTATGTTGGTACTCATTTCCATTTCTGCATGAAAGACACAAGATCTTTGGCATTAACATGATTTGTAGTTAGATTGCTCTACATCTGACATAGCTTGAAACAGTGATGTCCTTAAAGAGTCTTGGAAGGGTTAAGACACATATGCCTCAACTTGTGGGCAATTTTTTTTTCTATTTGCATTTGGCTTTTGGTATTTCTCAGTCTTGGTAGATACACATGATTCTTGGTTGTCTTCAGTGTAGGTTGTCTGGTGGAGAAAACTATGATTAACTGGCTCTTATAATTAGATGGCATAGGGTTAGTTATCTTTCTAGCAAAAGGTTATCATTTAGTGATTTATGTGATCAGTTTAAGTACTATTAAGTATCTTGAATGATCTTGGAAGAAACTTGAAGGGACAAGGGTGATGGTGGCACAAAGTTTTAGTAAAAGTTACAAAGAAAAAGAATAGCCTGGAAATTTTTAGTATGAGAACCTATAAAATTATAAGAGACTATTTCAAAGAAAATTAGAGCATTATATCTAGAGCCAGGAAGATATGTGTTCAAAACCAGCCTCACATCCTTATTTGGTTATCCTAGGTAAGTTTATTGAGCTTCTGTTTCAGTTTCTCATCTACAAAATGAGGATAAATAATACCCTCATACCACTCAGCCTACTTGTAAAGAAAAAATGAGATGATATATGTAAAATCCTTTGCAAACCTTAAATACTATATAAATGCTAGCTATTATGTAAACAGAAAGGACCTTAATAAGCCATTCTTAATACAAATATTTATTCAACTTGGGAAAGGAGCTCCCAAGACAGGGTTTTACTTATTTAATTCTACAATATGTAAGAACAACAATCCTGTAGACTATTGGAGTTATTCTGTAGATGCTTTTGGTAAATCTACACAGGATAAAAGCTGACATCCTACTATTTTTATTCAATTCCAAAAAAAACTCCCCAATATTATCCACTTGGGTAATAGTCTGCTGAACATTAGGCATAAAAGAACAGTACTAGGCTAGATAGTGACTTGTTGCAGAATGATTTCTATCTGAACTTCATGAAATATAAAATGAGAATGAGAGTAATGATAATAATAATAGCTTGCTCCATCACTTAGTTTTTCTTCTGATAGAAATTCATACATTGATAGTACGTTGGACAGGGAAGAATATCACAGCAATCCACATAAGGCTCTGGTTAATGAAAAAAGACCACCCAGGACACCCTTTGAGTAGCGTATATATATGTTAGAGTAACACTGGAGACTGAGCTTAGAACTGAACTAGGATGTATGGCATTTAGGAAATTGTGTAGGACTTTTTGAAACTCCAAATTTCTCCTTCAAACAAAAACCCATCTTTTAAAAACCAATATTCTTTTGGTGGTGCAATATGGCTTTTGAATTATGAAACAGTATAATTTCCAAGGAATCAAAACTGTGGGTCACCAGAAGGGCAATAGAGAGGCATATGGCTGTTATAAATGGGTTGTAGTATATTAATATACTGAAAAATTACATGAAAAAAAGTAATTCTGATCCTCTGATTCCAGGACCAATGTTTTGTTTACTCTATCATATTCACTACACATTTAAGATAAATTGAATTTGCTAACTGGAAATCAAAGGGAGTTTATGTGCTTCTTGAGGGTTTGTATTCCTAATGCTTGGCATATAGTAAGTGCTTGATGAATGTTTGTTATTTGATTGATCATGTTAGCCTATGGAGCCTGAACAAACTGTAGCCATTTCTAGAAAATCTGAATTAAAAATTTCCCCACCTTCTTTTTATATACTGACCCCTCATTTTTGCCATGGAACTATATTTACTCAAAGGCCATTGATGAAGGAGTACAATCAAGTATTTCTTGGTCTTAAAGGTGAAAAGAAATATAAAACTTTCAGTTTACCCACTACAATTGTCTCTTCTAGTTTCTTTGTCTCTTTGGAGCTTACCTCGATTCTTGGCTCTTGACTAGGTGAAACTTGGATCTGATACCTAGCCACCTGGACAGAGAAGTCCAGACACTTTTCTTTATCTCTGAAGAAAAAAAAAATATCTCTTCCCAGTGTGCCAATAGCCATATGCCAGGAGTCCAGGAAGTCAGACCCAAAGCTTTGTTTTACTTTTTAAAAACTGTCAGCAGAGAGTACTTTCAATATGTTTCCTAATAAATACTTTTTTTTTGTAGCCCACTTTGGGGTTGCTCTGATTTGCATTCTCTCTCTCTCTCTCTCTCTCTCTCTCTCTCTCTCTCTCTCTCTCTCTCTCTCTTCTCTTCTTTTTCCTCTTTCCTCTTTTCTCCTCTCTCTCTATCTCATAAAGATCTGGAAGTTACAATGGAAAATCAGGCACAGGTTCATACAAAAACCTGTTTCAAACAGTTTATAAGCATGCCTTTTATGAGCTCTCCTCCTACTTCCAATGGGCATGAGGTAGATTTCTTCATTATGAAGTAGGAGTTTAAGATCCCTCAAACAAGCTAATCATGTGTTGGAAATAAGATTTTCTGCCAAATTCTCTTCCTTCTCCAACCTGTGTTCCTTCCCATCAGTGAGCTCAGTCTCAGTTCCTTGTCTCTTTATCCTTAGTATGTGACATGACCTCTGTGACCATCATCTTGCTGTAGCACCCTTCTCTTTAGGGTCCAACTATCCTCTCTCAACCCCAGACTTCTGATCAGAACTTCTGAACTAAGTTCATAGAAGATATGCCTTGCAAAAACTGGGCAACCTCAAAAAATTGCATCCTTTCACCTCATTCCCTTCTCTTTCTGTCCCTCCAGTGACTTACCAGAGGAAATTTTTTCCCAAGCCCAAATTGTAATTTCAGTGTGATGTGCCACAGTTTCCTTTTATTGTCCTGCCTCAGTTTCCCTAATTGTCCTGCCTCAGTTTTCCTAAATTGTTTTGCCTTAGTTCCTTGAATTTGTTCTGCCTCAATCCCCCTGGTTGCAACCCCCCTTCCTGACCATTAGGACTAAGATAATTAGGGCTGTGGAGATCTGATCACTCTGGTATTCCAAAAGAATCATAAACTGTAAATGTATAATCCCAGATAAGGGGAGTTCAGACTTCCTGACTCCTACATCCTCCTAAATTATCAAGAATTTATGGTCCTCACCCCTATCCTGTCAGAACTGGTTTGATAGTCTGTTTCTGGAGATTCCTGCGCTCACCGATACTCCGACTCCATCCATTATCCTCCTCTCTCCTGATCTTGGAGCCACATATATAAAAATCATTGGAATCTCACATTTAATGCTGGATTCTTTGAGATGAAAGTCTAATTCAGCCCTGGAGGAAGAATGGATTCTGCTCCACCTTCAGACTATCTCTCCCTCTCAGAAATCCAAATAACATATTAAAAACTCTCTAATCTCTATCTTGCCTCAGTTTCTTCAGCATTACAAGTGAAATCCAGAGCTCCCTGAGAATAACATTCTGCCATTTTTAGCTATGGAGAATTGTCTGGGGACACTGTTTAGTGACTTCCAGGGTCACACTGTGTCTGTGATACAGTTTGAACCTAAGACTTCTTCTCTTCACGTCTTATTCTCCAAAACCAATGTAGTATAGTAAGTATATTTGACAGGCAGGAGAGAGCACATAGAAAGAATCAGACTGTTAATAAGGCAAAAAAGAAACAAGGAAAAAAGAAAGTTTTGTTCAGGATCAGGGAAGTGAAGCTCCACTCTCCTACTCCTACTCAGACCTAACCTGGAAATTGGTTAAGGGCATCGACAGTCTGAATAACATCCAGAAGAGGGTGACCAAAACAATGAAAAGTCCTTGAGATCTTGTCATCTATGGAGTCACTGAAAGAACTTGGGATGCTTGGCTTGGGGAATACTCAGGTAGGAGCATGGTAGCCATTTTCAACAATTTGAAACTGTCAAGTGGGAGAATGATCAATCTGCTTGGTTCTAGAGAGTAAAGCTAATTTTGAACAATGGAAATGGCAAAAAGGAAAACATAGACTTGATCTAAGTGAGTGGAGGAGATTGTAACAATTAGATCTATCCAGAATGAGTTGCTTCTAAAGTTTCCTTCTCACTGTAGACAGAGGTATAACTACATTTTTTTTTTTTTTTTTTTTTTTTTGCTGTCATCACAAGCGCTGAAAAATGTAATTGAGGCAACCTGCAGAAAAATACCTTGGGATAAGGGAGGGCAGGCTGAGGGAGAAGTTTACTCCACCATGCCACCTGATATCTTCTTATTTTACTTAACCGTTCCTACTAACTAGTTTCTAATTTATAAGTGTTTCTGTGTTGCCAAAGGTTTATGTTGTCAGCACCTTATAAATTCAGTGGTCTGGGGACAAAGCCTCTGTCATCTGAATTTAGTTATAGTCTTCAAGCAGGAATGGTGGGTAAAAGGGGATTCTTATGTAGGCATAGATTATACTAGATATCTTCTGCAATCCCTTTCAATTCTCAAATTCTGTGATTTACTGATTTTAGATGTTTCTCTCTCTTTCTCTCTCTCTCTCTCTCTCTCTCTCTCTCTCTCTCTCTCTCTCTCTCTCTCTCTCTCTCTCTCTCTCTGTGTGTGTGTGTGTGTGTGTGTGTGTGTGTGTGTGTGATTTTCTCAAAACAGATAACAGAGTTTCCTTGAGGTCTTTGGGTTCATTGCTAAATCTCTGGGTTTATTGCTGTAAATTCATTCTCCACTATTGTTGGGGAGAGAATAAGGGCAGAAAATGAATTAAGGCATAGGAGTGTGTGATGTGAATATACTATGTTTTTTGTAGCTCATGAATCCATCCTGACTCCAGATTCCACTCCAATTCACAAAGGAGAGCCTGGGGAGGGTGGGACCCTCGTCAGCAGCTTTCTGCCTCCTACCCTTTGAACTAGCTTTCTCTGTTCTGTAAATATGTGTCTGTGTTAGCCACATTTGCTTAATTTATAATGATAATTACAGCTGTAATAGGCTTCTCTCCTTTTTCTCCATATGTCTCCTCCTACCAAGTATAGGAATAATGTTTTCTAATTACTGAAAACAGGCCTCTTCCCCAGTTGCTGGTGGGGATGACGCAGGCAGACCTCCCAACTCAGTTGATTCCTTGCCGGATCTGAAGCTTAGCCTTGGGAATGCCCAGAAGCAAAATCCTGCTTGGGTTTTAAAGCCAGAGAAGCCCCTGAGTCAGGGATTCAAACTGAGGAGGAGCAAATGTTAAGCACTTTAATGACGCAGCTTCTAAGTTGAGGCAGCCTCATCCTGGCAGCAGAGGAGCAAAAGAGGGGGAGAGTTTTTTTTTTCCCTGACTGATCTGGTTGTTTCTTAAAGGATGTCGGGTAGTGGCTAAAGGCAATTGGCAGTTCATGCTCTGCTGATTAAACAGTTCATTGCTTTGCAAAACCAACCCAAGATGTTTTAGGTGATCAGAACTTCTGAACTAAGTTCACAGAAGATATGCCTTGCAAAAACTGGCCAACCTCAAAAATATTGCACCATTTCATTTCTTTCCCTCCTTTTTCCATCCCCCCGTGATTTACCAGAGAAATTTTTTTCCCAAGTCACAATTGTAATTTCAGTGAAATTCACTTTCCTGGGAAGAAACCCTCTGCCATTTTTAGTTACAGCGAATTGTCTGGGGACACTCTTTAGTGACTTGCCCAGGGTCACATTGTGTGTGGTATGATTTGAACCTAAGACTTTCTCTCTTCATGTCCTATTCTCCAAAACCAGTGTAGTATAAAGGAAACGTTCTAGATTTGGAATCTAATCCTAATTCTGTCACATATTACTTGTATGTCAGGGAAGTCAAATAACTTTTTTAGGCCTCTAACTTTCTCATCTGTAAAATGAAGTAGACTGAGTAGTCTCTTAAGGTCCCTCAACTATGAAATGAAGTAGACGAGGTAAACTCCAATGTTCCTGCAGTTCCAAATCTATGATTTTATGATCTATGCACTGAATTCTGGAAATATCCTGTGAATATCATAACTGAAATTGGAGTCTTTGCCTTTCACTCAGAATCAAATTCCTCTTGCTTAGGAGCAGAGGCCCATGAAGATTGTGAAATATGTCTCATGTTAATACTTCACTAAAATGATCTGGGAGCTGTCTCTTCCTAAGCAATTTGTTCAGGTTTCTGTAGGGTTCACCACGAAATCAGATGTTCAACCTTCATTTAAAAAAATTTTCCTTTTCTTGTTTTCAATAGTATTTTATTCTTCTAAATACATGTAATGAGGGTTTTCAACATTCATTTTTGTAAGAGTTTATATTCCAAATTTTTTCCCTTCTTTCCTCACTTCCCCCTATCCCCAAGACCACAGGCAATCTGATATAGGTATGTACAATTCTTTTTTTTTTCATGTTTTTAAAATTTTTTTATTTTTTAAATGATAACTTTTTATTGACAGATCATATGCCTGGTAATTTTTTACAACATTATCCCTTGCACTTACTTCTGTTCCTACTTTTCCCTTCCCTCCCTCCACTCCCTCCCCTGGATGGCAAGCATGTTAAATATATTATAGTATATCCTAGATACCATATATGTGTGCAGAACCGAATTTCTTGTTGCAAAGGAAGAATTAGATTCAGAAGGTAAAAATAACCTGGGGAGAAAAACAAAAATGCAAACAGTTTACACTCATTTCCCAGTGTTCCTTCTCTGGGTGTAGCTGATTCTGTCAATCATTGACCAATTGGAACTGGATTAGATCTTCTCTTTGTCGAAGATATCCACTTCGATTAGAATACATTCTCATATAGTATTGTTGTTGAAATATATAATGATCTCCTGGTTCTGCTCATTTCACTCAGCATCAGTTGATGTAAGTCTCTCCAAGACTCTGTATTTATCCTGCTGGTCATTTCTTACAGAACAATAATATTCCATAACCTTCATATACCATAATTTACCCAACCATTCTCCAATTGATGGACATCCATTCATTTTCCAGTTTCTAGCCACTACAAAGAGGGCTGCCACAAACATTTTGGCACATACAGGTCCCTTTCCCTTCTTTAAGATCTCTTTGGGATATAAGCCCAGTAGTAGCAATGATGGATCAAAGGGTATGCACAGTTTGATAACTTTTTGGGCATAATTTCAGATTGCTCTCCAGAATGGTTGGATTCTTTCACAACTCCACCAACAATGTATCAGTGTCCCAGTTTTCCCACATCTCCTCCAACATTCATCATTATTTGTTCCTGTCATCTTAGCCAATCTGACAGGTGTGTAGTGGTATCTCAGAGTTGTCTTAATTTGCATTTCTCTGATCAGTAGTGATTTGGAACACTCTTTCATATGAGTGGATATAGTTTCAATTTCATCATCTGAGAATTGTCTGTTCATATCCTTTGACCATTTATCAATTGGAGAATGGCTTGATTTCTTATAAATTAGAGTTAATTCTCTATATATTTTGGAGTTGAGGCCTTTATCAGAACCTTTAATTGTAAAAATGTTTTCCCAGTTTGTTGCTTCCCTTCTAATTTTGTTTTCATTAGTTTTGTTTGTACAAAAACTTAATGTAATAAAAATTTTCTATTTTGTGATCAATAATGATCTCCAGTTCTTCTTTGGTCACAAATTCCTTTCTCCTCCACAAGTCTGAGAGGTAAACCATCCTATGTTTCTCTAATTTATTTATGATCTCGTTCTTTATGCCTAAATCATGGACCCATTTTGATCTTGGCATGTGGTGTTAAATGTGGGTCCATGCCTAATTTCTGCCATACTAATTTCCAGTTTTCCCAGCAGTTTTTGTGAAATAATAAATTCTTATCCCAAAAGTTAGGATCTTTGGGTTTGTCAAACACTAGATTGCTATAGTTATTCACTATCTTGTCTTGTGAATCTAATCTATTCCATTGATCAACCAATCTGTTTCTTAGCCAAAACCAAATGGTTTTGGTGACTGCTGTTTAGATCAGGTACAGTTAGGCCACCTTCATTTTGTTTTCTTTTGTTTTTCATTAATTCCCTTGAAATTCTCCACCTTTTATTCTTCCATATGAATTTTATTGTTATTTTTTCTACGTCATTAAAATAGTTTCTTGGGAGTCTGATTGGTATGGCACTAAATAAATAGATTAGTTTAGGGAGTATTATCATCTTTATTATATTTGCTCAGCCTATCCAAGAGCACTTAATATTTTTCCAATTATTTAAATCTGACTTTATTTGTGTGGAAAGTGTTTTGTAATTTTGCTCGTATAATTCCTGACTTTCCTTTGGTAGATAGATTCCCAAATATTTTATGCTATTGACAATTATTTTGAATGGAATTTCTCTTTGTATCTCTTGCTGTTGGATTTTGTTGGTGATGTATAAAAATGCTGAGGATTTATGTGGATTTATTTTGTGTCCTGTGACTTTGCTAAAGTTATGAATTATTTCTAATAGCTTTTTAGTAGAATCTCTGGGGTTTTCTCTAAGTATACCATCATGTCATCTGCAAAGAGTGATTGATAGTTTAGTTTCCTCATTACCTACTTTAATTCCTTTAATCTCTTTCTTGACTCTTATTGGCAAGGCTATGGGCAATTCTTTTTCCCATATTTATCTTGTATAAGAAAAATCAGACCAAAAGGGAAAAAATGAGAAAGAAAAATAAACAAATAAAAAGGTGAAAATACTATGCTTCAATCCACATTCAGTCTCTATAGTTCTCTCTCTGCATTTGATAGCATTTTCCATTCCAAGTCTTTTGGAATCATCAACTGAATCACTTCATTGTTGAGAAGAACCAAGTCTATCACAGTTGATGATCACATAATCTTCTTAATGTGGACACTGTTCTCTTGATTCTGCTCACTTCACTCAGCATCAATTCATGTAAGTTTTTCCAGGATTTTCTGAAATCAGTCTGCTCATCATTTCTTATAGAACATTAATATTCCATTATTTTCATATACTATAACTTATTCAATCATTCCCCAGTCAATGGCATTCACTCAATTTCCAGTTCTTTGCCAACACAAAAAGAGCTGCTACAAACATTTTTTCATATGTATCACCCTTCATTTTCAAAGGGCACAATGACATGAGAGTGACTTGTAGCATGGCTTTAAGAAAGAGTTGCACCAAGTCATCAGCCTCAATCTCTCTTCCAGAGTCACCAAAGTTCAATGACAAGACAAAAACCAAGACAGCTGGTTATAGCCCAAGAAACATTGGATGATGTTGGTGTCTTCTAAGACTGTTCAAGCTCTAAATGCTTCACAATGCCTCCTTCAGCCAGTTTTACAGTGACATATGAAGAGAAGCCCAGAGATTCTTCAGTGGATTCAGGCAGCAGACCTGAAAGCTACAGGGGAGGAAAGATGCTTCTTTGGTTTAGGGTAAGATGGGGAGAAGGAATGATGTGGAAAATTATGCTCTAGAACTAGAAAGAACCATTTACTGGTCCTTCCCTTTCCTTCCCTGTCTGTAAAAGAAAAGTGGTTTTGGGAGAGGAGAAGGGACCCAAGTTAAATGACATCTCCTATGCTTGACTTTTTTTGGCCCCGATTTTTTGGTCCTTGTGCACATAATCTCTTATAATTCTTTCATTCTCCATCCTACTTTCATGCCCAATTACTGCCCTCCTTCCCAAAATTAACCTAAATCCAGGATCCCAAGTTTTCAAAATGGCTTTTCATTTCACTCTTTCACCCATCTCTCTACCTCTTAAATACAACTCCCATTCCCTTTGTGAATTTTGGCACATACCAATTCATTCATGTTGCTTTCTTAAGATAATTGTAGTAGCATGCAGTAGAAAAACTCATGGGTTTGGGTGCAGAGAACCAATATTTGCAACCTGGCTTTCAAAAAAAAAAAAAAAAAAAAAAAAAAAAAACCAAAGTAGACTTTCACAAAGTCTACCCAGGAATTTTCCTGGATTTCCATGGTCTCATTTGTATGACTTAGAGGATTGATTTCTGACCTGCCTTCTGCTTCTAGATATACAATCCTTCTCAACTTTCAGTCACTTTATGGGGATCTCTCCTTTGTCCTTATCTCAATATTACTTTCTTCTGTACATTCTTTCCCTCCCTCCTCCGTTGTATTATATGCTCCTTGAGATCTAGGAATATGAGAGTTTCATTTCTGTATCCAAAGCACAAACTTGATGTTGTTATTTTAGGCAGGGTGGAGAGAGGATTTAGAGGGAAAATTTCCCTTAAATCAATTGTGTCATATTCAAACAGGGACAGGAGCTATTAAACAGTTTCCTCTGAAAGCTGCATATTGACTTAGAAACTACATATTAATATCATCTATCTTATTATATCTTTATTTTATTTATTTTGTTAAATATTTCCCAATTATATTTCAATACTAGGGAATATTATGGGCCACAATACCTCTGTCTTAAATCATACTGTTGTTGTTCAGACATTTCAGTCTCTTTGTGATCCATTTGGGGTTTTCTTGGCAAAGATACTGGAGTGATTTGTCATTTCCTTCTCCAGCTCATTTTAAAGATGAGGAAACTGAGACAAATAGGGTGAAATGACTTGCCCGGCATCACACAGCTAGTAAGCATTGAGGTCACTTTTGAGCTCAGGAGGAGGAGTCTTCCTGACTTCAAGCCTGGTGCTCTCTCTATATAAAAGGCACAACTTATTGCATGGCCTGGCCTCAGTTTCCACCTATACTGACAACTAAATACTTCATCTGTAAAGAGTCCTGGCCTTTACTTGGATACCCTAGGATAAGGTCCTAGGGCCTTTATTTTATTTTATTTTATTTTATTTTCAAAATATATGCAACAATAGTTTTCAATATTCATCCTTGCAAAACTTTGTGTTTCACATTTTCTCCCTCCTTTCCCCCTACTTCCTCCCTTAGACAGCAAATAATCCAATATATGTTAAACAGGTACCCTGGGTTGGGTCCACTAGATAGAGAAGACCCTCTTTTCTTCTGCTAAGTTTCCCCTCATTTCAGTCTTGATTGAATTAGGTGACATATATGGTCTCTTTTAGCTCTAACTTTTATGTTAATAAGCCATTCTCCATAAGTACATTTTCACTTTTAAAGGAAAGCCTTTTTTTTTTTTGGTGGGGATGGGTGTGGGAAGTGCTATTCTGTGATTTCCTAGGTATAAAAAAACTCTCTTCACCTATGAAACTTGTCAATGTAGCTTTAACAAATCCAGAGACTGAGAATCAGACAAGTGGCTTTGTAGGAGTTCGTGATGAGCATACCACAAATATGTTACATTCATTTTATAGAGTTGTCTAGAATTTTTCTGAGAAGTTAACTGATTTACTTGTAGTCACAAACTTAGTACTTACAGTATTTAACCCAAATCTTCCTTATTCAAAGGCCAACAGGTCTCAGTTTGAGTGAGGTTGTAGCCATTCCCTGATTAAGGCTAAGTAGCAATTGAGACAATTTAGATTAGTCCAAAAAATCTAAATAAATAAGTGAATGAATGAATCTGGGTGAGGAAAACCTCAAGATTTCTGACCAAAGAAGAAATGACTGGAATTAAATACTTCTTAAAGACCTAAAAAGATTAAATCCTCTTCAGCAAAGAGTAATCTTTTTCATTGGTTGCTTTTAATAGTGATTGAATTCCTAACCGTAGTGCCTGCTAGTGGATAGATTCCTGTCTATATAAATCGCATAATATTCTTGCATATTCTTTCACTTTGTCCCTGCAGCCTTAATAAAATCCTACATCTAGTCATTCTTGCCACACTTTCTCTGCCTTTTCTCACCGCTTATGCCTTCCCTTTTCTGCTCTTGGTCAACTCTCTCCTAATTCCTATCCTCCTTTCTTTTCTCTTTATGCATCCAGTCCCTCTTTCTTGGTAACATTTCAGATGATGTAGTTTCAGATTAATATATGTAATAATATTATTTTGGCTTCAAGTTTCAGCTGAAATTCTACACTCTCCAGGAAATCTATTTCAATCCTTCTTAATATTAGTACTTTCCCTCTCTTGATTATCTCCAATTTATCTTGTATATAACTTGTTTGTACATAGTTGCCTGCACACTGCCTTCCCCCATTAAGCCATAGTGTCTACCAGGGGACAGAGGGTCCTAACTATATAACTCATAAAATATCCCTGCACATTCTGCTTTCTAGTTGTATTTTCTCTTACCAGAAATCCCATTCAACTTTGTCTTCGCCAACATTATTCCATGCTCCAAAACACATTCTTAACTTTTTCCTCTATCTTGTTTCTCTGATAAATCTTAGCTACAGATGAAGAAAGCATTCATTCCCATGAAGTATAAACAAGTGAGAATAAAAATCCCTTCTAGAATACATGTAGTCACCCAGCCTTTACCTGAATACCTGTAGAAAGGGGGAGCTCACTACCTTCTTATTTGGCCCATTATACTTCTAGACAACTCTAGTTGAAGGGAATTTTTCCTTTTCTCAAATTCAGATTTATCTCTTTGCAAATTTTACTCTTGCTAGTAGCTCTACTGTTTAAGGACAAGCTGAACAAATCTAAATCCTGTTCCTTATGTAGTCCTTCAAATACTTCAAATACAAGTCAGCTACCATCTCTCTCCTAAAGCTTCTCTTCTTCATTCTCAGGTTATTATAGTCTTGCATGACATATATTTGCAGTTCTTTGTTAATTTGGTCACCTCTTTCTCTAGCTTATTCAGTCCAGAACCTTGTCTAACCTTCCCAAGCATTTTATAATGTTAGCTAATTATTAGCCCAATGAATCTCTAATTGTTCTATAACATGTGAGAAAAAAATCAGACCTCTAAATCAGAGGACTTGTTTTTTTCTCAGTCTGCCTCTGAGACAGGAGAAGGGAAAGAGCAGTTTAGAATCCTTAGAATCCCACCTAGTAGGATCTTTCACTCCTTTCCTCCATTTCCTACTCTTCTTGTCTCCTAGCTTGCCTTTATTAGACAAACTTCTTTAGAGCTCATATCCCACATTTCTTAACTAGCCTTTAACTACTGAATGGGTATTGCCTCAGACAACTGAGACCTGGCAAAGACCTTAGCTTAAAAAGACCAGATTCTCCCATTGCATCCTGGACCATCACCAGTTGTCCTAACCTATGTCTTGCCATTGAAATTGGATGATCCTACTAGGTGGGATGATTCTGCCCAACTCTGCTTCACTTAAATAAAACTCACTCGAAAGCCAAGATATCCTACTGGTGTGCTCTTTGAGAATAAAAGACAAATAACAATCTTTAAGGGAAGGGAGGAAGATAGGGAAGAAGGCTGCACTGGTTTCCTAAATATCTTCTCCTGTTTTCTAGCATCTGGAGATACCCTGGGTCTCCAGAACACCTGGGTCTTTACAGCTCCCACTATTCCCCTCCACCTAAAAGCTGGGTAAAGGAAAAGAGAGTAAAAACTTCTTGACAATTGAGCTATCCAAAAATAGAGTGAGCCTTGTTTGAGGGGAAGTAGGAGGCTCCCCTTCATTCAGGTCTCCAAGGGGAGCTGAATGAACATTCCAATTCAGGTACAAGCTAGATCAGTTGACCTAGAGGTAACTAGGTGATGTAGTGAGTCAAGTTCTGAAATTGGAACGAAGAAAACCTGAATCTTACCTCAGATACACTGTGACCCTGGAAAAATAACTTAAAATAACTTAAATTTGTGGCACAGTGGATAGGGTGTTGGGCCCAGAGTCAGGAAGATTCATCTTCTGAGTTTAAATCTGGCTTTAGACCTAAAACCTCATTCAGGGCTTTCTTGTAAAGATACTGGAGTAGTTTGCCATTTCTTTCTCCAACTCACTTTAAAGATAAGGAAACTGAGGCAACCATGGTGTCCCAGGGTCACATAGCTAGAAGGTGTCTGAGGGCAGGATAATTCTTCCTGACTTCAGGTCCAGCACTCTCTCCACTTGCCATCTATGTGTCTTTGACTTATTCTCAAATAATGGATATACCCGGTGAGCCTATGTGGGTTACACATATCTACCTAGTGAATAGACAGGAATCCGTGTTCTAATACTGCCTCTAATTGTATGAATAAGGGCAAATCATTTAACCTCTGTTTGCTCAGAGTTATGGTAAAGGAGAGTTCACAGAGATGGAAAATGTCCCAGGAATGGGAGATGACAAATCTTTATTACTGGTCACTAGGAGAGGAGAACAAACACCACCAGCAATAGCTATTGCCAGCCCCTATTTGCCCCCTCATCAGGGTAGCACTCTGTGGAGTGGCTTCCAGACACAGAACCTTTGAATGACTTTTGTCCCTCAGGTATTGTCCCAAACTTATATAGAGTTTTAGACAAAGAGTCAGTTAACGTCAATAAGTAACTGCCTGTTGTCCACAGGGGAGTATAGTAGAACTAGTGAAAAAGAAGATATTTTCTAAATTGCCCAATACTATGAGGGAGAGGAATAAAGGGCAAGGATGTAGAAGATTGTGCCAATCCAGCAAAGGGTTGGGGAAGGGGCAGAGTAGTGCCCACTGCCTGGGGTTTATTAGCCTTGGCAGACATGCATCCTGAGGATTGGATCTGTACCAGTTAATTGTTGTGTTTTTTTAAGTACTAAATTCTCAAGTCTCTCCATCTATGAAATGAAGATAAAAATATTTATTCTACCTACTTTACAGGGTTGTTGTGAGGACAGTATTTTTATTTTTCAGCTGAGGCAATTGGGGTTAAGTGACTTGCCCAGGGTCACACAGCTAGGAAGTATTAAGTGTCTTTGAACTCGGGTCCTCCTGACTTCAGGGCTGGTGCTCTATCCCCTGAGCCACCTAGCTGCCCCTACAAGGGCAGTATTTAGCTAAACTTAAGGGCTGCTAGAAAGTGAAGTCACCTTAGATGAATTATGCCTCTTGAGCAGCTTAATGTTAGAAACAAACTAAAAAAATCAGTAAACTTTGTTAAAATGGCCTCTTGTGGCTCTATTTTGCATTTCCAAAATTATAGGTATAAACATAGAACAATCACATCAGGAGATGATATGTTTCCCCAAGGTACCATCAAAGCTTAGAGAATACTGGAATAAGGGTCTTTCTCTCTCTAGGTCGTCCCTGAAACTTGCCTCTTTACAGCTTGCACCATCCAGGAGCCTTCAGGCAAAATGAAAACTTTCTGATAGTCACTTTTGATGCCTTTCTGAAATGTGACAGCTATGCATAGAAGTCAGTTTGGAATTCACACCTATTCCTTTCTTTATTGAGTGTGTTTTTAAAAAATCACCCTCCAGAAGGGCACACAGGTGTGAAAACAGATTGAAGCAAGGTGAGAAAATAGCTTCCCTCCTGAGGCCTATGCTCCTTGACATTGCTTAATTATCATGCAGCACAATAATGATTATTTATGCTATTAAATGTAGCAGGTTAAGTGTGTTAAAAGTTTTGTTTGATTACAGCCAGTTAATTCAGCAGAAATTTATTAAGCCCCTAGACACAAAGACACTATTCTTGGCATTCTATAGCACTGACTTCAGCTGACAATGAAAGAAATGGGGGGAAACATTATTATACCAGTTGTACCTCAATTAAGTAAAAAATAATGGAAAAAGTCTTAAATGTAATTTATTTTTGCATACATGGACCTCTTCTTTTTGGGAAATAATATTGTGTAAAAAATTCTTAAGCACAGAGCACTCTGGAGTGAATGGGCTCTTTGAGGGCACCGTCACATTTTCATTTCTTCTTCCATTTGAGGGTCATGCCTTTCTAAGAGAAAGTATGGGTGTGGGAAATGGTGACTCTCTACTAGGTTGTGGCAAGGAATATGATTTTGTTATCTGGACTTTGGCTAATAATATCAAAATGTTGGATGCTGTCAATGAATCAAATGCGTCTTATGAATATCAGGTTTGGTGAGTTGTGATTAACTGAATATAGGTTTTTCTTCTCTAAAAAGAATGAATGTAGTAGCATATGGGACTCAGTGGTGAGCACAGATTGGAAAAGGATGAAAGAAAAAGCTAGGACAAATACAAGAGTGAGAGAGAGCTATAAGTATAGCTTAGTAAAAATTAAAGCACAGAATGAACTGAGACTTGTGAAAAATTTTAAAGATGAAAATAAAAAGAGATTTTTAAAAAAAGGTTTCTCCAGAATAGGAAGCAAAGATCAGCCTTCTGAGACAGAAGACATAATGTTCACAGATGATAGTTGTGAAGGACTATCAGTTCCTGTTTTGTTTTCATCTTCTTTATTAATGGAGATGACTTTTTTAAATTGTAAAGATTGAAGCAAATATGGATAAGTGGAAACTGAAGGTAGAGCTATGTGAGCCGATAGTAAGAGAACATGCTGTCTAATCATTTTTTTAAGTTGTATCTGACTCTTCATAAGAGCATTTGAGATTTTTTTGGCAAAGTTATTGGAGAGAATTGCCATTTCTTTCTCTAACTTTTTATAGATGAAGAAACTAAGGCAAACAGGGGTAAGTGATTTGTCCAGACCACACAGCTAGTAAGTGTTTGAGGTCAAATTTGAATTTAGGGAAATTAATTTCCTGACTCCAAACCTCACATACTATCCACTATGGTACCACTTAGCTGCCAAGAGAACATCTAGTTATTTTAAATGAATTCATATTTCCAGATCTTGATAAATTCCATCTTAGACTACTAACGAACTTTGCAGAATGATTCAAAGGGTCATAACTGGTAAATAAACCCCAAAACTCAAGAAATGTCCTAGAAGATTTAGAGATGGGAAATGCCCTATTTGTCAGAAGAAGACACCATTCATTGATTTTTTTGGGGAAAGGAGAATAAACTGAATATGTTATTTGTGCATTTAAAATTTTACTTACAATAAATAGTATATAATAGTATATATATATATATATATGTGTGTGTGTATATATATATATAAACATACAATAAATAGTATATATATATGTGTGTGTGTGTGTGTGTGTATATATAAACATACAATAAATAGTATATATATATATGTGTGTGTGTGTGTGTGTGTATATATAAACATACAATAAATAGTATATATATATGTGTGTGTGTGTGTGTGTGTGTATATAAACATACAATAAATAGTATATATATATATATGTGTGTGTGTGTGTGTGTGTGTGTGTGTGTGTGTGTGTGTGTGTGTGTATATATATATATATATATATATATATATATATATATATATATATATCAGAGATCTAACATGGATCAATGGTTCAACACCCAGAGATAAGAATGTGGATCCATAGCAGAGGGCAGGCATAGGTGCTCAGTATCATTGGTCTGAACTTTTTATTATCTTAGGTTGACTAAAGAATAAAAACAGTTAAGAAATATAAAGTCAATTTAGTCTGGGATGGGAGGAGTGTGAATCATCATTTATTTAAATAATGGAATGATAAGATATATAGTTTGCCTAACTTTTAGCAAAAACACTTGACAAAGTATCTCATGAAATTCTTGTGGAAAATATAGTAAGATAGATGACAGTAGAGTTAGATTTGAAATTGATTGAGTTAACAAATCCAAAGAGTAGTCGGTAATGGTTTACTGTCAACTTAAAAAGATGTCTCTAGTGGAGTTCTCTAGAGGTCTGTTTGGCCCTCTGCTATGTAACATTTTTATCTATGACTTGAATAAAGGCATAGGTGAAATGTTCATTAAATCTGCAGATGACACAAAGCTGGAAGGCATAGCTAATAGAGACATTGGATGATAGTCAGGAGGCAAAAAAAAAAAAAAAAAAAAAAAAAAAAAAAAAAAAAAAAAAACTTGACATACTAGAGTCTTGAGCCAAATATAGGATAAAAAAAATGAAGGTAAAATCTTACAACTGGGTTCCAAAAAATAACTTCTCAAATACAAGACTGGGGGAAGCATAGCTGGGTAAAAGTTGGTTGAAAAAGATCTGGGGATTAGAGTGAACTGGAAGCTCAAAATCAGTCAACACTGTGGTATGACAGTCAAAAAAAGATCATACAGTTTTATGTTGTTCTAAGAGTGACATAATATTTGCGTCTAGGAAGGCAATTGGTCTGCTGTGTTCTGGCTTGATTAGATACCAATTTTTCTCCTACAGAATATATATTGGGAAGTAAGAGAGTGCCCAGCAGTGTGTGATTAGGATAGCAAACAGATCTTGGGATATCATGGAATATGAAGATACATTGAAGAAATTGTTAGTTTGGAGAAGATAATCTTTAGGGAAAGGGAAACCTTGTCTTTAAGTATCTGAAGGCCTGTCAGATGCAAAAAGAATTAGATATAGTGTAGAACTAGGGTAGCCATGGGCAGATGTTGAGAAATTCAAATTCAATAGAAGGAATACATTGGCAACAAGCACATCTCTCCGAAGTGGAATGGACTGCTTTGGGAGGTGGTAAATTTCTTCTCATTTAAAGTCCCAAACAAGGGCTGGATGGTCACTTTTCAGAGGTGTTACAGAGAGAGTCCTTGCTGAGGAATACTTTATTCTTACTAGCCTCTATGGGGGGGGTTCCAATTCTGAGTGTCTGAGTTTTTGTGATTTTTGTACTTCTTAGGCTCAGATAATCTGGGTTCTTTGGCCCAATTCCTATGACATGGATGAAAAAAAGCAACCTAATTATCAAAAGCTAATTTAGTCAGGAAGAGTTGGCCAGCAAAATTCACTTCAAATGGAACACTGAGAACGGAGACATGCAATGAATTGTGGAGAGAATAGATTTTAGGAATCAGAGATTAGAATTTCCCAGGGGAAGTATGTTGTGTCAAAAAGCAGAAATATGAGAGTGGGGCTAGTAGGGAGGAATGAGGGATGGGAGAAAGATTTGGAGCCCCAACAGAGAGGAATGTTTTCTTTGTGGGAATCAGAGAAGTGGGTAGAAAAGGCTTCTTCCAGGTCCTAGGCCAGTGGCCTGGATGAGGAATAACTTAGAAGGATAGAACTGAGAGAGGGAAGCACTTGACTAAGCTTTGGATTTTCATTCCTACTCTTAGGCTAGAGAAGCAGATTGAAGAAGGTGGAACTGTCATCCAGACAAGTCAAATCCAGAGCAATGGAACTGGAAATGAGTTAATATTAGGCTCATGATATGGCAAAATAAGATTAGACAGGAGGGAGAAGGGAGCTAAGAAGAATGGGCCAATGCTAATGCTAAGAAATGATTTAAAATGGTAAAAACCACTGTTTTTGAAATGGCTAACCTTTTCATCTATTACTTTGCTCTTCCCAACATATATCATGTTCCCTGTGTGTAGCTTTATAGTAAATTCTCTTTTAAAACACCTAAAAAGTTGATGTGGAAGCAGGGATCAGTTCAATTCAATCCAAAAAACCTCCCACATTTGCTAAAGATTTACTTTGTACAAGGGTATTATGTGGGAGAAAAATGGCACAACTCCTACCTTCAGAAGTTTATAATGGAGTCTGTGGATGTGTTTTGAGGAGGCAGCTAAGTGGTTCAGTGGGTAGAACATAGGGTGGGAGTTCAGGAAGGTTTGAATTCAAATCTGATCTGAGGCAATGACTAGGGCACCTCTGTTATTTGGAGGAGCTACTCCAATATTTTTGCCCCCAAACTCCACAAACAGCATTGACATACTATGGTCCATGGGGTAGAGAAGAATCGGACATAACTGAATAACTGAATAAAAACAAAAACAACCACAGTATTATGTGTGTGCACTTGTGTGTATGTCTGTGTAATATGGGCATCATTATTGAACAAATTATTTCATAATTATGCTAAAAAACTAACTCCGTTAGAATGGATGCTCCTTCCTCAGACACAAACTACAAACTGCAAGTTATATAACTTAGATCAGAGGGCGAGTAGTTGGATAGGAAAAAGAAAAAAAAATGGCCTTCTCTCTGTAGGGGCTCACAATAGTTAGGGATCCATGACAGCTGGAGGAGTATTGAGTGCAGAACCAGAAGAGAATTCTCTCCTGCTTCAGTTTTAGGGTGACTAGCACAAGGGGAAAGTGCTGCCAGAAAGCCGGGGGGCTGATGGGAAGTGATGGTAGGTTTCCATTCTCCAGTCCCAGGCCACCCTGCATCCCAGGGAGAAAAATGGATGTTGAAAGTCAAATTCCAATTACTTAGTATTGATCAATGTCAAAATTTTGTAATAGATAATTAAACAGATGGTTTTTTAATTGTTTCCAAAGGGAAATAGTGATTGTCATAAGGCAATATGAGCTCACTAGGAATAAAACATGCTTGAGGCAACTAGGTAGAGCAGCGGGATAGAGCACCAAATCTTAAGTAAAGAGGACCTGAGTTCAAATTTGACCTCAGATTCTAGTATCTTAATTCTGTTTGCTTCAAACTAAAACAATAACAAATACCAAAACTAAAATCCCAAGACATGCTTAAACGACCTTATTTCCTCTCTTTATTAGCATTGCTAATTGGGTAGAAGAGAGAAATGGTGCAGACAAAATGTATCTTGATTTCAGCAAGAAATTTGGAAAAAATTCATAATTATAAAGTGGGCAAGAAAGAGAAATATGATGTGACAAGTGGGCTCCTAGCTAACTAAAAAATTGTACACTGGATATTGCTTAATGGATTGATGCCAACCTGGATAGTGTCTCTAGTGATGTGCAGCAAGGCTCAGAACTTGTGCTCAGCATTTCTATCCATCACAATCAAAGATAATGCCTATTTTCAAGTGCTTGAATGACAGGAATCTGGGAGAGATCCCTAATGCGTTAGCAGTAGTATCCCAAAAGACTTTGACAAGCTGGGTAAATGGACCAAAACAAACAAGGTGAAATTTAATGGGAAGATAAAAATAAAGTTCTATGTTTAGGCTAGAGAAATCAATTGAAGAATAGTGGAGCCAGCTTTTTCATGAGGAAAAATAAAAAGCCTGGGGGGCTTTAGTTGGCTAGACACTCAATTCAGCCAGCAGTGTGAAGCGGCTGCTGCAAAGATCATGCAATTTTAGACTGAATTAGTAGAAATGGAGTATAGTGTCTAGATCCTAGAAAGCATTAATTTTACCCTGCTCTGGGCCAACCAGACTATATCTGCAGTGCTGTGTTTTATTCAGGGTAATGCATTTTGAAAGGTACATGGACAAACTAGAAAGTGTCCAATTGGAGGCAACTAGTTTATTGATAGAATTGGAAGCTATGAGTCATGCCATATGATGACTAAAGATATTGGGGATCTTATTCTAGGAAAGAGAAAGCTCAGAAAGAACCTGAGAATTTTCTTTAAATTCGTGATGGTCTGTTGGATGGAAAAGACTTACTATTAGCTAGCATTTATATAGCACCTACTGTTTGCCAAGCATTATGCTCAAAACTTTACAAGTATTTCATTTGATCCTCGCAACCCTTTGGGGAAAGAATTTTATAGCCTAGGAAAGTGAAGTAAACAAAAGTTAAGAGAATTGCCCAAGATCATGTGGTTTGAACTTGTATAAGATTGTATTTGAACTCTAGGCATTGTACAAGTCATCTGAATTTTTTTTAACTAAAGCTTTTAATTTTCAAAACATATGCATAGATAGTTTTCAACATTTACCTTCGCAAAACTTTCCATCCCAAATGTTTCTCTCTCTCTCCCTTTCCCTACTCTTTCTTTTAGATGGCAAGTTTTGTCAAACATGTACAATTCTTCTATGCATAATTCCAAAAACATCATGCTGTACAGGTAAAATCAGATAAAAAGGGAAAAAAATGGGGAAGAAAACAAAGCAAACAACAACAAAAAAGTGAAAATGCTATGTTGTGATCCATCGCCATCTCCACAGTCCTCTCTCTGGGTGCGGATGGCTCTCTCTATGTGGGATCGACATGAAGCCTTCTCAGAAATTGACCCCTGCCATACTTTGGGGCTACAGTTCCAGGCAAACACCTTTGTCTGTGCCCTTGCTTAATCTTGAACAAACTGCTTTGTAATCTATAGTCCCCCTGTTCTTGTACTCTGAGGGTGGAGTTGTTGTACCAGGGAAACTGAGGTCAGGAGAGTCTGGTTTTAATTTTAACATAGAGAGTTCAATGATCTAACTGACCAAATGGGACTATAGTTCAAAGCACTCAGTGCAGATAAACTGAGGTGGAGAACCTATATAGCTTTTTTTTTTTTTTAAAGCTAACTAGTGTTTGCAAACAGAAATTTTTTTCTATTTCTATTATGTAGAATAATAATCTGAGTATACAATTTTATAGGGGAAACAAAGGCAGATAAGGGGGGTGAGGACACTGGGAGGATGGACGAGCCATAATTCCAGGAAAGGATCATAACTTAATCCTGACAGGTTAGGGGTCAAGATAAAAAGGTCAAGGGCAGGAGACAGTGAGGCATGGAGCAATACTCAAAAAGAGGGAGAATCATCCTAGCAAGGATCCAGAAAATGCACCTGGATGATTATTACACAATGGTTTATAAAGGAGGATCAGAGCTTCAAGGTTTTCCTGGGCTCTCTTCTAACCTCAATTTTTCCAGTCCTAATTGCAAGGAAAAGGAGGTGACTATGGCTTATCATCCAGGGCTCAGCAGAGTAAGTAAGGGACAGCTAGGGCCCAAGATGTGATAAAAGTTTTAGGTATTAAAAAACCTATTCTGTTGCCTGTCCTTTGGCTCACTCCATTAAACTATGCTTTTCCTGCAGAAACTAAATAACCTGCTTTCTGCTCTGACTCTGAGAAATGTATATTTGAATTATTTTAGGTTAGTGATCGCTGTTCCATACATCTCCATCACCAGTCCATTGGAACTGGCCTGAGTCACCCCACTGTTGAAAAGAGCCACGCCCATCAGAGTCTTGTTTCCCTGTACAATGATCTCCTGGTCCTGCTCATTTCACTCAGCATCAGTTCATGTACGTCTCTCCAGGCCTCTCTGAAATCATCCTGCTGGTCGTTTCTCACAGAACAATAATATTCCATTACATACATATACCATCACTTAAACTCAGTTTCCAGTTTCTTGCCTCTACAAAAAGAGCTGCCACAAACATTTTTGCACAGATGGGTCTTTTCCCCTCCTTTAGGATCTCTTTGGGATACAGGCCCAGTAGAGACACTACTGGTTCAAAGAGTGCACACAGTTCTATAGCCTTTTGAGCATAGTTCCAAATTGCTCTCCAGAATGATTGAATCATTTCACAACTCCAACAACAATGTATCAGTGTCCCAGTTTTCCCACATCCCCTCCAACATTGTTCCTGTCATCTTAGCCAATCTGACAGATGTGTAGTGGTACCTCAGAATTGTCTTAATTTGCATTTCTCTGATCAGTAGTGATTTAGAGCATTTTTATATGACTAGAAATGGTTTTAATTTCTTTATCTGAAACTTGTATGTTCATCTCCTTTGACGATTTATCAATTAGAGAAGAGCCATCTGAATCTTATAATTATTCTGTATAGCTCTAGAAGGCAAAAACAAGAGCAATGAATGGAAAATAGAATTTCACTCATTGTGAAGAAGAATTTTCTATTGAATTTGAAGGAAGGTTGTAGGGGAGAGTGTATAGAGTGGTGGACTTGTAGAAAAGAAGACTTGGGGTCAAATTCCGTCTCTAAAACCTAAAAGGATTATAGATTTAGAACTAGAACTTAATAGGATTATAGATTTAGAAGTCATCTGGCCAGGTCCTTTTATTTTATGGATGAAGAAATGAGGCCTAGAGAGATTAAATGTTTTGCTCAAGGTCAAATAAGTAGAAATAGAAGAGGATGGATTTGAACTCCAGAGCTTGACTCCCAATCCAGCACTTTCCAATATATCACCATTATAAAGGATGTGACTATAGGTTAGTCATTGACCCTCATTGAGCCTTGGTTCCCTTAGAAGGAAGATGATCAGAGGTCATCTATTCAATCACCCTTCCATCACCTTTCCTTCCCACCATTTTCCAGATGAATAAACTTAGGTCCAAGGAAATGAAGTGATACCCACTGTGACACAGTTTAATAAATAACAGAGATGGGGATTTAGCCCAGGTTCATTGGTTCTGGGGTCTGTAGTTATTCTGTTATGCCATTCTGTCAGACACAATATCTGCTATACCAACTTCCCAGAGCTGAGTTGAGACTCAAATAAGGTGATGCACAGAAAGCATCTTGTAAACCTAACAAAAAGTGCAGCATAATCCTTAGTTATTATCATCATTAGTAAGCGGTCCAATAATGGAATATACTACGTTATGAATGAATGAGTTTTCCCCCTGGAAGTTCTCAAGCAGAGATTGACTGATCATGTGTCAGGAATGTCAAGAAAGGAATTCCTACTTTGGAAAGAACCAGATGATTTCTAAGAACCTCTAAGGTTGTGTTATTCTGTGTTCCTGTGATAAATAACTTTGGCCCATATAAGTGAATGTTTCCTCTGTATTTTAGGTGTGAATGTTTCCTCTGTATTTTAGGGCCTTGCCCTAATAGCAATATGATAGCTAAGTGTATAGTGGTTAGAGCACTGGTATTAAAGCCAAGAAGATTTGAATTCAAATATAAATTCAATGACTCTGGACAAGTAATTTACCTCTCAGACTCAGTTTCTTTCTTTTTTTAAAAAAAGCTTTTTATTTTTAAATCATATGCATAATTTCCCACATTCACCATTGCAAAAGCCTGTGTTCCAATTTTTTTCTCCCTCCCTTCTTACCATTCTCTCTCCTAGACAGCAAGCAATCCAAAATTTTTTTCTATACATATTCCCACAATTACCATGCTGCACAGGAAAAATCAGATCAGAAAGGGGAAAAATGAGAAAGAAAACAAAATGTAAGTAAACAACAACAAAAAAGTAAAAATGCTATGTTGTTATCTACACTCAGTCCTCACAATCTTCTCTCTCTGGGTGCAGATGGATCTGTCAATCACAAGACCAAAAGAACTTGCCTAAGACTCCTCACTATTGAAAAGAGCCTGTCCATCAGAATTGATCCTCATATAATTTTGTTGCCATGTGTAATGTTCTCCTTGTTCTAATTGCACCATTTAGCATCAGTTCATATAAGTCTCTCCAGACCTCTCCAAAATCATCCTGCTGGTCATTTCTTACAGAACAATAATATTCCATTGCATTCATATACCATAAACTATTCAGCCATTTTCCAACTGGTGGATATACACTCAGTTTCCAGTTCCTTGCCACTACAAACAGAGCTGCTACAAATATTTATGCACATGTGGGTCCTTTCCCTTTTTTATGATCTCTTTGGGATATAAGTCCAGTAGAACACTGCTGGATCAAAGGCTATATACAGTTTGATAACTTTTTGGGCAGTGTTCCATATTGCTCAAACTCAGTTTCTTCATCTGTATAATGGGGATAATGATGCCTCCCAAGATTATTATGAATATAAAATGGCATATTATTTTTATACTGCTTTACAAACTTTAAAGCACTGTATAAATGCTAGCTATTATTATTATTAACAAATTGATCTCCAAAGTGGTAGCCATGGTCATTTTGAAAGATCTGGCTTGACACTAAGGGCTACGTGACTAACCAGTTCTAGGATGGATGGGAAGATAGATCATAGTCAATATTCCCCACAATAGCTAATTATAGAACTGATCTTCAACACAATCATATTTACCATTTCCCCCTTAACTCTCTTCCATTCTGTCCTTTTCAATGACTACAAATTCTAGCATCTCTCCTTCTCAATCTTGCATCAGACCCTCAGGGTAACATAACTACTAATCACCCATAGCAGCAGCTGCATATGTGCAACTGGGAAAATTCTCAACCACAAGATACTTAATTCTTCAGCCCTGGATAACCTCATGGCTACATTCATAGAGGGTTCTCTTCAGTAGGTAAGCAATAAGCAATTAACTTTGCAATTTGGGACTAAAGTCAGTGAGTAAGATTCCTGCCACCTCCTTTTAAGATTCATTTTGGATGCAACCAACAGAGTGAGTTTCAAGGTAAACAGACATAGATAGGTTGTGATCTGCATCTCTCAATACATTACCTTATCATTTCTCAAGATCTACCCTTCCAAATTCTGTCTTATTGTTAAGGATATTACTATTTTTCAGGCATTTAGGTTCAAAAGTTCCACACTATCTTTGCTTCTTCACTTACTTTTATCCCAAATATCCAATCAGTTGCTTAATTATGTCATTTTTATCTCCACAATACATCATTTATATGTCTCCTCTTTTCTTGTTATTCTTCAGTCTCAGAGGACCAATGACATCACGAGGGTAAAGTCATCAACTTATCCTCTCTTCCAGAATTCTCTAAGTCTAATATCTCCTCTCTATTTACACACCTCTTTAGTTCACATATTTTCCTTACATCTTACCTGGACTATTATAATGGCCTGTTAATTGGTCTCTCTGTGCCAAGTCTCTCCTTTTTCTAGTGCATCCTTTTATTAAGTTGCCAAAATAATTTTCTTAAACCTAAGATCTGGCTATGTAAATCCCCTAGTAAATAACCTTTAGTGCTCTTTACTGACTCTAGGATAAAATGTTATTTCATTTTTATTTCATCCTTTTTAATTTTAATTTTTGTGTAAATTTTATGATGTACAATTATTGGTATAGTAAGGCATTTACATATTTTAAAATATCTGCATATATATGCAGATATATGTAGGGTACATATTTTATTTTATTTTAAAATTTTAATTATTTATTTTAATGATTATATTAAAGAGGTATGGTGACTTCTGGTAAAGTGGATAGAAAACCAGCTTTGGAATCAGGAAGCCTATGATCCTGCTACATGAATATACGGGGAGCTTCTCAGAGCCTAGTTACCTATATAAGACTATAACTTATAGCACACTTAGAGATTCATACCAGTAGAAGTGACTCCCTATACCAATTGATTCACAGGACTAAATTATTTTAAAGTATAGGATCATATTTGAACCTATTTCCAATTAGTGATGAGTCATTCTCCCCTTCCATTCAGAAAACAGCTTTTATTTTCCAAACTCAAATTGAATTGTTTTGTCCCTATTTTCTTTTTAAAATAGATTTACCAGTTTTATTACACTATGCTAAGCATTAGAGATGTTTCTTACGTGAGGACCTTACTAAGTTTTCCTCACTAGAGCCAAAGCACTTTTTCAACTTGAGCTAAGAAACATTGATGAAGCACCAGTTCTGAGAGAGTGGTTTGGAATATGAAAAACTCACAAAGATGTTATGGTAGCCCCAAGGTGCCCTTTATGAATCTAAAAGGATTCAGACCTAATCAAAATGATTAAACTATGGGCTATGAATGGAGGGGACCATTTAAAGATCAGAGGTAAAGAATAAAGATAGGGTCTAGAGAATTAGGGAGAATTATAGAGGGTCTTAATTGAGAACAAACTTGCATTCTCATTTCTACATCAGCAACAGCCTGAAGGGACATCAGGAAATAGAACATTCTAATACAGGATAATGAAGGTGCTCCCTCTTAAAGTTTATTTATAGTGTGAGAATATGTCTAGTGTGCCTGTTCAGGAGAAGGAAGGGTCCCTTATCTGCAAGATCATTTGGGTTGAGTAAGTCACAATCATGTTGACAAGATAACAGTTTTCTTTAAGCTGTCAATGGGAATAGGATGGACTCAAAGTTTATATCATTCCTGATAATGGCTGTACCATATCAACATATCAACAGGGAATAGTCAATTGTTAATATTCTCTCCAGAGAGTATGTTCTTAATCATACAAGTACAATGACTTTTTCTTTTTAAGATTTTATATAATTTTTAAAATGATGGCTAGAGTTGCACTCAAGTTTTCTTGACTCTATGTTGAGGACTCAGTCAATGATGCCTTCCAGTTATTTTAAACTTAAGTTCAAAAAAAAGAAAAGAAAAATAAACATTGCCATGTACACAGCAGAACATAAGAGAGGATTCAATATAAAGTAATAAATTTCCATTTCAAGAAAATCTATATAATAAACACTATATATTGTTTTCAAATCTATCTAGCTTTTCTTTGTTTCCTATAGTTTCTGTTGTTCTGTGCTATGAACCTTTTACTCTACTCTTCTGTCCTGAACTCAAAGAAAGTTACAAGTACAGATCTGTCTATCTATCTATCTACCTATCAGCATTTACACACATATTTTTATATATACACATACACTCATATTCATACATGTAGGATAAACTATGCTTATTTCTACTTGTCATCTGTTTCTCTGATAGAGTTCCTATTTTCTTTTTAAAAATATTTTTATTAAAGCTTTTTATTTTTCAAAACATATGAATGGATAATTCTTCATCATTAACCCTTGCAAAACCTTGTGCTCCAATTTTCCCCCCTTCCCCAACCCCTTCCCCTAGATGGCAAGTAGTCCAATATATATTAAACATGGTAGAAATATATGTTAAATCCATTATATGCATAACATATTTATACAATTATCTTGCTGCACAAGAAAAATCAGATAAAAAAGGAAAAAAATTGAGAAAGAAAACAGAATGCAAGCAAACAACAACAGAAAGAGTGAAAATGCTATGTTGTGGTCCACTTTCAGTCCCCACAGGCCTCTCTTTGCATGTAGATAACTCTTCATCATAAGACCATTGGAACTGGTCTGAATCATCTCATTGTTGAAGAGAGGTATGTCCATCAGAATTGATCATCATATAGTCTTGTTGTTGAAGTGTATAATGATCTCCTGGTTCTGCTCATTTCACTCAGTATCAGTTCCTGTCAATCTCTCCAGGCCTCTCTGAAATCATCCTGCTGATCGTTTCTCACAGTTCAATAATATTCCATAACATTCATAAATCATAACTTATTCAACCATTCTTCAATTGATGGGAATCCATTACTTTCTAGTTTCTTGACACTACAAAAAGGGCTGCTACAAACATTTTTGCACATGTGGGCCCCTTTCCTTCCTTTAAGAAACACTATTGAGTCAATGGGTATGCACAGTTTGATAACTTTTTGAGCATAGTTCCAAATTGTCTCCAGAATGGTTGGATTCTTTCACAGCTCCACCAACAATGCATCAGTGTACCAGTTTTCCCACATCCCCTCCAACATTCATTATTGTTTTTTTCCTGTCATCTTAGCCAATCTGACAGGTGTGTAGTGGTATCTCAGAGTTGTCTTAATTTGCATTTCTCCGATCAATGGTGATTTGGAACACTCTTTCATGTGGCTACAAATAGTTTCAATTTCTTCATCTGAAAATTGTCTGCTCGTATCTTTGACAGTTTATCAATTGGAGAATGGCTCGAATTCTTATAAACTTGAAGCAATTCTCCATATGTTTTAGAAATGAAGCCTTTATCAAAACCCTTGAATGTAAAAATGTTTTCCTAGTTTATTGCTTACCTTCTAATCTTGTTTGCATTAGTTTTGTTTGTATAAAACCTTTATAACTTAATACAATCAAAATGATCTATTTTGTGATTAATAATTGTAGAGGGTCACATTCAATGGGGAAACCCTGGGTAAGGTATAAGCCCCATCAGCAGGGTGGGAACCTGCTGACAATGTCTGATTTAGCTCCCTGGCTCCCCATCTCTCCTAAGGGCTCTCTGCCCTCCTGAGAAGTCAGGAAGAGGTGACAACCTGTGTCGTAATTGAAGCAGAGTGATACCAGGTGGCAAACTACATACAATAGCAAGTTGTTTATGTGGTCCCACATGTGCAGTGTTGCTATAGTTATATAAGGGCATTAGGGTATATAAGGCTGAGAGAATTTGGAATAAACAGACTCCATGTTTGTCCATCCACATGGGTCCTGCCTCTTTAGTCCTCTTCTAAGACCAACGACTAGGGCTGGATCCTCCAGAGAGCTGCTCCAGACACAACATTTGGCATTTAACACTGGTGCAAAGGAGGGCACAAAGCAGGTCAACTGACTTGATCAACAAGTTCGGTTGAGGAGTCCCAGTGACCCTAGGAATAGGGTAAGTACAAAGACAAGCAAGCAGGAAGAATCGATAAGGACTAATCTAGTCACTTTTATTTTCTAGTAGAAATGAGGCAAATTCTAACAAAAGAGCCTCCCGTCTGAGGGAAGTATGAAGAAGACTTAGTTAACAGAGAAGAGAGGTTTGTTGGTAACTCAGAAGCAGATCATTTTCTCCTTGGCTTGCTAAGGAAGAGAATTTGGAGCCAGAGATGTGGAAGATAGTGAGAGAACAACTAACTGAACACAATGGGATAAAATTGGCTTTAAGGAATCCCTCATATAAGAAAAAGAAAAAGAAAGCATTTAGCCTGGGGCATCAAACAACGAAGTATGAGGAGAAAAACAAGCAGAGAGTTGATGCTGGTAACCCCAGAAGAGGACAGGAGCTAAGGAAGTCTTTTTTAGTATTTTGTTTATTTATATCATTTGTTACTGCTCCAGGAAGTTTGAGTTGGGCAGGAAGGGAGATAAGGACTGCATTGAGAAGTTTGAGGGGAATGACACTTCTCCATTTCCCAGCCCTCCTTCACTTTCACTGCGTCCTTAAGGCATCTTTCATTTCCTGATCCTTCTCCCTCAACTCTGCCTTCTTGGGCTGGAGAAGGAGGAGGGAAGGGGCAGTGATACCATCATCCCCTCCAGCATAATTTTGTCCTCCCTGTGTCCTGAAACAAGGCAAAAGAGAAGAGACATTTTATAGCTGTTAGGATTACAATTAAGAAATTTGGCTTTTTAGGCAGGGCTGCTGTGGAAGGCCTGCCAGCCCTCTCACCTGTTCCCATTCAATGGAAAACTGATACACCAGTGTAGATAGAACATTGGCCCTTATCTAGTGATAAAATTCAGGCCTTATTAGATATAGTCAGGAGCAACTTGACCAAGGACACTTACAATCTTCTCTAAGTCCTTGGAATTCCCCAGTATTTGTGGTGAAAAAGAAATCTGGAAAATGGAGGATGCTGACTGATTTGAGAAAAGTAAATGAACAGATGGAAACTATGGGAACTCTTCAGCCTGGACTTCCATCTCCTACTCAGTTGCCAAGAGAATGGACTCTATGGGTTATAGACATTAGGGATTGTTTCTATTCTATTCCTCTAGATAAGGAGGATATGAATGATGAGAATTAGGTAAGGAGTACCTAAATGAAATTAGCTTTAATTGAGGTCTAGAGGCAGGTTTGGGGGTACAGGGAGTCAAATAGAGCTCCCCAGAAATCCCTTTGGATTCGGTGCAAGGATACAGAGTTAAATGAGTTCTAGTGGCAGACCTGAAAACCTAGATCAATAAAAGAGGTTTATTGTGGGATTTGGAAGTAAAGTTTACTTAGTAAAGTTGAGGGTAGAGATAAGAGGGCACAGGAGCTACAGGTCTGGTGGGCAGAAACCCTTGACATGACTGGCATAAGGATGCCATGTTTGGGTCTCCTGCAAAAAGTGAACTCCAGGGTTCCCCTTTTAATCTAAAGAGGCCTGTGGATTAAGTCCCAGGTTGGCTCCTGGCTGGGTATCAGCCAGGGTTAGAATTTGAATAGAATTCAATGGGTTTTTAGATAAGGAGAAAGCTGTTTGTGGGGGTTGGGAAACCTGAGCAGATCATTAGAATGGGGGCTGGGACAGCCCAAGTTAGCTCAGATCCGATGGGGCCTGAGAGAGTCTGGATATCTCCCACTGGAATTCATGGGGGTTGAGAATTAGAAAGGAATCTTAACCCACATCATGAAGATTTGCCTTTTCTGTGCCCAGCATTAACTTAGCTGAGCCTTATAAAAGATATGAATGGACAGTTTTGCCACAGGGAATGAAAAACAGCCCTACTATGTGTCAAATGTACATTGCTGCTGCTTTTACTCCAGTAAGAAAAGCATTTCCAAAAGAAATGTTATTACATTGCATGGATGATATATTGGATGTGCACCTGAGGAACAAATGTTAGAAGAATGTCTACCAAAAAACCATAGAAACACTAAGGAATTATAAATTGCACATATCTCCAGAAAAAAATTCAAAGACATGCTCCTTTTCAATATTTAGGATATGAAGTGTACCTTAAGGTGCTTGCAGTACAAAAACTTTCCTTAAGAACAGAGTAGCTAAATATCTTAAATGATGTTCAGCAATTGATAGGAGGTAGCCAATGGATGTGTCCAGTATTAGGCTTTACTACTATCAATTGCAACCATTATATGACATTTTAAGAGGAGACAGTGCTTTAAACTCACCACACCAGCTTACAAAAGAAGCTCAAGAGACTTTCAGACAAGTTGAACTCGCTTTATCCAATGTAGTTGAAAGAGTCACTCAGAAACCCTTGGAAATATCAGTTTTTGCTACAAAAGAGGCATCCACAGCAGTCCTTCATCAAGGAGACAATGTGATAGAGTGGGTGAACCTCCCAGCACAACCAGAACAAAGCCTTACTCCTTACCCAGTGCTTGCAACTAGAATCTTACTAAAGGCCATTAAGCAAGTAATAAAATTATCTGGATAGGATCTGACAAGATATGCACCTTTTATAACAATGCACAAATTAATGTATGCTGTGAAACCATCCCAGAGTGGCAAATTTTATTGGCCACGGCTCCGAATTTTACAATGGGTCCCCATTAAAAATAGCCCAGCTATTACATAATTGGCAATGGATGTTTGAAAAAAAAAAGTTTCTAAGATTCCTCTTAAAGGACCAACCATCTTTTTTTATTTTTTAATTTTTTTTCAACCATCTTTATAGATGCATGCAAACATAACATTTGTGCTCGTGACTTAATTATAAAAAGAGTAGTCATGTAAAGGGCTAGAACTGAGCAATGCACTTGGATAATGAAGCACGTGAGACTAATTGCCAATTGGACGGTTCCCTATTAACTTGTTTGAAGGTTGACCCTCCCCAGCTGTTCTGTGCTGACTTGATTGGTGGAACAAAGAAGGGGAAGTGACTTGTGTGGGAGGAGTAAGAGAAACTTGGGTGGTGGAACTCACGCTCACTCGCACTCGTGACCTGGTGTTGGAGGCGACGGTAAAGATCTAGAATAAAGACATTTAGTGATCCTGACTCTTGCTGATTTCTGGGAAGATAGAGTTCCAGCATAGTCAGAATTCCCAGAATTGCCACAGCCCAAATAAAATTTGTAGCTTCTAATATATGTCAGCTTTTTAAGGAACTTAACATTTCCAGGTAAACATTACCTCTTGCATGCCTACTCTCATATGGGACTTCCAAGTCCTGTTTTTTATGGAAACTCAAAGGCAGATCACCTTCTCACCATGTTAGCTAACACTCCTCTATTTCAGGCAGCCCACGAATCTCATTCTAAATATCATTAGGCTGCTCAAGCTTTACATCTGTAGTTTGGGATAACAAAAGAAGAAGCTAGGAGAAAAATAAAAGCCTATACAGCTTGCCTTCCTTTCTATGATGATGGTTTGAGACCCAATGAAATTTGGCAAATGGATTTGACCCAGTATAAATCTTTTGGTCATCTGTCTTTTATCCATGTTATAGTAGACACTCAAGATTCACTTTTGCAATACCAGCAGCAAAAGAGACAGCCCAAGTGTAACTAAATTCCTTATACAAGCATTTGCAATTATGGATGTACCACAAGCAATAAAAACAGACAATGGACCTACATATACTTCTAATATTTTGCATACTTTTGTGCACAGTATCAGATTTCACACACCACTAGCATATCCTTTAATCCTCAGACAATTATAGAGAGAAGGAACAGACAAATCAAGATATTCCTTAAGATCATTTCCAAAATATATAGAGAACTGACCCTAATTTATAAGAAACCGAACCATTCTCCAATTGATAAATGGTCAAAGGATATGAACAGACAATTCTCAGATGAAAAAATTAAAACTATATCCACTCATATGAAAGAGTGTTCCAAGTCACTACGGATCAGAGAAATACACTGAGATACCACTACACACCTGTCAGATTGGCTAAGATGACAGGAACAAATAATGATGAATGTTGGAGGGGATGTGGGAAAACTGGGACACTAATACATTGCTGGTGGAGTTGTGAAAGAATCCAGCCATTCTGGAGAGCAATCTGGAATTATGCCCAAAAAGTTATCAAACTTGCATACCCTTTGACCCAGCAGTGCTACTACTGGGCTTATATCCCAAAGAAATACTAAAGAGTGGAAAGAGACCTATATGTGCCAAAATGTTTGTGGCAGCTCTTTTTGTTGTAGCTAGAAACTGGAAGATGAATGGATGTCCATCAGTTGGAGAATGGTTGGGTAAATTATGGTATATGAAGGTTATGGAATATTATTGCTCTGTAAGAAATGACTAGCAGGAGGAATACAGAGAGGCCTGGAGAGACTTACATCAACTGATGCTGAGTGAAATGAGCAGAACCAGAAGATCGCTGTACACTTCAACAACAATATTGTATGAGGATGTATTCTGATGGTAGTGGAAATCTTCAACATAAAGAAGAGCCAACTCACTTCCAGTTGATCAATGATGGACAGAGGTAGCTACACCCAGAGAAGAAACACTGGGAAGTGAATGTAAATTGTTAGCACTAATATCTGTCTGCCCAGGTTACATGTACCTTCGGAATCTAATGCTTATTGTGCAACAAGAAAATGGGATTTACACACATATATTGTATCTAGGTTATATTGTAACACATGTAAAATGTATGGGATTGCCTGTCATCGGAGGGAGGGAGTAAATTATTTAAAAAAAAAAAGATATTCCTTAAGAAAGGGGGAGCCACAGGTAACCCTAGAGAATTTTAAACTTTTTTGATTTTTGATGAAGATTCATTAGCTCTGGCAAATAGTTTCATAATTCACCAGAAGGGCAATGTCAGTGTGAGCAGCTCTGGTATCTTTAGAAAACTGCCAGGTAATGTGGAGAGATCTCGAGAGCAGTGAATGGAAAGGGCCAGATAGGTTAACTGTTTGAGCAGGTTTGCTTGTGTCTCTACAGATGAAGAAAGAATCCTATGGGTGTCAACGAACTGTATCTGCCTTGTCCATTGGAGAGAGATGGAAAAAGAGAAGACCCTTGAAATGAAGGAGAAGACCCAAGAAACATTGGGTGGTTCCATCTCTGACTGCACCCATCACTGAAAAAGCATGGCAGATAATGCTATGTGTGTGGCAGTTGACTAATGAACATTACCATGGCCATAAAAATAATTGCCAATGAGACTGATGTGGGACTTCAAAACCCACAGGAATCATTAGATTCCCTGATACATGAAGTGATGGACAATAGATTGGCTTTGGACTATCTCTTGGCTGCTAAAGGAGATGTATGTGTAGTTGTGAATTGATAGTTATTTTCTATATCTTCCTTCTGAGACTCAATGAAGTCTTTTATAGTATCTTGTTTATTCATATTGTTTGTTATATTACTGCTTGCCTGTGTCACATTACTATTTGCTTGTGTGATATCTCCCATGCTGATGGATTTATACCTGCTTCAATTAAAACTAAAGAAAGCAGGAGATGTAGAGGACCACAGACAGTGGGGAAACTCTGGGTCAGGTATAAGACCCTTCAGCCCAGAGGGAATCTGCTCCCCATCTCCTCTAAGGGCTCTCAGCCTTCCTGAGAAGTCAGGGGGCTAATTAAAGCAGAGTGATACCAATTGGCAAAGAGACATCTACATACAATAGCAAGTTGTTTATATCATCCCAAATGCACAGTGTGCTATGATTATGTAAGGCTATTAGGGTATATAAGGCTAAGAGAATTTGGAATAAACAGACTCCACATTTGACCATCCATGTGAGTTCCACTTCTTCACTCCTCTTCTAAGACCAAGGACTCAGGCTGGTACCAAGATCCTTCAGAGAGCTAGTCTGGACACAATAAATAATGAGCTCCAGTTCTTCTTTGTTCACAAATTCCTTTCTCCTCCACAGATCTGAGAGGTAAACTATCCTATGTTTTTCTTATTTGTTTATAATAATATTTTTTATGTCTAGATCATGAACCCATTTCAACCTTATCTTGGTATATGGTGTGGGTTAATACCTAGTTTCTGCAATATTAGTTTCCAATTTTCCCAGTAGTTTTTGTCAAATAGTAAATTCTTATCCCCAAAACTGGGATCTTTGGGTTTGTCAAACACTAGATTACTATATTTATTGACTGTTTTGACCTGTGAATTAACCTATTTCACTGTTCGACTACTCTATTTCTTCACCAGTACCAAATCATTTTAATGACTGCTGCTTTATAATATAGTTTTAGATCTGGTACAGCTAGGCCACTTTCATTTGCATTTTTAAAAATTAATTCCCTTGAAATTTTTGACTTTTTGCTCTTCCAGATGGAGTTCCTATTTTCTTAACCCCTCCTTGAAGGTCATTTACAGATGCCATTTCCTTGTATGGGAATCAGGAGAAGTCCAGGTCCAAATGTTAATGAAATGAAAGACAGAAAAAAAGGCTGCTTAAAGTATATATTGGCTCCCATCATCTCTCACAATTTAGAATGGGAAGAGTCCATTCCAGATGAGGAACTGAAATCTAGAAGTGAGAAATTACTTTCTTAGAAAATCAATTTATAGGATTATATATTTAGAGTTGCATGAGAATTTAGAAGCCATCTGATCCAATCCCCTCATTTTACAGATGAGAAAACTAAGATTCAAAAAGGTTAGTCACATTTCCAAATCAAGAATTCAATTTTTTAAACAACCATTTAATAAATCCTTCTTATGTGCAAACCACTATGATAGATCCTGGGACAAAACCAAATAACCCTTGTCCTCAAGGAGTATACATTTTTTTGGGAGATATAACATAAAAATCAGGTGTGGGCCCACTATGGCCTGTGGGCCAAATCTAGTCAGTCAGTCTGGTTTTATATAGCCCTGTTAAGAATGGCCTTTACATTTTAAAATAAAGTTTTATTGTATTATAAATAGAGTTTTATTGTAGTTAAACATGTAAAAACTATTTATAGCTCACTGGCATGCAAAAACAGATTTGTACCTCAGGCCTTAGTTTGCTAACTCCTGATATAAATAAATATAAGATAATCCTTCCTCTTCCCTTTCACCTGTCCTGCCTTGAAACCTCTTATGCTAGTAGGGAATGATATATTGAATTTGGAGAACAGTCTATTTTATTTCAACAAAGAGTGTATGAAACCACCAGAGTGGAGTCCCTTCTCATCTCTTGCCTGCACTACTAATTTTTTTTAGTATTTTTTTTTTCATTCACATCAGCCTCTCTGTGACCCCATTTGGGTTTTTCTTGGCAAAGATAATGATAGTAATTTGCCATTTCCTCTTCCAACCTTTTTTACAAATGAGTAGACTGAGGCAAACAGGGTTAAAGGGCAGGAATTATATTAGGTTTATTTTTGGATCTCCAATGCCTAGCACAGAGCCTTGTGCATGGTATTTTATTAAATGCTTGATAAAAGCTTATTGAATTAAATTGATTTGTGCCTTAAGAAGATTATTTTAACAGCCCAATGCGGGATGGATTGAAACAAGCAGACCAAATGAGATGCTGTTACTGTAGACCTGGCTGTAGATGAGGCTTTCTCCAAACTAGGATAGTGGTTTTGTGACTGGTGAGAAAGGGACAGATCCAGAAATGTGATGGAGACAGAATCAATGGAACTTAGTGTAAAAGAAACCTTATCCTCCAGTTGAGGAGCTAATGTTTTTCCCATTGCCCTACTCTGCTTCTAGGTCAGAGCCTGTCCTTTTCAGGTGAAATCATTTCTTAGAGTGTGGGGTGTGCAGCCAAAGGAAGGAAACTGTATCTGTGGGTGATTTGAAAGGCAAATCCTAATAGAATGCTGCTCTCTCCCCAAATGGGGATGACTCTTTGCCAGGGGCAAGCTTTGGAGCTCCTTCCACTTTCATAGCTTCTTCCGGTTGTCCTGATCTAGACCTTGCCACCTGACCTCAGTGGCTCTGGGGAGGAATCCAGAAGATTTCTATCTCCTCCCACACTGTCTCCTGGTCTTCTCTGGCAGCTGCATCATAGGATTGTCACCCCAAATCCCTTCTGCCAACACTGTATAACTGGAGATTTTTTTTGTGACACTGATTTTTTAAAAAATAATTTTTTTGATTTTGTTGTTTTCTATAACTCAGAGCCATACAATGATTTTAATAGATTTTTGGTATTGAAAGATAGGTCTTTGTGGAAGAAACATGAGTCACTGAAGGAAATGTATAATTTCCAAAAGGCTCTTCTCCTGTTTAATTTTGCCCCAACTCTTTCTATGTTGTTGTGTAGATCAGATACACACAGTAACATGAACTCTATAATGTTCATTTAACTGCATGTCATTATCTAGGCAACAGGCATTATTCATCCACTTGGTTTTTCTTGTATAGGTAGTTAGTGGTTACCACTTCAGGGTGACTGCAATATTTTGGGACTGGACACAACTAGTACCTCATCCACAAATGAGCATCTGGAGTATCCCATTGTCAATAGGAAGTCTGTCTTCTATATGAATTACATGCTGGTGGATATAAATAGTTGTGACATGTACAATTAAAAGAATTGAAGAATTGGTGTAAAGAAGGGCTCAGGGAAGTGGTTCAAAAAGAAGATGGCCTGGTTATCTTGGGAGAGTGAGGGATTGATTAATACACTCATAATATCATGAGAAAAGCAAGTTTTCTCAAATAACAATATGGACAACCATGGATGGGTGGAAACCTATATCAGTGGTGGAAACATACAAATCAGTGACATCATAGATCCAAATGATTGTGGGGCCAAAGTAGAGGAAATACAACAAAACTGGGGAAAACAGCAAACTATGTCTTTTACGTTCCCAGTCACTTCTTTTTGTTCCCTTTCTTTACCTCCATGTGCTATAAAAGTTGTTTCTTTCCTTTCTTATTCAGGGTTCCCCCTCCTCTCCACCCTGTAAAGCTTAGTGATTTCTGGCTCTCCATTACTCCATTCACCAACTATTCAGGGACCCAGCACTATCCACTTATATTTTTTGATTGACTGGCTGATTACATGGTAGTATGGTTGGGTTTCAGTCAATGTATCATCTTCACCAGCATCTGCATTTTAAATCTTTTATCTCCAGTTGTGAAATGAAAGGTTTTGCTCTTGAGAATGGGATTTCTGAAATCATTAAGTGTATGTTTGTTTCTGTGGGGTGCCTGAGGTTTGGGGAGCCCCTGGAAGCATACTATCGCTCCTTCCCAGGAAAAACATGCCTTAATCTTTCCTGGAGTTATGTGTGGTAGAAAGGGAAAATTCTCCCCCCTGGGGTGTGGAAAGAGTGAGGCAGAGGGGACTCTTAAAAAACTAAGCCCTGAAGCTTCTAGGGGTAGATAACATCATCCACAATCCTCAATAACAATTCTTTTCAAATCCAGGCCAACCTTGCCTAGGACTAGGAGGACTTGCTTGAGTCCAGGATTCCCTTTTTGGCCAGCCCGCTTTCTTTCAGACTTTCCTTTAGTTCCCTTCCTTTCGTCCCTCTCTGAATACATTTAGTAGTAAGTTTTTACCTGTAGGAGGTATTCAATAAATATTTGTTGAATGAGCAAAAAAATAAAAATGAGAAAAATCTGAGAATAATAAAGGAGAGGTGTATTTTGGGGAAGACCAGAACTCTTGTCTTGGGCTACTGATACAGGGGATTTGTGTGGCAAGAGAATTTGAAGTTAGGACACGGGGCTTGAGCTTTGACTGTGACACTTCTAGAACAGTAAAAGACCTTTGAAGCCACCTAAACTAATCCTTTCTTTTTATTAAGGAATGAACTGAAACCTGGAGAGGCACAGTGACTGATCTGAAATCATATAGATATTAAAGATTGGTAAGGATTCACACTTAAGTTTTATTTTTCTACTATTCTTACATCTGTCTCCTATTGGGTGTGTGACCCAAGTGACTCCTTCAGTCTGTTTTCTTAGCTGAAAAATGGGAATAATAATGCTTATATTACTTGCAAGTAATTTGAATTGCAAGTGATTTGAAAAGTGTAACCTCTCTTGGGCTGTATTAAAGAAATGTGAACTCTAGATAATATAAAAGGGATAACAAAATAAGTATTAAAAACTTGGTGAATCTAATATATTGTTAGTGGAATTGTGAATACATCCAGCTATTCTAGAGAGCAATTTGGAACTATGTTCAAAAAGTTATCAAACTGTGCATCCCCTTTGATCCAGCAGTGTTTCTTCTAGGCTTATATCCCAAAGAAATCTTAAAAGAGGGAAAGGGACCTGTATGTGCAAAAATGTTTGTGGCAGCCCTTTTTGTAGTGGCCAGAAACTGGAAACTGAGTGGATGCCCATCAATTGGAGAATAGCTGAATAAATTGTGGTATATGAATGTTATGGAATATTATTGTTCTGTAAGAAAAAACAACCAGTAGGATGATTTCAGAGAGGCCTGGAGAGACTTACATGAACTAATGCTAAATGAAGTGAGCAGAACTAGGAGATCATTGTAACGCAACAAGAAGATTATGTAATGATCAATTCTGATAGACATGGCTCTCTTCATGAGATGATTCAGGCTAGTTCCAATGGTCTTGTGATGAGGAGAGCCATCTACACCCAGAGTAGGTCTGTGGGAACTGAGTGTGGACCACAACATAGCATTTTCACTCTTTTTGTTGTTGTTTGCTTGCATTTTGTTTTCTTTCTCATTTTTTTCCTTTTTTATCTGATTTTTCTTATGCAGCAACATAACTGTATAAATATATATGCATATATTGGATTTAATATATATTTTAACATGTTTGACATATATTGGATTACTTGCCATCTAGAAGAGGGAGTGGGGGAAAGAGAGGAAAATTTAAAACACAAGGTTTTACAAAGGTCACTGTTGGAAAATTATCCATGTTTTGAAAATAAAAAGCTTTAATAAAAAATAAACAAACAAAAAAACCTTGATGATTGTTTAAGCAAATGATCCCAGTAGGATATCACTGTATTGGAAGAAGCGATGAATATGGAGCAGTGGATAGAGCACCAGTCCTTGAGTCAGTAGGACCTGAGTTCAAATGTATCTTCAGACTCTTATTAGCTGTGTGACCTTAGACAAGTCATATAAATTAGATTGACTCCCCAAATAAAGAAAAGAAAAAAAAAGAAGTGATGAATATGAAGAATTCAGAGAAACATAAATTGATAGCAAAGTAAAATTAGCAGAACCTGGGAAAAAAATCACAGTGATGAAGAACAACATAAATGGAAGGAATGGTAAAGGAAAATGGAACATGGGGAATTAAAATGAGCTCATTTTGCAATACCAGAGAAACTGAGACAAGTAGAGATTAGTTTTTAATTTTAATATGGAGATTTTAAGCTAACTGACTGAATAGGAGTACAATTCAAAGCATTTGGTGCAGATAAACAGAGGCAGAGAGCTTATATAGGATTTTAGCTAACTAGGGTTTATAAACAGAATACATAACCTGAGTACACAATTTTATTCTAACATATTGCAGCTTTAGGGGAAACAAAGGCAGATAAAAGGGGGCAAGGACATTAGGATGACAGACAAGTCATAATTCCAGGAAAGGATCATAACTTAAACCTGATAAGATAAGGGTCAAGATAAGAAGGTTGAGGATAGGAGACAGCCAGGCGAAGGGCAATATTCAAAAGGAGGGGGAATCATCCTAGCAAGGATCCAGATAATGCACCTGGATATTTATGATACTTTGCTATATAAAGGGGGATTGGAGCTTCAAGGTTTTCCTGGGCTCTTTTTTAAACTAAATTTTCCCAATCCTAATTGCAAGGGAGGGGGGTGGCTATGGCTTATTATCCAGGGCTCAACAATTTGACCTGAAGAAGAGTCAAAACAATGGATATCTTTTCTCTAATTGCAGAGGGGCTATTGATGTGGAATTGTCTTTACTGTTGTACTCCAAGTGTTCATATGGATTATTTGTGCCTGATCTATGGCAGAGACTTCCAAGCATGTATTGGTCTGATAAGCCGCATGATATAACTTGACCCCAACATGATGGTGCCATTTTGGTCCTGTTTGAGCATGAAAGATAACAACAAACTGTCAAATTTACTGGATGTGTTATACTGCAATTTTTTTTTCCTCTTCATAGTTAATCTTTGTTTTAAGAGAAAGCTGACTGAGTAAAAGAGGAAAGTTCTGTTTGGAAATGAATGTGATATAAAATCAGGCACTGATAAAACATTGAAAAAAAAAAGAAAAAATGTGTTTTTATTCGGAATAAAGTATTAGATAATTACAATTACTTAAAAAGCAGACCTAACCTTTGGGCATTTTTGTCTACTAGAATGACTGCTCCCCAAGCTGAAGAATGGGACTTTACTCTTCCCAATATCCCTCATAGCACAGGTCCCAGAATGTAGCAGACAATAATACTTATTAACTGACCTGAAACGAATTACAATTCATTTGTATAGTAAATGGGTGGGGAATGGGCAGACCCAGGCCTGGGGATCCATGTTCTGCACTGTGCTTTGGATATATAGAGGGCTATCAGGAATCATCCTTCCTTCCCTATCCCTGTGGATTTCTGGTGCTTTCTAGCCTCTCGAGATTACCCTATGCCAATGCTGCAATGAATAAGAATTGTTTTGTTCTTATTGACTTCCAGATACACTCAGCCCTGTACTTGCATTTCTGGATTTGAAAGTCAACTAATTATTCCAAGCTGTTCTCTGGTTCTCTATGTATTGATTAGTCTCACCGAGTAGGGCTTGTTCTAGCAATGCTCAGTCCACTTACTGTCACTCTGACTGCTTAAGTAAATCCTCCCAAATCCAGGCAGAAACCTAATTGGAAGTTGATTCTGATGAATAAAAGTATGGCAGCAGCCTCCTGCAGAACTGAAAACAATCATAAGTGGCTGGTGAATAAGAAGTAACCTATTGTTGCCTTACACGAGCCTATCAATAATAGATCCTTGCAAACCTCAGAGAGAGCTAAAAATTTCTCCTTTAGGTATGAATTATGGATGCAGTTTAGTATAATGCAGATCTATCTCAGAGGTTTCACTCAGTTTATGTGCTAGTAAAAGCTGGCAATTTGCTTGTGCTCCATCTATAATTTGCACTGAACGAGGAAATTCTTCTTCCTAATAATCAATGGGGGCATTAAAGGAGGTGAAAGTAGACTTCCAAGGGGCAGCCAGACATCCTGGGATGGACCAGAGAGATCCTAGGGGACCAGGTTTCTGGGAAAGTAAAGGATCTCATCTTTCTGCGACTCCAGTCATTGAATCATTATGGCTTCATTTTATCAGGTGCTTCTTAAAAAGCACATTATCTACCTTATCTAATTTGAGCCTTTACACTAGTTAATTTTTATAGAAAGTTGTAAGGCTTCCTAAACATATAGCACCTTATTTGAATCAATCAACCAATCAACAAGCATTTATTATGTACCTACATGCCAGGTGCTTTGATAGGGCCCAGGGATTCAAAACTGAAAAAGCAGGAACTCTTAAGCTTTCATTTTAAATGGAGAATCAACTCTGTTATAATGGTTTAAGTCTGATGATATGATTTGTTCCTCCCAATAACCCTAGGAAGTAGGTGTTATAGGTACTCCCATTTTTCAAATATAGAAGTGAAACTTCAGAAGGATTGACTGATTTGCCCAGCATCACACGGCTTGTATTTCATTGTAGCTTGCAGGAAAGCATGCATAGATATCTATATATGTACCCAACTACCCTTTTCCAAGAGAGACTTTGATCACTCTTAGGAGGGGAAGCAGAAGATTGGGATCAGAGCCTAGCCATTCTGCTCTCTCATAGAAAGAGCACAAAACAACTTATATCTATCATATAGGAAATGAGGATTGTTGGGCTTCTGCTGAACTCCTGAATACGATCTCTTTAATGAGTAAGATTATCCCAAGCAATATATTCAAGACTTCATCCCACTTCCCACCAAATCAAAGTTCTATTATGAAGATATGCCGCAAATAGCCAAAAAAAAAAACCCCAAACCAAAGCAAACAAAAAACCCCCCTCATTTATCCAAGTTGACAGCAAACAGAAATCAGAGAAGGTATACAGATGGGAATATACCAGATTGAATGAGCTCTTCCACTGGGAGTGAGATATCTCACCTCAATTAAGAGATAGTCCCAGTTCTGATCTAAAAGGAAATTCCCTGGAGTCTCTAGTATTGTAAGCTGGAGACAGGGATGTGATCAAGAATTGTCTACAAGTTAACTTTATCCCAGAATCTTCTCTCCCTGAAGGGATGTTGTTTTCTTCGAGAAGGAAGTCAGAGGACCAGATCTCTCTTTTCTTAGGCTCTTGCCAACTTCGTTCCTTACAGATATAAGGAGATTGAGCAATCAATCTCCATCAATGAAAAGAGTCCTATGCTTGAGCTGAGGTTACACAGATAAAGAAACTGAGGCTCAGAATGGTTGAGATTTGCTTAAGGCAACACAGTATGTTAGAAATATAAACAAGATGTGGTTTTTAGGTCAGGGTTGGCCCCAGGCACAGAGCTTTAGTCTCTAGTCATAGGATTTGACCCATCACTTCCATGGAGGACAAACAAGATTCCTTTCTTGCTTTCTTCCACTCTGGAACTTAGAAAGAATCAGATCTAAAAATCATGGTTGAAAAGAAAGCTTCTGTTCATCTGCTTTTGACTTAATACATGTCTATGTTTTGTTTTGTTTTGTTTTGTTTTTCAGGGGGGAAAAACAACCTTCATCAGACAATAGACTGGAACAAAGAAATCTTTACAAATCTTTCAGACTAAAATAGTCCACTGTTTTCAAGGGTGAGTTTGCAGAGTCCTGTTATTGCTTGGACTCTATTCATTCATTTAATAAGCATTTAAAATTTTACTACATGGGCGCTAGGCACTGGGCTAGGTGCTGGAGTATTGATATGTATTGGGGTTTGGGCAGAGTGGGAGATAGGTCACTGGGAACTTAATGCTTAGGGTACTGGCTATACCTGCCTGGGGCCCAACTACAATGCTTCTAGACATTCATAATAGAGGGGCCTTTTCCTAATTCATACAATATATAAATATCCTAACTGTTTCCTATTGACTATGGTATGGTAATGAAAAGACTTTTTAATTGACTGCTAAGGTAAAAAGGAAAATGTATACAAAAATCTAGAAGAGATAAAATCTCCTTTTCTTCTCGGTAATTTCTGACTGAGGAAGAAAAAGTAAGCCTTTGGGTAAGGAAGGAGACTTTGGACTATAAGTCTTTGGATGGGTAAGGAGAAATAATGATAACAGTAGCTGCCTTATCTCCCTACCCAGCCACCATGTAGCTGGGGACTCAATGCACTATTGGGTTTGTTTTTTTTTTTTTTTCTCTTTTTATGCCTCTTCTTGTTCTTAGCTTAATAAGTATTGAAGACATTATGCTGCACCCCAAAGTGAACTTGCTGGGGAAGGATGTAAGTCATCAACACTTTAACTATGAGACCACCCTGCGTAGGGATTAAAAGGCACAGATGAAGTGGATTCTGAAATCAACTTATTCCTTTCCCTTATCCTGACAAAGCCTGATAAAAACCTGTTTCAGAGGTTTTTATATTTTGGTTTTTGCTCTATCTTCTCTGTAAATATCCCTTTGTAGATGTTATTTGATGTTAATTGGCTGATTTACATTAAGAATGGATGAATTCTTCAAAATAATATTGGGACAGTAATCACTGGTTTGATTATATTGGGGGATGGTAAATGGTGATTAATATTGGGGGACATGTTGTATGGGGACTTTAGAATAATCATATTAGGAAAATACTCCCAAATCCTTCAGGGATCAGGCCTTAGTCTGGTGATCCAACCTGATAGTTTGACTGTAGATTGGGAAAGCAAGCCCAGAACTTTGTGTTACAAAGAACAAGGGTCTATCGTAGAGAGCCACAGACAGTGGGGGAACTCTGGATGAGGTATGAGACTCTTCAGCCCAGAGGGAACCTGCTGACAATGTCTCATCTTCCCTTGGGGCGTCTCACCCTTCCTGAGAATTCAGGGGGTGTGTGAAAACCTGTGTTCTATTTGAAACAGGGACACTTGCAGTAAAGAGGCATTTACACATCAACAGCAGGGTGCTTATAGTTATCACTTGCCAATGTACTTTGGTGACGTAATGGTACTATAGTTAGCACATGCTCAGTATGCTGTAATGATGTAATTGTATTTAGGGGCTGAGATGACATGAAATAAAGGACTTTATCTTTGACCATCCTAGTGGCTCTCTGCCTTCGTTACTCCTCCACTAAGACCAAGGCTTAGGGCTGGTTCCAAGATTCTCCAGAGAGCTATTCTGGATGCTATATTTTGGCACCTCAGTACGGAGGCTCTAGAAAGCACACTACAGTCTCTCTCTTCACAGAGCCTACATTCTATTGGGGAAAGGGAAATCATCATACCTCACATTTTTATAATATTTTATAGTTGCCAAAAGTTTTTATATTACCATATTTTATCATCATACCATGACTCAGTGGAAAAGTCATCCAACCCAGAGGACTTGGGAATTCTTCCACTTAAGCAGAACTATTTGACCTTGGGAAAAACAACTGACCTCTCTGAGCAGGTGAGGATTCTGAGCCTGTGAAATTGATAACATTTTACTAAGATGACATCTAAAATCTCCTTGGGTTCTAAATCTATGCTTCTTTTAACAACTCTGTAAGATAATCAGCATGAGGAAAATAGTTTTTATTTCCATTTCACAGAGAGATAAATTGAGGCAGAGAGGGAATAAATAATTAGTCCAAGGCTTTAGAGTTTATAGTCACAGGGTCAATACTCTTCTGTTTTCCAGGCCAAGTTATTTCCTGTCTTTCACCAGAACACACAATGCCAGTTTTTCAGTTTTGAGATTCCAATTAGTGAATATTCTGTTGTTCCTGAGCTTTGTTTGGCTATAAATAGAGATGCTAATTCCTGAGAACTTTGCTGGGTCAGGATTTCTTCCTAAGCAAACAGTTTGGGTTTGTTCATTGGTTCTCTTTCCCTTTCACCTTGTGCCATGTAGCCAGAGCATCCTGTTCTCTGTGGTTTCTGTGTGAACCCTCCAGAAACCCTTTGACTTGAAGACAGGAGTGTAAGCCTCTAAAGAATCCACTGCAATTTAAATTACTATAATTTTATTAGGCCCCTACTATGTGTCAGGTTCATGCTAGGGGAAAGAAAGTACTTCACAGTGAGTGGGCTTAGTTTTGAAGAGAATTTAGGAAAGATCTTCATGATAAGTAGAACTTTTATAGGGGAAATTTACTCTTAAGTAAATCCCTCAGAGGGGTCAGAGAAGTAAAGGTAGGAAGATAGACGATTCAGGAGCCAGGAAAACTGGGTTTAAACGCTAAAGATATCCTAATCTCAGAAGATTGTTTGAAGATACCCAGAGGCTGGGGGATGCTGTTGTTTGTTTCTGGAAGAGGACCATGACGTCACTGAGGTGATGCTGTGGCATAGAAGTGAATTGGATTTAACTAAGAAAGGGCTGTGCAAGGTCACCTCCCTCATTTTCCCTCCAGAGCCAGTTGGATCCAATGGCCAGATGTAGATGAAGATGATTGAATGGACAACTAGAATTATCTGTTAATAGTTTCTTCCTGACTGTGGAAGAGATTTAAGTCACAACACATGTGCATAGATAAGTCAGTAACATTAAGAGGGAGGGGGAACTAACAACAAGAGAAAGGGTTAAATTGGAAAGGTCTTACCTAAATTGAGCCCTGAAGTAATCTGGGGATTTTAAGAGAAAGGGAAAGTAGAAATGCATTCCAGATAGGGGAATAGCAGACAGATTTCTACAGTTCCAACCATACTATACTGTGTCCTAGAGGGCCTGAGGAAGTTTTCTGTGTAAAACATTCAGGTGGTTTTTAGGGGAAAAAAAATATTTTTGTCTTTATTCCTGGAAAGGTCTACATCTCTACTGGGTGAATTCCTCCTGCATGTCTTTTGAGACTTAGCTCTTTTATACTGAACTATGGAAGCAAGATTAGAGGAGCCTAAAGCAATGAATGCCCTTCCCCACTTCTTCAAGTTGCTCTAAATCATTGTTTTCTGTTTTGCCTTCTTCTCTCCACTTCCCATTGATGTTCACACAGTATAGACCCCTAAAGGAGTAGGTTATAGTAAAACTTTCACTTTTCTTGGTTGCACTTGTCAGTTTAAATTCAGAGATTCTTGACATAAGGATCCCTTCTGAGAGACTCAGAACAGAACACAGGTTTGGATCAGTTGGAAGTCCTGCAGACCACCTCTTATTCAGTTCAAGCATGAATTCTTCTTTCCTCTCTCTTCTCCCATTTGGAGAAGTAGTTCACTTTAATTATATCCTAAGGCTCAGATCCAGACCAAATCTTCTTGGTTAAAGCTTTCTTTTGAGAATGAATTAAGCTTTTAATTTTCATTGAAACTTATGACTCAACTGGTTGGCTTGTCATTTAGATTAGTTTTACAGGTGGTATTAACACACTGGCATTAGAATCATTGAACTTCAATGATGGAAAAAGTCTTTAGAATTTATCTGATTTAGCCTGAACCTGAAAAAAATCTTCTTTATGCTTGATCAATTATCACCCAATATTTGCATATTGGGAGAAAGAGAAATATAAACATGGAAGAGAAAAAGGAGAGAGGGAAAGGAAGAGGAGAAAAAGATAAAGAAAAAGAAAGGAAAGAGACAGAATCACAGAGAGATACACACTCATATACATATATGGGGAGAGAGAGAGAGAAACAGAGACATAGAGACATGGAAAAAGAGATGGAAAGACAGGAAAAAAGAGAGGAGAGAGAGAATCTATTGATTCTTAAGGCAGTTCATTCCATAATTTCTCCCTAATATTGGATGTTGTTTGTCCTTCATTTTTGAAGAGGACCAGTGATGTCATGAGGTGATGTTTTGACTTATAATGAATTAGATTTAAATAAGGCAGAGTTGCAGTTATCAGCCTCACTCTTCCATTGAATAAATGAATGAATAAAACAAAAATTGGTTAAATGTGCCAATATAATAGAGATGAGTTGAGAAATATTAATTGTTAATCGGAGAATTTATTAAAGTTGACTTTGGCCATGTGGGATTAGTATCCAAATCACATGGCCCCAAAGAAAAGGACATAGGGTTTTTTATAGGGTTGACAGGAACCAGCAAACAGGTTAGCTTGCTTCCTTATCTGACATATTTACAACTTTTTGTTAAGGGAATACATCAAAGACAGGGCAGGAAGACAGTGGTCTTCAATGAGATTTCTGCTGCAATTATTATACAGGAGAGAAGGAGACAAGGGTCTTTTAGGTATGCAAAAGGGGTTTGGGATTGCTGCGTCATTTTAAGTTCTCAAACCCAGTTCTTCTTGGGGGTGAGGGTTGGGGCTATGGTTCTAACAAAGTACTTACTATGTGCCCAGATTTGTGCTAAGAGGGTACAAATACAAAGAGCAAAGAAGGAGTCTCTGATCTGAAGGACCTTACATTTCAATGACAGGACCAATATGCAAAAAGCAATGTTGTCCAGAGAGAGAGTTACTTTCTTCCAGCAAATTATAGGGATGGTAAGTGAGCTTAAATTCACCTTTGGACAATTTCTATTCATTGTACTACTTCTTTATTGTGGGGCTCAGAAAAACAAGCCTACATTTCCTTCCACATGACAGTCATTCAAATACTTATAGATATTATAGATGTTATGTCTTTTCAAGGTAAAATATCCCCATTTCTTCCAGTGGATCCTTTGGGACAAGAATTCAGATTTCTTCTCTATAGTGTATCCTCTTTCTCTGAATACTCTCCAATGTCATTCTTATATTGTAGCTCCCTGGGCTAAACATATTACTGCAGATATGTCGTAACTAGGGTAGAATAGATTATAGCATCTAGAAAGTACAATAGGTAGAATACTGGACCTAGAGTTGAAAAGATCAAATCAGGTACTTCCTAACTGTGTGAATCTGGAAGAATCACTTATCTTTAAAGTTGATTTTTAAACACCCAAATGTATTCCTATATATTTACCCCACTAAATTTTTTTCTTCTTATATTTGGACCAACATTCTCAGTTGTCACAATCTTAATGTATGGAGTCTGATTTTTTCCTATAGTTGATATATTTTTAATTCCTTTCAGCTTGTTCCATCTATACTTTTGATCAGCATATTCTCTTTATCCAAGTCACTGATAAAAATATTAAATAGCAGAGTGTCAAGTATTTACCTGGAGGTCACTTTTCAAGTTGACATTGACATTTATGAAAACTCTTTGAGTCCAGCAGTTCAATCAAGTATGAGTCCTAATTTTATTGGATTAAATATATTATTTAGCCTATATCTTTATTTTCTTTAAGTAGCATGGGAGATATCATAGAATGTTTTGCTAAATATTAGATAAACTACAATAATCCCTTGATCTACCAGCCTAGTAATCTCAAAAAAGAAAACAATGGCTTGGCATTATCTATTCTTAATGAAGCTGGGTTGATTTTTTTTATGATCACTGCTTCCTTTTCCAGTCACCCTTTTGACCCTTTAGAGTTTTGCCAGCAACTGAAGTCAGACTCGTGACTTGTCGTGTAGACTCCATTCTTTTCCCCTTTATAGGGAATAGGACATTAGTCCTTTATTTCTATGGCATTGTTCCTTATTATAGTCTTTCAGAAGTCATCTAAAGTGGCTTATTCTTGGAATTCTTTTTAATAATTTGGGATGTAAAATTTATCAAAGACAGTTGTTCTCTTCTTTGCTTATCTTGGATATTACTTTCCAGTTAGCCTTTTTGGTTCTACATTTTCCAGTCTAGAAAATTTCATCCTCATTGGAAGGGGAAACAAAAATAAAATTAGAGTTAAGCAGCTCTACCATTTCCCGGTCATCAGTTATTGTTCCACCTAGCCCCAACAGCAACCTTATCTCTTGAATTTTCTCAGAGGGACTAAACTAGGAACAAAAAAATCCATTTTTATTATCGTCAGCTTTCTGTGACAGCTCCAGTTGATTCTGAGCTTTAGCATTTTTGACAGTCTTACATGACCAAGTTATACTTTTATATTCATCTTCCATTATCTTCCCTTGCTTCTGTCTTTTAGTCATGTCTTGTAAAAATTTCAGTTGGTTGGTACTTTCTTGGTGCCTCCACATTGATCTCATTAGAAAATCAACCTTTTATACCCTTTGTTGTAATTGTTTCTGAATTTTTTAAAACCAATTTTACTTTTTTAATGAACAAAAAATATTTTCCCTCCCTTTCACCTTCATATTCTTGAAAAAAATAAAAACAAAATCCTTGTAAAAATGGGTAGTCAAGAAAAAACAAATTCTCATATTGTCTATATCTAAAAATGTATGTCTCATTTGTCACCCTGAGTCCACCACCTCTATGTCAGGAGATGGGCAACTTTTTTCATCATTGGACCTTTGGAATTATGACTGGGCATTGCATTGATCAGAATTCTTATTTCACTTAAAATTGTTTCTCTTTACAATTGTAAGAAATCTTAGTAAGTCTCAGCCATGTCCTTGGAGTATTTTCTGTGATTGTAAGGAATCTCAATGAATGTCAGCCAGGTCTCTTTTATAACCTTGTACTGAGAACATAAGAAATGTGCTTGCAATTATTTGATAAGACACCGGGAGGCACAGGAAGAGCTGGCCATTTTTTCTTGTGCTTGATTTAAGACCTTTCTTTGAGCCTTGGCATGTGTTTCACCCCAGAAACCCGGCCAGTTTCCTGAATGAAACCAGCTGGCTTAAGGGAATGAATAAACTACCCCCCTTAATGGAAGCCCCCATATCTGGGGAGCTGTTCTGTCCAAGGGGTCATATAAATAAATTGGGCATAGTGACTTCTTTGTTCTAAATGTACAAAAACCCCATAGAGGGAGGGAACTGTTGGAACATCACCAAGGAAGGGATGGCCTTGCCTGGGATTTCTCCCTTTTCAGTGAGTACTTTGACTGGCTGCATGATTTGGGGCTCCCCTAGTCTGAAAAATCAGGAGGTGATGTTTCCTGAATTGATGATGATATATGTTATATATCTGTCTGTTTGTTTGCCTATTTATCTTTGTTATTATTATGATAATGTTAAGTTGTATATTATTTTTTCCACTATTTCTAATACTCATATTTCTTGTTTATATCAGCAATAAATTTCTACCCCCCATTTTTTAGCCTGTGCCTTTTGAAGGCAAAATCTGATTAACCTTATAATAATGTTGTTACTATATACATCATTCTTCTGGTTTGGCCCACTTCCCTCTGTATCAATTCATACAAGTCTTCACATGTTTTTTTGAGACTGTCCCATTCATAATTTCTTATGACACAATAATATTCTGTTACATTCATATACCATAATTTTCTCAGCCATTCTCCAGTTGATAAATATTCCCTTTAGTTTCTAATTCTTTGCCAATACAAAAGAGATTCTCTAAATGTTTGTGTACATATGAAAAATTTTATTCTTGAGAATGTCCCATCCCTCTTGAAACTGACTTCTTCAGTGGAAGTAAGCCTGAAAGAAAAATTTCTGGCTGTCTTTCAAAAGCTGGGCAGGTGAGAGTTGGAAGAGGGAAAACAGAGCAGATGGGTAAATACTTCTGGGACCAAGTAAATGTTTGGGGTTTCAGAGTTGGTCTATTTGCATAAACCAGTAAAACTGTGTGCCTGGAAACTTCTATTGTAGATTGAAGAGTTTATGGACTCTGAAACTAATCCCTAGCAGTGAATTATTTTCAATTTCAAAAGCATTAGGCATGTATTTAACAAAAATTTATTGAGCCCCTATCACATGTGGCAACCATGGTCCCACAGATTTGTAAAGCTATTGATTAGGTGCTTAATAAATGCTTGTTCTCTCCTTTCTTTGTTCCTTTTTAATGGGAGAATAGAATGTTGCATACAATGTCAGACAATCATTGTATTGGATTTTTTGTTGTTGTTGTTGTTGTTGTTGTTGTTACAAGATATATGTTAATTTAAAAGCTTATTCTACAGAGCTGATGGGGAACATCTGGCTAGGATCACTGGAGAGCAAACCACATGTCTTTGGTCCTAAATGTAAATTTGTCACCAGAGAAGATAAAAAATCATCTACAATGACATGAAATAATCAGAAGAGGTCTCATAATTTCCCAACAAGGCTTCAAGCACCAGTGATAGAGGTCAAGCCCTTATAAAGACTTTAGCAACATTTCTTGTTACTTGATTTAGTTTTTTGAATCACTGGTATAACTCTTGCCAAGCGAGCTTCTAGAGAGGACTATTACAGCAAATTGGGGGAAACAATTACAAAAATAGTTACTTGTTTCCATAGATAACATAAAATATACCTCCAATCTAGCTGGGTAACATAGTGGATAGAGAGTTAGGTCTTGGAGGCAAGAAAACCTGAGTATAAATTCAATCACTTAATAGCTGTGTGATCCTGGACAAGTTGTTTAATCTCTGCCTCAGTTTTCTCAACAATAAAATTGGAGATAAAAATAGCATCTACCTCCCAGGGTTGTTGTGAGCTTCAAATGAGATAATATTTGTAAAGCTAGAACAGAAGAGGATAACCTCTTTCTTCTTTCTAATAGGGAACTTTGGGGGGATCATGTTGTATAGAATGTCAGATAGTCATTGTATTGAATTTTGAGATTTTTTGGGATGAATATACAAAAATTGTTAGTCCAAAAGTATCAATGAAACTTTGGAGGAAAAAAGGAAAATAGAGGGAATATTCATTCTTCTCTTCCGAGTCTACTCTGAGATGGCAGCCATGGGCACACAAACCATGGGTGCAAGTATAGTAAGCAACCTGTTTTCAGGAACATTAAGTTTGGGAGTCAGAGGATGCATATTTCATTGTTGGCTCAGTTCCTAATTACCTCTGTGACCTTATCACACCATGCTTTCTCAACACTCATTTTCTCTTCCACTGTTTTCTTCTGATGCATGAGGAGATGCTGCTTATAACCCTCTGTTATCCTCTTCTACCATGTTTTATGAATGAGATTGCTCTCTAAACTAGGATTGCCCTTGGCTTCCATCTCTCTCCCTTTTGAAAGGGGATCAAATGTTTGCTATTTGATGTGATTTCTATGACTTCTTGTGATGTGGTTGTAGATGACTTTGCCTCATTAAATTACTCTAAAAAGAGATGGTAATCTGAGATAATGTCTTTGGCTTTATGCATTTCTCTTTTTCTTTTTTAGCATCAGCAGATTATTTGGGTGAGCCATTTCAACTCTGATCTTTCATTTCATGTACTACATGGTGCCTGGATTAAATGATCTCTGAGGTCCTGTGATATTTTCCCACAGGTGAGCCTCAGAAAGGTTTCTTGTGAAGGGAAGGAGAGAATAAGCTGATCACAAGCTAATTGTAAGGTTAAGATTTCCTATCAATTCTATTAAACCCAATTCAAAATATATTTATTAAATACTACTATATATAAAATATTGTGTTAACTGCTGGGGAGATGCTAAAAGAATTGGCATTGAGAGAAAAAAATCACTTCAGAGAGCTGAGCTGTGCAATTTATTGACTGGATGCTGGAGGGCATTTCCCCCCAAAAAGGAATTCTTCAAAACTGAGGTCACACTCCCTACCACATTTGTAGTATCTTCTACAAAGTCTCATCAGGAATCCCAAGGACTCATAGGAAATCAAATCCTTATAAGACATGTTAAACCCTAAAAAAATTATTATGGCCACCTCCCCACTTCCTTCCTTGCCATTAAGACTGGGTCTTAATTGAGTCAGGAAAAAACCTTGACATCCCATTGAGTCATAAACTCCAGGTGCTTTATCTCAATCCTTGCTGGGATAATTCCCCCTCCTTTTGAGTATTGCCCCTCACCTTGCTGTCTCCTGCCCTCGACCTTTTTATCTTGACCCTTATCCTGTCAGGATTAAGTTATGATCCTTTCCTTGAATTATGGCTTATCCACTCACTCAGTGTCCTCCCCTCCCCCCCTCCCCTCCCCTTATCTTCCTTTGCTTCCCTTATCACACTGTATACTCAGGTTATGTATCCAGTTTAGCTAAAACCCTATAAAAGTTCCCTGTCTCAGTTCCTCAGGACTGAATGATTTTTGAACATGAGTTCCATTTGGTCGGCTAGCCTAAAACACTCCACATCAAAAGATTAAAAATAAATCTCTGTCTTGCCTCAGTTTCTCTGATATTACAAACACAAAACATTGCAGTAATTATCAGGAATAATGGCTTGGATAAATATGTGATATATAATATAATATAATGTTATAATACATAAAACATTACAATGTAATAAATAAATAAAACAATAGATGTCTAAATATATAATATAATATAGTATGTTTATAATATATAATATTCAATATGTTATATAAAACATTATATGATAGGAAATTTCATATTAAGATATACTCTACCTTCCATCCCAAGGGCTTAAGGTACAAATTAGAGCAGTTAGAATTTAAAAATCATAAACTATGGGGCCACTAGGTGGTACAATGGATAGAGCACCAGCCCTGAAGTCAGGAGGATCTGAGTTCAAATATGACCTAAGACACTTAACACTTCCTAGCTGTGGGACCCTGGGCAAGTCACTAAACCCCAATTGCCTCAGCAAAACAACAACAACAAAAAATCCACACAAACTATATGTCAGAAATATGAGATGTACACATTGAGACACCTTCACTCGAAATAGGCATATGGATTACTTTTTTCTGACCTGTGGTAGAGCATTCCAAACTCATATTGGTTTGATCAGCCACAGTTGGACACAGTGTACCTTGACCACAACATAGTGATGTCATTTTGTCCTCTTCGAGAACTTGTGCCTGACACTGTACTAGGAAATGAAGACACAGAGAGAAAAATGAAAAAAAGTTTCTACTCTCTAAGAGTTTATTTTCTACTGAGGGAGATCTGAGTACATATAGAATAAATGTATACAGAATAAACATAAAACCTGTGCACAAAGAACCATCCTAATGAATACTGTTAGCTGTAATTGTATTCACTAGAGTAAAAGTTTTTTGAAGACAAAAACTTTTTCACTTTTCTCTTTGCATCTACTATATCTAGCACATAGTAGGTGCTTATTATATTTTTGTCACTGCTACCATCATTGTTTAATATACTTTTGTTAGAAAAGGCTTAGTGTTTGGGAAAATTGGTATTTCTTTTTTTTTTAGAATAGAAGTAACAGAATCATTGCACACATGAATTGAGAGTAAAAGATATCTTTAAAGAAGGTGTAGGATCAGAGAATAAAGAGGGCTGATCATGCAGGATAAGCAAAGGAGAATGGGTGGATAATGTGGATGCTTTACTGGTACTTACATAATGTCAAGAGATCTAGCAGAGGACCCATTTGTAGTGTCTTGAGTGCACCTCTTATGAAAGGTTTCTGAAAGGATATAAACAAGAGCTGATCATGAAAGTCAGGGTTTAGAGAAATTATAATCTATATCTGTGGGGAGGGATTACTCATAGATGAAAACATGAGATCCATTGAAATGTTGAAATATCAAAGTATTCTAATTTAAGTAAGGAGAGACCAAATATTTAGAAATGTGTAAATCAATGCATAGATCAAGGTAGTGGATTATTAGTCCATGTATCTGGTAAAGTTGAATAATTTCTTTCCTGTGTCACAATCTGAAGACTGAGTTAGGGGAGCAGTAGCAGCTATGCAAGAATGGGCATTTCTCTGAAAAGAATATTTTCCAGTTATCTGGATTGTCCTTTTTTATTTATAGCCATAGAAAGTAGCAGGAGAGGCAATGTATATAGATTAAGTTAAAATAAATCACCCCAGATCCACAGCTAGAATCCAGAATCAGGAATCTGTATTTCCTGATCTTTTTTTTTTTGTATGTTTGTTTGTCCTGTTGTCTTATCATTCCTTATTATATATAATCACTTACCTAATATAGAGTAGCAAAGTTAGGGGAAAAGTTATTTTTAGGAGAAGGAGAACTGAGCACTTTTAGGAAGAGAAAGGATCTGGGGAGATTGGAGATGCATGAAAGAAGAGATGACTAATGGATTAATCACCCAGAGAAGACCGAAGGGAATAGGACATGACATGTATAAAAAGAAGTATGGTACAAATAATCTCGATTATGACAGTTGAAAAGAGATTTCAAGTAAAAAAAGGATTAGGTAAAATTTGTGGATAGATCACTTTTGACTGGAGGTAAAAAGATGTGGAAGAGATTTCATAGAAGAGGTAGCCTATAATCTGGGCTTTGAAGGAAGAGAAAGATTAACTAGGTAAAAATGAAAAAGGAATGTATTTCATACATAAGAGGCACTAGATATATGTGTAGAGGTAGCAAAAGGTAGGATGAAAGGCAGGACAGAAATATTGACTTCTCTTCTTGCTGGGGTCCCACTCAGGGCTCAAAGAGTTGGTAACTACATAAGCCCTTGAAAGAGAGTAGCAAACTGGAAGGGAAAGGAGCTCTCTTGAATCATCTATGTGAGTCTCTTTATGCTCTTTCTTTGTAAATAAAACTTCTAGTTTTTAAAATCTCTGTCAGCCTGAAGTGCTTGCAAGAGAGCTGGTGATCACAATTAAGAGAGTCCCAGATATTGGAGTCCTCATGTTTTACTTGGGTAAGGGCAATAACTCAGAATAGTAATACATCTCTAAATTTTATCTTCTGACAGAAGGATAAGTAAATTCTGGTTTGGAGATGCTGAAAAGAAGTGAAGGCTGGAGATCTAGATCTGTGAATCATCCATCGGTCCAGATAATAGTAGTTGAAGTTATGGGAATCTGTAAGACCGTCACTGGACAGTGTAGAGGGAAAATATCAATGAGACACCCAGAGGACTACTCATATTAAGAGATCAAGGAGAGGATGAGCAAAAGTTACAGAGAAGACATGGTGAGAGAAGTGGAAGGATAATCAAGATGAAGTATTTTCTCTGCAGCCAAAAGAAGAGAAAATAATGATAATAACATGATGTAGAGAAATAAATGAAAAAAAGCCATTGGATTGAGTGATTAAGAGTAAATGGTAATCTTGAAAGAACAGTTTCAATATAGTGACTAGGATTAGAAAATGAATTACTTATAAAAATCTATGTTCTGTATACTCATTCCTTTATATAACAACTTTGCCTTTGACACGAACTATATGACCATGGGCAAATTATTTAACATCTGTTTATCTTATTTTTGAGATAATATTTGTTTCTTCTTCTTTTTTATATTTTTATTTTTCAAAATATATGCAAAAATAGTTTTCATCATTCGCCCTTGCAAAACCTTTTGTTCCTTATTTTTCTCCCTTCTTCCCCACTTCCTCTCTTCCCTAGATAGCAAGCAATCTAATATAGGTTAAATGGGCATTCTTCTAAACACATTTCCACAGTGACCATGCTGCACAAGAAAAATCAGATCAAAAAAGAAAAAAAAAGAAAGGAAAAAAAACCAAGCAAGCAAACAACAACAATAACAACAACCACAAAAGGTGAAAATACTATGTTGTAATCCACATTTAGTCTCCATAGTCCTCCCTCTGGGTGCAGATGGCTCTCTATCACAATTCTTGAATCACCATATTGTTGAAAAGACCTAAGTCCATCACAGTTGATCATCACATAATCTTGTTGTTCCCTTGCACAATGTTCTCTTGGTTCATACTTCACTAAGTATCAGTTCATGTAAGTCTCTCCAGGACTTTCTGAAAAGGCTAACTTATTTAGCCATTCCCCAACTATTTTCCTGACATTACAAAAGGGCTGCTACAAACATTTTTGCATATGTGGGTCCTTTTCCTATTTTATGATATCAGATAATATTTGTAAAAAGCCTTTAATCTAGTGTCTGGTCCATAGCAATTGCTATGTAAGTGCTTATTCCTTCTTTTCTTTTTTGTGTTTATTTTATTTTCCCATAATTTCTAGTAAAACTTTCTTTTGAAAAATCCAAAAATTTTCTTGATTGACCTAAAAACAAACATATTTAGTCAGAAGATAAAATTGCAGGAACTCTATTTTCAATATCAGATACTTATAAAAAGAATCCACTTAAATATAATGTTTCTATTCCTCCTCTTTGCTGACTGATAAGTTCAGGAAAGTTGGGGATCAGAGTGCCCTCCAGTGGCTAGGTACGATGACAGCAGTGATCATCCCAGTTTGGACCCCAGGAAGGCCCAGTAACCGGAAACTAATATAGGGCAGCACTTATGCAAATAGACTTGATGTCAGTTGTGAATGCCATATTCTTCCTGCTTGAGTCATTCCCTCAGAGAAATATGCTGCAAAATGTACTGCTCCCTTTCTCTTTCTTTTTTTTCCCAGGCCAGCCTTTCCTTTTTAAACATTTTCTGTTTGGTCTGCCAATTAATATTTATTTAGCACCTACTATGTGCCAGATGCTACACTAAATGCTGGGAACACAAGAAAAGCAAAAGACAGTGCTGCTTTTTAAGGAATTCTAATGGGGGAGATAACCTGCAAACAATGATGTACAAATAAGAGAGACTGAGAATAATGTGGGAATAATTTCAGAGGGAAGGCAATTTGGTAACATTTTTAATCCTCTTCTTACTCCTTCCCTCTGATATTTCTTTGTACAAATTCAGACCAAATAGATTAGACTTAAAAAGGGGCAAAATGTTACTGACTGACAGTTGTTCAGAGATAGAGAAGAGATTGCAGACGGTTAGAAGATCGGGTGATGGAACTGATTTGGTTCCTTGGGATAACTGTACCTTCAGTTTCTCAAGATCAGCCCTACCTCCCTGTCATGTCCTCTGAGGATACTGAATTTGAAAGACAGAGGCCCTCAGTGAGAGAGAGAGAGAGAGAGAGAGAGAGAGAGAGAGAGAGAACCCTAACCCTAACCCTAACCCTAACCCTAACCCTCCCTTCTCACCCATGTTATCACTAAAATAAGGAGGCTGAACTACATGAGCACAAACATCTATTTCAATACTAAATCTAGTATTTAGAACCTTTTGTAGTATTTTTTTTAATGAACAAAGAAGGTAGACTAATGGCTAGAGCAGTTGTTCACAATGAGAACAACTCAGGAACCTTGAATTCTTGTCTTGCACTAAGTCCTAAATTCCTTTAAAATGATTTTATATACATATATGTACATATATAATATATACACATATATAACATATATCATTTTTTAATGAAGAGAGAATGTAACCTAGTGGTTAGAGCAGTTGCTGACACCCAGAACAACTCAGAAATCTTGGATTCTTGTGGATCTGCTAAGCATTGAGTTCTGAATTCCTTTAAAAAATTATATATATATATACATATATATATAAAATCACTTTTATCATATATAATTATATATTATGTATAGATTATATATACCATAATATATTACCATTATATTATACATTATAATAATATCATATATAATTATATATTTATATACATACACATACATATATAGTTATCTATGTACACAAGTATGGGTAACGGTATTTACACACACATTTATATATATATATATATTTATATATATATTACTTATAATTAAATACTAAGTAATTTTTATGGTAGAGGGAGGATGCTAACAACTAGCAGGTTTAGGAAGGCCATCTAAGCTCAGTCTCAAAAGGGGCTTTGAAATGATTCTAAGAGGTGGATATAAAGAGGGAGAGAACTCTGGACATTAGGGACAGTTTTAAACAAAGGCAATATGATGGGAGATGGGATGTCATTCAGAGGAAACCACAATCCGTCAGTCTGGCTGGAACATGACATGCATGGGGTGGAAGTCTTGTGAAATCAATTTGGAAAGATAATTTGTAATTTTATGATCTCCCTGGAAAGAGAATTCCAGACCTGTTCCCCTTGCCAGCAACCTCTGTTTTCAAGGTTTAGAATTTGCTTAGTTTTTTTTTTTTCCTACATAGAAATTCAGAACATAAACTTACCATTTGTTGCTTCTAATTAAAACCTTTGAAAACAGCTGTGTAGGATGTGACAGCACAAGACACATTCAGGTCATGGACAGAGTCAGATGAACATTGGAGGATATTGAGATAAGGGGGAACCTTTCCTACTTGAGGACTCTTTCAAAAATAGTTTGCTTATATCTATCTCTCAAGTACTTTCCATTTGCCATTGTGCATCATCATCCATCATGATAACAGCTGACATTTATATAGCGCTTTAAAGCATTCACTTACTTTACAGACATTATTTCATTTGAGCCCCACAGCAATCCCATGAGGTGAATATTATTATTACTTCTCCTGTTTTGCAGCTGAGTAAATTAAAGCCCAGAGAGGATATCACTTGTCCATAGTCACAACAGAACCTATATTTAACTCTCATATCTATTTTGTATTTATTCTGTTCTTATTTACATGCTCTTTCTCCTCCATAGAATGTAAGATCCTTCAAAGTAAGGATAGTTCCTTTTTCCTTTGTCTGTAATCTCAATAAGTGTTTGGCACACAGTAGGGTCTTAGTAAATGCTTTTTGATCGATTGAGAGTGCTCTCTCCTTATCGAAATTCCTTTGTATAACATTACATATACTGTATACCTCATATCTCTAAAGTTTTTGTATACTTTTAAGTTTTAATAGTTTAAATAAAACAACTAAATTAAATTAAGCTTCAAAACTTAAAGTGCACTAACACTTTGGGGACATCCTGTATTTGTTTGTGTACATATTATATTCTTCTATTAAGAATGTAAGCCTCTTGAAGACAGGGACTACATGTTTTTTTTTTTTGTTTGTTTGTTTGTTTTTGTTTGTTTTGTTTTGTTTTGTATTTAGATTTCCAAACTCTCATGCAACTTCTTTTTTTTTTTAATAGTATTTTATTTTTCCAAATACATACTAAAATAGTTTTCAGCAATCATCTTTGCAAAACTTGTGTCCCAAATTTTTATTCCTCTTCACCCCCTAGACAGCAAGCAATCTGATATAGGTTAAACATGTGCAATTCTTTTAAACATATTTCCACATTTGTCATGCTGTGCAAGAGAAATCAGCTCAAAAGGGAAAAAACACAAGAAAAAAAATCAAGCAAACAACAACAACAAAATGGAAATATACTTTGATCCACATTCAATCTTCATATTTCTCCATGCAGATGGCATTTTCTATCTTAAGCTATTGGAATTGCATTGAATCATCTCGTTGAAAACAGTCAAGTCCATTACTTGCAACTTCTCATCTCAAAATAGATATGAGTAAAAAACAAAAACAAAATAGATATGAGAGCTAAGCTTCCATCTCATGCAACTTCTAATCTTAATCTTCTAAAATAGTGGCTGGTGCATAAAGGCACTTAAAAATCAATCAACAATCATCTTAAAGCACTTGCTGTGTTTCAGGCACTGTGCCTAGTGTTAGTGACATAAACTCCCAGTCCTAAGGGATTGAAGGGAACCCAGATTTCTTTCACCTCACTTAAAATGGGTGCTTTCCCCACCATTTGTTCAGTAATTTCAGTCATGTCTGATTCTTTGTGATCCCATTTGGGGTTTTCTTAGCAAAGATACTGGAGTGATTTGCCATTTCCTTCTTCAGCTCATTTTACAGATGAGGAAACTAAAGCAAATAGGGTTAAAATGGCCTGCCCAGTGTCACACAGCTAAGTGTCTGAGGCCAGATTTGAGTATGAGTTTTCTTGACTCCCAGCCTAGCACTCTATCCACTGCACATTTAGAAACCCATCTTCTCCACTCTATTATATTGCATTTTACCATTACATAGTCTCCTTTTAGAATGTAGTTTCCTTGAGGGTGAAGAACCCTCTCTTTTTAATCTTCCACATTACCTAACATGTGTCTTGCATAGAGCAGATGCTCAATAAATGTTGATTTAATTTAATCTGTGGAAGAAGAGATGAGATGGAGGAAGACAAATATTATGGAGCATGAGATGACTGCTATAAAAGGGCTTTGAGCTTCTTAGATACAGGTGCTTTATAAATATGTGGTTGTGTTATTACTATGTAGCCTCAGGCCTCTATCAATTTAGTAAATTATGCTTACCTCTAGCTCTGAGACACGGTGAGACTCAAGGTGTATTTATAGAGTGCTTTGAGATCCTCCAGTGATTAAATGTCCTAGGGGAGTCAGGAGGATTAATTACTTAATATCTCTAGGACACTTGAAAGTCTTTGTAGAACTGGGAAGAATTATTATTATTATTTCCCAAAAGAGGTTCTAAAGGGAGGTCTGAGAACATGAGACTAGCTGCAAAGAGGTTTGCAATGAGCTGTAGCCTGCACAACTGAAAACTAAAGAAAACATTTATATCTTCTTCCCTGCTGGGAATTTTAACTTCCGTTTTTATAAGGCCAGAGAGTTTCCCTGAAAATTGTACCAGTTTGGTCTCAGTAATTAATTTTTAAAAAAAAGTCTTTCACTCTCACAGCCAAAAAAAAAAAAAAAAAAAAAAAAAAAAAAAAGGAGATTTTAAAGAACTTTTATTTCCGTATGAATGCATAGGTGCAGAGCTCATTGCATCATCCATTATAGTGATACTCCAAGGTAGTCAGAGCAGCCAATATTTAAATAACAACAACCAAAATTGGGAAGGCAGGGAGAGAGGTTAAACATAAGGTCACACGGCAATTTTGTACCCCCTCTCCCCCGAAGCTCCTGAGAATTCCAGTCTGCCAGACCTGCTTCCCCTCTCCATTAGCCTTTCTTTCATGGGTTCTGGTTTGCCCAGATTATTTTACGGGGAACTCAGAACACCCCCCCCCTCTTTGCTGCTTCTAATTAAAGCCTTTGAAAACAGCTTGGGGACATTTGCAGATCCTGGATACTGTACCAGGTTTCAGTGCAGTATAAAGCACAGTCTTTTTTTGGGCGGCAGTGGGAGCTTTGGCATTTTTGTGGGGGTTTGGTGGAAAAGAAAGCACTTTTATAGACCGTCTGCTAAACCTTGTGAAACTGCACTTGCGTCTCAGTGCCAGACAACTGGTGCCTGCCGACTTAATGGCTCGTCTGTATGACAAGCTTGGGGGTAGAAAAAAGGGACTCTCATTGCCTAACTTTGAACAGATTGAAATAGAGCATTTGAGCCATCCGTCAGAGATGCCACTTGGGGCCCGCGCGATCAAATGCCCACCCAGCCAGAGTCAGGAGGAAAGTTGCTTTTATTTATTTTTTCTTGGGTAGTTTCAATACTCACTCAAACTTCTCCCCTCCCCCTGCCCAGCCTCTTGGCACAGTATGGCATGAGTAACACAGTTGTAATAGAATCCTGGTCTGCGCCAGCTCTAGGAATCAAAGACAGCTAACTCCTCACTTCTGGCTGAATCTTGTCAGTCTGAAGGACGTGGCTTGGTTGGGGGTGCTGGTGAGGGGAGAGTGTCTTGTTCCAGGATAGATATCTAGCATAAAGTTTGCAAAAGCATTTTATATGTGCTCTCATGTGATCCTTACAACAATCCTGGGAGGGAGGTGCTATTATGATCTCCATTTTACAGGTGAGGAAACTGAGGCCGAAAGATTTTAGAAACGATTTCCTTAAGGTTAGATCCCTGGTAAGTATCTGAGGCAGAATTCAAATTTAGATCTTTCTGATCTCAGGTCCAGGGTTCTTCTATACACTGTCAGAAGAGAACAATAAAGCCAGGGGAAGTTAAGTGTGGCAAAAAAAAAAAAAAAAAAAATTAGAGCTGGAAGCACCCTAAGGTTCTTAGATCTAGAGCCACAGAGGAATTTACAAGCCATTTCATCCATCCCTCATCCCTTCATTTTACAAATGAAGAAACTGAGACCTAAAGAAATTAAATGACTTTCCTAAGTTTTTGTAGATATTTTAAATAGCAAAGGCAGAATCCAAACCCAGGCTGTTTGACTCCATGTCCCATTAGATCAGAGGTGCTGATTTATTCTCTCACACTTATAGGTAATCCCCATTTTTTAAAAATTTAATTTAATTTGCATTATCTTAAAAATAAATTTATTATTTCTTTAACATGAATTCTTTAACAAGAATTCTGAATTCTCTTCCTCCATCCTTCTAATCCCCCACTCATTGAGAAAGCAAGAAATATGATATCAATTATATGTGTGAAATCATGCAAAACATATTTCCATATTAGCTATGTTACAAAAAAGAAGAAAAATAAAGTGAAAAATTATGCTTCAATCTGTACTCAGATTCTACCAGATCTCTCTTTGTATATAGCACATTTTCAGAATGTCTGGAATCATTATATTGGTCAGAATAGCTAAGTCATTCACCATTGGTTATCCCACAAAATTGCTTTTACTGTGTATAATGCTCTCCTGGTTCTGCTCATCTCACTTTGCATCAGTCCATACAACTCATCCCAGGCTTTTTCTGAAATCATCCTGCTTGTCATTTTTATTCCATCATAATCATGTGCTACATCTCATTCAACATTTGCCAATTGATGCTTATCTAAATCCGAATAGTGTCTTGCCAGTTCTTTGCCACCACAAAAAAAGAGCTGCTATAAATATTTTTGTACCCACAGATCCTTTTCCTTTTTCTTTGATATGTTTGAGATACAGATCTAGTTATAATGTTGTTGGGTCAAAATTTATGCACAGTTTTATAGTCCATCTGGCACAGTTCTAAATTCTTCTTCAGAATGATTGGATCCATTCAAAATTCTACCAACAGTGCATTAATGTCCCGATTTTTCCATATTCCCTCTTTTTTTGGTCATGTTAAACAACCTAATAAGATAGTACCTTAGAGTTGTTTTAATTTGTATTTCTCTAATCAATAGTGATTTAGAGTATTTTTTTATGTGACTATAGATAGGCTGATATCTTCTTCTGAAAACTGCTTGTTCATGTCTTTTGGTCATTTATTAAGTGGAAATGACTCATTTTTTTTTTTTATAAATTTGACTCAATTCTTATATATTTGAGATATGAGACCTTTATTAGTGATCCATGCTATAAAATCCCCGCTCCCCAGTTTTCTGCTTTTTTTCTAGTCTTGAATGCACTTGTTTTTTGTGAAAAACCCTTTTGATTGAATGTAATCAGAATGATTGGTTTTACTTCCCATGATCCTCTCTATTTAGCCATAAATTCTTTCCTTCCACAGCAAAATTTTCCATGCTCCCTTAATTTGATATTACCCTTTATATAAAAATCATGTACCCATTTTTATCTTTGTATATGGTGTTTATTCGGGTCTAGTGGTACAGAATTTAGGTGTGAGAATCCCCTCTGGTTGGTGCAGATCCAACCTGAAAGAATTCAAAATCCAAAAAGTCTGAATGGCAAAAGAGATTTTTATTGGCACTGAGAAGCCAGTTTTGCTAGGAAGACATACTCTTCAGTAGCAAGAGGTCTTGTCAGAGAAATAACAAAGATTATCACTGAGAAGAGAATGTCTTCATAGCAGATAAGAGTCCTGGTAGACAGCTGTGCCAAGAAGAGAGGTCCATTGGCAAAGCATAATCCTACTTCGGACTTCTGTTGAGATCTGGGGTTCAAAATTGTCTTTTTATTGGTGGTCTGAGGTTTGGTTCCAGTTGAAAAGAGAGTCAATGCCCCTGGTCTAGATACTTATCTTGGAGTTTCAAACCACTCAACAGGCCCAGATCTCCAACCGAATAAAATCATTGTGAAGGCTTTTTCCCAGAGGCTGGAATTTCCTGCAGAGGATAGGGCTACCCCCAAAAGATAAGTGGAGGGTGATTTGACCAAGATCTCCAATTGAATGAATTCATTTAACTTTTCTGGGAAGATATACTTTCCCAGACTTTTTTGAGTCTGAGGCTCTGAATCTCCCTTCTTTTACAGATCAAAAGGGGCACAGTTTCAGAGTTCAGCCCTATTGCTTCCTCCCCAAAACCACAGTTTCAGGGTTCACCCCCATCAGTGTGGTTCATGTCTTTACAGTTTCCCCAACAATTTTTGTCAAATAGTGAGTTTTTTCCCCAAAACTTGGATTTTTGGGTTTATCAAATACTAATCCTATGGTCATGGTCTGTACTTAATCTATTCTGCTGATCCATCACTCTATTTCTTATCCAGACCCAGATTGTTTTCATGATTACTACTTTGTAATGTGATTTGAAATATGGTCCTTCTAGGATGACTTCCTTCACATTTTTTTTTCATTAATTCCTTTGACATTCTTGACCTTTTGTGCTTCCAGTTGAGTTACCCCATAGGATGTGCCCATTATAGAGGCAGTACATTGGAGACAGGGAATGTGGATTTGAATCCTGGCTTTCCCATTTATTAATTTTGTGATTCTGGTTAAATCACATAATCTCTGTGACCATCTCCTAGAAAACCCGGAACAGTTCTTCATGTGAAGAATTATAGAAGGTAAGAAGTGCAAAAGGATTTAGTAACTAGAGTCTGCCTTTTTTATTATGAGATCAGGAAACTGAGGCCCAAGGCAGTGAAATAATTTGCCAAGAGTCATATAGTATAACAACAACAAAATGGACAGAATCCAGGGCTTCTGTATCCAGATTGTAACCCTTATGCCATATTGCCCTAGGCTTTCCTTTGGGAAGAATGGTTCAGGAGAAAGGGAATAGTACCTAGGAGAGTTACCCCATGCTTTGTTGCCCATGGCCTCTGGACATCATTATCCAGTTTGTTCATTTCCAGGTTGGAGCTGCCCTTTGCTCATAAGGACAGCTTTCTCAGATAGGAAGTGATAGTGATATTAGATGCTGGAAACAATGACTCCCCTATTCTTAATTATGAAACCTACCAATCCTCCACTGTAATTAATCAACTCACTTGGGTGCAAGGAACATAGGTTGTAACATTTTCAGCATCAATTCATGAAGCCTCTCAGGAGGCGCCTGCCTTAGTTAAAACGTTGCTGAGCTGCTAGAAGTCATTTGACTCTCACCACCTTCTCTAAACTGACAGAAATAATCCAGCTCCTTGTAGGCTAGTTACTTGATATCAGACATCAATTTACTAATTTGTTCATACATTTCATTCCTTTCTTGAATTCAGGATTCTCATGACTCTGCCTCTTTTATATAAAAGTTCTTAGAGCTGATTTTAGCCAAAATGTCTCATTTTTATAGATGAAGACTTAGAAAGGTGAAGGAACTTTTCTACTGTTAGAATCTAAGTATGAATAGGGGAAATCTAGTAAAATCATCATGAAATCTGTCTTGGAAGATAACCTAAACGCAATTGAGAGTAACCAGCAGACCTCAAACCCATTGGGAGGTTCTACCTAAGTTAGTGAGGTGTCTACCCTAAGAATGTGATAGTAATTTGAGATTTCTTGGAGGTGAGAGTAGATCTGGACCCTGAAAAACTTAGTTGGAAACTAGAAGGTACTGGGTTTAGAATCAAGACGACTCATCTTCATGAGTCTAGTCTTAGACACTTACTAGTTGTGTGATCCTGTCCCAGTCACTTAACTTTATTTTCATCACTTTTCTCATCTGTAAAATGAGGTAGAGAAGGAAATGGCAAACTAGTATCTTTGTTAAGAAAACACCAAAAAGAATCAGACATGAGTGAAAAAATGGCTGGACAACAACTGGTCACTAGATTCATTAATCATATCAAAGAGTCAAAGAGTTTTTGCTCAGCTCTGGAGTTAGTTTCAGAGCTTTGTGGCTTCATGAAGTTTTGAGGTCAAAAGCCATTTTGGGAGAACTCCATTCATTCACCCTTTGATTATCTCATTTGCAAGGTGGACTTTTAGCTGATTGCTAGTCCTGCTTCTTTTTTTCCTCAAGACAAGTAGAAAAAAAAAAAAAAACAAAAGCAATCATGGCTACAGTGTTCAGGGTTGCAGTGTGTGACTGTCCTTTTCCATTCAAGTCATGGTTTCCCTGGAAACTAACTTCACTAATTTCTCTTCCCAATGGGGAACTGAAAATTACCATACAATTGAATCAACTCTGCCTAACTAGTGGGTGTGGAACTGGGCAAATTAGGTCTAAGTCCTTCTCTGTCTCAGTTTTCTTGCTGGAGAAATTTACAAATTTAATTAGAGCTATAAAACTCCTAAAGTCTCTTATAGCCCTAAAATTCTTTCAGTTTATTAATCTTAATTTCTAGTTTTTTTCTTAGTAATTGTTGTTACTGTTCCAGAAACTGCTCTTTGATATTTTTCCCTTAAAAGGGATAGTCCTTTTAAAAAATCTATAATCCTAAAACATTAAAACAGAGCAATTAAAAAAAAAAACCACCCGAAATCACAGTTTATATCATTCTTCAGCATTCTGAGCCCAGTCCATTGCTTCAGTATAAGATGCCTTGCCCAGTTCCATTCCAAAGGATAACTTTCCATTGGCCCTTTCTGTCTCTGGCTTGTCCAAGTCAATATTTGTATCCTTGCCCACTATTGTATTAAGATCCAAGACTTAAAACTTTCAGTTTTTTATGGAATCCTCAAATTTTAGAGTTAATGAGGCCATCTCATCCAACTAATGTCCTAAAGAAATCTCTTCCCTAGCATATCTAAAAATGATCAACTAACCTCTTGCTCAGAGCCTTTACGTAGAGCAGTAGATCTGATGAGGTCAGAGTAAGTAGGCAGGATTGGCAGAGAAAATCAGAAGTATTGATAATGATGAGAGATAGGAAAGAGGGAACCTCGTTGGTTGGTGCAAAGATAGTAAAATAATCCCATGAGGCATAGTGTCCCCTGTAAATGAATTTACAGGCCCGAAAACCTAGATTGATGAATAAAAGGCTTATTGTAGAAATTTGGAAGTGAAGTTCAGTTAGAAAGACTCCAGGGCCAAAGGTGGCCGCTGGGTGGGCAGGAACCCCTACATGGCTGGAAGGATACCATGTTTTGTGGGGAGGGGCTCCTGCAAAAAGAAAGCTCCAGCTTGGCTCTTTTATACCTAAAAGGAGCTTGTGGGCAGTGCCCCAAGTTCTGGCGGGCTTTTCAGATAAGGAAGAAACTGTGGAGGATTGGGGAAACCTGAGCAGATAGTGGGGGCTGGGCCCAGATATTCAAAAGGATGCTTTCTGACAGGATTTGTGAATCAAGGTCACCCATGGGGGTTGGGAAATCAGAAAGGAATCTTAAAGGGACCTCAACCCCCACCAATAAGATTACAATTCTCCCTGAGGCAAGCATGGGGATCAGACCTGCTTTACAGTCCCACCCCCTGTGGAGGTCTTGGGTAATTCCATCTTACTGTCTTTAATCAGAAAGCCAAGTTATGGAAAGCCAAAGTGTGTCTTTGTTCTCACTCCCTCCCCCATGCCTCATAGTGTCTTTCTCCTTTTTAATAGCTAACTAACTCTTCTAAGGTGCTAAATTCCCCTATGGATTTAGTCTGCCAGTCAATGGCATTCTCCCACCTTTTGATATATTCCCTTTCTCCTAGTTAATTGTGAATTCCTCTGGGGAATTTGTCTTTTCCTTTGTTAACTGTTAAAACCCCTTTCCTTCTAACTATAAGCTTTCCCAAATCTATTTCATGTTTTACCACTCCTAGTGTCTATTTTGCCTCTTCATACTGTCTGTAATATATAAAGGTCCCTTTTCACAAGGAGAAAGCCCTTATGAGTTTGACATATGTGAATTGCTTCTGAACATCATTATTTGGTGCCAAACCCCATCATTTGTGCCAACATCAAACTTCATCAGATAGAGTGCTGGACCTGAAGAGAGAAAATTATCTCTCCCAGTTCAGATCTGGCCTCTGATATTTATTAACTCTATGAACCTGGGCACAGGTTTGCCTCAGTTTCCATGTCTTCAAAATGAGCTGGAGAAAGAAATGGCAAACCACTCTAGTATCTTTGCCAAGAAAACCCCAAATAGGGTCATGAAGAGTCAGACATGACTAAACAACAAAAATGCCCTGAAATGGTAGCACCCAGAACTGGAAACCAAGACTGAAAATGTGGTTTAACCAGAGTATAATACAGAGGAACTATGATAATATCTATGAAGCAATGACTCTTTTAACATCTGTGACCAGTGTCACAGTGAATCTGGAGTCAGGAAATCCTGAGTTCAAATGAGACCTTGGATATCTACTCATTGTGTGACTGTAGACAAGTCATTTAACATGTTTAGCTCAGTTTTTTCATCTGTAACCTGAAGAAAATAACAACTCCCAATGTTGTTTCCTAAGGATAAGAGAAGACTTTTGTAAAGTGCTTTGTAAACCTTAAAGAGAGAGCTTATTATTAGCTTTTTTTTTTTTTTTTCCTGAGGCAGTGTTAAATCATATGCTCAAGGTCACCCAGCTAGTAAGTGTTATCAAGTTTGAACTCAGGCCCGCCTGAATCCAGGGATGATGTCCTATCCACCATGCCACCTAGCTGCTATTTTTTCTTTTCTTTTCTCCATTTCCCAGATGAGAAAACTGAAGTCCAGAATGGTTATGATATGATGTGGCCAAATTCCATAGTTACTGTCCAAGAGAGAAACATGAACCCTGGGTTTCCTGAATCCCTTGTATAGTACTCCTTCCACCATCACCATGACAAGTATTTTTTATTAATTTTTATAATTATAACATTTTCTTTGACAGTACATATGCATACGTAAAATTTTTTTTTTATAACATTATCTGTTGTACTCCCTTCTGTTCCGAGTTTTTCCCCTCCTTCCCTCCATCCCCTCCTCTAGATGGCAGGCATTCCCATACATATTAAATATCTTATAGTATATCCTAGGTACAATATATATGTGCAGAACTGAATTTTGTTTTGTTTGTTGTTGCTGTTGCAAAGGAAGGATTGCATTCAGAAGGTAAAAATAATCTGGGAAGAGAAACAAAACAAAACAAAAAAAACCAATGCTCACAGTTTACACTCATTTCCCAGTGTTCCTTTTCTGGATGTAGCTGATTCTGTCCATCATTGATCAATTGGAATTGGATTAGCTCTTCTCTATGTTGAAGATAACCACTTCCATCAGAATACATCCTCATACAGTGTCATTGTTGAAGAACATAATGATCCCCTAGTCATGACACACTTTTAAATGTATGTTTCATTATCAACATTTTATCCATTGCACTTGTAGATTTAGACATCAACAAAACAATAAATTAAAAAACAACAACAACAATAAATCAAGTCCTGCCTTGTGACTTTTTCTGATTTCTGACCTTTAAATGCTAGTGTGAATTTGAGCTGGTACCAATACATTCCTGGATAGACATATACACAGAATGATTGAAAGAATGATTGATAGAATACTTAAAAAAGATCGATAGATAAATAGAAAGTGTATTTATTAAATAGTTACTCCATGACAGGTACTGGGGATTATAGTCTCTGCCCTGAGTGAGATTATGTTCTAAAGAGGGACGATGACACAGATGGGGGAGTTGGAATGTAGGGGTAGAAAGATATATAAGATAACTGAGAAGAGCTGTGGAATTCTGGATCTCACCAAATTAAGGCCAAAACTTGCTTATCAAAGCTCTAGGTGATACTTTGGCTGTAATCTAATGATCTCTTTATGATAATGGCTTAGAGGTAGCCTAGTGTAAATCACAGATCATCATGCTCCTTAACAGAAGCATGATATATCTGATTACAATTTTTCTAGAATAGTGGATGAAAGAAAGAATTATACACTCAGAATTGGAAAGAACCTTAGTAATCATATCATACAAGGAATTGTAGGAGATGAACTTTAGATGTCCAAGAGTCTAGATGATCCTTAGCCTGAAAAGCTATAGAAAACTAGGTGAAAAGAGTTCAGTGTCCCTTAAACTCTTATGCTAAAAACTGAACTGAAGTTTTTGGGACACTTTGTATAAAGAGGTAGGAAAGTACATGGCCCATATTTCCATTCCATTAAGGATATTTAGGCCACCAACAGGATATTTTAGACAGTCTGTTAATTCAGATGAATATCAGATACTCTTACTTGGGAAGCTGAGTCACCTGGAATGTTGCCTCTAATTATTTTTAATTGTAAGCAGATAGTTCTTTTAAATGAGGAATAGGCCATGAAAGCTGAGCACACATAAAACAGAATTTAGTGTTATAATGAAATGCAACTTACAACAAAATTAATCTAACACAGTTCATGATATGCATAAAATTGTTATTGCACATTTATTACATGTATTTGGTAAACTATTCACGTAAAACACTATAATTAGTAGCACTTTCTGTAATAAAAGGAATATTTCCTGAAGATGGGTTATGCCAAGGAGGGAAGAAAGAATTGGGCAGAAGAGCAATTAGTAACTTATCAGTACCCTTTGCCCCTGGGGGCCTCCTGAATTGAAGGACAGAGCAGATCTCTTCACAGAACTCCATTTAAGTAGGGTTCTTTGGTCAGTGGTTTATTTATTCCCTACCCAACTGTATTCCTTTGGACGTGGCCATCATGTCCTCTGTAGATACTTTCCTTTCATTTTAAGATTCCTTTGTGTGTGGTTTTCCCCCATTTGATTGTAAGCTCCTTGAAGGCAGATTCTCTCTCATCCCCTCATATTTGTATTCCTAGAACAATGCCTGGCACATATTAGGAAATGAATAAATATTTTTTACCCCTCAGGGTGCATTAATCAGTTTGCTTTCCTGAACACTTAGATGAGCTGGGATAAGCTGATGTTATGAGGGTTGTCCAGGAGTTCAGGATATAGGAAGTAAAGCAATTTCTTATTCTCCAGTATCTTTTTTTTTTTTTAACTACATTTCTACTCTATCCCTACTTCCCATTCCAAAAAAAAACTTCAATGGGCTATGTTTCTAGATTTCCAGATCAAGTTTCGTTGATATCTTTGAGGTTAACTCATTCCTCTCTAAAAAAAAAAAACATTTTTTTTTCTCCGCTCCAAATCCCATTGCAGAAATCATCTAAAAATGAACTCAGATCATGCCCATTCTTGTAAGCTACATTCAGTCTGAGAGGGAGAGGTAGCTTTCCTTGACCTAAAGTTTTATCCATTTCCTTACCTGGTCCCCAGATTTGGGGACAGCCCTCTTTTGGGTGGATGTTAGCAGAAATATACTAGAGCCATCTCATCTATAGTAGCTCAGGAGCTGATTGTTCAATTTTCAATGTGAGCTTTTATCTTTCAGAAATCTGTAACTCCTACAAATCAGGAAATAATTTCTGTTAATTGTCTAGACTTAAGAAAATAAATGATGGAGAGAATATTAACAATACAGACTTAACTTTAAAATGGGTCATGCATTTTCAGAGTGCTGGTTGTTAAATACTGCCTAGCATACTTCCAGATATTACCTTATGTTTACTGACTACATTTTGGTGAGTATGTATTTCTGGGCTGTGATTAGAATGATGTCTTCTATATTCTTTATCAATGAGTGTGAAGAAACATATTGATTTTAGTGGGCCCATACCTAGTCCCTGGATTCTAGGAGAAACCTGGCAAAGTGGTAAGGGAAAACCTCATCTGGCTACAGAAATAGAGGTGATTTCTCTGGTAAACTGAAACCAGGAAAGGCTCACTATCAAGATGACTATGTCAAGGATAATTTGGGCTAGGGGAGTTATACAGGAAGGGGTGCTTAGATTCTGGGAAAATAGGCACAGTTGTGCTTTCTTGTGTCTGGGGGAACTCTAGGAAACCTCAGCCTAGATCAGTGCTAGAAGTAAGGAAACTAGGGATCTAGGGAGAAGACCTAGATTAGTAACTGTTTTGGGCACAGGTAACTAGACCAAATCATCCAGCATTGAGCAATATTTGAGAAAGATCCATTTCTTAAATTGAATAAAGCTGGACTCTCCATTAACTTCATGTCCTTATGATTACTGATGGAGTTCTCATTTTCACTCTTTTAAGTTCTTATATGCCTTCCAAAATCACTTTCTAGATAACTGTCTCCAAAATAGGTTGCTCTTAAAGACCAAGTAGTGATGAGGACAGATGCTCATGGCAGATAAAAAAAGAAGTAAAGTAAAAAAAAAAAAAAAAAAAAAAAAAGTTCAACTCAAAGCCTTGGATCATAGAAGCAAAGAAAAGAATACTAATGTTTCACCCAGTCTTATTTACCCTATCTTTTAAAATATTCTTAAAGGAATACTGGCCTCGACCCTAAGAACTCACAGTAATGGTTGTGCATCAGGACTTCCTGAAGCAGATAAGTTTTCTGGGTTGTGATGACTCCATTGTCCCTGATGCTGCGCTATCATCATTAAAAAGACAAATTGGGCATGGAAGAGAATGAGAAATGGAACCATTTACTTTTTTTTTTTTTAACATTGAATGAAAAAGTTCTTAATCTCTAAGAAAAATGACACTTTCAACTATAAAAAAACAGGTGCACACATATAATCTATTTTAAAAGAGAAGGTTTGGGGAGATAAATCTTAATAGACTCCATGGGGACCCTGAAATTCTAGTTCTGGTTTATAGAAGGAATTTGAAATTTTAATATGAATAAAATGGGTAGCCACCCAAGGTCAGCATTTGAAGTATCCAAATTCAATGGAGCAGGCAAGAGTCAAGTAGGCAGTAGGATGATATGTTTTCTAGGTTGTCTGAGGGATACTTCAGAAAGTTGAAACAGAGATGATGAAGCACAGAAACTTTAACTATTAGGGCCTGGTATGGTATGGTACAACTATCAAAAATATCCTTATTTAATCTTTATTTGCATTAATAGAAGTTTAATTTGGAACAAGTGAGATGATAGTTCTATTGTATTCTGCCTCAGTCAGACCACTTTGAAAATATTGTGTTCAGCTCTGGGTATTACATTTCAAGAGTGATTTTGACAAATTGCAGTATGTGTATTGTGCTGAAGAGTTTGGGGACTGCTATATGAAGAATATGGAAATGTTAATTCTAGAGAAAACTTTAAAAGAACTTTTTACTACTGCTTTCTCTACCAATGAATGTCTTTAAGTAGGAGAGAAGTGACAGAGAGATGGTTAATAGGAAATTGAAACCCCAAATAAGTGAAGAGATGAAAAAAGATGAAAAAGATGGGTATTATTACCAGGATCAGGCAAACCAAGGCCAGGATCCTGGATGATTATTAAACTGCTATGGGAAAACTTTGAGAAATTGTGGAGACTGGGAGATGAAACAATACAGTTTTGGTTTTGACAAAAGTTCAGGAGCTATCTGCTTTAAGTGATAGACCATTGGATTTGATCTTAACCTTAATTTCCTTACAGAATCTTAGACTCAGTTGAAAGAGGTCTTAGATGTGTTTAACCCTTTCATTCTTACAGATGAGGAAACTGAGGTCTAGATTGATAAAGAGATTTGTCCAAAGCCACATACCTAGTATATGTCACAACCTCTCTGGGACTCAGTTTCCTTTACTATTACATGATGGAATTCAACAGTATGACTTATGAAGTTCCTTCCAGTTGTAAGTCTATGATTCCACAATATTATGACCACCACAGTATTCAAAGAATCAAAGTTTTATCTCACTCAAAAGCATTTAAAAGAGGGATTGTAGGAACCAAGAGGCTGCAGCTGGTGATGGCTTATGAGTTAAAAAGTAGCATGAATGATGCCATCAAGGAGATATATGATCAGAGAAGGAGGTGGGCCATAGCTGAGTGCTATGCTTGCACCAGGAAATATGAAAAGAATGAGAGAAAGGTCTCCACCAGCATCCTGAGTATATCTTCTATAGAGGGTTTATGGGAGAATATAATAATAATGATGACAATGATAAAAGCTAGCATTAAAAAAAGATTTTATAAGTAGGAATCTCATTTGATCCTCACAGCAATTTTGGGAGGTTAAATACTATGATAACATCTATTTCACAAATGAGTCAAGTAAGGCAGACCAAGGTTCTCTGAGTTGCTTAGGAGCATATAGCTGGTAAGTGCCTAAAGCTAGATTTGAACTCAAGTCTCCTAAAGACTCTAAGTTGCAGGATTTTAGCGCTTGTGCCATCTAGTCACCTCCTAGGACATAGGTGAGAATCATTAGTATAGAAAGTTATTGATGAACTGTAATTTACATCAGTTGAAGGAATACTCATATGGCTACAGTACTTTGGGAGTTGTGATGCATAAAGTACTCTTCACACACTGTAGCAAAATAGATTTTGCTTTCTGGTACAGCATGTATGCAGTTCTGTGGGCAAGAGATTCCCAGCAAAAACAAAGGAAAAGGACCATGAAATCAGGGGTTCAGTTTCTGAAGTAGACTCAACAGATCCCTCATTCTACTGAATGGTGGCAGTGGCAGTCACCCAAGAGTAATGACATGATTGGAGAGTCTTCTAGATCCATTCCATTAGAGCTACTTATCCATGCGAATGGACTGCAAGGGGATGAGTCTTTTTGGAGTCAGGCTTTCCCCAGGGTCAAAGGAAATAGTATTGATAGCAAATAATTCTCTATACTTGTCTTAGAGAAGAGGGGCTTTTTCTGAATGTTTTGTTGAATGTGTGGGGACTAGGGGCAATGATGGTAATTGGAATCATTGCACTCTTGAGTTGGAGGTGGAAAGGACCTTAGAGATCATCTTCACATAAGAAAAAGGAGGTTCAGAGAGGTTAGATAATTTTTCTAATGCTCACTGGTAGATGGGATTTGAATCAAAGTTATTGACTAAGTAAGTACAACATCCTTATTATTAAGTAAGCATCCATTTCCCTTACTTTATTCCCCACCAAGAAGTATCTAATTTCTGGAAGGTGCCTGAACTGCACATTACTTGCAATGTGGCAACTTAGATGGCTGTCTATCAGGAATCTATCAGGACTTCTCAGCAGCCTAGAAATTGTGAGAGAGGCAGATGTCATTGTTATGAACCTCACAATGGGAATGGAGTTGAAATACTCTGGCCTGGGCAGCTGAGCTATGTATCCCACAAACTGCTGTTCAGCCCTGCCTATCCATAGTTTTGGGAGTTTCCATCTCAATCTAACTGTCATCAATCTTTGTCTCTTCCCAAGGTTCTATGCAGTATCTCAGGGTAATGCCATACCCGACTTTGGGGGCTAATGCTCACAGAATAATGAATGTGGAAGCTGTAAGTGATGAGAAACTTCATCTTCTTGTCTTAAAGCTGCATAGTTTGGACACTTTCCAGGGAGGCTGGAAAACCAGGAACAGAAAAACAACATTTCTGGCTAGAAGCTGGGGAGATGGAAGTTACAAAGCCTTGCTCCTGGCTTTCTTCCCCAATATCTCTAAAAGACATGAGTAAGCAATCTCTCCCCTTTCACTCCCATCACTTCTGATTTACCTGTCTTGTGAGACTGGTTCCTATAAGATGTTGTCTGCTTTGGAATAGGCAGACAACAGCAGCTCTAGATTCCACAAGAGCTGAGATGGGAGTTTTCAATAAAATGCAAATAAGTACTTGCCTGGGTATTGCTATTTGGAAGTGATACTGGATTTTGGTTTCAAAAGGATTTGTTATTACAAAACACTCTACCTTCAGACAATAGCCATCCTCTGTGGCAGTGTAGTAATAACATGCAAATACAAGTCAGAGCATTTATTTAATTCAACATATACTTATTAAGGCTCTGTTGCTAAGAGAGATACAAAAAGGAGAAAAATAAAACAGAACCTGCCCTCAGCAAGTTCACCTGAGAAGTGAAATAGGCATATAAAGTAAGGAATGTAATATAAATAAAATAACAATTTCATGCAAAGAGAGCTCAAAGTAATGAGAGAGGTATTCAAGGGGAAGGGGTGACTTTTATCTGGGGCTGGGGGGAACATGATAGAAATTATTGTGTTAAAGCAATTCTTGAGTTGTGTCTTGAAAGAGGGTAAAGATTACAATAGAACTGTAGTTCTCAAAATGTAGTCTAGGAGTCCCTGTTTTCATAATCATATTAAAAAATTAATTTTTAATTTAGTCCCTGACAATATGGTTCCAATTCTAAGTATCTCAAAAAAGCATTTCTGGCCCTTGCTGCGTTCCAGAAAACCCCCAGGTATGTCAGCCTCTGGCTCACTCTGCTCTTCCTAATGGGATCATCAATTCCTCTGCAAGCATCCAGACTAACAAAACATTGAATAGAGAACAAAACTGAACTTAACACAAAACAGAGAACACGATTGTCTTCTGTTTCTTTAAGCCCCCTAGACTGTCAGGAAAAAAAAATTATCATCTTTGCTTCTTTATAAGATCTCAATCCTCCCCTCATCAGGCTTTATCTCCTATTAGATCTCTCTAACCTAAATGATTTATCATGACAGAAAGTTTCCTTCTCAGGTGCATCTAATTCCCCACTGCAACCATCTCTCCTTTTGCTTCAGATCTCTACTGAGATGTTGTTGGTTGAAATTCTGCCCCTCCTTGACTCATGTATTTATTGAGCATCTGTTTCTCTAGGAAGTCATATGTAATGGAAGCGACATACAGGCTTTAAAAGAAGGAAATGGACTAACTAGATAATAATAGTAACTCATACTCATATGATGCTTTATTCTTACAATGTACTTACATATATATTCCATCTCTATCCCATCTGTAAACCTATTCATTCATGGGTTTTTAGGCAGAAATTTCGCTAAAGGGCTTAGAAGCCTTAAGATTCAGTGAGCTTCCTGGGAACAGGAATCTTTAGGGTTTCCTAAGGGAAAGAGGTCACTAGGAGTCACTGTGTGCTATGCATTTCCTGACATCTTGTGTTTGATTTTGCAGGGTTATAAATTAGAGAGTAATTGGGCTAGCAAAGTCCCATTTCCAGCATCCACTCTATTCCTTGATGCTTTGACCTCACATAGCATGTTATGATTCACCTTATACTCAGCTGGGCTCATTACGTGTTTGGTCAGCTTTACACAACATGGGCTTCTGCCCACTTTGTTCTATCAAGAGTTCCAATTTGCAGGGTCAGACCCATCTTTTTAAGATTGGCCTTCCCTGCTGAGGCAGTTAATTTTTACTCTGCTCTAATTGCTGTGGTTTCTGTGTTGCCGAGTTTGGTTTTTGCATGTGTCATTGGCAGGATTGGGAGATGGGACCACGTTGCAAATTAACCAATGGATAAAACAAAGATACTGCCCCTTTAAGCTGTAATGCTCTTGGATAATCTGAACCCAGTTCCACATAGACAATGGATCTTGCTTGGCTAAAATAAGAACTCACCCCTACTCTGCTTCAAGAAACAACCTTGGGATTCTCAGGATTCAGGAACAGATAATAGGATCATAGATTTGGAGCTAGAAAGGATCTTAGTAGTCATCCAGTTTCAGCTCCTCTTTTTTCCCATTTCATTTGTTTATAAATATTTAAGCTTTATCTCTTCAACCTCTAAATTTGGAAGAAAGAGAAAAACAAATTTCTTCCTGAGAAATATGTCTTCTCATGAGCTAACTGAAAGTATTGGATTCTATAATTTGAAATCTGGCAACTAATAGCCTTTGGAAATATTGAGATTTTGAATGAAAGCATTTGTGATTATAAATCTAGATTTGGTTTTTATCCTAAAATGAAATTGTAATCTAATTATAATTAAAAAAAGAAATATGACTTCTCAAGTACATTAAATTTGCACTTTTTTTGTGTGTAAATATATATATGTGTCTCATATTGAATTTATCACCTTCATTTTACCTATGAGGAAACAGAAACCCAGAGACATTAAGTAATTTAGCCCCAGGTCACACAGGTAATAAATGTTAGAGCTGGGCTTTGAACCCAGGCTCCCTGCCTATAAATCTGATCCTTTTTCTGTGTCTTCACAAAACTTTCTTAAATAGAAAAAATCCTTGTAGGTGAAGGAGTGGACTACATAGTCTCCAAAGTCCTTCTGTTTCTAAATCTATGATCTTGTTATTTCATCATACTTAGATATGAGCTAAATAACAATAAAGTAAGTTGATTTAGAGTTGATGAAATGACCATACTCCCCAGGATGGAGTTCTTTCACAGAATGCCCCCATATAGTTGTGTCAAGTGGTAGCCATCTCTAGGGCAGAGATAGGAAGAAGGGAAGAAAAAAAAAGGGAAAAAAGAAACTTATATGATAATCTTTTTATAAAAGGAATAGTAATTGTATAAGTAGATTTTCAGTTTTATGTGTAATCATCTTTTTTATATTATACTGTGTTGTGGAAATACTGTTTTATTTCATAAATTATGAATAAAATAAATACAAAAATTTTAAAAAGAATATCTCTGGGGAACTGGTGTTTGGACCTATTCTTTTCAATATATTTATAACATTTATCACATATATGATATGCTGATCAGATTTGTAGATGATCAGAAACTGGGGCAGCTAAGACAATGGTTGATAGAATCAGGATATCTGAAGGTCTCACTAGGCTAGAATGATGGACTGAATCTAATAACATAAAACTTAATAGGGATAAATGTAAAGTTCTATATATGGGCTCACAAAATTGACTTCAGAATTACAGGATGGAGGAATTATGATTGGGGGTATAATTTCTGTAGGGGGAAAAAAAACATGGGATCTTAGTGGATTTCAAACTCAATATAAATCAGAGTAACATCAGTTCCCCCACCCCCCCAACACAATAATAAAAAGGGGGTCCAAAATAAAGTGGTAGTTCTTTTATACTTTGCCCTGATCAGACAACATCTGGAGTGTTGTGTTCACTTCTGGACATCACATATCAAGAAGTACATCAATAAACTGAAGCGTGTTCTGTGAGAGGTGACTTGGATAGTAGGGGAATTGGAAACCTTGTCATATAAAAATTGGCTAGAGAAAATAAAAGCATTTATTCTGGATGAGTGAAGGTACTGGGATAACTGTCTTTAAATATTTTTAGGTTATTAGGTATTAATCTTGGTTTACTTGGGCAAAACCAGGAGTAACAAATAAAAGTTTCAGAGGCAGGTTTTAGTTCTATGTCAGGAAGTTAGAGACACATCTAGGTGTCACATAGTGCATAGACTGTCAGGTCTTGAGTCAATAAGATTCATCTTCCTGAGTTCAAATCCGACCTCAGACATTAGTTGTGTGACTGGCCAAGTCACTTCAGCTTGTTTTCTTCAATTTCCTCATTTGTAAAATGAGCTAGAGAAGAAAATGGCAAACCATTCCAGTCAAGGAAACTCAAATAGTGTCACAAACAGTTGGACATAACTGAAACAACTAAACAATAGCAAATGAGAACTGTCAAAAAATGGAATGGACTGAGTTGGGGGAGATGAGCTCCCCTTCTCCTGTCCCCTTATAAAGGTTTTCACTTGAAAGAGAAATGACCACTTGTCCTGGATGTTGCATGCTTAAATAGGGTTTGTACAAGATGACTACTAAAGTCCCTTTCAAATTGAAGGTTCTTTGATATTAATACAGAATGCTGTATGTATCCCTTTCCTTCATTTTTGGGAAGACGTGTGAGTAGGACCAATATGGTGGGGGTTGGGAATGGTAAAAGCTTTCTCTTTACTACTGGGGTGAAAATAAATGGAAATGAAATCACGCAGCTCTGGGATCAACTACTGAGCACCATGTGTTGGTTTCTTAATATTGCATATACCACAACACTATTTGTCCATTTGAAATCCAATTTGCTAGATGTGTAAACAGACAGTGCTTTAATCAAAGCTGTCTGAGGGTAAACACACATTCATCTCCTTGACTATGCCCTAAGCAAACGGAGACCATCAAGCTAGAAAAATAACCCCACACCATGTCTTGTGCTCAGTTGCCTTTTCCTGTAAGAGCTTTACTATGGTTTCAAAGGCCCTTTGGATATATTTACCCAGTGGACTTGGTGGGGGAAGGAAAAGTAAATGAGTCTGCATTACAATTAAGGTCTTTGCTGGATGATTTGGTGGAGGAGGATTTTCCCTTTAACTTTCTAATCGAGCTCTGCTATTACCTTACTATTAGTTTTAACTCTCCAGTTTAATCTGAGATACCGATTCATCTTTCACAGGTTTGAATAAAGATTCGATTGAGGGGGAGTCAGTGTAGGTGGAAAAATGTCCTGAACTAAGCATCAGAAGACCTGAGCAATAGAGCAGGCTGTTTCACTAGCCACCTGGTACCTTTACTAACTATTTTGTGCTCTGTTCACGTCTGTTTGTAAAGAAAGTTCCATATGTCTTAGAACCTTACTGGTGATTTTATTGGATATGATAGGGCTTCTTAAACTTTTTTCCACTCATGATCCTTTTTCTCACAAGAAATTTTTACACTATCCTAGGTACATAAGTATTTAATATAGATAATACAAATCAAACATTTACTGATTTATTTTTAAAACAATTCTTTGGTATACATAGGATTTTTACCATTTATTAAAGATAAAAGCAAATTTGTATACTAATGAGTGGGATGTGTTTGTTTATTTCTACATAATATTTATACATCTTGGCAGAATATTTGATACTTTTTACTGTTGTCAAATTTTTTGGACTTCCACATTCAGTTATGTGACCCACAGTTTAAGAAACACTGGGAATCCCAGGATGAAACTCTATCTCCTAATGTTGGTCAGCATTTATAGTTCTAGACTGTGGCACTGAGGGGTTAAATAATATATCCAAGGCTACATAACCAGCAAAAAGTAGGAACTGAACTCAGATTTTCCTGGTTTTGAGGCTGGTGTTTTATCCAATGCATTAGGTTGACTCTTGTTTCTATATTTAATTTCCATCTCTGTCTATGTTCTTACCTCTTCTTTATCTCTCTAGCTTCTAACTATGTATTTAACTCTGCCTTTATTGCTCCCTCTCTTATTTCTCCCTCTCTCTCTGTGTGTGTCTTTTTCTGTCTTTATCTCTTTTTATCTCTCTGTTTTTGTCTATGTTTATCTGTCTCTTATATGTATCATAGGCCAGTCTGGCTTATTAAATCCCAAAGCAAGTTTGCTAAATAAACCTCCTTAGGGCAAGAGGAAAAGACTTGAAATAATGAGTACATAAGCCAGCACAGGAACTCTGGGAAAAGAAGTGAGGTAAGATGACAAGATGGCACTGTCACAGAGATATCCATCTCCTGTACCGATAGTTATTTTTCTTTAATATAAGTGGCCAGGAGCTATTGAATTAAGCCAGGGTGGGGCAAAGGAAATTGTATGTATGTCTAAAGCAATAGTGGGATGGGATTAACTCAAAGAGTAATCAGTATCCAGATTATTGACTATTTCTGAGGAAGAGACACAGAGGAAGAGACATTCCTGGGTGCCCAGTCTTGAATTTCTCAACTGAATGGATGTTATCCTGAAGGTCATGAGTAGAAAGGTAGGTATGTATAGGTTCATGTTAAAGCCTTTTGAAGGTTGATGAATTTAAGTGTTTGAACTTATTTCCAGGAATTTTGGAGTTTGAGGTATGCATATAGACTTGATAGCTTTGGTCAGAAGTCCTTAACCTCTTTAACCTTTAATTCCTTAATCAGTAAACATTTATGAAATACCTTCTATGTTCTAGGCATTAATACTAATTGGTAAAGTAAGCCAAAAGACAGTTCTTGCTTTCAAGGAGTGATCAGTTTAATGGACTCCTTTTTAGGTCATGAACACCTTTGGAAGTGATCAATTCTATAAACCATTTCCCAAAATAATTTTTTAAATGAATAAAAACAGGATACATGGGATTACAAAGGAGACCAATTATATTGAAATATAGTTATGTACCTAGCTTTCTTCCTTTCTATCTGTCAACAAATTTATGGACTCCTTTTAAATCTATTCCAGATTAAGAATAGTTTTGGCAGCTAAATAGAGCAAAGCATGGGATATTGGATTTAAAATTAGGAAATCTTCAATTCTCATCTCAGATACTTATCAGCTTTGTGGCCCTGAGCAAAACACTTCACCTTTAATTTTTATCAGTTTCTTCATCTATAAAATGGGGATAATAATAGCATCTACTTCTCCAGATTATTGTGAGGAGCAAATGAGATAGCATATATGAAAAGTTTTGACAATTTGTATAAATATTAACTATCATTAAGAATCCCTGGAGAAGAACTCTTTGGAGAAGCTACATGCCTCTAATTTTCTAATATATTTGAGTATTCCTTTTATGTCTGTGATAATGAGTAAAGTACTATATAAAGTCAAGCAATGCTCCTCTGGTTTATTTCATTTTGCCTTGTGATTGAGGCCCATTAAAATGCAGCGGAAAGGAAGAAGGCAGAAGTTCTTGGGGATGCTGGCAAAAACAAGATTCAAATAAATACCTTTAAACCAAAGAAGTAAACACTTTCATTTTTAAAAGGGTGAAGCTAGATGTGCTGGGGAGGTGGCAATCCCCCTTTGCCCAAGTCAACTATACTTGAGTGAGTGAGGGAATTTTAGTACCTTAACTCTCATCACTGAAAAGGGTCAATTAATAATAATAAAATATAATTTACTGGGTAACAGTGTCCTTTGGTGGTCAAATATAAAATTGGGATAATAATACCTTTCTGGCTTACTTTATCAGAAGTTGGAAGAATAAGTGAGAAATCAGTATCATAGCCAGAAAGGATGAGATTATCCATCCAGCCATATATCAGGAAACTCAGGTCTACTCAGGTGTCTTGCCATTTGCCTTGTTATCTTCACCTTTTCATTTCCACTCAGAATCATAACCCTCTACACTTAAGTTTAAAATATCATGCTCTGCTTTCCTCAGGAGAATTAATTCATTCAGTTTTGCGACTCCACGTGGTGCTGAACTATCCTGATTGGTGAGATTAGAATATAAACCCCCTGCTGGCAGGGATGGCAGTGATCATCTCACTTTTATATTTGTATCCCCATTGCCTAGCACAATATTTGGCACATAGTAACTTATAATCAAATGATTTTTTCATTCATTCATTCATATCTGGTAACCTCCAGTAGAGTATGGATGAGAAAATTACAACTCCGAGATTTAATGACTTGTCCATAGTTGCAAAGCTGATGAGTGAGAGAGTCCAGACTTGAATCCAGGACTTTGGAGACCTTGCCCAGTGCTCCTTCCACTACACCAAATTGTTTTTAGATGTTACAGTCCTTTGAAATGTTTAATTCATGTCATACTTTCACATGTTCAGAAAGGCAACTTATGGGAAAACAGTTTTGCTGCAAAGATCTCTAAAGAAAAGCCACTCCAAAGGTAATTCACTAAGCTAGCAAAAGACAGCATCCTGTAGTATATAGAATTCTGCCCCTGAAATTAGACAAAGGTCCAAAGTCTGCCACGGATATTAGTCTACTGTGAAACTCTGGGCAAAAATAGTTGAACTTCTCAAATATTAGTTTCCTGATTTGTAAGATGAGGCAGTTGCCTATGAAGACTATAGTCCTTGCTAGCTCTACATTTATTATCCTGGGAATTGTCTGCTCCTCCTCCCTCCCAATGTAAGTGCCCACATTCACTAGTCAAGTGATAGAATCGTTTAGTTGACATTTGCTGTGTTCATGACCTTATATTCTAGTTCAGGTTCTTAGCTTTTCTCCCTTAAACTCTTGTATTAAGCTTCCTCATTGACTTAGCTGCCGTTAGTCTGTCATTTCTCAATCGCCTTTGTCCATGTAATCTTCTTGATACACTGCCCTGCTATAAAGTGATATATATCTTTTAGAGGTCCTAATGTCTAGCACAGTAGCTTACATACATACAACAGGAACTTAACCAATGTTTGTTGACTTGAATACTGAGTGTGTTGCTCTCACTTCTCTTCACCTTGTGAATTGGCCCTTCATTGCCTGGGCAAAAACAGCAAGCTATCTTCTTACACAGTAAACTTGACACTTGGTTAAGAAGATGTCATTTTATTGTGTGCAAAATTCAAGTAGGCTCTTCTATTGGAAAGAACAGCTGGGGCTGAAGTATTGAGCAGCCTTGTTTCAACATATAAGAATTTCACTATTATGGATGAAGACTTTCAATATTAGAGTATTATTCAGTCATTTTTTTTAGTCATGTATGAATCTTTATGACCCAAATTTGAGTTGTGTTTTTTAGCAGAGATCCTGAAGTGCTTTACAATTTCCTTCTCTAGCTACTTTTACAGATGAGAAAACTGAGGGAACAGGATTGAGTGACTTGTCCAGGGTCAAGTCAGTCCTAGTATTTTATCCCCTTCATCACCTGAGTACTCTATATTATAGTGTTAGGCTTTCCTAAAATGTGAAGGGGCAGTAACAGAAGAACCAGGTCAAGAGTAAAAAAAACCTCATGTCTCTGAGTTCAAATCTGGCCTCAGACATTTACCAGCTATGTGAATCTAGGCAAATCATTGAGCAATCCTGGGCAACCCTGTTTGTCTATAAAATGAGAAGGAAATGGCAAAACACTCCAGTATTTCTGCCAACCCTCCCCCCAACAAAAACACCACCACCAAAAAACCTAAACTGAGTTAAACATGACTTAAAAAAAGCCTGAACAACAACAACAAAATATGAAAAGTTCTTTATCACTCAGGAGAATATATTAAAACATAGCTATCAAGCTGTCTTCATCTTTTCATTGAGATGATAATCCAACATCTTCTTGCCTTTTCATTTTTATTCCTCCTATCCTGAGCGAGGTTGGTATGGTGGGTTGGATTTGTAAAATAAAATAAAATAAAATAAAATAAAATAAAATAAAATAAAATAAAAAGATAAGATAAAATAAAAATAAAACAAAAAACAAAACCTGAGTTCAAATCTCACTTCTGAAACTTACTAGTTATATTATTTCAGGCAAGTGATTCAACTTGCCAAAACTTCTTGTTTCCTCATCTGTCCTATGAGGAGGGTAGACTAGATAATTTATGAAATTCCTTCCAATTTTAGAGTCTCTGTTACTCAGTTATCCTACCTTGTCTTATCCTATCCTTCTGTCTGTTGAATAAAAAAATTGCTTCAAGCAGAAAACAGTAGAATAAAAAATCATTGTGAATGACTTGAATTCCAAATACTGTATATAAAAGGGATGTTGGGAACAATGACCTCTTAAGGTTACTTTCAGCTCTTATTTTGTGATCCATTCTTCAAGACTTAGTTCAAGATTCATGTCTTTCATTAAGCTTTATCTGATACCCCTAACCTTATTGGAAGAATTTCTCTATGCACTGAGTTATCAAAGCACATTATTCAAATCTCTCCTAGCCACTTACTATTTTAATTGATTAATTTGCTAGTTTAATTTATATGATATCTAATGGTAGCCATCTGTACAGTGGGGGAGGGAGGTTTAAAAAGTTATATGGTAAGTTTGTTAAAGGAATAGCAAGTTGCACATAATAAATCTGTAGTTTCACATACAACCCTCTTCTTTTCTATTCCATTTAATGCTTATGCTATTTATTGTTTAGAATAAAAGTTAAAATTTATAAAAATTATATGATTGTTTTTTCTATGTTTTCTCTCTTCATCTGGACTTTAGGTTCCTAGAGGGAAGGTATACTATATCATCCATCTTTATATCCCTCTCATTACCTGCAACAATGCCTTTTACTTAGATTCATAGCTAACTCAAGCAAACTTCTTTTTTTCCAAATGAGCAAACTGAGGCTCAGAGAGAACAAATGACTTGTTTAAGCTTACATAGCATGGAATGGGTTAGAAACCCTGGTCTCCTTGCTCCTATTTTGGTGCTTTTCCACTATAGCTTGCTTTCCTCTTCAGTAAGTACCCAATAAATGTTTGCTGGAAGGAATTGGGTTGAATCAGGTTTATGCCATGTCAGCCCTCCCACAGTTGGAGTCTGTGTCCTTGGAGGGTCATTTCAGATATGGTCTCTCCAAAAGCAGCACTATCAAGAGAAATCAAGGAAAGGTGGCAGGGTAGGCTGTAGTAGGTGCTCATGGGGTAAAAGGGTTTTTTTCCCCCTGAGAAGAAGCAGGGACTGTACCCCAGACCTTTAGAAATTTGCAGACTGAACCCAGTGTTTCAGACAGGAAGAGAGACACATTCCATCTGGGCTCATAATGAGTTGTGAGAAAATCGAAACCTGTCTGCAGAGTTCCCTTTAACTACCTTGCCTTTCCTTGATTAATTTTCACATCTCTGTTAACACTTGTTTTCATACTGGTAGCTGGTCATTCATTTGAGAGGTGACAGGTCTTCAGCTGAAGCAGATAATTCTGCAGGGGAAAAATCTCTCCCAGCTTAGGGTGCTTAAGTACCATCTGTGAGCAGTACAGAGGCCAGGGTGGGTGTATGGCCACAGCTTCTGCCTTTTTGAACTTGGGAAGTTGTTGGAAGAGGATGATGAGAGCATGTCAGGTTATTTAAGCACTCATTTCTCCTTCTGCTTCTTCCACTCTGTCTTCATCTTAACTTCTTCCTTTCAGAGCTGTCATCTTCTCTCTGTCCCCTCAGCCTCTTATCAACACCCTCTTGGATTAATCAGTATCCTAATGAGTTTTTTCCTTCTCTGCCCTTCCTGCCTCTAATTCATCCTTTTTGCAACCTCTAGAAAAAAAAAAACCCACAAAACTTTCTTATCAACAGATCTGATCACATCATTCCTCTGCTCAAAAGTCTCTAGTGGCTCACTATTGCCTAATAAATAAAGGTTTCTCATATGACTCTATCCACATGCTCTATGCTTTAGCCAGAGTGGACAAATGTCTACAGTCTGTGTTGTCATGACTCTATGTTCTATTAGGAAATGTCCTGAGGGGTGAAAGACTAGTTGTCTTCCCTTCACTGTCTTAAAGTTACATTCCTGTACCAGTCCCTCTAGCCACTGTTTGGATGCTTTTCATTTCTATCACTTTACCAAACTACCCTCATATGGGTTTGTGTCCACATGAAAATAGATAAATTCACAAAAATTATGTATCTATAGAGGAAACAAGAATGTTAACAAAAAGCTATAAGTACTTTATATTCCCAAGCTTACAAATTCTACTTATTCTTCTTAGGCTATCACAACTAGCTATGCTACTTCCCTGATCATCTACCATCACATTGCCAGGTCTATAGATATCTATTGTCTCATCACCTCCTCAATAGAAGCAATCCTTCCTTGGATGCTTTATCCTAACCTTGCCTCCAGGCCTTTGAATTTGACCTACTGTAGGTTTATAATCCATGGCATAATGCATCCAATAATTATACTCTACCTTTTATCTCATCATCCCCTGGATACCCATATCTCCATTGTTTGGTCTCAATATTAGGGATGAGTACTGGATCCAGGATTTCATTGTTTCAGGGAACTCCCAGTGCAGTTCAGTATTTTCTCTGCAACTTAATGGTCTCAGAGTTGTCTAGAACACTGAAAATTTAAGTCACCTACCCAGGGTCACACAATCATAATATGGCAGAGCTGAGTATCAATATATTATAAATAAAATATGCAAAGTCTAGTAATAATAATACTATTAATATAGTAAAATATGTTACTCTTATAGTAATATTCTAATATATTTCTCTGCTCCAGAAATTTCACCCCATAAGTTTCCAAATAGACTTTGGCTTTTCATACATAAATGGTAAGCTCTATGTTGGGATAATGTGGTGCAATGAATGGAGCACTTGAATTGGAATCAAGATCTGGTCTCGAATCTCACACTTATATTTTATGAATCTCAATTCCCTCATCTATAAAATGAGAATGTTAAACTCAGTCATTGTTAAGGATCCTTCCAACTCTTAATCTATGATGCTGTCATCTAACCTCACAGGGCTATTATTGTGAGGAACAAATGAGACTATGTGTATCAAATGCTTTGCAATCCTTAGAAAGCTAAATACATTTGAGTTATTATAGTCTGTGACCATCATTGAATAGGAGGGTTTTGTTTCGGTTTTTGTATTTATTCTGAATTTAACAAACACCTAAACAAATAGGCATTTCCATATACACAGCAGAACAAAGAGAATTGTACATGAAATTGCATTTCTTTATTGTAAATGACTTACTTTTATTTTTAAGTTGTTAACAAATTCAGCCTTTAGGTTTCAAAGCTGTCCTGCTGGTCTTTGCTTCTTTCTTGTCTTTCATCTTTTCTCTCCTCTGAATTTTTATAAACTATGACCCTTTTCTTCTCAATAAAGCATTTCGGGGGCCAATCTGGGAGAGGGAAGGGCCAAGGAAAGCAAGGAGATACAGCACAAAGATTTTGGGGGCCTCTTGCCCTCTCTATGCTAAAGGGGAGAGTTCGGAGAAATGAGCCTCATCTTTCTACCTCCAGCTGGCTGCTCTGGGGAGAAAACCCCTCCACTTAGTGCCTCAGTATATACTTTAGTATTCAATCAATCAACAAGTATTAAGTATTTCCTATGTATCAGGCACAGTGTTAAGTACTGGGGATTGATATTTAAGAAAGAAAAATTTTTTTTTTTTTTTTTTTTTTTTTAAAACAGGACAGTCCTCGGGGAGCTTCTCCTGTGATAGTAACAGGACACAATGCTCATCAAAGTAATTGATAGCTGTACCTTGATCTCCTTTTTATATTGTCGTTATCTGTTAAAATAGCAATTCCTTGAGATTAAGACCTCTCTTGCTTTTCTATTTGTATCCCCAGCACCTAATAGGGAGTCTTGTTCATAGTAAGTACTTAATTTTTTCATCCATTCATCCATTCATTTATCTCGTGAATTGAGGCATTTTAGAAGTATGCTTGACAACTTAAGATCTTGTTGGTCTGGAAATTTGTAATTACAAATTTTGTAATTTATGTCAGGTCCACATAACAGAGATATAACAAAAATGTAGTGGTGCCTGAGGTGGGGAAAGGACAAATCTAGCACATCTTTATCAGGTCCAATCTATACAGATGTGACACAATAGGGATGGAAAGAGGTACAAAGCTCAGCATGGTTCATTTCTGGGAAACAGGTCTATATAAAATTCCCTATAAGCTCGTTTCTGGCCCAGATCATTCTTTTCCTGACTTTCAAAGAAAACTGTTCTTTGCAGTTACATTTTCCTTTACTCCCAGCTCAAAGTGAACTCTCCTTACCGAGGTGTTCCAAAGCTCTGTATCCCTTCTGGGCCTAGTTCCTATTTTAAGCTCATGATGAACTGTCCTGACTGCCAGAGGCATGGGTCTTTTCTGGGTCCTAATATCTAGTCTCCTGTTTCTCTGACTCATAGAACACTTAAAGAATATTAGAGGTAGAATAAGTCTTAGAGATAGTGTAGTCCAACTATAGCAGTTTTTCAAAGGTTGAAATGGAGGATCAGAATGGTTAAATGATTGTCTTATGTCATATAGCTAGTTAGTTACAGAGTTGGGACTCAAACCTAGCTCTTTTGACTCCCAATCAAATATTCTTTTCATTATTCTGTGGATTTGTTGTTTGCTGGAACTCATCCTGTCTTCCCTGGAAGAATTCCAGAGGCCTCTAATAACAATGCAGATGGGTAAACATGGAAGGTTGGGGAGAAAGAAAGGAAGGGACTGAGGGAAGGAGAGAGTGGGCAGTATGATATGCAGGTGATAGAACACTGGGCTCATACACATACACACAAACATACACACAAACAAGATGCCCTGGATAGATTTCGGGGAACCAATGAATTTGTATGGAAAAATTATATTTTTATTTCAATGTAATTGACTTCCTTGGTAATCTTCTATATTTCATTTTATGCACTTAAAACATTATTTTGAGGAGGTGATATAGATTTCACCAGACTACCAAAGGGGCTTATGGCATTTTTTTTTTTTACAAAGGGTAAAGATTCTGTATAAAGACAAAGATAGGTTGAAGTCCACACTGTGATAAGAAGGACATTGTGACCGAAAAGTTCCCCACCTGAGGAAATCTCACACAAACTTATAGAATGTATGCTCCTTAGAGCAGGAATTGCTTCATTCATTGTATTTGTATTCTCATTCACTAGCTCAATGTTTGAAACATAGTAGTTGCTTATTATTATTAGGTGTTTATTATTTGATTGGTATATAATCTATATGTCCATGAAAATCATACATACACATATCTACATCTAGATGTATATACATGCAAACAAATATACACATGAATGCGTATACTCATGCACTTATATAGGTTCAGTTCCTTCCCTGGAATCTTTCTGGAATTTGTTAGGCCAGTTTTGGTCCTTTTTTGCTCTGTTTCAGCACTCTACAGCATTTCTATAAATCTCCAGTCATCAGTCCTCACTTTTCTAATTCCTTTTTATATGTTATTCTTCTCTGTTCTAATGTAAATTCCTTGAGGGCAGGTCCTGTCTAGCTTGCTTTTATTTGTATCTTCAGCACTAAGCACAGAATACGTGCTTAATAAATGCTTTATTTATCTGTCTTATACTGCTATGTATTGGCTGTGGGAATCTAGGCAAATTGTTTCATCTCTCTCTGTGCTAGCAACCCTTTAAAGGCTGTATATTGAAGAGAAGGTGGCAACCTATATTGGTAGAGGGAATTTCTTCACCTAGAATTTCTTTTATAGAGCCAGTTACTTTATATAAATATTGGGAATGAGTGACTCTATATAGTGTGTGTGTATGTGTGTGTGTGTGTGTGTGTGTGTGTGTGTGTGTGTGTGTTTGGTGGAACAGTAGGTAGGGCATTGGTCCTGTAGTCAGGAAAACCTGAGTTTAAATTCAACCTCAGACACTCATTATTCCTGTAATGAGGCAAATCACTTGACTTTTGGCTGCCTCAGTTTTCTCTGCTGTAATATGAAGATAGTAATAGCTCCCATCTTCCAGGGTTGTTGTGAATATAACATATAAACATATAGTATTTTAAGCCTTAACATACTATATAAATGCTAGCAGTTATTATTATTGTTGTTGTTGTTATATATACATACAGGGTGTCCCAAAAGTTTATATATATATATATATATATATATATATATATATATATATATATATATATATATATATATATATATATATATGAATGCACACATATAGACAATACATATCTGTATATGTCTATGTGTGTATATATGTATATAAATATATTTTCATTCATGTACATGTATGTTTGTATATATATTTGTGCCTATGCACATAGACAACACACATCTCAAATAAACAAGAGTATGAATTCCTATTTAATATATAACTCTTTGTGCTCTAGCCCATGCTGCATGGGGCTTGAAGATTAAAACTATTGAGACATCACTAATGAGGAGCAAAGGAAGATTATACAATTACTAGAAATAGATCTAAAATAAAATTAGCCAACAAGTCCATGTTTCTTTCTAGCTTGCTTAATGAGCCTTTAATGTCCCTACAAGTTCATTTCTTTCCTTTAGCAACATCTCTCACATACCAAAGGCTCTCTAGTCCATTTAGTTCATTCCAATGAACCAACACCTATTTTGTAATCAACATTTTATATCAGGTGAAGGGTGGAAAAAAGGGAGGACACACAGTCTGCGGAATAAAACACAAACTTTCCCCTCAAGTAGCTTATACTCTAGTAAAGAGGATAAGATATTCATGTAAATGACTAGAATACATAGAATGAGATAAGAATGTATATGAGGGGAAGAAAAAGCCAGAGTTCTGAGGATGGGGCTGCTATAAACATTATGGAATACAAAGGCTCTTTTCCTTTTTCCTTTTTCCTTAATCATCTTTGGAAATAGACCAAGCAGTGATATTGCTGGGTTGGAGTGTACAGAGAACTTATTAACACTTTGGGCATAATTTCAGATTGCCCTCCAAAGTGGTTGAATCCATTCACTATTCCATCTACAATGAATTAATATCCTAATTTTTCCACATGGAAGGATTCCTTTGGTGAGGAGTGAAGAGGAACATCAAGAAAGGGTATATGAAGGAGTTGGAACTTGATACGGACCTTGGATTTCATAGAAGGAGTGAGAGTTTGGGAAGCACATTCCAGACATAGGAAAGAACCTGACTAAATGGTTGGAGAGAGGAGTGAGATGAGTTGGAGAGGCTCTCTTTCAAAGAGATCCAGTGAGAACATGAAGGAGAAACAATGTGATATAAGGTGGGAAATTTAGGGATTAGTACTCTTGCCTTTAAAATGTTACAATCTTAAAATTGCTTTCTTTGTAATAAGTACTTTGACTTTGCCTTCTGCATGCTGAATAACTTTTCTCAATACAGTTTCTAGTCCTGATGACTAATTCTTCTTTTTTTCTCTTCAAGCTCCCAAGTTAATACTTGTTCTTGACCTCAGTAAAGTAAACAGTCATTCACTCTTGTGGATGTGGGAACACAAGAGGATATGGATTTTGATGAGCCTTTGTTGAACTGAAAGAATTCCTTTAAACTCAGTGCTTTTGCAGTGAAACCTCCTGCATGCCCTTGGCTGGTTGGAATACCTAAAAATGAGTTCACTGCAGGAGAAGTGAGGGATGGGCGGGGGGAGCAGAAGGGCAGCAGATTCAAAAGTCCTCTGGATCTTGCTTCAAAACCGAAGATTAAATCTCAAATCTGCTGATTGGCTATGAAAGTGCTGCAGCATTAAAGTTGGTAATTAGCAGCTCTGGGATTTCATGGTAGTAGAGAAGCAGGAAAGGTGGTCAGTGAGAAGATATCATGAGCAAGGCTGCCTCTGGGTTGATTAACCCTAGAATCCTCCCTTCTTCCTTTTGTTCCTCCACCCCAGCTGGGCAGTGGACATTCTAAGCATAGAAACAATTATAGGTTCTATTCTAATACATAAACATTCACTAATACCTACTAGGTGTAAGGTGCTGTATTAGACACTGGAGAGGGAAAGGCAAGAAACATAAATACAAAATGGAGGAGGAGGAGGGGCTAGTTTTCAGCTTCTTTGGGGAAAAAAGATTTGAGGGTTTTAGCAGACTGCACATTCAATATGTGAACAGTGTGGTGTGGCAATCAGAAGAGCTAATTCAATCTTGGACTGCATTAAGAGCAGCAAAGCTCCTGGGAATAGGCAGGTGATAGTTGTTATGTTCTCCGGCTCTGTTGGCCCAGAGGTCAAAACTAGGACCAATGGATTTAGGTTTGATGTCAGGAAATAGATACTAAAAATCAAAGCTACCCAGATTAAGAATAGGCTGTCTCAAGATACATTCATTCATGTTCTTATTTATCCAGTCAGTTATTTATAATTTAGTATTATAATATTAATAACAATAAATAGCATTTATATACCATTTTAAAGTTTGTTGAAACACATTACAAATATCTCTTTTCATCTTTATAACAACCTTTGAAGAACAATGAGGGGATTGAAGCAGGCAGAGATTAAGTGACTTGTCCAGCTTGTAAGTGCCTGAGACCAGATTTGGGTCCAGCCTCTTAGCCACTGCATTGCCTAACTAAAGCCTTCTGTCTCACTGGAAATCTTCAAATCAAGGCTGGATGATCAATGAACCAATCAGCAAGTATTTATTAAGCACTCACTATGTTCCAGTCAGAGGGCAAGGGCCTGGAGGTACCAACACAAAGAATGAAACAATTCTGATTACCTTCAAGGAGTTTTTATTCTTCTTGTCATTGATTTTATACTTTTTTTTAAAAAAAGAATTATACAATTTATGGTACACGATTGTGATGGAATGCTATAATAATGCTATAAGAAATGATGAGTTCAGTGATCTTAGAAAAACATGGAAAGACTTGCACAAAATAAGAGTGAAATGAGCAGAAACAAGAATACAATACAGTAAAAGCAATATTGTTTGAAGAAAGACTTTGAGGGAATAAGTCAATTTGACTATTGCAAATACCCGAATTAAATATAAAGATCATGTGAAAAAGATTTTATTTGCATCTAGAGAAAGAATGGATAAATAGAAGTATGTATAAGATAATCATATATATGTGTGTGTATATATAGATGCAGCATATCTATATTTGCATATGTTTATATACACATATGTTTGTATATACACACATACACATATCTAATGAGGTATAATGTAGTCATCTAATGATGGGAAGGGAAGAAGAAAAACAAAGGAAAAAATCTCCATGATGATTTTGTTATATATTTTAAAGAAATATAAAGTCATACAATAGATTTATAGTTTCACATACAATCATCTTTATTACACTGTTGTGAAAATTCTTGTTTTATTCTATAAATTGAAAACTTAAAAAAAATTATATGCAATCTTTTTAGGAGCATAACTAATAAGCCTAATGAAGTTGCCCTGTACAATGATTTACAAAAATAAGGCAGTTGAAAGTCATTATGGATAACAAAAGACTTAAATTCAGCACTTTACAATTTAGGAAAGTTAGGTTTTCCAAGGCACTGATGATGTTACTGTGGGGGTATCCAAATGTGCTAAAAAGAATGAAATGACAAGGAATGACTTGGGTTTTTTTGTTTATCCAGTATATGGGAGTTTCTATTTTAGCACTTGAAGGGTTTATTGTAGAGGGGATTTGAGTTTAGTTACAATTAAACTAGATGGTCTTCAAGGCTCTTTACAACTCTTACTCTGAGAGTCCTGACTGTGGGTTATAGTAATTATGGTATTCATTATTCAATGGAAAAGTAGATTTACAAATAAACCAAGACTGAATGCTTTCTAGTGTAGGACTGGAAACTTTGCAAATCATACAGAATTCAATACAGTTGTAGCTGAAGAAGGGAATAATCCAACAAAGGGTTAATTTAAAAAGAATTAAGGGATCTTGTGTTTGAAATGCAATTTGATTAAATTCAATCCCCTGCTATTTTTATGTCCGTTAATGGAAGGTGATTTTGCAAATATATTAATTAATGGTTGGCTTTCTCCAGAGGGAGGGGCTGTTTCTTAGCCCCAATCAATTATTTGCCTGAAGCTAGACATCTCTCAGAAATTGCTTCCTTTTATTTTAATGAGTTTATGTTCTTTTAAGTCAAGACTATTTAGTCATCAGGAGGACATCCAATACATCAATGAACTTCTTATGCCACCAAAACAATAAAGGGTTCCCAACATTGGGACCAAAAAAAAAAAAAAAAGAAAGAAAGAAAAAAGAAAAAAAAAGACTATGTTCTGATTGTAGTTAATTTGATTCAATCGCCAGCTTTAATACTAAGGAGTTATTTTGAATTATACAAATCCAATGGCCAGTGTGACTGACGTGGATTTCATTGGATTTATTATAAATATTTAGTTTGGAAGTGAATGGCCAACAGAATTGGTCAGATTGATGGGAGTGGTATTGCAATCTGTAATCCCTGGCATTGGGAGGCTGAGGCTGGTGGATCACTTAAGCCTTGGAGTTCTGAATTGTACTAGGGCCAATGGAGTGTCCACACTAAGTCCATTATTTATATGATAAGCCCCCAGGAGTATAAGGCTACAGAGGAGTTACCAGGCTGCCCAAGGAGAGGTGGATTGGCCTAGTCAGAAAAGAAATATGTCCAAGCCTTCGTGCTTACCAGTAATAGTATCAGGTTTGTGAAAGTACATCGGCATTTCCAGTTGAGGCAAGAATTGTTGTTGTTGTTGTTGTTGATGATGATGATGTTGTATTACTCTGTCGTGACTCCATGGACTTTATCCAAGGAGTTTTCTCGGTGAAGATATTGGAATAGTTCACCATTTTGTTCTCTACCTCAGTTGAAAAACTGAGAAAAATAGAATCTCTATGTGATGTTCTCAGGGTCAAATAACTAATGAGTAACTGAGGCCATATTTGAACTTACATCTTTCTAACTCTGAGCCATGTATTTTATAAACTGCCCCATCTAGCTGCCCCAAGATAAAGAAGCCTAGTTTCACACAAGCATGTGCACGCGCGCGCGCGCGCGCGCACACACACACACACACACACACACACACACACACACACACACTACCACAACATGTAGTTCTGGCACTAAAAAGTCTTTGCTCAGACTGAGGGCCATTTCCCCCCTTACTTTAAATATCCAGATATTTCCAGGTGCTTATTTTTAGAGGAAGAGAAGGAGAGTATAAAACTCTTCCAGGTTAGAACATGAGAATGCTCTGTACTTACTAATTGAGGGAATAAACAAATATCCAGATTGAAATCTATTTATAATTTATTTCAATTATGACCTCAGACTCAAATATTTAAACAGTTCTCACATAGAAAAGTATTCTGGCTAGGGATGTATATCTCAATCCAATTATACCTGCTCATCATTAGTGCTTCTTGGGCCTCTTATCAATGATAATTTTACCATCATGGTAAATGATCAATCCCAATAATCCTGGGAGCAGTCTTTACTTTCTTTTGTTATCTCAAAGATACTAAGAAAGTATACAAACCTCCCAAAGGTTATCCTTTCCTCTTATCTTATATCCAGAGCATCTTCTTTTGTTTTGTTTAGAATTTTCTTAGAAAATAAAGTCTGTAATGAAAGAAATTTATAAACAAAGAAACACACAATAGTCAGCTTGTACTATCATAACCCTCTATTACATTTTGGATGATTTAGTTCCTTCAAAGAATGTAGAATTCTATGACTTATCATTTAACAACATTGGATGAACACTGGTTTTAAAAAGATAGGCTCTTGATAGTTGGGATTATTCATTAAAAAATCCTGATTTCTGTCCTCCTTGACTCAGAAACCCCAAGGTTAGGCTCATACCACAAGGAAGTCAAAGATATTCAATGAGTCAATGAACATTTTATTAAGAGTTTATTATGTGCCAGGAAGGGGCAGCTAGGTGGTACAGTGCATAGAGTGCCAAGCCCAGAGTCAGGAAGACTCACTTTTCTGTATTCAAATCTGGCCTCACAAACTTAGTAGTGTGTGTTCTGAGGCAAGTCACTTAGCCCTGTGGATTTCAGTTTGTCATCTATACAATGAATTGGAGAAGGAAGTGGCAAATCATTGCAATGTCTTTGCAAAAAAAACAAACAAACAAACAAAAAAAAACCCAAATGGGGCCATGAAAACTCCGACATGGGTGAAAATGACCAAACAATAGCTGCAGTATGCCAGGCACTGTGCTTATCACTGAGAATATAAAGGAAGCAAAAATTTGGCTCCAGTCTTTAAAGACTTTATGTTCTAATAAAGAGACAATAAGCAAGAAGCTTTCTTCCCTCCTTCCTTTTTTCTCTCCTCCCCTCCATTTCTCCCTCCCTCCTTCCTTTTTTCTCTCCTCTCCTCCATTTCTCCCTCCCTCCTTCCCTCACTCCTCTCTCTTGTTTCTTTCTTTCTTTTTTCTTTTCTTTTCTTTCTTTTTTCCTTTCTTTTCTTTCTTTCTTTTTTCCTCCCTCCCTTTCTTTCTTTCTTTCTTTCTTTCTTTCTTTCTTTCTTTCTTTCTTTCTTTCTTTCTTTCTTTCTTTCTTTCTTTCTTTCTTTCTTTCTTTCTTTCTTTCTTTCTTTCTTTCTTTCTTCCTTCCTTCTCTCCTCCCTCCCTCCCTTCTCTCTTCCCTCCCTCCCTCCCTCCCTTCCTCCCTTCCTCCCTCCCTCCCTCCCTCCCTCCTTCCCTTCCTTCCTTCCTTCTTTCTTTCCTTCCTTCCTTCCTTCCTTCCTTCCTTCCTTCCTTCCTTCCTTCCTTCCTTCCTTCCTTCCTTCCTTCCTTCCTTCCTTCCTTCCTTCCTTCCTTCCTTCCTTCCTTCCTTCTTTCCTTCCTTCCTTCTTTCTTTCCTTCCTTCCTTCCTTCCTTCCTTCCTTCCTTCCTTCCTTCCTTCCTTCCTTCCTTCCTTCCTTCTTTCCTTCCTTCCTTCTTTCTTTCCTTCCTTCCTTCCTTCCTTCCTTCCTTCCTTCCTTCCTTCCTTCCTTCCTTCCTTCCTTCCTTCCTTCCTTCCTCCCTCCCTCCCTCCCTCCCTCCCTCCCTCCTTCCCTCTCTTCCTTCCTTCCTTCCTTCCTTCCTTCCTTCCTTCCTTCCTTCCTTCCTTCCTTCCTTCCTTCCTTCCTTCCTTCCTTCCTTCCTTCCTTCCTCTCTGTCTCTGTCTCTGTCTCTGTTTCTCTCTCTCTCTCTTTCTTTCTCTCTTTCTTTCTTTTTCCTTTGGGGCTAATCTCATAGAGAAGGCATTAATTGGAGTGGAAGCATATAAGAAGGATAAGAACTGGTCAATGTGTTTGGAAGAAGGTTAAACATGAGCTAAGTCATGAAGGAAGGAAGGGAATCTAGAATGCAGGAATAAGATGGGAGAGCATTTCAGACATAGGACACATATGGAATTGGGAGTTGGATTGCTAGTGAAAAAAAAAAGATGTAAAAAACAGTTCCCTATGACCCAATATATAGCAGTACTTTCTATGATAGCAAGAACTAGAAACTAAGAAAGTGTCCATTGAGTGGGGCATGGATAGACAAAATTTGTACAAGATAGCAATGGAATATTACCATTCTGTAAGAAATGACAAATATGAATATTTTACATGAACTGATCTAGAATGAAACAAATAAAATGAGGGTATCAGCAAAATGGATATATCATTGGAAATGGGAAGAAACACCAGAAAAGAAAAAAATGCAGCAGCTAGGTTTGAACATTGGGTTTGGGGTCTGAAAGAACAGAGTTCAAATTCAGGTAGTCACTACCTTGATGACTCGTCTATCATTTTTACTTCAACCTGCCTAAGTTTCTTCAATTGAAAATGGAAATATTAATAGTATCTACCTATTAGGGTAATTGGGAGGATCAGATGATGGCGGTGACGGGGTAAAGTCAAGAAAAAGATAAAACAAAACCAAAAGATGTTGATATTCCCCCCAAAAAAAAATTGAAAAAAAAGTAGAAAAAAGGGATTTTATTTCATATCTTGCATTACCTTCAAAATTCTTTTAGCTCTATAGGTCTGGCTACAGGAGGTAGATGGTTGGTCACTGCTATTGCCTTGAAGTAGGCAGCTTCTATGGTCTCCAGATTGTCTTTTGCATTAGTAACTCCTCTCTCTACTGTTTTCCTGTTCAAAGGGTTCTAATTCTCTCTTCCTTGTTCTGTCTTGTTCTTTCTGAGAATCTAAACTCATGCCAATATTTACAAGTCCTTCCTGTTTCCTTCTTAGTGCACCCATCCCAAATCAATTTTGTATTCATTTTGTATGTATACTTACATGTATATGTGTTGGTTCTCCCATTATAATTTCCTAGAGATCGGGGACAGATTCACATTTGTCACTATATTCCCAGTGCCTTGAATAGTACCTGACATATAGTAAAGGCTTAATATATATTTGTTGATCAAATTATTGATTGAATGGATTTTGTTTTCCTAGAAGAGACTTCAACTGCTGGCCCTATAAATAGGCTCAGATTGGTATGTTCAGGGATAATGAATGCATGCATGAATAAGCACTTATTAGGCACTTATAGGACCCGTGATAATAGGATATGTAAATATAACCAAGGAAGATGTTCTCTGCCATCAAGGCATTATATTTGGAGAAAGCAACACATAAAAGGAAGCTAGGGAAATAGAGTATGGTTTGGTAATGTCCCAGAAGTGATTTGGAGATTCTGGCTATGGGGAGGTAAAAACTCATCCATTTCTCAGTCTCTTCAGCTTCATTCATCCTAAATCTATTTTTAATTCACTTTAACAGTGCTATGTATTCCAGGGTTCCTAATCCCCACCCCTGCATCAGCTTCACTTCTTTTCATAGTTTTGACTCCATAGTTGACCAGTCCAACTCTTCTTTTATTATGTGTCAATTGTCCTTGAATCTCTTGCCTTCTCATTTATAGTCATATTTTGCTAAACTCAATCCCTTTGATACTCCCATCTTACTATCTATACTTTTTTTCCTCCCTCCCATTCCTACCTTCATTTTTTTTTTTGCATGCTCTCAGAGAAAGTTAGCAACCTGATTGAGTAGGTTCATTACAAATTTATGTTATCTATTCTCAATTAAGTCTTCAGTGCTGCAGGTAATCTCATTCTTCCCTGATAGATTCACTATCACACTCTTTACAACAGCCATTACAAACCTCTCTCTCTAAACCTCCTAGCTTTACTCCTCTTTCCTACCATCCACTTCAGTAAAGAAACTGACCTCCAATTTTGTTGTTGTTACTTAGTTGTTTCAGTCAGTTTTGACTTTTTGTGACTCCATTTGGGGTTTTTTTTGGAAAAGATGTTGGAGTGCGTTCACCATTTCTTTCTTCTGCTCATTTTACAGATAAAAAACCTGAGACAGACAGGGTTAAGTGAATTCCCAGGGTCATGCAGCTAAGTAAGTATGTGATGCTGGATTTGAACTCAGATCTTTCTGAATCCGAGGCTTGGCTCTCTATCCACTGCGCCACTAATTGCCCCTGCTTCCAACTTTACTAAGTAAATAAAGAATATCTCTTGTGATCTTTCCTCCCATTCCAGCCCTCTTCATCATTTTTCTCCTCCTTTTCTCCTCATCTTCAGCTTCTCCTTATGTACTAACTTCTTTCCCATCACCTTTTACGTCTTTTCCTTATTTATAAAAGACATCTTTTTAAAAATTAATTCAGCCATTTCTTCCAATTATTATTCAATCTTTTCTTCTGTTCATACCTGCACTCCTAAAAATGATCGCTTATTCATCTCACTTCCATTTCTTCATTTCTCAGACATTAATTTCTCATAATTTGTCATTGTTTCCACAACTGAATGAAACCATTAGCTCTTGGGTTACCACAGTCTCCTAATTTCTATTCCCAGTGGTCTTCTCCCTGCCCTTAATTCTCCTTCTATTTGACTTCTCTGGAACTTGTGACATTTTCAACTGCTTTTTTTCCCATTGGTCTTATTATCTTTCCTCCCTTATCTTAAAAGAGCCCCAATTTTTCAGTTGTATATTTAGGAATTGATGCCTGTCCAAATTTACATCCCCGTTGTGGCCTTTGGTTGGTACTAAGATTCTACTTCACATTTTTCTAAAGATCACTGACATCAGTAATTTGTGTACACGAGTAATCTTGTGTACAGACCATAATCTCCTCACATCATGTGCACAGTCTCATGGGTTTCTGTGACCAAAAGATTCATCACCCAGTGATCAATCTCCTGATGAGGAGCCATTCAAGACTTGGCTAGGCTTGTCCTCAAAGTAAACACATCATCAGGCCTGCCTGCAGTGGTGTGTTGGCAAAGGTTAAACAATCTACTCTCTGAAAAAAAATGTATATAGGACATTCTTTCAGGTTTAATTAAGCAGCATTAACCTTTTCTTCATTCCCTTCTTAAGACTAGATAATCAAGGAAATAATAAATCAAACCTTGGTTTGTAATGTTTGCTGGTTTCTGAGGTGTAAATGCTCACAATGAAAACTAAACAGGAGGTCCATTAAGACTGGCTCCAGAATACCCTGCCTCTTTGTGGAGTGGATAGAGGGTCCAAAAGATTCAAGTTAAATTCTTACCTTAGACTCTTACAAACTATGTGATAGTGGGCAAGCCATCTTCTCTTTTATTAGCAGCAATACTGCAGGATTGTTGTAAGTATCAAATTAGGTAACATATATGTAAAGAGTTTTAGAATGCTTAAAGGGTGCTATAAATATGTATTATGGTTGTTATTAAGCACAGTAGAATCTGGCAGAGTTCTTGGTTTGCAAACCCAGGCTTTGAGATCTTATGGTCACTTTCATACCAATAAGGCGATTGAAATCTTCCAGCATTATGGAATAACATTTTATTTGGATATTTTAATGTATTCCTGATTTCATCCATATTGCCATTCTCTCTTATGGTATAGGTTACAACCCATCTACCCTTCTCATCATGAATTATTCTTATCCATGTCTTTCTAGAAATTTCCACAGAGTCTATTCAAAGTCCTGCTATATATTTTATTTTCTCTTTGCTTTCTTACAGTCTTGTACATTTATTTTCTTGATGAATCACTGATGGCCAATCCATAGATACAAGTAACCATATATACAATTTATAACATACAACAGATATTGGGTCTGACATGATAGAAGCAAAATGATTTTAGTGGAAAGAATTGTTGATTTAGAATCAGGAAAATCCTTAGTTCAAATCCTGCCTCTAACAGTCATTAGTTGTGCCATAGTCAGTTCTCTAGAGTATACATCTATAGTCATGAATAGCTTACAATTTGGATTTGTGAGGGAGAAGTTCCCACACTGGGAGTTCTCTATGCTGCTGAGTTCATAGCTATTTGTAATTGACTGAGATAACAGTGCCAAATTCTTTGATTCAGGCTTCTGTGACCTGCTTTGGGGGGTGTTTGGAAGAAGAAAGGACTGAGAAATTCATCCTCGCTTGAAATGGGCTTCCCTCCCTCTGTCACCTTCTATTCTTTCTTTCGTTAAATCTCTGTGACTTGATTCAGAACTTGAACTTGCCCTTGCCAAGAGATGCTTCTTGGTTGGGCCTTTGCTCACTTAGCCTTTATTTCTCCAGGGGAAGTTTTTCAGAGTGGTTCCAGACTTTGTTCGACATTATTTTTTAAAGAACATCATTGCCTCCTGTCAGTGATAAAAATGAAAGGTCTTGGGAGTAATTTCCCATTTCTTGGTCTTCTCTCTCATACATCTAATTTTTTCATGGGCTATGATTTGGAACTTCTTAGCTAGAAACTGTATACTTCTATATGTTGCCTAACTCTATAATTCTACATATATTTAAATTTTAAAATATTTTTATTTTATTATACTTCATGGCTCTTACATATTTTCTCTATTTGACATTTGTATGCATACTTGCAGAGGGCAAATAATAGCTGCTTACTTCCAAGGCAGCTTTGTTTTAGATATTTTTACTTCCTGTCTGCGGGCAGCAAGTGGCAGAATGTTAAACCTAGAGTCAAGACCTGAATTCAAATGTGACCGCATACACTTACTAGCTGGACAAGTCACTTAACTCTTTGTTTCAGTTTTCTCATCTGTAAAATGAATTGGAAAAGAAAATGGCAAATGCGGGTTTCTTTGCTAAGAAACCTCAAATAGATTCATGAAGATTTGGATATGACTGAAAACAACAGCATTTCCTGCTTACTTGTTGGTGAAGAATTGGTATATCCAAAAGAATCCTTAGCACAGTTTTATTGCTCAAAAGTTTATCATGTGAAAAGCAATGTAGTAGCTATAATATGAATGTGGAGCTGGGAGATGGGTTGATACTCAGCTGTAGTTACCTCCTTGCAACTTTATAGGAGAATATGGTGTCCTAGACTTCTTGATTTGAACCCTCAAGGGCCAGATTATAGGATAATACTGGCATAGATCAATCAGACCCTTGCAAATATTATTTGTATTGTTTTTCTCAACTTATGAATGGAGTTCCGAAAAGGAAAACTTTCTCTCCTACTATTAATCTTTACTCTTTGATGTCTGATAGATTGCTACAAAAGTTATCAAAACTATTGGTTTTTTTTTGCTAATTGAATAAAAATGTTGGGGTGTAAAATCATCTGTAGAGTCACTGAAAATATCTTTGAAAAAATTCCTGGAGCAAATAGAATATAGATGATGAATACTCTATCCTTAGCAGAGTGCCAAGCACTACTACTCAGTCATGTTTGACCCTTTCTTTGGGTCCTCATTTAGGGTTTTCTTGGCAAAGATACTGGAGTGGTTTAACATTTCTTTCCAGATCATTTTACAGATAAGGGAATTGAGGCAAACAGGGTTAAATGACTTACCCAGGGTCACATAGCTAGTAAATGTTTGAGGTTAGATTTGAACTCAGGAAAAGGAACCATCCTGACTCCAGACCTGACATTCTATACACTGCACCACCTACCTGTCCATAGTAAATGATGAAATGTTTTTTGCATTCATTCATTCATTCATTTGATCATTGATGCATCCTTTTCTTGGTTCTAGTATTTTTTTTTTTGTTGTTGTTGTTGATTACTTCTTATTCATCTTATACATATCTTATTTGTACATAGTGCTTTTCATTTTCTTTCTCTGCCTAGATTGTGAGCTTCTGGAAGCAAGAACTGTATTTTGCCTTTCTTTGTATTCCCACCACTTAGCATAGTGCCTGACATAAAGTTGGTGTTTAATAAATTCTTACTGACTGATAGTTACAGGAACTTCTCATATGTATATTATAATTACTTATATTAAGAAATATCATGTTCAGTTATAGGAATTTCTTTGGGAAACCACACAAAACTTCAAAGACTTAGTGAAGCTAAGATGTTTAGAACTTTACATTTAGAATTAGGAACATCAGAACATAGGATTGAAAAGCTGAAAGAGTCTATAGAGATCATTTACTCCAACCCTGTTATTTTTCAGATGTGGAAATTGAGGATCTCACTGAACCAATACCACTCCAAAAGGTAGCACTAGGACCAACAGCAGCTTGGTTTAGGGGGAAAGAACACTTAATTTGGAGTTCAGGAATATGGGTTCCAAACCCACCTCTGCTATTTATTATGTGCATGATCTTTTGCAATTCATCTATCTTCTATGAATTTCAATTAAGGATATTCCTTTCCCTTTTTATATCCCATGGAATTACAAGGAAGGAAGGAGATTTCAATTCAAATAAGGAAGAGCTTCAATAAGCACTTCCTGTTGCTCAATCATTTCAGTCATGCTTGACTCTTAATGACCCCAATTTGGGGTTTTCTTGGCAAAGATATTGGAGTGGTTTGCCATTCCCTTCTCCAATTCATTTTACAGATGAGGAAACTGAGACAAACAGGGTTAAATGATTTGCTCAGGATTATTCAGCTAGTAAGTGTCTGAAATCAGATTTGAATTTAGGAAGATGAGTCCAGATTCTGGACTCTGTCCATTGTACCACTACCTGCCCATAATAAACATGTATTAAGACCCTACTGTTTTAGATGCTGGAGAAAATGAAAATATTTAAGAAGAGACAGTCCTCACTCTCAAAAAGTGTTATATCAATGTGAGTTTTATGACTTCATAATGTTGTCCAGGGTCAGTCTTATCTATAAATGTCAATAAGTGAGCTATAATTATTAGGAATTTTTAAATTCTCCTTTCTAATGTCTGTGACATATAGACAGGGAGTATGCTGGAGCCAACTCATACCTGCTCAAATGCTAATTGTTAAATTTTCGATGTGAAAATTTTACTTATAACTTAGAAATCAGCAAATTTTACAAAGCAGGGCTTGGTTTATGGTCTTGTTGATTGTGAAGGCTTATTTAAGTGACGGGGGAAATGTCAATAATAGATTATATTTTTAAAAAAACATTACATATAAATTTTTTGCCTGGAAAAGTAGTTGTTAAACATTTACCAGCCTACCACTATGTGTAGGATAAGGTTGCAGAGTAGACAGAATGTTGGACTTGGTGTCAGGAAAATCTGGTTTAAATTCCATCACCAACATTTGATAGCGATATGATTTTGGACAAATAACTAGACTTACGAGCATCCATGTAGGAATAAAAACGTGAGTACATTGGCGACTGCTAGATCACTGGTAGTCATGTGGCAAGCCACAACTATTGCTCAGAGAGTAGTCATGGTGGAAAAGCTATCCATTCAGTTTGCTGGCACAAACACAGCCAGAGCTTCAGTGTAAAAATGGAACTTTATTTCCAAATAGTCCTCTAGAGGAAAACATTAAACTCGAGCTATTTCTCCTCAACTACAAGGCCAGATGTTTTGTTCCTCTGCTTTTCTTTCCAATAATTATGGTTCAGAATGGTAAAGTGCATTTTTATTTATTTTCATTTATTTATTTTCAATTTATTTCTCTCCTGCTCCTGGAAGAACTCAAGGCAGATTATAGATTAACACACAGTATAAAGGTAAAATATAGCATTTAAACATAAATGAAAACTGAGTCCATGGAAAAGAAGAAAGCATAAGTGATCTCAGACCTCAAAGCTGAGTTGATTGCTACACTGGGGTAATAAATTTGACTCTGTTTTGTGATTGTTGTGGGAAACATGCAGAATTGGAGACTTTTTTCTTTTTTGAAAACAGAAAGTATACTCATTCATCTACATAAACAAATGTGGACACTGCTCTTTTCCATATATTCTTTGGTCTAGCTGTAGTGATCTTGGCTAGGCAATGTCATAGTGCATAGAGTGTTCAGGAAGACTCATCTTCCTGAGTTCAAATCTGATTTCAGATGCTTACTAGCTGTGTGACCCTGGACAAGTCATTTAACCCTGTTTGCCTCAGTTTCCTCATGTGTAAAAGGAGTTGGAGAAGGAGATGTCAAAGTACTCCAGTATCTTTATTAAGAAGACCCCCAAATGGGGTCATGAAGAGTTGGAAAGGATGGAACAACGGCAATACTAGTCTACTTATTCTTCCTCACATATGATTCTCCATATCCAATTTCACTCCCTTTATACTGATAGCCCTCTATGCTTGGAATGGTTTCTTTCCTTATATGATTTTTTCTAAAGTTTCTGACATCCTTCAGGACTCAACTCAAGTGTCACTTTCGGAGAGAGATCTTTCCAGGTCCCGTTAGCAGCTAGTGCCCCTCCTCTAAAGTTGATTTCTTTCTATTATGTATTTTATATAATTGTGTGTTCTCCCCACTAGAATATAAGATTTTTGTGGACAAGGGCTAATTTTTGTTTATCTATTTATGTCCCCAAAATTTAGCAGTGTCTGGAACATAATAAACTTAATAAATTTATTATTTGATTTGATCAATTGGCATTTCCAAAATTCATCAAACAAGGATTCATTAAGTAGTTTCTCATATGAAACCCATTCAGCTGAGGCAGATTAATAGCACAATGAATAGGATATTGGACCTAGAATCAGGAAGATCTGAATTCAATTACTTCTTCTCAGATAACTAGTTGTGCTGCCCTTTAGTTAAGTCAATTAGCCTGTCTGCCTCAGTATGCTCAGTTACAAATGAAATAATAATAACAATACTTCTTAGAGTTGTTGCAAGGTTAGAATGAGATATTTGAAAACTACTTTGCAAACCTTAAAGTTCTATGTAAATGCTTGCTGTTATAAGTAATACAAAAATCAGATAGTATGTATATATGTAACATATACAAACATACTATTGTCAACAATAAAAACTAGAGACAATTTCTGAGTATTAATAATCAATTTATTAATTAGACTAGCCAGTAATCAACAAACTGATTATCAGTGGTTTCTCCCTATAACCAAAGGCTCCAGAGAAGACTATGAAGTACCTTTAATCAGATGTGTTTCCTCTGATAGAGTTCTCCCATGACAAGTGAAGCTTGATCCTGATCAATGAACTTTTAATGAGAAGGTAGTCTAGAAAATCTTCAGATTCTCTTTCTGAGACTTCATACAAGAGACTCAACAGTCTCCAGCAACTTGGGCAGACCTCTCTGGCTAGTTTTTTTCCCCTTTCATGAGCCAGGTTGCTGCAAATTCTAATGAAGAGACCATGATCACATGAGTGGCTCTTGATAACTCTTAGTGGAAAGACCAGACCAGTCTAGCTTCTACCTTTGGGGAAAAAACTCAGACTAGCATTTGAGTGGGACCCAGCCCAACTTAGTGAGCAGTACCTTGGGGGCTAATCATATCACTTAGTAATGCCCTTTAGAGATCAACTGGCCTTTTTAAAAGTATGGTCTTAATGAAAATATGAGGAAAAAAGTATCACAAATCAATAATTAGTTATTAATATAATTGCCTTATATTAATTTCTTTCACTATATGTTTACATATCTACATACTAGCTATTATATGAACCAATACTTAAGTTCTCCTCTTATAAAGACTCAAGGATGCTATGTAACCATTGGATTCTTGTATCCCTGTTTCTGAAGATATAAAGTTAAAATGTAATATGGGGAATGCATATCTATTCAGGGCTGACAATATGGTCTATGTCCTTTGTTTTCCCATGGGTTAACAATACAGGAATAGAACATGGAAAATCTGGCTGAATGTACTGCTACTGTGGCAGCTAAGTTGTATCCCTAAATGATCAGATGCTTTAAATGAGATTTGGGGAACAGCTAATCATATTTGGTGCATAATAAAATTCCCCAACAAGTATTTGTGATATGACTAGTCTATTTTGCTTATTTATGTGAGAGCCATAAGATTTTGGACACTAAACTCAATGGAAGCAAAGTGATTCTGAAAGGGAAACTTTGTAATTTCTCAAAGGAAGTATAATCTGTACTATTCCTTTGATTCCATTGTGGGTTGAATTTATTATGTACTCGTAGAGTCTTTTTTTTCCTCTTTTTAAATTAATTTTATAATTATAAATTTTTTTGACAGTATATATGCATGAGTAATTTTTTTATAACATTATCCCCTTGTATTCATTTTTCCAGATTTTCCCCTCCCTCCCTCCCCTAGATGACAGACAATCCCATACATTTTACATGTGTTACAGTATAACCTAGATACAATATATGTATGTAAATCCAATTTTCTTGTTGCATGTTAAGAATTGGATTTCTTCTCTGGGTGTAGCTACCTCTGTCCATCATTGATCAGCTGGAAGTGAGTTGGATCATCTTTATGTTGAAGATATCCACTTCCATCAGAATACATCTTCATACAGTATTGTTGTTGAAGTGTACAGAGATCTTCTGGTTCTGCTCATTTCAGTCAGCATCAGTTCATGCAAGTCTCTCCAAGCCTTTCTGAATTCATCCTGCTGGTCATTTCTTACCGAGCAATAATATTCCATAGCCTCATATACCATAATTTACCCAACCATTCTCCAATTGATGGACATCCATTCATCTTCCAGTTTCTAGCCACTACGAAAAGAGCTGCCACAAACATTTTGGCACATACAGGTCCCTTTCCCTTCTTTAGTATTTCTTTGGGATATAAGCCCAGTAGTAGCACTGCTGGATCAAAGGGTATACACAGTTTGATAACTTTTTGGGAATAGTTCCAAATTGCTCTCCAGAATGACCGGATTCTTTCACAACTCCACCAACAATGTATTGCACTTGTAGAGTCTGTTCTAGATATGTGTGTGTGTGTGTGTGTGTGTGTGTGTGTGTGTGTGTGCGCATGTATGTGGTCATACACAGACATATGCAAATTGTTATTGTTCAGTTGTTTCAGTCATGTCTTACTCGTTGTGACTGCATTTGGGGTTTTCTTGACAAAGATAATAGAGAGATTTGTCATTTCCTTTTGCAGCTCATTTTACAGGTGAGGAAACTAAGGCAAAAAGGTTAAGTGACTTGCCCAGAATCACACAACTAATAAATATCTTAGTCTGGATTTGAACTCAGGTCTTCCTGACTCCAGGCTCAGTACACTAGCCACAATGCCATGTAGTTGCCCATATATATACACACACATATACATACACACATGTTATACACATAATACATATATACAATACACACTCATATATGTGTTCTAATTATAATTGTTCTAATATATGCATTCAAAAACTTATGTTTACTAGTCCTAAAAGTCTTGAAGACTTGTATGGAAGATTATGGGAAAGAGACTCAGGATAATGTCAGTAGGTTTCCTCAATGGCAATCTCAAATTCTGGTCTCTTTAAAAGGGAGACTATGGAATTTTTTTTAATGCCTTCTATATTTTCTGTACTGTTGATGAGTTTCTTATAATCTTTTGATTATCTTATGTGTTGTCTGAATCTATTTACAAACTCTGTGAACCCTTGGACTCACAATGCCTTCTGCATTTTTGGGGGGAGGATGACTATCCTATCTAATATGTACTTAATGATTTACAAGTTTATATAGGATCAGGGAAATCTTAAATCTACATTTGGGCAACCTAGATATAATCTATACTGGAGATTTTCTTGGAGTAAACCATTGATATGAGAGCATGATGAGGTCAAAAGAGAAAAAAAATTATTAATCTTAACCACAGGACCCAGTCTCTGAACCTAGGAACATGGTGGTGGAAGAGGAGTGGTGGGTCCTTGGCCATCACTTACATAAACAATTCTTTACTTCTCCTCTTTCCCCCCAATTTAGAATCACATAATTTCTATAATGGAAGGAATTACAGAAGCTATTTGCTCAAACTCCTCAGGTTATGTAAGAATCTCTTCTATAATCTTTCTGAGAAATAGTTTCCTCATCACTGAATGTCTTTAAACAGAGACTGGAAATAGTCCTATTTTCGAAAAAGAAATTGAATAAGTTATTAATGAACACTTTAAGAAAAAATCTCCAGTGCTAGACATACAAGTGAATTCTATTTTAAAGGACAATTAATTCTTATGCTATATATATATTTGGAAAAATAGAGGGAAAATAAGTCCTACCAAACTCCTTTTATGATATAGATATGGGGCTGATACCTAAACTAAGAAGCACTAAAATAGAGAAAGAAAATTTTAGACCAATTTCTCTAATGAATATTGATGCAAAAATCTTAAACAAAATGTAAGCAAAGAGGTTATAGCAATTTATTACCAAGATAATATACAAAGTTGGATTTATATCAAGAATGCAGGGTTGGTTCACTATCAGGAAAACTATTAGCATAATTGACCATATCAGTAACTAAACTAATAGAAATAGTATGATAATCTCAGTAGATGCAGAAAAAGGTTTGACAAAATACAACACCCATTTCTATTAAAAACTCTAGAGATGTAAGAATAAATGGAGTTTTCCTTAAAATGATAAGTAACATCTTTCTAAAACCATCAGCAAGCATTATCTGCAATGAGGATAAGCTGGAAGCATTCTCAACAAGATCAGGGTGAAACAAGGTTGCCCATTGTCACCACTACTATTCAATATTGTACTAGAAATGTTAGCTTTAACAATAAAAGAAGAAAAAGAAATTGAAAGAATTAGAGTAAATAATGAGGAAACAAAACTATCATTCTTTGCATATGATATGGTGTTCTATTTAGAGAATCCTAGAGATTTAACTAAAAACTACTAGAAATAATTAATTTAGCAAAGCTGCAGGATATAAAATAAACTCTCACAAATCAATGGCATTTTTGTATGCTAACAACAAAGTCCGGCAGAAAGAGAAAAAAGAAATCCCATTTAAAATAACTGTAGATAATATAAAATATTTGAGCGTCTACAAAGCCAGGAATTATAAGAATACAATTACAAAACACTTTTCACACAAATAAAATTAGATCTAAACAATTGGAAAAACATTAAGTACTTATGGGTAGGTTTGAGCTAATGTAATAAAATGACAATTCTATGTAAATTAATCTACTTATTCAGTGCCATACCAATCAAACTGCCAAGAAATTACTTTACAGGGCTAGACAAAAATAACAATTCATCTGGAAGAACAAGAGGTCAAGAATTTCAAGGGAATTAATGAAAAAATGTAAAGGAAGGACTACCTTTTTACCAGACCTAAAAGTACATTATAAAGTAATGATCATCAAAACCATTTGGTACTGACTAAGAAACAGAGTAGTGGATCAGTAAAATAAGTTAGGTTCAGAAGACTCAGTAGTCAATGATTATAGTAAGCTATTATTGTTTGATAAACCCAAAGAATCCAGCTTCTGGGATAAGAATTTTTTATCATTATTTGACAAAAATTGCTGGGAAAACTGGATAATTTTGATTACATTAAATTGAAAAGTTTTTGCACAAATGAAACCAATACAGCCAAGATCAGAAGGAAAGCAGAAAAATGGGGAAATTCTTTTACTTTGGGTTTTTCTGATAAAGGCCTTATTTCTAAAACATTTAGAGAACTGGCTCAAACCATTCCCCAATTGATAAATGGTCAAAGAATGTGAACAGACAATTTTCAGATGAAGAAATTAAAGCCATTTTTAATCATATGAAAAATGCTCTAAATTACTATTGATTAGAGAAATGCAAATTAGGACAACTCTGAGGTACCACCACTTCTTACTTCTCAGATTGGCTAAGATGATAGGAAAAGATAATGATAAATGTTGGAGGGAATATTGGAAAACTGGAACACTAATGCATTGTTGGTAGAGGTGTGAAATGATCCAATCATTCCAGAGAGCAATTTGTTATTAAATGTAATTTTGATTGCATTGTGGTCTGAAAAGGATGCATTTACTATTTCTGCCTTACTGCACTTGATTTTGAGGTTTTTATGTCCTAGTATATGATCAATTTTTGTATAGGTTCCATGAACTGCTGAGAAGAAAGTATACTCCTTTCTGTCTCCATTTAGCTTTAGCCAAAGATCTATCATATCAAACTTTTCTAGTATTCTATTTACCTCTTTGACTTCTTTCTTATTTATTTTGTGGTTTGATTTATCTAATTCTGAGAGTGCAAGGTTGAGATCTTCCACTATAATAGTTTTGCTGTCTATTTCTTCTTGCAGCTCTCTTAATTTCTCTTTTAAGAATTTAGATGCTGCACCACTTGGTGCATATATGTTTAATATTGATACTGCTTCATTATTGATGCTACCCTTTAGCAGGATATAATGCCCTTCCTTATCTCTTTTAATTAGATCAATTTTTGTTTTTGCTTGATCTGAGATGAGGATGGCTATCCCTGCTTTTTTGGCTTTGCCTGAAGCATAGTAGATTCTGCTCTACCCTTTTACTTTTAGTTTGAATGTATCACCCTGTTTTAGGTGTGTTTCCTGTAAACAACATATAGTAGGATTCTGACTTTTAAAGAAGTCTGCTAACTGCTTCCTCTTTATGAGGGAGTTTACCTCATTCACATTTATGGTTAGAATGACTAATTCTATATTGCTTGCCATCCTGTTAACCCCTGCTTATGCTTTTCTCCTTTCCTTCCCTCTTACCCCCCTACTCAGTATTAAACTTGTGAACACCACTTGCTTTTCACAGCCCTCCCTTTTTAGTATCCCTCCCCCACCTTAAAGTTCCTCCTCTTATTTTACCCCTTTTCCTCACAATTTCTGTATTCCCTTCCCCTTAGCTTACTCCTTCCCTCTCACTTTTCAATGAAGTGGAAGAAGTTTCACCATAAATCGAATATGTCTATTGATACACACTACGTTCATCTCCCTCCTTTCCTTCTCTCAGATATAATAGGTTACCATTGCCTCTTCATGAGATGTAGTACCACCACTTTTTTATGATATAATTTCCTTTCCACCCCAGAGAGCAATTTGGAACTATACTACAAAGGCCATAACACTTTGATCCAGTAGTGTCTCTACTGGGTCTGCATCCCAAAGAGATTATGATATAGAGAAAAGGACTTACAATTGCAAAATGTTTATAGCAACCCTTTTTGTAGTAGCAAGGAACTAGAAACTGAGTAGATGCCCATCAATTGGGGAATGGCTGACTAAATTATGATGTATAAATGTTTTATAAAAAATAATGAGCAGACTAATTTCAGAAAAAACCTGAAGAGACTTGCAAGAACTGATGCTAAATGAAAGTGAGCAGAACTAAGAGAACGCTATACACAGTAACAAAAAGATTATGTGATGATCAATTGTGATGGACTTAGATCTTTTCAGCAATGCAGTGATTCAAGGCAATTCCAATAGACTTGTGATGGAAAGTTCCATCTGCTTTCAGAGAAAACTATGGAGACTGAATGTGGAACATAGTATAATATTTTCACCTTTTGTTTGTTTATTTTCTTTGTAGTACTTTTTCCCCTTTTGTTCTGATTTTTCTTGAACAATATAACACATGTGGAAATATGTTTTAAAGGATTGAACATGTTTAACTTATATCAGATTGCTTGCTGCTTTGGGAAAAGGGAAGGTAAGGGAAGGAAGAAGAAAAACTTGGAACACAAAGTTTTATAAAAATGAACATTGAAAACTATCTTTACATGTATTTGGAAAAATAAAATACTATTTTTGTTCTCATTTTATTTTATTCTATTTTTTATAAAGCTTTTTATTTTTAAAACATATGCAGGGATAATTTGACAACATTGTGATTTCTATGGAAGGCAGGGAAATGAAAGTGTGGTAACTATGGACTAGGACAAAGGCCAATGCAGAATTGCATGCGGGCTTTGTTACCTTTCTTCTATTTTCTTTTCCCCTTAAAATAGGTTTCATTTCCTCAAACTAGGCACTTCTTTGCCTGAATGAAGAGGAAACAAAATGCTTTTTAGATCTTTCTTTCAAGCTTAGAATTAGTTTGCCTTTTCTCTTTATCCCCAAACATACCATTTCCCTTTGACAGTTTTCCTGGTAATAAAACTTTTTATTTTGTTATATTTTAATCTGCTTAGTGTGAGTGGCTTGTCCACCCAGCTCCGCAAATCACTTGTTATCATTGTAGTCAATGGTCTGTGTCCAGCCAATTTCACAGACAAACGCCTCTCTCCCTGGCCATGGCCATTGACATGGGGAACTCTGATTTACAAAGCCAATAAAAATGGATTCAGAGAATTACTAGGAACCACTGCCTTAATATAAGAGATTAAAATCTCCAAATTTAGGGCAACTAGAAGCTATTCAATAAGAGCATTGTAGCAAATGTGTTATAGAAATGTCAGCTGGTCAGGGTCAGATGCCACTAGAGGTGATTTACTGGAAGAAAAAGGAACTAATTGATAAGTTACCTTTAATGCGTTTTCCAATAGCTAGAGAGAATTTATACTGGAATTTGTTTGTTATCCTTCACTATTGGGGGTTAACTGAAATTTTTATGGTGGAAGAACCTCTGTCTCTATTTGTTAAAGCAACAAGGTCATGTTCAAGGTGAAACCCAGTTAAAAATGACCGGTGACCAATCTAGATATTACCTTATTATCCGATTGGAGAAAGGTCAACATCTGCTTCAACCTCTGGAATGGAAAAAGAAGTGTAGGCAAAGTAGTCTTTGATAATCTTTTTCTGATGGTAAATCAATTAATGAATCAAATAATTATTTATTCAATGAATCCTAAATGCCTAATTGTTCTAAATGCCGCTAATGAAAAGAAGTAGTCCCTACCCTCATGGAGCTTACAGCTTAGTGAGTAAGAGAAAACATACACTATATGGCCAGGAATGTATTTTTACATTCTTAATACCTAGCACAATGCTTTGTAGTTTGGTTTAGTTTAATTCATTGCATCAAGGATTTTATGAGAGACTATAAGGTCTGGTAAGGGCAAGAAGATCTTGGCGCTTTACATCACTCTTCTTTCTCGTCCTTCCTCTTCCTCCACTGACACTGCAGCCCACATTGGATAGAGAAGAAGAATGAAACTGATCCTGGAGAGGAGAATGGTCAGTCAGGGATATGGAAGTGGGCTAAGGTTGAACAGAGCTGGAATCTGATTGGAGGAGATGGACAAACCTACAAACTGAGATTAAAAACCACTTAGCCAGTGTAAAATGCAGTGGGGAGTAGTACCAACAACTTCTCTACTTCACTCCTCATGCCCTTCCCTGATTTGGTGTGAATGCTTACTACCTCTGCTACCTCCTTTGGTCTTTGATCTTGCTAATCTTATTGAAATTTATTCCTTGCCACTCCTTTCCTTGTCAAGGGGAGACAGAGGGTGAAGGATATGAAATTCAGAAGGGAGTCTATAGCACGTTTACCTATGTTTCAATAAAAAAATAACCCATGACCAGTAAAAATCCAGAAGATCATATACTTAGAGATTGAAAGGACCTTAGAGACTGCAGAGTCCAACTCACTCATTTTATAGATAAGAAAATTGGGGCACACAAAATTAAGATTTGCCCAGTCACATTGCTATTGAATATCTGAGATGTGATCCAAGTCCAATGCTCTATCCATTAAGCCTCATAGTTTAAAATTGTCTAATTCCTGTGTACTAGATCACTCACAGGAAATACCTCTCACATGTAGTAAGGGTGGAGCCACATAGAATTTTAATTAATCCTCACCTTCTTTTAACCCAGACTGAATTTTGAATTTAATTAGTGAAAGCAACTAAACCAGACTAGCCTTTGCAGAAGTCAGGGGATAAGAATTTTTTAGGTGGATTTTGGAAAGAATAATCCACTAGACCATCATCATCCTCCCCACCTCCAGCCCCAGCCTCAACCAAGAACGGAGTAAAGTGCTACTTGGTGGAGAAATTGTGTGACACTTCCTGGCAGATGAATTAAGTGACAGCCTGCCTTTCTTTAGGTTTATAGGAAGCAAGGGAAATAGCTAGGTGTGCATAAATATAATTTTAGCATCATATGAAGTATGTCTTAAATATTCACATCATCTGTCATGTAAACAGATATTTATAAAGTACTATGTACAAAATACCTTCAGGAATCCATCAACAATCTCTAATTTCATCAGTGTTATTATTCCATGGACAAAGAATGCAAACTATTTATAAGTTGATAATTTTTTTTGCCTGAGGCTTTTTATCAAGCTAACTGAATTGCCCATGGTCATATAGCTGCTAAGTATCAGATGCATTTCTCTCTTGACTCTGAGTTGAATACTTTTCCCACTATGCCATGCCCCCTTCCAGGCTCTGCTGATATAAAGATCAAAACCTATACAATCTCCATACTTAAGTCTAGTAGGAACATAAGGAGAGTCTGGTAAATCTAGTTGAGAAAAGTGTGCTATATATTGAGATAGGTATAAAGGTAGGTTAGAGAAAGTCAGCCCAGGGACAGATGTGAAAGAAAACAATTATACAGAAAGCTGAGATCAGGAAAGGTCAAAGGAATGAGCTTTTTGACCACGAGGGCTAAGTAAATCCGTTCCATAATAGGGATGTAGGGATACCAGCAATTAAGTTTTCCCCTCTAGAAAGGGCTATTTCTTTAGTAAACAGCACAGGTGGCAAAAAGTTCTGAATAGAGTTCTGGATTCAGAATCAAGTAGAATCAGAACAAATCAGTTCAAATTCTGGCTCACTTATTAGCTCATTTATTATCAACTTCTCTCAGTATAAAATGTGGATAATAGCAACACTTAAAGGATTATTGTGAGAATCAAATGATATAGTGTGTGTCAAGTATTATTTAAATGCTAGTTATCATCAGTTTTGCTTCCCTTAAAACATAACTTGGTTTCAGACTATTTCCATCACAGTTGATTCAAATTAAGTATTATACATACTTAGAGTGATTAGCACTTCCTCAATCTGAAGGAAATAATTAATGCAAGTAATACCCCTACTTTCCAGAGCAGGAAACTGAGGATGAGATAAGTTAAGTCATAGGATAACATGGCTGGAAGGGTTACAGGAACCTAGGTCTTCCAACTCTAAGCATGTCATTCTTTGCACAACAGCCAGCTGCCTTAATCCCATTGCTCCACAAACTTAAGCCATTCCATTAGTAGGGTTCACTATATTTTCTCTGGGAGCCATACAAAATATTATCTTTTAAACTTCTACTACCCACTTGCCTGGTTTAATTCTCATTTACCTGCCTCAGCCTTCATCCTGTAGCTATTCTTGTACTTACCTCATTGTGACAGGTGCCAGCTTCATCCCCAATTTTTCACTTGGCTCTAATGGAGTTGGGTTTTTGATCACTCATTTCTCTGGATAGATAACCTGGTCCTGCCCTTTTCACCCCACACTCTCACCATCTGATCTTACCCAGGGGACTGAGGAAGCAAATTCCTTGCTGCCTTTAACCCTGTTGGTAAGCAAATTATAATTAATTACAGTTACCTCTACAGGATGACAAAGGAATAATGAGAGACAGAAAAATATTTGTCACTTGAATTGGCTATCAGTGCCTAAACCTTGCTCATGACTTGGTTTCAGACTATTTCCATCACAGTTGATTCAAATTAAGTATTATACATGCCTAAAGTGATTAGCACTTGAAATAGATGATGCAGTTGTTCTTCATTCCATTGGGTTTGCTGCTCTGCTTTCTGGCCACGTAGCTGCTGATTGGCACAGTGTCTGACCACAATTGTTAGCAACAGGTGCTGAGGGAGGAACACAGCTGGGACTATGAGCGACAAAGACTGGGTAAGAAAAGAGAAGGTATTTAGGCTAGGTTCACAGTGGTACAGTTACTATTGGTTCCTTTTTTTTGATGTTCATGGTGCAGCATGTAAAAGGATATGGGAGTGAATAGTCAGGTAAGAGTCTAGAGAATCTTGACTGTGGCTGTTTGGTGGATTTTACTTCCTTCTGGGTTTATTCTTTGGAATCCTGACTGCTAGCCATCAGGAACTCATATGACATATCTATGCTCCCCTGAGGGTGGGTCCATGCTTAGGTCCTATGCTTCTTTGGAGCATGGATACACATATTAAAGAGGGCACATCTTGCAGATCCAGCTTCGAGTCACTTATCTGGGAACGAGCTCAATCCTTCATCCCCAGGAAGGGTTGCTAGGCAGTGGGCATCATAATGTGACAACATCAATGAACCATACAGGCCAACCATAAACAATATTTGTTTTTCATTTCCTTCTGGTGATTCCCAATTCTTCCCTTGATGCTTGGGTTTCTAGTACGCTAATTCTGACCCCTGGATGTTCAGGTTTCCCATTTGTCTGAACAGGACCTCGTGTTCTGATCTGCCCTCTCAACAAGATCTGCCATTTCCCCATCATATTTTCCTTACAGCCTTGCTCTGGGTTCAGTCCACAGTTCGAGATGGGGAGCAGGAGGAAGGGGGATAGTTGATGACTGTATTGGGTCCTAATGCATGCCTTCAGCTGCTGAAATGGGTATTTTTGGAGCCATTAGTACTTGTCCCTTAGCATTGTGAGTAGAAATAGACACACATATACACACAAATAGATTTAACAAGAGCTGAGGTTTAAGAATGATTTACTGTTAAATCTGGCAAAGAATTTTGTCCCTTATATATAATCTTAGAGGTGGTAAAATGAAATAAATCAACTTTTCATCTATGCACCAGGAGCAAAGTCAGTGAATAGGTGTCAAATTGGCAAACTCGCTGCTCCTTTTATTGGTCTTTAATCCTCCCCTTAACTTTGAGCCTTTGTGCTGGCTGTCCCTGATGATGCTTGCAATGTTCTCTCTACTGACATTTACCTCTTAGAATCTTTAACTTCCTTTAAGGCTCAGTGTCAACATCTCCTCCTAAATGAGGTCCCTTCTAATCTCTAATTGTTAACTCTATTTCAAGATATGAATGTTATTATTTACAAAATTCCTGCCATTCTGATTGATGAGTCCCTGGTTAGTATGTCATTTCATGAGGACACCCACTCATTCTCACTTCATTCTCTGTTTAACTTACTCTCTGGATTGATTCAGTCTTATCTTGCTAGAGTTTCCTCCTGTCATGCCCCTAACCCTTTACTTTCCAGTTCCCTATTATATTTTTGTCTTCCCTTCTTGGAATGAAAGCTCATTGAGATTAGAGATCATCTTGTTTACTTTGTCTTTCCAGCACTTAGCACACAGTTCCTGACACATAGTAAGCACTTAATAAATGCTCTATCTATCTATCTATCTAATATTTACTTATCTGGTTACATATTATTCTTTCTCAATAAAGTATAAGTTCCTTGAAGGGAGGGTACATTTTATTTTTGTTATAACCCCAGTATTTAACATATATAAATAGATGATTAATAATTGTCTATTGAAGTAGAATGCTTTCAGAAGAAGCATGAAAAGACTTCTATGAACTAAGACAAACTGAAATGAGCATACAGCAATATTGGATATAAAACTGTGAATAACTTAACTAATCTCAGCAACACAATAATCTAAGACAATTCTGACAAACATGATAAAAAATGCTATTCCATCTCCAGAGAAAGAACTGATGGAGTCTGAATACAGCTTCTAATATACTTTTTCTTTATTTTCTTTCTTTTTCTTTTTTGTCTCTTTTCTTTCACAATGTGACTTACATGTTAAATATATTTTGTATGACTACACATTTATAACCTATATTAAATCTCTTGCCTTCTCAAGAAGAGTGGGAGGGAAGAAAAGGGAGGGAGAGAACTTGGAACTCAAAATCTGAAAAAAAAAAACATTAAAACTATTTTTACTGCAATTGAAGAAAAATAAAATATTAAATTAAAAATTTGCTTATTGAATGAATGTATAAGTGGCTACTTGTGAGGTGTACCAAGGCTAATATCCAAAGTTTTAGATGTATTTATCCCTTTGGCTTGCTGTCATACTTTCTTGGGTCCTTTTTATCACCAAACTTCATTCAAATCAAACTATGGGCAGGATAATTATCATTTTTTTCACAAGATAACTTTGAGTAGAGAAATAATATTTCACAATGAGTCACTGAAGTTTCAACTCTCCCACAGTGGCAGTCCAATGGTCCCTAACTTAGGTTAGGCCACACTCTTCCAAATAACTAGATTGCCTGGATCCCTCAAGTTCAGCACTGAAATATGTAAGAAACTAATCAAATATCACAGAAAGAGTTAAATATTATTTCTATGTCATTATCTTTCCCAAGTCATATTCAACAAAAAAATCTGTGGGCTAAGTGATAGTTCTAAATCTCTGAGTTGATTAAGGCTGAGTCTGTATTGCTAGGACCAGGTTACATATGGATGTGGTTCATCACAGAGAATTTTAAAAAATATAGAGTGGGATTATCAAATCAAATTCCTTATTCTACAAATTAATAAAATGAAGCCCACAGAAACTATATATATATATATATATATATATATATATATATATATATATATATATATATATATATATATATATTTTTTTTTTTTTTTTTTTTTTTTAACCAGTTGTCACAGAAGAAATAAGTAGAAGAGTAAAGTTTTGAACATAGACCAGGGCTTCCAAATCTAGTTTGCTTATCATGATATCATATTTTTAAATTAGTTTCTGATGAAAAAGAGAACTTATGTTCTGTTCCTACCTTGTGGATGTATGATAGTGGAAATCCACCATGTTCTCCACCAACAACTAACGTCTTGAGGAGGAAAGCCAATATCTAAGAGCTGTATTCACTAGCCTTTAGATGCAACTACTTTCACAGTATGTGGAGAATTTGGATTCTAGTCCTGGTGAATTTCTAGTCCTGGTTTGAATTCTGGTTTTCTTAGTTCATACTGATGTGAATTCAGATAAATTATTTAGCCTCTCTGGTTTTCAGTTTCTTCACCTATAAAATGAGAGGGTTGGACCAGATAACTTTTAAGATTCCTTCCAGTTCTAAATCCTATTCTTGTAGCACATTTTTCCTAGATAATGTTGCAGCTCCTTCATAATCCTTGAATTTCTCAGGTGAAAGCAATCCTAGGTAATTCCAAGGAGAATCAATTCTTCCTTATTCACTAAAGTTGGGCATAGATCTACTAAAATTCCCTGGTCTCAGACTGGCTCAGAGGAGCTGTCTTAAAGCATGTCAGATATAAGCCTTTCACTCATATAAGCAGCATCTATATTCAGGCTTTGGGGAGACTTAGCAACCTCTTCATCCTCATATGTTACTCATGTGTAATAAAGAAGAGTCAAGTGTGAATTGAGCCTCAGGAACAGCCACCCTTGGGGATTTCAGAGTACAAGATTAACATGCTATTAAGTTTCAGCCAACTTTGGGGTAGTATGTATAGATATACATACCTTGTGGTTGTGTTTTTGGTGACAAAAGTCTGATTCTCTGTCCCCTCTTCCTCTGGGAGACCAGAGATCAGGCAAGAGATGCCATGTGATGACAAAAGGCACATACAGCATGGGGAAACAGTTGAATATTCTGAATCCTAAGAGTGCAGAGATGGAAAGGACCTTAAAGGTCATCTGCCAAAGCCTTCCTTTTACAGATGATAAAAATAAAGCAAAGAATGAAATATGAGTTGCTAAATGCCCCAATTAATGACAGAGGAACAGTTGGAACATACTTTGCCTTCAGAACTTTGCCTAGTTTTTGTAGTGAACTGATTTTCTGGTTATAGGATTGTGATTTATAAAATAATCAGTTTCTGGAAAACTTGAGGGAAGGGCTGAGAGCCTTGCATTCATCCATCAGCCCAAGAAAAGTCTAGGAAACAAATGATATTGTAGTTTTAACTTTTGCTTCTAGTGAAATTGCCATGATATCAAAGTTCATGTGTCTAAATTAATTTGCTTTGGGAAAAAATTGACTCTGAAACCAAATTGATGAAATATCAAAACATTTAAATAAACAAAAACATGAAGGGCTAAAGGATTAATGATTAAACCTCTATTCTTGGAGCTCCATAACACATTTTAAAAGGATATACTATTGAGTGTTTTCCTGTATTTATTTTCCATTTTCACAATTTTTTCTTTTTTATTTCATTCATTCATTTATTTTTGTTACCACTGTCACTTTCTAGAACTATTTTTGACTCATTGTGAAAGATTTTTTTTCTACTCAAAGTAAGTATCTTGTGGAAAAAAAAAAAAAAAAAAAACTCTACCATCCACAGTCTGGTTTGAAGGAAATTTGTTGATAGAAGGAAATGACCCAAGAGAGTTATTACAGCAGGCTAAAGGGATTTACATCTATTTGCATCAAATTTAGATTTACATCTAGAACTGATATTCCTAAAATGATATTCCTAAAGAGCTTTGCAGCTAGAAACTATCCACATCTATTATTCTGTTTGAACCTTACAATAACACAAGGAAATGTGTGGTGCTAATGTTATCTTCATTAATCAAATGAGTCAAATAATCTCAAGGAGGTCATGTGACTGGCCCAAAGTTACCAGGTGAGTAAATGATATTTAGAAGTAGAAGCCAAAAGTTCTGACTCTTAAGTTCCTTGTATTTTTCACTATCAAAAAGATTAAGGAGAAATATATAGTTAGAGCAAGGAGACCTAGAATTAGTGCTTGGCTCCTAAGTACCAGAAGGGCCAAGTGAATCAGGAAAGAATAAAGAATTAGGACAGGAATAGAGTTGGGGCAGGGAAAAAAGAGAGAGAAGAGTCTAGACTTGAACAAAGAAGGAAAGCAGGAAAGAGAGGACCCAGATAAGAAAGGTTGACATCTTACACCCTCTCTAAGTAAAACTCTGTTCAGTTGGATAAGGCTAGACTCTGTAACTCTACACCTCTAATTTACTGACACATATAATTTATCTATGGTAATACATCTATGTAGAGCTGGAAGAGGCCTGAGAGTATTTTTCTCATCTTTCAATTTCTCATCTAATTTCTTAATCTTAAAGATGAAATTGAGACCTAAGGAGGTTAAATAATATATCCAGGTTACCCTGATAATAAGAAAAGATGGATTGGAATGTAGGTTTCATGACTGCAGTCAGGGATCTTTCCACCATACGAGATCACCTTTCCCATCTCTACCCTTCTCTGTCCTCACACAACAGCTGTGTTAATTCAGTTCTTATTACCAATCATCTCGATTATTGCCTTAGTTCTCTCACTTGATCTCCACACTTCCAAATCTCTCCCTTTATAAGTCTCTTTCCCACAAATTGCCAAGTTAGCATTCCTGAGAAAAAGATATCATCGCGTCTCTTCTGTAATCAAAACCTCTTCATTAGTACTCTATTGTCTCTAGGAAAAAATACAAACTTCCCAGTCTGGAATTTAAAAACCTCCACAATCTGCCTCCTGACTACCTTTGCAGACGTTTTGTCTTATCAGTTTTATGAGTCACCTTAATGTATTTTATCTTCTAGGCAAACTTATTCAAGTAATTGCTACCTAAGTTGACATGACCCCCCGCCTCTATTTTTCTTTCTTTTTTTTTTCCAGTAGTATATTATTTTTCCAAATACATGAAAAGATAGTTTTCAACATTCGCCTTTGCAAAAATTTGTGTTCCAATTTTTTTCTCCTTCTCTTCCTCTCTTCTCCCTCCTCTAGAAAGCAAACAATTCGATATAGGTTAAACATATACAATTCTAAACATATTTCCATACTCATCATGCTGTGCAAGAAAAATTAGATCAAAAGGGAAGAAAAACATGAAAAAGAAAAAAAAAAAAACAAGCCAAACAACAACCACAAAAAGGTGAAAATATTTTTCTTTAATCCATATTCAGTCTCCAAATGGATGAGAATAGCACTTTTCATCACAAATCTATTGGAACTGCCTTGGATTACCTCATTGTCAAGAAAAGCCAAGTCCATCACAGTCCAACACACATCTGCGTTTTTCTATAAGTGATATCCCTCTTACTTAGAATTCTTTCCCCTTGTCAACCTTGTCCTCTGTGATTTTCTTCCTGATCTCAAATGCAGAAAATCATCTATATGACAATCAGCAGCTTTTGGTGTTCTCTGCCTTTTGGAAATTGCCTTATATATGTTTGACCATGTACATCCCCATTCCAAGTAGAAGGTATACTTTCTGAAGGCAGGAACTCTCTCTCTCTCTCTCTCTCTCTCTCTCTTTTAAATAATAGCTTTTCATTTTCAAAATGCATGCAAAGATAGTTTTCAACATTCACTCTTACAAAACCTTATGTTCCAAATTTTTCTCCCTCCATTTCCCCACCCCTCCCCTAGACAGCAAATAATCCAACATATATTAAACATGTACAATTCTTCTATACATATTTCCATATTTATCATGCTACACAAGAAAAATCAGATCAAAAAGGAAAACAAATGAACAAGAAAACAAACAAACAAAAAAAGAAAACAACACAAAAGGTGAAAAAGCTATGTTGTGATTCACATTTAGTCCCAACAGTCCTCTTTCTGAATGCAGATGACTCTTTCCATCACAAATCATATAATAAACTGATGATTCACTGCTGAAGAAGAGGAAGAATAGAAGATAATAATAGCTAGTATTTAAATAGCTGTAAGGTTTGCAAAGCACTTTATATATGTTATCTCCTCACAACAATATTGATCCTCACAACAAGCCTGAGGAATTTGCTATTATTATCCTCATTCTAAAGATGAGAAAACAAGGTTGAGAGTGGTTAAGTGACTTATCCAGGAGCATATAACTAATAGGCACCTGAGATGGGATTATTCTAGTCTTCTTGATTCCAAGAAAAAACATTCTTCTGGCCACCTAGTTACCTTTCACAGAAGATAAAGAAAGGGGAAGAGAGGACAGGAGAGAAGTGAGAGAAGACAAAGGGAAGGAAGAGGCAGGAAGGCTAGATAGAATAAGACAAAATAGAAGAGGAAAGAAAAGAAAGGAAAAGAATAAATGGAAAGCTGCCTTATTGACATTATAACCCAAAGATGAGCTAACTTGTAGATGTTAACTATGGAAATTTGTAATATGGAAATTTAACTGTCCTTTTAATGTTTCTCTGAGATTTACTTCTGAATTCTCTGCCCATATTATAGAGAGTTAGAATTTGAGGGGACACACCACTTGGAATTGCCTTATGCTTCAATTTTTTCCTTAACACACTTTCCTGTGATGTCACCATAGTAGAGAGGCTCCATGATGATCATACATTCTCAGTTTTTCAAGACAGTCCTATTTTCAAGAGAAGAGAGTATATTTTAAACAAGGGCTCTCCGAAAAGGATATAACTTTTTTTTTTTTTTCAGAACACGTGTCTCAATTTATGGTTATTGTACCATAGATCTTGGATGGAGAAAACAATTTCACCCAATTTGGCTCCAAGCTCCCTTTCCAATGTAATTTCATATTGTACCCTAATTGCTTTCTATGTTCTGGCAGAATGCAACTACTAAATGCTCTCCGATTTCATCTTGCCTACTCCCGCCTTTGTGCATTCATGTAGACTGTCTCCTGTCCCTCCGTGACCCCGTGCTCATATCTTTACCTATCAAAATTCCTTTCTTGCAAACACAACATGCATACTACTTCTTCTATTAGGTTTTTGTCCATTCCTTCTACGTAAAAATGTTTTTTGTTCTCAAAATTTCCTATTGAGGCTTTTATAATACAATCTCCAAAGCATGTGTGAGATACACACATACATATATATATATAGATACACAATCATGTTTGCCTACAATTAACATAAAGGCAATCAGACTGCATGCACACAAGGCTCACACATGTTATATATTAACATTTTATATGCACATATATGTTATATCTCATCAGTAAACTTCTTGGGGACCAGGAATGTGTCTCTTTTCATGTTTGTATTTCTATTATCTAGAACAGCACATGGTAAACATTTGATAAATGTTTGTAGAACTGAACAGAATTAACTGGGGGCAAAAAGGACTCCAAGTCAAGAACTGCCTTCTAAAGTTTCCTGGTGAGACAAGAGTGTCTTCTATCCCTCATTAAAAGACTAGTCTCCAAAACCCACCAGGGAGACACAAATCTAAAACATAATGAAGGTTAAAAAAAAATTGATAGTCCAGACAATTGCAGCATGTTCATTGCAAAGACTTGTTGTTATAGCTGCTAGGTAGAGAAGTGGGTAGAGCAAAGGTTTGGGAGTGAGGAAGACAAGTTCAAATCTTTCCTTAACACTGTGATAGCTTTTTGGGCTCTAATTCACTCTGTCCGCTATTACTCACTAGAAGTAAGAACTTTTTGTTTGTTTGTTTGTTTTGTTTTTAGAATTAAGAACTTGGTGATGATGACCCATAATATAAATGAATTGGTATCCTGGACTCTCCTAATTAAAAAAAAATACTATTTCTTTTCAGTCTCACAATACCTCATTGAAGTTGGTGTCCCAGGTATTACTATTCCTATTTCACAGATGAAAAAACTGAGGTTGAGGGAATTTAAGTGACAGTTAATAAGGGAAGGGGTGATATTTATACTGGACCCTAGCCTGCTCTCCTTTGTGCTCCCCTGCCCTGAGCTATTTTGACTTCTCAGTAATTCTCTGTGGGTTGGGCTGGCTTTGTGCAAAGTGGTACCACAAAGAGAAGCTAATATGATGAGAGATGAACTGGATTTGAATATTCTCCCTGCTACTTATAATTGGGTTTCAATTTCCTCTTTAAAATAAAGCGGATCGAAATGAATAACTCCAGGGCCCTTTCTTGCCCTGAATACAATGGTCTTTATGATCTGGTATACTTTTTGTTGTTTTTTTGGACACTGGGGTTCTTCTTGAGTCAAAGCTCCCAGTTCCTTCAGGGTACTTGAGAGGGGAGCAGCCCCTTAACTTTTTGACTCCTCCCGGAAGGCAGATACAACCCAAGCAATTGTGAAGCTGGCAAAGGTGCACAAATAGCAGCCCCGAAAAAAGCCCCAAGTGTCACGCAGCCAGACTTGCCTCAGATCCCTGTCAGCCTGTCAGCAGAACATTTGTTCCGTCAGCTCAGCGGTGACACAGCCACCCACATGGTGCCTGGCTTCCACACTCCCCAGAGGGAAGGAGGAGGGCCAGGCACTCCCAGCTGTTCACCTCCTTCCTCTCTCTGGCTCTCAGCCACTAAGAGGTGAGGAAAAATGAAGGTGGTGATTGCCTAGATATTCCTTCTGGAAAGGGGAAAAGCAAAAATCAAAGAAATAACGTGATTACATTGTCCTTCCAATTTTAAGACCCAACTTCTGCTGTTATGGATTAAGAAGCATCCCAGAGGACTTTTTTAGGGCCATTTTCAAAACCTGGTGCAATTTGCTCTACAAATAAAGTCATAAAGTGCTCTGACTCAGGCATGGGGTTACTTTTGGCCTGGATTCCTTAACTGTTCCCAAGGCTGTGTTTGAAGCATCTCTTTCAAGGTAAAAAGTGACCAAGGAGTCTGGGTAGTTGATGACTGGAGCAGTCGTGAATCAGATTTTCTGCATCACAAAAGTTTGCCAGGCTTTCGATTGCCAGTAAAAAGTCTGACTTTTTTCTTTCTGAAGCAGGTTGTTCATGGGGACAAAAAAGAGTAAAAATAATTAACTTCATGGCACGGTGGATGGAGCACTGAACCTGGAGTCAAAGAAAACCTCAAGAAGTCAAATTAACAAACATGTATTAAGCTTGTACTGTGTCAAGAACGGTCCTAAGCTCTGGAGATCCAAAGAAAGGCAAAAATCACTCTGCTTTCAAGGAACTCAATATCTGAAAATCTGAGGGGGGAGACAACATGCAAATAGCCATGTAAAACTATATATATATATATATATATATATAGATAGATAGATAGATAGATAGATAGATATATAAAGTGAAACTCTATCAGAATTGAACAACTGCAAATAGCCATGTAAAACTATATATCTATCTATCTATATCTATCTATATCTATCTATCTATCTATCTATCTATCTATCTATCTATCTATCTATCTATCTATACATATATATAAAGTGAAACTTTATCAGAATTGAAGAAAGTCAGGAAAACTAAGAGGCAAAGTTGAGGAGGGAAAGAGTTTCAGGCTTGGGGAATGGCCAGTGAAAATGCCCTGAGTCAGGAGATGAATTATTGTGTGCAAAGAACAACAAGGAAACCAGTATCATTAGATCGAAGAGTTTAAATAGATGGCAGTAAGGAGTAAAAAAAAAAAAAAAACTGGCAAGGTAAGAAGATATGAGATCTGGCCTCAGACTCTTGCTAACTTTGTGGATTTGGGCTAGTTATTTAACCTCTATCTGTCTCAATTTCCTCATCTGTAAGTTTTTATCTCTTGAGATTTTGTTGATGATAAAATGAGAATATTTGTGAAGCATTCTAAACTTTAAGGCACCACATAAATATTAATTTAAAAAAATAAGGATGGGGCAGCTAGGTGACACAGTGGATAGAGCACCAGCCCTGAAGTCAAGAGGACCTGAGTTCAAATTTGGCCTCAGACATGCAATACTTCTTAGCTGTGTGACCCTGGGAAAGTCATTTAACCCCAATTGCCTCAGCAAAAAAAAAAAATGCAAGTCAATGATACCCACTCCCCAGGACACATGGAATACATTTCAATTCAACATAATAAACATTTATTTATTTATTTATTTATTTTGTGTGTGTGCAGAATGCCCTCTCAACAGAGAGGGAAATGCAAAGTTTAGGCTTAGTCCCTGTCTTCTCAGAGCTGCTGTCTTTGAAAGAAATGCCCAATGAAAAATTCATTTAGAGAAAGGAGACAAAAGGTCATGTGAAGTATGATAGAAGCACTATCTTTTAGGGCCTCCTTGCCAATATAGATTAGGATTGTTCTATCCCCCCCACTCTCTGTCCCCACCACCCCAAAGACCTCAAAGCTATATCCCAGATTGGATTGGTTCAGATGGTTGAAGCTCAAGCAGTATCTTCCTTATGCAAATTCCTGACTGCTTAAAAGCATAAAAATACCCACTGATGAGGAGTGAGAACCTTTAGAGGGATGTCTTGAGGCCATAACCTGCTGACCCACCATGTTTCCATATGAAGGTGGGAGGGCCCTATCTAGCCAAGGGCTATAATCTCATTGTTGAATATCCTTTCTGAGTTATGGATGAGTAAACCTCAATAAATGATCTACTACCATCACGTTTCATTCCAATACAAACTTTTCATAATGAATCTGAGAAAGAAGTTTGTTACTAGGGTAAATGCATGGACATCAAGGAAGGCTTCCTGGGGGGGAGGGAATGTTTTGAGTTGAATATTACAGGATTATAGATAGGAAGGTAAAAGGCAAGGTACAATAACAACAATTATCTGTCAAGTCATTTGGATGCTTTGAAGGGTTATTGTGAAAAAGATATAGTAACACAGAATTGCTGATAGTCCCGGGGTAAGTTCTACTTCTGTATCTGGCATGGAGTTGGGGTTCCTGTTTAGTAGCCTGGTCCTGATGGTGATAGTCCTGTGTAAGTGCCTTTGTAAATTTTGAAGAAAGAGGGAAGATGACTGGGCTGGGCAATATGGCTTTGGGTGAGAAGTGGACATGTTACTTTTGAGGAAGGGAAAGGAGCTGGGCGTAATGTAAAGGTCAGTGGTCTAACTTCATAGAAGAGATACTTTTCTATGTATCTATCTCTACTTCTCATCTCTATGTATTCTCAGAAGAAACATATAATCAACACTATGTTATAGAGATGAGAGACGGCTGGAAGAGGCTGGATAACTTGTCCAGATGACTAAGATTCTGACCAAGAAATAAGAGACTGAGGACATCTAAGTACAACTCATCTCCTTGCTGGCCACAAATACAAGGAGCGAATATAGACCTTATGCTGAGATCTAGGGAAAACCTTAATTTAGAAAGCCCAAAGTCACCCATTGCATCCTGGGCCATTGCCATTCAGTTTGATCTTTATTCTGCCACTGGACTTTTATGACTGCAAGAAAGAGTCAGACTTATGTCATTGCATAGCTCTGCCTCATTTATATCCAATTCATGCACAACCCAAGACATTACCCTCATGATTTCTTGGTCCTCTGGGAACAAAAGATGAGCAACAAAAAGATCTCTTAGCTTTGGACCTACATGTTAGAATTGGTTTCAAACTTCAGGAATCATTGCTCCTAAAGAGAAGAATTGGAAACTTTATCTCAAACTCTGTTTTTATTTGTTGTTGTTGTTTTTTTTTTTTTTTTTCCAATTTTACCCAAGAGCACTCAAGGTGAATCACTTTAAAGCTTAGGTTTAGCTCAAGTCTATGGTATCCCCCAAAGGGAGTAAAAAGATGTTCAATATCCAATGTAGATCAGGTAAACGACAGTTATTTATTTCTTCCACACATTAAAAAATGCTTAAAATACAAAAAGACTCACAAACACATATTGACAAAAACTTAAACATGAAGAAGTAATTTATAACTACTATTAAATTCTCTCATGAGGTTGATACATCAAGATATGAGGTGTTTTGTGAGACTGGTGATTCAGCAGTTTCCATTTCCTTCAAATCTGTATTGTCTGGGGCAGCTAGGTGGTGCAGTGGCTAGAGCACCTAGAGTTAGACTTAAATTCAAATTCAATCTTAAATACTTGAGACTTATTAACTGTGTGAACCTGGGCAAGTCATTTAATCCTGATTGCCTTAAAAAAAATAAAGCTGTATTGTCTCAAGCCACTGTATTTAGAAAGAATAGAAAGGCAAAGTCATGACACCAAAGAGCTCACATTCTCATGGAAATGACAAGAAATAAAAACCATGGCATCCAACAACTATATCAAGTAGATGGGAGGGAATGTCAGAGAGAATGTACTAGGGATGGGAGATTGACGGCTAATTTGAGTTGGCTAAGCAGTTCCTTCAAGGTCGATGTCTTTTTTTATTAAAGCTTTTTATTTTCAAAACATATGCATGGATAATTTTTCATCATTGACCCTTGAAAAACCTTGTGCTCCAAATTTTCCCCTCCTTTCCCCACCCCCTGCCCTAGATGACAAGTAATGCAATATATGCTAAGAAGGTGCAATTCTTCTATACATATTTCCACAATTATTGTGCTACACAAGAAAAGTCAGATCAAAAAGGAAAAAAATGAGAAAGAAAATAAAATGCAAGCAAACAACAACAAAAAGAGTGAGAATGCTATGTTGTGATCCACACCAGTTGCCACAGTCCTCTCTCTGGGTGCAGATGGCTCTCTTCATCACAAGATCATTGGAACTGAAGGCCAGTGTCTTACAGCAATCCAAGCCAGGGTCTGGCTATTTTTCTTGAGGATCATTTTTTTTCTCTTTTCTTTTTTGTGAGGCAATTGGAATTAAATGACTTATTCAGGTTAAGCATTTGAGGCTGGATTTGAACTCAAGTCTTATTGACTTCAGAGCTGTATGTATTGTGCCATTTAGCTGCCCTATGGACATCTCTTTTAAGCAGTGGGGTAGTAGCTTAAGGAGCAGTGACATATTCTGTAGCACAAATATTACTGTCTGAATAACCCAGGAGAAAAAATAAATCTCTCAGCATCACTGTTCAGGCATCTATCCTTAGAGAAAGAAACACAAAACAAGAGGCAACTAGAAAGTGAGAAGCCCTATCCAGCTGCCCTAATTCTGGGCATGGGGAAGGCTGTTCTTCCCTTAATGTTTATGGCAAGTCTTAGCAAGAGTCTCTGCCACAGGTTCCAGAGAGAGCTTGACAGAGGACTCCAAGGTAAGTGACTCTTCCTGGTTCAGTGTCCAGACCTCTGTGACAAAGCTTCCTCCCTCTGCTGCCATCATAAATGAACAAATGAATGTAACAACATTCATTAAGTGCTTATTTACTATATGCAAAACACTGGTGACCCAAATAAAAAGTGAGACAGAATATGAGCAGGGGCTCATATTCTAGTATGTGAGACAGCACCTATCAAAGTCTTTGACTATGAGTCATTTGAAAAGGTCCCATGGTCCTTAGAGTACAGTGTCAAAGCAGATGGTAATATATCTTCCTTAATGTCATTTCCAGTGATAGAATCACAGCAGCTCTGTTTTGAGCTATTTGACAGTGCCAAGGAATTTAAAGGCAAAAACTTTCTTTTTTGGATCTTTAGTGGCTGTGGTGATATCACCTAGAGAAGCAGTTGCCAGGCAGCGTTTCTATAGGAGTTGTTTCCCAGATTGATGATGGCTGCAGGGGATAGGCAGGAAGCAGGATTGGAAGAGATGCTAGGGCTGGGTTCAAATCCTGCCTCTGATTTTACTTAACTGTGTGACCTTAGGCAAATTATTTAACTTCCTTGTACCTGAGTTTCCTTGCCCATAAAATGAAAGAGTTAGAATAGATGGCTTCTGAGGTCCTTTTCAGCTTCAACTCTGTGATTCTATGAATTGTGATCTCCCCCCTGAGGAGTTGGAAAAGCAACAGTTCTAGGTGTCATTTTGCTATCAGGAAAGGTTGTGCATGTACCCTCCAGAGTCTCCTTTATGTATGGAGCACATATCATGGGACCCCCAGCTAGGGGGTCTCTGGTAACTTAGAGATTATAGTACCCTTGAGTATCCCCACACTTTGTTTTTGACACATTTTCTCATTATCTCCCTGGAATAAACACTATCCCAAAGGCCACTCACACCAGCTCTGCTCCTCAAACTAACTGCTATGGAAGTGGAAGGATGGGAGTATTGGGGAGGGGCTAGTGTTGCTGTGCTTGCTTTTCCTGGTCCAATTAAAAAACAATTTACAGAGCCAACATCTAGGCCTAATTAGCAGCATCCTGAGGGACTTGGGTCATTTTCTCATGCTTGAGGGGGTTGGGTACAGTTTATCTGACAGGGCTAAGGAAGTCTGGGACAGACCTTGGAAAGTGTTCTCCCTTGACCCCTCAGAAAGAGGATGGGAGAACTGTTTCTTGTTGGAGAACCAGAGATGGAAGGGCCTTGGGGTTTAGATAATAGGGTAATTGCAAAAGAATTAATGTGCTAGGAGAATGATTCATAAAACCAGAAGGATTGTTGGATTTGGAGTTGAAGGAATATTAGAGATCATCTCTTTATGATTGAGGAAACAGCCCCCGGTATGATGACTTGTTCTAGGTTTCACAGCTAGTGAAAGGAAAATAAGGACCATAGTTCTGAGATTACTTCCATTGGATGTCATGATGCTTATCTAAACTAGGGCCTGCAAATGATCTTTTCTGGCCTCAGGTTTTCCATCTGGGAAGTGGAGAGATTTGTTTGTTTTTTTCCTATGATGCCATTTCCTAGGACCAGAAATACTTATTTTGGGTATTCACATGCTCTATCTTATCCTGGCTATACCACTCCCACTTCCCTTTTATAGATGCCAGTATTATTTGGGCATTAATATCCTTTCCCATTTTGTTCCTGTCTGGATAAGGCCATTTTTAATGATAGGATTTGCTAGCTGACTCATGCATAAATCCTGGCACAAACCCCACTGGCTGGTGAATTGCTTTGTAATCAATGGAGTTTAACATGCTGAGTTCAGCAGAGTTTGTTTGCTATCTCTTCAGGGAGTGCAGGGGCTAGGGGAGAGGCCCTATGATATGCCTACCATGGGCATTAGTCCTGCTAGATTCTTTCAGGAGTTTTGTAGATCTGCTTTAGTCTTTGCTCAGAAATGAAAAAAAAAATAAGCCCCAACTTTGGCTCTTCAGTGTCCTGTCCCAGAACTAGGATACCTTTAGGTTGGGGAGGGAATAGGGATAAGGATATCCATCTATCTATCTATCTATCTATCTATCTATCTATCTATCTATCTATCTATCTACTATCTATCTATCCATCCATCCACCCATCTATCCATTCATCTATTCATCTATCTATCTATCTATCTATCTATCTATCTATCTATCTATCTATCTATCTACCTATCTATCCATTCCTCTCTCTATATATATATGTACATATATATGTATGTATGTATATATATGTATGTACATATGTGTGTATGTGTGTGTGTGACACACACATACACACAAAATAGGTCTTATTTCAGGATCTAGCTCATAAAAATTGCAAGATCAGGAGAGATAAACCCTTTGAACATCTATTTAAGGGCTATAGAGTAGGGACCACTATATGATCTGGAATGGAATGTCCTTTCTCTCACTCAACTGACTTTCCACTGGAGGAAGGGAAGAGTCAGAAGTAGGGACTTTGGGAATGAAGAAAGGATTCAGAGATGAGAGAAGTTCTGAGGAGTTTGAAATTGGAAGTTGGAGTTGGACACAGGACTGAGGGAAGCTGGGAAAAGGAATATAGAATTGGGGAGAGGCTAAGGAGAGGAAAGGAGAAAATTTTGTCTTTCTCTCTCTTTTTTTTCTTTTAACATTGAAGAAGCCTGTTTGGTCAAAGGGTCTTGAGTGTAGGATCCAACGAGTAAAGTCTGGAATAATAGGAAAAGTAAAGTTACATGTCAGGAGATAAGGGATCAAGTCAAGCTCTGCCCCTCATTTGTTACATGGGAAAGTTGTTTAACTTGTCTTAGCCTCAGTTTCCTCATTCTTAAAATGGAAAGGATGAGAGAATAGATACTTTCTTAAGTTCCACCCAAATTTAGCATTCTATGTTTTTATAAGGCAAAGCTTGATTTACGTTTTGGGCCCACATACACTCTCATTCTCCAATTTGATTTCCCCACCTGCTATAGATATGATATAGATAATATGGCAAAACCAACCAATTGACCAAATAAAGAAAACAAAATCCAAATGGATTTGCTTGGAGTCAGAGGGTCAGGATTCAAGTTTTATTTCTGTTTTTGACAAGCTGAGTCCCTTTAGATAAACAACTTTTTTGGATGTTTCTATCACCTACCTATCTCCCAGTTTTTATGTGAATTTCAAATAAGACTATGCAGATAAAGTACTTTGTAAGTTAGAAAGTACTATGCAAATAAGAATTATAATTAGTATTATAAATTACTATTATTTAAAATAATAATTTCATCTTTCCCATCTTATTTGACAGGGTACAAATACAAATAGCTCAGGAAAGAGACATTATGCCACTATCCTTTTTTCATATTTAATATTCTGTAGACTGTTGCACAGGTGGAAGACAGAATGACTTTTTATAATTGAATAGAAATATTTCTATGTAAGCTCATCAGATTCCCTGAAAACCTCTTTGGGACAATTCCAATAACAGAATAATATCCTCTCCACATGTTTTTGATTTCTTCTGCTCAATCTATGTTTTGGAAGCCTTTTATTTTATATAGCGTGGAGATTATGAGTTTTTAGTAAAGCAACATTCTTTAAAATATTGCTCTTAAATTTTTATGGACCAATGTTATGTTCAAACATTTGTTGGCAAGTGTTCTTTCTGTATAATGATATGGTTCCGACACAGTTTATTTGTTAAATTTTCAAAGGTATTTTGGACTATTTGTAGTATAGGAATTTGTTTTCGGTTTGTTTATGAAAGAGATATTATTGTATATAATTCTAGTTACTTCATATTTTGCTAAGTATTTAGTAGGTGCTACATTTTTGTAGTCTGAAGTTACACTTGTTACACTTACATGTTACACTTTTCTTTCACTTCCTTGAGTAATCTGCATTAAGCAAAAAGTTAGCGCACCTTAAAAATAACTTGTCTTTAATTTCTATTAGCTATGGTTTGGTCATGAGATGATTCCATTTTAATAAACAAATCTCATTATAGCCGTTGCTCATTTTCCTTCTGGATGTCAGACATTACTCATTTTCTTCCATACTTCTCTTTAGATATATTATAGGTGGAAATCATACAAATGTTGTCTATGGAGGGCCTCGTGATTCTATTCTTGGTTGATTCTGTAGGTTCCATTTAGAGCTAAATTATTTTCAGTTGCATTGGATAAATACAATAATATATTATTTTAGTTGTTACCATCTATTGGTGAAGCAATATCTATTTGTTTTAAATGGATTTCTATAAGATTTTAACCTCTTTGTCATGTACTCTGAGAACATCTTATCAAACCTTTCCCTCTTTTTTTTGGATGAAGAATTAAAAATCTTTCTATAGGTACCTTTTTGGGTGATGGATCCTATACTTCATTAATATTGCACAGGTTTTTGTTAGGACACTTTCCAAATCTGTTATGATATATTTTGCCATTTTTATTGTATTGCTATTCAGAAAGTATAAATTATGATTGATGTAATATAGATGTTAATTGCATTAGATATGTTCTTCTCCAGTTTTTAGGATGCCAGTAAGTCTTTTTACATACAAAGCTACCATTCTCTCCTTATTAACTTTATGGCCTAGGTAGCTTACCTGGAGAAAACAAGATATTTCTAAATATTTGCCTGATGGTTCAATTTGACCTCTAGATTTAAGTTCAGAGCTTTTAGCACCCCATCTTTCCTTGGAGTAAGTTAAGAACTTTCTACCTATTAAGTCCAAATAAAATTTTGATATCAATGGATAAAAATTCCATAAGATGGAAGAGCTGTTTAACACATTTTTTAGTATAGCCATAAAACATGATGTCATTCAACAAATGACAAGTATGTTTTGGTATAATTCTGTTTTTAAGATGGAAGCCATATTCACATCTATTTAAGAGAAACAATGATGAGTTTAAGGTCAAGTAAAATGATAAAGAACTCAAATTATCTTCATGAAAATATTATTTTCATAACAGTTATTCTTACTATTATTGTGTTGGTCAAAATTTTTACATAAAAAACCATCTTTTTAAATGTGGGCAGGAGATAGTCAAATCTTCGAATCATATCTAAGTTTGTTTTATATATTTGATGCACATGAATAAGCCATGAATAAAAGATCGAGTCAAAGACTTTTCGATAAAGGAGTTTTCAATAAAGGGAATATAAATATTGTAATGTTTGAGGGAAGCTTATTCAGTAATTACAGAATCAATAGCACTTTATTCTTAATATCCCTGAAACTTTTAGGCATATTCTTTTGCTCCTTGGACAATATATTGCTTTCTTGTGATTGTTTATATATTTAAAAAATTTTATTTGCAATTCAAATTAAATATTTTGGACAAAATGTGCTAATATGTTATTGGGCTATATTTGAAAGGATCACGATTTTCTCATTTTTTGGTAATAGATATGTAATATCTTCTGCTATGAAAGATGGAAACAGGCTCACAACTGATAGGAAACTGGCAAAGTGCTTTGCTAGCAATTCATGTGTTATTGTAAAGGATTTGAACCACTAATTATGAATCTTATCTGGTCCTGGCACTTTCCAGTTTTGCTGAGAAGCTAAGTTGTAGTCACCTCTCTTGATAAAAACTGTCTTGTCACTCATATTAATGGTATGAAAGCTTTCGATTTTACATTTGATTTATCTCATGTTTTTCTTCTGTTGGGTTTCTTGCAACCAAAGGTACAACAAGGAGCTGTCCATATCCTGCTTCTTAGGCTCTCCATCTCCATCTCTTTGATGGTCTATTTCTCTGTCTGTCTTGGTCTCTGTCTCTGCCTCTCCCTCTCCCTCTTTTTCTCCCTCTTTTTTCCTTCCTGTCTCCCTCCCCTCCTTAATACTCTCTCTCTCTCTCTCTCTCTCTCTCCCCCCCCTTCTCTGTCTCTCTGTCTCTCTCTCTCCATCTCTGTCTCTCCTTGTCTCTCTCTCTCTCTTTTTTCTCTCTGTCTTTGTCTCTCAGTTTGTCTCTTTGTTTGTCTCTGTCTCTTTTTCTTTGTCTCTATGCCTGTCTCTGTCTCTCTCCTTTATTTTTTTCCTCTTCAAGCCTCTGTAACAAAAGCAAGATTTCACCAAATCAATAAGTCAACAAGTGTTTACTATATACCAGATGAGCTAAACAAAAACATTATCCCTGACCTCCAGGAGTTCACAGTCCACTGAAGAAAACAACATATAAACAACTTTGTATATACAAGCTGTACACAGTGTAAAAGAAAGGTGGTTTCAGAATGGAGAAATCAGCAGTTGTAAGCATGAAGAAAGTTATTTTAAAATAATAGTCTTTTATTTTCAGAATATATGCAGATAGTTTTCAACAGTGATCTCTGTAAAATTTTATGTTCCAAACTCTTCTCCCACCCTTCCTCCTACTGCTCCCCCAGACTGCAAGCAATCCAATATTTGTTAAACATGTGAAAGTCTACTATACACACTTCCACATCCATCATGCTACACAAAAAATCAAATTGAAAAAGAAAAAAATGAGAAATAGAAACAAAGTAAGCAAATAACAAAAAAGTGAAAATATTATGTTATGATCCACTTTCAGTGTTCACAGTTCTCTTTGGATGCAGATGGCTCTCTCCATCACAAGTCCATTGAAACTGCCCTGAATCACTTCATTATTGAAAAGAGCCAAGTCCATCAAAGTTGATCATCACATAATCTTCTTGTTGTTGTGTACAATGTTCTGCTTTCTTTACTTAGTATCAATTCATGTAAGTCTCTCCAGGCCTTTATGAAATCTTCCTACTGATCATTTCTTATAGAATAATAATATTCCATAGCATTCATATACCATAGCTTATTCAGCCATTTCCTAACTCAGTTTCTAGCTCCTTGCCACTACAAAAAGGACTGTTGCAAACATTTTTGCACATGTAGGTCCTTTTCCCTTTTTTATGATCTTTTTGGGATATTGCCCCAGTAGAGATACTGCCAGATCAAAGGATATGCATAGTTTGATCCAAATTGCTCCCCAGAATGTTTGGATCAATTCACAATTCCACCAACAATGTATTAGTGACCCAATTTTCCCACATCCCTTTCAACATTTGTCATTATCTTTTCCTGTCATCTTAATCAATATGAGAGGTGTATAGTGATATCTCAGAGTTATCTTAATTTGCATTTCTTTAATCAATAGTGATTTAGAGCATTTTAAAATATTACTAGAAATGATTTTAATTTCTTCATCTGAATATTCTGTTCATATCCTTTGACCATTTATTCTTATACACTTGAGTTAATTCCCTCTATATTTTAGAAATAAGGTCTTTAGCAGAACCCTTGGATATAAATTTTTTCCCCCTAGTTTTTTGCTTCCTTTTGAAGAAAGACTTCTTGAAGAAAGTGGGATTTGAACTGAGCTAAGGAAGAAAGGAAGCAGAGATTAGGACAAAGAGCATTCTGGAAAACTGAGGATTGTCAGAGCAAAACATGGACTTTGGAGATGCCTTGATGTGTGCAGAAAAAATAGAAAAAAGGACATTTTTCCTCTATGATTTTTAGCAAAATAATAATAGTGCTACAAGTCCTGCAACATTTTTCTAATTTCTGTCGAATGCTATTGGAAACTGAATTTGTTCATGATGGTTATAGCAAATGTGATGTTTTTTGTTTTTGATTTTTTGGAATTATTATGTTTTGGTACAGTTAGTCTGCTAGTTATAATCATGCTGTCAAATGAATTTAACAAATTCTGAAAACTGAAAAAGAATTTATTAATAGTAATAATAATAGCTAGAATTTATTCAGCACTTATTGTGTGCCAGACATCATGCAAAACACCTTAAAATATTATCTCTTTGATCCTCACAAAAATCCTGGGAGGTAGGTACTATTATTATTATTATTTCTATTTTATAGTCGAGGAAACTGAGGCACACAGAGTTTAAATGACTTGCCCAAGATCACAGAGCAAAACTGAGGCCAGATTGTCCTCAAGTCTTGCTGACTCTAGGCTCATGTCTCCATCAATGACATAGTAGTATATGTCACTCTATAAATTTCTTTGACAGTTAGGATTAATTGCATTACATTAGCTGGGTTTGATAAGCCAATCAGAGTTATCACTAGAGCCTAATTTGTCAGCATATCTGGGTTCCTGCAAAGCCTTCACAGTGATTATAATAGTTTAAGGGCCCACAAATTCCTCTCTGGTTATCATTTTCCTGCTTTGCCATTGCTCTCCCTTTCATCCTATTCCAGTGCCCCTTCTATTGAATGTGTATGGATGATGAGTTAGACTTCGAAGAAGTTTTTGTTAGATTATTATTAATTTTTAAAAGGGTCTCAGATAAAAAAGGGATTTGGACATATGTATTTTTAATATTATGTTTTTAATATTAATATTTTAATTATAATTTAAAAGCTATACATAGTGAAAAAACTATCATAACAATTCACAATTTCATGAACAATTCTCTTTTTCTTTCTGATTTGAACTATTCATGTATCTATGTTTATTAAATTTACTTAAGGAAATATATAAATATATACACACATATATAATCATAAATATATTATAATAAATTATCCAAGATCACACAGATAGTAACTATTACAGCCAACAATTGGACCTAGATTCTCTCACCCCAAAATCAGTTTGGTTTTTTGCTGTTAGACTATGCCACCATCTTATTTCTGCCTTCACCTCCATAAATTTCAAACACATTTCTCCTAGACTTTTAATACATCCAAAAATTACATAGTCTCAATTTTAAAGTTTAGCCTCTGTGTTTTTTAATAGTATTTTATTTTTTCCAAATACATGTAAAGATAGTTTTCACCTTGTGTCACAAATTTTTCTGTCTCTTTTCCCATTTCTCTCTTACCCAAAACAGCAAGTAATTTGAGATAGGTGAAACATATGCAATCCTTCTAATATTTTCATATTTGTCCTGCTACATGAGAAAAATCAGATCAAAAGGAGAAAAAGCATGAGAAAGAAAAAAAAAACCAAGCAAACAACAACAAAATAGGTGAAACACATTCTTTGATCCATACATATTCTCTCTCTGGATGCAGATGGCTCTTTCACCACAAGTCTATTGGGATTTGAGATATCTATTAAAGGAAAAAGAGAGGTACAGAGAGATAGAGAAGGAGAGACAGAAATAGAGAGACAGACCCACTATGATAAACAGGACGAAGTGGTCAGTAGGCAAGAACAAAGCAGAGAGATTAACTGGCATACACACCCCTAAGAGATGCAGAAACTCAGAAACAGGATGAGACTAGTGGGTAACTGTGTAATGTTCTGATATTTTATTTCTTCATCCTCATGACTGTAGAAATGAAAAGACTATTCACATGAGCTATAAGTTTTCCTTTTTTTAGGCTCAACATATTCTGTTCCTGTATTCATTCCTCTCCTGACCATTCAATTGCCTTTTTCTGGATATGCTTGGCTATTGACTTCTCTTTAAATATGTGTTATATAGAACTAATGTGATCTGACCAAGATATAATACAATGGGCCTATCATCTCCCTATTTAGAAAAATAATTTTTTATCATTGTACCCTTGTATCACCTTTTCAGATTTTAAAATTTTTTTGAGTTTATATTTTGTGAGAATTCGTAGGTCTTTGATGAGTGAGCTGTAATTTGGCCATATTCTTCTCCTTTATTTGTGCAGTTGATTTTTTGAATCCAAGTATATGAATTTACATTTAGTGTTACTGAATTTCATATTATTAGATTTTAGCCTGTTGAAATCTTTTGGGACTCTAGTTTTGTAATATAACATTGACAATCCCTTACAAATCCATGATATCATAAATTTGTTAAGCATATAAATAATATGGAAGCATGGAAATAGTTTAAGATTTAGAATCAGAATTCCCCCAGGTTCAGATATTGATCCTTTTATCAGCTATGTGACTATTCACTCTCTATTTTTGTTTTTCCATAAGATAATAATATTTGTACTTTTTAGGTAGTGGTGAACAAAGTGAATTACAAATTTGAAAATTTTCTGTACATGCAATCATTATCATTGTAGTCAGTGATGTGAAATATAGCAGAGCTGAGACCAGAGCCTTTCCCATAAAATGCCCTAATCTCTCCACTTACCATAATAGAATCTTGTGAGAGGATATTGCCACTTTTCTGACACCCTAGATTTTATAGCAGCAGCAACAACAACTGTTCCTACCATTAGCATTGTCTTCACCCTCCCTTGGATGATCCTGAATGGTAGCTTCTATTTTGTGCAATTAACAACTCAAAATCTCTGTTCCACCACTAAGTGTTATCCTCTCAGAGCCTCCAGTCTCTTGCTTGGATCCTTGACTTTCTAGTGGCTCTTGTGAGTCTAGCACCCACTCAATATAACACACTGAGCCCTAGTTTCCAAAAGAATTAACCTTATACCTGAGTGCTCCTACGAAGAAGAAATGAATGAAAGCTGCAGTTGTAAGTGTGGGGTTGTGAGGACTAGAAATGTGGGAGAGAAAAGCTAACTTTGAGAACTTCAGACACATTTGCTATCCCTTTTTGGGATTCTAGGGTCAGTGTGAACTAGAAAGGTCATTGGCTCTGTATCCAGTGGTCCTGAGTTTACATCTTGTCTCTGATGCTTACTATTTCTGTGATTTGGCAAGTTACATCCAACATTAAATTTCAATTGATTTCACTTTCCTTGGATTTTAATTTCCTTAATTGTAAAATATTGGAGTAGATGGCCTCTGAGGTCCATTCCAGTTCCAGATCCATGAGACTATAATTCTGCGATCTGGAATCTCCATGAGTTTGCTCGATCCTAGAAAATAATAGATAATGTTTCCAAGGTACATATTAGATTCCCATTTTTTTTTTTTTTGCAAAGCATTTAAGGCCTAATGAGACCTTTGTCCAAAGCAAGTCATTTCTATAAGGAGCTATTTATGGCAAGGCACAGCTCCCTCTGGGCTTTATGAAAGGTGTTTGTTATCAGTCACGTCTGTGGCACTTAGTAACAGCCAACTGCTTTATAATCCTTTGTGGGCTTATTCTCACAGGTTTTTAATTACATTGTAAAATAGTGTGTCATGCTAAAGTTAAAAACAACCAAACCAACTGTTTCTTAGATTATTACTGTCAACCCAACCCTTCAGTTCTATTTTGTTGATTCACAAACAAATGATTTGATCATCCTTTTTTCCAGCTGCAGCTCCCAGGAAATATAAACCACACAAGAACAAGAGAGAAGAGTTACCATAACAGCCAACAAGAAGTCTCTAGGATGAAAAATGAACCTTTTATATACCATTCTTTCATATGACATATTTCTGTTTCCTGGCCTTTTGAAGGTGCTTCTCTTGGACTCTTGGCCATAATGTTAATCCGTGGATTTGCCACATGGCTCACAGAATCATAAAATATTAAGAATTGGATAGAGATATCCAAGAATAGAGCCTATTGCTAATTTTTCAGAGTGAATGTTTATTTATACTTAGGATATTAGTAAATACTACAAATCAGGACTTGACTTATTGTTCTTGATTGACTAGACTTCATAATGGTATGGAAAAAATGTTAGTAATTCAAATTGAATTAAAAGCATCTTGTGTACATTTTCCCCCTGGAAAGCTAGTTGATAAAATATTTGCTAGCATATACTGGTCAAAAGTCATCTAGTAAATGCATTCTTGAAGGGAAATATCTTCTACCTCATTCCCAACAAAGAACCATCTAATCTTTACTTGGACCCCTTCATTTTATAGAGAATTTATTAACTTCCAAGGCATACCATTCCCTTTTGGCACAGCTCTAAGCATTAAGTGACTTTTCTCTATAATGAGTTGAGAATGGTCTCTGCAATTTCATTTGCTCCTAGTTCTGCTCTGTGGGGCCAAGAAGAACAAATCAAATCGCTTTATGATATTATAACCCTTCAAATACTTGAAGACAACTATGATGTATCTTGGGAAATTATGTCTTCTCCAATTTAAACATTTCTAATTCACAGCTGATTTTCATACATCATTGTTACAGCATTTAATGTTTTATTTTTAAATCTGTTCAATTCACTTTGCATCACTTTATATGAGTTTTTCCAGGTTTTTCTGAAACCATCCTGCTTGTTATTTCTTATAACAAAATATTATTCTATCACAATCATCTATAACAGCTTATTCAAGGATTCCCCAATTGAAGGACATCATTTAATTTCAAATATTTTACCACCATAAAAAGGACTGCTATAATCACTTCCATGAATTTAGATCCTTTTCTTTTTTAATTCGATGTCTTTGAGATACAGAACTAGTAGTGATATTGCTGGGTCAATACTATAGTTTTATATTCCTTTAGACCTAATTCCAAATTGTTCTCCAAGAATGGTTAAATCACTTCATAATTCCACCAATAGTGCATTTGTGTCCTAGTTTTTCTGTATCTCTTCAAGTATATCATTTTCTTTTTTTTATCATATTAACCAATATGATAGGTTACCTCAGACTTGGTTTAATTTGCATTTCTTTTGGCTACATTGTTTTTCTTTGTGAAAAAGCATTTTAATTTAATGTTTTTAAAATAATTATTTTACATCTTTTTTTTGGTCATAAATTCTTTCTTTATCCATTGATCTAAGAGGCAAAAATATTTGTGCTCCCCTAATTTTCTTATGTTAATCTAAATTATGTATCCATTTTGACCTAATCTTGACATATGATATTGATCTATACAAAGTTTTGTGCAAACTGCTTTCCAGTTTTTCCTGGCATTTTTTAAAATAGTGAGCTTTTCTCTCATAAGATTGAATCTTTGGGTTTATCAAACACTACATTGCTATGGTCATTTACTGCTATATATTATGTATCTAATCTATTCCACTGATCTATCACTTTATTTCTTAGTATCAGATTGTTTTGATGATTACTGTTTTGTAATAGAATTTGAGATTTAGTGTAGCTAGGCTACCTTCCTTCACATTTTTCTTCACTGATTTCCTTGCTAATCTTGACCTTTTGTTCTTCCAAATAAATTTTGTTATTATATATTTTAGTTCTATAAAATATTTTTGGTAGTTTTATTGGTATGGTACTAAATAAGTAAATTAACTTAGGTAGAATTTTCATTTTTATTATTTTAGGTTAACCTTCCCATGATTAATTATTTTCTCCAATTGCTTAGATCTGACTTTATTTAGTGAAAAGTGTTTTATATTTTATTTGTATGGTTTCTGGCTCTGCCTTGGCAGATAGACTTCCAATAGTCTGATATTGTCTGTGGTCATTTTGAATGGAATTTCTCTTTTTAAGTTTTCCTTTTGGATTTGGTTGGTAATATATAGGATGCAGATTATTTATATGATTTTATTTTATATCCTGTAATTTTGTTTGTTATTAATTATTTCAACTACTTTTTTATTTAATTCTCTAAGTATAGCATATCATTTACAAAAAAAATAATGGTTTTGCTTCCTCATTGCCTGTTCTTTTTCCTTTATTTTCTTTTTCTTCTTTAATTGCTAAAAAGGGCATTTCTAATATAATACTGTATAATAGTGGTGATAATGGTCATCTTGATTTCACCTCTGATCTTACTAGGAAGGTTTCTATTTTGTTCACAATATAGATACACTTGGCTAATTCTATATTTTAAGGAAATTGTTTATTCAGTAAATTTTTTTACTTCTTTTTTCCATTTGTCCAGTTCTGATTTGTAACTAGTATTTTAAGTGGATTTTTAAAATCTCTTTTATCATTTGATCAATTCTGGTTTCTTTGATGTTATTTTCTTCAGTATTTTGGGGCCTTTTTTTTTAAACCAAAATTTTTTGCATCCTCTTAATTTTCATTCCCATTTTCCTTCTACCTCTTTCATTTGATTTTTAAAATATTTTCTGAGCTTTTCTAGGAATTCTTGTTGATCTTGTGCTCAATTCACATTTTTTCCTTTGAGGCTTTGCTTGTAGCTGTTCTGAAATTGCTGTCTTTGGGGTTTAATGTCTTGGTCACCATGGTAACTTTTCTTGGTTAAATTTTTTTGTTTGCTCATTTTACAGTCTCTTGCTTGACTAAAATTGGACTCTACTCCCATAGTGGAGAGGAAGCTTCAGGTTTTTCATGTTGCTATTTTGAGAGATAGTTCTGTGGATCTATAAGTTTTTGGTGCTTCTATGGTGGTCTGATTTAAGGAGAAGTGTATTTATTGTTATTTTGGCCTATGCTCTGATCTTTATTTAGGAAGGAATCCTCTTTCCTTGTAGGAACAAGTGCTATCACTCCTCTTTACCCGGGAATTGTGACCAGATTCCCTGCTCTCCTGCAGTTGCAAGTACTAGTGCTCCTTTCTGCCTTGGAAATAAAATTAGAGCCTCTACTCCATTGTGAGCAATTATAGAACTGTGGCCAGGACCCCTGCTCTCCTGTAGCCATATGTGTTCCTTTTGGTCCTGGAATTGTAATTTGGGCTCCTACTATTTTGCAGCCACAAATAGTAAGCCTCCTTTCTATCTTGGAAGTGAGACCTGGACCACAAGGGTTTTTCTCTGTTTTAGAACTATGACTAGAGACCCTGCTCCCTTGTAATTGCAAGAACTAATCCTTGTTTTCATCCAGGAAATTTGATCTAAAATTTTGTATTTGTAATGCAGCAGGATCTCACACTTTGCTAGCAAAGCATCCTCTATAATCTCTTTTTGACCAGTTATTCAACTCCCTTACAGACTATGAGATGAGAGTTCTGGAAGCTGCTGCTGCACTCACTTTCAGAGGCTTCTACTGGCATTGCCTTGTGCAGCCTGAGATGTACTTCAGACTGACTACAACTCTAATGTGACACATTTTCCTTACCATCCTCCTAAGTTGTCTTGTTTCACCCTGATTTTTTGAGAGTTTCTCTGCTGAATTAAATTTAAGGCATCATTTTAAAGTTGTTTAGAAGAGAATTTGAGAAAGTTCAGATGAGTATCTACCTCTATAACACCATCTGGACTCCACTCCTGATCTTCCTATTTTCTTGAAGTCTCTTTTGTTGAAAAATCATAGGAAGTTTTTTTCCCTATTGCTGTTTACTTACAGACTTGATAGGAATAATTATATATTCACTTCATCCTTCCCTTCTTTCTCACCACATTTATGTCTTTTTTGTACCTTTATTTCCAAAATTTATTAATTTACTAGAGTAGAGTTGTGAAGTTTGGCCCATGGGGCTAAAGTTCTATTTTTTTCTCTTTACTTTTCCCATTTATTTAAATTCCAATTTCATCTTTATCTATTTTTTTAAAAAGCTCCTAGTGATCTTATGAGATGGAGTACCTTATTTTATCATTTATTCTTTCCTCAATAGCTAAATACAAACAAAAAAGAAAAAAAAAGTTATGTTTATTTTTCTTATGTTTCTTAAGTTTTCTAATGTTTATTTGGAGAGTTTACAAGGAAAATATTACATGAAGATATGTTTTTTCCCTTCCTGGAATTGCCTTAAATACTTCTCTTTTATTGAACATCTATCTTTTTGCATTAATGATTAGGCTGAGATTTGTATAGTATGTCATTTTGGGTAGCATCTTGAGCTTTTTCTTTTTGGAGTACATGATTCCATTCTTTTCAAAGTTTTCAAGGGGATGCTAGTATTCTTATATTATTTGAGTTTCCTTTTCTTTATTTTTGAAGCTCTTTCTCCTGGTCATCTATTTTGCATTATGTATCTTGGAGTTATGAAGTTTATATATATGGTCACATTTACTAGGAGAATATAAGCCCTTTGAAGTCAGGAATTGTTTCATTTTTTTTGTCTTTATGTTCCTAGGTTCTAATATAGCACCTTGCACACAATAGTCATTTAGTAAATGTTTGTTGAATTGAATTGTACCTACTCTAGTTCATACACAATGCCCAGGACAGAAGCTTAATAAATGTCTTTTGAACCAAAAACCCTCTTAAGTCTCTGAGCTGTCTTAATTCCCAGGTTAACACAACATTGCAACTCAGCCCTTAAAATAGCTTCATATATTTTCTGGGTATCTTAGAGTGTGTCTCATTTTAATTATCCAGTACATTCCTCTTTTCAATAAATTGCTTTCCTTGCCCTAATTCTCCCTCTCGAGTCATGGTCTTGATCCTCTTGCTTTTGTAATATAGCCTTCAGAACTGCAGCCAGAGGTTTATATAACTGATCTTAAACAGCAGCAACAATGCAGAGATTACAATACACCCAGAAAACTATTCAGGTTGGCTCTTTTTCAAATTTGTATAATTTAAGTCACACATGCATCCAACCCCACCTCAGGACCCGATTCAATGATCTATTCCATGTGTTCTTTTCTAAGTTATCACTAATTGATTCAATTTCATGGCTTGATTATCACCTCTTCTCCTCCTCACCCCACCAATGCTAGCCAAGCAAACAATTATTTTAGGAAAATTAAAGATAATGCCAAGTACAAAAGGGAATTTTGGTTTGCTCAGTACCTTTCCACTACCAGTAATTATGAAAAGCCATCTAGGTCAGTCCTATCCGTTTGAACTCCATATCTCACTATGACCTACCTTTCCTTTTTGCCTTCCAGAATCCCTTTCTATTTTTAATCACCTTTGCTTCATAGTAGATGTATGACCTCCCCCTTAGTTTTTACTTTCTATTTAATAGTATTTTAATTTTAAATAATTGTTTAGATAGATAGGTATTATAACAGTATATATTGTTTTGCCTCCAACAGAATGTAAACTTCTTACAGTTTCCCAAATGATAAATGGTCAAAAGATGTGAGTAGGCAATTATCAAAAGATAAAATTTAATCTACCAATTGCCCTATTAAAAATGTTCCAACTCAGTAATAATTAGAAAATTTAGATTCTGGAAAACAGATTAAACAACTCTTTCTCATATTTACTAAATTGGCAATATTGATTAAAAAAAAAAGGAAAATAACAAATATTGGAGGGAATATGGGAAAGTAGGTACATTAACACAATGTTGGTATGCTCAGCCATTGATCCAGCCATTTGGGAAAGCAGTTTGGAACTATGTTCAAGAAATATCTACCCTTTGATCCAGTGACACCACTATTATGTCTATACTTCAAAGAAATGAAAGAGAGAAGAAAAGGTCACAAATAGATAAGTATATCATCTCTTTTGTGGTGGTAAAGAGCTGAAGCTAAGTAATCCCCACCAATTGGGTATTATGTCTAAAGAACTTATGGAATGTGAATATGATGGAAAATTGTCAGAAATTATGAAGGGGACAGTTTCAGAGATGACAGGGAAAATTTATATGAATTGATACACAAATCTAACCTGATTTATTATTAGCTGTGGGACTCTAAGAAAGTCACTTAACTGTTTGCCTTAATTTCTAATTCACAAAATAAACTGGAGATTGAAATGGTAAAGCACTCCAGATCTGCCAAGAAAACCGCAAATGAGGTCAGGAAAAATCAAATAGGACTGATATTACTCAACAACAATATAGGAATAAATTTTGATTGATTGTTCATATTTGTTTTAAGAAACCAAAAGAGTGATTTATATAACAAAATTATATTTAAAAAACTTTAAAAAAACTTATGGGGTATGATCAGTGCAGTGACTAACCATGATTTCAGAAGATCCATTATGAAACATGTTACTCACCTCTTTATAGAGAAGATCACTTAGGAAGCAGATTGATTTTTGCAAATGATTAATAAAGGGCAGTTAGATGGTATAATGAATGGAGCAGTGGGAGTGGACTCAAGAAGCCTCATTTTCATGAGTTCAAATCTAACTTGAGGTACTTATTAACTGTGGGACTTGGAGAAAATCATTTAACTCTGTTTGCCTCAGTTTCTCATCCACAAAATAAGCTGGAGAAGGAAATGGTGAAGCACTTCAGATCTGAAAAGAAAACACCGCATGGAATCAGGAAGAGTCAGAATGGACTGATACTACTCAACAACAATGTAGGAATTAGTTTTGATTGATTGTGAATATTTATTCAAGGGTTTTGTTTTGCTTTAATGGGAGGGGGATGTGGGAAGGAGAGAAAAGAGAGTTTTTTAATTGAAAAAAATTTTATTTTAAAAAAGAATTTAAGCTTCTTGAAGGCAGACTGTATTTCTTTTTTATTTTTTTATCTTCAGTACTTAGCTCAGTGCCTGACAATCAGTAATAATAAATGTTTGCTAAATTGAATTAATTTAAACCTTATTGATTATATACAGTATTTATATAGATGGAGCTATGGTTAGAAATTTTGATTCCTGGAAGTCCCCAGATATACCCTACAAGCAATTTTTAAAGACAAATTTAATTTAGTGGGCTGGGAAAGATGGAGGTGGTAATAGATCTTGGGCTTCAGGACATAGGATGCCTTGGTGGAATAAACTCTAGCATACCCCCTATGAGGAATAAATAGAAATGTTGGGCCTTTGATAAAGAAAATTGTTTGGTCACTGGGGAAAAGGGAGTGCCCTCTGGTAGCTTCTTATCTCAACTAATTAACTCAAACACACATGTCACATCTCTAACAACAACACAAAGGCCCCTCAAGAGACCATCTAGTCTAAATGACCCTTTTTGGAGATTTTGGCCTCAGGAGCTCAAATGTCTTGCCCAAGGTTATACAACCAGTGAATGCCAGAGGTGGGATATGAACACAGAGCCTCTGGTCAGAATTTTCTGGCCACTCTACTCCCCTATTTTCTTTTTCATTGGAATTTAAGTTTCATAAGATAAGGATTTATTCTTTTTTTGTCTCAGTAACCAAAGTACCTAGTACAATTTATGGAGCATAATAAGGACTTAATAAAGGCTTATTTATTGATTGATTCCATGTATCCTATTTATTATCTTTCAAGACCCATTTAGAATGCCACTCCTTCCAAGGAGCCTCCTCGTTCACATTATCAGTTAAAAATGAGGTTATATAACATTTTGATGGATAGAATGGATAGAACTAAGTTTAAACCCTGCTATAGGAACCTACTAGTTGTACAATTAAAGAACTAGATGAATGTTAGTTGTTGTAGTTGTTGGTATATAAATAAAACAGATTGGCCACCAAAGCCTAAGGGGATATCTCTTTTATTCCTTTTTTTCTGTCCAATTTCAAGTCTTAACAACTCCTATTTACTTAAATGCTTTGCTGAAATCCAGTTATGCTGTGTCTATGATAGTTTCCTTAAATATGTGCTGGTAAATGTTTTAACAATTGGCTCTCTGAAAATTTACTCACAACACACTTTTAAGTTTACCTGGTATTGTTAACATTTTTTCCCTCCATCACCTTCTTAAGTCTAGACAATTGACAGAACAATAAATCCCACCCTGATTTATAGCATTTTCTGACTTCGGAGATGTAAATGCTTGCACAGAAAATTTAACATCTGCTCTCCAGAGATGATTTGAACTAATTCTCAAGAAATGATGAGGTCCTGAGTAACTAGGTGGGATTGGCAGAGAAAGACTAAAGGATTGGTGGAATCACTCCCTGAGGTAAGTAGGAAAGGGCACTGATGGGGATCAGTTTAACCTTATAGCCCCAACCATGAAATCCAGCCAGAAATCCAAGTTATGTCAAACCCCTGAGGTCAAATTTCCCCTATAAACTATGACCCATGCTATCTTAGCTGAATCCCTTTTGGGTCAGTCCATCATGGCACCCTGCCTCATGGGCTCTTTCCCTCCTCCTGTGATGTCTCTCCTTTCATCCCCCACCATGCCTCATGGTGTATTTCTCTTTCTTATGACTAAAGGATGATAAATCCCTTTTAAGATTTTTCCTGCCAGCTAAGGGCATACTCCAGCCTCATGGGCTATTCCCTTTCTCCTGGTTAATTGTGAATTTCTTTTTTCTGAAGCAATTGGGGTTAAGTGACTTGCCCAGGGTCACACAGCTAGGAAGTGTTAAGTGTCTGAGATCGAAATTGAACTCAGGTCCTCCTGACTTCAGTGCTGGTGCTCTACCCACTGCGCCATCTAGCTGCCAGCTAATTGTGAATTTTAAAAGGAACTTGTCTTTTCTATCACTAATTGTTAAACTCTTTTTTCCCCTAACTATATATTCTCTCATATCTATGTCATATTTGCCATTCCGGATATCTATTGTATTTCTATATTTGTCAGTTACCTGTTCTACTAAATAAACCTACCTTATGCCAAAGAGAATGACCATTGTGAATTTTTCATATGTCCAAATCTCAATATTTGGTGCCTACATTTGGAACCCCAAACATCATTTGGAACTAGAAATTGCTTTCCTAAATCACATCATTAACCCTATCCTAAAAAAGACAAAGTTTGATATTGCATGACTTTTTTTGATGAACCCAGACTTTTTTATAGTGATCACTGATTCTTGTTGAAGACTTTGATGATTGCAACATTGAAGCATTCAAGTTAAGGTTAGAGTAAAGCTCAAGTATAAATATTATAATGTAAAATAAGATAGAGATTCTATTATCAGAGTTGTGGAAGAGTATTTCTTGTGGTTTCTAATTTCCCTCTAGCTAAGTTCAATTTAGTCTAGTTAGCCTCTGATAAATATTTTTCAGTTTTTTCCAGTAAAAAGAAATAAGTCTCATTTTTTGAATCTAGACTAAAGAATAGAGATGTTAAACAGAATATCATAGTCTATTCACAGTTAATTCTCAATTAGACTTTAACTTCTTTTATATAATGAGTAAGAAATAAATTATACTAGTGATTTAACGAATCACTTTAAGTTCAGCTGAATCACTTTAACTTCAAGCATAGAAATAAACTGTGGATTAGCTATAGAACATATAGTTGTTCATGAGTTCCAAGAAAGAGATTTAAGATTTCACTCACCATCTAAATTTACCTAAATATATGATTAGATGGTAGAGACATGTTACCTTACTCTGAAATAGAATAAGCAAAGGTAGGCTCCTATTTTAAGTATTTAACCATCAGATCTCTGGCTGTATCTTTTGCCACTACTTCTAGCTGAATATACACTAACATCCTCACTTCAAAGACATTAATAGGCTATAGCATCATGGTCACTTCCTGGCAAATAGAGGGAAAAGAAATGCAAATATTTATATTCTTGCACCCCTGCAATGGGTGACTATAATCATGAAATTAAAAGATGCTTGCTTCTTGGAGGAAAGCTATGGCAAATCTGGGCAGCATCTTAAAAAGTAGAGACATCACCTTGCTGACAAAGCTATGGTTTGAGATTTGGAGTATAAGGAAAGGTGAGCACCACAGAATCAGTGCTTTCAAATTGTGGTGCTGGAGAAGCCATTTGAAAATCAGAATAAAGATAAAATCAGTCAATACTTAAAGAAAGTAGTTTAGACTATTCATTGGGAAAGAAGTACTGAAGCTGAAACTTAAATCCTTTGGCCACATAATCAGACGATATTAGAAAAGACCCTGATGTTGAGAAAGATGGAAATCAAAAGATGAGGACAGCAGAGGATGAGCTAGATAGATCATTTTATGGAAGTAATGTACATGAGCTTGAAAAGACTTGGGGAGATAGCGGAATATAGAAAATCATGAGGCCTATGGTCCACGGGATCACAAAGAGTTGGGTATGACTAAATGATTTGTCAACAAGAAGAATAATTCTATTATTTTTAAATAGACATTATACTGATAAGATTCACCATCGCCTGTCTGTACTTTTCTTTCCTTATTCTACTTTTTCTTTCAAATATAATCCAATATTCCAGTTTTCCAATGATCTCATCAACGTGGGCATTCTCTCCAATGATCCACATCTTACCCAATTCATACCAACACATTTCTTTCCTATCCTTACATAATTTCACAATTGGGGAAGGGGGGTGTCTATCTAGACATATATATATCTTTATATATATATGTATATGTATGCACATATACATGTATGTATATAAATATCAATCAAGCAATCCATCTCTATCTCTCTAGCAATTTATTGATGCTATAGGTTGTCCATCCAAATTCATTCTATAGACTAGATAATAGGTATTCTTCATTTTCTTTTTCCTCCCCTCTTGTATGGACAGTTGGAATAATCTTTTGAATAATCAAATACCTCATTTAAGAATCCCTGTAATATTTTGGGGAATTGATATGTGCAATAAAATGTTATCCATCAAGTAGGGACACAAAGAAAGTCTTAAGATTTGTAGGAAGTCCTTCACCTTAGGTTCAGGGTGGAAATGAATCTCAGCAGTGGTAATGACCTTTGGCAAGCATCCATCTTTCTGGGTTATTTTGTTTGTCATATTACATATTAATACTCAGAGTTGGTCACTGACCAAGATTATCTCTGTTGCTATTATCTTTCAAGGAATATTATATAATTTTGACATCTGGATGGAAGACATAATCTGGTTGGAAGAGAATCTTTAAGACAGTATTGTGTTCTTAATGTTTCCCTCCTCCCCTATCATAACTACAGTAGAATCTTTTATTCTCTACATTTCTTGGACAGACATAATTAATGGAAACGTAGTTGGTTTAACAGTAAGGAAGAGGATGAGATAAAGCTGGATTGCCCTTAGGCTATTTCAAAACTCCAGTAATGACCCCAAGCTGCTCCCAGAAACAAAGACCTTTTTTTTCAATTAAAAATACAGATTTATTTTTTAAACGACAGAATTTAGGTTACAACCTATTTCAAAAGGGGAAAACTACAGGTTTAATTAATAAAATCCAGAAATATTCTATTTAGGCTTGTTGTTATAAAGTTGAGTGTAAATTAGATTTACAGACATAACAAAGGCAACCATAGCAATAATTGGCAATTAAAAATACATTGCAAATATAACAAAGGTAGCAATAAATCACTTTGGTGTATCACATTTCTCATTTGATCCTCAAACTAATGCAATAAAAGCAGTAATAGTATTATTGTTTTTATTTTATAGATAAGAAAACTGAAGCTCAGAAAGCATGAGTGACTTGTTGAATAGTGACATCAAGTACAGTTATTCCGAGTACTTTTCCCATTTCACAATTCTAGTAGTAAAATTCTCTTGGTTTTTGTAGTGTGTCTTTAAGTTATAAAACATTAGAATTAAAAAGTATTGCACAGAGGGCCACAAAGAGGCATTTGGTAATTGTGAACAGGCTAAAATTCATAACAAATAACAACGAAAAAAAAGTGGAATAAAGGATTTCATCAAAGAAATGTATGATCATAAAAGAAGATGGGATAGTCACATGATGAAAGCTAAGGTTAAACTGTAAGTAGCCCATGTACTTCATGATGTCAAGAAAGAAATGAGAAAGGCTGTCAGCATAATAAATGGATCCTCACTGAGGAAAACTCAAGAAAGACACAGATAATGATGCAAAGCATAGAGAAGCGTGACTAGATTGTTATATATACCACAGGAGGGAACATCTACAATGATGACATTGCAATCCTTTGAATACTTTTTTGGTCATAGGTTTCCATGACCGAAGAATTCATCACAAAATGACCAGCCTGCTGGTGATGAGCTTCTTAGTTCTTCTATGTAGGTTGGTGTCTGAAAGCAGTCTTGCTATGACAGTGATCAGAGCCTTTCCACCAAAAATATGCCAGAGTTGTTGCTCTATGAAACTGCCTTGAGAGCGTCATGGCACTTAAATGCTTCAAAAAGGCATTGGAATGATTCTTTGTGGAGGGCTTAATTTTTTTTTAATTCCATTTTTTAATTCCTTGGATTTTCCATAAGCTGATTTCATTGTTTTTACCTGTTTTTATAGGACTTTGTCTTTAGTGTTTGTCCTTGGTTATATATTTCTTCTTTCATCTTTTGTACATGTATGTTTTCAATCAAGCCCCTTCTATAGCTGTTCTAGTTACTTTAGATGCTTCCCCTACTTTTCTTCTTCTTTTGGCATTACATTAACAGAATTAAGTTTTCTGAGTCCCTCCTCTTCAGCTGTTTTCCCTTTAAATGCTCTAGATATAGGTTTGCACTCATTTTTTTTTCCTCTGAGCCTTTTCTTCAAATCTGCTTTGCTAAAGTATAGAGTGTCTAATTGCCCAAAAGTTAATTCTTTTAGAGATGGAATAGAGGGCAGCAAAAAAGATTTGCAGTTAAGTTCAAATTCCAGCTCTAGAAATTGTTTACCTGTATGACCATAAATGAGTCATGTAATTTTTCTAGACTTAGGTTTCCTAATCTGTAAATTGTGGGGATGTCTTCCAGACCCTCTTCTATTCCAAAATCTATGATCCTAGATAAATGTGAGATAAGTTTCACCTCTCTGGCATAAGCAACTTGTTTGCTCATACATATATAGAACCAAGGCAGAGAACAATCCTTCATCCTTGAAACAATGACCCTCATCCTATTTATGCAAGTATATGCAGAATCCACTTTCTGCACATTTTCTTCCACTTAGTCCAGATCACTTGGTGCAAATACCTACCTGTTTATTCAGAATCTATTTTCTCTTGGTTTCCTCCTATTTACTCTGAATTTAGCAAAGATTACTCAAGCCTTTTGTTCCTAAATCCCCATGCTTTACCCTAGAATAACTGAAATCATTAGAGGGAGAAGCAGAGGTCAGGAAAAGAAGTGATTAAGTCTTTATAATCTTGTGCCCTTGAAACAGGATGAAAGGAGATATTTTATTTGATATCCTGGTAGGTTAGTGACTGATTATTGGCTTCTGCTATTTTAGTCATTTACAAGCCTTAGAGGCTCCCCATTTAAAATTCCTCAGATTGACTCTCCTAGATCTCTTTGTCATGTCCCTCCCACAATTCAGATGTGACAAAGTGATAGAAAATTGTTTCTCTGAAGTCTTGTCTTCTTTGGCTCTTGGGGCACAAGTTGTGGACAGTTATAATAGATGGTCCCAAATGGACAGAAAAAAAACTAGTCCTTTTAGAACCTAGAGCTTGGTTGTAAGATGGGTCTCCCTGGGAATGATTAGAACACAAAAACAAGACATCTATAATGTGAGCCAGAAAATCCCACAAGGTCTTCGTATCCAGCAATGCAACAGTGCTTGTTAGTCAATCACCTGCATCAGGGAGGTTTGACAGTAGACAACAGGTGGATATGACAGGTGTGAGAAAAATAGTGGCAGCTAGCAAGAGATGGAGATCTAGGGAAGCAGCTGGATGACATTAGCAAAATCTGGCAGCAGAAACTAGAGAAGCAGGGGGGTAAGAAGAATAGAATGGGAAAGCAAAGATAGGTATAAAGGTATAGGGGGAAAAGAAAGGGACTTATATGCTAGAAAAGGAGTGCAAGATGAAGAAAGTGGTTATTATGGGAACTGTAAACCAGTTTGTGAACTAAACCAGCTTTTTCTCAGGAATTACTAAAATGAGCCCATTCTATTCCTATTATTCATCATAATTAGGTCAGTTATCCCAGATGGTCCAGGTAGCATAGAATGATGCAAAGCTGGAGCTAATGTGGCTTTCCATTGTTAGTACTTCAACCTCTGAGACTGTCTTGATTAGTTTATCTTTAGTTAACTAAACTCCTTTCTGCTTCATTCCCTTACTAAGTAGATCTTCCTTGTCCTCCCCCCACCACCTGCTCCTTGAGACTTTAAAAGTTATTTCCCCCCAAAAGCAAGTTGCTTAAAAACCTGATTCTGCCTTATTTATTCACAGTTGATTAGAGCTATTTCATGTGATAAATGGCAAACCTGCCTAACCCATGATGTCTATGTCATGGTTGGTCTGTGTCACTAACCACTGTGCCCTCCTAAATCTATTTAATATTTCTATTTCACATTATTACTTCATATGGTGCCTTTATTTTCACTTCAATTATAAAGAACATGTCAAGAATCTAGTTACTAGTCCAGAGTATAAAAGCTAAATAGGACTGGTAGCAAATCAGACTTGATCTTTTATTCTTGTTTCCCATATTAGTGAGCTCAATGAATCATGATCCTAAGTGGAATGGGGATGACCCTGCAGTGGAGTGAAAGAGAACTCAGCTCTAGGGTTTGGAAAATGGCAGGAACTGGGTATCATACCAACTCTATTGAAGCCTTGACCTACTTACCTTCAGAAATACATCATCCCTTTCTTCTAAACTCAAGCTGAGTTCCTCCCCACTCCCCATTCCCTACTTGTGGAATGGAATGGGCTCTATTCCAAACATCACTCCAATACATTATTCCCATTAGACACCCATACAATGGGAAAATTGTGATATGGTCTCTTTTGGTTTGAAGGAATGTCTCATCACTGGCTGATGGTCATTACCAACTACAAAACCTGAAGATGAAAATGACCAAGAGCAGGAGGAACTGATCTACCTTAAACCTTCAGTATAAACACAAGATTAATCAGCTGGTGCTCCAGCAACCAAATTCTAGTCCAGCTTATTTGTTCACAGACTATACACTATCCATTTTCTTAATCTAGATCATAAGATTCTGACTTTCCCTCTTAAAGATAGATAAATCCCCTTCCCACTACCTTCCCTTGGACCCTTATTGTAGCTCAAAGCCATAATCCCTTTAACTTTCTGGATCCTGGGAATCTGAATTTGAAAACCCAATACGAGACTTTAAGTGATTTCTCCAATTCTCATGTCACAGTGGCCAGTGCTCTATTTGGAATCTGATAACCTGTGTTCTAATCCTTATTATTTTGAGCAAATTATACTACCTCTCTCAGTCTGAGCTTCTTTGCAATGAGATCTTAGGGTGAGATAACCTCAAAACTAAGGTCATTTCCAGCTGTAGGATCATACTTTCTTCTTGGTAGAAAACAAAGGAGGAAGAGAGGGAAAAGTCTCAACTTTAACTTTAGGGTATCCATGTGTTATAAGAAAAGTGAAATGGAAAGGATGCTTATGGACTCAAATCTGTAACTCCCAGTTCTAAAATCTCCACAGCATGAAGAAGCTTTACCTTCTGGTAGAAAAAAACAATGTTTTAGGAATTTTAGCAAGACCAGAGATTATGGAACCTCCTCCACCCCACCCCCATTATTCTATAAAAAGTATTTGAAGACCAGTGTACCAAAGTAAAATTAGAATCTTAGGCTCAGGTTGAGCTTTTTTTTTTTTTTTTTTTTTTAAATCTCATCTAATAGTGATATCCAGCACAAGAAAGAATGCAGAAGTTAGTAATAAAATTAGATTCACATGCTCTATAAATTTCTGGTTGAAAAAGGGAAAGCATTTATTAAGTGTTCCTATATAGTAGATACTATCTTAAATGCTAGAAATGCAAATACTGAAAGAGCATTAGTCTCTGACCCCAAGGAACTTATATTAATTTTTGTTTTACTTTTTTAATGCAAATTGTATTTTTTACAATTTCATGTAAAGATAGTTTTTAACATATTTTTAAAAATAAGATTTTGCGTTCCAAATTTTCTCCCTTATTCTTCCTCCCCTCCACACAAGAGGGCAAGAAATCTGATATAGGTTATACATGTACAATCATGTTAAAGATATTTCCACATAAGTCATGTTGTGAAAAAACAAAAACAAAAAACAGAAGAAAGGGGGTGAAGTTCGGGTTAGCACCTTGGCAGCCTTTGAATCAGCCAGAGTCAGGATAAGCAGAAGTCCTTGGTCTTTATTCTTGGTCTTTAGGGGGAGAAGTGAAGGAAAATGGAGACAAGCTCTCCACAACCTCCCTTCTCTTCCTCCACCGAAAAAGTGACCCTGGCTTTTCTTACTCCACTCCCAATCCCTCCTACCATTATCTGTATACACTAAAAGATCAAGCCAGCACAAAATAGTGGGAAGGGCCATTTTCCAAGCAATTGTCCAATGGGTAATTAGTCTTAAATGCTCTGTTGTCTGATTCCAATGCACCTACTCAAGAGTTTCAGCCCTTTACAAAAGGGGGAAAAACATGAAAAAAACAAAACAAAACAAAACAAAAAAAAAAAAAAAAAAAAAAAAAAAAACAAGTGAAAATATCTGCACTCAGAATTCATCAGTTCTTTCTCTATATGTGATTTTCCATCTCAATTTTTTTGGAATTATCTTGGATCACTGTATTGCTGAGAGAGCCAATTCTGCCATAGTTGATCATTGCACAATGGTTGCAAACAATGTTCTCCTGGTTCTGCTTGCCTCACTCAGAATCAGTTCTGTCTTCCCAGGTTTTCTGAAATGAACCTGCTCATCATTTCTTATAGAACAATAGTATTCATTCATACACATCCATGTACTACAACTTGTTCAGTCCTTCTCCAAATGATGGGTGTCCTCTCAATTTCCAATTATTTGTCACCACAAAAAGAGCTGCTATAAATATTGTTGTGCATGAGGGTCCTTTCCCTATTTTTATAATCTCTTTGGGATATAGATTGCTGGATAAAAGGATATGCAGAGTTTGATTGCTCTTTGAGCATAAAGGAACTTATGTTTTAATAAGAAAAGACAACTTGTATAGAAGAGTGATGACTATGGAAGGGAAGAATAGAAAACTGACCTACTCTTTCTAGAAGGAAAGATAACATTGATTTGATTACTTTTTCCGGAGCAAAAGGTATAAGAGGTTACAAATTTTTTAAATTAATTGATAGATTGATTTTAACATATAGAACTATGATAAATCTTGCAAAGGTAGTCTGGTAAAGTAGAGAGTAACCTGGGAATGGAATCAGAGGCCCAGGGTTTAAATCAGATCTCTGCTACTTATGAGCTCTACAACTATGGACAAATTACTTTACCTCTTTGGGCCTTATTGGACAGATGACCTCCCAGGTTCTTTTCAGGTCTAAATTTATAATCTTAAGGAAGATCATAGTGATATCATTTCAACATTCAGGTGAAAAGAAGAAATGATTATTTGCTCTGAATGATGAGTAAATTGGTGGCTCTAAGCCGAGATGGATCAACTCTTCTCCTCCTGGGTCTGATTACCTCTCTCCTTCCCCAAAGTAACCAAGGGCAGGTTCGGTAGTGAATGAAATCGCTACTCAATGCTCTATCAAAACAAAGTCTTTATTGATAGTAAAGGGATAGACATGCATTTGGCCTCTAGGAAGACCAAACTGCCTGGCAAGGGGATGCCAGTTGGGGGGTACTAGGCTGGTGTAGACCCAGTGCAAGAATTGCATTTTTTAGACCTTTCTTTTATACATAACTAGGGTCATAAAACAACGTTTGCACAGAGATGTTATCTAAGAGATTCCGGAGATATTTGTAAATAAAAAAGGAATTTCTTTTAATCATTTGTATCTCAAATTATCTCCTTTTACTCCTCCTCAGACAAGAATTTTCTTTCTTTTTTTTTTAATTTTTAAATTTTATTTATAATTTTTTGACAATATATATGCATGAGTAATTTTTTTATAACATTATCCTTTGTATTCTTTTTTCCAAATTATCCCCTCCCTCCCTCTATGCCCTCTCCTAGATGACAGGCAATCCCATACATTTTACATGTGTTACAGTATAACCTAGATACAATGTATGTATTTAAATCCAATTTTCTTGTTGCACGTTAAGAATTGGATTCCAAAGATATAAGTAACCTGGATAGATAGACAGTAGTGCTAACAATTTACATTCAATTCCCAGTGTTCCTTCTCTGGGTGTAGTTGTTTCTGTCCATCATTGATCAACTGGAAGTGAGTTGGATCTTCTTTATGTTGAAGATATCCACTTCCATCAGAATACATCTTCATATAACATTGAAGTGTACAGTGATCTGGTTCTATTCATTTCACTCAGCATCAGTTGATGTAAGTCTCTCCAAGCCTCTCTGTATTCCTCCAGCTGGTCATTTCTTACAGAACAATAATATTCCATAACCTTCATATACCATAATTTACCCAACCATTCTTCAATTGATGGATATCCATTCATCTTCCAATTTCTAGCCACTACGAAAAGAGCTGCCACAAACATTCTGGCACATACATGTCCCTTTCCCCTCTTTAGTATTTCTTTGGGATATAAGCTCAGTAGTACCACTGCTGGGTCAAAGGGTATGCACAGTTTGATAACTTTTTGGGCATAGTTCCAAATTGCTCTCCAGAATGGTTGGATTCTTTCACAACTCCACCAACAATGCATTAGTGTCCCAGTTTTCCCACATCCCCTCCAACATTCATCATTATTTGTTCCTGTCATCTTAGCCAATCTGACAGGTGTGTAGTGATATCTCAGAGTTGTCTTAATTTGCATTTCTCTGATCAGTAGTGATTTGGAACACTCTTTCATATGAGTGGATATAATTTCAATTTCATCATCTGAAGAATTGTCTGTTCATATCCTTTGACCATTTATCAATTGGAGAATGGTTTGATTTCTTATAAATTAGGGTCAGTTCTCTATATATTTTGGAAATGAGACCTTTATCAGAACCTTTAACTGTAAAAATATTTTCCCAATTTGTTACTTCCCTTCTAATCTTGTTTGCATTAGTATTGTTTGTACAGAAACTTTTTAGTTTGATGCAATCAAAATCTTCTATTTTGTGATCAATAATGATCTCTAGTTCTCCTTTGGTCATAAATTCCTTCCTCCTCCACAGGTGTGAGAGGTAGACTATTCTCTGTTCCTGTAATCTATTTATGATCTCATTCTTTATGCCTAATTCATGGACCCATTTTGATCTTATCTTGGTATATGGTGTTAAGTGTGGATCCACATCTAATTTCTGCCATACTTATTTCAATCAGTTTTCCCAACAGTTTTTTTCAAATAATGAATTTTTATCTCAAATGTTGTTATCTTTGGGTTTGTCAAACACTAGATTGCTATAGATGTACCCTTTTTTGTCCCTTGTACCTAATCTATTCCACTAATCGACTGGTCTATTTCTTAGCCAATACCAAATGGTTTTGGTGACTGCTGCTATATAATATAGCTTTAGATCAGGTACATCTGGACCACCTTCATCTGACTTTTTTTTTTTTTTTTCATTAGTTCCCTTGCAATTCTCGACCTTTTATTCTTCCATATGAATTTTGTTGTTATTTTTTCTAGGTCATTAAAATAGTTTCTTGGAAGTCTGATTGGCATAGCACTAACTAAATAGATTAGTTTGGGGAGTATTGTAATCTTTATTATATTTGCTCGGCCTATCCAAGAGCACTGAATGTCTTTCCAATTATTTAAATCTGACTTTATTTTTGTGGCAAGTGTTTTGTAATTTTGCTCATATAATTCCTGACTATTCTTTGGTAGATGGATTCCCAAATATTTTATACTCTCAACATTTGTTTGGAATGGAATTTCTCTTTGTATCTCTTGCTGTTGCATTTTGTTGGTGATATATAAAAATGCTGAGGATTTATGTGGATTTATTTTGTATCCTGCCACTTTGCTAAAATTCTGAATTATTTCTAATAGCTTTTCAGCAGAGTCTTTGGGGTTCTCTAAGTATACCATCATGTCATCTGCAAAGAGTGATAGTTTGATTTCCTCATTTCCTACTCTAATTCCTTGAATCTCTTTCTCGGCTCTTATTGCCGAGGCTAGCGTTTCTAGTACTATATTGAATAGTAATGGTGATAATGGGCAACCTTGTTTCACTCCTGATCTTACTGGGAAAGGTTCCAGTTTATCTCCATTACATATTATGCTTTCTGACGGTCTTAAATATAAGCTCCTGATTATTCTAAGGAATAGTCCATTTATTCCTATACTCTCAAGCGTTTTTAGTAGGAATGGATGTTGGATTTTATCAAATGCTTTTTCTGCATCTATTGAGATGATCATATGGTTTTTACTAATTTGATTATTAATATGGTAAATTATACTAATAGTTTTCCTAATACTAAACCAGCCCTGCATTCCTGGTATAAATCCTACTTGATCATAGGGTATTATCCTGGGCATGATTTTCTGAAGTCTTTTTGCTAATATCTTATTTAAAATTTTAGCATCAATATTCATTTAGGAAATTGGTCTATAATTTTCTTTCTCTGTTTTCAATATACCTGGTTTAGGTATCAGTACCATGTCTGTGTCATAAAAGGAGTTTGGTAGGACTCCTTCATCCCCTATTTTTTTCAAAAAGTTCGTATAACATTGGGGCTAATTGTTCTTTAAATGTTTGGTAGAAATCCATCTGGTTCTGGGGATTTTTTCCTGGGGAATTGATTAATAGCTTGTTCTATTTCTTTTTCTGAAATGGGACTATTTAAGCAATTTATCTCCTCCTCTGTTAATCTAGGAAGCCTATATTTTTGGAGGTAGTAATCCATTTCACGTAAGTTATCAAATTTATTGGCATAAAGTTGGGCAAAGTAACTCCTTATTATTTCTCTAATTTCCTCTTCATTAGTGGAAAGATCCCCCTTTTCATTTGTAAGACTAACAATTTGATTTTCCTTTTTCCTTTTTCTGATCAGATTTACCAAAAGTTTATCTATTTTATTGGCTTTTTCATTAATTCAACAGTTTTTTTTACTTTCAATATTATTGATTTCTCCTTTTAATTTTAGTATTTCAAGTTTAGTTTTTGGTTGGGGGTTTTCAATTTGGTCTTTTTCTAGCTTTTTAAGTTTCAGGCCCAATTCATTGATCTTCTCTTTCTCTATTTTATTCAAGTAAGCCTCTAAATATATAAAATTTCCCCTTATTACCGCTTTAGCTGCATTCCACAGATTTTGGCATGATGTCTCATCATTGTCATTATCTTGGGTGAAATTATTAATTGTTTCTATAATTTGCTGTTTCACCCAGTCATTCTTTAAGATGAGATTATTCAGTTTCCAATTCCTTTTTGGTCTATTTACCCCTAATTTCTTACTGAATGTAGCTTTTATTGCATTGTGATCTGAGAAGAAGGCATTTATTATTTCTGCCTTTCTGCATTTAATTTTGAGATCTTTATGTCCTAATACATGGTCAATTTTTGTATTGGATCCATGATCTGCTGAGAAGAAAATATATTCCTTTCTATCGCCATTCAGTTTTCTCCAAAGGTCTATCATACCTAGTTTTTCTAATGTTCTATTTACTTTTTAAATTTCTTTCTTATTTGTTTTGTGGTTTGATTTGTCTAAATCTGAGAGTGCAAGGTTGAGATCTTCCACTATTATAGTTTTACTGTCTATTTCTTCTTACAACTCTCTTAACTTTTCCTTTAGAAAGTTATATGCTATACCACTTGGTGCATATATGTTTAGTATTGATATGGCTTCATTGTCTATGCTACCTTTTAGCAGGATATAGTTCCTTCCTTATATCTTTTAATTAGATCAACTTCTGCTTTTGCTTGATCTGAGATAAGGATGGCTACCCCTGCTTTTTTGGCTTTACCTGAAGCATAATAGATTCTGCTCCAACCTTTTACCTTTACTCTGTATGTATCTCCCTGCTTTAAGTGTGTTTCCTGTAAACAACATATTGTAGGGTTTTAACTTTTGATCTAGTCTGCTATCTGCCTCCTTTTAATGAGAGAGTTCATCCCATTCACATTTACAGTTAAAATTACTCATTCTGTATTTCCTGCCATCATATTATCCCCAGATTATGCTTTTTCCCTTGACCCCCCTGAACCCCTTGCCCAATATTTAATTTATAGACCCCACTTGTGATGTGCAGCCCTCCCTTTTTTTAGTATCCCTCCCCCTATTTCCAAATCCCTTCCCTTATTCCCCTTTTCCTTTTTCCTTTGCCTCCCCCCCCTTTTAATGAGGTGAGAAGGAATTGTCTGAAAAACAAATATGTCAATTATTTACTTTTTGAGCCTATTCTGATGAGAGTAAGATTCACACAATGTTCCTCCCCCTCTCTAAATTCCCTCAGATATGATATATTTTCTATGCCTTTTCCTGGGATGTAGTTTCCCTCTTTTTATCACTCCTTCCCCTTTTTCTGATACTATCCCCTTCCCTTTACTACTCCCCCCTTTTTTATATCAGTAAAATCAAATTATCCATGTCGACTTTCTACAGTTCTCAAGAGTTCTTTTTACCTTTTTCTGTTTCTCTCCAGTCTTGTGGATGTAGATCAAATTTTTTGTTAAATCTGGTTTTTTTCTTAGAAACAAATGGAATTCCTCTGTTTCATTGAATGACCATCTTCTTCCATGGAAGAAAATGCTAAACTTAGCTGGGTAGTTTATTCTTGGTTGCAATCCTTGATCTTTTGCCTTTTGGAATATCAGGTTCCAAGCCCTACGATCTTTTAATGTGAAGGCAGCCGGATCTTGAGTGACCCTTATTGTGGCCCCTTGATATTTGAATTGCTTTTTTCTAGCTGCTTGCAATATTTTTTCTTTTGTGTGGTAATTCTGCAGCTTAGCCACAATATTCCGTGGAGTTCTTTTTTTAGGGTCTTTTTCAGAAGGTGTTCAATGAATTCTTTCAATGCCTATTTTCCCTTCTGTTTCTATTAACTCTGGACAGTTCTCTTTGATGATTTCCTGTAGAATAGAATCTAGGATCTTTTTTTGGTCACAGTTTTCGGGAAGTCCAATGATCCTCAGATTATCTCTCCTAGATCTATTTTCCAGGTCTATAGATTTTCCCAATAAGTATTTGACGTTATTCTCCAGCTTTTAATTATTTTTGTTTTGTTTGACTGATTCTTGGTTTCTCAATGAATCATTCATTTCTATTTGTTCTGTCCTGATTTTTAATGAGTTATTTTCTTCACATTTTTTAGTTCTTTTTGTATATGCCCAATTGAGTTTTTAAATGAATTATTTTGCTTTGTTGAATTTTTTTCCATTTCCCTAAATTTTTTTAGAGTTATTTTCTTTTTCCCATTTAGAAATCCTACTTTCTTGAGACTTTTTTATCTTTTCCAATTCAGAAGTCCTACTTTCTTGAGAATTTTTTATCTTTTCCAATTCAGAAATCCTACTTTCCTGTGATTTTTTTAACCTTTTCTAATTCACAAATTTTGTTTCCCTGCATCTCCTGTGAATTCTTTATTTTTTCCAATTCACATTTCAGAACGTTGTTATTCTCTATCATAGCTTCTCTTTCCTTTTCCCATTTTTCTTCAAACTCTCTTAACTTTTTAATAGTCTCTTCTAGGAGAGAGTTATGTGATGGGGGTCAGGTATCATTCCCCTTTAGGCTATTATCTGCTGACTCTCTGCTATTAACTTCCTCAGGGTTGGATACCCGCTCTTTCTCTGTGTAGAAGGAATCAATGGTTCTCTTTAGCTTTTTACTCTTGGTTAAAAATCTTTTGGGGTCTGTCCTTGGGGTAAGAAGTTAATTTATTTATTTCTTTACCAGCTTCCTCCCAGACTGGATGGATGCCGCGGCCCCTGTGCCTGATCTAAGAGATAGCTCTGGGAGAGAGTTCCCCTCCCCTTCCCTGGAAGTGCCTCAGAGGTGATTAGTACAACTGCACTGTGAGGGTTGCCCAGTGAAGGACCCCACTGTGTGTCCTAGAGACTTCCCTGAGGTTTAAGACTGAACAGTAAAAGCAACACAAAGCCCAGCCAATGCGTCCTGTGGGGTGTGGATATCAGCAGCTGATGTGAAAAGTCCCTATGCTCAAACTGGAAGTGTCTGCCCAGAAACGCGGTTCCTATTTCAAAGGTTCTGCTTCTCTGGGACTTCTGCGGCTGAGTTCCACAGCCTCCAGCCAAGCCCAGCACTATGTGGATTAGGTGTTGCCTTGGGCTGTGTCCCTACTGTTCAAGCTCTTAACTACCCCAAGATGAAGCCCCGGGCAGCAGAAAGCGGCTGCACAGCCTTGCCAAGATCTGTTAGGTCACTTCCGGATTGGGGTGGTTCTAGTATCTGGCTTTATATTTTAAAGTGGCTTGATTTCTCTTCTGAACTGCTGTTTTATAAGCAGAGCAGAGCTAACAGACTGTGCCATATTCTTCTATCTCAGTGGCTTCTCTGATCCCAGAGTTCTCCCCAGCTCAATCGGCGTAGTGTGCTAGCACCTAACCCTGTCTGTGCTGGCCTTTTTTCTTCCTCCCCTGGGAACCAACCTTTTCTGTTGAAACTCCAGATTCTATTCAGCTGGTAAGTCGTGCTTCCAGTCCTTGTGGTTTTTATCAGTCCAGTGTTATTTTTGAGGATGATTTAACTAATTGGTATTGAGGGAAGAAGGGAGCTTACAAATTCTCGTGTATCTTCTCCGCCATCTTGGCTCCACCCCAGCCCAGACAAGAATTTTCTGTTAATTATTTTTATCTTGAACTATCTCTTTTTTCGACCTTATCATGAAAAGGACCCATCCCACCATATATAAGCATTAAATTCCTTGGTATATAAATATTTAAAAAATGGTTCAATTTATAAAAATTCATTTGATCATGGCCAAGTTATTTAATCTGTTAAGGGTTCAGACAATTCTCTGTGACAAAAAGGTACAACCCAAGATGTAGAAGGAGCTTTCATTCTGGACATTGGCATTAACCAAATGACAGATTCAGACTCCAAACTAACAATAAATATAAGCCAGGACTCAAGCCTAGACACTTGTAGAAGCTTCTCCTCATTAGTGAAGAAAATGATTAGTCAGGACTTTATGTTTGCATAAAGGGTAGAGTTGGTAGACTTTTAAGAATTCTGCGTTTAAAAGCAAAGGACTTTTAATTCCTTTGACCTCTGGCTTTGAGAAAGAATATATGATTTCAGACTTTCTTCAGAAAGAGATCTCTGGAGAGAGAGAGAGAGAAACTCTGGGAAGAAACTGTATGTAGAGGAGAAAATCCTCCTATCATGTCCTTATTCTCAGCTTAACACAGGAGGGTTTCCTCTTGGAAACTGGGACTATTTCTCTTGGTTGATCTGAAATATCTTACTCCAAGTGGGAGAGCTTATTGAACTCTGTATTGTCTTAAACATTCGAATATGCATAAATCCACTAGCATCTTTTGGCTGGAATAAATGTATTCTTTTGTTACTTGTAATTTGTAATGGTCTTCTTATAGCTGGAATTTGATAGGAAGGGAGTCAAACCTTCAAATAAGGTCTGGAGCACTCCTTCCCTGTTAAGGAATAGTGGCCAGCAAAAGAAGCCTGAACTTAAAAATTATTTCTAATAAACTAACAATATATTTTGGGAAGATAGATATAATTCTAGTCTAGTCTCTCTAAGTAGAGCAGAAGACCATCCTCTTGATTTCCTGTTGGCAGGAATCAAAGTCTGCCTTCTAGAGTGATGGGCAAGAAGATGCCTCCTTCAAACTACATTGAGGTAAAGTCATATGGACATGGGCAGCCAAAAGTAGTGCACAGAATGTCAGTTTGAAGTCAGAAAGATTCATTTTCATGAATTAAAATCCAGCCTCAGACTAGTACTAGTAAGTACTAGTTGTGTTACCTTGGGAAAGTCATTTAACAATGCCTCAGTTTCCCACCTATAAAATGAGCTAAATAATTAGAAGAAAGTGGCAAACTAGTCTAGTATATTTACTGAAAAAACCCCAAATGGGATTACAAAGAGTCAAATACAACTCAACGACAACAGCAAAAACATGTGGACATACCAAAAAATCTACATGGGCTATACCCTCCACCCACACACATATACACACATACCTACACAAAAAAAGCTCCATATAAAATTGCAAGGAAAAGTCACAACCAGGAAAAATCTGAGGTAGAAACAGCTGTAAACTACATTAGAGTAAGTAATAATGTGGGGCATATTTGTGTCCCTTTGGAGGGAAATAGTTCACAAAGCATCCAAGGGGTCATAGGTTTGTGTGGACACTGGGCATACAAATGCAGCCAGCTTATTACCCAAGTTGTATGCCTTCTATAAGACACTTTTCTCAAAGTGATATATAGTCACTGATTTCATTTGTTTTATTGCTGGCTGGCCAGAAATATGTGAGTTAGGAAGATTTGGTGAGAGATTTAAGCCCCGAGGTTGCCTCCAATAAAAGTATTAAAGCTATTTATTTTAAGCTGAAGGTACTAAACAAATATGATGACAGGTCCTTCTATCTTCTACAACAAAGCTAAGCCATTTCCCCCAGGGTATGGAATTCATGCAGGAATTGGGGAGGAAATTAGACGCTGTGTGAACCCAAACCAAGTTTCCTTGATACAGAACTGCTGGCTGTCTTTGGTGGCGTCTGAACAGCAGTCCTTCTACAGTACAGTGAGAGCAGTGAATAACAGTCACCCTTGGCTGGAGCAATTATTGCCAGTGGTTTTTAGCAATATTACCATTTTTTACTATTGGGCATCCTGGTGATTGCAGGAGTGAATAGCAGTTATCTTTAGTGAATGAATGAACATTTATAATGACTTATCATGTGTAGAGCATCAAGGGTACAAATAGAAAAGCAATGGCAACGTTTGTTCTCAAAAGAGCTCATGCTCTGATAGGCATGAATACAATCTACATATCTATCTATATCTATCTATCAATCTATCTATAGGCACACATCAATACATATAGAAGGTTTTAGTTGCAAGTTAGAAGAAAAGGTCCAGGTTACAGTGGCAAAGCAGATAGCTATGTATCTTTAGTGTCTTTGCCATGGTAGCTAGGTAGCTCAATGGATAGAGTACTGAGTGTATGACATGATGGGATCTGTGCTTTAGGAAATAAATAGGTTTGATATGAAACCTAAGAAGATTTAAAACTTTTTGTAACTTTGTTATTTAATTGTTTTTGAGTCATGTTTGACTTTTCAAAACCCCATTTGGGGTTTTCTTGGCAAAAATACTGGAGTGGAGTTTATTTTACAGATGAAGAATGGAGGCAAACAGGGTTAAATGACTTGCCCAACTTTATATAGCTAATAAATATCTGAGATCAGATTTGAACAGAGTTGAGATGATTTTTCCTGACTTCTAGGCTCAGCATTCTAACTACTGTACCACCTAGCTGTCTTTTATAATTCTTTACCTCCCCCCCACTTTTTTTTCTTTAATTCATAAGTTTATATGGTTTTGCTCATAGTAAAAATCTTTAACAAACTCTTATGGCACTGTGCTTTAAGGAACAGTAGAGTAGGGATAGTTGACCAGTAAGCTGCATTCCATATGCTTAGGAGCCAAAAAAGAAAGAAATTGTAAGAAAGGAGGATTTGGGATACATCCCCAAATCTAGTTACAAAAGAAGATAATTTTTTAATTTAATATTTTATTTTCCCCAGTTACATGTAAACCAATTTTTATATTTGTTTTTAAGACTTTGAGTTTCAGATTCTCTCTCTTCCTCCCTACCCTTTATTGAAAAAACACGTTTGCAAAACATTTATGCAAAACATTTCCATAAAAGTCATGTTATAAAAGAAAACATGGATCCCTCTCCACCAAAAAAGAAAAATTGACAACAACCAAAAACAACCCTCAAGAAAAATAAAATAAAGGATGCTTCAATCTTTATTCAGATACATTATGGTTTTTCTCTGGGTATGGATAGCAGTTTTTCATCATAAGTCCTTCAAAGTAGTTTTGAATCATTATGTTGCTGAGAATAGAAAAGTCATTCACACCTGATCATACCACAACATTGCTACTACTTTATACACAGTACATTTCACTTTGCTTGAGTTCATGGAAGATTTTCCAGGTTTTTCTGAGAGCATCCTGCTCATCATTTCCCATAGAATTATAATATTCCACCATAATCACATATTACAATTTCTCAATTAATGGACATCTCCTCAATTTCCAATTCTTTCTCTGGAGAAAAAAAAAAGTTGCTATAAATATTTTTTTTTACTTATAGGTCCTTTTCCTTTTTTAAAAAAAATCTTTTTTGGGTTCATGCCTAGTAGTGGTATTGCTAAGTTACTCATGGTTTTATAATAGCCTTTGCAAATAGTTCATATCTTTGGATCATTTATCAACTGGGGAATGACTCTTATTTTTTTTAAATTGACTCAGTTCCCAATGCATTTGAAAAATGAGGCCTTTATCAAGGAAACTTTCTTCAAAATAAAGAAGATAATCTTTTTTTTTTTTTTCCCTGAGGCTGGGGTTAAGTGACTTGCCCAGGGTCACACAGCTAGGAAGTGTTAAGTTTCTGAGACCAGATTTGAACTCTGGTCCTCCTGAATTCAGGGCTGGTGCTCTATCCACTGCACCACCTAACTGCCCCAAGAAGATAATCTTATACTGAACTAATGCCACAGACATCCACAGGAATGGTAGCTATTAGAAGGCCATTCTGACAAAAGGACAACCATCCAATATTGATTGATGGAGAATCTGATTAGATAGTAAATTCCTTGAATACATGAACTGTCTCATTTTTGTCTGTGTATCCACACTATAGTATATAACAGTTACATAATAAATGTTTTTTGAATCCAGTGGAACTAACATAGAGTCGGCTTATTAAGAACATGTGGATTTTGGTGTTAAATTAAACAAGAATTCCAGAGGTAGCCCTTGAACTCTAGGGTCAATTATAAAATTCCCCACTTGAAATTTAGAGCTCTTCATAACGGGGGCCCATTCCTCCATTTCTAGCATTCTTGCTCCAATCTCACTCTTCAGCTACTTGCAATTCCTTAAAGAAAAATTCCATTTCTCCTTTCTGAGTCTTTGTATTGGCTGTTTCTCATCCTTGAATGTTCTGTCTATTTATCTCAGCTTCATAGCTTCTTAGCTTCTTTTAAGGCTCAGCTCAAATCCTACCTTCTTCAGGACACCTTTTCTGGTCTCTATTCTCTGCTGCTGTATTCTCTTAATGCTTTCAGATTAACTTCATATACTCTGAATATAATTTGTACAGTACTTGAAATGTACATGTTCTCCCTCTCGCTACCTCTCCATCAGAATATATGTCCCTCAAGAGCAGGGACTCTAGTACTATGGATTTGGGTCCATTTTTGTTTTTAGCCTTTCTTTGATAGAACATAATAATTGCTTTAATAATGCTACTTGGCTGATTGCAGGGTGCTTATATGACCCATTCAGTAGAACTGGAAGCAAAAGTAATTATAAGGGAGTCCATAAACACAATGAATGAGAACAATGTAGTAGGAAAGGTAACTATCACAGAACTAGAGAATTCAGATAAGATTCAGTAGAATGTGAGAGCATTATATTTTCAAAGTATTCAGAAGAGAATAAAGTTGAGGTAGGTGATAGATGCTGGCAAAGGAGGAACATCTGTTTGTCCAAGGCTGTAAGGGGTATGGAACTACTTGAAGCTGGTGATTATTCCTTGATTCTATTTAGGAAGCACTCCCTCAAGGCTGATGTTATGTGCAAGGGGAAATATTACCCTCTGGGTGTGTGGAAGAAATTTTAGAAAATAAAGACAGATGTTGAGAAAAGCAGAACATATTCCAGAAAGACAGACTGTGTTTGGGAGAGGAAAGAGTGAGTAGAGAGTTTAGAATAGGAAGAGTGGAATCTAGTGATATACAAGAAGAAAGTGGGATGGGGAAGGTGAGTTAAGACAGTATCTGTGTATGTATGAGGAAATGGAAGTAGTTTGAGTCCCTAGTAACTTATGAGTAAGAGTCAAGAATGTATTTAAGAGAAACTGATTCTACAAGAAGGACAGAATGTGTGTGAAGTTGAAGTCTCCTGAATGTATTGGGACTTAACAGTATAAGGTAGAGTTCATGTAGTGATGGAAGGAAAAAAGTGGATAATATTCTGTCTGGGCTTGTTGTTGGTTAATCATTTTTCAGTTATGTTCAACTCTCAGTAATTCCATTTGGGGTCTTCTTGATAAATATTGGAATGGCTTGCCATTTTCTTCTCCAGTTTATTTTACAGATGAAAAAACTGAAGCAAACAGGGTCATACTGCTGCTAAGTGTCAGGTGCCCTGATTTGAATTCAGGCAGAGATTTCTTGAGACCATGCCTATATACTATTCTCTGAGCTACCTAGCTGTCATTGTTCAGTATATCCAAATATCAAGTTTCTGAACTTGTTGTAATCTCCATAAAGAAAAAAAGAGTAATCTGTGCAATGGACACAAGAGGACCCAAAGCATGGAGTATGAATAAATTGGTTGCTCACAATTATTCTTTGATAGAGAAATATTTTCAATTCCAAAAGCCTTAATAGCAATTTTGATGTCTATAAGTAAAAAAGGAAAGGGAGAGGAGGAGAGGGGTGATAGAAATTTCACAGGCAACATGATGCAAAGGAAAGAGCTCTGAATGAGTTATGCATATTATATATAACTTAGAACCCTACGTTTTGGGGGGGATTTCTTACAACTCACTTTTTGGCTTACCAGCCAACTGATCTTCTCTTTCTCTCTTAAAATAATAAACTAAAGCAGATGACATTTGAATTCAAAAAAGAGATATCTAATAAAACAATGGAAAAGCAATAAACAGGAATTGATCAAGAGTCAAATGTTCTCAGTACCCTTTCCCAAATAGCTTCCACTTTATTGTCTTACATGCCTACTAAAACATGTGAGTGAAGGAATTATGAAGAAATTTACTTGGACTAAGTGGACTAAATGATAATTGGGTGATTAATAATTACACTCATTGGGGTCCTTTGGTTGTGTGGCTCTAATGCTTACTTCCTTTTAAGCTTATGGAAATTCAACTTGTCATTGTGTTAATTAACCACTGACAAAATGAAATATATAAATTGACTTCGGATGGTATAGTCCATGAACCACTGTTCCAACCATGTTAATCATCATGACTCATGCTTTAGAAGACCCTTTAGTAAGAGGCTGCCATATCCCTACTGATGACAGTCTGAGAAGGTCAAAACTGATCTCCATAGCCAAGACCAAATAACATCTGTGGCACTAAAATAGCCTTGAATTAAACTCTTATTGGGTCCAAATTTAATCTAGGATTTAAAATTAAATATTACTCAAAATATCAAAATATAAAATAAATATGCAGTCTGTAGCTAGCTCATAGCTTCTCTGGGCACCAATTTCTTAACCCAATACACTCATAGATTCACATATAGATTCTATACACATACATATACATACATACATATTGATACTACAAATATATAGTTTATTTTATCTAGAATAAATGAAAAAAGAAACTAAAGGTAACATTCCTATATGGAGACATTCATCTACAATGATGTCCTAGTCCTCTTTAAGTTGCCCCCCAAATCTGAAGAACTTGCCAACCAACATACCCTTACTTCATAAGATAGGAATAGGGAAAGTAATCCTCATCAGAGGATCATGGACTAAAAGAGTTAAGTGCGGAAAACAATGATGGGCTTATACTTCTATCTCAGACTAATGGACTGAAAAAGAAACCAGTTTTGTCACCCCATCTAGCTTCCCATCACTTTGTTGTCATGGTGCCAGGCTTCAGGGAAATGCTGGCTATGATGTCCAAGGCTATCCATGCTATCCCTGACAAACCTTAGCCATTTCTATCCCTCTCCCAGAAGTCCAAATTGTAAGGTCAAAGGAATAAGATCATGAAAGAAAAAGCATAAGAAAGGGGAAATAAGAGAAAAAGGATGCAATAGGTACATGTCTTCCCTTTGTCTTAACTAATGGCTTCTGCTTTGTTGCAAATGAAAGCTTATTGAAATACTAGATGAAAGGGGAGGGGTAACCACTCTCCTGTGCCAGGATCATCAGAATCCATTCTTCAGTCTCTCTTTGAATCATTTCCAGGGGGCACAGGGCAAAACAATACTTCAAAGAGATAAAGGGGCAAGACAAATTCACTGAGGTTACAGTAAAAATCTAACACAAAACAAAAAGGCAAAGAACTGCTCATGAAAATTCTTTAAAGAAGAGAGAGAAAGATGTTCTGTGACCTGGGAGTCTCTTAAAGGTAGTATTGTCAACTACTCCAAAGCCAACTGATCTATTTCTCAGGTTTGAAGCTGATGCCCTTGATTAAATGAAGAAAGTTGGTATTGCTTGATAATCCAAGTTATCCATGCAGATCTGATGAAAATTAATCATATGGCTTTAGAAAACATGCCTACTCTGTGTTATTTCTGCAAAACATTTCCTGGAAATCTATAAGGAAAACTGACATTTTCCAAATAAATGTTTCTGTAGTTTAGCTCACTGAAGTCAGAACAGGAAATGGCAATTTTGATGTCTATAAGCAAAAAGGAGAGGGGAGAGGAGGGTTGATAAAAGGTGAATTAACACAAATTTCACAAGGCAACATGATGTAAAGGAAAGAGCTCTGAACATGAGTCGTGCAGTCAAAGTTTAAATCCTACCTGCCACTTAATTGCTAAGTGTGATTGGGTGAGTCCTTCTGGGATGGGGGTGGGGGACTCAGCATCCCATAGTGGCTAAAGTGATGGACTCAGAGTCAGAATGACTTGGATTTGAATTTAGCCTCAGACCACTGTGTGATGCTGGGTAAGCAATTTCACATCTCTAGCCTCAGTTTCTCCATTTGTAAAATGAAAAGGTTGGACTTAATGACCTTCAAGGTCAATCTTAGCTCTAAATCTATGACCTAATGAGTCATTAATCTGGAGAACATAATCACTTTTGTGAAGGCTCTGTAAGATAATTAGACTTCATTTAGATACCATCCTTCTGCTAACCTGTACCTTTCCCTTGAGTATATGTCTTCAGAATACCTCTCTCCTTAAACTATCCTTTAGACTGTGAATCATATACTCTCTCCTCCTACCTCTGTTCCCTGAGGGAATTTTCTGTTACTTTTTTTCACCAGATATAGAACAGGCATTTATTCTTATCACAGAAAAGAAATGGAATTTTCTCTGGGTTGAGCTTGCAGGCAGATGCATGATACATGGTAGATACATGAAGTTGGTTGATTGATTTCTGTTGGATGAGTGAAGACCTGATTTTTCCATAATTAGACAACTCACCAAGAAAAGTCATACCTGATATCCTTACCACTGGAGGAGAAAATCTTCCCATAGGTCTTGAAGCTGGAAAGCTTTTGTCCAGTTCTCTTTCCTTCACTGAAATGTAAATTCCTTGGAAATGGGGACTGATCCACTTTTTCTTTGTATTTAGCACAGTGCTAAAACTAAAGCTAATACACAGAGTGAATGTTTAATAAATGCTTGTTAATTGATTGATTTTCTACCTTAGCAGGATATGAAAGCTTGCTTAGACTGAAGTGAGATAAAAGGGTTTCCCAAGTGGGTATGAAAATCCTTTCATCATTGTTCTCTGCCCCCCTTTTTGGCTTCCCTTACACTCTATTGGTTGTCCCTTCTCCCACATAGTAACTTGCTCCTCGGAGCCACTGGCTACATTGTGTTATCCCCCAGAAAGTACATAGCTAAAAGCTGGGTCCCTTCCCTTCAAAAAAAATGACATTTCTCTATTGTTGCTGCTATAATTTTCCTTCTCAGGATTTTCTTCTGGCCTTTGTCCCAGCTGATCACTCCTAACCTGCCCTGATGGATCACATTCTTCGGCACTGCCTGGGGTACCAAGCTCCTTATTCCATAGGTCTGAGTGTGGAAATGAGGCCAGGTGCAGAGGTGATGGAAGGAAGATTGCACAGTGTAAATCATGCTGCTTACAAGGAACGCCCCCGGGTGATCAATGTCTGGCCCTCCTGAAGTGTACTCTGCTTTTCAATTTTGTCCTTGAGAGTGAGCAGTGTTTTGAAAGCATCTTTTTCATCAATCACATCATCTCTCAGCAGGGTGGGAGAGGCCCTTCTCTCCTTCTCCTCCCCTGGGAGGCTCCCACCTAGAAGTTAACTTTTTCTAAGTACTGGTTGGTTCATGGCCAAAACCATGTTTCATTTGGATTTCCTTGGGCACTCCTTGTATTGTATATAAGCTCTTACTTCTTACTGAGTCTGGCAGGCTGGCCTGTTGTCCAGATATGTACCTTGTACTAAGTATCATTCAGGGTGATTAGAGTGGATCAAGAATGATTATTTCTGGCTTCAGGAAAATTCCTGACTGATCATTTAAAAGCAATTCATGGAAAGCAACATAACATAGTAGATAGATGAATTTGCAGTTTGGAAAACCTGGTTTCAAATCCTGCCACAGATATGCTGCAGCTGAGTGACTTATTCTCTCCGAGCTTCATTTTTCTCATCCATAAAATGAGACATGATGACCTCTAAATTCTCCCTCTTTCAACTCTGAATCTATGACCCTTTGGAAAAGACCTAGGAGTTTTGGCTGACCACAAGCTCGATACACACTAATGTGAGATATGGTTTATGATAAAGCTAATTCAAAGTTAAGTTTCATTATTGGAAATGTAGTGTTTCCAAATTACAAAGAACAAGCATGATTTGAAAGAATTTGCGTAGAAATTCCCATTCTACCTCTTTGCAGAGGTAGGATGCGCACCAGTGGGGTACATTTGTGTATATTTTAAGACTTTTTTGATGTATTGATTGATTAGGTTGATGTTTTCCCCTCCTTTTTATATCTGGAAAGAGGATGGGAGAAGTACTGGGGGAAAATATGATGATGGAAAAAATCTTACACAAATAAAAACATTTAAAAAAGTATAGTGTCTGTTATAGAGTCAAATGTTTTTCATAAAAAAGAAAGAGAGATGGATTGATATCTTTTGGTTTTGCATAATAATCATTTCTGGATACATCCCTCCCTCTTGAATTAGATAGTTCCTTGTAATAAAGGGAAACAGTTAAGAAAAAAAACAAAACAAAACCAATCAATAAAACAAACAAAAAGCCCAACTGACAGTGGTATAATGCAACTATGTTTGCAATATTATACCCAAGAAGTCCCCTACCTCTCTGAGGAAGTGATGGAGGATAGTTGCTTTCCAAATTTTAGGACTGAAAGGGATTTTTTTTTTTGCCCCCATCATTTTCTACCTTATATTGTCTCTATTTACTCTGTATTGTGTTCTTCTTTTTAGAAGTAAATTTCCCAAGGTCAAGAATTATGTCGCTTTCCATCTTTATATCAATCAATAAACATTTATTAAGTGCCTGCTATATGCCAGGCACTATACAAATTACTGAGGATACAAAGAGAGGCAAAAGACAATTCCTACCCTGCAGAAGCTCACAATCTAATAGGAAAAACATTACATACAAACAAGATAGATATATATATATACACACACACACATATATATATATACACACATATATATAAATATGTATATATACATGCATATACATATATTATACATACTATATATCTAAACACATACATAGATATTCATATGTATGTGTAGGTATACATCTATAAATAGATGTATATCAATATTTTGCATGCATTAACTCACTTCAACCCCAAAAGAACCTTGTAAAGTAAATATAGATGTTGTTATCCCTCTTTTTTTGGGTTAGAAAACATAATCTCAAAGATTTTAGGTCATTTGCCCATGGTTACCTAATTAGTAAATATTGGAGATAGTATATGAAAACCTCCCTAGCTCCACCCCTCCCATTCCCACAGGAATCCTTGTCTTTGTCTATATTTTTATGACTTGCAATATTACCCTGGGTGGGATTACAGGAATGTAGAAGACTGAGATTTGATCCTTCAAGTGGTCTCTCCTGGGTCCCTTTTGTTTGTTTCGAGTTGCTCTTCTTGGAAACTCTTACCAGATGTCACTGGTTGGTCTTTCTCATTGCTCTGTGCCTCCTGGAGTTCAGCTTCCAACAGTATTATCCTCTGTCTGCCGCTCTCTAGCAGGTGATCCTCATCACTTTTCCCTGTAGACCAGCTCTAGCAGCTGGCTCACACAGAACCCACCTGGGAAGCTGGAGGGGGTGAGGAATAGAACTCCGTGGTGTGTATTCCACTCTGTCTTGGCTAAATGTGTTTAGAGCTCAAGAATACATGTCTGGAACAACAAAGATAACATCCAATTTTCTTTTGAAGCTATTTTCAACAGAATCCCACTTTTCCCACTTGCATTTCCTTATCAAAAAGGAATCGAGACACTTTAGAAACACATCCTCTTTCCTCCCACAAATCTAAAGAATTATTTTCAACTCCATGCTGGTTTATGATGAATTCATTTTGTTTGCCTCTTCTCTCCCCTACTGCTCAAATGCCTCCTGTTCACATCAGCTCCTCTTTCTGAGACTTGAGGTTTGGAAAAGAAACTTCTGTGCATGTGTGTCTTTCTGTGTCTGTGTCTGTCTTTCTGTCTGTCTCCGTCTCCCTCTCTCTGTCTCTGTGTGTTTCTGTATCTGTTTCTGTCTTTATTTTCCCATTTCCTAATATCTCTACTCTTAGTCCCCCATCTTTGCCAAGAATGGTGGCTGGTATATTTTGTCATATTTTTGTGGAGCCAAACTCAGCCATTATAATTATATAATATTCAGCCTATTTTTGTTTATTTGTTTGTTCTTTCCAGTACAGGCAATTTTCTAAAGACTTAAAGGTCCATGATGAAACTTGCCCCTTTAATCCATTAGTTACTATCTCCTCTTCCATGACTGGACCAAAAGGATCCAGAAATATTCCTTATAAGTCCTGATCCCATATAACATAACATGGAAAATGACCCTAAGAGGACAAAAGAGTTGAAAAGAGTCAGATTGTCTACTGTCTGGCTTCTTTTAGGTTTGGGAGATAATGGACTACTGCCAATTTACATGGTCAAGTTACAAAGCTCTGGTGCAGCTGCTGGCTCCTTTTGATGTTGATTCCTGAGGGCTTTGGGAACAAGAGATTCTGCCAACCATGACCTTGGACATGAAACCTTCTGAATTTCTCTGCCTATTTATTTCTCATCAGATAGACTCTTTGGATTTTGCTGCACCATTGTCATTCCCCCATATGGTTACTTTCCTAAGCCCCTCTTTGCTTAGCTTCATTTTGCATGCTATTTTCTCCCATTAGATCATAAGCTCCTTGAAAGCAGGGACTATCTTTTTTATTTGAATCCCCAATGCCTGGAACAAAGTACATAATAAATATTTACTGTATTGTCTTATATTCTTCATAGAGAGTCATCACACTGACAACACATATTTCAGGAATGTCCTTTAAGGTCTTATTAATCCTGCCATAGAAGGGGTAAGAATCTTATAGGGACAGACTATTAAGAAATTAGATCACATCATATGCATAGAATAGATTCAGGACCCAAACTCGGAGACAGACATTTCATGTTTCATTACTTTGCCTATATATATTTTATCTCTTTCCCTCCAATCTATACAGCCCCATTTTTGTTGATCCAGCTGAAGAATTTCCTTTTTTGCTTGTATGGTCTATGAAACCTGCTTCTACTCTGCTCCAAGAGAACCAGTGAATTTTCTAGTTGCCCTCTGAACCACTGATCTCTGAACTTATAAAATTACATACTTGTCAATAGCCCAACTTTAAGCATATATCCTCAATGCATCAATATTTACTTATATATAAGTTATATACTCACACAGCAGATCTGAGTTCTAGTTCTGTTTCTGAAATATTTATTGTGTGGTCTCAGATGAGTCTTATAGATTTCTGTATTTTAGACAACTTTATAAGACACTAAGCATCAGAGAAGACATTGAGATGACTTGGTAGAAAGTTTTCTCACCTGAAAATTCCTTATATTAAGAGGAGATCATGGGTACCTTTCTCCATCACCATGCACCAACAACTGATAATTATGTCTACTATAAAACTTGCACAAGATAGACATTTAAAATAATGAAATAAAGATAAAATATGATTCGATTCTAAATTAAATAGGAAATATTAGAAATTTACTGAATAGGAGAATAACATGTTCTTAAGAAAATCATATTGAGCTGAATAAGTTATGGTATATGAATATTATGGATTATTATTGTTCTATAAGAAATGATCAGCAGGATGATTTCAGAGAGGCCTGGAGAGACTTACATGAACTGATGCTAAGTGACTAGAACCAGTACATAATAACAGCAAGATTATACAATGATTGATTCTGATGGACGTGGCTCTTTTCAGCAATGAGATGATTCAGGCTAATTTCAATGGTCTTGTGATAAAGAGAGTATATTTACCCAGAGAGAGGTCTATGGGGACTGAGAGTATGGGTCACAACATAGAATTTTCATTCCATTTGTTGTTGTTTGATTGCATTTTTTTCTTTCCCATTTTTTCCCTTTTTGATCCAATTTTTCTCGTATAGCATGACAATTGTGGAAATATGTTTAGAAGAATTACACATGTTTAACATATATTGGATTACTTACCATCTAGGTGAGGGGGGTGAGGGGAACAGAGAGAGAAAAAAATTTGGAACACAAGGTTTTGCAAAGGTGAATATTGAAAATTATCTATGCATGTGTTTTGAAAATAAAAAGCTTTAATAATAGAAAAAGAAAATAATATTGAAATAATTTATTCTAGACTAGAGTGGTGACTGTGTAATTAGAGAGAAGGGGACAGATGAAAAAGATGTTATATAGGGAGAAACAAAAAGATTTGGGAATTGAAATGTGGGGTAAGACAAGAATCCAATATAACATAAGTTTTGAAAAAATAGATTTTATTGATATTTTAAATATCACCTAGATTTTCCTCTGTATCTTTCTACTTTTTTCAGAAAGGGTAGCTTTCTGGGTAGAGCTACCCTTTCTACCAAGAAGTTAAAAGAAAAAGTGGTAAGTAAAAAGTCAGAAAAAAATGATGAACACATACTCATGAATACAGTTTCTTCTATTATTATATATTCTTTTTTGAACTGGCAATTTATTGTTTTATATTTTTAAACCTCCTTGATATTCTGCTGAACATAAGACAATGTTCTGCTTTGTTTTGTCTTCCTTTTTTTCTATTCTGTTTTTTAAATAAACAGAATAGTAACAATTAAAAATGATGAAAACATCCAAAAATCTGATAGTATATTCAATGTTCTACCCCATCCTTTGCAAAGATCAGGGGGATGTGACACTGATGTTTTGAATTTGAGAGAATGGAAGGATGGAGGTGCCCTTAACAATAAAGGAAAATTTGGAAGAAACATTGAAATTTTCTGGGGAAAATGAGATCTGTCAAAAGTCACAACTCTCCATGCTTGCGTATCCTATGTGACTCATTATGTCTCATGAAAAAATCAAAAAGGTCAGGTTTGGGAGCTTCTACTCATTGGCCATTGCTTTTGAAAACATAACCAGTTAAGGCCACAGAGCTAAGGGGCACTTGCCAATGGGCAGCCAAGATATAAAGGTCAGGATATGAATAGCTGAGTATGGGAAATGGGCATTTCCTTGTTGCTTCCTTCACAATTTCTAGTGTGGGTGCCTGTGTAGAGATTAGGTTATTAAAGAAGAAAGAAAGAAAGAAAGAAAGAAAGAAAGAAAGAAAGAAAGAAAGAAAGAAAGAAAGAAAGAAAGAAAGAAAGAAAGAAAGAAAGAAAGAAAGAAAGAAAGAAAGAAAGAAAGAAAGAAAGAAAGAAAGAAAGAAAGAAAGAAAGAAAGAAAGAAAGAAAGAAAGAAAGAAAGAAAGAAAGAAAGAAAGAAAGAAAGAAAGAAAGAGTGGGAGATTGCAGAGCCATGGGACGTGAATGTGAAGATCTGGTTGTGTTGGAGACAGGCCCTGTAATTGACTTTCATGGGGAGTGTAGAAACTAACTCATCTTCCCACCTGCTGCTGGGTAAACATACATCCCTTAAGATCATTTCACAAGTCCTTTGGGGTGGAACTCCTGTATTGGAGAACATTGCTTTAAACAGAGAAAGCTGCAGGTGAGGATTAGTACTCTCTCTGTCTCTCTTTCTTTTTCTCTCTCTCTCTTTCTCTCTTTCTTTTTCTCTCTCTCTCTCTCTTTCTCTCTTTCTTTTTCTCTCTCTCTCTCTCCCTCTCTCTCTTGCAAGTAGTCCAATACATGTTAAATATGTTAAAATATATGTTAAATCCAATATATGCATACATATTTATACAGTTATCTTGCTGCACAAGAAAAAGCGGATTTAGAAATAAGTAAAAAATAACCTGAGGGGGAAAATAAAAATGCAAGTAAACAATAACAGAAAGAGTGGAAATGCTATGTTGTGGTTCATACTCATTTCCCATAGTTCTTTCACTGGGTGTAGCTGGTTCTCTTCATCACTGATCAATCGAAACTGATTAGTTCATCTCATTGTTGAAGAGAGCTACGTCCATCAGAATTGATCATCATATAGTATTGTTGTTGAAGTTTATAATAATCTCCTCATTTCACTCAGCATCAGTTCATGTCAATCTCTCCAGGCCTTTCTGAAATCATCCTGCTGGTCATTTCTTACAGAACAATAATATTTCATAACATTCATATACCACAATTTATTCAGCCATTCTCCAGTTGATGGGCATCCATTCAATTCCCAATTTCTAGCCACTACAAAAAGGGCTGCCACAAGCATTTTTGCACATGTGGATCCCTTTCCCTTAAAAGAAAAAACTTTCTGACAATTACAAATATCCCAAAGTAAAATGGATTACTTTAGGAGGTAGTTGATTCCACTTAACTGGAAACCTTCAAAGAAAAGCTAATTGACTGTTATCAGATATGTTACAGATAAACTAGGGCAGATGGCATGACTGGTGATATTTTTTCCTACATTCATCAAAAGGAAATTTTCACAGTCTCACCACAATTTCTGAAATCACCCCAAAGAAGAGAAGTCAATTCACTTCCATCTCTCTCTTTTTTTTTAATAATAGTTTTTATTTACCAGATATATGCATGGGCAATTTTACAACATTGACAATTGCCAAACCTTTTGTTCTAATTTTCCCCTCCTTCCCCCCCCCCAGATGACAGGTTGACCAATACATGTTAAATATGGTAAAATATAAATTAAATACAATATATGTGTACATGCCCAAGCAGTTGTTTTTCTGTACAAAAAGAATCGGACTTTGAAATAATGTGCAATTAGCCTGTGAAGGAAATAAAAAATGTAGGCAGATAAAATAGAGGGACTGGGAATTCTATGTAGTGGTTCATAGTCATCTCACAGAGTTCTTTTGCTGGGTATAGCTGGTTCAGTTCATTACTGCTCTTCACTTCCATCTCTTGCTAATTGCTGTTGTAAATCCACACATGAATTTCTATTTTTATTTTCTTCTATCTTTCTCTGATTAGGAGGGCACTATCCTTTTGGACAGTAGTATTGGTACTCTCTCTCTTATACTTAATAGATCCTGAGGCTGGCTCTCACCTTATCTCCTCTTTGGAAGAAGATTTGGATACTTGCAAAAGCCAAACCATGGAACACTTCAGTATTTCCCTTAGAGTAAGGGGCCATGAGTGACATCTCCCTTATATGTGTCAAAGAATGTCTGATTAATACTCTATGGTAAGCTCAGTTAGACCACTTTCTACATGCAACCTTCTTTTTAGTTTCTCCAGAAATATTTAGAAATAATATTCTCCCCCTAAAGCCCTTTCTAAACTCCTGGGAAAAGTCCATTACAAAGATGCTGTATTGGTAGAGGAAAGAGATAATGATTTAGTTGCCCAGTTCTGGAATGTTAACCTAGCCAGTATTTTAAGTTATATTTCCCTTTCTCAAGATTCTAATGAATGTGACCTGAAATCTTCTTGAGGCAGGGGCATGTTGAAAAGCAAAGTAGGGGTAGAAGGGTAATCATGCCAGTTTATACATTTTTCTTTCTCTAATCCAGAAATTGCTTGAATATAGATTATTAACATATTAAGTATAAATTATTTCTGATAGACCTGAGCCTAACAACTCAGGTCATAGTATTCATATTAATTTTCTTTCTTTGACAATAATCAATATCGTGCAACAATTGCAAAAAAAAACTCCCAGCAATATGATGAATATAAATGATCTACAGTATATTAACAGTGATGACTTGCATTCCAAAAATAGTTCAAAAGATATTATCTAAGAGAAGTTTGACCAGAATAGGATGCAGATTAGTCATGTAATGAGAGCTGGGGACAGCAAATGGATACCTATCATCCCTAGGTATTATATTTGGACTCAAATAACATCAAGAGATATAAAAGTTCCTTAGCATGTTATGAAGGATTTTATGAAAAAACATGGACAAGTACTCTATAGGATGATAAGATAGGAATGGATTAAGATTGTATGCTCACATAAATGAGTCCAAGAAGCCATTGAAATATTGAAGCATACTGATGCTGTTATGGAATTTGGCTAGAGTTGTCAAAGAAAAAGTGACAACAAGGAGAGTACTCAGGAGCTATAACAGAGCCTCCTTGTAAGGAGAAAAAACTATTTTTTTCAGTTATATTAAGAATCAGAAGAAGAATAAAGAAAATTTAGACCTATTGTTTGGGGAATGGGGGTGGCAATAAGTATAATATAAACATAAGACAGAGACAAAGCAAGATTACTCAACTCCAGTTTTTCTTCTGTTTTCTCTATTAAGAAGTTTGATAGGTTAGAAATAGCAAAACAACAATATTTTAGAAGGAATTGAGGCCTGAGATAGGTGAAGATAGGTGAAGAAATATTAAGCTCCTCTAGCTGTTTTAAATGAGGTCAGATCTCCAAAATTAAATAAAATCTAATACCATTAGTAATCTTTATGGTATAAAGGAGCATGAATGAATGAATGAAAAAAGGCATTTATTAGGCATTTATTTTGTGCCAGGTGCTGATGATACAAATAGAAAAAGACAACTCTTATTCTCAAAGCCACTCTAATTGTGGGAGACAATATAGTAAAGAAAGTTTAGGTGTGGGTCAGATAGAAAGTTCTACAAGTCCTAATAGTACATTGGTAGGGTGGATTGAAAGGTCCAGAGATACTTAGGTTTCATAAATAAGACAAACAAAAGAGATGAAGATTCTGGGGCATGGAGGCAGGAATAAATGGTGGATGATCCTTGGAAGTAATGGTGACAGTTAGTAAGGGATAGTATTTTTCCTTCTCATCAGAAGTAATATAAATAGTCAAAAAACCTGGATGAAGGGAGAAGGAAAGATAGAGGAATGTTCCTGGTGGTAGCAGTTTTGCCCATTTTGCATCAATGCTGGAATAGGGAGTAGGATACTTTTGATGGTGTTGTTGGCTCTTTCTCTCACCTCACTGATTCAGATGGGTTCTAGCATCATTTGTTTATCTGGGAAAGGGAAGTGAACTGCCAAAAAACTAGAAACTGACAAATACACTGATTATCAAATGGTGGGGGGAGAGGTGGATTCCAGATCAATGTATCCCCATTTAATCCTTGAACTACTATAAAATAATTTCTAGTAACCTAGAAAAGAAAAGAAAATCTGGATGGTTTCATTAAGAAATATTGCCTAACTATGTTGGTGAGTATAATAGGATTTATTTAAAATTGAAAGGCATTTTAGAGATCAACTATTCCAACTCTTTCATTTTACATATGGGAAAATTGAGGTCCAGAGAAGTCAAGTGACTTACCCAAGGTCACATACCTAGAAAGTGGCAAAGTCAGTATTTAAGCTCACCTCCTCTCCTTCTTTCAAAATCCAAGGCAATTCACACTATATTATGATGCCTCCTAGGGAGTACCAAATATGTTAGAGGACCTAAGGTCAAATACTAGCTCTGCCTGTGTTTTTTTTTTAATAAATCATTTAATTTATTTCTTTAATTAATTAAGTAAATTATTAATTAATTAATTATTATTAAATATTATTAATTAATTAATAAATATCTTTATCTATAAGATAAGTGAGTTTCATTACATAACATATAAGATTCTTTTCAACTTTAAATTTTTTTTTGTTATTCTTTTATGTGTATATATAAGAACCGTCAAACTGGAAGATAAATAGAACATTGCAGACAAATTTGTATTTTAGAAAGGAATTTTACAAATTCTTTTGGTACGTATTTGCCTAGATGAAGAAATATTGGCTTAAGTAGATTCACAAATGATCAAGTGATTATATCCAGAGTGTTAATTAACGAATAAATGTCAAGATGGAGAGAGATCTCTATTGGGAGCTATAGGGCACTGTCCTTGGTACTGTTCTGATCAACATTAATCAATGAAATCGTGAAGTCATAGATGATACATTTTTCAAATTTCTGAAACTAGGAAGACTATTTATGTATTAGTTGATAGAATTTGGATTAAAAAATTTTGACAGGGTGAGAACTATGATCCAAATTAAAATTTAAAAAAAGATAAATTTAATGGAGATAAATGGAAAGTCCTCCACTTATGTTAAAAAACCAACTACAGAAGCAGAGAATGGAGAAGACCTGGCTAGACAGCAGTTTATGTGGGAAAAAGCCCTGGAGGCTTTAGTTGACTGGAAGATCAATAAGGACTAGCAATCTGATGTAGCTGCCAAAAGCAAAAAATGCAGTCTTAAGCTACATCAATAGAAGTATTGTGTACAGAACAAGAGAGATGATAGTCTTGCTATCCTCAGGTTTGGTCCAACCATATTTGGAGTGTTGTGTCTAGTCTTTTAGGTCACATTTTGATAACAAGATTCACAAACTAAATAATGACTGATGATCACCATGCATCTACAAAACATGACTTCTGACAAATGGTCCAAGAGAATAGAAGAAATGTTTACCTTGAAGAAGAGAATAGTTGATAGGGAATTCTATTTGTAGGATTATCATCTAATGATAGCAAAGAATGACTGATTGACAGCCCTTTTCTTCTATTACTATCCAGAAAATGCCAAGAGAGCTAGAGGAAGTATCCTAAAACAATGGGTAATGTATTGCTAAGAATGTTTGGGATAATGTGGAAGAGTTGCTCAGAAAGAGAAATGACTTATTGGTTGCTTTCTACATAGAGGGAGATAAGATCACACATCCCTTAAAGCAGCAAATAGAGATAGAATATATTTATTCATTTAGCCCCAGAGTACAGAATTAGTACCACAGAATAGGTTGAAGTCACAAACCAAATTTTTGATTCAATACAAGGAAGAATTAAAGTGCTCAGAAAATGTAGTAGATGTTCTTAAGAGAGAGAGAGTTCTGCATCATTATAAGTGTTTGTGTAGAGGTTAGATGGTAACCTGTTACCTGGGTGGAAAGGATTCCTGATTGTAATGAAAGTTGAAATAAAAGACTTTTAAATTCTGTCTCTAATATTCTGTAATTCTCTGTGTGTTTGCTTTTCAGCCACATAGGGCACATCACAAAGGCACAAGCAGAAAAAAAATGCTGAAGGAGATGATTATTCTGTTTATCTTACCTAGTGAGAGCTTTGCTTTAAGGATCCATTCTCCATATGTTATGTGTAGGTTTAAGTATCTAGAAAGGACTCTGACCTCACTGGGATGATTGAAATTGGAAATCTTACTCAACTTGAGTGGATCTGATATGGGGAAGAAAAAAGAAAGAAAAACTAAGGTTAAAAAAAGTGATGAGAGAGGGAGGGAGAGAGGGAGAGAGGGAAAGGGAGACAGAGACAGAGACACACAGAGACAGAGAGATAGGCGGAGAACAGAACACAGACACACACAGAGACAGAGAAAGAGAAAAAAGAATATTTATTAAGCACTTACAATGTTTAAGGTACATTGCTAAGAACTGGGAAATACAAGAATAAAAAACAAAACAGCTCTTTCCCTCAATGAATTTTCATTCTTTTTTTAAAATAGCATTTTATTTTCCCCCATTACATATCAAGACAACTTTTAGCATTCTTTTTTATAAGATTTTAGATTCCAAAATTTCCTTTCACTCTCATTACCCTCCCCACTTCCTAAAATAGGAGGCAATTTGATATAGGTTATGCAGATGCTATCATGTAATATATTTCCATATTAGTCACAGTTGTGAAAGAAGAAACAGATGAAAGGGGGGAAGACTACAAAAAAGAACTGAAGAGCTGAATCATTCATAGTTGATCATCACACCATGTTGCTGATGTTGTGTATATTGTTTTCTTGATTCTGCTCATTTCACTTTGCATCAGTAATGAACTTACATTCTTTTCTCCCCATCAATAGTATTTCATTTTTACAATTACATGTTAAGATAGCTTTCAACATTCGTTTTTGTATGATTTTGAGTTTCAAAATTTTTCTCACTCCTTCCTTAACCTCTCCTTTCCCCAAGACAGAAAGCAATCTGATATAGGTTATAGGTACATATTTCCATATTATGCTATGAAAGAAAAATCAGAATAAAAGGGAAAACCCATGAGAAGGAACAAACAAATAAAAAAAGTAAAAATAGTGTGCTTTGATCTGCATTTAATATCCATAGTTCTCCCTCTGGATGCAGATGACATTTTCTATTTTACTTGTCCTTTCCAGGAATGGATACTGTTGATTTTTATTACTGTTCCCTAGAACAAGAGAAGGGGAGATGGGGGGAGAGAGCTAAAGTAAAGCAAGGAGGGAGTAAAGAGAGTGCCTCCATTTTAGAGATGAGGAATAAGGTTCAGAAAAGTAAAGTGACTTGCCTGGGGTCCGGCTATAAGTGGCTTTGGAACTCCTTCCCTTCTACTGGACATGCAATATAATGTAGCAGAGAGATCCATAAAAGTCCAGATTCAAACTTTTCTTCTGGGACATATTTACTGTGTGATTGAGTAAGTCACAATTACTACATCTTAGTTTCCTCATCTATAAAATGGGGGTGGTGATAATAATGGTATAATAATAATACCAGAGTTGTGTGAGGCTCAAGAGATGTAATGTATGTAAAGTACTTTGCAAATTTTAATACACTATGTAAATGCCATAGTTTTTATTATTTCATCAAGCGGTAAGGGGCCCCAGCAGGCCCCCTGGGATTTCTGACATTAACAAGGTAATTAAGCTAAGTAAATAACTGGTAATTACAATAATGAGGACAGTATAAGCAGAACTGGCCTCAGGCTAAATTGTGAAGTAGTTTGTCTTAGGAGCTTTCTATTCCCCATTCATTGATTCTTCTCTATCCCTCAATATGTTCTGACATCCCCTTAGTCTGCTCTTTGGCATTTTGTAGCCGATGTCTGCTGACTTCTCCATGGCTGGTGACCAAAGGCTTTGAGGTGAATGTGTCAGATGCAAATGTGGACTTTTATATATGCAAATGTGAAAAAGATCAATGTTGGAATGGGATTGGGGGACATAAGTGGGGATTAAAAAGCAGTCTAATTGGGCTAAATGCACCTTGAATCTATGAACTTGTTGGATTGGTGATACCTTGAAGGGAAGAAGAGGGATAGAAGAGAGAAAATGATGATAACAGTAGAGGAGTTTAGAGTTTTAATAGAAAACAGGTTTATTGTGGGGAGATAGATGACTGATAGATTGTATTGATCTTAAATTCATAGATCTAGAAATGTAAATGATCTTAGATACTATTTAGTTCAGATTCTTTGTTTTGTAGATGAAGAAGCTGAGGCCTCTGGAAATTAAATGATTTCTTCCAGGTCACATTAGTTAGGGGGGCAGAATCAGAACCTAGGCTGTCCTTTGGGATCTTTTTAGCACAGCAGAGATAATCAGTCATGAGAGGATTACAATAGAGAAAATTTGTTGCTAGAGATAGGAGATTCAGATCAGTGGTTCATGTCAAGTACAAGGCAACATTTTACTCTGAAATTTTGAGCTGAGGATCCCCCATCCATTCTCCTTGGCTCTAGGAAGCTCTATTGCTCTTCTGCTTTAATTGACTTCTGAAGGTTTTCTTTCTATTGCTGCTCTCAACTCTTGATTATCCTGTTGCAGTTACTTTTTAATTGTTGATGTTGTCTCCTCTGCTCCCTGACAACCTGGGTTCATCATACCTTGAATTAGTGAAAATATCTTCAAATCTATTTTTAAATAACCTCACAGCTTTTGCCCTTCAGGCATGCTATGGGACTTCTCTGATTTTCTCGGTGGAGATCTCCAGCTTTCACTCTAGTCAAGTTAAGGTGATTGAATAATATTTGTTCTTCTTTGCTTCATGGGAGGCAGTGTGGGATGGATCAATAGCTCACCTGGTATAGCTAAGTGTTCAAATTCTTTCTCTGATAGTACTGGTTTCTTTGATCATTTTGGTTATGTGACTGTGCAAATCATTTGATCTTATGCTCTAGGAAAGTGAGATTGTAAATTGCATAAAAGGTGCCAGCCTGCCTTGGTAAAGAATAGTAGAGAATATTCCTCACCAGGGAATTCCTTCTGATGAAAAAAAAGAGATCCAGACTCTGTTCCTATTATTTTCTTTTCTTCCTCAGTGCTTTTTCCTGCATCACTATTCTCTGAAAACATCAAATCTTTTGGATTCTCTCTGAGACAGAGATTCCTGTATAGAAATTCTTCATTTCTTTTTTTAAAATTAATTTTATAATTATAAATTTTTTTGAAAGTATATATGCATGAGTAATTTTTTTATAACATTATCCCTTGTATTCATTTTTCCAAATTTTCTCATCCCTCCCTCTACTCCCTCCCCTAGATGACAGGCAATCCCATACATTTTACATGTGTTACAGTATAACCTAGATACAATATATGTGTGTAAATCCAATTTTCTTGTTGCACGTTAAGAATTGGATTCCGAAGGTATAAGTAACCTGGGTAGATAGACAGTAGTGCTAACAATTTACATTCAATTCCCAGTGTTCCTTCTCTGGGTATAGTTGTTTCTGTCCATCATTGATCAACTGGAAATGAGTTGGATCTTCTTTATGTTGAATATATCCATTTCCATCAGAATATATCTTCATACAGTATTGTTGTTGAAGTGTATAGTGATCTTCTGGTTCTACTCATTTCACTCAGCATTAGTTCATATAAGTCTCTACAAACCTCTCTGTATTCCTCCTGCTGGTCATTTCTTACAGAGCAATAATATTCCATAACCTTCATATGCCATAATTTACCCAACCATTCTCCAATTGATGGACATCCATTCATTTTCCAGTTTCTAGCCACTACGAAAAGAGCTGCCACAAACATTCTGGCACATACATGTCCCTTTCCCCTCTTTAGTATTTCTTTGGGATATAAGCCCAGTAGTAGCACTGCTGGATCAAAAGGTATGCACAGTTTGATAACTTTTTGGGCATAGTTCCAAATTGCTCTCCAGAATGGTTGGATTCTTTCACAACTCCACCAACAATGCATTAGTGTCCCAGTTTTCCCACATCCCCTCCAACATTCATCATTATTTGTTGCTGTCATCTTAGCCAATCTGACAGGTGTGTAGTGATATCTCAGAGTTGTCTTAATTTGCATTTCTCTGATCAGTAGTGATTTGGAACACTCTTTCATATGAGTGGATATAATTTCAATTTCATCATCTGAAGAATTGTCTGTTCATATCCTTTGACCATTTATCAATTGGAGAATGGTTTGATTTCTTATAAATTAGGGTCAGTTCTCTATATATTTTGGAAGTGAGACCTTTATCAGAACCTTTAACTGTAAAAATATTTTCCCAATTTGTTACTTCCCTTCTAATCTTGTTTGCATTAGTATTGTTTGTACAGAAACTTTTTAGTTTGATGTAATCAAAATCTTCTATTTTGTGATCAATAATAATCTCTAGTTCTCCTCTGGTTATAAATTCCTTCCTCCTCCACAGGTCTGAGAGGTAGACTATCCTCTGTTCCTCTAATTTATTTATGATCTCATTCTTTATGCCTAATTCATGGACCCATTTTGATCTTTTCTTGGTATATGGTGTTAAGTGTGGATCCATATCTAATTTCTACCATACTAATTTCCAGTTTTCCAAACAGTTTTTTTCAAATAATGAATTTTTATCCCAAATGTTGTTATCTTTGGGTTTGTCAAACACTAGATTGCTATAGTTGTGCCCTTTTTTGTCCCTTGTACCTAATCTGTTCCACTGATCGACTGGCCTATTTCTTAGCCAATACCAAATGGTTTTGGTGACTGCTGCTATATAATATAGTGTTAGATCAGGTACACCTAGACTACTTTCATCTGACTTTTTTTTTTCATTAATTTCCTTGAAATTCTCAACCTTTTATTCTTCCATATGAATTTTGTTGTTATTTTTCCTAGGTCATTAAAATAGTTTCTTGGGAGTCTGATTGGTATAGCCCTAAATAAATAGATTAGTTTGGGGAGTATTGTCATCTTTATTATATTCACTTGGCCTATCCAAGAGCACTGAATGTCTTTCCAATTAATTAAATCTGACTTTATTTTTGTGGCAAGTATTTCATAATTTTGCTCATATAATTCCTGACTATTCTTTGGTAGATGGATTCCCAAATATTTTATACTCTCAACATTTGTTTGGAATGGAATTTCTCTTTGTATCTCTTGCTGTTGCATTTTGTTGGTGATATATAAAAATTCTGAGGATTTATATGGATTTATTTTGTATGCTGCCACTTTGCTAAAATTCTGAATTATTTCTAATAGCTTTTTAGCAGAGTCTTTGGGGTTCTCTAAGTATACCATCATGTCATCTGCAAAGAGTTTGATTTCCTCATTTCCTACTCTAATTCCTTGAATCTCTTTCTCGGCTCTTATTGCCGAGGCTAGCGTTTCTAGTACTATCTTGAATAGTAATGGTGATAATGGGCAACCTTGTTTCACTCCTGATCTTACTGGGAAAGGTTCCAGTTTATCTCCATTACATATTATGCTTTCTGACGGTCTTAAATATATGTTCCTGATTATTCTAAGGAATAGTCCATTTATTCCTATACTCTCAAGAGTTTTTAGTACAAATGGATGTTGGATTTTATCAAATGCTTTTTCTGCATCTATTGAGATGATCATATGGTTTTTATTAATTTGATTATTAATATGGTCAATTATACTAATAGTTTTCCTAATATTAAACCAGCCCTGCATTCCTCATATAAATCCTTCTTGATCATAGTGTATTATCCTGGGGATGATTTTCTGAAGTCTTTTTGCTAATATCTTATTTAAAATTTTAGCATCAATATTCATTTAGGAAATTGGTCTATAATTTTCTTTCTCAGTTTTCGATCTACCTGGTTTAGGTATCAGTACCATGGCTGTGTCATAAAAGGAGTTTGGTAGGACTCCTTCATCCCCTATTTTTTCAAATAGTTTATATAACATTGGGGGTAATTGTTCTTTAAATGTTTGGTAGAATTCACATGTAAATCCATCTGGTCCTGGGGTTTTTTTCCTGGGGAGTTGATTAATAGCTTGTTCTATTTCTTTTTCTGAAATGGGACTATTTAAGCAATTTATCTCCTCCTCTGTTAATCTAGGAAGCCTATATTTTTGGAGGTAGTCATCCATTTCATGTAAGTTATCAAATTTATTGGCATAAAGTTGGGCAAAGTAACTCCTTATTATTTCTCTAATTTCCTCTTCATTAGTGGAAAGATCCCCCTTTTCATTTGTAAGACTAACAATTTGATTTTCCTCTTTCCTTTTTCTGATCAGATTTACCAAAGGTTTATCTATTTTATTGGCTTTTTCATAAAACCAACTCTTGGTTTTATTTATTAATTCAATAGTTTTTTTTTTACTTTCAATATTATTGATTTCTCCTTTTAATTTTAGTATTTCAACTTTAGTTTTTGGTTGGGGATTTTTAATTTGGTCTTTTTCTAGCTTTTTAAGTTGCAAGCCCAATTCATTAATCTTCTCTTTCTCTATTTTGTTCAAATAAGCCTCTAAAGATATAATATTTCCTCTTATTACAGCTTATCTGCATCCCACAAATTTTGGTATGATGTCTAATCATTGTCATTATCTTGGGTGAAATTATTGTTTCTATAATTTGCTGTTTCACCCAGTCATTCTTTAAGATGAGATTATTCAGTTTCCACTTACTTTTTGGTCTATTTACCCCTAACTTCTTATTGAATATAGTTTTTAGTGCATTGTGATCTGAGAAGAAGGCATTTACTATTTCTGCCTTCCTGCATTTAATTTTGAGATCTTTATGCCCTAATATATGGTCAATTTTTGTATAGGTTCCATGAACTGCTGAGAAGAAAGTATACTCCTTTCTATCACCATTCAGTTTTCTCTAAAGGTCTATCATACCTAGTTTTTCTAATGTTCTATTTACCTCTTTAATTTCTTTCTTATTGAGGAATACAGAGAGGCTTGGAGAGACTTACATCAACTGATGCTAAGTGAAACGAGCAGAACCAGAAGATCATTATACACTTCAACAATGATACTGTATGAGGGTGTATTCTGATGGAAGTGGATATCTTCAACATAGAGAAGAGCTAATCCAATTTCAATGGATCAATGATGGATAGAATCAGCTACATCCAGAAAAGGAACACTGGGAAATGAGTATAAACTGTGAGCACTGTTTTGTTTTGTTTTGTTTTGATTTTCTTCCCAGATTATTTTTAGCTTCTGAATACAATTCTTCCTTTGCAACAACAACAACAAAATTCTGTTCTGCACATATATATTGTACCTAGGATATACTATAAAATATTTAATATGTATGGGAATGCCTGCCATCTAGGGGAGGGGGTGGAGGGAAGGAGGGGAAAAATTTGGAATAGAAGGGAGTACAACGGATAATGATGTAAAAAAATATCTATGAATATGTACTGTCAAAGAAAGTGTTATAATTATAAAAATTAATTTAAAATTTTTAAAAAATTAAAAAAAATTTAAAAATTTCTTTCTTATTTGTTTTGTGGTTTGATTTATCTAATTCTGAGAGTGCAAGGTTGAGATCTCCCACTATTATAGTTTTGCTGTCTATTTCTTCTTGCAACTCTCTTAACTTTTCCTTTAGGAAGTTAGATGCTATACCACTTGGTGCATATATGTTTAGTATTGATATGGCTTCATTGTCTATGCTACCTTTTAGCAGGATATAGTTTCCTTCCTTATCTCTTTTAATTACATCAGTTTCTGCTTTTGCTTGATCTGAGATAAGGATGGCAACCCCTGCTTTTTTGGCTTTACCTGAAGCATAATAGATTCTGCTCCAACCTTTTACCTTTGCTCTGTATGTATCTCCCTGCTTTAAGTGTGTTTCTTGTAAACAACATATTGTAGGATTCTGACTTTTGATCCAGTCTGCTAACTGCTTCCTCTTTATGAGGGAGTTTACCCCATTCACATTTATGGTTAGAATGACTATTTCTATATTTCCTGCCATCATATTATCCCCTGATTATGCTTTTTTTTCCCCTTGACCCCCCTGAACCCCTTCCCCAATATTTAATTTATAGACCCCACTTGTGATGCCCAGCCCTGCCTTTTTAGTATCCCTCCCTCCTCCTTTTAAGTCCCTTCCCCTTTCTTGTACCCTTCCCTTATTTCCCTTTTCCTTTTCCCTTTTCCTCTTCCCCTTTTAATGAGATGAGAGAGAATTCTCTGAAAAACAAATATGTCAATTATTTACTCTTTGAGCCTACTCTGATGAAAGATTCACACAATGTTTCTCCCCCTCTCTAAATTTCCTCAGATGTGGTAGATTTTCTATGCCTCTTCCTGGGATGTAGTTTCCCTCTTTTTATCTCTCCTTCCCCTTTTTCTGATACTATCCCCTTCCCTTTACTACTTCACTTTTTTATATTATATCAGTAAAATCAAATTATCAATGTGGACTTTCTGTATATCCACAACAGAGATACAGTTCTCAAGAGTTCTTTTTACCTTTTTTCTGCTTCTCTTCAGTCTTGTGAATGTAGATCGAATTTTTTGTTTAAGTCTGGTTTTTTTCTTAGAAACAAATGGAATTCCTCTGTTTCATTAAATGACCATCTTCTTCCATGGAAGAAAATGCTAAACTTAGCTAGGTAGTTTATTCTTGGTTTCAATGCTTGTTCTTTTGCCTTTCAGAATATCAGGTTCCAGGCCCTTCAATCCTTTAATGTGAAGGCAGCCAGATCTTGAGTGACCCTTATTGTGGCACCTTGATATTTGAAATGTTTTTTCCCTAGCTGCTTGCAATATTTTTTTCTTAGTTTGGTAGTTCTGCAGCTTAGCCACAATGTTCCATGGAGTTTTTTTTTTTTTGTTTTTTTTTAGGTTCTTATTCAGAAGGTGTTCAATAAATTCTTTCAACGTCTATTTTCCCTTCTGTTTCTATTATCTCTGGACAGTTCTCTTTGATGATTTCCTGTAAAATAGAATCTAGACTCTTTTTTTGATCATAGTTTTCGGGAAGTCCAAGGATCCTCAGATTATCTCTGCTAGATCTATTTTCCAAGTCTATAGATTTTCCCAGTAAGTATTTGACGTTATTCTCCAGCTTTTCATTTTTTTTTTTTGTTTTGTTTGACTGATTCTTGGTTTCTCAATGAATCATTCATTTCTATTTGCTCCGTCCTGATTTTTAGTGAGTTATTTTCTTCATTCACATTTTTTAGTTCTTTTTGTATATGCCCAATTGAGTTTTTAAATGAATTATTTTGCTTTGTTGAATTTTTTTCCATTTCACTAATTTTTTTTAGTGAGTTATTTTCTTTTTCCAATTCACAAATCCTACTTTCCTGTGATTTTTAAACTTTTTCTAATTCACAAATTTTGTTTCTCTGCACTTCCTGTGAATTCTTTATTTTTTCCAACTCAAATTTCAGGACATTGTTATTCTCTATCATAGCTTCTCTTTCCTTTCCCCATTTTTCTTCAAACTCTCAACTTTTTAATAGTCTCTTCTAGGAGAGAGTTATGTGATGGGGGCAGGTATCATTCCCGTATCAGGGTGTTATCTGGAGACTGTGTGCTGTTAGCTTCCTCAGGATTGGATACCCACTCTTTCTCTGTGTAGAAGGTATCAATCATTCTCTTCAGCTTCTTACTCATTGTTAAAAATCTGTTGGGGTTTGCCCTTGGGATAAGAAGTTTATTTACCAGCTTCCTCCCAGACCAGATGGATGCAGCAAATCCTGTGCCTGAGCTAAGAGAGAGCTCTGGGAGAGAGTTCCCCTCCCCCCCTCCCTGGAAATGACTCAGAGGTGGTTAGCACCGCTGTAGCTTCGAGGAGTGCCCAGTGAAGGACCCCGCTGTGTGGCCTAGCAACTGTCCTGAGGTTTAAGGCTGAACAGTGAAAATGTCACACACCCCAGCCAAAGCCTCTCATGGGGTCATGGATATTAGCAACTGTTGTGAAAAGCCCCTGCGCTCAAACCGGAAGTGTCTGCCTGGAAACAACGGTCCTATTTCAAAGGTTCCACTTCTCTGGGAGTTCTGCTTCTCTGGGAATTCCACTGCTGCTAGAATTCCATTGCCTCAGGCTGAGCCCCCGCAGTATGTGGATTAGAGGCTGCCTTGGGCTGTGTCCCTACTGTTCAGGCTCTCAACTACCCCAAGCAGAAGCCCAGGGCAGCAGAAGGCCACTGCACAGCTGTGCTAAGATCTATTAGGTCACTTCTGGATTGGGGTGGTTCTAGGATCTGGCTTTATATTTTAAAGTGGCTTGATTTCTCTTCTGATCTGCTGTTTTATAAGCCGAGAAGAGCTATCAGCCTGTTCCAGATTCCTCTATCTCAGTGGCTTCTCTGATCCCAGAGTTCTCTCCAGCCCCATCGGCACAGTGTGCTAGCACCTAACCCTGTCCGTGCTGGTCTTTTTTTTCCTCCCCTCAGAACCGACCTTTTCTGTTGAAATTCCAGATTCTCTTCGGCTGGTCAGTTGTGCTTTTAATCCTTGTGGTTTTTATCAGTCCAGCATTATTTTTGAGGCTGATTTAACTAATTGGTATTGAGGGAAAAAGGGAGCTTACAAATTCGTGTGCATCTTCTCCGCCATCTTGGCTCCGCCCCCCGAAATTCTTCATTTCTAACTGTTTTCCTTATTCTTTTAATTTCATTCACACACCAAAGTTTTTCTAAGCCTCCAAAAAGCAACAGAATCATTGAAAAAAGAGGAACAAAGCTAGTTGTAGCCCATTCCTGCTGATGCAGCAAAGGTAGGTCCTTGCCCTCACATCAATAAGGAAAGACAGATAATAATAATAATATGAGGAAAGACAGATAATAAAAAGTCACCATCAAATGAAAAGTTAGAAGATTGTAATGTCTTAACTATATAACTTTGGGTAGCAATAATAACAATTATTGTTAGCATCATAATAGCTTTCAAGTCAGTGACCCTTCTGTATCTCAGTTTCCTTCTCTAGTAATGTGAGGGTATTGAATTAGATCATCCCTAAGATTCCTGCTATCTCTAAAACTATAACTGTACCCAAAAGTCTCCCCCGAATCTAGTCCCTATGTTGGCTGGGATATAAATGGAGCTTGACTAGCTATTTGATTTCCTTTTTGTACTCCAACTATATCCTCTCTGAGTTCTGCCCTCTGAATATATTTATTTCTTAGGGTTAGTGCTCCTGGGAGCTTCCTTCCTTTGATAAGAATAGGCTGTATTCTGTGCTCTTGGGTACCTTTTTTCAAGTTGTAGATAATTTTTGGTGAGACAAAGCTATATAAGGTGCTAATGGAGGTTGGAGATAGTCTTTGAAGATAGAAAAAAGACTAAAGTAAGATTCATTTACATTTCAGAGTGAAGCCCAGATCCAGAGACATTATTGTAAGCCTTCTTCCTTCACAAAGACGTCTGACCTGGCCATTTCCTGACGTGCTTAAGATGACTTTATGCATTTTCTTGAGCAAAATGGAAAGTTCACAAATCTAGAGATGGGAGAAACTTCACGAACCATGTATTCCAACTCCTTCATTTTACCAATGGGGAAAATAAGGCCCAAAGAAATCAGGTGAATAGCCAAGTTTGTTAGATAGTAGGCACCAGAAGCTGGATTTAATCCACAGTCTCTTGACTTGAATCATTGTGTTAACCGGAGGCGTCTCTGCTAATCCATCCATGTTCTTTCTCACATGATAAATAGCACATATTTTCAAGTAAGGATAAAATATCATTCTGTGACCCTTCTCAGTATTGGTAGATGTCATGGCCAAGTTAGAGTCAGTCTTTAGCAAAGAACGGAGGATGAGATAGGCATTCATGGTAAGGATTAAGAGGTGACCAGTGTCTGTTAAGTGTCATTTTGTGGCCAAGGAACAGATAACTAACTGAATTTCTTCCTTCCTCTTTTGATGCTCTTCAAAAGTGAAGGACAAACAACAATAACAACATTACATAACATGGGACCTTAAAGTTTACAAAGTGCTTTAAGACACATCTTATTTTGTTTGATCTTGACAAACCTGTATAATCTGTGCTATTGTTATTCTCTGATCCCAAATGAGAATTATAATATTAAGAGGTGAAATGATCTTCTCAGAGACACACAATTAGTGACTGAGGAAGGATTTGAATTCAGATCTTCTTGACTTCAAGTCCAGCACCCTACTCATCAGGCCACTTACCTGCCATTAGCTGTTCTTTCCTTTCACCTCCTAGCATTGGTCTTCTGGCTCCAGTAGGAAGGTCAGTCATGGTACAACAAGTCATAAAGAACAAAGCCCAGGAGCCTTAACAAAGTTAATGGATCCCACAAACTGGGCTTGGCAGTGCCCAAAAGCAGAATAGGGAGGGGGAGAGCCAGAATGGGAGGCAGACCCACTGCAAAATGATTCTCCAAGGAAGCAGGCCTTGAAGGAACAGAAGTTGTTGATATGAAGCTGGGAATGGGGATCCCATTCGCTGTTAATTTTGCAAAAAGTCTATAATACAGTGTCATAGTAAGCTTAGAAGAAGGGCAAAAGGGACTGGAGTTAGGGATTGGATCTGATCTGGGACTTGATGAGAAGTCATGGGAGGTCATTCTAGGGCTTGGGGAGACAAGTGCTACTGGAAAGGATATTCCTTTTTGTTCTTATATTGATCTTCATTCCTTTTCCCTATTCTCCTATCTTTTTCTTTAACAATTTCCTTCTTATTATACTCTGATTTTTTCCTTTTTGGCCTTACTAAAGCCTTCTTTGGTCCCCATTAGCCAGTAAGAAATCTTACCACTGCTGTTGCTGCTCTTTCTCTCTTTCTCTCTCTCTCTCTCTCTCTTTCTTTCTTTCTCTCTCTCTCTCTTTCTTTCTTTTTCTCTCTCTCTTTATCTCTTTCTCTTTTTTTTCTCTCTCTCTTTCTTTTTTCTCTCTCTTTATCTCTTTCTCTTTTTCTCTCTCTCTGTATCTCTCTCCCTTTCTCTCTTTTTTTCACTCTGTCTCTCTCTCTCTCTCTCAGTCTCTCTCTCTCTCTCTCTCTCTCTCTCTCTCTCTCTCTCTCTCAGTCTCTCTCTCTCTCTCTCTCTCTGTGTGTGTGTGTGTGTGTGTGTGTGTGTGTGTGTATGTGTCTCTATCTCAAGTTTGAAGCCTGTAATGTTTTATTCAGAGAGAGACTGAAGGACAAAACCTTTGATTGGAATCAGGCATCTCTCCCCTTTAGAGAGTGTGCCAAATAGAGGAAGGAAAGCAAGTTTTATGCTGTTAGTCTGACACAATGTCTCCCATCAGAGCTCAGATTGGTTCAAACTGTTCCTGGGTACAATCTTCCTTACCTGCTCTTCATATATTATCCCTTGTTATGTTCCCCTTCCATGTTCAAAGATGGTGACAAACCTCATCCTCCGGGTGTGTCAGTTAATATGTATGGGGCTCATTAAGCACATGTCCTTGCAAAAAGCTTATGTCCTGTCATTGACCCCAGCCAATTTTAATCAGTTTTAGGCCTGAAATCCCTGATCAGAAACTTTGTTTTGGCTAGCTTCACAAGGTGATTGGTTGGACATATCTTAATAGGCTATTTCACTTCTCCTCCTCATCCTTCTCACAATACTTGTGGCAACCTAACTATCAATCATTTGTAATACCTGGGGCAACTAGGTTGCACAGTGAATAGAATACTGGCCCTGGAGGCAGGAGGACCTGAATTCAAATCCAGCTTCAAACACTAGCTGTGTGATCCTGGGCAAATTACTTAACCCCAATTACCTCACTGCCCCCCCCCCCCACTCCAAACAAACAAAAAGACACTTTACTAGCTTTTTACAAGCCCATGGGACTCCCAGGTTCATATATGTAGAAAAAAAAGGGATCTTAGAGGTCTAGTCCAATCCCCTCATTTTACAGATGAGGAAACTTGAGTCCCCAGAAATGATTTTTTTTTAAGGTTAGGCAGTGAGCGGCAGAGAAATAATTTGAACTCCAGTCTTGTGACTTCAAGTTCAGCACTCTTTCCTCAGAAGCATATTGTCTCTTAGCAACCCCAGTCCCAATCCTAATTCTTTCTGGATTCCTACATGTGAGAGGTACATGTTAGAAATATACTCTTGACACTGAAAATTAGATGTTGAAGAAAAATTATTAAAGAAGAATCTTAAGGAATTGTCTTAATGTTTGTAGCCAGAAGTGGACTCAGCTCCTTTTTGGGAAGTGGGGATCCCTGAGCACAGACACAAGAGAAGCTTTATTTACACTTGTAAGTTTGGCATAGTTTCTCCCTTCAGAGACCAGATTGATCCATTTGCTTCCAGGTTACAATTTTTCTGATATGCCCACTATATGTTTCCCCTAAATATGTATAAACATGTTCCCCCTTCCTCATCATACATCCCATTTTCAAAAACTGTGGGGGAAAATGGTGTGTTGTTTAATATTCCATTGGCCTATTAAGTAGCCATAGTAATGATTTGGTCAAGTCAGGTCACTGATCTCAACCAGTTTGGGTTGGATGGCTATTACCTTAAGTTTATGGTTTTCTCAAAGACTTTCTGATTGGCTGAATCTACCTGGGCCTTCCTAGCTCCCCAATTCCTTGTTTGCTCAAGACTTCTATCCATCACTTAATTGTTCTGTGGAATTTTAACCTTCTTTAACCTCCCACATTCAGAAAACCTCTTTGTCTGAGTTACCCACTATCCTACACTACTTTGAAGCTTGCAACACTCTGTGGAAATTCAATTTTTCAATATTTCTCACATACATGTGTTCCATCCATGCCTGTTCTCAGGAAAGGAAAAGTTAAGTGAAATGAGTTCCCTTTCCATTTGCCTTCTAGTTTGAAATGATATCACATTAGAAGCTGTTTTCTATGAAAGTGTATTACATAAATAGAAATAATATGTAGGATTAGAAAGGAAATAACTTTGTGTTACCCTATGTTAGGCAGATCACATATGCATAGATAGCATTTACACTTAGTACCTCTGTGACCTTCAGTGAGTCAGTTAACTTTCCCAGTACTCAATTTCTTTTTCTGCAAAATAATAGGGTTGAACTTGATGCCCTTTCAATCCTTTCCAACTCTTCATATATAAACTTATGATTGTTTTTTATTTTTAATTTAAGAAATAAATCCACAAAAGCAGAAGAGAGGGTCAAAAATAAAGGAAGGATGACAAAAACAACAACTTTGCATTTCAACAAAAGAGAAAAGATAATTGTACATGAATCGCCAATCTATTATGTACAACTTGTGATTCCTTTCAAATACATAATAAAGTTATTATTTTAATTTCTTTTTTTCTCTTCCCTCCCCTTCTTTCCTCCCTCACATGGCTACCTTTAGTACAAATATATGTATATATACATATATTCATATGTATGTATATATATGTAAAACCATTCTATGTATAGTTCTATTTAAAAATTCTTTCTCAGATTATAGGAAGAACAAATTAGAAGGCATCTAAAGGAGAGTGGCTAGGATGGTGAGGGGAACTAAAACTGTGCTACACTGAAGAAACTGGGGATATTTAGACTAGAGAAAAGAAGCCTTGGAGGAGGAGGCATTTTTGCTGTCTTAAAAGTAGTTGAAGGGTTATCATGTGGAAGAGGGATTAGACTTGCCTGCTTAGCCCCAGAGGACAGAACTAAGACTAATGAATGGAAATTACAGAGAGGCAAATTTTGGCTCAGTAAGAAAGACAAAAAATCCCACCTTCATAACAATTAAAACTCTTCAAAATTGGAATGATCTACATTGGGAATTAGTGAATCCCTTTTTAATAGAAGTCTTTGAGTGGAAACTGGATCAGTAAGTATTTATTAAGCACCTACTATGTATCAGTCGCTGGGCTAAGCACTGGGAATGCAAAGAAAGGAAGTAAAAATCAGTCCTGGCTCAGGGTCTCAGTCTAATGGAGGAGACAAAATTCAAAGAACTATCTACAAACAAGTTTTGTACAGAATAAACTGGAGATCATCAATAGAGGGAAAGTGCTAGAATTAAGGAGAATAGTAAAGGCTTTCTGTAGAAAATGGGTTTTTAGTGGGGACTTGAAGGAAGCAAGGATGTGAAGATGAAGAAGGAGAACCTTCCAGATATGAAGGACAGCCAATGAAAATGCTGGGAATCAGGAGATGAAATATCTTGTTTTATAAGCAAGCAAGCCAGTTTCATTGAATCACAGAATATTTCATGGATCATAAAAGGTGACAGAAGATTGCAAAGATAGGAGGATACCACATTATAAAGGGCTTTGAATGATAATCAGGATTTTATATTTTATATTTAAGATTATTGGGAGTTTTGGAATTTATTGAATTGGGGCATCTGTGACATAGTCAGTTCTAAACTTTAGAAAGATTAATTGGACAGCTAGACAGAAGTCCATGGCCACTGGTCAGGGCCATGGACTTACTCAGCTACAGTATGGTCTATATAGCTTCTGCCATGTCTTTCCAATTCTGAGATCCTATGGTGCTAGGAAAACAAAGGTAATTTTCTATAATAAAGTAGTTAACTCAAAAAGTATACATCTCCTTCCTAAGCAATAGCTATCCCTCTGAAATTAATATAAATTGTATTTAACACATGCATGGGACATGACTGAAGTCAGTTGCTGTGATTTTTGACATTGTTTCTCTGAAAACTCACTATGAGCTTAAAAATCTCAGTCATGATGTATTCTCATTCCTCTGCATCTTGACAAATCTGGCTTTCTCTCCTGTGTTGGTTCCTGCTAGTCTCACAAATTGGGCACTCCTTCAATTCTCTCACCCTTATGTTATCCCAACCTTCTTAATTAACACTGTTTTGGTTACCCAGAGAGTATTCAGGTGTGGTGTGATAGTCATATTGTTTTTCTGTTCTAAATCTATGTCTGTTGAGTTATTACCATTTTTTGGACTTTTTATCATTCCTTATACTAGCCCTATGGTGAGGAGGCCACCTTTCCTCTTTATGGCACTATATACTTTCTTTAAAGTTTTTTCCACATATTGTCTCTTTTACTCTTCACAACAATTCTGTAAGCTAAATAAAGCTGACATGAATATTCCCATTTAACATCTGAAGAAACTGAGGTCAGAGAGATAACATGATTATGGTCACATGGCTGTAAATGGTGAAAGCAGATTCAAAACCTTGGTTCTTTGATTACTAGTATTGAAAGAAGAGAAAAACATGTTTAGATAAGTGAAATTGATAACTGTTTAATAATAAGAAAATAATAATAAGAAGAAATAAAGTCTGATTTGTTTAGTTTTTGAGATTTACTCTAAACTGGAAATTAAGTGGCTTTTTAAATTATAATTTAAAAAGTGTTTCCAGAGTACTTGCATCTTATACAAATGCCAAGGATTTGATTGGGGCTTCCGCCTGATATAAACCAAGAAAAAACCTCAAAGTGCTATCACTTTTCATCAATTCCACTCCCTCAACTTTCCCAATCTAATAAACATTGAGTGCCAACTATATGCTAGGAACTCTGCTAAGTGCTGTTGATACAATTAAAAAAAAAAAAGGAAAAAAAAAGAAAAGCAGTCCTTGTTTTCAAGGAACTTACTATTTAAAGGGGAAGACAACATACAAAAGGAGGCATGAAAATGAGTACATAGGTGAATAACATACCAGAGAGTATCTGGTATGCAGAGGCTTTTTTTTTTACCTGAGGCACTTGGGGTCAAAGTGACTTGCCCAGGGTCACACAGCTAGGAAGTGTGAAGTGTCTGAGGTCAGGTCCTCCTGACTTCAGGGCTGGTGCTCTATCCATTGCAATATCTAGCTGCTTCAGGCATTAATTTCATAAATTTGGAAGCAAACAGAGTAGCAAATGCAAAGTGGAATAAGCTAAGAGTCTAGTTTTTGTTCTCTAAAAGGGAAGGCATTGGGAGGAGTTTAGGACTCCATTTTCCAGTCCTCTAGTCAGAGGGCAGGGGAAGCTGAGGGAAATGGTGTTAATTGAGGCTTGAGTTAACAGCATGGTGGTCAGTTTAGAAATGATATATTTATCCTGGGAGGGGCATCTTGTTCCATGAATTTGAAACTAATCAGGGCAACAGATACGAAGTAGAGATACATAAACATTAATTCTCTCATATACTTTTTAAAAACTTTTAAAAAAATCAACAAGGTACCAGAGGTAGCTTCTTTCATCCATTCCTGCCTTTCAGAAACCCCTGTGATGCTGAGAGAAAGGGCCTCTTGGAAGATTAGATGTTTCCCTCCATGCCTTTGATCAGAAAGAAGTAAATGACTATGTGTACTGTTAGTTTAATAAAAAAAAAACCCAGTCTATTTTGGTATAAAAAGCAAAAGTAGATGAATGCTATTTCCTATCTATGCTACTTTCACCTAGTCATATTTGAAGTAAGACAAACTGCTTATTTCATACAAACCTGAACAGGCTTGGTGGCACTTAAATTAGTGTAGTAATAATGTTTAGGCGATCTGATTCACACCTAAGAGGACCTGTTTATTCTCCACAAGAATACCATTTAAACCTCCATTACTTGAATTCTGTGATGAAAACCTTGTGGTTGAAAATGAAATCATATTACCAATCCTGGAGCTCTAAAGAAAGATAAGGGCTGATTCCATATATCTGGGAATCACTTTGTTAGCAAGTAGTAGCACTAGTATATCACAAGCAGGGGGAGAGGGAGCCTCTGAGAAAAATACGGTTATCTATCCTTTACTGGGAGGAGACACTATTTAGCCTGATGAAAAAGAAAATTTCATGACAACAGGCAGAGCCACAACTAGAAAGGCTTCACAAAATGCTTTTTTAAATCAATTTGTTTTAAAAGAAGTTTAATTAAGATAGGAAATAGCCCCCATGACACAAGGCCCTTTGATGTGAAAGATGGGAGTAGATGGGGGGAAAGATCCTGGAAAAGTGAAAAGGATATTTCTATAAAGAACAGTGCTTTAGTGTGGGGCTAATTGGGGAGGAACTTGCCTGAGTGGATACCATGCTCGTGGTGATAGTGATAGGGAAGAGTAAGCCTAAAACCATCTGGCAATTCTCCATTTCAACTAGTTTTGATCACTAGGTACTAAACCCAGCTATTACTTTCCTGTTGAAGTGTCAGTGCTATCAGAACTCTCTATTTTGGCATTTTAGGTTAAAGTTTCATTTCCCCCACTCTAATTAATCTATATCTATAGAGGTGGAGAAGAGGGAATAGGTTAGGGAAGCTATGAAAAAAAAAGTGATCATCACTTTCAGTAAGAGATACATTTAGAACTTTTCAATTCACTTTTCAATTTGGTGAAGGATTTTACTCCTGAAGCATTAAGATGTTTTTTATCTTTTTCTTAAAGAACAATATATTATCTTTATTTTCATTAAATAGACAAGTCTTCTTTTTCCCCCCAGAGTTTGGCAATTAAAAACAAAAACAAAAACAAAAACAAAAACGAGCAAAGGTGCATTTTTAAATAGGGAAACTACACTGCAAATTAGTTGAGACTTCCTAACCCAAAGGCCTTAGTTATGCATATTTACCTATGCATGAAAATATCTAATAGAACCTATCAATTGAAAACAAATCTCTGAAATTTAAAAAAAAGTTTTAGAAAGAATTTTAAGATCTTTGACAGAGAAGAGAGAGTTGGCAAAGGGGATGGCTCTCTCTCTCTCTCTCTCTCTTTCTCTCTCTCTGTCTCTCTCTCTCTCTCAAATCTCTGATAGGTTAACATGATATAGAATTCAAAGAACAGCATAAGGATAAGCAAACTGGTGTTTAGTGTAGGCAGTTAGGCAGCTCCTAGAAAATGGAAGTTTTCAGGGAAGGTTACTTGATCTGTATACCAGCAGGTAAGTATAAACATTCAATAAAATTGAGCAAAGTCAAGGCCCAAACTATTGGGTAACCCCAACACAAGATTTTTGCGATGGGCATACTAAACACAAGCACTCTGATTTCTCTTGAGGGTCTTTGAGATTAGCATGACCTATGGTTTCAGAATAGGAAATTTCTAGCCATATAAAGACAAACAATAATAAAGAATAAAGTATTCCTCCACATACCAAAGGCACTTGATCTAGCATATTTCTCACTCAGAAAATCAAGAAGCAGTTGGATCAAGGGATCAGGAACCAAATTAATTATTAGTGTCTTTTGTGGGCACTCCATGCTTTTAACATAAGCAGGTGGTAGGGAACATATTGTATACCAGACTATAGTGGAGACAGTCCTGCTATCCTTGGTCCTGAAGAAGGTTAGAAATGAGCTGGAAGTATAATAGAAATGGTCTGGAAAAGGACTGAGGAGATTCTGGGAGACTGGAAGGAAATTGCCAGGCATGGGGTTTAATATGGATTAATTTCTTTCCTTTCCTTTATTGTGAAGCAGATAAATTCGGTTTCACAAGCATTTATTAAAAATGTACTGTGTAAAGCTCATACAAGGACAAGGAGAGATACAACGTTTAGGTATGTGAGTCCTGCCTTCATGGAGCTTAGAGTTTATTAAGAAGTCAACACATAAACCTATATCACTATATTAAAATATATATGGGTATATATGAATACATACACACATACATTCTAAACAACAGTATATGTAAGCTTATTAGACAGGTGAAAAATAAAGAGCTATGTCAGCAACAAAGGGTGGAGGTCTGGGTGAGAATTATTGTCAAAGAGAGAACTGGGCAAGACTTCTTAGAGAAAGTGGTATTTGGGTTGGGTTATAAAGGTTGAGTAGAAATATAATATGAATATTCATAAATGCAAATGCACTCTGTATTTTCATTTCTGGATTGTGTTTGACCAATTCTGTCCTAAGTAAAAGGACTCAGAATTAGCATTATCATCATCAGTAATTGAATAAGGGCAAAAAAAATCTGTCAGTTCAAATACTCATGGGTAGGACTACACCAGAGGGCATAACATAAAGATCAATGGATTTATAATTAGAGAATATGGGTTCAAATACCCATTAAGTCACATACTACATTGGGCAAGTTGCTTTCCCTTTCAAGATCTTAGTTTGCTCATCTTCAAAATGAAGCAGTAGAATTAGATAACCTTTGAAGTCTATTATAGTTATAAAGAAATCATCTTGTGATGTCTTGTTTTCCTATTAGTCTGTCCTAATAATCATCCTCTTCCTGAGGATGGTTGGTTCCTGAATGCTTCACAGGATCTTCAGGAAAGAAGGATCCACTTCTTCTCAGAACATCTCCTTCATGCTCTAATCTCAAGAGGAACTCTGGAGCTGTGGTATGACCTTGACGAACTGGAAAGCTGGGAGCTTAGAGTTGTGGCCAGTCTCAGGATGCACATGTTACATTATTGTTTCCATATTTATAACATTCTTAATGAACTACTGCTTTCACATATATTTCAGGCTAGAAGGAGAGATCACATAGTATAAACCCATCATTTTTCCAAATGTGGAAAATAAAGAGACAGAGAGATTAGATATGGTGCCCTAGTCCTCAGTACTACCTCTAAACCCTGACAAGCCCATACTATAGATAGGTGACAAGCTTATCAGATTCATTTACTTGGCTTCTGGTGAGAATCTTTTTCTCTAGGGTTTCTGACCCTCCATGATCCCTCTTGTTTTACAGTCTGCTCTTCTCTATTTTTTCCTTTCTAATGTGAACAGTATCTATGAGTTGGACCTCAAGTGAAGAGGAAGCTCGATGACTTGAGTATAATACTTGGAATTATGAAGACTATATATCAAAATGGTGCTGATTAGCTGGACAAGCAATTTAACACCTCTCAGCCTCAGTATACTCATATGTAAAATGGATATAATAGCATCCTAATTCAGTGAGTTTTGTACCACTTAAAGTATTACATAATAATAATAATAATAATAATAATAATAATAATAATAATTGTTACTATTATTATAGACCTAAGGTCTGGGTTTATTCTCTGAGAGGAAGTAACAGAAATCTGGCAGGCAAATAAAAAAATTCCATGATTTTATAATTCAGTATTTCATTTCTCCCATTATTTATTTCTTGAGAATATTTCACTTCTAGATGCTTCTCTAATACTAACTTGACTTCTTGACCCTGTATCCCTCTAACCAGGATTATCTAACCCTTATCTGAAGCTATAGCTCTATCCTACATCTTAAAATTAATCCAGTTCTTAGTTAGGAGAAACATTAGTATCCATAGCTCCAAAGTCTCAGAATAATCTATTTTGGGGTTGCCTTCTTCATGATTTTGTTCACAACTATACTAATTGGGCTTTTTCTTGGTCTATTATGATCAAGATTTCTCCTTCTGTCCCAGCCTAGTAAATGAGTCCCTATATTATTATTTTCTCTCATTCCCGAGTCCTTGTCTTAGTATCTTGCCAGCATGTTCCTTTTGTTTCCATAGTAGGGCCTTGCTTTGCTTTCACCAGATCCTTGCAAGGATGAGAGCCTTGGCTCTGAACATCAACCCCATATCCCTGCCTCCAACTATGTGTCTGCCCAGACTTCCACCTAATCTCTGATGCCAGAGCCCTTTAAAGTCATGATAGAACATTCTTTTGTCATCTACAAAAAGGCCTCCTTGATGCTAAATAATCACCAGTCTGGATCTCCTCATGGTGACTAATTCTAGACTTCTGATACTACAGCCTCCTACACAGTCTTCCTCCTTGTGCCCATTTTTAGGATCTTTCTAAACTGTTTTTCCTGCCTCATTAGTTCTGACTTTTTTGCAGGAGATAGACACTACTACTCTGCCCTGTCCTGTTTTCCATCTCTGTGTTTTTATTTATTTTTTATGGTAGCTCCTTTCAGCTCTATTTATATTTTAAGGTCCTCTTATAATGTTATTTCCTCCAAAATCTTTTGGGGGATTCCTAACCCAAGGGCCTAGAATTATAGCCACTCTTCATGAACTTAGAACCAGCAAGCATTATTTTATGGAACAAATGGCATGTGACTTCAGCAGATTTCTCACTTGGCAATTCAAAAAGCATTTGAATTAGAGGATTAGGCACTAAATTAATTACTGATGGTTTCTGATTTTGATTTCCTCAGGCTGGAAGTAATATCTCCTATCCCTAAACTCCCACAATGTTTTGCTCATACCTTTTATGTTGATTACATTCTGCATCATATCATAGTTATTGGTACAAATCTTAACATACCTATTAGAAAGTTAGGTCATAGAGAACAAAGACTGAGCCTTCATCATTTTTATATCCCCCACACACTGACCAATGGTACCAGCATAAGGACTAGCACAATAGATGATTGCCCAATGAATTGATAGATGGCTGAATTCAAACAAAATAAATAAAATAAGCAGACAAATAAATCAGTTGGCCAAGATAAATGTAATGATTTGATTTAGTTGGCTCCTAGACCAAGGTACTGAACAGCTGGTGAAACCATATCAAACCTAGTAAAAGCAGTCCTTTGATTCTTAGCATCTCTGTTCCCTTCCCCTACCTCATTCTTCAGAATCCATCAGATAGGTGGGTAGAGGAGAAATCTATCATTTACTATGGAAAAAGAAATAAAATCATTAACTTATTAATCACCTGCCTGAAAGTTGCATATGTCTCATAGAGATAAATTTTCAATATTGACCATTAACTTATTGGACTAGGTCAGTAAGAATTAAGCCCCCAATACTACAAGCTGATATCTCAAAAATGACATAGTTGCCTCATTATAGGTACTAAAGAGATCAACTGCTTCAAAGCAAATCTAGGTTGAAGATCATTAAAGTTGATCTTATCTTTAGGCCCTAGCCTAGTCCCTAATAAAGGTTAGATAAGTCTTAGTATCAGTTTTCTAAATACTCATCACATACAGTTCTTGTATTCATTTTCATTCTTTTCCATACCATTTGGATTTATTCTGTTCTGGTTTGGCCTATTATGCCAGTCTAGTCTATCCTATTTCATCCCACTCCATGCCTGTTCTCTTCTTTTCTGGCATTTTTCATCAGGTAATTTGAATATTTTTTTCCTTGCTGGGAAACCAAGAGAACAGTGCTGTGATAACTTACAAAAGCATTTTAGAAGTAGTTAGCCAAGGATTATACAAACCCTGCTTCAGAGGTAGATGAGCTAGAAGAAATGAGAGAAAGAGAGGACAGCTTATGAGATAAAGCCTCTTCAGTATGGAAAGATCTCTGAGAAGGTATATAATGGATGTCTCTGAAATCATTAAGTAGATAGTTATAGAATTCGCCCCTCCCCCATCCCAATTCTTCATGTTAGAGGGTCCTATTAAGGGTTGAAGATGATGATAGTGATGATAATTGTTATTTTTAGTCTGAACCTGTGATTAAATCTGCATATGGAGCTCCTGGTGTAGAAATGCCCTACATTAACATGGATTGATAATTTATCTGTACCTTGTAATCTAACAGAATTTCTTTGAGCAGTGAGAGATTAAATGACTTGTCCATAGCTACAAACTTAAGTGTGTTAATACCAGGATTTGAATCCAGGTCTTCCTGAATTAAATATTTATTTTCTATTCACTATTGCTATGTTTGTCAATTCATCAATTATCATTTTCATTAGTATTACATTATCTTTATATGGCATTTTACAAACAGAAGTACTACTGCACTCATATGAGTGTAGATCTTTCAAGAGGTGAACTAGGAAAATATTTTTATCCCTGTTTTGCAAAGAAATTGAAGTTCAGGAAAATAAAAGTGATTTGCTTGAAGCAAATAAATTAATGGAAAAAAGGGTATTTATTAAGTACTTATTTTGTGCCAGACACTGTGGCAACCACTGGAGATAATACTACAAAAACAAAAATAGTCTCTGACTTCAGGTTTACATTTTTCTCTTTTTAAAATTTAATTAAAAAATAAACTATTTTTTCTTCCATTCACTTTCTCCTCAATAGAAAACAATGAAGAGAAAAACCAAACCCTTATAATAAATATGTAAAGTTAAAATAAATCCTCATATTGGCCATGTCTAAAACTATTTGTCTCATTCTACACCCTGAGTATTTTTTCTGAGTCATCACTGGCTTTCTGGAATTGTGGATGACCATCGCATCAGTTAGCATTCTTGAGTCTTTTAAAGTTGTATGTCTTTACAATGTTGTTATTATTCATCTCCTGATTCTAGGGAACTTATATTTTTGAATGGGGAAATGATACATACAAGATAAAGAGGAAGAAATCAAGTATAGGTCTTCTGAAGATTTTACTATAAACCAATGGAAGTTCTATCATACATAAAGAGCAGTGAGTAAAGTCATGGGATCATTTAGTTCCAAGAAATGGTAGGGGCTAAAAATATCAGTAGCCTAATGAAAGATCAAGATCTATGTCTAGACTAGATTCTTACTGGGAAATGAAGAAATAAGACTTTTTAGTCAGGAACTTGAATTTATAATGATGAAACAAGAAAGAAACAGGTCTTCTCTCAGAAGAGTTTGTTATTAGAGACAGTATTCTGAGTCAGAGGTATCATGTTTCTATCCAGTGAGGCAGTTTCCATTTTATTATACATTCTTTATCTCATCAAATTTTCTTATGTCACAAAAAATTCTAAAGAAAAACAACCCAAGAAATTTTTATGTTGGTACATCATGGAATAGAATAAATGAAAGAAACATGTGTGGTTCATGTCTAATCATAAAGAGTTTCTGATTTTCAATGACATGAATAGTTTTCCTATCTGGGATCTAGTGCACACTTCTCCAAAAAAGTCCTTGATTTCCATATTTGTAAAGAGAAAAAAAATAGAAGGAACACACCCAATATTTGAGTTTGGTGGAAAGATACCAAACTAACCTAATAATCTTCTTAGAAATAGATATGGGAATATTGGTAGTGTAGTGTCAGTATACAATTTTGGGGGGATCCCAGGATAAATGCCACCTTTCCCTAGTTGCTATTGAAGAGAAAGGGGAGCTCTTGTCTTATTCTCACTGATTTAGTTAGCTACATCTCACCAAATTCTGGTAACACAAAAAATCAATCAGAAAATCTATCAAAGTCTTGGAGATTTGATTATATCAAAATACATGAGAATAAAAGTGAGATAAAATCTTAACCTTAGCAAGAAGAGAAAAAATTATGGGACTTGAATTGTGTGTGTGTGTGTGTGTGTGTGTGTGTGTGTGTGTGTGTGTGTGTGTATGAGAGAGACAGAGACAGAAACAGACAGAAACAAAGAGATCTAGAAAGAGACAAAGAGACAGAGACAAAGAGAGAGATAAACACAAAGACAGAAACAGAGAGAGACAGAAACAGAGAAAGATAGGGGACACAGAGAAAGACACAGAAAGAAGTAGAGAATCAGAGGGAAACACAAAGAAAGGGAGAAAGAGACAGAGAGGAAGGAGAATTTTGCTTTCTCTAGTTTATAGATTACAAGGGCTGGAAATCAAGGAATATATTCTGTAGCCCCAAGGATCCTGATAGCTCCCCAAAGTCTAAAGACTAAGTCTCTAGAAATGCTGCAAAAATCTTTGAAGTCTCTTCTCTCCTTACAAAAGAATATAGCAAAAAACTCAGCATTCTCTTAGCTAGTCACATCCCTTAATTCCTTTATAGTACATTATAGTCTCATGGCTGTCCTTCAGGAACCACCCACTGTAGAAATTGAAGCATTATGTAAAGAACACTTATTTTCAGCTACTGAAAACATGAATTCAAGCATTACCTCTGTTTCTTGATAGGGTTTTAACTTGGGCAAGTCACCTAACCAGTTGGAGCCTCAGTTTCCTTTCTTGTAAAATCGGTTGGAAGGGGATTAGATCAGTAGTTCTTTTTGTGTCATTGGCCCCTGTAGCAGTTGGGGAATGAACCCCATGGCACCTATGTGGAGTACAAATTGGAGAAGGGAAAAACTTGAGATAGAGAGACCAATCAGAAAGCTTTTGTGATAACCAAGTTGAAAAATGATGAGAGTCTGAACTAGGAATGGGAAGTGAAGAGAGGAGATGGAATTTGAGGAGGAGTAACAGGAAATTTAGTAAGTCTGGAAAGGCAGGATGAGTCTTGGTCATGGTGAGGCTTTAAATGCCCAAAAGGAGTTTATATTTGTTCCTACAAATAATGGGATACCTTTGAAGAAACTGTAGAACTTGTCACCTGATTATATGTGTTAGATGAAGGAGAAAGGAGTTGGAAAAGACCTTGAGGTTGAGAAGGACATAGGGGCTACCTACAGAAATAAGGAAATTTACTAGAGTGTTAGTTGGGAGGAGAGAGAATAATTTCTGTTCTGGACATATTGAAAATAGACAAGATTTGAACCTAGCTCTCCATCTGTTTGTCATGTTGCCTTTCAAAATGTCACAGAAAATAAAAATACTATCACTGATTATAAATGTATCACATGGGATAAAAACATTCACTTCGTATCAAACATTAAGGATGTAGTGAATGTTGAATGGAATTTCTTTGTGGGAAAAAATTCACCAACAAAGGAAAACAAAACGGAGTAGTGGGGAAAATGGGTGAATCTAAGACCCCAGAGAATCATAATGCTGGGGATGGCATAGTGTTTCACATCACACCAAACACAGACACCTCGCCCCAGGAGCTCCAATTTGTTTCTTTCAGACTCCCCAGAAATGGGTCCAGGCCCCTTGGGCATGGCTAGTCTAGTTTCAGTTGTTACCCTGGGATAATTGGTTTAAAACTGATTACTGGGTCACTAATTATGGTGCCTATTGACAGTACATTTCTGCTCAGGGATACAATTAAAAAGTTCACCCTAATTAATCAAGGGTAATTAACAGACCTTAAATTTCTATGAGAGATTAATTATCAGGCGGTCCAGAACAAATCAATGTGGACACTGGGACTGGGACCGGATACTGAGCATTCGGCTTTTGGGGCCATATGAGAGCTTAGCTTCGTCCAGGGAGCTCCAGGGGACTTTTCAGTTGCTGACCTACATCTGGATGAAGAGGAGTGTGTGCTGCAGCTGGGAACATCCTCAAACAGGGAGACCTCTTCAAAAAAGAGCCTTTTTCTGTGGGCACAAGGATGGTTAGATAGAAGCAAAAAACCCTCTGGCACTTTTCAAAATGCCAGTTTTCTGATGGGCAGAACAAGGAAAGGGAAAAATAAAATATTTTGCAACCAAAAATATTGTTGTTAGAGAGGTAGTTTGTTCTGTTGGAAAAGCACTAGACTTAATGTCAAATAATTTGGATTCGAATCCCACTCCTCTATTTATTAGCTTGGGCAAATCTCAATCTGTCTGAGCTTTAGTTTTCTCTCTGTGTCTGTCTCTGTCTCTCTGTCTCTATCTCTCTCCCTCTCTGTATGTTTCTCTGTCTCTTTCTGTGTGTCTGTCTCTTTGTGTCTCTCTCTGCCTATTTCTTTTTGGATCTCTGCCTCTCTCTGTCTTTCCCACCCTCTGGGAATCTCTGCCTCTTTCTGTCTCCTCTGTCTTTCTCTCTGTGTGTCTCTCTATCCCTCTCTGTCTCTGTCTTCCTCCATGTGTCACTTTGTCTATGTCTCTATCTCTCTCTGTCTCTGTTTCTCTGTCTCTATCTCTCTATACATATCTTTCCATATTCATTAAAAAGGATAATATTATTTGCTTGCTCACCTGAATCAATAAATCAATCAATGAGCATTTATGAAGTGTCTAATATATATATATATATATGTATATATATATATATATATATATATATATATATATATATATATATATATATATATATATATATATATATATATATATATATATATATATATATATATACCAGGCACTGTGCTAAGAAATAAAAGATAAAAAAAAATGAAACAACCCCTGCCCTCAGGTTTATACTTCATGATCAAATAAGAAACTGCATTGTAAAAAATTTTGTAAACTGTGAGGCACTATACAAAAATAAGTTAACTTTTTTGGAGCAGCTAGAGAAGACCAGAATTTTTGTTTTGGCTTTGTCGTAAACTGACTGAATCACTCTGAGGAAGTTATTCAAAGCTAGTTCCCTAGATAAGTAAGACCACAAGTTGGGACTAGCTGACCTGCATTGGTAGAAAACTCAAGAGACCCCAATAATCAGCAAAATTTCAGGTCTACTCCCTATCCCTCTTATCTTTAATGATATCTTAGCAATTTGAGTTGAGTAGCAAAAATAACAAAAATGATATCTATTATAAGGCATGTAGGAAGTACAGTGATTTTTATCATTGATTGTTCAATTATTTCAGTCTTGTTTGACTCTTTGTGACCCAATTGGGGTTTTCTTGGCATAGATACTGGCCTTGTTTGTCATTTTGAAGGTGAGGAAACTGAGACAGAGAGGGATAAGCAAAGATCATACAACTAGTATGTGTTTGTGGCCACATATGAATGCAGGTCTTCCTGACTCCAGGATGGGTGCTCTATTCATTTCATCATCTAATTGACTCACCATCCTTAGTAGAAATGACGAACAAAAAAATCCCCATTTTCCCTTGCACTAATCCCAGGCTTATTATGTAAAGCTCCCAGTAGTATAATATGACAAAAGGTTTTTTTTTTAAATTTTAGATAGTGAAGGGAATTCAATGAATGGCATTTGGGGCAGAATAAAAGCACTCCAAAAGCCAGACCCTTCCTAAGGAACTCTAGCTTTCTAGCCATGGGTTTGAATCAGAGAAGAGATGAACTGACCCTCAGGACCTGAAACTAAAAGTGCTAAGACTCCCTACCACTCAGGATCTATTTGGGAAACATAGCTACAAATCATTGGCAAACTGGCAAAGAATAGTTTATTATAAATGCCAGCACATTATAGTTGTAGCTGAGAGAACAGACCAGCAGAAGACCCCTCTACCTACCCCAAACAGCATGGTATCTCTCTCTCTCTCTCTCTCTCTCTCTCTCTCTCTCTCTCTCTCTCTCTCTCTCTCTCTCTCTCTCTCTCTCTCTCTCTCTCTCCCCATAAACAAAAGTCTATTAAGGAATGCTCATGCTTTTCACTCATCTGAGGGAAAGAAGAAGAGTCCCTGAAATGAATTTCCCTCAGAAACTGCATGAATGTGGTCATGTGAAGCCCTTAACTACAGTACTCTCATTAACTGGAGCACATTTCAGTGTTTTCATGTTCCTTTCTTTTAATCTCTCTGCGTGAGAAAAAAAAAACAAAACAAAACTGGAGATAGCCATAAAGGGAACTTTCCAAGAAAACTAGTGGCCACTACCACTATCTGGAACTGGCTTTGAGATTATCTGGATGCAAAGGTAATAATATGATAGAAAATCATTGTGTATGTAATATTATTGTGCTATAAAAATGATGAGCAAGATGCTCTCAGAAAAACTTGGAAAGACTTCCATGAGATAAAACAAAGTGAAATGTGCTGTGTACAAAGTAACAGCAATAATATAAGATGATCAGCTGTGAATGACTTCACTGTTTTCAGCAATACAATGATCTAAGACAAGTCTAAAGGACTTATGATGAAAAAATGCTATCAATGAACAGAGAAAGGACTAATAGTGTCTGAATGAAGATTGAAGCATGCTTTTTTTTACTTTAGTTTTTTCTTTTACAACATGGCTATTATGGAAATATTCTGCATGACTACACATGTATAACCTATATTCTTTTGCTTTGTTTTAATCAGGAAAACCTCAAAGGGATGGAAAGCTAGTATTGACTTTTGGTGTCACTTCTTGCAGATTCAGTCTTGAAAAAAAAATCACCTCCTAAAATCAACTCTAACTATTTAGGTACACTGCCACCAGGTGGTGCCATGGTCACCAGGTTCAAGAAGTTAGGCACAAGTTATATTTAACTGAAATCTTATTACATTTTTCTCTTTATTGTCAAAATAAAAATTTTAATAAAAACTGTTTAACTTATTAACCAGTGTAAAATAGTTTTTCATAGAAAATCTTAAGAAAAACAAATCCATTGAAATCTTAAGGTTTAAAAAGTGTTTTACTTACACTATCTAGTTCCAGCCTCCAAACAATCCTAGGAAATAGGTACTGCAGGTTTTGTTTCCATTTTACAGATGAAGAAACTGAGGCCAGAAATATTTGTGATTAACCAATAGTCATGAAATTGGCCTTTCTCATTGATATAAGAGCTTCCTTTTTTCAATTAATTAATCAACAAACCTTATATGTCTATTATGTGCTCATAGTGCTGGGTCTTAGGAAGATGTTTCTTCAGGGTTCAAAACCAGCCTCAGATACTTAATAGCTATGGGGCCCTGAGCAAGCCACTTAATCCTGTTTGCCTCAGTTCCTTATTTGTAAAATGAGCCGGAGAAGGAAAAGTCAAAACCACTCTAATATATTCACCAAAAAAAAAAAAAAAAAAAAAAAAAAAACCCAAATAGGGGCATGAAGAGTCAGAAATAACAACAAAAAGGTGCCAGACACTGAGCTGAGGAGGGCTTTTTCAGCTCACTGTGAATCACAATTTGAAGTTAAATGTCCTATCAGGGTCTTTGCTCTCACTCTTCAGACTGGCTTTTATTCAGAGTACTTTGGATTTTGTATATGATTAAGACATACAGAGGCTTAAGTACTGGGCCTAAAGTCAGAGAGAGTCCCTTACACCTTACCAACCCTAATCTATCTGCCTGCTCAGGTAATCCCATTCCAACCCATCTTCTCCAACAGTTTGCCCCCTCTGTCACTCCTGAGCTATCTTTTTCTTTCTATCACTTCTCATCTAATCATTCATTCTCTACTGCCTACAAACATGCCTATTTCCCACATCCTAGAAAAAAACTACCTCACTTGATCCTGTTTTTGTATGACTGTACAATCTTTTTTTAAAAATAATAACTTTATTTTCAAAATACATGCAAATATCGTTTTCAGCATTCACCCTTGCAAAACCTTGCATTCCAATTTTTTTCTCCTATTTCCCCCACTTCCCTCCCCTAGACAGTAAATAATCCAATATTCTTCTAAACATTTTCCCATATTCATCATGCTGCACAAGAAAAATCAGGTTAAAAAGAAAAAAAAAACGAGGGAAAAAAAGTGAACAACACAAAAAAAGGTGAAAATACTGTATTGTGATTTATACTCAGTTCCCACAGTCTTCTTTCTGGATGAATATGGTTCTCTCCAACTTGATCCTTTTTTTCAGCTAATTATCAGATGAGGAAACAGACAAACATGTGAAGTGACTTGCCCAAAGTCACATAGCTAGTAAGTGTCTGAGGCCAGATTTGAGCTAAGGAAAATAAGTTTTCCTGATTCCAACACTCTATCTATTATACCACCTAACTGACTTTCCAAAGTTGCCAATGATGTTTTGTTGACTAAATCCAGTCTTCCTTCTCCTTGATCTTTTTGCTACATAGTTGACTGAATTATCTTCCTTGATATTCTCTTCCCTCTAACATTTCAGGACAATATTCTCTCCTGATTCTCTTCCTACCTAACTGATGATTCTTTCTCAGTCTCCTTTGCTAGATGCTCATCAAGGTCAAAACCAGAGGTGTCTCTCAGGCTTTACTCTGGGCCCTTTTATCTTTTCCCTCTATACCACTTTACTTGACGATGTCATCAACTCCTATAGATTTAATTACCATCTCTACATGAAAATTCGTATCTTGTCTCAACCTCTCGTCTGACCTCCAATCTTTCATCTCCAGTTTCCTTTTAGACATCTCCAACTAGATGTCTGGTAGACTTCTTACATTCAACACTAATCAAACTGTCCTCATCTTTCCCCTAACCTGATTACACATTTTCTTTATTATTGTTGAAGACAATATCATCATCCTAATTCCTCAGAATCATAACAAGGAGTCACCTGGATTTATTATTATTTCTTACCACCTCACCCCTTATCCAATCTGTCCCAAGGCTGTCAATTTCCCTTTTGTAAAATCTGTCAAATACACATCCTTTCTCTTCTCTGACATTGTTCCTATTCTAATTCAGCCTCTATAATTGCCTCCCTAGACTATTACAATAGCCTTTTGGTGGGTCTGTCTGCCTGAAGTCTCTCCCAGTTCTAATTCTTCCTCTATTCAAGACCAAAGTAATTTTTCCAAAGTTTAAGTCTGACTCTGTCATCCCCTCTATTCAATAATTCCAAACATTTCTTATTTCTTCCAGGATCCAATACAAAACCCTCTGTTTGACATTCAAAGTCCCTTATAATTTAACTCCCTCTTCTGACATCTTACTGCCCAACAGATACTCTTTGATTTAATGACATTGGCCTCCTTGTCTTTCATTATAAAGATCCTTCATTTTTCAGCTCTAATCACCTTCTCTGGCTATTCCCATCCCTAGAACACTTTCCTCTGTTCTACTTGATGTAGAAGCCAGAATTCTAATTAGCACATCTGCTCTATTGCCAGTAACTCTACTCCATCCATGCAATCTCCATTGTCAAAAAGATAGGTCAAACTCTGAGCCTGTCTTGATTATCATGTCTTCAGACAACTCTGGGTTCTTGTCAGTCATGTTGACTGGTTCTTCCTTGATCTCTCCTTGGTCTCTTCTACCTCCTCTCCAATTCTTCCCTGGTTCCTTCCCTTATTCCCCAGATCCTTCTCTTGTTCCTCCTCTTCCCTGAGAATTTAAAAGTCCCCTGATCTGGAAGCATGTAACTTAATCACCTATGATTCTGTCTTGCTTATTCATGTTTGCTTAAGACCATGAACTATTTCATGCTAAATCTTTGTGACCTTTGATAAGTGTCTCACATGAATTCTTCATGTCCCTAATCGTTATTCTCTCCCACAAAAGTATTGTCTTAATATTATACTACTTCATATTGACTATAGACTACCTTTGTTTCATTTAAGTACCAACAAAAATACCATCTTCTGAAGAAAGCCTTTCCTTAACCTTTCTCAATTTTAGTGCCTTCTCTCTGTTAATTTTATCTATTTATCCTGCCTATACATTCTTTGTGTATATGTTTGCATATTATCTCACCTATTAGACTGTAAATTCTTTGAGGGTAGGAGTTATCTTTTGCCTCTTTTTGTATTCTCAAAGTTTAAGACAGTGCCTGACACATAGTAGGCATTTAATAAGAGTTTGTTGATTAATTTATAAATCTGGCCTCAGTGGCTTAAAAGCTATCTAATTTTAAATGACCCTGGGCAAGTCACTTAAGTCTATCTACCTCAGTTAACTCAACTCTAAAATATGGATAATAATAGTGCTTGTGTCCCAAGGTTATTATAAGGATCAAATGAGATAAAGTGTATGAAGCACTTAGCACAGTTTCTGGCACACAGTAGGTGCTTTATAAATGCTTGTTCACTCTCTGCATTAGCAACTATCATTCATCAGGTAAAAGGAAAGTATATTATGACTAATGATACAGTGGTATCTCAGAAATAAGTGCTGGGATATGCAAAAACTAAGGAACATAGTGCTGAAGCACCGAAGGTTTCTTGAGGTTCTCTAGTTGAAGGCATGCCTTAAACCCATATCACTGTGACTCTCATTGATTAACCAACAACAACTCTCAAGCCAAACCCCAACTGGTTATTGTTTGGGTCCTGACTGACTCAGAGTGAATGTAAATAACAATCATTTTTGTTGTGTCCCCAAACCCTGGGGATCTTCCCCTCCCAGATTTTTTGACTATATGAAAGAGGACATTCTTTGCCTCAGTGGCTACCTGGATAATCATTGTTAGGGTGCTGCCACAGTCAAACTGAGATCTGTTAAATACTTTAACTTAAAAAGGCAAAGGTCTTCCACTTCATCCAGAATTATCTCCTGTTGTCCTGATCTATATCTGGCCACTGGACCCAAATGACTCTAGAGGGAAAGTGAGGCAGGTAATCTTACACAGCCCTCCCTCACTTAAATCCAATTCACTAGCTTATCATAGCATCATTTCCCTGATGTAATGGTATTCTTTGAGAATGAAGAACTATACATACATACATACATATATATATATATAGGATATATGGACAACTATAGTCATATATATATATTATATATATGAAATATATATATATGTATATGTTATATATATATATGTGAGATATATATATATATATATATATATATATATATATATATATATATATAATATGAAGGACAACTATAGTCCTACAAATAGCCTGTGATATTGCTTCAGGACCAACATTTCATTTAAGTTCTTCCTAGATTTATTACCTTGATAGTGTAGACAGCAAAGCTTCTTAAATTATGGGCTGGACCCCATCTGGGGTCATGTACCTAAATGTTGAGGTTGAGAAAAATTTGACAACAGTAAAAAGTTTCTGAATAAAATGACCAAAAAAAAATTCAAAAACAAATGGGCCAAGAATCCTGTAAAACAGAAATAAAGATCTTTGCACTGCCTGTCTCACAATATTATTAATCAATCAGAGTTGATTGTCACACTCAGGAATACCCCTGTTCCAAGGGGATATAAGCCATGAGTCTGCTGCCATAATTGTCATTGACATTCTGGAAGCATTTGTCCATGTTGTATCCTGCAACTCCATTATAGCCTTGGTTGTGAACATAGAACATGAGCACTTTGCATTGTAAATGCATGAATACTGCCAGAAACACCTCAACTCAGATTCAAGACAGGGTCATGTAAAGATTTCACTGGTGAAAAGGGATTGCAAATGGAAAAAGTTTAAGATTGCCCTAGTCTAATTTACTAGTAGTCTCTCTCTCTCTCTCTCTCTCTCTCTCTCTCTGTCTCTCTCTCTCTCTCTTTCTCTCTCTCTCTCTCTGTCTCTCTCTCTGTCTCTCTCTCTCTGTCTCTCTCTCTCTCTCTGTCTCTCTCTGTCTCTCTCTCTCTCTGTCTCTCTGTCTCTCTCTCTCTCTGTCTCTCTCTCTGTCTCTCTCTCTGTCTCTCTGTCTCTCTGTCTCTCTGTCTCTCTCTGTCTCTCTGTCTCTCTGTCTCTCTCTCTCTCTCTCTCTCTCTCTCTCTCTCTCTCTCTCTCTCTCTCTCTGTATCTCTCTCTCTCTGTCTCTCTTTCTCTCTTTCTCTCTTTCTGTCCCCCCCTCTCTTTCTCTCTCTCTGTCTTTGTGTCTCTCTTTCTGTCTCTGTCTCCCTTTTTCTCTGTGTGTATCTCTGTGTCTCTGTCTTTCTCTCATTCTCTTTCTGGCTCTCTCTCCATCTCTCTCTCTTATTTGTTCTTACCTTGAGGTATATGTATGTGTGAGCATGTGTATACAACATTCCTCTAAGTATAATGATAATCATAATTGATATTTCTATAGTAGTAGCAACTACCAGTAGCTGACATTTATATAGAACCTTTCTCTCTCTCTGTCTATTTTTCTGTCTCTTTTCTCTGTCATTCTCTTTCTGTCTGTCTGATTGTCTTTCTTTCTCTCTCATTTGTTCTTACCTAGAGGTATATGTGCATGTGTGCATTATTCTCAGTATAATGAAAAATAATTCATATTTTTATAGCAGCAATATCTAGCAGTAGCTAACATTTATATAGAACCTTTCTCTGTTTATCTGTCTGTCTCCCTCTGTCTTTCTCATTTGTTCTTACCTTGAGGTATGTATATGTGTGAACATGTGCATGTAGCATTCCTCTCACAATAATGATAATGATAATTCATATTTCTATAGTAGCAACAGTAGCTAACATTTATAAATAACTTCCTGAGTGCCAGGCACTGTGCTGTTTTACAAAAATCATTTCATTTGATCCTCACAACAACCTTGAAGGTAGGAGTTATTATTATATCTACTTTACAAATGAGAAAATGGAGGCAAAGAGAGGTTAAGTGACTTGGCCAGGATCACTCAGCTAATAAGTGACTGAGAGTCAATTTGAACTCAGATGTTCTTGACTCCAGGCCCAGAGGTCTATTCACTATGCCACAATATTGTTTCCCCCTGGATAATCATTTTATGAATAATGGTAGAATTTTAATAAAAGGTCAGTGATACTCTGAAATGCCAAAGAAAATTATGGCAGCAGACTCATGACTTATATGCCCTTGGAACAGAGGTGTTCTTGAGTGTGACAATCATATGATTGATTAATAATGTTGTGAGGTAGGCAATGCAAAGATCTTTATTCCTGTTTTACAGATGTGAAAACTGAGGGATGGGAAGTTACTCACATAGTAACTGGTAAGAATTAGAGCCTTAACTCTGTTATTAGTGTTTTCCCATTATACACCACACTGGCAGGCCTCTTGTATCTGCACCTCTGACTCAGGTATTATGGAGAACTCTTACTCTACCCTTTAGGCACTGTGAGGTTGATCCCCTTTCCTTATGCAGAGTATCTGAATTACTTATCTGGCAAGTCCCATTCTAGTACTTGCTGCTCACCACTATCTCTCATCCCTCATTCTTAAGAAATGCCAGAGAGAATTTCTGGGAGGGAGGATAGGGAGGAGGAGCTGCCTATATTTTCTCTGTCTCAGCCTTAGGTGGTCTATTCATCCTGCCAAGAAAAAACCTCAGTCTGCCTTTTCAACCTCCCAGTACTTTGTGCTTATGCCTTCTTTTTCCACATATTGCAGAAGAAAAACAGAAAGAAAAAAGTACCTCAGGCAGCTTTCTGATGAGAATATCAAACCTTCACTGACTTGTTTTTCCACTTGGAGGGAGGTACTTTCCACTTTTTCAGATGTTCTCTTCCTATTACCTATTAAAAAAAATCCAAACAAATAACCTTGAACTAGGTATAATTTAATTTGCATTCCGTGTTTGTTTATTTCTCAGCAGCCAGCTATTACTATTCTAGTTTTGATAATGAATTATCAAGACCAGAAAAGTTTTTCCAAAATTATTTTCTTGGAGAGTTAGTATTCCTTAGGCAGTAAGAAGTACATGAAGACAATTTTTGTTTTGTTTTTTTTTTATTTATTTACATTCATTAAAATTTTTTTGAGTTCCAAATTCTCTTTTCCCGCCCACCTATTGAGAAGACAAGTAATATGATATGCAAGCAATATGATGTCAATTAAGCATGTGAAGTCATGCAAAACTTATTTCCATGTTAGCCATATTGCAAACAAAACAAAAATCAAGAAATATAAAAAAATAAAGTATGTTTCAGTTTGCACTCAGAGTTCATCAGTTCTTTCTCTGGATATATTTTTCATCATGAGTGCTTTGGAATTGCTTTAGATAACCATATTGATTAGAATATCTAGGACTTTCACAGGAAATCATCATTATAATATTGCTGTTTCAGTGTACAATTATCTCCTGGCTTTACTCACTTAACTATAATTCATAAAAATCATCACAAGTTTTTTGAAAGTATCCTACCTGTCACTTCTTACATCACAATAGTATTCTAATACAATCACACAACACAACTTGTTCAATTATTCTATAATACATGGACATCCACTAGGTTTCTAGTTCTTTGCACCACAAAGAGAGCTGCTATAAATATTATTGTACTTATAGGTCTTTTGTTTTTCTTTTGATGTCGTTAGGATACAGACTTAGTGATGGTATTGCTAGGTCAAAAGGTGTGCACAGTTTTATAGCTTTTATTTTCCAGAATGGATAGACCAGATAAACCGAAATTTTTAAAAGACTTTGATTACCTTTCAAAGTAGCCTCCTTCCCATGACCATTCCCTGGTTTGACCCTGTCTCCTTCCTGTATTTGGCCATTTCCCAGACCTACAATTCCATCCCCTGTCCTGATGAACAACACATCTTATCTTTCTTTTCCCATTCAATATCTAAGTTAGAATTGAACTGAACTGAACTAAAATGAAAATTTACAGGCAAGAATGTAACAACCTTTTCTACTATCTGGGAGAATTAGATAGGAATCCTCAAATTTCTACTTAGTATCCTCCTCCTTCCAGTTCAGTGTTGCTATAAAGGTTCATTAAAGAGCTGTGAAGATTATTTACCAACTTGTTTGTTGAAGAGTCTTTAAAAGTCAATCAAAATAACTCCTTTATATTTTCAGCAACTGTGTCAAACTAGTTTCTTTTTTAAGATAACCTCTTTCTGTCAAATACATAAGTATATTATAACATCAGTATAATTTCAATATGAACAAAATAGGATATATAGTGAACAATTATATAAATAATAGATTGAGAAGTAGTATGGAACAATGGATAGTGAGCTGGCCATGGAGTTTGGAAGACCTGGTTTCAAGGTCTGCTTCCTATATAGACTGGATGTGTGACCAGGATAGGTAGTACCTACAACAACTCTCTCTCTACAGCAGACTGGGAGCATCCTGTACTAATAAAATAATGTCTGGCACACACACACACACACACATGCATGTAACACAGATATACACACATGCAGTATAAAATAACACATATATATACACATAAAATACATGTGTGTGTACTTATACATATATACATGCTTGCATGTACATTGACAGCTAGGAAGAGTAGTGGAGGGAGCACTAAATTTGGAATTAAGAAGACTCACAAATTAAAATCCAGCCTTGAACACTTACTAACCATGTGACCCTGGGAAAGTTACTCAAACTGTTTATTTCAGTGCCTCATCTGTAAAAATAAGTAGAAAAATAAATTGCAAACCTTCTCCAATATCTTTGCCAAGAAAATCTCAAGTGGGGTCACCAGAAGTAGGACATGGCTGAAATGACTGAACAACAACAATATTTGTATGTAATGTACTGTTTATACACATCCATATAAATACATACACACATGTGTATTTTGCATATATACATACATATATGTATATATATATATTTCATAACATTTTATTTTGGGTAAGATATTTCATATGTTTCAAAATCTCTTGTTTAATCCCCACAACAATTCTATAAAGTCAGAAAGATAAGATATTAACACCCAAGGAAAATTGATGCTCAGAAAAGTTAGTGACTTGTTGAAAATTATACAACAAAATATAGATGAATTGGACACAGAAGTTTGCCTTTTTGTTCCCAGGCAAGTACATTTTTACAACATTTTTTGAGTGATTGAACAGTACAATTTTCTTTTTTAATTTTTAAAGCATTTTATTTTCAAAACATATGCATAGATAATTTGACATTGACTCTTGTGTTTCAGATTTTCTCTCCTTCCTCCCACCCCCTCCCCCAGAGGGCAAACAATCCAATATATGTTAAACATGTTAAAATATATGTTAAATCCAATATGTATAGACATACTTATATAATTCTCTTATTGCACAAGAAAGATCAGATAAAAAAAAAAGAAAGTAAATGATTAAAAAAACAGAATGCAAGCAAACAACAAGAGTAAGAATGTTATGTTATGATCCACATTCAGTTCCCACAGTCTTCTGTCTGGATGTAGATGGTTCTCTTTATCACAAGATCATTAGAACTGACATCAGTTATCTCATTGTTGGAAAGAGTCACATTTATCAGAACTGATTGTCATATAATCTTGTTGTGGCCATGTACAATGATCTCCTGGTTCTGCTCATTTCACTTAGCATCAGTTCCTGTAAGTCTCTTCAGACCTCTCTAAAATCATCCTCCTGATCATTTTTATAGAACAATAATACTCCATAACATTCATATATCACAACTTATTCAGCCATTTTCCAATTGATTGGTATCCATTCAGTTTCCAGTTTCTAGCCACTATAAAAAGGGCTGCCACAAACATTTTTGCACATGTGGGTCCCTTTCCCTCCTTTAAGGTCTTTTTAGGATACAGGCCCAGTAGAACTACTACTAGATCAAAGGGTATGTACAGTTTGATAATTTTTTTGAGCATAGTTCCAAATTGCTCTCCAGAATGGCTGGATCTATTCACAGTTCTACCAACAATGCATCAGTGTCCCAGTTTTCCCACACCCCCTCCAACATTGCTCATTATCTTTTCCTGTCATCTTAGCCAATCTGAGAGGTGTGTAGTTGTATCTCAGAGTTGCATTTCTCTGATCAATATGATTTAGAGTACCTTCTCATATGATTAGAAATTTCTTCATCTGAAAATTGTCTGTTCATATCTTTTGACCATTTATCAATTGGAGAATGGCTTGAATTCTTATAAATTTGAGTCAATTCTCTCCATATTTTAGAAATGAAGCCTTTATCAGAACCCTTAAATGTAAAAATGTTTTTCTAATTTATTGTTTCCCTTCTAATCTTGTCTGCATTAGTTTTGTTTGTACAAAAACTTTTTAACTTAATATAATCAAAATTATGTATCTGGTGTTCAATTATGAGTTCCAGTTCTTTGGAAAAAAATTGAATGGTATAATTCTCTAACTCCCCACTTTGACCTCTTCAACATGATATCCTCTAGCTTAAACTGATTCATAATATTTAAAGTCAGCCACAATCTTGCTCCCACCTACTTTCCAGTTATTTCACATTATTAACCTTCCATATTCCTTGTTCCAGCTATACTAGTTTTTACGATTTAATCTTCTGCCTCCTTAACTTTGCTTATCCTCCATACCTGGAATCTCATTCATGTGTCTTAGAATCCCTAGCTTCAGATGCCATCTCCAAAGTGAAATTTTTCTTAATTCTCTCACTTGATGCCTATCTTTCCAGTAATAGTACTTACCTCACAGGATTGTTGTGAGGATCAAATGAGATAGTATTTGCAAAGTGCTTAGCACTTTGCTTGATGCATAGTAATAACAATTAATGCTTATTCCCTCTGCCTCAGTAGAATGTAAGCTTCTTGAGAGCTATTTCCTTTATGTTTTGTTCCATACTCCTGTTCCTGCCCACCCCCCCACCCAATTTCTAGCATAGTCTCGTCAATATAATAAGAATATAATAAGAATTTGTTGAATTGAATTATTAAGCTGCAATCTTCTCAACATTCTCCTAACTCTAATATACTCAACTCTGATGCCTCCTTCTAACCAACAACTATCATTCTGAGCTCAAGGGTGAACAAAAGGGGAAAATAGCTGCCTGGGCTGGGAAATGGAACACATCAGAGCTTCTAAATCTGGCAAATAAACTGAACTTCATCTTCAGACCTTTGAACTCCCACCCCCATGTATAGGCAATTGCTAAATCATGCTGATTTCATGTCCATAAAATCTCTCCAATTATTTTTTCTCTCCATCCAATCAGTCAATCAATAATCATTGATTAAACATCTACTACATGCCAGGATCTGAGAATAGAACTAGAGAAAATTAAGCAATTTTTAATCTCAAAGACTTTACAGTTTATGTGAAAGACAACACAAGTTTGTGCATACACACACACACACACATAAACAGAACAAATATCAAACAAATACAACATGGTGAAATGCAAGGAAATTAGTGAAAATAGGTGGTGGAAGTGAGGAGGATGAGAAAAGGCTTTAAGTGGAAGTTGAGCCTTGAAGAAAGAGAAGACAGTAAGAAGATAATGGATTCCATCCAAATGACAGGAAGACAAAAAGATGAAATGGAATGCTCTGTATGAACAGAAGAAAGGCCAGTTCAGATGGACCATAGAGTATAGGAAGAAGAGTATTATAATATTGAAACTGGAAACATAAGAAGACATCAGGCTGCTAAAAGGCTTTAAATGCCAAGAAAGCAGTTTATATTTGATTCTAGTGACAATAAGGAACCACTTAAGTTTATAAGAAAGAGAGAAACATGGTCACATAGGGAACTGAGGAAAAAAATCACTTCAGCAACTATGTAGAAGATAGATTGAAGCAAGAAAGACATGAGACATGGAGATCATTTAGGAACCCATTGGAACAATGTAGATGAGAGGACATGAATACTTGAGCTAGGGAACTATGGCTATGAAAAAAAAAAAAAGGTCAGACATGTAGGATAAGGAAAACTTAAGCCTAAGGTTAAGAATCTGGGAAACAGAAATAATTGTAGTGCTTTTGACAGAAATAGGGAATTTTAGAAAAGGCAGAGATCTGGGAAGAAAGATGATTTCTGATTTTTGACATGTATTCAAGATGACTCTGGGATATATGGTTTGAAATATCCAGTAAATAATTTGTGATACAAAACTTAGGAGAGAAATTGGGGCTTTTGAATTTATAGACCTATAGGTCATCTGTAGCTAGATGGTGCAGTGAATCAGGAAGAATTGATTTTTGAGCTCAAGTCCGGTCTCAGACACTTTCCAGCTATGTGACACTAGACTAGTTATTTAACTGTTAGTCTCAGTTTCTTCATCTGTAAAGATTAGTTTAATCTCTTTGATAAAATCCCAAATAGGGTCATAGAGAGTCAAATACAAAATGATTACACAACAACAAAGGTTATATGCATCTAGGTGGGAGCTGATGAGGTTCCTGAGAGAGAATGTAAAGAGAGAGTGATATAGGAATCAGGATGGCATCTTGGATAATACCAAGGGGTAGGTGGTAATGATATGGATAATGAGTTAACAAAAAAGAGTGAGAAACATGAATATAGGGAGTAGTATCACAAAACCCCAGAGTGGAGAGTATATCTAAGAGGAATGGATAGAATAATGTCAAATGCAGCAGAGAGGTTAAGAATGACAAATACATATTTTCCAATTAAGAAATCATTAGTAAATTTGAATATATTAACAACAATAACTAATATATATATATATATATATAATTTTAATGTTTACAAAACATTTTACAAATATTTTTCTCATTTTATTTTCAGAACAATTGTGGAATATCAATGTTATCATTATCCTCAATTTACAGATGAGACAGTTTGGGTTTAAGTGACTTATCCAGGGTCACACAGACAGTAGGTATCTGAAGCTGGATTTGAATTCAGGTCTTGTTTTCTCCAGATCCAGTGCTTTACCTTTTGCATCATCTAACTGGTAATTTCAGTTAAATGATGAGTCCAGAAGCCAATTTGCCAAAGTCAAGGATTGAATAAGGAGAGAAAGTGAAGCAAAAAGTAAAAACAGTGTTTTAAAGATCCATTCACAACATTGTGATTTCCTCACGACTTTTATATGGCTGTAGGCTTTCCTTCTTTCTAACCTATACAACTGTTTAATTGATATAATACAATAGGTTTCAGACCAAAGGATATAGGCATACTAGTTTATTTATTGTCCCCAAAGTTGTTGTTGTCATTTAGTTGTTTTTCAATTGTGCCCAATTCTTTGGATTCCATTTAGGGTTTTCTTGGAAAAGTTACTGGATTGACCATTTTCATCTCCAGTCCATTTTACAGATGAGGAAACTGAGGCAAATGGTGTTAAATGACTTGCCCAGGTTCACACAGTAAATGTCTGAGGGACTGTACCTAATATAAGATTTTAAAGTCCAAATCACAAAGTTTTGTCATCTCAAGGGCTCTGAATACCAAGAAGAAGATAGATTGCTATTACTAGAACAGTAATTTTATCTGCCCTGACACGGATCTCTCCCTCCCTTTCTCTGTGTGTCTCTCTATCTGTGTGTGTGTGTGTGTGTGTGTGTGTGTGTGTGTGTGTGTGTGTGTGTGTCTTCTTCTCTGTGTCTCTGTATCTTATGCTTTCTCTCTCTTTCTCTTTCTCTCTATCTCTCTATTTCTGTCTCTCTTTTTCTCTGTCTTTTCATTGTGTTTCTCTGTGTCTCTCTGTGTCTTTTTCTATCTCTATCTCTATCTCTGTGTGTGTGTGTGTGTGTGTGTGTCTGTCTGTCTCTGTCTCTCTTAGGTACATTATATTTGTTGGCTGTTTGTCCTCATTGAGGCTCTGGGCCAATGGAAGGCAATGAATATTCTGGGAAAATCTAATAGCCAGATGGTACATATTCATGCTGTTTTGTATGTATGTGTGGAGAAAAGCAATACTTTGATTTGGGCCTTGGAATAAACAAAGTGTTATTTGATATTTGGTTTTCCTTGCCTTGTTTTTGTCTCTACCTCTGTGCTTCCAATTTTTTCTATATCTGTCTTGATATCTGCTTCTGCTTCTCTTTTCACCTCCCTCTACCTTGGGAGTTAATATGGAGAGAACTTTCCCTTTGAACACAGTTTGTATTGTAGAAGAATGAGGCTCCACCACTGCCTAGAAACTTCAGATGGGCAAACAAGAATGAATCTTGTTTGAAAAGGGTTTCTGCATCAGATGCTTCAGTTGTTAGGGAAGAAAAATGAGATAGATTGAAAATAGGAGAAAACTTGTAATTGCTCAGAAGCTATGCTTTGCACTAATCAGATGGTATGGGAAGCCTAGATCCAAGAACTCAGGGGTCATTTCTGAGGATGAACTTCCATAAACATCCTAAACATAGACAAGGATTTTTCCCTTCTGCCCAGAAAGGCTGGGCATCCTATGTCCCAGTCTCACATTCTGCTGTGACTTTTTCTGGGCTCTGACTTTTCCTCTTAGAAATTTTCTAGGATTCACATTGCTTGACCTCTCCCTCTCCCTTCAACCTCCACTTGTATCTTCAAATGGAAAAAGTGATTAATTAAACCATTATGATCCATGACTCAATGGTCACATTTGATTTCTCTCAATGTCATTGAGCATTTCTTCCCCCTCCCATTTGGTGACTCCACTGGGGGAAAATCAGGTGGCTCTCCTTTACCTCCTCATCACAGTAAATAGTAACAGTTGTTTTACCTACCTTGTTTCCTCAGGAGAGGAGTAATGGTTCATTTGGGGTAATAGGAACTGATATGGGAAGGAAACTGGGAGACAAGACTAGGAAATGCTTTGAATGATAAGAATGAGAGAAACTAGGTGATGTGTTGAGAGTAATATTAGATAAGATTGGTAAAGGAATTGGGACTGAGATTAAGGGAGAACTGACAGTGACATTGTAGTATAACTTTGAAAAAGAAGAACATTGAGAAGCACAATATCTCTCTCATCTATTCCCTTCTTTCTACTCACATCACATCCTCATCACCTGTGGCCTAGAAGCAGTAGCATTCTATTTGGTATCCCTTCTTCTGTTCTCTCCTTTCCACAATCCGTCATTCACACAGCTACCAAATTGATTTTCCTAAAGCAAATCTGACCAAAACTTATTTGCTATTACTCAAACATGACACTCCATTTCTCCTCTTCATCCCTCTGCCCTGACTGTGTCCCATGTTTGCAATGCTCTTGTTGCTGACTTTCATCTCTTATTTCTTTGCTTTCTTCAAGAGTCAGTTCAAAGTCCATCTTTTGCAGGATGTCTTTTTTATTCTCTCTATTAATGTCTTCTCTTTTCATATTACATTCATTTATTATGTATATAGCTTTTATGTACCAGTTTCTTTTATGTACCAATGTCTCCTCCATTAGAAAGCAAACTCCTTTAAGGCAGGAACTGTTTTGTGTGTGTGTGTGTGTGTGTGTTGTTTTGGTTTTGCTTTCCTTTGTTTTTTGCTTGTTTGTTTTTGCTTTCCTTTGGAACCCCAGCATTTTGCAGAGTACTTGACACATAATAATCATTTAATAATCATTAAGTGACTGACTGAATGACCAGTCTCCTACTAAAAACTATTAAACTACAATAGTTCCCATTTTCCTGTAGGTTAAAATACAAATATAAACCTGACATTAAAAATCTTTCATAATTTTGCCTTATTCTATTTTTCTGGACTGATTTCACATTACTCTCTCTCATTACTCCTTATATATTATAATCAAAGTGGTTTAATTGTTGTTCCTTTATATGATATTCCAACTTTTCACAGGCTGTCCTCTGTGCCTACAAAACTCTCCCTACTCACTTCTGCTTTTTTGGAATCCTTATTTCCTTACAAGGTTCAGCTCCAGAACCACTTCCTTAAGAAGCCTATCCTGATCCAGCTTCCCCATCCCTATCTATTAATGACTCCTACCTTTCTTGCAAAAATCACATTGCATTTATTCAATATTTATTTATTTTTATTCCCCTGTTCCCTCAAATGAATATAAACTGCTTGAGAGAAAGGATTTTTTGTCTTTGTACTCTTGGCACATTCTAAATGACTGTTACATAGGTAGCTAATTCCTCAGCATGGCTTGATGAATTGAATTGAACTGATTAGATTTAATTTCTGAATCAAAGAACATTATCCCAAGTGAAGAGACTATCTCAACTAAGTCAACCATATTATATTCTTAGCTCATCTCTAGTTGACCCTGGAGAATTATCCACCTCTGGTCCCTTGGGGGCAGCTCTCAGATTCCTAAAGATAACAGATAGGTTATCTTTCCTAAGCCACTGGATAACAATAGCCCTCTACCCTTTAAATGCAAACATGTTTTAAAAAGCTTGTTCAAAATAATGCATCTAGACTGCTTGGGGGAAATGGGTAAAAAGAGAAGCTTCCTGGAAGATTGGCAGATAACTTCTGGGGTACAGAATGGAGTGAAGCTTCAGGGTGAATAAGTTCTTAGATTCTCTTGTGCAGTGTTGGTACTACTGTGCTAAATAAATGTAATGTATACTTTTTAAAAAGTCTATACATGATATTCAGTTTCATATATAAACTTTATTTGTATATAGGAATATTATTGATTTGTGGATGTTTTTAAGTTCATAAAATAAAAAAGAAAGAAAATATGGGGAAGAAAATCTCCATTTTCCAAAGAATAATTAGCTTTGTGTTTTGTAAAACAGTTACTTTTCTTTATCACTAGCTCTCATTCCTGGCACCTATTTTTCCCATGTTTCAGAGAATTCAGAATATACTTATAATTTATTTCCCACATAGATTATTGGGGAGAGTTGACAAAACCTTTTGGAGAGACAGTCAGTGTTCAGAGTAGGGTATAAGAAGAAAGATGTCTATGACTTGGGCCACCTTTTTACCCATTTTATTTTTATTAATAGCAATAATAATTCATCTTATGTAGTGTTTTGAAATGCAAAAAATTTCTTCCCAACAGAGACAAAAGTATTATTGACACTTTTTAATTTTTTTTTGCAAATCAGGGAAGAGAAGCCCAGATTATATATAGACTATTATGATCTAGGATTTTAGATTAGTTTCCTGATTCTAATTTTAGTACAGAGGCTTGCCAGGCACTGCTAGGCTGAGGCCATCAATGCTGGTGGCTGTTGCCAATCTCCGTCCTTTATCTGTCCTCATAGTTTGTCCTGGCTCCATTGCTCTGTGGTAAACTAGTTCTTTAATAGTGAAAATTAAATGTATCGCAAACTCAGATTCCTGAGGAATAATTTTATTTTTGGCTCTACCCTATGGGGACTCTACCAAAGAGCAAGGGTCGTGGGTAGGAGAGCAGAAGAAGAAAGTAAAAAAGGTACTCAGAGTATAAGTATGAATTAGATAAAGAATAAATAATTTTATTCCCACATAGAAAAAGAACAGTAAGCAATAAAGAGGCATAGAGTGATTACATTTGATTAAGGCACAAACTTTACTGAGGCATGTGTAGCAGGGCTACTTTGCTATTGTATTTTGTTACCTTTGCAGATACACCATCATCAATGCTAACTGTGTTCTTTTCTTCCAGGTAGTTTCTTTCTCTGATCTGTCACTATTTCTGCCACCATCATTCTTGATGCCATAATTAATCTCTTAGCCAATGTTCCATTGCTTAGGTATCTAGGAAGAGAGGAGATGCTAGTTATGGCCTTTCTAGATCTCACACAGTTCTATTTCAAAGGAAAGAAAATCCAAAGAAGATAACTTCATTTCAATCACAAGCTTGTCCAGAATTCTTGTTCTCAAAGGTTGCCTGATTGGAGAAAGGTACCTTATGCCCTCTGTTAATTCTCCGGAGTTCATAGAATCTTACATTTCATGGCCAGCAAGAAGGAGAATCTGAGGGATTGGTCCATTAACCAATTCTCAGAGTTGTAGCATAGCAATCAGTTAAATGAGTTTTCATGGTCAACTAGTGGGTCCTTCCATCATATATCTCTAAGGAAGTGCTATGCAAAAAAACATTATTTCCCTTATTCCATAAGGGAATATAAACTGGGAACTGGAACTGGAAACTCTCTTCATGATTACTCCAGAACAAGATTGTTTGAAGCTGGGCTAGTGGGATGGTCTTCTTTTTAAACATCTGGGATTTGACATCTTTTTCTTCATACTTACTTTTGACTGGGATAAAAGGCTAAAGATTTATGCACCTAAAATCTAGCCTAAAAGGCTAGCTCTCAGAACTTTTGATAGGACTTCAAATCTCTCTCATAGCTATCAATATCTTTCAATAGTTCTTTTGATTTTTGGACATAATTTCCTTCCTTGCCCTCTGATTTGTGTCTCTTAGATAGTTTTCCTGCCTCAAATGTATCTTCCATCCAACCTATCCTTCACACAGTTACCAAAATAATCTAGGTAATGCATTGGTTTGATCGAGATACTTCTCTGAACAGGGCTTTCTGTTGCCTACAAGATAAAATATAACACTTATTTTGGCATTTAAGACAATCCACAGTGGCATTTTGCAGTACTTTCCTTTTTATGTCCTGTCTCCTAAACACAATGAGCTACTTCCTTCCTCCCTTCTCTTTCCCTGAAATTTCCCTTCTGAGCAAGGGCAAAGATTTGTTCCCTGTATCTGGAACAGAATCCCATTAGTGCCTCTACCCAGTGAAATATTTCTCTTAATGTTTAGAAGACAAATCCTCTTCCATGAAATTTTCCCAGTCTCTCTTATCTAGGAGTCACCCTCTTTGAATCTGATGATTTTATTTGGCATAGATGGGATCATATTCTAACTTTTATTTTGGCTATATGTGCCCATGTCTTATTTCTCTTCCCACCACCATCCACCAGACAGAAAGCTCAGAAGGTAGGGGCTTGGAAAAGTAAGAGGTCAGATTGTAAAGAGCTTTAAATGACAAAGGGAGGGATTTTTATTTGATCCTGGAGAGGTTAGGAAGTCACTAGAGTTTATTGAGTGTAGAGGAGTGAGTATCCAGGAGGGAAAGGTGATCAATAGTGTCAAATGCTGCAAAGAGGGCAAGAAGGATAAGGATAGAAAAGGTCATTAGATTTAGCAGTTAGGAGATCATTGGAATTTCGGCTGAATGATGAGATTGGAAGTAAGACTGAAGAGGGTTTAGAAAAGAGTTGACAAGCATTTCTTCTTAAAGCACTTAGTAAAATGCCTGGAACATACTAGGTGCTTAGTAAATGCTGTTCACTTGACTTGAATAGAAAGTGATACTGGGATTAGGCGGTTTCTTCCTGGTCCCTGGAAGCTTTGATTTGTTTCTAATGGCACAAATACATGACCTCACATCAATATTATCTAGAAAACTTTAGGATTTATGCTTCAGAAATGGACAGGACAAAGTGACCTCTAACATCTCTTTCTAGAAGCAGAGAGTCTTGGAATTGAAAGGGCTCTTAGACACCAAGTACAATTCATGCTTGAAACCTCTCTCCTGAAGCACATTTCCTGGGTGATTCCATTAGATACCTAGAGGGAGTGCAGGGAAGAAGCCCCATCTGATATATAGGTTTGGGTTTTGCTGGCACCAAAGCTGCCTGCGGGCTGAATAGTCTGCCTGGAGAGATGCACATTCTCTTCCTGTAATAGCAGGTCAATTACAGCAAAATTACATCCCATTAAATACTATTTATTGCCTAATATATGTTGTATGGACACTTTAACCTGTTAAGTCTTTTTTATTTAGAATTCATTATGAAACAACTAAAAGGACTTTGGAAGCCTCACTATTAAGTAAAACTAGACAATTTGATGTCAGAGACTGGTCTGATTTCTACCCAGATGCTACATAAGGAAGTTAATGTCTTTTGCTGTCAGTCCTGGCACCAGTATTACTTCTAGACTATCATCAATAGATGCAGATAGAGATAGAAGATATCTCATTGGGCAGCTTAGTTTCTGAATGATGGAACAAAAGAAGCCAACAAATCGACAAAGTGGTTGTTTCTGCTCTATTTATCTTTAGAGTTGGGATAGCTGTGTGGTGTGATGCATAAAATGTTAAACTTGGACTCAAATTCTGCCTCTTGATGAGTATTAACCTTTTGGAGTGTCAGTTTCCTTATCTGAAAAATAGATGAATTGGATTAGATAGTCTTTATGGTCCTTTCTAGCTCTAAATCTAGGTATTGATTCTGTGGTATTCCATATAGGTTACAGTTATGGTATTCTAGAGGAACCCATGGAGATTTGCAAGGAGGAGATGGTCCTTTGCAATTATAGCTGTAATTTGTTCTCTGCTTCCCACATTAAGGTAGGCCATCAGAAGAAATTACATATACCAAACTACTCTTCCTATAAAGTAATTATAGCTTCAGGGAAGTATAGTCAGAATATTATAATGTCCCTTCATTTCCTCCCAGGACCTTGAGGTAACTAGAACCCATCCAGACTCCTTGATTTCTCAGATGGATCAACTTTATTATTTCTAATAAGAAAATCTCACCATTTATCCTACTATTATTGTGTTGTAAGGTACTCTAAGATTTACTAGATGCCCCATCTTTCTACCCTCCAGACTCCAGTTTTGTCATCTTACCTATCAATATCCTAGGTGACTCCCCCATTTACTTCTTCCATTACCTCCTGAGGCCATCCACTCTACCACTGCCTCTAGAGGCTATATACTCCACTATTGCCTCTTAAGGACTTCTAGACTTTTCCATCCATCCTATACCTGAATTTTCTTTTTGTTGTTTTCTTCCCTGTAGCTCCTTATTAATAGAAAGTGTTTCCCTTTTCCTCTTTGAATCTGCAGTGCTTGGTATAGTGTCTGACATTACTATGGTAAAGTACTTAATGAATGCTTTTTCACTAATTAATTAATTAATTAAGTCTTTGACACAGGAAAATGTTCAAGAGGTTTTGTCAAGTTTGACATGTTGCTGAATCTATGACAGAATCATCATTCGTTCTTGAAACTCTTTTATCTTCTCTGATCCCAAGAAATGAGGCGTCTTTTAACAGCCTGACATAAGATTTTCTCAGAAATACATAAAATGCAAGTAAAACCTCTAAGAATTTTACCTTCTTTAGGGTTACAGTGCTTTGCTACAAGGAGGTCATAGTTCAGAACTAAAAGAAACCCCTGAGGTCATCTAAACCTATTCCCTCCCATTTTACAGATGAGGAAATTTGGGGCTAAGGAAGTTGTGACTTGCTAATATCACACAGGTGGCAATCATTAAGGCTAAGGGCTGAATCAACTCCTTCAAATGCTCTTTCCATGGTACCATTCTGCTTTCTAAAAGGTCTCAAGTAACTCTCCTGTTCTTTATTCTTTCAAGACAATCTGCTTTTCAAATTGCATGTAAAACCCTCAGCTAAAAACAGCTGATTCCTTCACAAGGGCTGTTCCTGCTTCCTACCTCTGCCAATCAGACACCTTGGCTTTTTTTTTTTTTTTTTTTTTTTGCTAGCAAATAATAATAAAAAAGGTGAAAATACTATGTTGTGATCCACACTGAGTCTGGATGCACATGGCTCTCTCCATCACAAGACTATTGGAACTGGCCTGAATCACTTCGCTGTTGAAAAGAGCCACTTCCATCAAAAATGATCATCATGTAATCTTCTTGCTGCTGTGTGCAGTAGTCTCTTGGTTCTACTCATTTTACTTAGCACCAGTTCCCCTAAGTCTCTCCAGGCCTTTTTGAAATTATCCTGCTGATCTTTTCTTATAGAACAATAATGTTCCATTGCATTCATATACTATAACTTATCCAGCCATTCTCCAACTGATGGGCATCCACTCAGTTTCCAGTTTCTTGCCATTACAAAAAAGGCTGCCACAAACACTTTTGCACATGTGGGTCATTTCTATTTTTTTAATGCTCTCTTTGGGATACAGGACCAGTAGAAATACGGCTATATCAAAGGGTATGCATGGTTTGATAATCCTTTGGACATGTTTCCATATTATTCTTCAGAATGTTTGGATCAGTTCACAACTCCACCAACAATGAGATACCTTGACTTCTTGATGCTCATAATGGATACCTTGGTATTTGCAGAAGGTTTTTCAGAAGAATCTGAAAAGAAGTTTTAAATGAGGCATATACAGAATGATATGCACCTAAGCAACTCTGGCACCAATTACAGAATCCTCAAAAGGGTAGAGGGAATGATTTACAGGCTCTCCTCTGCTTGGATCTTTCATGAAGTGGGTCAAGGCTCACTGGGTTTAAAGGAGATCTGAAACCTATGATCAAGAGAGGTGACTGACATGAATAATCACAATGCTTCCATAGAGGAGAATGAAGCTGACAAAATCATAGAAAGCAAAAACAAACCCAAAAACTCAAAGGGATTTCACAAATAGAAGATGCTACTTCCTTCTCTTTTCTCCTCCCCCCACCCTCACATCTTGAAAGCTTAACATGTTACTGAAGGAATCAAACTCAGAAATATGGGTTTGAGACTTGTTTCTGGTACTTACCTGTATGGCCTCTGACAAATTATTAAATCTCTATGAGCTTCATTCTTTTTTCACCTGTAAAATGAACTTAATGCTTCTTTATAACACATAATTATACTTGTAATTACTTATTTTATGGAGTTATTGTGAGATTCAAATTATATCTTGTGTGTATATAGGGCTTTATAACCCTAATGAGCTATATAAAGGTGAATTATTCGGTCAGTTAACAAAAATTTATTCTTATTATTAGCATGGTCATTGTTTCCTCCTAGCTCTATTAGCCTTTTGGATCATTCTGAATGGTTTTCCCCCAACTCTGTGAACACCAATGTGAAGAGTGTAACTAAGTGAAGAATGTTTACTATGTGCTAGAGCAGAAATAATCTCTTACAAACCTACTTAACCTGCCTAGCAGAAAGCAGCTGTATATTTATTCACATACACACTCAACTTAAAATTGATATTTGGCCTGCAGATGTTTGGCAGATGTGTGCTGCTGCTTAGGGAACCATTAGCAGCTTGGGAGACTCCTTGCATCCAAAATAAGTGGCCTTCATTTCAGTTTTGCTAGTAATCACCATGGTGGTTATTATCAGCTAATTGCATTTCAGATTTGGAATAAATGGATTTCATTTTTTTTCCTCCATGCATCTTTCTCTATTACTTGGAGATTACATTTTCTTTGGTCTTTAACTAAAATGTATGCATGACAACTTGTCTGCATATATTAGCCCTGATATACTTTCACATACAAGTACTTTTTTTCCTCCTACTTCCAACTTTCTCTTGTAAACACAAAAGGGTCAAGAGTATCCTCTAAGGAAGAATTATCAAATATAGTAGGAAAGAAGTGGTTCTAAGAAACTTCTAGATTGTAGAAACTTGTTGATTTCCAATGCCTCATCCTGTAAATCCATCCCAGAATATCTAAATAGCTCAAGATTATGTATTTCCATTGAGTGAAGGAATCTCCACTTTCATATATCACAGTTAATGTGATATAATCTTTAATTTTAATTTACCATGATATAATCTTTAATCTTCTGGTTTCTGCAATTAAAAAATACATAAGAGATTATCTAGTCCAACTCCTTTCATATAGAAGGTCATACAAATAGTAATCATCTGAATCTAAATCTTCTGACTCCAGAGATAGTGTTCATTTGACTATTAATTCCTGATTCCCAAGAGGTCTTCTTGAGAAGTCTTTCTCTAGTATAGATGTCTTTGGAAAAATGGAAGAGGTAAGCAATAGTGAGTGAAGGCAAAGGCAGATATTCTTTCACTGGAATTGACACAGGGAGTTTCTGATCTCTAGGAACTTATTCTGGTATCAAAACATATGACATCATACCATGCATAGGACCTGGAATTTCTTTATGTTGCTGTGCCCAGACTTGGGCACGCTAACAAATTTTCCCTCCTCTGCTTTATTATGCCTGAAAGAGTTACATGTTCTTTATGTCTATGCTAGTCATTTAGCTTATGTGTGGATGGGGAAGCAGGTATGGAAGTCCTTAAAAGTTAAACTCTAATGCCACTTTATCCAGAAGGTTTTCCCTGATATCTTTAGATGACAATAAAAATGTATTCCTTAGATATAACATTTTGATTTGCACATGTAACCTTGTATTTATAATTAACTCACAGCATTTTTGAGCTGGAACAGAGTTCAAAGATTATCCAGCCCAACTTGTAAGTGAAAAAGAATTCTTTTTACAAGATAATTGATCAGATATTGGATCCCATTACAAGATAACAAATTATAACTTCTTTGCTTGAAGACCTCCACTGAAGGACAATTCATTACCTTTCTGTAGTATGGTCTTCTTTTGAATAGCTCTAATTGTTAGAAAGTAATTTTTTTAAAAAATATAAAGTTTAAATTGTCTCTTTGTAACTTTCATTTACAGGTTTTATTTTTTTTTTCTATCTGTGCGTTATTCTCTACCAGCATTAGCTTCATAAGAACAAGGACTACTGTTTTTCTTTTGTAAACTATATCTCATCTACTACCTATTTTGCCATCAATTTACTTCCATAGAATGGTATTTCTAGTATAGATATATACCCCCAAAAGTAGCAATCACATATGGCAAAAATATGAGATTATAGTGATACTTAACATTTAAAAAAACATATTTGAAGATTTACAGAATGCATTTGTCATGAAAACCCTGTAAAGTACATGGCACAAGCTTTATTGTCCTTATTTATCAGAATAGGAAAATGAGGCTATGGGAACCATGGTGATTTACAGCTTACAAATAGAAATTCAATTCCACAAACATTTATACAATTCCTGTCTAGGTCTTGTAGGAAATGCAAAGATAAGTAAGGCATGATGTTTATCCTCAAGGGAATTACATTCTATCAATAAAATTATAGGCCAAATACAGGTTTTTGATTCTTTGTTCTTTTTCCATTAGAGTATATTACCATTATAATGAGTACTATTACTTAGCAGTAGAGCTAAAATGAGTTCCTTTTTTATATTCAGTTATTTTCTGAAATTTCATAGGGGTAGAATTAGTTTGTACATTCATTTGTGTATTCATTCATCCATCTCTTTCATCTGTCCAAACACCTAGAATGCCCAATAAACTCAAGAACTATTGCACTTAGTGAAAAATAGCGGACTGCTATAGGAAATGATAATAATAGCTAGCATCTATATTATCTCATTTGATCCTTACAATAACCCTGGTAGGTAGATATTATTGTTATCGCCATATTCAGTTGGGGAAACTGAAGCAGAGAAAGGTTAATTTACTTGATCAGTGTCACATAGCTGATGACCATCTGAGATGGGATTTGAATTCAGATCTTTCTGAATTCACTGTACCATTCACTGTACCACTTGGCTGCAGATAAATAAGACGTAATCCTTTTTCTCAAGAAACTTGAAAGTGATGAAGAGGACAAGACAAAGATATATACAAAACAAATTAAAATATTATAAGTGTATGAGTACAAGGGGTATAAGTACAAGAGGCTTTATGACATAGTACAGTAGAAAGAGAGTTGGAAGTCAGAGAGTCTGCATTTGATTTCAAGTTCTGCCATTACATAGCTCCTTAAGCCTCAGTGTCCTTCTCTGTGAAATGAAGACATTGAACTAAAGTCCTAAAAAGTTCTAAAACTTTAAAACTTTAAACTTTAAAACTTTAAAGTTCTAAAGTCCTGTGCAGCCCCAAAGCTATGTCCTACAGTATTATGAACCTATAATCTAATGAGCATAATCTGAGAGAATCTATGAAGAATTCATGTAGGATATGGTTTTTGAATTTAATTGAGGGGTGGAATTTTGAAGTAGAAACAGCCTTTCATGAAGGCTAATCTAGTTTCTTCATAATGGGATAAGGAAACCACCTCAGACACTTGATTGATTGGGGAAAATGGCATCCTAGCCCATGAGGAATGCTCTTCAGGATGGATAGAATCTCCACTGCCTGGTGAGTCAGAGTATTTTTCTGAACAAGGGTTGCCCCACTATAATTAATGGGGAGGTAGAGAGAAGCTATATATATCTAAATCAGTACCATATCTTTATTGAGGCTCCTTTTTATCATTGAGTAAATTATTTGGGGATAGTATATGGCCCATGAGTGTTTTGTGACATTCCAATTCTGAACCTGAACCAATGGATTGACCTGAGTTAGGCCTGAACCAGAATAGCTGTCAGCAGGCATTCATCTTAGAAGGCCTTCTCAGAGAAGGTGAGGGTTTAGTCATGTTTTATAGAATGGCAAGAGTATAACTTGGCCAAGGTAATGGCGGGGCATTCTAAGAGTCAGGGACACCCAATATAATGAAGAAAGAAAGAGGAGGCTTTTTGTCCCATTGGCCTCCAAGGTGTTCAATGGATGGAGAGAGTCAGACAGAGCTATTGGGCTCCTGATTTAGATAGAGGTAGCAGAGTATCATGCCGTGTTCCTGTCATTGATTAATATGGAAATTGAGCAGAGAACCACAAGGTTGAGAGGCCAGCTCACCATCCAGTAAAGGCCTGTCTCATAAATAAACGAACATGTATTAATACGGAAATGTTTTTAGCATAATTGGTTGCAAAGAAAACCAGGGTCATAAATGGAAGCAGATTCATCATTTCAGTGACAGGTTGCAGGTGGAGCTTCCTTTAAAATAGGCACATGAGGCTAGTCCTGTCTTTTTAGACTTGCTGTGATTTCCTCATTCCAGGAAGGGGACATCTTAAGACTTCTCACACCCTGAGGGCACCCACCCTCCATCTGGGTGTGGGGTTCACACAGTAGAACAGTACTTTTGTTAACAATGCTGCCATTTATTCCTCTGCACTCATTTATCTAATAATAACTTAATTTGCTTTTGAGGATTCTCAAACACTTTCTTCACAATTCCATGAGATAAGTGTTGGTTTTTGCTTTTGGACTAGATCTGTGTTCCCATTACTATGGGGAAGTCCTTGGTGAAGAAAATATTTTTTATAATGCAGATTAGGACCTGTTCTGCACTTTACAGTCTTGAGGGTTGCCTGGAAGAACAAGGATTAAATGACTTACTTGTTCAAGATCACACTAGATGGCATCTGGACCCAGCTCTTCCTGCCTGAAGTTAACACTCTGTTTGATGTGCTGTGTGGATTATTATTTCCATTTTACAGGTGAAGAAACAGAGGATTACAGAAATAGATAGGATCCTAGCTTTAGAGCTAGAAGGAATTTTAGAGGTCATCTATTTCTATCCCCATTATTTTACATATGCAAAAATTGAGATCTGTTTAAGTGAGCTGATTTGCTCTGGATCACAGGTAGTAAAAGATAGAACTGGGATTTAAATCTAGAGTCACTGTTACCAGGACTCCTAACTTCCCTCCTATTCCCTCAGCAAGGGGACTGAGGAGGATAGTTTTCCCCAGAAGGAAAGAAGTACTGAGCAACCATGGGCACAGGACCTTTTAACCTTGGGAGGGGTCCAGAACTGACTTGTACCAGTGAAGAGCAGATGGCAAGGAAGTCTATTTCTACCTCACATTTAATACAATTACAGACATTTAGAACTTTGTCTGGCTCCCTGACCCAATCAAGAAATGATCTGCCTGCACAGAATTTGCTGTTTGCTGGGATATGCCTGTTTGCCATGCTGTCAGACAGGATAAAGTCTCCATTCACTCTTGCTAGACTCATCACTGCCTGGCCAACTGAATTTGCTACCCTCTGGAGTTTTATGCTTTATTTAAACCTTACTTATTTGCTGTCTATGTGCTTCTCCTTTCCTATAACCTGCTGGACTGTGAGACCATCTTCAAATATTACTCCCATAGACATAAGAAGGTCTTGGTTTTGATGGATTCTTGGCATGAGAAGGTCTTGAATTTATGGCATCCTATAATAGAGAAGGGCACAGATCCCCTAGTCTATTCCAAAAAATTATCTCCTGCCTCTGGGGAGTAAGGAGAGTGATGGAGGCTGGATCTAAATGGAATCTAGAAAGTCTCCTTTACTTGCTCAAACAAGTTACTCTGCTCCCTAACTCTTGGCTTTTCCCTTGACTGTCCCTCAAACCTAAAACTCTTGTCTCCTCACTCTACTTCCTGATTTCCCTGGCTCTCTCCAAATCTCAACCAAAACCCCACATTCTGCAGGAATAGTGCCTCCCCTTTGTTTATTATTTCCAATTTATCTTGTATATAGCTTGTTGGTAAAGAGTTGTTTGCATATTATCTCTCTCATTATACTGAACTCCTTGAAAGCAAGGGCTGACTTGTGCTTTTCTTTCTATCCCCAGCACTTAGCAGAGTCTAGCACATGATAGGAACGTAATAAATGTTAATTGACTGACTGACAAGCACAGGCAAACTGATCCTAAAATATATCCTCAACAGCCTACTATCATGCCTGAAATTCTATCTTTAGAGATTCATTCTTTGGAGGGCACACATTATCCCTAGTTAGAAAGCAAATACTTTCAGAGGAATAAACAGTTAAGCTATTTTTAGTCATTAACATTTTAGCTTGGATTAGTTAAGTAATTTAAGAATATGAATATAAAAAACACCACAGTAGATCAAAATCATATTCCATCGAGCATCATGCTCTTTTCCTGATGGGGTCCACCTAGAGATGGGCCCCAATATCTATCTACCATTCATCATGTTTTCCTGAAGATTAATTTAATTTATTTTCATTCAAAATCAGATAGCTTCCTAGTGAATAATATTTATTAACTGCCTACTGTGTGCACTGTATTAATCACTAAGGATACAGAGGAAAAACCAAAACACTTCCTGCCCACAAGGGACTGGAGGAAACATGCAAACACAGAGAAGAAAATGTGAAATATATAGAAGTAAATAAAGGGTAATATGCAGGGGCATAAAAAAGAAGAGGCTCAGAATAGACTTTCTATAGGAGGTAGCTCTTGAACTAAACTTTGAAGAAGACTCAGGGATCTTCTCAGGGATCTTCTCTGAGATAAAAGTCAGGAGAGAACATATTACAGGCACAGAGGACACAACCTGTACAGGTGCACAATATCATGCCTTCACAATTGGCCGTTTGCCTGGAAAGCAGTGATGCTGAATATTCCTGGGAAGGAAGATTGAATCAGATAGCCAGACAGAAGCTCCACTTACTGACCTCCCTAGTTTCCTTTAAGTCCCCACAAAAACCATTTGTTTTCCTGGAAGTCTTCCCCAATGTCTCTTAATTCTAGTGTCTTCCTTCAGTACATTATTTCCTATTTATTCTGTGTATAGCTTGTTTTGTATATATTTGTTCATGTGTTGTCTCCTCCAATAGATTGTAAGCTCCTTGAGGGCAGGGACTGTCTTTGTCCTCTTTTTTTATCTCTAGGATTTAGCGCAGTTCTGGCACATGATAGGTGCTTAATAGATTGATTCATTAATTGTATTTTATTCTAGTATAAAGGGGGAGACATGGAAGCTTCTTGAGCAGGAAAATGGCATGGTTAGAATTGTGCTTTGGAAATATCAGTTTGACAGCTGAGTGAAGGATGGGGAGAAACTGAAGAAGGGAGTGAGTTGCATTAAATGTGCCACAGTAGATCAGAACTGTATTTCATCCAGCCTCATACCCTTTTCCTGACAGAGGCAGTTAGATATGAGCCCTATTATTTATCTACCACTCATAATTTTTTCCTCAAACTTAACACAGTCTATTTTCATCCAAGACTGGGCTACTCCTTTGAGAATAATACTTATTAAATACCTTTGGTATGAGGGAACAATTGCTTCTCCCCTATCCCCATTTTAAAGTTACTCTACTCAAGATACAATGTAACTTTTTATTCTAGCTTCAAAATTTGTAAAGCAAATATGACTACTCCCTCTCTATCTCTCTTATAATGTAAAGTAAGTGATTGATATGTTTTGTTTTTACATCTCTTTCAGCAATGAACCTATCCCTCTTTCTTTTCCTACCTAGTGAATCCTCCCTTTAACAAAGAATAAAATGAAAAAAAAAAAAAAAAAGCAGGTCAACAGAACCAATGAACACTTCAGCCAAAAGTGGGAATGTGTAATGTCTTGTAAAAGAGGGTTTAGACTCTTTTTACCTCTGCAAAGAAGGGAGGGAGATGTAATTTCTCATCATGATGAATTTTTAAAGACTCATGTTTTGTTTTTGTTTTTTTTTTCTTTTTCTGCATCCTCACAGCCTCTGTCTGTTTGAATTAAAGAACCATCATGGCATGGTGAAAAGAGCACTGTGTCAGGAGTAAAAATACTAAAAACTCAAAATAATTAATACTAAAAGTAGCTCTCATTTATATAGATCTTTATGGTTTACAAAGTAGTTTGCTCAACACAATCCTGTGAAATATACAGCTCAAGTAATTATTGGTCCTATTTTAGAGATAAGGAAACTGAGATTCAGTTTAGAACAGAGACCTCAGAGAGGTGAAAAGACCCTTGGAATCATGAAATCCTTTTATAATATCCTTGACAAATGGCCATTTAGTCTCTGATTAAAAAGAATTCATTAACTTGCTCACAAGCAGCCATCCATCCCTTTTCCAGATCATTTCCAAATCATGCCAGTAGCACTCTAGCAGTCCTTCTCAATCACCTCCCATGAACACCTGGACCATGCTTTGAAGTCCTGGACTTCAATAGATGACTTTTGCTTTCTAATGACAGCTGTTTAATGAATGTTTTTAAAAATCCATTTATTCATCTATCTATCCATCCATCCATTCATTCAATTTCTAGGACCTCCTATTTCACTTTTGGACAACTATTTGGAAAGATTCATTATGCTGAGTTGAAATCTTCCTCTATGTAACTTTCCCCAATTATTCTAGCTTTGTATTCTGAGGCCAAAGTAAATGAATCTAAACCTTCTTTCACAAGGCAACCAACCCTTCATCTGAAGGAGTTTGAAGATTACTATCAAGGACCCATTAAGTCTTCTATTCTTCCAGATAAACCTCTCCAGTATAAAGATCAATGAGATAATGATTGTGGAAGTGTTTTTATAAACTGTAAAACACTATTTGGATGTAAGATATTATTATCTTTGTAATATCTCCTCATATAGCAGCCCCATCCCATGCCCTTCTTCAGGCATTCTTTAACTCTATTATTTCTCTCTTGAGATGCAGGGTCAGAGTTATATGTGGAGGCCATGGATTGCCAAAAGCAGAAAATGGTAGAAAAAGTTTATTATTCCAATTACCTCCCTGATGATATTGCCAGCTTTTTTTTTATCCAGATAGTATATGTGCACCATGGGTCTACACTGATTCTCTGACCTCTTTCCTGGAGTGTCATGGTGTTATCTTCATGCTGTGTAGCTATAGCTTGGGCTATTGTTAGAGACAAAGATTAGAAGTAGATTAGATTAGACCTACATTATAATAGATATGTCATCCAAAATTTTCATTTTACTGATGAAGGAACTAAGACTGAGAGTGATTAATTGATTTGCCCAAGTTCACACAGGTAATAAGTAGCAGAATCAGATTTGAAACCAAATCCTGAATTCAAACTCAATACTCTTTCCATACTACTGAACCATATTACTTGTCCACTCTACAACTGGAGTTCTTAATTTCTTTTAATCAGCTTAGTGAAATCTACAGACCCTTTCACAGAAAAATACATTTAAATATGTAAGATAAAATATATCAGAGTACAAAACAAACCTATTACATTGACACACAGTCATCAAAATATTAAAAAAAAGAAAAACAAGTTTGTGGACTCCAGATAAAGAACCCTTGATCTACACTCTCTTATATTCTTTTTCTTGATATGATCATTCATTTCCTCAGCTCCAAATCTTAACTTCTGTGTGGCCAGCTCCTAAATATCTAATACCAGCCTTGGTCTTTTTTCCTGAGCAACAAAGCTGTATTTCTAGCTTCCTGAGAGATCTTTCCACTTTGATATTCTACCAATATTACCAAATAAGCTCATCATTTCCCTGCCCCATCCCCAAAATAACTTGGCTCCACAGTCCAAAACTCAAACCTGTCAGCAGTGCCATCATTCTCTCAGTTTGAAACCTTGGTGTCATCTTTGACTCATTTTTCTCCTTCATTCCTTATATTAAGTTCTATAGGTTTTTACCTTCAAAATGTCTCTTAGATCCATCTCAGCTGCCAGATTAATCTTTCATCATGTCAAAAATAAAAATAAAAAAACTTTCAATCGTTCTTCATTCCTAATAGGAAAAAGCCCAAGCAATTTTGCTTGGCAATCAAACTCCCCTCTCCTCAATCTAGTCCTCTTCTGTTTATCCAAACTAATTTCCCATTACTATCTTACACGTGTTCTTCATGGGTTCCACATATTGAATTCTCCCTCATGTGTGGTCTCCCTCTATTAGAATGTAAACTTCTTGGGAACTACTCACTGTTTCTTATTTGTATTCCCAGTACATAGCACAATGCTTTGCATATAATAAATACCTAATAAATGTTTTTTTCACTCATTCATTCATTATTCCTTTTTTGTTAGTTCATTCTTTCATCCCACTTCAACCAGGCTGATTGCACTCTCTATAGTCTACTATTATAGTATTATATTATAATATTACATATATATATTATAGTAGACTATTTGTTTACTTATGTAAACAAAGAAAGCCCCATGTGTATAATAAGGCTCATCTGCATGTAGGATTTTGACTTTGTGAGCTTGTAGAGAGACAGAATAAACATCCTTAGACTCTTCTCCAAGGGAGATTTTTATTTCTGCCAGGAGGGGAAACAGGAGGTTAGGGTTAGAGACTACTCTTCTTTCCTTAGAGAGAAGAGTACCAGACTAGAAGTCTTATCTATCTGCTTTCTTTAATATCATTAGTTTATGGGGATGTGATCAGGTTCCATTTATTTAACTTTTGATCACTTTGTAATTTCTGGGAGTAAGGGGGACCCCAGATCTATATCCAAAGCTTCTCCCTTTTCTCATATATTTTCTCAGTTTAATAATGAACATATGCAAATAATACCAAAGACATTCATTTATTGAAGTTATAGAAAAACAGAAATCAGAGAAGATTTACATTGGAAAATATATACCAGTTAATACAGAGTGAAGTAGATCTCTCCTTAGGAGATAATTCAGCTCAACAAGGACAGATTATCCTTAATCTCACCCAAGGGAAATAATTCTTTTTTTTTTGCATTTACTTCTTTTTTATTAATTTTATAATTATAACATTTTTGACAGTACATATGCATAGGTAATTTTTTTTTTTTTACAACATTATCCCTTGTACTCCCTTCTATTCCGAATTTTCCCCCTCCTTCCCTCCACCCCCTCCCCTAGATGGCAGGCATTCCCATACATATTAAATATCTTATAGTATATCCTAGGTACAATATATATATGCAGAACTGAATTTTGTTGTTGTTGTTGCAAAGGAACAATTGTATTCAGAAGGTAAAAATAATCTGGGAAGAAAAACAAAACAAAAAAAATGCTCACAGTTTACACTCATTTCCCAGTGTTCCTTTTCTGGGTGTAGCTGATTCTGTCAATCATTGATCAATTGGAATTGGATTAGCTCTTTTCTATGTTGAAGATATTCACTTCCATCAGAATACATCGTCATACAGTATCATTGTTGAAGTGTATAATGATCTCCTGGTTCTGCTCATTTCACTCAGCATCAGTTCATATAAGTCTCTCCAAGCCTCTCTGTATTCCTCCTGTTGGTCATTTCTTACAGAACAATAATATTCCATAACATTCATATACAATAATTTACCCAACCATTCTCCAATTGATGGACATCCATTCATTTTCTAGTTTCTAGCCACTACAAAAAGGGCTGCCACAAACATTTTGGCACATACAGGTTCCTTTCCCTTCTTTAGTATTTCCTTGGAATATAAGCCCAGTAGTAACACTGAGTAGTAGCACTGCTGGGTCAAAGGGTATGCACATTTTGATAACTTTTTGGGCATTATTCCAGATTGCTCTCCAGAATAGTTGGATTCTTTCACAACTCTACCAACAATGCATCAGTGTCCCAGTTTTCCCACATCCCCTCCAACATTTATCATTATTTGTTCCTGTCATCTTAGCCAATCTGACAGGTGTGTAGTGGTATCTCAGAATTGTCTTAATTTGCATTTCTCTGATTAATAGTGATTTGGAACACTCTTTCATATGAGTGGAAATAGTTTTAATTTCATCATCTGAAAATTGTCTGTTCATATCCTTTGACCATTTATCAATTGAAGAATGGCTTGATTTCTTATAAATTAAAGTCAATTCTCTGTATATTTTGGAGATGAGGCCTTTATCAGAACCTTTAACTGTAAAAATGTTTTCCCAATTTGTTACTTCCCTTCTAATCTTTTTTACATTAGTTTTGTTAGTACAAAAGCTTTTTAATTTGATATAATAAAAATTTTCTATTTTGTGACCAATAATGATTTCTCCTTTTGAAACAAATTCCTTCCTCCTCCACAAGTCTGAGAGGTAAACTATCCTATGTTCCTCTAATTTATTTATGATCTCATTCTTTATGCCTAAATCTTGGACCCATTTTGATCTTATCTTAGTATGTGGTGTTAAATGTGGGTCCATGCCTAGTTTCTGCCATACTAAATTCTAGTTTTCCCAGCAGTTTTTGTCAAATAATGAATTCTTATCCCAAGAGTTGGGATCTTTGGGTTTGTCAAACACTAGATTGCTATTTTTATTCACTATCTTGCTCTGTGAACACAACCTATTCCACTGATCAATTACTCTATTTCTTAGCCAATACCAAATGGTTTTGGTAGTTCAATAATATAATATAGTTCTAGATCAGGTACAGCTAGACCACCTTCATTTAATTTTTTTTTTCATTACTTCCCTTGAAATTCTCGACCTTTTGTTGTTCCATATGAATTCTGTTGTTATTTTTTCTAGGTCATTAAAATAGTTTCTTGGGAGTCTGATTGGTATAGCACTAAATAAATAGATTAGTTTAGGGAGTATTGTCATCTTAATTATATTTGCTCAGCCTATACAAGAGCACTCAATGTTTTTCCAATTATTTAAATCTGACTTTATTTTTGTGGCAAGTGTTTAATAATTTTGCTCATATAATTCCTGACTTTCCTTTGGTAGATATATTCCCAAATATTTTATACTATCGACAGTTATTTTGAATGGAATTTCTCTTTGTATTTCTTGCTCTTGGATTGTGTTGGTAATGTATAAAAATGCTGAGGATTTATGTGGATTTATTTTGTATCCTGCAACTTTGCTAAAGTTCTGAATTATTTCTAATAGCTTTTTAGCAGAGTTTTTGGGGTCATCTGCAAAGAGTGATAGTTTGATTTCCTCATTTCCTACTCTAATTCCTTGAATCTCTTTCTCGGCTCTTATTGCTGAGGCTAGTGTTTCTACTACTCATATTGAATAGTAATGGTTATAGTAGGCAACCTTGTTTCACTCCTGATCCAGTTTATCACCATTACATATGATGTTTACTGACAGTTTTAAATATATGCTCCTTATTATTTTAAGGAATAGTCCATTTATTCCTATACTCTCAAGCGTTTTTAGTAGGAATGGATGTTGGATTTTATCAAATGCTTTTTCTGCATCTATTGAGATGATCATATGGTTTTTACTAATTTGATTATTAATATGGTCAATTATAGTAATAGTTTTCCTAATATTAAACCAGCCCTGCATTCCTGGTATAAATCCTACTTGATCATAGTGTATTATCCTAGGGATGATTTTCTGAAGTCTTTTTGCTAATATCTTATTTAAGATTTTAGCATCAATATTCATTAAGGAAATTAGTCTATAGTTTTCTTTCTCAGTTTTCAATCTACCTGGTTTAGGTATCAGTACCATGTCTGTGTCATAAAAGGACTTTGGTAGGACTCCTTCAAATCCCTATTTTTTCAAATAGTTTAAATAGCATTGGAGTTAGTTGTTCTTTAAATGTTTGGTAGAATTCACATGTAAATCCATCTGGTCCTGGGGATTTTTTCTTAGGGAGTTGGTTAATAGCTTGTTCTATTTCTTTTTCTGAAATGGGACTATTTATACTACTTACTTCTTCCTCTGTTCATATGGGCAAGCTATATTTTTGAAGGTATTCTTCCATTTCATTTAAGTTATCGAATTTATTGGCATAAAGTTGAGCAAAGTAGCTCCTAACTATTGTTCTAATTTCCTCTTCATTAGTGATGAGTTCTCCCTTTTCATTTTTAAGACTAACAATTTGCTTTTTCTCTTTCCTTTTTTAAATCAGATTTACTAAGGGTTTGTCTATTTTTTTTTTTTTGTTTTTGTTTTTTCATAGAACCAACTCTTAGTTTTATTAATTAATTCAATAGTTTTTTTTTTAACTTTCAATTTTATTAATCTCACCTTTTATTTTTAGAATTTCAAGTTTTGTGTTTGTCTGGGGGTTTTTAATTTGTTCCTTTTCTAGCAATTTTAGTTGTAAGCCCAATTTGTTGACCCTCTCTTTCTCTATTTTATGCAAGTAGGCCTCTAGAGATATAAAACTTCCCCTTATTACTGCTTTGGCTGTATCCCACACATTTTGGTATGATATCTCATTATTGTCATTTGCTTGGGTGAAATTATTAATTATGTCTATGATTTGTTGTTTTGCCCAATCATTCTTTAGTATAAGATTATTTAGTTTCCAATTATTTTTTGGTCTATTTTCCTCTGGCTTTTTATTAAATGTAATTTTAATTGCATTGTGGTCTGAAAAGGATGCATTTACTATTTCTGCCTTACTGCACTTGATTTTGAGGTTTTTATGTCCTAGTATATGATCAATTTTTGTATAGGTTCCATGAACTGCTGAGAAGAAAGTATATTTCTTTCTGTCTCCATTTAGCTTTCACCAAAGATCTATCATATCAAACTTTTCTAGTATTCTATTTACCTCTGACTTCTTTCTTATTTATTTTATGGTTTGATTTATCTAATTCTGAGGGTGCAAGGTTGAGATCTCCCACTATTATAGTTTTGCTATTTCTTTTTGCAGCTCTCTTAATTTCTCTTTTAAGAATTTAGATGCTGCACCACTTGGTGCATATATGTTTAATATTGATACTACTTCATTATCTATGCTACCCTTTAGCAGGATATAATGCCCTTCCTTATCTCTTTTAATTAGATTAATTTTTGTTTTTGCTTGATCTGAGATGAGGATGGCTACCCCTGCTTTTTTGGCTTTACCTGAAGCATAGTAGATTCTGCTCCACCCTTTTACTTTTAGTTTGTATGTATCACCCTGTTTCAGGTGTGTTTCCTATAAACAACATATAGTAGGATTCTGACTTTAATCCAGTCTGCTAACTGCTTCCTCTTTATGAGGGAGTTTACCCCATTCACATTTATGGTTAGAATGACTAATTCTATGTTGCTTGCCATTCTGTTAACCCCTGCTTATGCTTTTCTCCTTTCCTTCCCTCTTACCCCCCTACCCAGTATTAAACTTGTGAATACCATTTGCTTTTCACAGCCCTCCCTTTTTAGTATCCCTCCCCCACCTTAAAGTTCCTCTTCCTATTTTACCCCTTTTTCTCACAATTTCTGTATTGCCTTCCCCTTAGCTTACTCCTTCCCTTTCACTTTTCAATGAAGTGGAAGAAGTTTCACCATAAATCAAATATGTCTATTGATACACACTATGTTCATCTACCTCCTTTCTTTCTCTCAGATATAATAGTTTACCTTTGCCTCTTCATGTGATGTAGTACCACCACTTTACCCTTTTTTATGATATAATTTCCTTTCCACCTCTAGTTTCTAGGACAACTTATACATGTGTTCTTTACATATCTTTATGGCAGAAATATAGTTCTCAATATTTCTTTTTACCTTTTTAGAAATCTCTTGAGTTCTGTATTTGAAGATCAAACATTTTGTGTAGGTCTGGTTTTTTCATCAAGAATAGATGGAATTCATTTATTTTGTTAAATGTCCATCTTCTTCCCTGGAAAACGATGCTCATTTTTGCTGGGTAAGTTATTCTGGGCTGCATATCAAGTTCCTTAGCCTTTCAGAATATCATGTTCCAGGCCCTTCATTCTTTTAATGTGGACACTGCTAGATCCTGGGTTATCCTTATTGTGGCTCCTCCATATCTGAATTGCTTTTTTCTGGTAGCTCCCAGTATTTTTTCCTTCTTCTGATGGTTCTTGAACTTGGCCAATATATTTCTTGGTGTTTTGATTTTAGGGTCCCTTTCAGGAGGTGATAGATGAATTTTTTCAATGTCTATTTTACCCTCTGTTTCCAAAATGTCTGGGCAGTTCTCTTTGATAATTTCCTGGAAAATAATGTCCAGGCTCTTTTTTTTTCCTCACATTTTTCAGGGAGTATGATTATTCTCAAATTTTCTCTCCTGGATCTGTTTTCCAGGTCTGTTGTCTTTCTAATAAGGTACTTGACATTCTTTTCAATTGTTTCATTTTTCTGGTTTTGCTTGACTACTTCTTGGTTTCTCCTTGAGTCATTCATTTCTACTTGTTCGAGTCTAATTTTCAATGATGTATTTTCTTCACTCACTTTTTTTATATCTTTTTGTAATTGTCCAATTGAGTTTTTAAGTGAGTTTTTTTCTTCTATGGAATTTTTTTCCATTTCATGCATTTTATTTTTTAGAGAGCTGTTTTCTTTTGCCAGCTCACTAATTTTATTTCTCAATGATTTGATCTCTTTATCCACTCTGGATGACTTCTCCAGGCTTTCTTGCCAAGCTTCCCATTCCTTTTCCCATTTCTCTTCTAGCTCTCTTGTGAGAGCCTTTTTGATTTCCTCTATGAGAGTCTTTTGTATTGAGGACCAGCTCATATCCCTCTTAGGGGATTCCTCTGGAGAGAATGTGCTTTTGGTCTCCTCAGTATTTGAAGTCTGCTCTTTCTCCATACAGAAGCTGTCAATGGTTAGAGCCCTTTTAAATTTTTTGTTCATTTTGTCAGAGCGGGAATTGAAGAAAACGAATTGACAAGAAAAACAATTGGTCTGTTTTTTTTTTGGGGGGGGGGATTGGATGTTGTTACCAAGCTTCCCCTATAGACTGAGGGAGACAGTAGTGAGTCACTAATAGGACAGCGATGGCTTTGCTGTGTCTGTGCTCTGAGGCTCTGAGAAGTGCTGAGTCACTCCAGGTGGGGGTGGGGTTGGCCGGGTCCTCAGAGATGCTAGCTTTCCGGTGTACCCTCTCCACTGCTCCTGGCTTGCTGCCAATATGGAACATCCACACTGGGGAAAAAGTCTTTTCACAGAAACGGAAGAGATCTCACCCCTCCCCACTCTGGTCTGGGCTGTATGAGCTGCCTGTCTCACTCTGGCTGCCTGCCCTCAGTCTGCACCCAGTCTGTTTGTCCCCTCCCCCGAGCAAACACAGACCTTCTCTGGAGAATTTCAAGGATGTCTTCTGTTGGTGATTATTTGTGGGGTTTTTTTCCGGTCAAGCATTAACTCCGAGGCTTGTCATGAAGTAAGTCCTGAGAGAAAACGTGGAGCTCAAGCAGCTGTCTGCCTCCTCGCCGCCATCTTGGCCAGAAGTCCGGGAAATAATCCTTGAACTCTGGAGAGTAGGAAGCTGGAGATGGATTCATTATGGAGACTACCAGATTCTCTCATGTCTTCCCAGAGTCTTTTCCTTCAAAACATATAGTGGAGTTAGCCTCTTGCATCTTATAGCAAGAATCCAGAAAAACCTAAATGATAAATCCTCAGAGCAGAATTGACTGAGAAATGGAGCTCTTGTCTGTCACCAATTTTGCCCCTTCCCTCACAGAGATCAAGGCCTTCCTCCTCACTAATAAAGAGAGTCCCATGTCCCATGCCAATGGGCTTTGTAACAGGGTTTACATTTATCTTATTTTCTTTGTTCATGCTGATTTTCCTTCCTTCAAACATTCTTCCCCTTTGTAAAGTTTATACATCCTTCAAATCTCAGTGCAAGTACCACTTCTTTAGTGAAGCTTGACCTCTCCAGCCCATAACACTATCTCTCTCCTGATATCTAATAGTTCTTACTATCTATACTACTCATATTCACATTCAAATACTATTTTATATTGTTATTTAAATGTATTATATGTATCTTGTCTGATTAATAAGAATATATAATTATCCTTTCCATATCATGAGTTTTCCCATTGTCATATATAAGCATAAGAAATTAAATGAGAATTTTTGGAGGATTTTGTAGAAATTGAAGATGCCACCCAAAGGTTAGCATATGACACAGAAAAAGTTTAGAAATTTCAGAAATACACAGATTATATGTATAATATTGTATAATATCAATGTATTTTATCTTAACAGACTTCTTCCCTGGAACAAAAGTGGGGCAAAAAATTGTATGTGGATTTTCCAGATTGCGAGGATGCTGCACCCTTACTCTCACCCCATTACCCAAAAGTAGAAGAGATAACTGTAATTTTCTTTAAGGCAAAGGGGACAAAACAGTATTGGAAGAGAGGTTATGAGATAACTGTAATTTTCTCTAAGGCAAAGGGGAAGAGAGATTATGAGACCAAAAATAGCAGTCTCTCCCATCAAGGTGTGTCTGGTTAACTGATGATAGAGATGGAGGTGAAGGGGATATACCCTGAACACAGATTATTGTGACATAGAATAGAATATGATGATGGGCAAGGTCCTTTAATAAATTCAAAGAGGAAGCATTTACTTTTCAACTTTTAAGACTCTATCAAAGAAGTAGAATCCAGTCTGGGCCCTATAACCCTCTAGTATGGAATTGAATTGAAATCAATACCAAACCTAATGATGCACAAGGATATTTAATGTAAAGTCATTGAGTATTCATTCAAACAATTTATTGAGCATCTATTCTATGCAGGGCACAACTCATAGAACAATCACATAGGATTTCAGCTTTCATCCATATAAGTTTCCTTAGCTCAAAGCAAAGATGGAACGCAATTCATCATGAGTTACATAAATCCAGTTCTTTAGCAAGATAAGGCAGTTAAGTGGTGCAGTGAGTAAAGTACTAAGCCTTCAGTCAGGAAGATTTGAATTCAAATCTGACCTCTGATACTTACTATATGACCCTAGATAAATTATGTAATCCAGTTTGCCCCCACTTTCCTCATCTGTAAAACCAATTGGCAAAGGGAATTGTAAACCATCCCCGTATCTTTGCCAAGAAAATCCCAAATGGAATTATGAAGAATTATGAATTATGAAGAATTAGCCAGGACTAAAAATAATTGAATAACAATTCATGTCCTTAGCATCTAGAAGGCACATATTAAATGCTTGTTGAATATTTGATATCATTAAGATCAGAATCAGGTCTGTATTAACAGAGGTATAGCTAAAGATCACTGGAATCACTGAAAAAAAATCAGTCAAAGGAGGAGAAACCACTTCCTTTTGTCCATCTAATTAAATGGCTGAGATAGGAATCCACAGCAGGCTAGTCAGTGGCAGGACTGAGAACTGACAGGACCCAAAGGAGTGCTACAGGATGCTGATTGTATCCCTCATTTTCCATCTTCTAATTTCACCCAAAGAGAATAGCTGGGCAATTCAAAGATAATATAAAGTATCTCCTATAGATACTTTGTAAATTTCCAGGCAAAACATAGTGGGAAGGAAAAGAAGGTAAAGAAAACCTCAAATGGGTCATAACGAATTGGACATGACTGAAATGACTGAATAAGCTTGCAACTAGTACATCTGGCTTCAACTTTCATCTCCTAGATTGGTGACTAAAGATAAATTTCTTCCCTTCTCTGAGCCTCAGTTTCTTCATCTGTAAAACAGTGACAGTTACATGCATGTTTTCTATCTCACAGTGATGTTGTTGAACAAAGTGACTTGGAAACTTAGAAGTAAGAAATATGCAATTGGAACATAAATGTGAGTTGCTATCCTATGTCCATTTTGTAATTAGAATAATTTGCCAGAAGATATTACTTTACTTGGTTGGTCTCTATAACTCTACAGAGGCAGTTAGAGGATATGTTCATAAGGGTCTTAGATTTGGAAACAGGAAATATTTACCCTAGAAATTACTTGTTTGAAATGAGCGGAACCAAGAAAACTTTGTATATAGTGACATCAATATCATTCAAAGAATAATTGTGAAGAAGCAAATTATTCTGAGTACTATAAATATTTAAATCAATTATAAATGATCTTTGAAGCAAAATACTGTCCATATCCTGAGAAATAATTGATAAATAAAAGTATGCATAGTATGGTGTTACATATATTTATAAATCTCTGTCAAATGCTGGCTTTCTTTAATGCCAGGTATGAAGATGGTTCAAAACTTAAAATTTAACTAAAAATTTTAAAATAAAAAGAAAACAAATTAACATTAAAAAAGAGAAATATACTAGCTTTATGAAGGGTTAGGAAACTGGAAAAGTTGCTTAATTTCTTCCAATCTTAGATATATAATCTGTAAAATGAATAATAATAGTACCTACTTCATAGGATTCTTATGATTATCCAGTATAAAATGCTTTTTAAATTTTATAAAATGTTATTTAAAAAGAATTAGCCTTAGGATTTTAACTACTGATAAAACGTGGTCACTTCATTTTGACTAGCATATTTAAACCACAGATGAGTAGTCCAAACAAACCTCCAAAGTGACATTAAAGATGGATTTCAGTTAGTCTTTCTTTCCAGTTGATGCCAATTCAGTGTTAAGAGTTTCTGGAGTGGGCAATGGATAGGTGGTCATTTCTGGGCCTCCCTCTGTTATTCATTGGTTTGTTATATGACCTTGACCATGTTACTTCTTGTTCCTTATCTATAAAGTGAAGGGGGGTTGAATTGGATGGTCTCTAAGGAACCTGTCTGCCTTATGATTCTAAGTCCAATTGTTTTGAGTGCTTAAGGGAAGAAGAATGTTTTAGGCCAATATTCTTGGTTCTAGCTTCCAACAGTTGGAGGGTTTGCATTTTGCTCACTCCTGAGTTAAAATTTTTGCCTTGGGCATTTAATGAGTGGCATGATTTCAGCTTTTAAGTCTAGGACCAATAGTTTCTTTGACTCCTTATAGCTGTTCAGCATGCTGGAAGTAGCTAGTCACTTTGAAATTCTGAGCATGAAGGTGCAGGATTAATTCAACTGGGTAGAGCTGTTGAAGAGCCATCAGACCCCTGATTACCCCTCCTCTCTGCCCCATGATAGTTAAAGTTTCTCTTCCAAACCCATTCTGGGTCAGATTCTTTCTTAGAAGAATATCAACCAGAAATTTCACCTTTTAAACCCAAAGGCATATAAATGTATATTCTCTCCTTCCTTTCCTCTTCCCTCCCTTCGCCTTTTTTTTTCCTCTTCTTCAGAAGCAAAAAGGAAGGTTAAGTTCATGCTTTTTAAATAATTGAAGGAAATAATACATTTCAATGAGAAGTTAGTGAAATTCAGTTTAAGATTAGAAATACAGATGTAATTTTCTAAAACTTTAGAAAGAACTACAATCCTGCCAAGCTTGTTAGCTTGTGTTAATGAGACTGCAACACATCTACTTTGATGAGAGTTAAATTTTTTTTTCTACCCAGGAATTTTTATTATCAATGGACAATGGTTTTCTGACAGATTGAACCACAAAATAAATACCACACTTTTGATCAAAAAATGGAGATATATTTATGGGATTAAGAAATATGACTTGTTTCATATTTTTTTCAGCTGTTTTTACATCCTTAAAACTTACCACAATGCCAGTATGTTGCAGGTATTTAATAAATCTTCATTTCTTGATTTATCATCTAAAGCAGGGGTTCTTAACCTGAGATGCAGGTTACAAGGTGTCTGTGCATAGAATTAAAAGGGTCTGTGAGCTTAGATGAGAAAAAAATGTTTCTACTAATTTCTATGTGAAAGCTACTATTTCCTTCAATTATTTAAAAATTACTAATACATGATTCTGGGTGGGAGGGGCAAAGCCAAGATGGTGGAGTAAAAGCAGGGACTCATCTGAGGTCTTTCCCAAACCCCTCCAAAGATCTTTAAATAATGACTCAAAACAAATTCTAGAATAGCAGTACCCACAAAAAGATGGAGCAAAACAATTTTCCAGCCCAAGATAAGTTAGGTCAGCAGGACCAGAGCATGTTGAACCACGGGGAGAATGGAGTACAGTCTGGGCCAGCATAGTTAGCCCCAGCCAATTAGGAGTGGGCCTCGGGGTGACTGAATCAGTGGCAGCAGTGGTAGTTTCCAGACTTCTCAGCCCATAGATGTCAGAGACAACTTAGAAGGTCAGTGAGAAAGATTTGTTAAACCTGGGTGAAAACAGAGCACAGGCTGCTCCAGCACAACCTTAGCCTAGCAAACCAGGGAGGGCAGAGTCAAGATGGAGAAGGGGATGGACATACGTTTCTTTCTGACCTTCTCCCACTACTCTCACACTAATTATCAAATACAGCCTCTGATTTAGCTCTGGACTTGTAGAATCCACAAATATTGGGAGTGCAATAAATCACCAGCAGAAGATAATTTCAAAGATCACCAGAAAAGGTCTGTTTCAATTGGGCATGGAGGGAGGTGGTCCAAGAGCAAGCAGGCTGAACATAGATGCCAGTGCAGGCAGCACAAAACAGGGACAAACCTTGAGAACTACTGAATCAGCAGTGATAATGGCTACTTCCAAAAGACAGTGAATAACCAGTAAGGGTGTCAAGTGGCTGATTACAAGGACATTGGAAGATCACTTTGCCAGCACTGAGGCAAGATTTCTTGCCTTGCCTATACTCAGATTCAGGTTGCAGTTCTGTGTGGCAGTGCTATGATGAGGAGGAGCATTAGCATACCAGAGCTTTCAGCTGTGGTGGAGTAAGGACCTTCCTCACAGTTCCAGGATAGAAAAGAATGCTTACAAATCATTCACAGGCCAGGAGATCATACCACCTTGGGAGTTATATGCTTTTCCCATTCCCTCTTGCAAAGATCTCATTTCATTTCTCCATTTTTCTTCAACCCATTTTTAAGATCCTTTATATAATCTTCCAAGAAAGCCTTGTGAAATGTGAAATGTAAAAGCTCATATCTTCCTTTGGGGCTTCATCTGAAGTTGATTTGCCTTTAGGAACTTGAGGATTTGAGGTCTGTTCTTCTCTCTCTCCATAAAAGCTATCTATGGCAAGAGATCTTTTTGGGTTTTTTGCTCATTTTGTAAAGGCTTTTGGTTTGCTCTTAATGAAAAGAAGCAATAGCTGCTTTATTTTGCCCTGGGGTAGTTCTGATTGATTTACAGTGCTGGATAATTACATAGGTCCTGCATTCTTACAGGGCTCAGTGGTTTACAATTTGCTTTTTATAGCAAATCTATCAAACCACCTTCTTGGAACCAGAGCAGAGTAGCTTACAGATGATTCCCAAGTGTATGAAAGCTGCAACACTCTGACTCCCCACCCCAGCTCCTTGCCCCTTCTCCCTGTGCTGTGACCTGGACTTTGCAGACTGTCCCCTTGCCTGTTTAAAACAGACCTATTCTAAAGTTCTTCCAAAGTATCTTCTGGAAATGGGCTGTACTCCAAATATTTGTGGGTTCTTTGACTCCAGAAGCAGTTTAGAGGCTTAATCTGCTATTGGTTTGAGAGAATGTCAGAAGAAGTCATAGAAAGCAAGTCTGTTCTCTGCCATATTGGCTTCACCCCCCCCCCCCAATCATACCACCTTGAAAGAAATAAAAAATTATAAGTCCCTAGAAGTATCTCAGAAAATAAGTGCACAAACTCCTGAAGCTTGATGCAATGCAAATTCTACTTTGGAAGCAGAGTCTTGCTTTAACAAATAGCTGTAAGTCAAGTAATGGCCTGCAAAAAATGAGTAAATAATAGAAAAAGATTCTGACCACTATAATGGCAAGAAAGATCAAAGCACACACTCAGAAGGTAACAAAATCAAAGATCTTGTATCCAAAGTCTCCAAGAAAAATATAGATTGTTCTCAGGTCATAGAAGAGCTCAAAAAAGATTTTAAAAATCAAGTAAGAGATGTAGAGGAAAAATTGGGAAGAAAAATGAAAGTGATATAAGAAAATCATGAAAAAAGAGTCAATAACTTCTAAAGAAGACAAAAAATATTGAAGAAAATAACACTTTAAAAATCAGATTAAATCAAATGGTAAAGAAAGTACAAAAGGCCAATGAGGAGAAAAATGCCATAAAAAACAGAATTGGCCAAATGGAAAGAGAGGCATAACAATTTGCTGACAGAAAAAAAAATAAAACTTAAAAATAGAATTGGCTTAATGGGGAAAAATCCACCTAAGAAAATAATTCCTTTAAAAGTAGAATTAGACAAATGCAAAAAGATGTACAAAAGTTCACTGAAGAAAATAATTCCTTAAAAATTAGAATTGTGTAGTAGAAGCTAATGACTTTATGAAAAATCAAAACACGATAAAACAAACTCAAAAGAATAGTAATAAAAAAAAAACAGAAGACAATGGAAAATATCTCATTGGAAAAACAACTGACCTGGAAAATAGATCCAGGACAGATCATTTAAAAATTATTGGATTACTTGAAAGTCATGATCAAGAAAGAGCCTAGATATTAAGAAATTGGCACTGTAATTATCTCCTGAAAGAGATCTCAAAATAAAAACTCTCAGAAATATTATGACAAAATTCCAGAACTCTCAGATCAGAAAGAAAAGATTATAAGCAGCCATAAAGAAATAGTTCAAGTATGGAGCCACAATCAGAATTACATCAGATTTAGCAGCTTCTACTTTAATAAGAGGGCTTGGAATATGAATCTAGAGGGCAAAAGAGCTAAGATTACAACCAATATTCACCTACTCAACCAAAATGAGTATAATTTTTCAGAGGAAAAGATGGATATCAATACTTTCAAACATTCTTTTTTTTCTTTTTTTTTTAACCCCTGAGGCTGGGATTAAGTGACTTGCCCAGGGTCACACAGCTAGGAAGTGTTAAGTGTCTGAAACCACATTTGAACTCGGGTCCTCCTGAATTCAAGGCTGATGCTCTATCCACTGAGCCACCTAGCTGCCCCACTTTCAAAGATTCTTGATAAAAAGACTAGAGCTAAATAAAAAAAAAAGACTTTAAAATATTAGGCTCAAGAGAAGCAAAAAAGGTAAACCAGAAATGTAAATTATAAGGAACTTATTAATAATATTTTATTATTTACATTTCTACAAGGGAAGATGATATTTGTAACTCATAAGAACTTTCTCATTATTAAGGCAGTTGGAAGGAGTATATATAGACAAAGGACATAGGTGCTAGTTGCATGTGAAGGGATGATATCTTTTTAAAAAATTAATAGATAAGAGAGGGATGTAAGAGTAGAAAGGGAGAGATAGAATGAAATAAATTATCACACATAAAAGAGGCCAAAAATTGTTTTATAGTGGAGGGCAGGAGGGAAGATGTTAAGGGAGAGTGAGTAAATCTTACTCTCATAAGAATTGTCTCAAAGAAGGAAAAATATACATACTCAATTGAGAATGGAAATTTATTTTACTTATAGGATAAAAGGAAGGGAAGACATAGGGATGATAGAAGGGAGGGCAAATTGGGGGAATAATAGTCAGAAACAAAACACTTTTGGAGAGGCTCAGGGAGAAAGAAAAGAGAATAGAATAAGCAGGGAACTACAGTTAGCAATAGTAATTATAAATAAAAATTTGAAGAAAAGTTCTCTGATAAAGGCCTCATTTCTCAAACATGCAGACAACTGAGTCAAATTTATAAAACTAAGAGGCAGTCCCCAATTGATAAATGATCAAAAGATATGAAGTTTTCTTTATCATAGCTATCTCCAGCCATTTAATGAATGATAAATGGTGGAGGGGATATGGCAAAACTGGGAAACTAATATATTCTTTGTGGAGTTGTGAACTGCTCCAACAATTTTGTAGAGTAATTTGGAACTATGTCCAAAGAGTTATAAAATCATGAACACTTTTTGATTTAGTAATATCACTATGGAGTCTGTATCCCAAGAGATAAAAAAGGAACAGATCTATATGCAGAAAAAATATTTATAGCATCTTTTTATTGGGGGCAAAGAATTGGGAATTGAGATGATACCACTCAACTGAGAAATGGCTGAATAAATTGTGACATATGATTGTGATGGAAGAGTATTGTGTTATAAAAATGATGAACAGTCATTCTCCAATAGAGAAATAGTTAAAGGAAATAGACAATTTTCAGTTGAAGAAATCGAAACTATCTGTAGTCATATGAAAAGGTGATCACTATTGATCAGAGAAATGCAAATTGAGACATCTCTGAGATACCTCTATACACTTCTCAGATTGGCTAAGATGACAGGAAAAGATAATGAAGAATATTGGAAGGAATATCAGAAAACTGGGACACTGATACTTATTGATGGAACTGTGAATGCCTTTTGACCCAACAGTGTTTCTAGTGGGCTTATATACCAAAGAGACCTTAAAGGAGGGAAAGGGACCCACATGTGCAAAAATGTTTGTGGCAGCCCTCTTTGTACTGGCAAGAAACTGGAAATTGGGTGGATACCCATCAATTGAAGAATGGCTGAATAAGTTATGATATATGAATGCTATGGAATATTATTGCTCTGTAAGAGATGACCAAAAGGATGATTTCAGAGAGGCCTGGAGAGAACTGATGCTGAGTGAAATGAGCAGAACCAGGAGATCATTGTACATGGCAACAATAAGAATATACAATGATCAGTTCTGATGGACATGGCTCTCTTCAACAAGAGATGATTCAAACCAGTGCCACTTGGTCAATGATGAAGAGAGCCACCTACACCCAGAGAAAGGACCATGGGAACCAAATGTGGACTACAGCATAGTATTCTCATTCTCTCTGTTGTTGTTTGCTTGCATTTTGCTTTCTTTCTCAGTTTTTTCTTCCTTCTTGATCTATTTTTTCTTGTGCAGCAAGATAACTATATAACTTTGTATACATATATTGTATTTAACATATATTTTAACATATTTAACATGTATTGAATTACCTGCCAGCTATGGGAGAGGGTGGGGGAAAGGAGGGGAAAGTTTGGAACAAAATATTTTACAAGGGTCAATGTTGAAAAGTCACCCATGCATATGTTTTGTAAAGAAATGATGAGTAAGATTCTCTCAGAAAAATCGGGAAAGACTTCCATGAACTGATGCAAAGTGAAATGTAGGGTAAAAAATAACAGCAATATTGTAAGATGATCATAACTATTCTCAGCAATACAATGAGCCAAGACAATTCTGAAGGACTTATGATAAAGAATGCTATCCATCCCCAGAGAAAGATGGTGTCTGAATACAGATTGAAGCATATTCTTTTTACTTTTTCTTCCTTCCCTGCTTCCTTGTCTCCCTGTCTCCCTATCTCTCTGCTTCCCTGCATATTTCCTCTCTCTCTCTCCCTCTCCCTCTCTCTCTCTCTCTCTCTCTCTCTCTCTCTCTCTCTCTCTCTCTCTCTCTCTCTCTCTCTCTCTCCCTCCCTCCCTCCCCTCCCTCCCTCCCTCCCTCCCTCCCTCCCTCCCTCCCTCCCTCCCTTCCTTCCTTCCTTCCTTCCTTCCTTCCTTCCTTCCTTCCTTCCTTCCTTCCTTCCTTCCTTCCTTCCTTCCTTCCTTCCTTCCTTCCTTCCTTCCTTCCTTCCTTCCTTCCTTCCTTCCTTCCTCCCTCCCTCCCTCCCTCCCTCCCTCCCTCTCTTTCTTCCTTTCTTTCTTTCTTTCTTTCTTTCTTTCTTTCTTTCTTTCTTTCTTTCTTTCTTTCTTTCTTTCTTTCTTTCTTTCTTTCTTTCTTTCTTTCTTTCTTTCTTTCTTTCTTTCTTTCTTTCTTTCTTTCTTTCTTTCTTTTTTTCCTTTTCTTTTTTATGTATGTTTTTTTCACAACAACATGACTGTAATCAAAGTATCTTGCATGATTGCACAGGCATAACATATCAAATTGCTTGCATTCTCAATGAGGAGGGGTGGGAGGGAAGAAGGAGAGAATCTGGAACTCACACTTTTAAAAACAAATGTTAAAAATTGTTTTTACATATAACTGGGGGAAAATAAAATACTAAGTTAAAAAAAGACATGATTCTGAATAAGGATCCATATGTTTCACCAGACTGTCAAAGGGCTATATAACACACACACATACAAAGATTTTTTTAAAGTTTTTTAAATTAATTTTTATAATTATAACATTTTCTTTGACAGTACATATGCATAGGTAAATTTTTTTTACCTTGTACTCCCTTCTGTTCTGAATTTTTCCCCTCCTTCCCTCCACCCCCTCCCCTAGATGGCAGGCATTCTCATACATATTAAATATCTTATAGTATATCCTAGGTGCAATATATATGTGCAGAACCGCATTTTGTTGTTGTTGTTGTTGCAAAGGAAGAATTGTATTCGCAAGGTAAAAATAATCTGAGAAGAGAAGCAAAACAAAACAAAACAAAAAAAAAACAATGCTCACAGTTTACACTCATTTCCCAGTGTTCCTTTTCTGGATGTAACTGATTCTGTCAATCATTGATCAATTGGAATTGGATTAGTTCTTGTCTATGTTGAAGATATTCACTTCCCCCAGAATACATCCTCATACAGTATCATTGTTGAAGTGTATAATGATCCCCTAGTTCTACTCATTTCACTCAGCATCAGTTGATATAAGTCTCTCCAAGCCTCTCACACACATACAAAGATTAAGAATCTCTGATTTAAATAAAGTTTAAATAGGCATTAAGGAAATGATTATGAATGATAGAGATGAATACTTTCCTCATTTTCATGACCTCCTCAACATGCGATAGAGAAGTAGAAAAAAAATCTGGCTTTTAAAAAATAATAATTGCATTTTATTTTCACAACACATGCAAAGATAGTTTTTAACATTCACCCTTGCAAAACCTCATGTTCCAAAATTTTCTCTCTGCCTATCCCTCCTTCTCTACACAGCAAGCAATCCAATATAGGTTATAAAAAACAAAAACAAAAAACAAAAAAAGGTGAAAATACTATGCTTCAATCCACATTCAGATTCCATAGTTATCTCTCTGGATATGGATGGCATTTTCCATCTCAAGACCATTGGAATAGCCTTGACTCATCACATTGTTTAGAAGAGCCAAGTCCATCACAATTGATAATAACCTTGTTACTGTGCACAATGTTCTCTTGGTTCTACTCATTTCATTTACCATCAGTTCATAGAAATCTCTCCAGGTCTTTCTGAAATCAGCCTGCTCATCATTTATTTTAGAACAATAATATTGAATTACATTTATGTATCATAACTTATTCAGTTATTCTTCAACTGAGGGGCATCCACTCAGTTTCCAGTTTCTTGTCACTACATAAAGGGCTGCTATAAACATTTTTGCATTGTGGGTCCTTTTCCTTTTTAATAATCTCTTTGGTACACAGACCTAGTAGAACAGACACTGCTGGATGAAAGGGTATGCATAGTTTTATAGCCCTTAGGGCACAGTTCCAAATTGCTCTCCAGAATGGTTGGATCAGTTCACAACTCCATCAACAATGCATCAGTGTTCCAGTTTTCTCACAGCCCCTCCAACATTTATCATTATCTTTTCCTGTCATCTTAGCCAATCTGAGAGTTATGAAGTGCTACCTTTCCTCTGCCTTTTTTTTTCTTTACCATTATGATCTTTATTATTTCCCAGGGTTGTGTTCCCCCATCTTTTTTTTTTTTTTTTTGGTAGAAAATTAAAAGTGGGGAAGTACACATGACTAAGTGTTCATTAAGTCAGCACTACAGAGCATCTGCTTCTTGGTAGCAATTGACCCTTAACCAGGAAGATGATCTGAACTGCCCTCTATTTTCATTGAGCAGGAGTCACATTCCCTCCAGAAGTACAGCAAGGGCTTAATACCTGATGGGAATGTTTCCATGGACCAAGAGTTGGGAAAACCTAGCAACTGTGGCTTTTTCCCACTCTTTGTTCTGCCAGAGCTGGACCATGTGTGAAGATTCTCATGGTGATTGTAGAGTGGTATTCCTTTCTTTTAGCTTTTTCAATTAGTGAAGCAGAAGTGCTAGGCTACCTTCATCAGTTTTTTTTTTTCCCCCTCACCACTGGCTCTCCTGATTTCATTCATGCTTTGGCCTGTTTAAGAAGGCTAAGCTTCCCTCTTATCCTCTTAAATCTAATCCTGAGCTTTGCTCTCATGATAACTGTAACCAAGATTTCCCTAGGTTTCGTCTATTCCCCCCTTCAAATTCTAAAAGGAAGAGGGGAAGAGAACAATCCTAGAAATGGGGAACATCCTGGGCAAAAACATAGAGAGAGGAAAGGGGATTTACCATACATGAGGAATATCAAGAAAGCCTATTTATAGAATTCATGAATGAGAATCATCCATAGTAAGATTGGAAAGTTAGATTGGAGCAGGCTTTTAAATGTTTTTAAATGTCAAAGAATGGAGTGTTTATTTGGTTTTAAAGGTAATGGTGATCCATTGGAGCTTTGTGGATTTCTTCAATATAGAGATAAGAGGGTTAATATGTCACATTCATATATAAAAAGTTAAAAAAGAAAATAATTTTGATTTATCACAGCTATTACCATATAGTCAAAGAGTAAGAAATTTGTTGGGTGACTAGCATCGGTATGATTTTGGGACCCTTCTATGTTGCCTACCATTCTTATAATATGCTTTCTTCTCACTTCTACCTCTTGGAATCATTAAAGCCCTTTTGTTGGTTAGTTGATAACTTTATTTATTAAGAGATTTCCACATGAAGGGCACTGTGCTGCTAATTAGTACTGAGCATATGAAAGTGAAAACATGGTCCTTGTCCACTAGGAGTTTCCAATAGGAAAAACAATATGAAAATAATTATACATATAAAATTGTTTGTTCTTTGTTCTCAAAGAGGACCATGACATCAGGGAGGGGATGCCATGGCATGGAAATGAATTGGACTTAGGTGAGGGAAGGCTGGGCAAGGTCACTTGCCTCATTCCTCTCCAAAGCCATCTGGGTCCAGTGGCCAGATATACATCAGGATGACTGGAGAGGATCTCCAGGCTTTACCTATTCAGTGATAGGTAGCATTAATGCAAAGAATCTCCTTTTCCACCTAGATCCAATTTGCAATTTGCAATAATCCTTAATTCTTCCTTCTCCCTTACTCTGTCATCCAATTCATTTCCACAATACCTCTTGCCTTTTTTCCTTCCTTCCATTCATGTAGCCACCACTCTTACTCAATTCTTACTAGTTCTATAGTGAAGACCTCTTATTTGATCTTTCCTCTTCTAATCCATTCTCCACAGAGTTGTCAGAATAATCTTTCTAAGATACAGGTCTGATTATATCATTCCCTTGTTCAAAAAGCTGTTAGCAATTTCTCATTGTTACAAAGATTAAAGAAAACAACAAATTCTCCTCTGGCATTTTCATTCCTACTGGTTCCCACCTAGCTTTCTAATCTTACTGTAGGTATATTATAATCTTTCCCATATTCCATATGCCTTTAGGTTACACACAATTTCCAATTGCGACCTTATTTCTCTTGCCTCCATGTGTTCATTCAAACAGTACTAGGCTTGAAATACATTTACTCCCTAATTCCACTTTTCTGAATTTGTCTTTCAATGCTTCACTCAAGTGCTGCCTCCTCCAAATTTCCTGATGTATACAGTAGAAATAGAATGTCACATCAGAAATAAACTGATACCAGTGAAAAGTCTCTTGCAGGTAGTTGGATGAATTGAATTTGGAAGGAAGTCAGGTAAAGAAAAGAGAATTCTAGGCATGGGGGACAGCAAGGAAGTATGGAAATGGAGTGTCATGTTCTAGGACTGTCAAGGGCAATATCCCTTCATTGTAGAATATATAGAAAATAAGCTCCACTAAAATTATTTTATGGTTATTTATACATATGTTGGCAGAAGCCTGCACTTATCTGTATACATATAGTTTTTCTCTGAGAAAATATAAGGTCCTTGAGAGTAGGAATTATTTAGTATTTTTATCTTTATGTATTCAGAGTCTAACATACAGTATATGCCTAAGAAATGCTTGTTGAATGGATTTCAGTTGAATAGCATAGCATAAGCATTCATTTATATTTAAAGATGAAATTAATTTCATATTTAATTGTCTAGCCAATATAGACAGTCAGAGTGAAATGATGGCGTATTGGAAAGGAAATCAGAAGACATTCATTCTAGAATTTCTTCAGTTATAAATTCATTATATGAACTTAGGTAAACTCTTTTTATGAGCCTCAGTTTCTCTATCTATGCAATGAGGCGTTTGGACTCATTGATTTCTGAGGTACCTTCCAATTCTAACATTTTATGAGTCATCTATTTGATGGGGACAAAAATAATTGAAAAGAAATTAATGTGACAGGATATTTTAATAGTTGATTGGGATTGTACCTCCATAAAATTACTTTTAAAATCAACTAACCAAAAAGCCATAAGTATTATGATTGTCCAGATCTATCCTTAGATAAAAGGCCTGGCTAGTCAGCCAGACAGAGTTAAATTCAATTGATCAATCAACAAGCATTTAATAATTTTTTTTCTGTGTGTCAAGGAGAATGTGCCAAATGCTGGGGATTCCAAGAATAGAAAACACACAGTCCTTAACCTTAAAACATTTCCATTCTAATGAAGGAAACAACATGCAAATAATTATATACAAATAAGATATATAGTAAATGGAAGGCAATTTTGAAGGAAAGTCACGGGAAGTGAAGAGAAGTATTGAAAGTTTCCTGAAGAAGGTGGGATTATAAACTGAGTCTTGGCAGAAGCAAGGAGAGTCAAAAATCAAAGGTGAGAAGGGGAAATGGAATTCATGGGATTCAACCAATAAAAGCTATGTTAGGAGATGGATTGTTGTGTTTGAAGAATTTCAAGAAAGCTACTATCTCTCAAAGATAGAATCAGTTCAATCATTTCAATAGTGTCCAGCTCTCTGTGACCCCATTTGGGGTTTTCTTGGCAAAGTACTGGAGTGGTTTGCCATTATCTCCTCCAGCTCATTTTATGGATAAAAACTGTGGCAAGTGGGGTTAAGTGACTTGTCCAGGGTCATACAGCCAGTATGTGTCTGAAGCTTGATTTGAACTCATGAAAATGAGTTTTCCCGATTCCAAACCCAGTGCTCTATATACTGAGTATCACCTAGCTGCCATATGGGATTATTAGAGGGGCAAAATTGTTAGAAGACTAGAAAAGTAGGTTTGATCCAGGCTTGCGAAGATCTTTAAATGCCAAAAGCAAGTCTTTCCATTTGATCCCAAATATAATAGGGAAATAATGGAGTTTATTGAGTGGGAGAATGAGGATGTGAAGAGAGCCATCTGGCTATCATATCTTTTCCCAGAAATGACTCAGCCCCCTTCAATTTGCTCTTATTGGGTCTGTCAAAAATGAGTAAAAAGCTTTATTTTGTATAAACAAACTTCCAAATGTCATTTCCCATAGATGCTCATAGAAAACAGAAAATATCTAGTCATGTTATATCCATAACTGGCCAACCATTGACCTTGAGCCAATTAATCTGCTAGGCTGTCATTGGCTTTAAAGATCCAAGAAAGGATGGATCTAGTTTATCTCTTTGGTTGATATGCACAAGAATTGGAGGTAGAGAACCTAAGAGTGAAATGAGACTTTCTATTTATACTGAAATGAAGAGTGTCTAAAATGGTACTGCTCTTAGCAAAAAAGGGAAAGATAGGCACTGCCCATTGCTCCAATTTCCTCACCTATTTCAGGCCTTTGGCCTATAAAGAAACTTCATAATATTTTCATATAATTAATCATCAAAGATCATAGGTGGGAGTTTTGAGTTCCATACATGGTTTTGTGGCCTTGGTAAAGGTTCTCAATTCAAGTGTCCTTATGTGGAATCAAAGGATCAGAGATCCAGGACTAGAAGATATCTCAAAGCCACCAAGTCCAACCTCCTTATGTGACTGATTAGAAAACTGAGACTAAAAGATGTTAAGTAGCATGATCAAAATCACACAGGTATAGACTTTAAAGGTAAAATTTTAACACAAATCACCTGATTGCAAATCAATCCTCCATTTTTTTTTTTGCTACATTAGACCCCAAAGTTTAAGTGGAATTTCTATGTGACCTTTAGCCAAGATGGAACTTATGAAGAAGCCTGTCAAATGGGGCTACCTATAAGAGTTCCATTGTTGGTAAAGCCAATTAAAAGTGAACATAACAATCAAGTTTTATAATTCCATTAAATTACTATTATTTAATAACTATTAAATTACTAAAAAATCAACAGGCTGAAAGCCAATCAGAAGAGTGGAAAACAAATCTGGGATGCCCAGTCTTCTCACAGGAATATTAATATCTTTTTTTTTCACATGGTACTTCTCAGTCTATATAATCTTTTCAGTTCATTGTCTCATTTGCTTCTCACAATATGCTCTTGAGATAGTTAGGGCAGGTGTTAGTGTAGCCATATTACAGGGGGATGACGCTGAGAAATTTAGCGGATTGTCCAATGTCATGTGAAAAATAAGTGATGAAACTGGGACTAGAATCCAGAATCCCTGATTTCTAGTCCTGTTTCCCCAATCATGTAGATTCCCAGAGGAGTTGCAGATTTTTCAGGCATAAACAAGAATGGGAGTGATTTGTCATCTTGGCGGAGAATTCTGAAGATGCCAACACATTCTTCCCTTGTGACAAATCTACAGTTCATTTCTTTTTTATTTTTTTCTTTTCTCTCCCTCTCCCTCTCTTTTTTAGCAACTTCAGAATTTTTATGAGGTGAGAAAAAAATGTAGCATGATGTTAGCTAGGGTTAATATAAGGCAGTTCTAGAAATCTGGGCCTGCAAATGTCACCAGCATGTGTTAAGTGGAAAATCCTTGGAATTAAAACCACACATTCTTGAAATGTGTGGAGGTAAAAAGAGAATTTTCAATTTCAAGATGAAAAAATCACCCTGGTATAGAATATGTAACTTTGGCCATGAGAAGTCTGGAAATTTGTCACCATTTATGTAATTACCATCATATCAGTGAATGAAATGTTGTCTTCTCCCTTTATCATATTTCTGCACCATGATCATACTCAACAGCAGCTGATAAAAGCACTATTAGCTACCTTTTATAGAATAAATGTGTGTTCTAGATTTTAAGAACCCATGGTTTGTCCTCTCCAGTGAGCTAGATGTAATCTTCCTTAAAAGATTCAGGAGAATCAAATTACTTTTTAGATGCTGTCCTTTTCTAAATACTTTAGGAGCAAAACAACATAAAGTCCCAGTCTTTGTTTAACTTCATTTCCCTAACAGATATCAATGGACTTGGGAATTCTACCCAATTAGTAATAAAAATACAAAAAACAAAAACAAACAAACAAACAAACAAAAAAAAACAGATGGCCTAGTGAAAGGAGTTTTGGACTTGGAATCAGGAAAACTTAAGTTCAAACTCTTTCTCAGACAATAGCTCTGTGAGTCTAGGCAAATAAGTAAGTTAACTTCTCTTACTTCAATTTCCTTATCTGTGAAATTGGAAAACTAGTGACGTCTACCTCACAGAAGATCCAGGGAGATAGTTGCTGATCTGAAAGTGCTATGTAAATGTTAGTCATTATTAAAATAGTAATCTAACCTGTATCATGACAAAACATCACCCATCAACCTTGCCAGATCATCTCTCAGTTGTAATCCTTCTCTAGGAGGAGGTTTCTTTTCTCTGTGAATCCTTTTCTCTGTGTGCAGGTTTCTTGGGAGGCTTCCAGAGCCTCCAGCCAGCCTCTTCTTCTTCTTCTTCCTGAATCCTGGCTCTGAATCTCCTCCAGCTCTTGTCCTTCCCCAATCCAGACTGCTTGTTCAGGCCCAATGTTGTCTTCTTTTATCCTCCCAGAGAATGGGCATGTGAGAACTCAGGGTCTTGTGGGAAAACACTTCAACCAATGAACTTGCTCCTCTTAAAGGTGCAAACTCCTTTAAACATGTAAAGTCCCCCCCACAGAAGTCCAAAGGTGCAAACTCCTTTCAAAGGCCTGAATCAAAGGTGTGAATTCTGATCTAGAGAATTGTTTAGACAACCTGAGCTATTGCCTTATAATCCTAACAAGATCCAGAAGAGAATTTGTTGAAGACTTTGTAAAGGAATGAAAAAAAATTCTGACGTCAGTAAGGTTGGGATGGGAGGAATGTTTAATAGCAATGATATTGTTCAATTCTACTCAATCAGGGACCAAGTGAATGTGCAAAGGGGTAAAGTGTACCTCCTAGTTTGGGGAGTAAAACAATGCATCTCTATACCTTTGACATACCTCTTCAGTGATTTTGATTTTTATTGGTTAATTCATGTTGGAAAGATGTAAGCTGGTTAAGTGATGTTTAGGGACCAACTAAATGAAGGTTCATGAGCAACAGGAGTAAGTCAAACTCCCTAGCCCCTCAGTGTTACCCTTGTATCTCCAAAAGGAGAAATAGCAGTCATTCTTTGGTAATACAACTAGGCAATGTAAGCAGTGGATAGGAGAGTAATGCACTACATATGTATTTAGTATTTGCTTCTACTTGAACATATTGTTTCTCTAGTAGAAGGTAAGCTTTTTGAAGGCAGAGATTTTTTTCTGTATCCCAATACTAGCAGAGTATGTAGAATGTAACACTTAATGTTAAAAGATGTATACATCTTCCTCTGTATCATAGCCATCTAAAAGATATAGTTCTGCCTGAATGACTAGCATTGGTCTAAGAATGCTCCACTTTCAACTTTTCTAGGCTAAATACCCCTAATTAGATTGTGGAATTGTGGAAAAGCAGAATCTCAGAACTGGAAAGAACTTCAGTGATCCAGTGATCCACTTATCTAAGCCTGAGTTTCCTCTATTCAAGTCTGGATATGTATTCAACCAGTTCCTGTTTAAAACTCAGAGAATTTGTGATTTCTCAATGAAGCCCATTTCACTTTGCATCAGATATTGTAGTTTGGAATTTTTTTATATTTAATCCAAATCTGCTCCTCCCTCTGTTATTCCTTTTGGGACAAGTAAAAATTACATAACTGTTCTTCATGATTGCTTTTCAAGTCCTTGAAGACTTGAGATAGATGCATCACTCTTTTCCTCTCCAAATGTCTTCTCCAAACTAAATGTCTCCAATTTCTTCGGGTTTTACTTTTAATCTGCATACCATCCTGGAATCTTCTGGATACTCTCCAACTTGTTAATATCCTTTTAAAATGTGACAACCCAAACTAAACTCAAGACTCCTTTAGATGTGATATCCTCGACTCCCAAGAAACTATTTTAATGACCTAGAAAAAAATAACAACAAAATTCATCTGGAAGAACAAAAGGTCAAGAATTTCAAATGAAAAAAAAATCAAATGAAGGTGGCCTAGCTGAATCTGATCTAAAATTATATTATAAAGCAGCAGTCACTAAAACAATTTGGTATTGGCTAAGAAATAGAGAAGTTGATCAGTGGAATAAGTAAGATTCACAGGACAAAATAGTCAATAAGTATAGCAATCTAGTGTTTTACAAACCCCAAAATCCCAACTTTTGGGATAAGAATTCACTGTTTGACAAAAACTGCTGGGAAAACTGGAAATTAATATGGCAGAAACTAGGCATTTACCCATACTTAACACCATACATCAAGATAACATCAAAATGGGTTCATGATCTAAGCATAAAGAATGAGATTATAAATAAATTAAAAGAACATAGGGTAGTTTACTTCTCAGACCTGTGGAGGAGGAAGGAATTTGTGACCAAAGAAGAACTAGAGATCATGATTGATCACAAAACAGAAAAATTTGATTATATCAAGTTAAAAAGCTTTTGGACAAACAAAACTTATGTAGACAAGATTAGAAGGGAAGCAATAAACTGGGAAAACATTTTTACAGTTAAAGGTTCTGATAAAACCCTCATTTCCAAAATATATAGAGAATTGACTCTAATTTAAATCAAGCCATTATTCAATTGATAAATGGTCAAAGATATGAACAGACAATTTTCAGATGATTAACTGGAAACTATGAAAGAGTGTTCCAAATCATTATTGATCAGAGAAATGCAAGTTAAGACAACTCTGAGATACCATTACACACCTGTCAGATTGGCTAAGATGACAGGAAAAGATAATGATGAATGTTGGAGGGGATGCGGGAAAACTGGGCCACTCTTGCATTGTTGGTGGAGTTGTGGATGAATCCAACCCTTCTGGAGAACAATTTGGAACTATGCTCAAGAAATTATCAAACTGTGCATACTCTTTGATCCAGAAGTGTTACTACTGGGCTTACATCCCAAAGAGATATTAAAGAAGGGAAAGAGGTCTGTATGTGCAAAAATGTTTGTGGCAGCCCTCTTTGTAGTGGCTAGAAAATGGAAATTGAATGGATGCCAATCAATTGGAGAATGGTCGGGTAAACTGTGGTATATGAATGTTATGGAATATTATTGTTCTGTAAGAAATGACCAGCAGGAGACTTACATGAACTGATGCTAAGTGAAGTGAGCAGAACCAGGAGATCATTGTATACTTCCAACAACAATACTATATGAGGATCAATTCTGATGGAAATGGTTATCTTTGGAAATGAGAGGATCCAATTGATCAGTGATGATCAGAACTAGTTACACCTAGTGAAAGCACACTGGGAAATGAGTGTGGACCACAACATAGCATTTTCACTCTTTCTGTTGTTGTTTGCTTACATTTTTGTTTTTCTTCCCAGATTATTTGTACCTTCTTTCTAAATCCTATTTTTCTTGAGCAAAAAGATAACTGTATAAATATGTATATATATATACATATATATGTATATATATATATATATATATATATTGTATTTAACATATACTTTAACTTATTTAACATGTATTGAACTACCTGCCATCTAGGGGAGGGGTGGAGGAAAGGAGGGGAAAAGTTGGAACAGAAGAGTTTTTGCAAGAGTCAATGCTGAAAAATTACCTATGCATATTCTTTTTATATAAAAAGCTATAATAATAAAAAAGATGTGCTATCCCCAGGGAAGAGTAAAACAGGACTTTAGCTCCCCTCCTTCTAGAAACTGAAACCATTGTGTGGCTCAAGATCACATAGCCTTTTTGGTGGCCATGTCACACCGTTGACCCATACTAAGCTTAATACTAAGTAATTAATCAAAATGCACAGATTTTTTTTTCATGTGAGCAAGGAATTTATCAAGAAAATATATATTGTCCAGATTTATCTTCCTTAATTTATGACTTTTACTGCTCATCAACTGTGTGACAGTAAAGATGTGGTCAACTCAATTCAACAAACAGTTCCTAAGCATCTCCTATATTCAATGCATTACCAATATAAATGCAAATAAAAATATTCCATGTCCTCATGGAGCTAAAATTCTATTTCAAGAATGTTTCATAGGGGCAGCTAGATGGTGCAATGGATAAAGCACCAGCCCTGAAGTCAGGAGAACCAGAGTTGAAATATGACCGCAGATACTTAACCCTTCCTAGCTGTGTGACCCTGAGCAAGTCACTTAACCCCAATTGCCTCAGTCAAAAAAAGTTCAGGTTAAGTTATTTTGATATGCTATATTAAATAATTTGTTATCTTTGTATTTTTCCTTCAAAGATTTATATCTATATGTCTATATTTGTATCTATCTATCATCTATCAATGTAATGTATAGCTAATGTTTATATAGTATTTACTATGTACTAGGCACTGCCTTATTTGATCCTCATAAATCCCGGGGAGGTAAGTGCCAGTCATGTCTAATTATTTTGACCCAATCTGGTGTTTTCTTAGCAAAGATACTGGAATGATTTTCCATTTCATTCTCTAGCTAATTTTACAAATGAGGAAACAAATAAGTTGGGTTAATTCACCTGCCCAAAGTCACAGAGCCAGTAAGTGTCTTCCTGACTCTAGATTCATAACTATTGTTTGTGCCACCTGGTTTCCCCTAACTTAGGTGAATATTTTTGTCTGCTTCCATATAACCATTTATGGAGATTTTATGGATCTACTTTTAGCCTTTAATGATAAGGGATGGGCCCTGTGTGTGACAAAGAGTCTTCTGGTTATCTGTAAAGCCAGAAGGATTCTTGAGCTATGAATTACTAAGCTGGAATTGAGTGTGCATACAAAAAGAATAGTCTGACTCTCTACTGATCCTTTTGTTCTTTTTCTTCCTGGTGGCAACTGAGGCAAGACATGGTCAGAGATGTGTGTTAAGGAGTGGCAGAAAGCTTCAGTATCTCACCTGGCTGCCACATATCCATGTGCACATGGACCTTTGTTTTTTCTTGTTCTCAGATGAGCCACTACTTAGAGATGGAATTGACCATGCTATGGTTTGGAAATTTAAAAGATTGTAAAAAACCACCAAAGGAATTCTGAGCAATTGGAATTATCAACTGAGTGCACGAGAAGCAAAAACAGTGGCTGGCAATGGAAGGAAAAGCCTATAGATGAATATACAGAAAGTCAACAACCTGACCATGGCAGCAGTTTCAAGAACTGTGAAGGGATCTTGGCCTTGAAGAGATATGGCCAGCTATGGATTCTAGAAAGGCCTGATTTGTGCCTGATTGACTAAAACAGTTTCAGGGTCATTGAACAATTATGTCTGTTGTCAACTATTTCAAAGATTTTAGTACTCAATATATTTTAATACTCAAATACCTTTGAGTATTAGCAGAGAACTACACTGAGGGAAAACATGGGAATTCCAGAAAGGGTCCCCTCAAATTTCCAGGGCCAAAAGTCATGACTATCATGATTGATTCCATGACCATGTTCTCTACATATGTTGATCATTGTCTTTTCATTTTTAGTTTAAGCTTACTCTCCTCAGAGCCTTTGTGTCTATAAAGGAAAAGAGTATTTCCAAAAAACTTGTTTTCCTTTTCTAAAGGCTAATAGAGTTCTCTTGGTTGACAGAGAATGGAGAACATAGCACATGTTAAGAATTTTTAATTTCTCATAGTTATCCATTGAATTTTGGGCAAATAGTAATCATCCGCTGTCTGGGAACCTAACTTGTCAGGGTAAATGGGAGTTAGAAATGATTGACAATGACTTTTTATTTCCTTTCTTGGTAATAATATCCTTATTTTTTCAATTCTTTTGGTATCTTTCCTTCCCCAAATATCTTTTAAAATTACCTCTCTCAATGTTTTCAAGAATGTGATTCCTCCAACATGAATTTCTTTGGTATGTATTCATTTTGATCTACTTGATCTTTCTACTTTTGTATCACTTTCATTTTCTCATTCATCGTATCAGGGACTATGGTGTTCAGATTCAAAAAACCAAGTTCATTGTAGGTGATATACCAAGTGAATAAGTCCATGAGGAATATGCTAAATAGGAAAGTAAAATGGATCCAAGAGGGCGAGGGCACAGGAGCCTAGTTATTTGTTATTTTAGAATTAATCCATTCCTCTAAACTTTAAACATAGATTATTGGAGCACCAAGGATGTGTGGGACATGTTTGAATATATATAATTGTGAGTTGCCATAATAAGTTTCCAATGCCACCTGGTTGCTCTCTACAAATGTAGAACCTCAGACAGCTACTTCAAGACTTATGCCTTTGGTACCAGAAGAAAGTCATTGTTTGGCTTTTCTTGGCTCAGAATGAGTATAAATAGTAATTGTTTCTGTTCCAATCAGAAACTTGAAAGCCTTCCCTTTTCAGATTGATTTTTTTTAGCCTTAATAACTGAATAGGGGTTCCCTCAGACAGACTGGGACCTGGAAAAGACTTTAGCTTAAAAAGATTGTCCATATTTTGTATAGCCACTAGATCCAGATGGTTCTGGAGGAGAGAGTGAAGCTGGTGACTTTGAATAACCCAGTCTCATTAAAATCCAATTCACTTGTAAGCCAAGACATCATGTTCCAATTGACATTGGCACTCTTCTAGAATGAAGGACAAACAACAACACCCTTTGAGACCTAAATTGTTCTGTGTTGGGATGAAAGTGTTTCCTATATAACAAAGTGAATTTTGTAGCATGTAATGGTAAAAAAAAAAAATAAAATAAAACGGGATATAAAATGAGGCCCATCAATTGAGGACTAGATGAACAAGGTGGGTTTAAATATAAGAAAATATTATTATTCCATAAGAAACAACAGATATGAGGAATTTCAAGAAACATGATATTTGTATGAATAATACAGTATGAAGAAAACAGAACCAAGAGAAAATATACACAAAACTAGAATAATGTAAATATTAATAATATTGAAGAGAATTGATAAGGAAATGTACTTTTTCTCCTCAAAAGAGAGTTAAGAACTAGGAATGTGAAATGTGGTTAACACTATCAGATACAGTTCTTATTTTGAATTTATTTAAATATTTTCCTTTGTTTTAAACTGTCAGATAAATCACCTCTCTTTGGCTGCTGTTATTCTGTATGTGCTGCTTTTTCCTGTTAGACTGTAAGTTCTTTGTGGGAAGGAACTGTCTCACTCTCATGCTTGTAACTCCAGTACTTAGCACAATATAGCATAAATATTTTCCAGGGAACAAGACTAAAAGAGAAATGATTATGATGAAAAAGCAAAAGGCTATATTACTTTTAAGGAAATCATGTACAGAGATTCAAGCAAGGGTAAGTAACAAGGGATAGTTTAAAAAAGTGACATTCCTCTCCAGACTGTACTTCTGATCTTTCAGAAGACTTGGTCCACCATCCTATAGAAATCTCTTCATCCTAGAATTTCTTCCACCATAAGCACATTGGAAATATCATTTATTTCTGTCACCTCTTCTTCTGATCATTTGGTTACTCCCAGAACTTCCATCTTAAGGAAAAAGTTCAGGTTAATAATGTCCTTATTTCTCTTCAGTCTATACTCTTGATTCTCCACAAGACTTTGTCTACTACGTCTTTGCTCCCAGTACTCCCACACTCTATCCTCTTTCAGTTCCTTTTTATGAGTTGTCATCACCTGTTAGAATATAAGCTATCTTTATTTCTGCTTGTATTTGCATATCCTATGCTCAGCAGAGTATCTGAAACCTAGTAAATGAATAACAAATACTTATTACTTGCTTACTTTGTTTTCCAAGTGTTGAGTGAGGAGAAAAAAAGCTCAAAATTATTTGAGACTGGCAAAAAAGAATCTAAAGTTAACCAAAATGTAGATTTGATAGAGCTATTGAACTCTTATATTACTTCTCTTTTCACCACTAAGGAGAATGGCCTTTAACATGGAAAAGAGAGAAGAAAAAATAGCTAACAGAGAGTAAAAACTCTAGAAAAATTGAAAGATAATTAACAGAGCACCTAGTTGTCCTTGTTTAAGAGAAGAGACCCAGAATTGCTACATCCAGATTTCTGAGAGAAATAAAAGGTATGTTTTCTGAGCCAGTATTGGACACATGTCTCTATTTTCAAGAGTAGAGCATGCATATTAAAGTCCACTGAGCTTCAATTCAATTTCAAATAACATCAGGCAAGATTTTAAATGTTAAGGTGAACATCAATGTCCTGGAACATAGCTCAGGGCAATTCCAATATGAGGAGTCTCTGTTGTTGGCAATGTTTTCTGTATTCTTTTGTTCATACATCTAACATTGTATGGATTGTGTCAAGTCCCAGAACATTGTAAGATTTCTTTTGTAAAGTACATTTATAGCAATGAAAAACCATTCTATCAACTTTAGAAAAATAGATTGGGCAAAAATATATATTGCCCAGAGCCTAACATGTAGCTAAGTGGGCAGCCTATTGAGTTAGTGCATGACTATATGTGTATATATTTATTACACATGTGTTTAGATCATATTATATGTAATATGTATGCAAACATATACATATATATATATTTGTACTTCTATATTTCTATATGATACACATGTAGGATTCAGAATTGAGTAGAAAAATCTCACATTTAGGATTCTGAGAAAAACCTTTAATGATTCCAATAAATAAATAATTCCAAAAAATAAATATCTCAATCACCTATATGTTTAATATTAATGTTTTCCTGCTGTTCTTATATGACTGCAAAACACATAAAAACAAAGACCATGAACTTGTGAAAGTTTAAGATTGCAAATGTCCCTAAGGACAATGGGGAGACACGTGGAGGTTAGAGGTCATTTAAACCTCATTAATTTCCTTGCTTTTTAGATGAAGAAACTGGGACCACAGAAGTAAAGTGATTTGCCTGATGTCACACAGGCATTAAGGGCAGAACTAGGATTAAAACTCAGGTATTTAGACTCCATATGTAGGGATTTTCTCACTCTATGATGTTGCCACCGCATATTATCAATAACAATATGTACAACAAATGCCATAAAAGATTATTGAGGATATATGTTTGGGAAAGATGATAAAAAACAAATGGGAAATCTGGGACAATGGCACCCCTAGGTTCTATAAGAAATAGAAAGTCTTCAATCTTCAGTGTATTCAATGAATTCTTTGAGATTGCCTTCTATCTACTATCTATCTACGCCTATAGAATTTCTTGAGGACAGAGAAAGTGCTTTTGTCTCTTTGTATTCCTGTTTCTTGGCACAGTACCTAATACATAGTAAGTATTTAATAAATTTTATTTACTAATTGATATTGTATAGAAGAATATAGACAAGAATAGAAGGGGAAGATGTAAAGAAGAATAAGATCTCTACAAGTAAGGAAAATGAAGAATGACCCTATGTTAAGTAAATCATGAGCCACCAAATTGCCATGATGGCCCTTGCATGATGGCTCCAGCAGAAGGAATTGCCCAGCCTATACTTTGTGCATTCCTCACACAGATGGTTCTCTTTGAAGATTAGAAGTCCATTTGGGTGACATATGACCATGAAAGCATGCTGAACTCATGGATTGCCTACACATGTACTCAAAAGGAAAGAGACTATAAATTATGCACTCATTTTGAAGTCACATTTTAATATCACTATAATAATACTAACATATTTATAGGACAGAAGATCTTAGAGGTCATTTATTTAACCCCTTCAATTATAAGATGAGAAAACTAAGGCCCATGACAGTTAAATGACTTATCTGAGGTTATATATAACGGAAGCGAGAGAGACAAGATTTAAATTGAGATTCTCTGATTCTAACTCTAGTGCTTGTTCCATTGTGCCATGCTAATTATTTTCTATACTTACACAGAAATGATACTCCTGACCTGCCACCTAGAAGGCATATCTTTTTAAGACATTTTCCCCTAGTAATAATTTCATATTCTTCTTATGACACATATTTTTGAACCAGTCTTGTATTCCTGATATAAATCCTATCTGGTTATATCATATCATCTAAGGGCTAAATTGCAATGATCTCTTTGCTAATTTTTATTTAAAATTTTACATTCATATTCATTAGGGAAATTGGTCTACAATTTTCTTTCTCTGCCTTGGCTTTTCCTGGTTTAGCTATTACCATCATATTTGTGTCATAAAAGAAATTTGGTGGGACTCCATCTTCAGGTATTTTTCCAAATAGCTTATATTATCTTGGGATTAGTTATTTTTTAAAGATTTGGTAGAATTCAATTGTGAATCCATCTGGCCTTGGATATTTGTTCTTAGAGAGTTCAGTGATGGCTTGTTTAATGCCTTTTTTCTAAAATGGAATTATTTAAATATTTTATTTCCCACTTTTTAAATCTATATTTATATTTTATAGATATTCATCTATTTCATGTAGATTATTAAATTTATTGAAATACATTTAAAAACAATAGCTTCAAATTATTACTCTAATTTTCTCTTCATTGATGGTGAATTTACCCTTTTCATTTTTAATAATGGCAATTTGGTTTTCTTCTTTCTTTTTTAAATCAAAGTAATCAAAGTTTTATCTATTTTATCATGTTCTTTCATAAAACCAGCTTACTGATTATTAGTTCAATAATCTTGTTACTTTCTTTTGATTTTTATAATTTCTAATTTGGTGTTTAATTAGAGATTTTTAATTTATCCTTTTTCTAGATTTTTAAGTTGCATGCCCAATTCATTGATCTGCTTTTTTGTTATTTTATTTAGAAATATAAAATTTCCAATAAATACTACTGTGACTGTATCTCATATATTTTGGTTTGTTTTTTCATTATTGTGCATCTCTTTGATGAATTTGTTGATTGTTTCCATGATTTATTATTTGAGCCACTCATTTTTAAGATTAGATTATTTAGTTTTCAATTAATTTTTAATCTGTATTTTCCTGGCCCTTTATTACATGTAATAATAATGATCAATCCTCTTCTTTCCCTCTACTATAATGGGTCTGCCATGCCTCTTCATCTAATATAATTTATACTATTCTGCCTCCCCTTTTCTTCTCCCAGGACAATCCCTTTTTAACTTCTTAATTTTTTGAAAACTCATCACATCAAAGTCAACTTATACTCAAGATACAATAAAGCAAAACCAAAAAAAAGTGAAATATCCTATTGAAAGAACAACTGACCTGGAAAATAGTATATTTTTGAAAATCAAATTTTCCATTCAACTCTGGTCTTTTCATCATGAATGCTTAAAAATTCTCTGTTTCATATCACCTTTTCTTCTAAGGATTATACTCAGTTTTGCTGGATGGGTGATTCTTGTTGCAATTCTAACTCCATTGCTTTCCAGAATATCATATTCCAAGCCGCTTGTCCTTTATATAAAAGCTGCTAAATCTTATGTTATCTTAACTGTATTTGAATTGTTTCTTTCTGGATGCTTACAATATTTTGATCTGGGAGTTCTGGAATTTGGCTATAATATTCCTAGAAGTTTTTATTTTGAGATCCCTTTCAGGAGGTTATCAATGGATTCTTTTGATTTCTATTTTACCCTCTGGTTCTAGAATATTAGAACAGTTTTCCTTGATAATTTTTTGAAAGATGATGTCTAGGCTCTTTTTTTGATCATTTCTTTCAGTTAAATAATTTTTTATTAAAGCTTTTTATTTATAAAACATATGCATGGGTAATTTTTCAACATTGACTCTTGCAAAACCTTCTCTTCCAAATTTTCCTCTCTTTCCTCTCACCCTCTCCTTTAGATGACAGGTAGTCCAATGCATGTTAAATATGTTAAAATATATGTTAAATCTAATATATGTATACATAGTTATACAGTTATCTTGTTGCACAAGAAAAATTGGATTTAGAAAACAAAACCTGAGAAGGAAAACAAAATGCAAGCAAACAACAACACAAAGAGTGACAATGCTATGTTATGGTCCACACTCAGTTCCCACAGTCTTCTCTCTGTTTAGATGGTTCTCTTCATCACAAGATCATTGGAACTGGTTTGAGTCATCTCATTGTTGAAAAGAGCTACATCCATCAGAATTGATCATCTTATGGTCTTGTTGTTGCCATGTATAATGATCTCCTAGTTCTGCTCATTTCACTTAGCATCAGTTCCTGTAAGTCTCTTTAAGCCTCTCTAACATCATCCTGCTGTTTGTTTCTTACAGAACAATAATATTCCATAACATTCATGTACCATAATTTATTCAACCATTCTCCAATTGATGGGCATCCATTAAGTTTCCAGTTTCTTGCTACTATAAAAAGGGCTGATACAAACATTTTTGCATATGTGGATTCCTTTCCCTCCTTTAAGATCTCTTTGGAATATAAGCCCAGTAGAAACATTGTTGGGTCAAAGGGTATGTTTGATAATTTTTTGAGCATAGTTCCAAACTACTCTCCAGAATGGTTGGATGTGTTCACAATTCCACCAACAATGTATCAGTGCCCCAGTTTTCCCACATCCCCTCCAACATTCATCATTATCTTTTCCTTGACCAATAATTTTTAAATTATCTCTCTTGGATCTATTTTCCAGTTCAATTCTTTTTCCAATGAGGTATTTCACACTTTTTCTATTTTTTTTCTTTTTTTGGTTTTGTTTTATTTTATCTTGATTTCTCATAAAAACATTTGCTTCCATTTGCTCAATTCTATTTTTTAAGGAATTATTTTCCTCAGTGAGCTTTTGTATCTCCTTTCTCAATTGACTAACTTTGCTTTTTAGGGCATTCTTCTCCTCATTAGCTTTTTGTAGTTCATTTTGCACCTCTCTCAATTTTTTCCCTAATTTCTATTCTAATTCTGCTGAGTTTCTAAGTTGCCTTTGGCTGGAAAATGTTCTACTCCATCTTTTGGAGTTTTCTGATGCTCTAAAATTTGTTTAGTCATTATTTAAAGGAATTTTAAGAAGTTTGAGGGAGAGTTTGGGCAAGTTCTTGCCTTTACTTCACGATCTTGGTTGCATGTAAGCATTTTCATATTGTTATCCTCTTTTGAGTCTGTGTTTTGATCTTTCCTTTCACCATAATAGCTTTCTATGGTCAGGACTCTTTTTTGCTTTTAGCTCATTTTTAAAAGTTGAGTTCTGCTCTTAGATTACAGTCAGCTTTTTCCCAAACTTCTTGTACTATGGACCAGGGGGTCTGATCACTAGCTTTCTGCCTTGGGGTTTCTGAAGCTCACAGCTTGCCCATTGCATTAGGGTGGCCTGGCCTAGTTGCAAACATGCTGTGCTAGGGGTTTTGGGACTGGCAGTTTGCCTTTTGCCATGGGGCAACATACCTTTCCTGAAATCCTTCTAAATTATCTTGGGCTGGAAAATTGTCTCACTCCTTCTTTTTGTTGGTTCTGTCACTCCAGAATTCTTTTAGAGACTTGATTTAACCTGAGGGAAACTGGGGAGTTCTCAGGCAACTTCCTGACTTCTCTCCACCATTTTGTTCCACCAATGACATATTTTTTGAAAGAGTCCCATTAGCATTGGACAGCAGAATATAGTCATTGTTTAGGGTTATAGTCCATGGCCAACATTAGGAGACCAATGTGCAGCTGGGGTAACAGTTTATTTTGTTATCAGTTTGTTGCCTATCAGTCAATCAAATATTTATTAAGTGTGCTGTATACTGAGCTAAGTCCTGGAGATAGAAAGAAAGGCAAAAAGCAATCCCCATTCTCAAGGAGCTTACAGTCTAACAGAAGAAACAATCTGAAGATAACTATTTGCAAGAAGCTATTGATAAGACAAACAGGGAGGAATCAACAGAAGGAAGGCACTCGTTAGGACAAGGGGTCAGCATGTGACTAATGTTAGTAGTAAACTCCAAGGCTAAGATTAGTCCATATTTGAAGCTAGAAATGAGCCTCTGGTCCAAGAGAGGGGCCACACCTAGATCAAGGAATCAATCCATGGATAGTATTAGGAGCAATCATTTATTAAAGCTAAGCTAACTGTTTTACATGGGAACTGAACACATCACATTAGTCTCAGTGACATTATGTTCTGTTCAGCTGAGGTAAGCCAACAAAAGTAAAGAACATGACACTATCTTAATATCAAGGACAAAGGTTGAAAAAGATTCTAGATGATCATCTCATCCAAAGTTCCAGTGGAGAGAAAGACAGATAATTTTCCCTCATAAATTGTATAATCATGGAGTTTTGGAAAGAAAGGGCCTGCAAGGGAGGCTTAAATGTAACTCTTATTTGAATCACCTCTATAAGCTCCCTGATAAGTGCTCATCCCCTGTCCCTTTGAATACTTCCAGGAAATAAGGGAACTTTTTGTCTTGTCATCAGACTTTTATAACTCTGCAGTTGAGAGTGAGGTTGACAACTTTGCGAAATTCTTTTTTTTTTTTTTAATTTTTTTATTATATATATATATATTTTTATAATATTATCCCTTGTATTCATTTTTCCAAATTACCCCCCCTCCCTCTATTCCCTCCCCCCGATGACAGGCAATCCCATACATTTTACATGTGTTACAATATAGTCTAGGTACAATACATGTGTGTGAATATCATTTTCTTGTTGCACAATAAACATTAGAATCCGAAGGTACATGCAACCTGGGCAGACAGATATTAGTGCTAACAATTTACATTCACTTCCCAGTGTTCCTTCTCTGGGTATACTTGTTTCTGTCCATCATTGATCAACTGGAAGTGAGTTGGATCTTCTTTATGTTGAAGATTTCCACTTCCATCAGAATACATCCTCATACAGTATTGTTGTTGAAGTGTACAACTTTGCGAAATTCTTAAACACTTAAATCTAATTCATGTAGAAATCAAGACATGATGTCATTAGTCTTCTTAAAGAATGATGAACAACAAACAAGCAAACACTATCTACTACTGGAGCCCATTCCACTTGGGGATAATTCTAGTTGTTTAGAAAATCTTCAAACTAAATTCTGCTTCTCAACCATTCCTATCCTGTGTTTCTAGTTTTCTCCTTAAGAGTCAGGTAGAATATATCAAACCCTTCTTCTATAGGACAGTCTTTCAAATCCTTGAAGACAGATGTCATTGACCTCCCTCACTTCCAACCAAGTTGTCTAAAATATCGAGCCTACCAAACATTTAAGTCAAGATTAAGTTAAAAATTCAATTTCTATCCTTTTGTGATAACCATTAATTTCTTTCCTTGGAGGTATTTCTGTACCTCCTTTAAATGGAGGTGGGATGGGAGACAGGGAAAGTAAATAGAATAGTGAAAATGTTGAATTTGAAGTTAACATTCTGAATTTAAAGGCAGGCTCTTCCTCTTATTACCCATGTGCCTTTGAACAAACTGTGTTATACCTCAGTTTCCACATCTGTGAGATCCCTTCTATCCAGGAGTGTGCTGATGAATATTTAACAATCAGATCTTTTGGAAAAAAACTGACAGTTTTAAGTTTACTCTGCATCATTAGTATTTTCTATAATACTTTCACAAATCTAGACAATCATCAAAAACAATAATTCAAGCCCTGGTTTGTAGCTTTTTCTGATTTCTGAAGTGTAAATTTCACAATGAAAATTTAACAGTAGAGTCTGGTGAGTTAGTTCAAAAGCAGGCTCCAGGTTATCCCTGCTTTCAACTCTAAGTCTTTTTAGTAGCATCTTGATTTAGCAAGGATTGATCACATGACATGGAGATGAATTTGAAGCTGGGGGGACAAAGGTAGAAGAAAGCAAATAGAGGGCCTTTTTCATCTCTTTGTCCTTTTAGTAGGGACAATATGCTTAGCCTTGGCAGAAAAAAAAAGCAATGGTGATAATAATAGAGGATCTGGATATTAATATTGCCTTTCTTGCAGAATAATTCAGGATAATAAATCTATAAGATTTATTCAGTTCCCTTTCTGACCCAGGCACCAAGCTAGGTGCTGGGATTATGAAAACAAAGATGAAACAATTTTGGCTCTCAAGAAATTCATGTTCTATCACTATCACTTAACCTTTCTAGGCCTTTTTCTTCATTTGTAAAATGAAAGGTTACTAGATGGTTCCCACTCTACAAGTAGGAACTTGTGAAACTTTTTCTCTCCTGTGTTAAAACCTGGTCAGGAAGAGAATAGAGATGTAGCCACAAAACCTTCTTGGGGTAAAGGGTACATAGCTCAAATAGCAATGAGACCAGATAAATGAGGGTGTTGAATTAATCCATAGTGCTTCGAGCAATCAAATCAAAGAGTCTAGACAAGAGGTTGGAAAATAAATTTTGTAGAAATTGTCAAAACTCAGGAAATTCAGCCAGGAGCCACAGTGAATCTAGTATGGGGGACAACATCTGTGTTTGATGGTTTGTCTCATGCAATGTTTTCACCTGAGACAGTGTCTTCTAAAGCAATAACATTCTAGTCATATACCCTACTTGTTTTATGGAATCCCTGGAATCCCCAATAAGATGAAAGGAGAAGCAGAATAAATAGCAGATAATATCTTTAGAGTCAGAAGCAGCATGGGTGAGGAAAGGAGAGGTTCCCTGAAAGAGACATAACTAGGATAAGACCAATAGAGCTTTGAGTCAGAATGGGGACATGAAGCAGAGGCCCTTCTTTCTCATGCTAATTCTCCACTCAGGGGAATGGAGGAAGATTCCAGGTTCTTGGCAAGTTGTACTTGGGATAAGATTGGTAATAAGAACTACTAGAGGAAAGCTGATCCTATAGACCAGGTATGGCCTAGAGTGAGCAATAGCCAAATTCTAGGGCAAACTGAAAACCAGTTGCATACTGGAAAGTAATTCCCTCAATACCTTCTTCTGTGACTGAAGGGGCTCCTGCTTTAGAGGAGCAAAGGCTGGGCACCTAGCAAGGGATTTTCTTTCCCACACATTTCAGTTGAATGAGAAGGATAACACAGTTGTTTGTTTGCAGGACTGCTAGGAGCCACAGTCTGGAGTCAGGAAGACTCATCTTTCTAAATCAAAATCTGGCCTCAAATATCTACTAGCTATATGATCCTGGGAAAGTCACTTAACCCTGTTTGCCTCAGTTTCCTCATCTGTAAAGTGAAGTGTAGAATGAAATGGCAAACCACTCCAAATGGGGTCGCAAAGAATTGGACATGACTGAAACAATTGAACAATGTTGCTACAGGGTTAGCATTAGTCTGGGAAGTGATTGCCCAGACTACAATCCCAGATCTCTTTAACTTAATTTAACTGAGACATTAGATTTACTAGTTATATCTCTGGTCCCTGAATTCTATTGGCATATATTACTAGCACCTGTTTGCAGAGCAGTCCCAGCACATAGAATCTCTCCCCTTTAAGGTATACTGATATTGCCCACTTGTTGGCTATTCACATCTGATGAAAAAACCTGGATGTAGAAGGGGTACTCCACCCCAATACCATTCCATCCTCTAACACTAAATTCTCTGCCCCTGTATTGGGTGGGAGCACCTGCAGATATCTTTTTCCATCTGCCTCGTGCATACACTTTGGGAGACAGTGCAGTCCAAAACCTCCCATTTTTCAGTTGTGTCCAGTTCTCTGTGACCCCATTTGGGGTTTTCTTGGCACAGATACTGGAGTGGCTTGCCATTTTTTCCTCCAGCTCATTTTACAAGTGAGGAAACCAAGGAAAACAAGGTTAAGTGATTTATCCAGAGTCACATAGCTAGTTATTATTTGAGGCCAGGTTTTAATTCAGGAAGATGAATCTACCTGACTTCAGCACTTTACTGCGCATCCAGCTGTTCAAAATCTCTCACCCAAGAGAACATATGACCCTTTTCTTAGAAGACACACTGGGCCCAGCAGAAATATCTTTTGACTGGGTTTGGAAGGCGTATATTTTCATTTCATCTTTGCTTGGAATTCTTGCTTTTCTTCATCTGCAAGATGAAAGGGATTTGTACAATCTTCCAGTTCCCTCCTCATTCTTAAGATTCTAAGATTCCATCATAGCTGGATTTTCTATTTGTCAGAATTGCATGTCTATTTGATCCCTACCACTGTGTGTGCTTGATCCCCATCATTCACTTTGACAATTTTACAAATGCCAACAGTCAACCCTTGTCAACTCTGTGCCATTTTAGGGGGAAAAAGCCAACAACTAAAAATAGTTTTATTTCCCATTTTTCAACAAAATGAAAAGCCTTTTTTCAAAAACAAACCTCATCTTAATTTTATTTTCAATGTGGGTTAGATGGAGATTAAAGTTGAAGGGATGTTATGAATCAGTTCATACCCCTGGACACAGGCTGCCTGCCTAAATGAAACCAGAAGGGCAAGTGATTCTGTGCTGACTCCCTTTTGCTCCTCCTACCCAAAGACAATGACCCCAAAGGGCTTCATCACAACTCCAGGCCCAGCCCTTTTCTCTTCTCCCCTCCATATTATCTATGTAATGCAAAGCATGGAGTGAGTGAATGTACTCCCCCTTCTGTTCTGTTCTTTGCAGTGTCAGTGACATATCTGCAAGGATTAGATAGAGGCAATCTTTGTAATCTACTTGTTAAGATCAAAATCTTTTCCCTTCATCCTGGGGCTGTGGGAGTACTGATTAAATGGAGGGAGGGAGGCCAGAGATACCCAGAACTGTGGCTTTTGAGGTTCTTAGCTCTACTCCGCTTCACCCTATTTAAAAATACATTTTTATAACCCACTAGGTCATTTCTCTGGGTCTAGGTTACCTGCTAGAATATTCCAAACCTTCCCATTAAGGTACAAAACTTTGAAAAAAGCAGGCTGAATTGCCAGCCAGAAACTCTTGCCTTATAAGGTGGACTTGGTACTTGAAAGGAGCTAATGAAGTGGAGAGAAGCTCCCTTTGTGTCCAAGACATTCTTGGGGGGAGGATTCACTTTTCCAGAGTACTTTTTGACAAGAACCTACTTATCTCCAGATTTGGGGATTTTTAAGCCCCTGACATTTAGAACTAATCAACAAGCTGATTTGTTTTGCATGTGGTCAGATCACTAATTAAGTTGCCTGGCGGAAGATAGAACAGGCTGGTAAAAGCCTGGAGTTAACCATGCAGAAAATTTGCCTCTCATTGGCAACAGAAAATGCCTGAAAATCAGCAAACTCCCTTCCTCTGTCATGGTAGTAGACTGGCTTGTTGGCACTGCCTGGGAAGGAGGATCCAACAAATAAGAATGAGGGGGACCCAAGGTTTGCAAGGCTCACGGGAGAAGGCATTTAGCAAATGTTTGGTCTCTATCTTGCACATTTAGCCATTTGGCAGAGATGCAATTTCAGGCCGGCTCCTACCCATTTTGGAAAGCTTTTCTCCAATAATAAGAAGGAATGTATCTGGAAAAACCGAAAATCTTTCTTCAGGCAATAGAATATATAATTAACACTTCAAGGTCAAACACCATGACCTCCCTGACCCGTATTAGTTATCCCTTCAACATATCCCTAACAACTGCTTTTGCCTGAATACTTCCAGTGCAGAGTGCTCACTACTTTACAAAACCCATGGCCTAAAACTAGAAGAACTCTAGGTGTTAGAATATTTATTCTTATATAGAGCCCAAACCTGTCTTCACATAGCTTTGACCCATGGTACCCACAGGGTTTCTTCTAGCATCTTGGAGCCCATTCTTTCTTTCATGAAAGCCTTTCAAATAATTGTAGATGGTAATTATGCATTTCTTGCTTGTGAATGTGTTTTCATCTTTCTAGTAGAATGAAAGTTCTAGGGATTGTTTCATTTTTCTCTTTGTATTCATCCCCAGAGCTCAGCACAGTACCTTGCCTACAGTAGTCATTTGCTATTTATTGCATACAATTGAGTCACACAATAATTCTATGAGATAGATATTATTATTATCTACATTTTACAGATGAGGAAACTGAAGCTCAAAGGAATTAAATAATTTGCTGATAGTCACACAACTAATAAGTAAGAGTTGAGTTCAGATCTCCTAGATTGCAATCAAGCATTGCATTCATTATAGAGCAAGGGAGGCTTGCCTATGACACAATGACAAACTTTGCATCAAGTGGGCCAAAATTAATTTCAAAAGGGCCATGTGGAAAAGGCTCTATCTGTGCAGTGTAGTAAAAGAATAGGACAATAGATTTAAGGCTGGGGAGACCTTAGGGATCCAGTCTTCTCGTTTTACAGAAGAGAAAATGAATGTCTGGAGAAGTGATAACTGAACTTTTAGTAAGACAACAATGTCAGGGTCAAGGCAATTGAGAATAGGGTTTGGAGCAATGTCAGGTTATGGCACTCAGTTGAAAGTGTGTGTGGGCTTAAGAACTGGAGCCTGAAAAATTAGTTCCATGTCTCTGATGGAGTTCTGTTGCAGGCAGTCATAATTATCATGAGCCAACTGAGGGTGTTCTGGGGTGCCAACATCTGATGGTGTTTACTTCTCTCTCCCATGGTTGTTGACTATGTCACCTTTTCATACTCCATCATCAGCACTGTCCTGGGGCAGGACTGCTCATTCATCATCTGGAGAACCCTTTTCCAAGGCTCTCCTTCCTCTTACCTCACGTCCCTTACCAGAGTGCCATACTTTATGGAGGAAGCACCACACCTCCCTTGGTATAATAATTCTGGTAGTCAAAGTTCTGTATTGACATAATCTTGCCCCTTTCCTTTGCTGGTCAACTGAATTTTCCCTAGGCTCAAAAATCCCTAGTTACTGCTCTGGATTCAGATAGTAACTGCTCTCCTTTTCCTTCTTTCATACAAAGGAAACTATTAGGGCCAATGGTGGATTGTCACCCAGACTATTTGGAAGTTTCTTCTCCAATCTTCTTCCTAGGTCATGTTTGGAGTGTGTGTGTGTGTGTGTGTGTGTGTGTGTGTGTGTGTGTGTGTGTATGCATTTTGCACTCCTTAGCATATATGGGGTACTTATGGGGGAGTGCCTTGATTATCTTCCAGTCCCATTCCCCTCATTGAATAGTGCTTGGAGGTTTTTTTATCCCCAGTTGGTCCAAGTGAGACTCACAGTTGTTAGTATAAATAACAATGTATTGAGCTTCTAAAACATGGGATAGGTTGATATGGTCAGGAAGCTACACTCCCTATGTGAACTACAACTCTTAAGTTGCTGTTTCTTCCCTAATTGATGATCTGTTATTGACAGGGGATTCTGACTCATTGTTCCTGTGCTTATTCCATTGCAGAGAAGGGTGAATGAAATCAGATGACCATCACGCAAAAGAAGCTTGCCACTTTCGTGCCATTTTGGGGCTCTGCTCTTTATACTTTTACTTGGCCATAACTTTGTTCCGCATCTATGTCTCTTATCACTCCCTATTATCACTTTTTTGCTGCCCCACCAGGCTCAGGCCTCCATAATCTGTGTAGTAGGAGATGGACAGAGTAAGGGAAGGTTGTAAGAAACTAACAATCCACAAATTATCCTTTTAAAAATTTTTTATCTTATTTTAACTGGACTAGTGATTTTATTGATATAGGGAACACTTAGTGAGGAATGCCTTTTTATCAAAGTGGGTTTATATTTCAACAACTTGAGAGGTTAAAATGACTTACCTAGGATCACTCAGCCATCATGTGTAGGTAGGACTTTTATCATTATTCCTGATATGGAGGACAGCTGTCTATCTACTCTGCAATATTATCCCTCTTATGCTCTCATAATCAATTTTTAAAAACATTTTTGAAAAACAAGTTAATTGGTCATAGGCTGTTGGTGGTCATTATTGAATTAAATTGTATTGGGTTCTATCACCCAGAAGCCAATTTCAATGTGTATTAACAGTGTATTAATCTACCTCTAAAGAGAATTTCTTTAAATTAACTAACATTTAGCTTATGGAAGCTTGGAAGAATGATGAGTTATGAATTTTTTGCATTCCATGGACAGATTGATTGGACATAAGGAAAATTTTTTTTCTAAAATCTGAGCTTTTCCAAAATATTGTAAGTTAAATAATTCTATGATAGGAAATATTCAAACAGAAGTTGAATGACCAATTTTGTGTGTGTGTGTGTGTGTGTGTGTGTGTGTGTGTGTGTGTGTGTGTCTGATTTGAAGACTCTTCCAATTCTGAGCTACTAAGATTCTCTGATTCTGACAATCTACTAACTCTTGCTTTGGGCAGCATTAATCCTCGTTGGCTTTTATCTATAATAGGGACTGAATGTGGGCATGTTCTGAGACACATTAAGCAAGTCACCAGGGATAATCAGTGCATGCCATTAGTAACTGTCATTAATAACTTGTTTTTCACTAATTGGTAGCCTGTTCAGTCACTGGACCTGTAATATACACATTGCTCTTGGTCTTGCTGAGTTGGGAGTAAGGAATGATCCCTGGAATAGGCAGCAGCAGGGTGTTGTTTCCTAAGAGTGCTCCCTTCATAAGTATAATCAGCTTTGAATTTCCCCTTTGCTTCCTGGCAGCAGGAATCATTTGCTTAGGCATAGGAAGGAGGGAGAGGGCTGTCAGGAAAGCAGACAATCTTGCAATGCCCTCGTGGAGAAGCTCTGCATGAGAATTTCTGGTCTTAATTCTTTAATTAGAAGCTTATTGGAGGCAGGGGAATGAATCCATGAGCCAGAGCTATTTTGAACTTTTCATTCCATTATTAAAAAGGGGGATGGGAGTAAATGTGGCTCAGGAGATAGTATAATGACTGTAGTCAGTGAAGAGATGAATGTGAGGGGGGGAACACTTCTAGGATTAGGGAAAAGGGCCACAGGGCATCTTCATGCAAGCTGTAGCTTATGTTTTGTAAATGTGTGACTGATGAAACTATTAAAGCTTTTCTCCAATCTCATAAAGGAGAAAAAAATCTGAGATAAGTAAATCCTGCTCTAATTAATTATGTGGTTACTTCCTGTGTGACTTTGGCCAGTCTTCTAGGGTCTCAATTTCCTCACCTGCAAAATGATAGGATTAGACTAGATGGCTTCAGCTCTGCGAGCCTGTCATCTGATGATTTTATGGTGCTCCTGCATTGAAGTCCTGTGATCATGTTTTATTGTGGTATAGCAATGAGCATGGTTTCTCAAAGGCTATGTCTTTATGTTTATTTTTTGTAATCCATAACCTTATCTGAAACTCAGCTCAAATAACGCTTTCTACCTAACACCTTTCCTGATCCTAGAGCCCCAACAAATAATTCATATTTTTCTTTCTTCATACTAATTCATATGATGCTTTGAGGTTCTGAAAGCACTTTACAACTAATATCTCATTTTATCCTTACAACAATCCTAGAAGGTAGGTGTTATTATCTCCACTTTATAAGTGAGGAAACTGAGGCAGACAGAGTGACTTGTACAGGGTTACAAAACTAATAAATTTCTGTGGTAGGATTTGAACTCAGCTTTCCCAACTTTAGGTTCAATACTCTATATAATTGCTTTGAAAACATTTTGTATGTATTTTGTATTTTCTTACTGCCACATATGAACTTAGATTCTCCCAGTAGAATGCAAGAACTCAAGGTCTGGAGTTATTTTAATTTTTGTTTTTTTTTTTTATTCTTGGTATCTAGCAGTGTCTGAAATATTGTTGTTATTCAGTCACTTCTGTTACGTCCAATTCTCTGAGAGCTCGTTTGGAATATTTTGGGCAAAGACATTGGAGTGGTTTGACACTTCCCTTTCCAGCTTGTTTTATAGTTGAAGAACTGAGGTAAACAGGGTTAAATGACTTGCTCACACAGCTAGTGTTTGAGGCCAAATTTGCACTCCAGGCTTGGCACCCCACTGTGTCACCTAGCTGCCCTGCTTGAAATATAGTAGGGGTTTAATCAGTTCCTGTTGAATTAAATGGAATGATTCCTGGAAACTACAAGCTCTACAAGGTTCTATCAAATTGAAAAAGGTTCAAATACAGACCTGACAACACACTGTGCATTGATCATCTGAGGACAAGTCAGGTTAAATAGAGCATGACTTTTAAGAATACTGGATACTAGGTAATTGATTTGTTTTAGTTCTTTTTTTTAACCATAACATTTTTTGAAGATAATCCACTAAGGAAAAGATGGTTGTGATCCGGTCCGTGTTCAGCTATCAAACCAATCTTACTCAATTTAGCTTAAGTCTGAACTGACCACATTACTTCTCTATTCAAGAAATGCCAGTAATTCCCAATCACCTCAAGGATCAAATATAAAATCCTCTGTTTGGCATTCAAAGCCCTCTGTAGCCTGGCCCCCTCCTTTTGTTTCAGTTCTATGCCTTCCTATATACTCTATGATCTAGTGGCTTTGGCCCCTTGCTATTCCTCCAAGAATCTATTCATTCTGTCTTTTCACCAGTTGTTCCCTATGTTATGGGATTTTCTTTCTCCTCATCTCTATCCTTGACTTCTCTGGCTTTCTTCAAGGTCCAGATAAATTCTCAGCTTTTGCAAGAAACCTTTCTCAATCCTCCTTAATAGCAGTGCCTTCTCTCTAAGATTAGCTCCAATTTATTACACAGTCATTTGCATTGTGTCTCCCGTTAGGGGGGCACTCTTGAGAGCAAGTACTATTTTCTCCCTTTTTTTGGATCCTTACTTGGTTTAGTGCCTGCTACATAGTAAGTTGTGGACATGACTTGACTTGATTTGCTCAAAGTCAAAAAATAGGAAAGTAAGTAGTAGAGTCTTCAAATCAAGGTCCAATGATCAAAGGATGTTGATGGCCATTAATGAATTAACTTGCATTTGATTCTCATACCATATTTGGTTTTACTGCACAAAGCTGTCAACCCAGACCAGAGGGGGGGAAGCAATTCATCAAGTTATCACAATTTGATGGAAAGAATATCAAACTCCCATTCTTCTAACTGGATTTATTGAGCATGCTTCTGAGCTGCAATTTAGTCTTTTGAGTGAACCTACTCATAAGGAAGGATTGTGCTGTACAAAAACTAAAACAAAACTAAAAACAATCTACTTCCAGTAATCCTACAAGATATATATATATATATATATATATATATATATATATATATATATATACACACATATATATATATATGTATATATATATGTATGTATGTATATATAAAGAACTTGGCATTTTCAAATGTTGGTGAAATTGGTTAGAATTATTTTAAAAATCTGATAACTCATGGCTGAAATAATGAAACTGGGGGAGGGAAGATTCACTTAGAAAATTAAGGCTCGGAACCTGAACCTGTAGTAATGAGATCAGCAGCTTCTAGGGGTTGTAGCTCAAAGGAAGGCACTACCATGATAGGGCTACCTGCAGCAAGCAAATAAAGCAAGGAGAAACAAGGTTTACATTGCTGGTATTTATGAGCTATTAACTCATGTTGGTCTTGGAGGATAGATGGGGTGGGAGACAGATGAGATTTGGCTGCGGTGGAACAATGTCCTTGAGAGCTTGTCCTTGGGATAGACTAGTCCAAGTGACTTTTTTGTTGTACCTGTAGATGTATTTCCCTTGTGGTGTGATTATTCCTCTGATAAATGGATTTGGATATCAGTCTTTGATCTTGAACTGTCCAATGTCTTGACCTTAGAGAATATCAAAGAAAACTGCTATGGTATATCTGTGCCACAAAAAAAAACAAAACACAAAACAAAAAACAAAACAAAACAAAAAAAAAAAACCACAAAGGTACCATTCTTTGACAGCTCTTTCTGAGATGTTTCCTCTCCTTTGGGAAAATCCATATTAAGAATTGCTAGTATTGCTAGCCCCAAATAACTGATCCTACCACAATACCTTTGAGTAGCAATCTAGCAATCTAATTCACCTCTGTCTATTTTTTCTGTCTCTCAGGTTCTCCCTTCCCTCTCTCTTTTCTTTCTCTTTTCCCTGTCTTGTCTATCTGCCTATATATCTTCCCCTGTCTACTCTCCCAACTCTACTATTTAACATTGGGCCACATTTTTCCCCTTCTACTCCTATTGGCTAAAATTTCACCTCTTCCAAGTGAATAAGGGAGGAAAAATATCTCCAGGGATAAGTTTTATCAGGAATAGGTTCAATTTTTTTTTTCTTAAGGTAAACCAATATATGGTTCCTATATGGTGATAATGCTTTACCTATGTGTCATAATCTCTGCTCAACTGATTTGGAACACCAGAATTCACAGCCCAATTTAGCTTTCTTCTTGCTTTTAGAGAATGATCAAATATAATATAGGGAAGAGAAGGCATATTAGTAGTTTACTACTTAATTTTATGCCAGTGGCTTAGTGCACTTTTATTATCTATAAAATACAATACATCTTAGATAAGTTCTATAAGGATAAAAATCAAGTCATATATATATATATATATATATATATATATATATATATATTCTTTTTTGATTAAATAAAGACAAAATCTTATGTAATATGTATATCATATATATTATATGTAAAATATAATGTCAAACATATCATAATATATGTCATATTACATATGTTTAAAAGATCATGTCTTATTTTACTCATCAGTATGACAAAGGACTGGGAACATGGCAGTCTTCTAATTGGTCTCTTTGACTTTAAACTTTATTTATTTATTTTGTTAAGATTAGGTCTTCCTATCTCTTCTAGGCTGGAAGAACAGGGAAACTTAGGAGCTGGTCCCACTGATTGGCATAGGAGCTTTCATGGACTCTATTTTCTGATCTTCATTTATTCTTTCTCTCTTAGCCAATCTATTCTTATTCCTGAGGGCTCATCACATCGATGCTAAATTTAATGTGGATACTAGATTAATTCAGTTTAGTTTAGTGCAGTTTAGAATTCCTAAATTCAGCAGTTTTGCTAACTTTGGGCTCCTCAGAAATAGGAATTTCCGGTGTATGTTACCCCACTGGCTTAAAATTATTTTCCTAAAGTACAGATTTGACCATGTCACTTTTTTGCTCAAAAAAAGTCTTATTACCTCTGGGATCAAATACAGACTCCTCTTTTTAACATTTAAAGCCTTTTGAAATTTGAATTCAACCCATTCTTCTAGCATTTATATACGTTATTCTACTTCATACATTTTTGGATCAATCAAACTAGCCTTCTCCATGTTCATCACATATGACAGGCTATTTCTCATAAATACATTCCCTCTGATTCTTAGAATTTCTATTTTCCTTCAAAATTCAATTCTTATTAAATGTTTTTCTTATCCCTTTACTTGCTAGTATTTGCTATTGAAAATTATCTCATTTTCATTTTGCAAATATTTATGTGTATATCTGTTACTTTCTCCAATAGAATATTTGCTCCTTGAAGGCAGAGACTTATCACATTTGTCTTTGTATCCCCAGGACCTAGCACAGGGGCTGACACACTTTAGGTACTTAATAAATACTCATTGGTTAATTGTTAATTGATAGGCATCCAGTTAAATATGCTTGTTGAAGGATTAATTGATACATAGCTATATGTAATGATGGTAAGATCTTCTAGGAAAAAAAACCCTGGAATCCTAAAACTATTTTTATCCGATTTGCCACTTCTAGATCTATGATATGAGGTAGCTCACCTTTCCTAGATTCAATGTTCCCATGTATTGTATGGGAATAATAATAACTGCACCAATTTTCTAAACAAAACTATTGAAGGTATCAAATTGGATCATACAGGCAGAACATATTGTAATCATAAATTACTACATAAATGTCAGTTATTCAGATTGGAGGTGAGCTTGATTTTCACTTTTGCAAAAGTTCCTATGTAAGCTATTTCATTTTATCTTTGGAAATTCTGTGTGGTCTCTATTTTGCAGATGACACAACTATTTCCAGGAAAAGAGAAAATCAAACTCATCTGCTACTCTCTTATCCCAGTTCACAAAATAAGAGAATAGCAGATAAAGTTTTGGGGAAAAAAGGTTTCTTTATTCCCAGGACTCTTTCCCTTAAACCAAGCTGTCATTGGGCTATGAGTTTACATAAGTGTTTGCAAATATGGAGTCTCATTCAAATATATCAACTCATTCCATTAATAATGTATGATCAGCAACACCATTTTACAATACAATAATACAGGATGAGTCATTCGTTTTCCCTTTACATTTTTAAATAAAGCTTTTCTTTTCCATCAATAAAGACACATGATGTGTGTAGAGGAGGAAAAACAGATTTGTGCTGTATAAAGAAGACTGAATTGGGAATTAGCAGATCTGGCTTCTTTGATCACTTGGTCACTAACTAGCTAGGTGACTTGGAGTTAGTTTATCACCATTTCTGTGAAGTGAGAAGGTTGGCCAGTTAATTGCTAAAGATTCTAAATTCTGAAGTCCTTTCCAGATCTAATATTCATATTCTGTATTACAAAGTTCCTTCTAGCCCCAACATTCTAGGTTCTAAAATCCTATCTGAACTGAGGATTCTATAGCTCTGTCCTAAACCTCTTTGCAGCCTATTAATCAATGTATCTATGAGCTTATCGATGTTGGTATTCCTTATAATGATACCAATTACAGATCATTCATGCCTACTCAGCCTAAATCTGCAGTTAAATTAAAAACAAACCAACATGGAAATAACTGCAATCTAGTCTTTTTATATTCATCATTTTCAAAAATCTTGGTCTCTTCACCCTTTTTTTGCCATTTAAAAACTGTATTTTCAGGAAGTTGCAATGGCCAAATTAGCAAACATGGCTAATGGGAAACCTATACCATTGCTTTTATTTATCTTTGTAATTAGTGGTCTCTGTTCAAAACTGTTCTCTACCACTGAATTAAATATAATAAATAATATTTATATAGTGTTTGCTATATGTCAGGTACTGTGCTAAGAATCTCACAATTATATTCTTGTTTGAACCTCACAACAACACTGAGAGGTTGCTGTTATCATTGTCCCCATTTTGCTGATGAGAAAACTGAGGCAAATAGAAGTTATGTGACTTTTCTAAGGTCATATCCAAACTAATGACTATCCTAGGCTAAATTTGAACTCAGGTCTTCCTGACTCCAAACCCAGCATTCTATCTACGATACCATCTAATTTTCCCTTTCCCCTCCCTACCAGTTGCTCTCTTTACTGAAATGGACAAATTGCTGCTTACTGCAATAACTCTCTCATTGCTAATCTATTTAAAGAAACTAAATTCTATTTCCCCCTTTCCTCTCCCTCCTCCCCATTCTCCACAGTACTTTGAACTAAATGCCAATGAGTCACTATTCCTTGTGTCTTACTCCCAGGATAACATGGGACTGATGCAGCCAATAGAGCTTTCTTCAATAGAAGACCTTTGGCAGAAAAAATTAAGCCCTAAAGAGTGGATTATTTTGGAACATGGATTCTGGCAGTAGACACCCTCTGAAGCCAGTTGTGAGAATTACATTTAGGATATAGCTAGGCATGTGAAAAACTGAATTCCCCACAATCAGTCATACAATCATGGCAAGTGAACAGGGGAAAATCCCTTTTCTGTCTGGGTTTGCAACTTCAGGAGCATTCACAGCTCTAGAGCAGAAATTCTTGGTGCAAGATCAACCTGGGCTGTGCTTTCTGGCATTTTGGAGTCCTCATCTGGGAATATTTAATTGATGCTTTTTGACCCTCCCCCATGGAGAAGGTGCTATATTTGGTACACTAAATCATGGAACCTAAGGTCAAAAAGCTTTGTAAAAGGTCATTTGGCCAATCCTTCTGTCTCTGATAGAACTCTAGGTAACTTATTGCTGACAGATGGATGTCTTGCTTTTTTGGGTGTCTTATAGATTAAGATAGATTGTCTGTGGCTGTATCTATTGGATGCCAGCAAAACAGACCACATCCTGGTCTAAACAGTCCTTGTGTTTTTGCAGCTATGCTGACCTGATCAATACAGATTGGCCTCCAGTGGCTGCAGCAGAAATAAAAATGTCACAGAGAAATCACATCATCACATGATGACAATGATGGTGATGACAAAGTGAAGATGATGACAGCTCACATTGATAAAATGATTTAAGGTTTGTAAAGCACTTTTCATACATTATCTCATTTAATCGATATAGCAATCCTATCTAGTAGGTGCTGTTGTTATTCCCATTTTACAGATGAGGTAACTGAGATTCAAAATAGCAAAGTGAATTACCAGCTAGTAAGAGTCTGAAGCAGCATTTGAATCTGGGTTTTTCTTGGCTTCAAATACAGTGCTCTCTTTAGTTACTAATGTATCACGTTGAAATTCTTAGATATTTAATTGTATCATGGAGTGATTTTTAGGAATTTATCATGGTTTTGCTGGTAAATTGACTATCCATGACAAGTCATCAGATTCAATCCTATATCATACATAGGAAGAAATCAAAACCTAGACATAGTAAGGAAGCATTAAATGCTACAACAGAGTAGTGGTTGACTCTGTCTGGAACCTCCGTCTCATGAGTCATTCTAATGATCATACTATTCAATTCAATGAGCCTTTAGTAAGTACTTCCATAGACTGAGGGCTGTGCTAGAGGCTGGGTCAAAAAGAAAAATGATTCTGTGCTTGTTCTCAAAGGGTTTTTGTTCTACTTATGGATTCCACATTTATACAAGTTAAGTAAATGTAAAGGCTTCCCCACTACCAAAAATGCCTCCTACATTATGAGTCATTTGAGGCAATAATCTAAAACAAAAGAACATGGATGAAGCTCCTTTAGCTAAAAAACGTGAAGGAAGAGCTGACCTGCTCGTGTGCGTGCACTACTTCAAACACTCTGTAAACAATTGAGCTATGGCCATAGCTTTTGCCACATCTGCCTCTTCAGGAGTTGGGGAGAAGATGACAAGCCCTGCCCTTGTCCTCTGTGCAGGAGATCCATCCACATGAGAGACATAGAGCTCAACCATCACCAAGGGAAGCTGGCCAGAACAGGCAAAAACCTAGAGACCCTATTTACTACAATTAAAAGAGGAAAAAGTCACATGTAAGAAACGCTAGGAGGAGAAAAACTCTTTTTTTGGCAAGGTAAAGCTGGTAAATGTTTAATAACCAATTCTCTGGAGAGAAAAAATGCACATAATACACTTTTAAATTTTATCTGTGTCATTAACATTTTCTTCATTCCTTTCTTAAGTCTAGGCAATCAACAACAACAACAACAGAAATAACAAAAAAGCACAAAGAAAATCAAGCCCTGATTTTTGGCATTTACTTTTGATGAAAATTTAACAACTGGCTCCCATCATCCTGAGCATTTATATGTCAGAAATCAGCAAGTGCTACAACAACCAGTGTTTGTCAGAGGTAGGACCTGAGCCATTCCTACTGGCAGTAAGGCAAGATCTAATCTACTCTATGCTGTTATCTCTCTATAAAAAGTTTAAACAAAGTTAATTTCTAGAGGGAGAGAATAATAACAACTGGGAGGTTCAAGAAATGCTTTCTTTGGTGACCTATGCTTTGAAGTAGGCTAGGGTGTCTGTGAAGTAGAGGTAAAGAGAGAACACTTTCCAGACAGGAAGGACCAACTGTGCAAAAAAATTACAGGGGTGACAGATGTTATGAATAGGGAAGAGCTAGCCTGCCAGCCTGGTTAAGTCAAACGAGGCTGTTATTCCCAGACCACATAAGTGACAAAGCTTCTGGGCTGATGCAGGTATACATCTGATTCATTCTCCCTATGTAGTTGGTGAGATTGGCCACATGGTTCAATTTTTACAGGATTAAAAAACATAGTGGCAGTTTGTAGGCTACAGAATCAAAACGTGCTGAATGACATACACATTAGAAATAGAAAATTGGATTAGCAGTGACATTTTGGCCCTGAGGCTTTTTTTTAGGCTGTGGAAATAAATTCTAACCTTGATCTATTCTACTCTGAACCTGACGAAGACATCAAGGCTAAAATATTGCCTCTAATCTTGTTTGTTATTTCCAACATGTATTTTATTGGCTCCTTTTCCTCCTCTAGGACAGAACTGTGTTGTATCTCTTGACAGACATTTTCTGCTGTTTCTATTACAACACCACATCCAAAGCTTTATTATGTACTTGTGTGAGCTGACCCCAAGTGCATTGTGGGTGGTAGCAAACAAATATGATTGCTTAATGGAGCAGTTTGCCTCAGTTTTTTATTTTCTTGCCCCGTTCTAGGGCCAGAAGAAGGGCTTTTACATGAATGGAATGACAGGAGTTCAAATTAACAGGTGAGTACCCAGATAGGAGGAGCTACAAATGGGGACTCAGACATCTATGAATGGACTAATGCCTCCAGATAACCTAGTGGTTATTCACTTATTCTTTGCCTTAACTTCAATTCAACCTGCCTCCCCCAAATACATGCATATCACTTTAATACTGTTGTTTTTTTTTTTTTTTAACTGGGACATAAAGAAACTCCACCTAGCAGGTGGACTCAGCTGGTGGTGTCAAAAGCATGTAGAACCAATCTAGAAGATCTGCTGGGCAAATTATATAACCTTTCTCAGCCTCAGTTTCCTGATCTATAAAAATGAGAGAAATAATATCACCAAGATTGCAGGTTTGTTATGAATCAAATGAGATAAAACATATAAAGTACTTTGCAAATTTTTAAGTACTAGATCTTATTATTTATTAAACCAGCTACTATATACTAGGAGCTAGAAAAACAAAGAGAGTCAAAAACAGTTAATTTTCTATTAATTAGAATTCTTATTAAGAGATAACATGCAAATAAATAAATGCATACTACATAACTATATAATAGGTGGAAAGTAACCTGGGGAGGAGTTATAGCAGCTAGGGGCAAAAATTCTCCTAATATTCACAATTCCTATTCTACCCTCTAAAAATTGTTTTGTATTTACTTTATAAACATATATATATATGTATATATGTATTTTATTTATACACCTGAGTATATTGTCCCTACACTGAACTCAAATAGACTGTAAGTTTTGTGAAGGCAAAATTGTTTTCCTTTTTGTCATTGTATCCCCACATTTCTAGCCCAGTGCTTTCCAAAGAGCAAGTATCTAATAACTGCTTATTGTATAAATCTCTTCCCAAAAGGACAAATTAGGACTAAAAGAAGACTTCAAAGAGAAGTGAAATGAATACTTCACAGTGCCATTCAACAAGCATTTATTTATTTATTTATTTTGAAGAACATATTTCATTTATTTATTTATTTATTTATTTATTTATTTGTTTAATTTATTTTTATTCATTTTTCCAAATTATCCCCTCCCTCCCTCCACTCCCTCCCCCCATGACAGGTAATCCCATACATTTTACATGTGTTACAATATAACCTAGATTCAATATATGTGTGTAAATACCTTTTTCTTGATGCACATTAATTATTAGCTTCCGAAGGTATAAGTAACCTGGGTAGATAGACAGTAGTGCTAACAATTTACATTCACTTCCCAGTGTTCCTTCTCTGGGTGTAGTTATTTCTGTCCATCATTGATCAACTGGAAGTGAGTTGGCTCTTCTTTATGTTGAAGATTTCCACTTCCATCAGAATACATCCTCATACAGTATTGTTTCAACAAGCATTTATTAAGCATCTATTGTGTGCAGAGAGCTCTGTGCCAGACAAGTGGTGAGATATAAAAATGTATGTACTCCTGAAGAATATTCACTGAGGCAGCCTGACATATTGAATTGTTCTTTGGGATTTGAATTCAGGAATTTCTTTTGTTGTTGCTGAGTTTGTCTCAGTTGTGTCTGACTATTCCCGAACCCATTTGTGATTTTCTTGGCACAGAAGCTGGAGTGGTTGCCATTTTCTTCTCCAGTTCATTTTACAGATGAGAAAAGAGATAAAACAGGATTAAGTGACTATTTCCCAGAGTCACACAGCTAGTAAGTGACTGAGGCTGGATTTGAACTCATAAAGATGAGTTTTCCTGATTCTAAGCCAAATGTTCTTTCCACTATGGCACCTGAAATTCTGCTTTGGACACAACTGTGTGAATCTGGGCAAATCACTGATCATATTTGAGCCTCAGTTTCCTCATCTGTCAAATGAGGAGATTAAACTTAATAGCCTTTTTCTGGTTCTAAATTTTCTAATACTGTGGTCTCATAATTTATATTACTTGATAAAAAACATTTGAAAAGCTAAAGAATCTTAGGGGCAGCTAGGTGGCGCAGTGGATAGAGCACCAGCCTTGAATTCAGAAGGACCCGAGTTCAAATCTGATCTCAGACACTTAACACTTCCTAGCTGTGTGACCCTGGGCAAGTCACTTAACCCCAGCATCAGGGGGGGGAAAAAAAGAAAAGCTAAAGGGTCTTTAAAATTGGAAAGGGATGGTTATTATAGCAAGAGGACTTAGATGTTGCTTCATAAGGCGATGACATTTAATTCTATTGTTTCTCAAGAGAACTAAGTTATCTTTAAGAAAAAAAACTGAGACCTTTGGGACCTCAAATCCTCTTTGATTTTTAAATTTCTCTAACCTGGTCCATATCTTATTATTCAAAAAGGAGTGTGTCCTGTAAGGATCAAGAACATCTGAATTATCTCCTCTATCCCACAGCCCTTTCAAAGTGTCATAACTACCCCTTCTCATTTTCTTCCCAATTCTTACAGCAAATGGCCCTACTTCTGTGCTGTATATAGATTATAAAGAAACAGAATCACTGGGAGAATTAGAGCCTTGACAAGATCACATAACAAGAAAGTAAAAAAAAATATTTATCTGCATTCTGGCTCAGGCCCCTAAGTTGAACCCCATATGCTGTGTAAGGTGTGTGATTGGGAAGCACTATTCTAGTAGACAGCTTGAAATGACATTCCATGGATAAGTCTATCTGCTAGAATGTCACATTTGATAGTCTTCAGCATCATGGCTCTAAAGCATAAGCATGTCCACAGACATGGACGTACTCTGGGTTAGACATTGTCAGGGTCATAGAAGACATCACCAGACTGTAAACTCCATGAGGGCAGAGAACATGTCTTAAATAAACTTTGTTTCTCTTTCAGTATCTAGGTGCAGAATAAAAGCTTACTGCTTTTAAAGAATGCAGAGCTCTGATCAATTTAATGATAGACTATTAGTTCAGAAGACTGAAGATGAAACATGTCATTCACTTCCTACCACAAAGGTTATTAACTTCAAAGACAGAAAGTCATACACTTTTGGGTATACCCAATGTGGGGATTTGTTTTGGACTGTGTATATTTGTAATGAGGTTTTCTTTTACCTTTTGTGGTTGTTGCTAAAGGATCCTTTCCCTTAAGGACCTTGTAATGTGGCGGAGGAGACAAGATGTAAGTGTAGCAAACAATAGAAAACTAGACAAGACATTTTATGACCAGATGATAGCTAACGTGCTAAGGGAATTAACAAAATAGAAGATTCATTAAGTCTGAGTGACAACAGTAATTTACATTGGTATAGCACTTTGTGGTTATCAGGTATTTTTATAGAGTAACCTATTTGATATTTATAACAATTCTGAGTTTGAACACAAGTATTTTACAGGAGAGGAAACCAAGGTTAAATGGGTTGCATAAGGATTCATAGCAAATCACTTGCAAAGCTCAAACTTGTATCTAAAGCTTTTGACTCTACTACTTTTGCCGTCACCCACATATTGCTTCTGTCCCATACTGTCTGGGGAGCCAGAGAAGGCTTCTTAAGCTGGATTTGAAATATAAATAGAGAGAATTGGGGATTGGACATCATAATTCTCAATCTCTATTTTAGGAAAATCAGGATTTAAGGAAAATTACAAGTTAATGCTTTTTGTTTAGATTCTGTGAAGAGGTTAATGTTGAAGCTTAAGTTGGGGTGAGGACTAAGAGTTGGTTTGAAGTCTGCTTGGTTGAGTGTTGTTTAGTTAGGTTGAGTTTCCCTTCCCCTTGTGTCTTATTGGCGCTCTCTATAAAGAAAACAATTCTTTAAGATGCACCTCTGCCTTAAGTTTAGTAAGGGGGGAGAAGTGAGGTTATTAGGTACCAAAGTTAGCTGGTAAAGGGAAAATCACAAATATTCATTGAAGTGTGTCAGCTGTCGTATCCTGCAGCTGCTTCTCCCTTTCTCTGGCATGCTCTCTCTCTTCCCTCCTTCTCCCTATGGGAGAAGATCTAGGTTTAGGGGGTGCTGCAAGACCAGAAAGCAGCCACCAGCCTTTTTTAATTGATATCCTGCCCCTTGTCAGAGAAATTGTAGGGATAGTTTATGGAAGATTCACAGCCCACCTAGCATGGCTGGCTGGTTGAGTATTCAACTCTATGTAATCATACTTTTATACATGGAAGGGAAATTTAAGGCTATCTATTCTCACCCCTCATTTTATAAAGGAAGAAGTTGTAGCCCAGAGAAAGCATGTGATTTGCTTGCGGCTAAACATCTTGTTAGTAGCAAAGACAGAATTCCAAGTCTTTCAAAACAAGCGCTCTCTTTACTGCATTGGAGGGCCTTTTTAGTATATATGCACATTTCTCTCTAGCTCAGTTTCTCTGCAGAGCAAGTATAGTTGAATTCACACACGTTAAAAACACTTAAGATAGAATTCCATTGTATCTATATATTTCCACTCTTATTAGTAAGAAAGAAAGCATGGCATAGTGAACAGAGAACTGGTCTCAAAGCCAAGAAGACCTGGGATGACATATACTGATTGGTTTAAATATAAGTCAAAACTTCCTGAAAATCACAGCTATCTCAAAGAGAAATAGACTGTCTCTAGAGTCCTCATCATTTAAGGTCTTCAAATTTGCCCTTTACCACTTATCAGAAATGCTATATGGGCAATTCCTGTCCACTGGGAAGTTACTACAGAAATTATCTTATAACCCTTTCAACTCTGAGCATCAATGATGGAGAAAGCATAACCTGAACAAGAGAAAGCTTAGGGAAGATAATCATTTTCCTCAAGAATTGTCATATGTAATATTTGTTCAGTCAACTCTGCAAGGTAAGCAAGGTTACTAAAATGGCAGGGGTATTTTTGTCAACATATTGTATCCATATTTTTACAAAACATTTGATAAAGTCTCTCATGCTATTTTTATGAAAAGATTGTCTACTTGACATTAACTATAGGATCTTGGACAAATCATTTAATTTCTGTTTGCCCCAACTGTATAATGGAGATAACAAAAGCTCCACCCACCCACCCATCCAGCCATCCATCCATTGTCTGTCTATCTATCTATATATCACAACTGTTAAGCTCTTTTTCTGTGCCAGGCACTGAGCCAGATGCTAGAAATATAAAAAAGCACCAGCCCTGAAGTCAGGAGGACCTGAGTTCAAATGTGACCTCAAACACTTAATGGTTCCTAGCTATATGACCTTAGTTAAGTCACTTAACCCCAATTGCCTCAGGGGGAAAAAAAGTAAGCAAAAAGAAAGTCAATTCCTGCTCTCAAGAAACTTTCATTCTGGTGCAAGAGGAACACAACACATAAAAAGTAGCTGAAAATAGAGGGGTGGAGGAAAACGAGAAGAATGGTCTAAAAGCCTAGAGAGTTAGGAGCAGAGCGAGATCAGAAGTGAACATGACTGGCTAAAACACTCAAATGGAGGGTTTTATTAGGAACTCACTCAGACAAAGGAACTGCAAGGGTAGATATAGGCAAGTTGATAACATAATTATCACTTAATTATTAATAATGATGAAAATGTTTTATAAGTAGTTAATTAAATTATTAATGATGATTAAGTTATCATTTAATCATGTAATAATATAGTTGTTAGATTCTGAACTGGCTAATGCCTGAAGAAAAAAGAGGTTCAATGTCATCTTAGAAGGAGAGTGTCAATGGGGAGCATCAGGGATCTGTGCTTGGGCCCATGCAATTTAAGTTTTTAATCTATGACTTGTGTAAAGGTGTTTATCAAACTGACAGACTACAAAAAGCTGGGAGAGTTAACTAAAGTGCCAGGTAAAATTTTGTTCCAGGGCTGAAAAAGGTCTGGATAGACAGAACATTGAACTGAATTGAATAAGTTGAATTTTCCTCAAAATATTCATACAAATGAGTTATCTCATTGTTATGGATTCGATGATGGAGCTTATTCTCATCCCTTCCCCCTCTCCCCTAAGCCTACTTAATTGTATGACTCTCTCCCTTATCCTCTCTCAGTTCCCCATAGGAGGTCTGGCCGGTGTGCTATGGTTGGGGGAGGTGTGCCTTCTTGAATTTCTCTTTAGATGTGAAATATTGCAATGTGACACATGCATCCATTGGTTATTCTTCATTTTCATCCTCAGACCAGTCTCTTTTTTTTTAATCACAAATTTATTTGATAATAAAATTAATACCTAGCATTTATATAGGGCTTTATGATTTGCAGAGAATTGTACATATTTATTATTTCCTTTGGCTTTAAATTAGGTGCTAGCATGATCCTAATTTTTCTGATGTGGAAAAAATCTGGCAAAACTTAAGTGACTTGCTCAAGGTCACATAATGTGTATAAGGTCTTCTTGACTGAGTCTAGTGTTCTTCTTGGAAGCTCTTTGTTTTTACGAAGTGTAGCCTGCTCACATTTCTATATATCTTTACTGTGATAGAGGATGGAGATGGGGTTAACATTAAGATCTTTTTGCACTTTGAAATCTATTATTTTATGATTCTATGATTGTAAGACTATGTGATACAATGGTAGAAATTCTAGTTTCATTTTGATAATGGATAGTCTATAAAACAATGTAAAATTTAGTACTTTGAATAGAACTTGGGGTTCCAAAAGAGTTAATGTAGTTTTGAATGGTGCCCACCATAAGCACTAGGCTGGGAGTGAGGTCTAGGAGATTTTAAAATTGTGTACACACCTCTTAGATTGGCTAAGATGACAGGAAAAGATAATGATGAATGTTGGAGGGAAGGTGGGAAGACTGGGACACTAATACATGTTGATGGAGTTGTGAATAAATCCAGTCATTCTGGAGAGCAATTTGAAATTATACTCAAAAAGTCATCAAACTTGTGCATATCCTTTAACCCAGCAGTGTTTCTACTGGGCTTATCTCCCAAAGAGATCCTAAGGGATCCTAAAAAAAGGACCCACTTATGCAAAAATGTTTGTGGCAGCCCTCTTTGGAGTGGCCAGAAACTGGAAACTAAGTGGATGCCCATCAATTGGAGAATGGCAGAATAAATTATGGTATATGAATATGGAATATTATTATTCTGTAAGAAATGACCAATAGGACGGTTTCAGAGAGGCCTGAAGAGACTTACATGAACTGATGCTGAGTGAAATGAGCAGGACCAGGAAATCATTATACACAGCAATAACAAGACTATTCTGATGGATATGACTCTATTTAACAATAAGATGATTCAAATCAATTTCAATTGTTTAGGGATGAAGAGAGCCATCTATATCCAGAGAAAGGTCTGTGGGAACTGAATGTAGTTCACAACATAGCATTCTCACTCTTTTTGTTGTTCTTTGCTTACATTTTATTTTGCTTCTCTGGGTTTGTTTTTGTTTTTTTACTGGTATGATTTGATTTTTCTTGTGTGGCATGATAATTGTATAAATATGCATACATATATTGGATTTAACACATATTTCTACCATGTTTAACATGTATTACATCTAGGGGAGGGTATGGGGGAAGGGGAGGAAATTGGGACACAAGATTTTGCAAGGTTTTAATGTTGAAAAATTGTCCACGCTTTTGTTTTGAAAAAGAAAAAGCTTAAATAAATAAATAAATAAATAAATAAATAAATAAATAAATAAATAAAATTGTGTGCAACATGGAAATACTAGAAATTGTTATGAAAGTAAAGCTACTTTGAAGTTAGTCAGCATAAGGCTTACATAGCTCTGCTTTTAATTGCTGTTTCCTTTTTGAACTACAATATAAAGGAATTGGCTTTTCTGGGCAAAGTACAATTGATTGATACATGAGATTTTTCACCTTAATTCAAGACTAACAGAATTCTGATCTTGTCTCAGTCAGAGTATGAAAACTCATCTCCTGAGTTTGCAACTTTCCCTTCCCCCACACCCCAATCCTAAACACAAGTTTGTCTTTTTTCAGCTCTCCTTTCTCCCTCCCCCCAAACAGCCATATGGGTCATACTCCAGTCCTTGTGGGGAACTGGATTCCATTCTATTGTAGGTTTTGTAATAGAATTGAGACTTGAGCTGAGATTGAACCTAAAGAATAGGCAGGGTTTGGCTCAGTAGATAGGAGAAACAGATGAAGGGAAAAACATGAACAAATCTATAGTGATTATTTTAAATTATGTGTGAGCATGATTTATAACAAATTGGTAGGTAAACTGGAGTACTGGTAAATTGAAATATTATCTATACAGTCATTCACGCCTTTTGGAAAATCAGTGCTATGGAAACCTGAACAGACATTGTAGCAATATGGTTATAAGCAAATATTAAAGGAAACCAAAGATCTGGCAAATAAAGGGGCCCATCAGTGAGCAGTTCATCCTCATTTCTCAGTCTAATGACACTTGCCAAGGCCAATTCATTAAATAAGGACTCTTTAACAAAGATGGCTCAAAGATCATTTAACAATTCATAGAATCATGGGATGTTAGAGCTGGACAGGCACTTTAAAAATCATCTTTGTCCAGCCTCCTCATTTTATAGGCAAAGGAAAAAAACCCCAAAGAGAAGAAATGTTTCAATTAAGGTCAAGCAACAATAGCTAATGACAAGTCCAGGATCAGAACCCATATCCAAAATCCTAGTGCAGAGCTTTTGGAAGTCACCATACTTTTCTGGTCCTCATTGTTTGTACTTGAAGGGATCTTGCTAGATAGTATTTCCCCACTCCAATTGTTCAAAGCATCAAAAAATCTATTCCATTTTTACTATGTCTCTGGAAATTTAGTAAGAAAGTACTCCCCCATTGTACAGAGGATGTCACCGGCATGTTGAGAGTTGCAATAATTCTTCTTTTGCCAAGTTATGAATTCCCCTGATCAGAATAGAAGCTGGTACTTGACATCCTGCAGACAGACAAACTCTGAACTCTGGACACAACCCACTGCTCCCTCCTCTGTCCTTCTCTCCTTTCATCTGACACTTACCCAGGGGGAAAAATTATAGATTTCATCACGTCTCCTCCATTGGCAAGTTAATAAATTCCCTGAAATGAGCTATGACCTTTCAGCTAATCATATCCTGAGAAAGGAGTTGGGGGTGGGGGAGAGAGATGGATTAGGGAGGAGGCAGAAGCTGATGGAAGTAAATTATCATGTTTTTCCCCCAGTAGCAGCATTTCCCTGCAATGGTGCCAGCCTCCTATTAGCACCACGGCCAAGGCCCAACAGTACCATGTGAGCAGGGAAGTGCTAGAAAGCTGTTGTTTGTGTGAAATGGGGTGTAAACTGCAAACATGTTAGTGAGGTGGAGGCGGGGAAGAGGGAGAGAGGGAGGGGGAGAGCCAAAAGCAAAGGACAGAAGGCAAACCGACCCATTTAGGCAGAATTCTTCCCTCTGCAAGTGGGAAACTCTGGAGGAGTTTCTCCATCTTTATTTATACAATATCAGCTAATGTTGCCAATCGCATGCCATGTGTTTGCTGCCGAGGCTCTGTCAGCACATGGAGGTAATAAAGTGGCTGAAAATGGAAAAGCCCGCTTGTCTGTGGCTTGGCTTTGGCAGTCTGTCACTGCACAGGCTGGATGCTCATGACTGATGAGACTGTTTCCTTTTCTCCCAACACCTTTCCCATCAGTAGATATGATAAGTAGAAAGAAATGAACTGCAGAGTCATTCTTTTTTTTCCCCACCAGTAAAGACAAAATGCCAGGGTGGCCACCAAGCATTCCAGGGAATGTTAGGAGGAGAAAGTGCTATGGGCCACGTTGGTGAGGGAAAAACTCCATCGACTCTGCTTGACTTGCCTGTCTCTCTGCTAGTGTGCCTGTGTGCATGACTTCCTATCTTGCCTATCTTCTGCTTGTCTTTCAGATGTTCTGTCTGTTTCTTTGCCTGACTTCCAGGCTAACTGCTAATTTACCTGACTACCTGTCTACTTGTCTGATATTTTGCCTGACACCTTGGCTTTCTGAATAGATTCTAGCCTAACTGCCCACCTGATCTATTTATTTTGTCTATCTGCTCTTCTGCCTGATTTCCTGTTTATATGCCTGTCCTACTATCCCTCTTCCTACCAGTCCATCTGCTTGATTTCCTATTTGCCTTGACTGTCTGACTACTTAACTACCTATTTACTTGCCTGTCTGAAATGCTGTCTACCTGCCTGTCTCCTGCCTTTCCTGCTTGCCTCCTGCCTTCCTGTCTACCTGCCTGCTTTATGTCTTCCTGTTTATCTGCTTCTTGACTACCTGTTTACCTTACTTGTCATGTCAGCCTAATTGTTTGATTTATTTAATGCCTATTTGCGTTCCTAAATGCCCACTTGCTTTTCTGCCTATCTGGCCAAATAATTATGGCAAGATCTAATTGACTTGTGCTGACTAATTGATTCATTGTCTGGCCTTCCTTCAATCATGACTGTACATATGGGTCCCTCTGCATGGTAGACCCAGGTCTCTGAAGTAGTGTTGAGAAATAGAGATTTCATCTTTAAGGAGAAAATCTCAAGTGAACACTTGAGTTCCCTGAAAGAACTTTTCTCTGTAGAGCTCTATAGACTGATACTGATCTGTAATAGCTCAATATGAATGCTACCTACAAGAATGAAGAAAGAAATAGGCCAGCATGAGGAGACAGACTCCATGTGGGAGGACTATACGTCTAAATCCTGAACTTGGAAGATATTAAATTCCCTCAAATGGTGATTCCATTTTGGGAACTCTATAAAATTACTGTCCTTGGAATATAGCTAACATCCCTGGAGCATTGACTTTAAAAAGATGGTTTTGAGGGTTAAAAACAGGCACAGGAAGGGTGCTACAAAATACACATGGATGTGTTCACACATACTTAATGAGACAGAGTTACCTTTCCCCAAAAATGCAAAGTGAAGTCTGGATGGCAAAGTAATCTGGACGATTCTTTCTGGATAGCAAAAACTTGCTGTTATTTACTGTGTTCCTATTCATATATTTAAAACAAAACAACTTTTTAAAAAATGGATAAAAGGCAGGGTGCAATAAATGTTTTCAGGAAAGATCTTGAAGATCATCAGATTAGAACCAGAATTGACCTAAGATATGATCCAATTCACCCCTCTCAATTTTACCAATGGAAAAAACTGAGTCATAAGGATTTTTAGTTATTTGCTAAATTTTAGAGATTTTATATATATGAATTTTATATTGGGATATATATTATTTTAATAGATGTAAGGGCTAGGTCTAGAATTTGAGAGTGACAGGTAAAGTATTATTAAGTAAATAGATGTGTGTATATATTAACATGGTTAAATATGCAAGTACATGTATTCTTTCTTGTGTGTGTGTGTGTGTGTGTGTGTGTGTGTGTGTGTGTGTGTGTGTGTGTAAATATTCCTATCTATTTGTATGGTTTGGCTAATATCTGTAATTTTTATTAGCCAAAAGAGAGATTGCTCAAGAGATTTTTCCAAACCTGAATGATAATGGCCAAACTCTGTACTCAGAGTGAGAAATCTCACCTGAATTTAGCTATTTTGGATTCTGATTAACCACCATTATAAAAAAAAAAGACTTGAAGAACAAAGTAAGAATGAGTACATTTTGGGCAATTTACGATTTCTTTTGTCATCTTTGAATTTTCCTTCTAGGATAAAAAGATAAAAAGATCCTTTACTGGAAGTATCAATCGTGGTAAACAAGGTCTCTCTCATTTGTACTTTCCAGAATGGAGATAGAAGCAACAACATATAATTCCAATGGCCATAGCTGGTGTTTTGGATTCTACCAGGGGAAGGGCAGGATGCGAAAAATGAGCTATCAACTATGACTACTTCTAGCTAGGTAATGCCAAAAATGGACAGGACCATAATTGACAATATGAGATATATCTATAAACTATTAGAACTATGAACTTAGATGCGCCATGTCCTCCAAAATTGTTTTTCTTTCTTAGTAGGGGTCACATGATTTAATTCCTTCAATAAGTATTTATTAAACACCTGTTGGGTAGCCAGTACTATGAGGGTCACAAAGTCCTTGTGACTGAGTAGTTTGTAACCTCCTTATAGAAATGAAAATAGCACACAAGAAGAATTAAAAAGTAACACCATGCAGGAATTAGGCACTATTTTGAGGGCCAAGGATTTTTAGGAGGAAGCAGACAATATGAGTTGTAGTGGTCAAAGAAGTCTTCATGGAAGAAGATAGAAACATGGTTCTGCAAAGTAACAAATGAAATAAAATGAATGCATTTTTTCCTCCACTATTTTTCAATGTATCACAATACTATCTGGTCCCTGGGAGCAAGTGTCCACATAATTGATATTTGGAAATTGTGAAAAATACTGAAAAGTTAATTTTCTACAGAATATTCCAAGTTTCAAGATAATGTAAGAAAATAAGTATCACTGACCAATGAGTTTTCAGAAGGAAAAAGTAACAGCTACAAAAAAGGAATCTAGCCTAGAAACTGGCTTAAACTAGCAAGGGTCAATGACCAGGAAAAGGCTTTTCTTTATTGCACTTGCTTAATGAGCATCATGCATATAAGCCCACACCCCTCACATAAAATTAGAGCCTCATTAACAGAGCATGGGATGTATGATTAAGGAGGGGGAAGATGTCTATGAGCAATATGTATGGAGTGATATAACCTGAAAGAGAGGGGACTACTGTGAAGAACTAACAGTGTAAAGCTTGTCTTATTTCTCTACCCAGTGATCCCTCTTCCTAGAGAGGAGTGGAATCCGATTCCAGCCAGAAATGTTCAATTCCTCCGGACTTCTCTATAATAAATTTTCCTTAATACATGACTTACAGTGTCAAACGTTTTTCTAACAGACATAGAATGTGGACTATGAAAGAATACTGTGATCATTATGATTTGTCATTAAGTGACCTTAGAAATTATGTTACCTCAGAAATTATTTAATCTAATTTAACCTAATCCTCATTTCACCAATGAGGAAATTGAAGTCCAGGAAGGCTTTGTGATTTATCTGGAATTAAATAGCCACTCTAGACACTAGTCCTGGAAGGAGCTAAGCCGCTTGATTTGCAGACTCTTTTTACCTGCCTCCCTCCCCAAAGCTTTCCATTTTTACTCTCAGAACTGTAATAAGATCAATACTACCATTTCCTTTAGAAGGGTAGGTCAAGGAGATGCCCTATTGTTCAATTTTGTTTTTCAATTGTTTTCAGTTGAGTTTACTCTTTATCATCTCATTTGTGGTTTTCCTGGCAAAGATACTTATAAGGTTTGCATCATTTTACAAATGAGGAAACTGAGGCAAACAGAATTAAATGACTTGCCCAGGATTATACAGACACTTGACACACACTTAATTGACTGAAAAAATTGATTATATGACTTAGTTCTTGATCTCTTCACATTCTTAGATATTTTCTCCTGGGTTTTTTCTAACTTACTAAATTCTCTCCTTTTATTTAGTGACCAGAATATTAAACTACAATTCCGTCATGTCGAACAGAGAAAAATATGTGTTTATCATTTGTTCCTACATTAAATTCCTTTCTAGACAATCATTACCCTAATATCAGTAGGCTCCACAATAAAAATTGTAAACTCTGTATTTGGATTCCCAGTTCTTAGCACAGTGCTAAGTAAATACTTAAATGCTTCTCAATCTAATTGTAAATCCAATGATTTACAGTAACAATATTGTTACATATTTTGCCACAAAATGTTTTCCTATCCGTCCTCTAAACTCTGTGCAACCCATTTCATATGCATGTTCACACACACACACACAAACACACACACACATACACACACATACACTCACACACATCTCCAAAGATTCATGTGGAGAGGAGAGAAAACCACCTTCTAGTACATAATAGCCCACTACTTAGACATGGCCATTCTGAAGCACAACCTTTGGTACTTTCATCTAGCTGCCATCCATTGTATAGCAGGACATATCAAACCTCAAGTATGACATTGTAAAGATTATTATTTTTTTAACTTCAAAATGTTTGGCTAATACTAATGTTGACCAGAACATAGCTTTATGGATTTGGCTTAGATGGATAGACAAATTTATAAGATTAAAAACAGATGCATAACCCTGAGGAATTTAGCACAATTATGTTTTCCATCTCCATATCTTTGTGCTGGATGTCTCCCATTTTGGGAATGCTCTGATTCTTTACTTCTGTCTGGTTTCCTGCAAGGATTAGTTCATATCTCACTTTGTTCTAGAAGTTTTTCCCAATGATGAGATCCTGAGTAACTAGATGGGCAGAGAGAGCCTGGAGTATATCACAGAGGTCATGAGTAGCCTTACTTTGCTATGCCCAGTCAGAAATCCAAGTTATATCAAACTTTTCAAGTTAAACTCCCTATATAAATCTGTCCATGGCTCACATCATCTTTGTTGAGTCCCATTTAGGTCAATCTGCCACAATTTTGCTAGGTGGTCTTTCTTTTCCCCTCCCCCATGTCATATGGTATATTTCCTCTTATTCCCCCATCATGTTTCATAGTGTCTTTCTCCTTCTTATAGCTAACTAACTTTTTTAAGGTGCTAAACTCCTCTATGGATTTAGTTTGTCAGTTAAAGGCATACTTCCATCTCATGGAAGATACCTTTTCTCCTGGTTAATTGTGAGTTCTGTTAATTGTTAAAAACCTCTTTCCTGCTCTGCTACTTTATTTCATATTTACCATTCCTGGTGTCTATTGTATTTCTTCATTTTGTCTGTAACCTCTTCTCCTAAATAAACCTACCTTTTGCTAAAGAGAATGGCCATTATGAATTCTCCATCTGACAAACCCCAACGTTTGGTGTCTACATCAATCACATCACCAGGATTCCCTATCCCTACTCACCTCAAACTGCTAATGCCTTTGCCTTTTAACAACTTTCATCTTGTTGTTTGTCCTTTTTTCTCAAAGAGGATCATGACATTGGGGAGGTGATGCCATGACATGCAAGTGAATTGGATTTAAGTGAGAAAAGGTTGTCCAAGGTCATCTGCTTCATTTTCCCCTCCAGAGCTATCTGCCTCCATCTACTCTGTATATATCTCCTATGTACTTAATTATTTACATGGTTTCTCCTTTTTTGAATGTTGTTTTTTGCTTTATTTTAGAAACTTAGCATTTAGTCCAGGGTCTGGAATATAGTAAGCATTTAATAAATGCTTGTTGACTGCTATAAACACACAGCAAATATCAGATAAAAAGTTTGTGAATTGAAGCTTTCTAAATTAATATGTTTAAAGCACCCTGTTCTATAGGATCCTGATTCTAGGAGATGAATATATTGGATGTGACTGCTTTGAAAGTGATTTTCCTTATTTAGTTCATGATGCTGATGAAAAGAAGAGAGGGACAGGTACTAAGTCAGGTTTATAAAATAATGGCATGAGAAAGTGGATTAAGGGATTTTCTTGGATTTACAAATAATCTACAATAGATAGATAATATTAGCAATGGACCTTGTTGGAGATATTTAGTAAAAGTGAAAAAGCAACAAAAATTTAATAGTACATCAAAGAAGTCAGGAATAAAAGATAAAAATAAATAATTTAATATAGGGAAAAATTAATCAAGACAAACATTTTTATTAACAGTCAGGCATTACATTAAGCAGTGGTGATACAAAGCAGAAAAATTGGTCCTGCTTGAAAGGTAGTTATATTCTAATGATGGTAACAACATATGCATGTGTGTGTATGTGTATATATATACATATATATATATAATACATACAATAAATAGCTATGAGGATGGGAAAAGTCAAGTCAAGTGACCAAGCATTTCTTAACTTATTTTGTGCCATGAACTGTGCTAAGTACTAGAATACAATTATAAATTTTGGGCTAGCTCCCTGAAGACCTCAGGATAAGCCAGAGTCAGGATAGCAAAAGTCCTTGGTCTTTAGGGGAGAAATGAAGGAGATGGACAAAACTGCCACAAGTTCTCCACCAATCTCCCTTCTCCTGGTCCTACTGCAAAGTGAGTCTGGTTTATCTCACACCACTCTCTACTCCCTCCTGCAATTATCTGTATACACCAAACATTGAGCCAGCACAGAATAGTGAGAAGGGCCATTTTTCCAGACATGCTAATAGTCATTGTCCAATAGGTAATTAGCCTTAAGTGCTAAGTTGTCTGATTCAAGCACACCTTTTAAGAGTTTCAGCCCTTTACATAAAATTATAAGCATAAAGATATTTCCTGCTCCTAAGGAAAATATATTCTAATGGGGGAAGACATTACATAAAAGGTGTCTAAAAGGGGGATGGGAGCTTGAAAATGTCCTGGGGATGTGGTAGAGAAAGTACTGTGATTCAGCAGGGCTGTCTGAGGAGGAACATAAACATAGTTGACCTGGGACTTTTCCTTAAAGATGGAAATTTTAGGGGAAATCAGTCAATCAGAGTAGTCTTGTAGGAATTGAGGGTACTTCCAATCTGAGAAGTGGAGTGCAATGATCTTGGCATGGTAGAGAAAGTCTCCTGACGTGAATGGGTGTTTGATCTAATTTTAAAGGAAGTGATGCATTCAGGAAGATAGTGATTAGGAGGGAGAGTATTCTAGGAATGAGGAACCATCAGAAAAAAGTCATAGTGATAGGAGACAGAACATTGAATGAGAAGAGTTTATCAATATGGTAGGATTGTAGAGAAGGAAGCAAATTAGGTGCCCATTGATGATTAAGAAAATAAAAGTATTATTAATTATTTAGGAGCTATTATTATTGTTTGTCCTTGTGGATGTCTTTATTTTCAAGTGAATTGGATTTAAGTGAGATAAAGTTATGCAAAGTTATCAGGCTCTGTTCTCCATAGTCATAGTAGTCTAGTGACAAGACTTAGGTCAGGATGACTGGTGATGGCCTTGGATCAGTTGGCTATATAGAAAAGGTGGAAAAACAAAGGGTTCTCACTGACAGCTCAGTACTCAGATGAAGAACATAAAAACGAAATAATGTGTGTGTGTGTGTGTGTGTGTGTGTGTGTGTGTGTGTGCGTGTGTGTGTGTGTGTGTGCGTGTGTAAAGAGAGAGAGAGATCTGTCACTGTGTCACTGGGAATTATTTCATATCGTTAACTTTGTAATTTTAACAGCCAAAAGGAGACTGAAAGAATAACATGCTCATGGTGCACAAATTGTTGAATGAATATGTTAGAGCTTCTCTCAAAGCCTTTGGATCATTGATCCTTTAGCACTTTTTCAACACTTTGTTGGATGAATTTCATTGCTATGGGAAGGTACCATATTGCCAGTGTGAGGAACTATCATCTGGTCCTCCAACCAGATAGAGAGACCAACTCTATCTTTAGGGCCAAGTCTGGAATCTAGAAGACATAGAATACTGTGACACAGAGAGTAAATGACAAAGTTTCTAATATACTTCAAAGTAAGGGGAGTAGCTAACCCCAAGCATAATTGAAGAGGGAACCCCAAAAACTCTGAAAAATCCTTAAAGGAGAAAACTTTTGACTGCCTCAGTGAGTGAGGAGACTCCACCTTAAGTACAAACAGTTTCATCTTTCTTATCTGGGTGGGGATGGCTCAATACCAAAATCCACTGAATTCAATTCAAATTCTAACCCTGGCTGAAACCCAGCCAGGAGCCAACCTGGGACTTCACCCACAAGCCCCCTTCAGCTTGTAGCCAAAGCCCCCCTATTATAAAAAGAGCCAGACTGGAGTTCTCTCTTTGCAGGTCTAAACATGTCAGCACCATGCCTGGCACCCTGCCTGACACCCCACAGACTCTCTGCCCACTGGAATGTTTCCAGTGTCCTCTCTTTAACTTCACCTACTTCCTTAACCTTACTTCCAATCTCCAAAGTAAACCTCTTTTATCAATCTAGATTTTCAGGTCTGTAAATTCCTTTACAGAGAACTGCTTGCGCCATCTCTAAACCTCATTTTCATTTGGATACCCCAAATCTAAACCTTATCATAACCATGGCCCATTTCTACACTATGGCCCTCCATGGATGGGTATTTTCCACAGGATGAGAAGGTTATAGATCTTGAGTTACCAGTGAGCTTATTTACTCTTCTCATAGATGTTAAAATTGAAGTCTAGGGAAGTTAAATCACTTATCCAAAATCACACGCATAGTAATTGCTAAAGATAAGATTTGAACTTATTGACATTTAACCTTTTAAAAAATTATTAGTTGTTTTCCACTTGGACAATGAGGATCCACCAAAGATTCTGGTATGGGGTAAGCTTTTGAAAATTATCCTGGTACTTATAATATATTTTCCCAGAATGATGGTATTACTTTGTTGTCAGAAAAACTAGATTCAATAAGAATTTACTAAGCACCTACTATGTGCTAAGAAGTATGCTCAGGGTAAGATTTTGATTCTGTTCTATGTGATATCATTTTATGATGATATGTTGACATAGTGGCAAGAGCAGTGGATTTTGAACTAGAACTCAGACATGAGTTCCACAGTCCTCAATTTTTTCATCTACAAAATAATCTGGTTGGAATTGATGATCTCTAAGGTCCGGTCTGACTCATGATCTTGTGATCATGAGAAAAAGTATATCAGTGAAGAGGACCTCCATGCTATGGAACCTTGTCAGTTGTCTCAGCTGTTAATGTTTTTGATGCCCTTACTTCTAAATTTCTAACCAGTTTCTGTTGGGAATCCCGGCCTTTAAGATTATATTTCTATTTAGCTTTGTTGACATACTACCTATCTAACCCACTTAACTCTGCCTCATTCCATCCTCATTCAATAATACCCTCTTTTCATGTTCCTCTTTAGCTTACTTTTTTATTACAGCCCTCTACTAATGTCTCACCATAGTAGTCCCATAAATGTGAGCTGCAGCAAATACCCCAGCAATTCGTTGAGGCTACTGCTGCCCTCTGCTGGTTTTGCTGTCCTGCTAGCCTACAACACCATCACCCATCACATAGTCCACAGTTAGCCTCATGTGTTTCAGTCACCGTGTTTTAGTCATCAGTCATAGGGCATTAAATAATTCCTTGTAGTTATTTGTCCACTAAATGTGAATTCAGCCACAAAGTGAATGCTTCGTATACTGCAAGTTGATGTCAGATTCATATCCAGCATGACTAACAACAGAATAGCCATTTCTTCTCTTACTAATTGAATAATTATATCTCAAACTTACTTTTGTATATTTAAATTTCTATTGAGAAGTCATATCACCAGCATGAATTAAAATCAGAAAAGGATAAAATGGGAACCTTTTGGTTGTTAAAAATTTATTACGAACTTATACAAACAAATCTATAATGATCATATAAATAAATATATGCTGTACATCATAGACTTTTCAATAATGCCTAAGTGTGCAGGAAATGACTTTAAGCAGTGTCAATACCAAGTACAAATGAGAATTATAAATATGGTCAAATTGTCAGTAAACCTTTGTTTTCCATAGATAAGTTGAATTCCTTAATACATATTTAATAATATTAGTTTATGCTGATATGAAAACTAGACTCCCCTAATTATCATCTTCAAAATTCATTCCCTGATATCTGTTGAATATGTGACATAGTAATCTACAGATATCAAACTGCTAGTATCTATGAACAAATCTATACACATACACCTATGGCTTCTGTTACTCTATAGTTATATCTCTCCTGTATGATCTCTTATCACTCTTTCTAACTTTCATTTCTTAGATTCTATTTAATACTTTTTTCAGCCTTCTCTTCTATCTTTATACTATTTCCACTGATTATGCCTATTATTTCAATCAATGATTACCTTTGTAATCCTTGTCCCAATGCCCATTGGTATGGGACTCCTTCCTTATTAGTGAAGAATTAGGGTGACTGCACTCCCCTGCATTAGGGATAAGATAGAGTTGGAAGAGGCCAAAGATTCTGGGAAGACATGATGAAGGCTACTAGCTCCTCTTATTTCTCCCCAAATCTTTTCTTTCAGTACTCTGAAGTGGAGTTAGCCTGTTCCATTCTTTCTGGAAGTTGGAAGCCTGACAAGACCAAAATGATTCCTTGAAAAAGATTCGAAAGTTCAAAAATCCCAAATATGACTGAAGAAAGTAGAGGCTCTGTCTCAAGCCTCAGAAAGAGCAGCGTATTCCTCTCCACCAATAAGAGGCTCTCCACCAATACTGGGACAGCTATTACACCATTATAAGGTTGACTCATAAATCTAAATATCTTGCCCTACCATTTCTTCTCACCATGTTAGCAGTAATAGAGGTTTTTTTTTTTTTTTTTTAAGTAAAGTCCTATTCAACCCCGCTTTCTGCTTTTCTTTCCATATGTAGTCACCAAGTCTGTTGATTCTATCTCGAGTGTCTTTTATATTCCCCATCCTGAAACTTTTTTTTTTTTCTAGCTACTTCTGCCTGAAAATGGAAAGAATATATATTAGTTCCTGAGGCAGTTGGGTGTTACAATATATAGAGCTCTGAGTCTTGAATGAGGCAAATCTGAGATAAAAACCAGCCCAAACAAATACTGGCTGTGTGACCCTAAGTAAGCCACTTAACTTTTGTCTTTTTCGGTTTCCTCAATAGTAAAATGGGGACCATAATAACTCACCCCTCAGGGTGGTTGTGAGGATCAAATGAATTAATATTTGTAAAGGTACCTTAGCACAAAGTAGGTGCTCAATAAATGCTTATTTCTCCCCCTTTTCCTTTCCCCTTCCATTCTTGCCTGAATTCAAACATTGGCTTTGACCAGGTCTATCTGATTCAGGTTTCTTCCCTTGCTCTAGTCCTCCAGGTTAAGCACGTATTCCATTGCACACTTTCCTGTCTCTATCCTCCTCATATAATTTTACCCTTCAGTCTGGTTTATTCCTCTACGAATCTTACCCCCCACCTCCAAGACCATATCTCTGGGTGTGATCTCTGTCTTTTTTGGACTCCAATTGCACTTGGTTTGTATGATGCTCTTTATAATTAAAGCAGCCAATGCACTATAACAATCATCAGGCTGGCCAATAGAAGAGAAGGGAATTGCTTTCAAATCTCAGCACTTCCTTCTTCTAACTGTAACTTGAGGCAAGACAGTTCTATGTGCCTCAGGCTTCTCATCTGTAAAATAACTGTTGTTGTGACAACTGGATGAGAAAATGTGGGATCAAATACAAAAAGCATATTAGAAGTTATCTAGTTCCTGAGCATGGATCAACTCTGTAGTATCGATGATCTTTCTTCATTTCAAAGATGACAGCCAGGGAGGTAAGAGGTTAAGTAAGTTATTCAAGGTCATGGATAGTTGGTGACAGAACCAGAATTTGTATTGAAGCCCTCCAGTGTCAGAATCAACGTTCTTTCCAATGTACCAACTATTTTTGATAAAGGAAATCAGAAGTGTTTTGGAAGCAGAAATTACATATACACATATATGTAGCATAATTATTTGTGTAAACATGTTACCTCTACTACTGAAATGTAAACTTCTTGAAGAGAATAACTAAATCTTTGAATCTCCTGAACTAACCATAGTGCTTTGCACATAGTAATTACATCGAAATCCAGTTAGCAAAATATTTAGCAAAGGAGTCCGTCGGCCTCAGGTTAAGAACCTGCGCCTAAAGAAAGGAAGGAGTGTGATGGAGGATGTGCTTGTCCTGTGGCTCTTGTTTTAGCATTGGATTGTATGTGACCAGGTATATTGTCTTGCATGTTTCTGGATTGAATATAAATTAATTTCAAAAGCATCTCTGAGATTCCAGTATCCTCCTGAGTTGTGGGTTTATCTCTGTGGGCGCTGGCACCCATCCTAATTAGCTTTCATTGTAAAATGTAGATGTCTTCCCTTCCCCGAGGGAGACCGAACTCCCAGTGGCTGTAGTTACTCGTTTGGCCTCCGGCCCCACTGTCTAGAAAGGAAAAATGTGCCTTCCTGGTCCGAGCTAATGGAACGGAGGCGATCATGCAGGAGGAAGAGCAGCGAAGGCTGTAAGCAAGCACTGTGTGGTGTGGTGGCCGTGGGTTCCATTCTGCAGACCTTTCTGAACATCCCGCCCTCCTCAGAATCCCCCCCCCCCCCAAGCGCCCGGACCCATGATAGATACCCCAGGTCACCATGAAACAGGAGAGGAGGCACCTGCACCTGACGTTTCTGAGCAGGACCGGGTCCCTGTAATCCCGCCGCTAGAGGGCTCCCCTCTGAAACAAACTAGGCAAGCTTGGATTTGCTCAGTTTTGGGGGACAGGCAGGGGAACGGCGGCTGGGACCTCAGATCTGCTCGGTTCAGTAGGGAGGGTACAAAGTTGGGTATGAATGAGTGTGAGAGTGCTGGGGCCTCCGCGGGAGGGTATGGCAGCGTGGGTGCGGACGTCATAGCGTGTGAGAGACAGTCCCGAGTGCGTGTGTGCGCGCGCGTGTGAGTGGGGGTGACTCAGTGTCTGAGAGTTGGTGTGTCTCCGATGTTCGCACAGGAAACTGGTCCTAATTAATTAATGCTCTCCGAGCTTCCCCATTTATCCAGACAGTGCAGAGCTGGGTGTGTTGCGGGGCGTGCTTCCGTCCCTGGAGGATGTGTCTGTGGATCTGTCCCGGGGACGTGTCCTCGTGAGAGGGCCGCGTGTCTTCTCTGAGTGTTAGACCCCAGTGTGTGCGCATCCCTGTTCTGCTGCCCCGTTTCCTCTGGGGTGTGTGTGTGTGTGTGTGTGTGTGTGTGTGTGTGTGTGTGTGCTGGGGCAGTAGAACGTGTGTAACCTCCTTAGGGGGTGTGATAGTAGGTGTGTAGGCGTATATCCTACTTGGGTGTTTATGTGTCTGTATCCCTGTCGGAGTGTGTGGGTGTCTGTGCTGGGCGTGTACCTCATTGAGGGGTGTGTGTGTGTGTGTGTGTGTGTGTGTGTGTGTGTGTGTGTGTGTGGCGAGTGTGTGTGCGCGCTTGTGTGATGTTAGTTTTTCAGCTGGCGGGACGACGGTGGGGAGGAGTGGGAGGGAATGGAACCTGCTTGCGGGGGTGGCCGTCCCATCCCGGGAGGGCAGGCTGGGTTTGTGGGCTGGTTGCATGTGCGCGTGCATAGCCGCCGGCCCCTTCCCTCCGCCCTTCCCGACCCAGCCCCGCCCGTGGATCCCGGGGAGCAAGGGGCGGGGAACGGCTCCCCGCGGAGCGCACCGGTCAGCAGGGATTCCCGTTGGGGCGCACTGAGGAGCTCCAGGCACCGACGGACATTGCGTTTGGGGGCCGGAGGGTGAAGGGGAACGGGGTTGCTCGTGGTCCCCCAGAAAAGTGCAGGGTTTATAGGCGAAGGGGCCCGGGTCCCTGTTGGCGGGGCGCGGGCTCCAGGGACCCGGGCCGCTGACGTCAGGCGGCCCCTTTAAATAGAGCCAGCAGCGCGTTCAGCTCGGCATTTCCCGGGGAGCCAGTGAGCCGGCGCCGCCGCAGCCGGTGGCCGCCAGCAGCTGCCGCCAGCGCCGGGATTTCACGCCCCTGTCCGCCCGAGACTACCCGTTGGTGCTTCCCGGGCCCCTGGGCTCCTCCAGCACAGAAGGATATAGAGGCTCGCTCTGACTGGGGGCGGGTACGGGGCAACGCGGGACTGGGATGCCTGAGCCGGGACACTCTGGGAGCCTCCCCAACTCCCCATAGCCTCTTCTCTCACGACTAGGAGATGCGGGAAGAGCCGCCGCCTGGTCCCAGAGCTGCCGCCGCCGCCGGGAGTCCCGGGCAGCCGGGCATGGTGGGCGCGCAGGCTGGCATCGCCCCGCGAAGAGGGCGGCCCCGACGCCCAGCCCGCAACTGTTGCTCCCCTGCTGGGGTCGCGCCCCCCATGCCCCAACAGGTCCGGAGCAGTCCCGCCGGCACCCCCCAGGAAACCATGCCCCCTGCTCCGGGCCCATGGAGACATGGCCTGTAGAGTGCTCGGCTGGGCAGTGCCACCTCCCCCCCGGCTGACGCGCAGGTTCCTCTTCATCTTCACGCTCTCTCTGTCCTGCACTTACCTGTGTTACAGCCTTCTCTTCTGCTGCGACAGCCTCATGCAAAGCCGTGGCCTCGGGGAGCACCGCTGCCTTCTCATCCAGAACGTGGGTGGCAAGAAACTTCTCCAGAAGTCCCCTTACTGCAGCCTAGAGGGGCCCGCGCCCAGCGCTGCTTCCCCCGGGGCCCCCGCCCTCAGCTCCGCGCCCGCACCCGCTCCCCGCCTGGCCACCACCAACCATTCTGGAACCCCGAAACTGGGCACGAAGCGGCTACCCCAGGCCATCATCGTAGGCGTGAAGAAGGGGGGCACCCGGGCGGTGCTGGAGTTTATCCGCGTACACCCAGACGTACGGGCTGTGGGCACTGAGCCCCACTTCTTTGATCGGAACTACGACCGGGGTCTGGACTGGTACAGGTAAGGAGAGATTAATCCCTTCCCTTAGGGCTTCCTAGAGATGGGACTGGCTCAGCAGGCGGGAGCTCTGCAGCCCACAGTCCTCGGGCCCCAGTAAACTACGGTCTCGGTCCCTGCGTGCCTTGTGTCCCCCATCTCTCCTCCACTGGGAGGGAACCGCCCTCCCTGGTTTGTGTGCGCTCTGGAGAGTCGAGATACTTGGTAGTCTCTGCTCCCATCTGGATGGAGTATTTTCATCAGCGCCCCGCCAGTGGCAGACGGAATTGAGTGGGCCCGGTTGAGGGGAAAGGGAAGAAAGTGGCAGCCGGGTGTTGGATTGCAAGAGGCACAGACGTGGGTTCTTTGCCGCCTCTGCAGTAAATGAAGCAGCCAAGATTGGGATCTCTGCAGAATGTTAAGGGTTAATGGTATTAGCCATGGACTGAAATTCCAGGGCTTTGGTGGCTTCAACACTGAGTTGTAAGCTTTGTAGTATCCTTCGACCCCTCTCCTATCGGCAGTCTCCTTCTCTGTGTTTCTAGGCAGCCCAGAGAGGTTTGTGGGTTCATTTCTATACCCATCCACCTTCCCCATCCCTTTCCCTAGGGCTGGATCTCACTCCTCCCAGAAGACAGGACTCTACTTTTAATTATGGTAGCAGCCTTCCCAGGTGATGCCGAAGAAATTCATGGGCTAGCTGGGGCTTTTGTCAGCCTTTGATTTTGAACACAGGAGGCTTTTTTTCCCCCCCCTGAACTTCATATACTAGTAGAGAGTCTATAAAAGACTCACTGGAGCCAATTTCTTTGAGAAGGGTCTCTGAGGGAGCTCATTAAGGTGATTTGGAAACTTCACTATTAAAATGGGAGTGCACCACATACTCCTAGAAATTCAGAGTAATGCTGCTGGGAGGGTACTGAGTGAGATTCCTGTGACTAAGGAGTTTGGGGAGAGTGGAAAAGAGATTTGAGACTTCCTTAGACTTGCATCTTGGGAAACCTCAGTGAATTGAAATTGAACAAGCTCTCTGGATTCAAGACCAAGGTAGTTTTCCCAGGCTGGGTTAGTAGAGGCTGAAATATTTAAGGATTGGGGTTTCCTGGGGCTGGCCCCAGGGAAATGGGTAACTACAAACTGGCAGCAATTTTTTTCATGCAGTACACCCCAAGAAACAGAATCAGGTTCACTTTCCTCAAATCCCAATTATACATATCCCTACTTCTACCAGAAAGAGACAAACCAAAATGAAAACTGACTTGATAGCCTATAAACTCCATTTTGAACTCATAATGTCAAGTGGGCCCTCAGCCCTGAAGGTCAACTAGTGAGATCAGAGATAGGTGAGAATACTAGAATTGAAGGAGAACTTCAGAGATCATCTACTCATATACATTTTTTAAGTAGGAATCCCCTTCATCATACCCTTGATCTAGGTTTTGGCTGGAAGACTTCCAGTGATGGAGAATTCACTATCTCTATCTCTTCCATTCTACTTTTGGACAGCTCCAATTGTTAGGAAGTTTTTTTCCTTATGTTTAGTTAGGCAGCAGCTCTCCAAGGTGGCATTGACAGCCCTGCAGAGTCCCATCTGGTGTTCCCAGGAATCTGCCCATCTGCCTGAACAATTAAGAATCTTTCTTCTGACTCTGTGGTGCTAGTCACTGCCTTCTATCTTGCTAAAGTAAAGGTTCAGGCTCCTGGTGTCTCTTAGGGAGATTTCTGGCTCTTCTCTTCAGGAACGCTAAGAATCAGAATTTATCAAACTTCCCTCCCTATCTCTCTTTCAACCAGCCACTAAGTATATGGATTCTCTTTTCTATTCCAAAGAGAAGTATGTCTAAAGGCTTATTCTGAAGGAAAGTCCTGTAACTTCTAAGACTTTTTTTCTTGGTTCCAAGGTTTATTTCATATTCTTGAACACATTGTTTAAGCAAAGGTTATCAGACTAATGTTAAATCAGTTTATCTCATGAGGCTGGAATTTTAGCCATTAAAATCACTCCTCTGTGATTTTTCTGGAAATATGTGAATTGTACTTGGCTTTAGTTATTAATTTTGCTAGAAGAAATATTAGCAGGCAGAAGTTTGCATGTTTTTCTCACTATGGGCAGAGAGAAAGGGCCCAGGATTGATGTAGAAATCTGTATGATAGACAAATGTTATGGTACTGGTCCATAGTCCTGGAGATATAGTAGAAAGCATGCTGGGCCGAATGACAGGAGATATGAGTTTTAGTCCTATCCCACAGCTAACTAGCATTATGTCCTTAGACATAAACTTCACCTCCCTAGAACTCATGATATCATAGAATAACAGAGTAGACAATTAATAAATATTTGTTGAATAACATTAAATATAATCTAAGTTCAATGAGGGCAGGGATTATTTGTTTTTGTCTTCAAATCCCTAGCAACTAGCATAGTGATAACTGTTTAATAATGAATTAATAGATTGAATAGAATATTAGAACTGACAGAGGACCTAAATGATCACTTAGTCCAATTTTTTGTTTTCACATATGGAATGGTGAGCTTCAGAGAGCTCAAGTGACTTTATCCAAGCCTACATAGCCAGTTAGAAATAGAAACAGAAAAAGAATCTGATGCCCTATTTCCTTATGCCTATCCTTATTCAGTTTCTTCATTTGCTGAAAGAAGAATTTAGGCTAGATGGTCTTTTCAGTATCTAATAGCTATTCCATGATTCTATAAGGACATTGGATATTAGAATGAGGAAGTTTGTTAGCATTGGGTTTGCCAAAAAACAGCTTTTCCAACTTTGATATTTAGTTGTACAATCACTGATACTAGACTTTTCTCTGTTCTCTAAAAGAAAAAAAAAACACTAACATTTCTGCCTAGAGCTAGATAAAAATAAGGACATTGTAGAAGAGATTTCTGCACAAGTTGGGAAATTATTTGGACCAGATAACTCCTAGGATCCATTGCAATTCTGAGATTCTGTAATTTGAACTAGGAACCAAAATGGCACAACGCTCCCTTCCCCCTCTCCCACCTGCCCTGGACAAGACATACCTTACTCCCTTTCCAAAACAGAGTATGGAGAATGATCATGATATTAGGTAAGATTTCAAGATTAGTGGAAATTTTAATCAGAAGCAAAAACTGATAAGCAAAGGAGAGGGGCTACCAGATTGTAACCCTTAGCTAGGTTGGTTCTACTTAATTTTGTGGCAGTACAACACCAAAGTCAGGGAGAGAGATTGGATTGGCCACTAGTGCTCCTTACTATGGCTATAATCTAGTTCCCTGATGAAGGCTAGTGCTTCCTTGATGGAACAGCTAATAAATGGTTGTGAAGCATGCTGCAAATGTAAAATAACAATAATCAACTATCCCAGGCTCTTTATTACCCTGTACTTTCAAATTAACACCCCTTATCCCAAACATAGATCCTCCTAGGACCCATACCATATCCATATACTAAGTGAAGAGGAAATGAAGTTTCTTTTCCACCTTCTGACCAGAAATCCCTCTCTTCCTTTCTTTCTCCCTCTTTCTGTACCTCTTTTCCTCCTTTTCTTTCTTTCCTTCCCTCTTTTCCTACCTCCCTTCTTCCCTCCCTTCTTCCCTTCCTCTTCCTCTTTCCTTCCTTCCTTCCTTCCTTCCTTCCTTCCTTCCTTCCTTCCTTCCTTCCTTCCTTCCTTCCTTCCTTCCTTCCTTCCTTCCTTCCTTCCTTCCTTCCTTCCTTCCTTCCTTCCTTCCCTCCTTCCCTCCTTCCCTCCTTCCTTCCTTTCTTCTCTTCCTCCCTCCCTCTCCCCCTCCCTCCCTCCTTCTCTCCCTTCTTCCCTTCTTTTCTTCCTTCCTTCCTTCTTTCCTTCCTTACTTCCTTCCTTCCTCTACTTATTTTTATTTTTAACCTTGGCATGTGTTTTAGCCTGCAAACTTGAACTTTGGCTATGGGGGCAATGCAGGTTCCCCCCCCCCCAAATTGCATTTTAATTCTGCTAAAATCTCAGCTGATTAAGAACTATAGTGATGGTGGTTGCTATTTCTTTCCTGCCTCCTTCCTTTCTCTCTTGGGTATTAATTTCTCCCACCCACCAAATGACTCTCAATAGAAAAAGATCAGGCAAACTCAGCTCCTACTAGTGAAACCTTTGTTGCAAACTGACCCCACACATACCTAGATGATGAATGTTAGGTGGGCCAGATACCCTGGGATTATACTTTCTGAGAAAAAGAATAACAATAGGTCATTACTGACTTTCAGTTCTTTCCATTTCAAACTTAAACTTCTCAAACTATAGGTTGTAGATGTGAAAATAATGTTTCAACATTCAACAATACCTAAAATATCTAAGATTATTTACTATTTTCAAGATACTTTGCCAATTATCTCATTAATTCAATAATTCTAAGGGAAATCTTTCCCTGACTGCAAATTGGTAGCTCAACTAAGACTAGGTCCAGGTTTCATTTCTGATATTTACTGTTTGTGTGACCCTAGGCAAATCACTTGGCTTGTTTAAGCTCCACTAGCCTCTTCTATAAAATGGGAATACTTTACACTCAAGGGGAGCTTATTGTGAGGAAATCACTATGTAAATCTTTAAAGAGATAGCTATATATTAATGTGATTAGTCTTAATACTTTCCAAATTGTGGTGTACATAACATCTTTTTATTTATTCTCTTTATATTTATTCTGTTTGTGCTTATATATTTTGTTATCTTCCTTATTAGAATATAAAGCTCTGGGACAGTAGGGATTGTTTTATTATATGTATTATGAGGTAGCCTAGCACAGGCCTAGCACTTAGGTAGGTACTTAATAAACAGCTGTTGATTGATTAGTTGACTTTAATCATCTAGGTAAAGTTGGGTAGGGAAATTTTCACTTTTAACACAATAGACAAATTTCTCTATCCTCTGAATAATCAGACATTCCTGAAGTTTGGACATGAAACTGGAATAAGGTTTGAGAATTAGGAAAATCCTGTTCAGAGATCAAGATTGATAAATGGAAGAGGAGGGACTATGAAGTTGTAATCCTTACCTAGTCTGCTTCTACTTAGCCATGTGTATATATGGACATGAACAATACTTGAATATCAGTCATTTGCCCTGAATCTAAAAGCACTGAGATTCCTTCAGTACTTCTGAATCCAAATTCTTGGAGATCCTGAAGGGAGCAGCAGGCAGAGCCTTCCTTTTTTTTTTTTTTTTTTTTTTTTTTTTAAACACTCAATCCTGTGGGATGTGATGTTCCCCTTCTTGGAACAAGAACTATTTTAGATTTTCAAAGAATCACAGACTTGGAAAAGTGTAGCCTTGGCAAAAGGGATATTAGATGTCTTGAAGTCCAACCCTTCTTCCCTAATTTGACAGACAAAGTTATTGAATCTTAGAAAGATGAAAGATTTGTCTAAGGTCAAGTAGGCAGTAAAATAAAAAGTAGGGATTTGAATCCAGGTCCTCTGATTTTACATTAAAAAAATATCTTCAGCCTTTCAATGTCCCATCGACATGAGTTTCCAAGAAAAGCTACCTGGCATTTCTCCCTTAGGTGGAAAATTACAGATTTTTCTTTTTTTTTTTTTTGGTGAGTGGTGGTGGAGATGGTGAATGGTTGGATTATCATTGTAAGGGGCAGCTAGGTAGCACAAAGAATAAAACACTGTCCTTAAAGTCAGAAACTCCTGAGTTCAAATGTGACCTTAGACACACACTTAACACTTCATGCCATTTCCTTTTTTATTTATTTGGAGTCAGCTGTATTCTATCAGTAAACTATAAATTTTGGGGAGCATGCACTATTTTATTTTTGTCTTTGTATTTTTAATGTCTGGCACAGTGCCTTGTATGTAGTAGGCATTTAATAAACACTTAACGAGTGTATCTCCAGGTCTATATCAATTCATGGCAAGAGAGAGATTGGATTGCAAAATCCCATGATAAGGTCTGGCTAGGAAAGAAATATTAGAGTATGATGGTAGTATGAAAAAGGGATTTGGATTATTTAGAGGATTCAAGTTCAGATTTTACTTTAGCCAAATGATTATCACCTGTGTGATCTTAGCTAAGTCATGTAACTTGTCTTGCTATCATTTTCCTCATCTTTAAAATAAAAAGATTGGATTAGATTGAATCCCTGATGTCCCTTCCAGCTCTACATTTATGATTCATGAGCCTATGAGAAGCATCATGAATGCTGAAAATAACTTCTCTGGGAGTCCCAACACTTGAGTTCTAATCTTCACTCTGTTCTTATTGTACAACCAAGACTGTTTCCTCATCTGTCATATAAAAATAATGTCCCACTACTGTGAAGATGAAATGACAGAACAGGTTTAAAAGTGCTTTGAAAAGCTTTCATGTTATGTATAAACATCTCTGTCAAAGTAAAGGTTGCCCAGGGTCTCTGATGAGGTGAGCTGTGTACCACTCTATAGTGGTTTTAAGAAGCCCATGAAACTTAGACTACTCAAATTACTGTAAGATTTGACTTATTTTCATGGAGAATTTCACCTTTAATGACATTTTGCACAATAGGATTACAATATACAAATTAGATAAAGATAATGGATGAAAATTGCTCACCTTGGTGTGATGTCACTGGATCAAAAGATGACTATGTCCTGTAACTCTTAGAATCTGGCTTTACTATTCAGCTTATTTATTATTTGTTGAGCGCCACTGGTGTTCTTGAGGCTGCATAAAATGTGGAAGACACAGTCCCTGCCCCAGGGGCCTACAGTCTAAGTAAGAGAGACAATAAAAGGCGCAATAAAAGGTCCATTACATTATCCAGCTTGTTTAAATCAAGAAATCAAACTGTAAAAACATGGCTGATCTTCTGTAAATCAAAACTTTACCCAATAATAAACCCAGAGGCATAAGAAAAGAGGACCATCTGCATGGAGGCTTTAATGCAAAACACTTTTCTCATAATTTTTTTTATGCACTATTAAATATCTGAAACTCAGAGACTGAGCCAGGCCTGCTGTGCACAGATGTGCACGCAAGTATATACAATTACAGATGTGGGCACATATGTGGACGTGTAATCTTATAGAGATACACCTAGACTTTTTTCCCTGACCCTTGTCTCTCTTGATTCAGAATGAAATGACTGAGTTCATAAATCTACTATCAGCCTTGTAAGCTCTCAGTCACCCAGGCAGCATCCAGGAGATGTGACAGTTACTTCCAGCATGTGTACAGTCATTGTAATGCAATGTGGAAAATTAATTATGGGTGAGCAGAGCTGTCATAGCCCAGGGAGGCTTCCTTGAAGGGTGAGCTTGGCTGCCTTCTCTGCCTTCCTGAGTGGCCAGTGCTGAATCCCTGATAGGAAGGGTTGGAGAGCTATAATTCAGGAGTATGAGAGATGAAGGATGTGTTCTTTAATAGATGTTGGTGTTTGATTTAAGAGTGAAGCCTATTTGTCTTACAGGAGAGCCCTGAAGGTGTGCCTTCCAGAAACAGGGTCAGGTCTAAGGAGAATGAAGACCTAACCATAGCCATGGGAGGAATTCAGAGGGATTTTCTTTCTAGGTTTTTCCTCTTGCTGGGATCTGACAAATCCTCCTGGGTACAGCTGTACCTCTTCCCTTCCTCACAGGTACAACCTTGGGCAAACCATTTAACTTGGTCCCAGTTTTCTGATCCGTGAAACTGAGGGGGATGGACCAGATAATCTCTGTAGTTTTGGGTCTAAATTAATAATAGTGTGAACAGTCAGTTAGCAAACATTTATTAAGTGTCTACTCTGTACCAATCACTATGTTGGGAATACAAAGAACGACCAGCAACAGTCCCTGTTCTCAATAAGCTCACAGTCTGATAAAGAAATAACATGCAAACAGCCATTTACAGTTTAGTCATTTACAGGATCAGCTGGATATAATCAACAGAGGGAAGGCATTGGTATAAAGGATCGAAAAAAAGGCTTCTTTTAGCAGGTGAGATTTAGTTGGAATCCAAAGGAGGTCAAGGAATTCACCAGATGGAACTGAGGAGGGAAAGAATTTTATTCACCTATCTCAGGGAATTTTTTCCCCACCTTCCTTTTCAATTGTAGGTTATTTGTTAGTGTTTAATGTAGGGCATAACACACAGAGACATTTGATCTCTTGTTAATTTGTAGATGTATTAATTTTTTTTTAATTTAATTTTGTTTGAGAGAAGTGGGATTTATTATTTTTTTTGACTCTTGGTCCTAGGCCTTGGACAGAGATTATGTTGGTACTGGGTGCCACAGTAATTACAATTCCCCCAGGGTAATCACCAAATTTCTGGTCACTCCAGAAGAGTCCATTTAAAGTTAAGCATCTTTAGGGTGGCTTGTCCCTAGACTGGAGGACACAATGTCTTTCTTCTCTAGAGACAACTTTTACTGAAGATCTGTTCAGCTGCCATGATATCCTGATGGATTGGACTAATGTTTTAATGGGCTTTGTAGTCTGAAGGCAGTTTGGATAGGTGGGGGAAAACCATCAGCAAGTTAGAAATACTATTAGGCTTCATAACTAATTTTTATCTGTCTAAGCTGCAGAGGCCTGGAATGTGTTTAACATTACACTGGCAGGGTCTGCTTTGGCAGATTGACAGAAAAGAGGATGAGGTAAAGTATTTTCAGTCAGTTCGTTGAGAGGGAATCAGACTAGCAGCACTTTCTGGGCGGGCTTGGGGCTTAGAATCACTATGGATTTTTCAAATCATGGATTATTCTTTTTTATGCTTAAAAATTAAAGAAATAATCACCCTTCTACCTAAGCCCTACTCTTAATAATTACCACTTCCCCATACTGGGCAACTGAACCCCATGTTTGGGTTTGTAAAATATAAGAAGTCCTTGACCAAGACCTTGGAGATGGGCCTGAGTTTAAAAGCTATGGCAATGGAATAAAGTTCTGAAATATCTTATAAATCTAGAAAATCTTCCAGTCCAAGGATGGAAAGGATCATAGAGAATATTTAGTCTATTCCTTTATTTTATAGATTCATAAATTGAGGCCTAGAGGAGTAACTCAATTTGTCCAAAATGACATGAAGAGTGACATAGTTACAATTTCAGCCTATGTTGTCTGATGCTAAATTGAGAGCTTTTCTTCTAAACCAATGGTTCTTAACCTAGGATCTGAGAACTTACTAGGATTTTTTCTTTAAATCAACGAGTATATTTCAATTTAATTTGTTGGAAATTTTGAGCATTTTAAAAAATTCATTTGAAAACATTACTCTGACAAGGGATTTGCAGAGTTCTCCATACTGCCAAAGGGGACCATGATACATAAAAGTCAGACCCTCTATCCAAGAGCATTTGAATGTATCCTTGAAGATTGGAAATATGTTTTCCTTTTGTATTTCAAAAAATTTACATTTATTATTGCATTTCATCCTCACAAATGACCTGCCAAATAGTGAGTTTATTTTGTATTCCAAAAATTTTACATTTATTATTTCATTTGATTCTCACAAATGTTCTGTGAAATAGTGAGCTTATTATCATTATTAGTCAATATGAAGAATGTGAAAATGCAGCTAAATGGAACAGAGAGAGGGCTGGACCCCAAGTCTGATACCACTTTGAGCAAGTCACTTAAACTCTGTTTACCTTAGTTTCCTAAAGTATAAAAGGGTGGTAATAATAGCATTCTTCTTACAAGGTTGTTGCCAAAATCAAATGAAATAATATTTGTGAAGTGTTTTGCAACTCTTTAAGTGATAGATAGCTAAATGCTATTGATGAACAAATGTGTTAGGTGAGTTGATGAAAGTCATACAACTAAGAAGTAGTAGAACCTGAGAACGCTCATGTTCAGGTCTTCTGAATCCTAAGTAGTAGGGTACAGGCATTTTTAGATTTTTTTAACATATTGATATATCACATAGATATCAATATATCATATATTAATAATATATATCTAATATATCAGCTTGATATATTGATATTTTCCTAATATATCAATATATAATGAAGCTTAAAGATATTTTGAGAAAAGTTAGCCTCTAAATCTTTAGAAAAAACAGCAGATGATTTTTTTCCCTATGTAACCTCATTCATTTTCCAAGTACTTATCAACTCCTCTCCCCTCCCTCCCTCCCAATATACCAGGAATCATGCTAAGGGATGGAGATCCCAAAACAAAAAGAAAGTAGTCCCTTTCCTGAGGGAGTTGACATTCTATTAGGAGGAAACAGCATGTGTAAGTACATGCAATCTCACTTCTTGTGATCAGGGTGGGCAGTAGCAACCAAAGAAACCAGAACAGTCATCCTCTTGGGAAGGTAGCACTTAAACTGACAGAGTTGAGGAAGGCGAATATCCTTGTCTGGGAGAACAGATCATGCAAAGGTGCAGAGAGAAGATCCTACCACATTTGCTACTACTACTTCCCGCTCATTCCAGATCTCGGAAGCTCTGAATCCCCTTTGTCAAATAGGGGTTTGCATGTCAGCAAGGACAATCAGAGCAGGTTCGTAGTAGATGCATTGCGTCTTCTGAGCAGTAGGGGGAGCTTTGTTTCCACCTTCCTTTGGGGTTTTCCCAGGTAACACCATTTAAATAAATACAATTGTGTATTTTCAGCTCATCAGATTCTTTTTTAATACTGTAATTAATGGGAAGGATGCTTTGATACCGCTGAACTGGGAGGAGAAGCTGATGTTTTTCTCTTGTAAGTCCCTTACTTGAAATGATGCTGGAAAGGTAAATGAGTTCTCCATTCAAAAGCAGTGACTCCCCTGCTTTCCACCTTCTTTTAATTGAAGCAAAGCAGTGGGTGTCTGCAATTGCAGAATATCATCATGCTAATCTTTGGTTGGGCAGATAATTATCAAAACTGATAATGATCTAATTTAGTTCCAGCTCTGAATGACTATCCTGGGCCTGTTTAGATCTCAGTGGTAGAGCCCAGTAAGTCCCAGATAAAAGCTGAGGTGTGGGGTTCCTCAGCACTGCCTAAAACTGGCTGCTGCTGTTGTCACTGCTGCTACTACTTCTGCCATAGAAGTTCTAATTATAGAGCTGGAGGTAATGGAACAGAATGTATATCCTGGGATGAGGGAGCTTTGGTGAGCAAGGGAAGGAATGACGGTGTTCATTTGAGGGTAACTGAGAGAGCGGAAAGGTTATGATGGAATAAACCTGCAAATAAAAAAATGAGAAAGAGAGAGAAAGAAAGGGAAGATAAAAGGATGGAGGGAGAGGAGAAAGGAGGGAGAGAGGTAAAGAGAAAGAAGACAGAAGAGGAGAGAGGGAGAAGAGGAAGGAGGAAGGATGGAGAGAGAGAGAGAGAAAGAGGGGAAGAGAGGAAGGTAGGAGAGACAGAGAGAGGAAGAGAAAGAAAGAGGGAGTGAGAGAGTGGGAAAGGAGAGAGAGAAAGAAAAAGGGAGGAGGAAGGAGAAAGAGAGGGAGAGGGAGGGAGAGAGAGAGGCAGGGAGAGAAAGAAGAAGGGGGAGAAAGGGGGAGAGAAGAGAGAATATGTGAATGCCAAGGAAATGCTTTGCAGAGAAAGAATAAGAAAGTAAGAAAGATAGGTGGTTAACGGTTCATAATCTCTCATATATTGGGAGTTGTCTGGCTAAGTGAGTTCAATATTTAAGGGACATGGTAAAGTGACCATGGTCAAAGAAGAAAGGCCAATTCTAGATCCAAAGACTAAACTTTTTTTAATCAGACACTATTCATGTGGATCACTAGGGATATAGTTTTGAGAGAGTAAGGATGCTTCATCATAAACAAGCACCATTATTGGAAAAATGTTCTCCCTTCTCCCTTTTGTCTTATAGAATCCCTGCCTTCCTTTTAAGACTCACTTCAAACTCCACCTTCCTAGAGGAGGCCTATTCCAACATACTCCCAACTGTTGATGTTTTCCCCTATAAGTCTACCTTTCATCTATTTTACAGGGTATCTCAAAAGGCTTTTTGTTCAGTCTGACTCTTCATGATTTCATTTGGATTTTCTTGCAGAGATATTGGAGTGATTTTTGTTTCCATTCTAGTACATGAGGAAACTGAGGCAAACAGATTACATGATTTGCCCAAGTAAGGATCTGAGGCCAGATTTGAACTCAGGGAGAGGAGTCTTCTTGACCAGGTTCGATACTCTAGCTGCTGTGTCAGTAAAAATTAAACTTTACTAAGACTTTTGGGACATCAAATTCATTATCATTTGAGCTTAAAACTGCAGGGAGACTTTTGGGATACCCTGTATATTTATCTTGTATGTAACTGAAGGGGATACATATTCTAGGGGAAATATAGCAGCAATTCTGAGGTCTCTTGACTTTAGAGTACTATTATTCTAACAATCTGTCAATGATACTAAAGTCTCCTGGTTTTAGGAATACTATACTATAGTCCTAGAAACTTTCCTGATTGCCAGATAACAATCTGTTGGTGAGTGATAAAAAGGTTTCTGAAACAAATAGTGAGGTGCATGCCAAACCATTCCTCAGTTCTACTACTGGGACATAAAATTACTGTATCAGTGACACGAAGAACCAAATCTCTCTGTCTTTTCCTATAAATTTGTCTTCTTGCTCCTGGTTGCTTGCTTCAATTGGTGTTACAATTACAACAAACTTCGCTCCTTGACTTGGAGATGGATTCAAGCTTGCAAATTCTTTTGAGATACCACATGACACCAGTTTGCAATCCCAACCTTTTGGGGGTCTTCTTTTGAACCTCAACATAACAATTTATGTATTATTTATGTAATGTAAACTCCTTAAGGATAGAATTAGTTTTTCTTGTATTCCCCTACATTTAGCAAAGTGCCTGGTAAATAGTAAATGCTTAATAAATTAAAGTAAAGATAAATCAGAGAAAATCTTTATGCTCAAATACTCAGATGGATCTGTGATCTGATCATAGGTTATTGCTTCCAAAATGCTGATCATAACCCAGCCATGCTTATCCAGCTTCTGCAACTCTTGCTCAGGTCATCCCTTTGATCATTCATAGGGGGTCTACTGTGATACTGGGTGACTTCTTTACTTCCTTTGGAATATTCAGTCTAACATATGACATAGACATCTATCACATATAACATGGAAGGTTTCTTCATGAATGGCTTCAGATCTTGTAAGGAGTATTAGGCTGTCTTGCAACCAAGAGGCTTTTAGAGAAAGTATTGGTTCATTTGAGGAAGATGAGTGAGTTCCCTTCCCTAGAGACATCTAATGGTCAGATACCTCTTGTCTTGGATGAATGAGGCAAGATCTCTATTCTCTCTCCCCCTTTAACTCTCATAAGACTAAATATGAAGGTGCCCGAATTGATGACATTATTTCAAAAGAGCTATTTGGTTATTATTTTTTTCCTTCTAAACAGTAGCAACTCTTGTTCACCAACCTTTTTTTTTTCTGAGATAATCTGGCCCCAAATATTTTCATAATCCCCAATGCTACTGCCGAGAGCTAGGAAAGACATTGTGCTGTGGAGGCATTTTTATTTTTATTATATTTTTTGCATCATGTTTCTGCTTTGATGGTTCTAATGCAGATATGAAATCATCTAACAACTTACATTTTGCCTGAGTGAGGTTGCTAAAGTGGAGGCAGCAGCATTTCCCAGGATCAATCCCCATCTCAGAAGTGGTTGGTTAAGCCCTCTGTCGGCTCTTGCCGCTTCCAGCTGAAAGAGTGTGGGATCTGAATTATTAATTCCATGACAAATGAGTTAAGTCATTGCAAAGCCCTGTAGCTGCAGAACTCCTCATTTAGCTTGTTTCCCCCAAAACTTTCTGAGCTAAATGGCAGCTCAAACAACTCCATTAACCTGAAATTCACCACTAAAATGTCCGAATCTCTGGATGCCACTAAATCATTATACTTGGGGTGGGGAGTGCAGGTAGGAGATAAAGGAGAGAGAAGCATAGGAAATGGCAGCCTCAATGAATGCCCTGTCTCCCAAGGATCAGAGGTGAAACTTAAATGAACCCAGGAGGGATCATATGGGGTTTATTGTATAGAGAGCATGAAATTAGGTTTAGGATTGGATGAACTATAGAGATCACATAACTTTTGTTTTAATGATAAAGAAATTGAGAGTCATACAGGTTAGTTGACTGGCCCAAAGTCATACAGATGAGGAGGGACAGAATCACAAGAGTACTAAAGATTGAAGTTGGTAACATTTAAGAGGGAGGAAAAGTGTGGGCAGAGAATTGTTCCCAGAAATTAGGTCCTCTTTCTCCTTAGAGAAGGAGGTCTCCTGTTTCAATGACCACACCTACAAGATTTCCTCCATCTTGTAAGATATACTGATTTCACACTTAAATCAAACAATGCCATTGTTTAAGAAACACAGTCAAACTAGACTTCTGTGTTCTTCCAATTCAGAAGGGAGCAATTTTGTTATTTGGTCCTTTAAATGAACACATTGTGATATAAATGTGGAAAATTTTAAAAAGCACAACCCTCTTCCCCAGCTTTCATCTCCAAAACTCCAGAATTATAGATAGAAAGACAGACAGACAGACAGGTAGGTAGATAAATAGAGAGATAGGTGAGTAATTGAAAGATTTAATGACATGCTCCATGCCAGTCACTGTATCAAGTTCTATGGATACAAATATAAACTTATCCTCCAAGAGCTGTATTCTAGTGGGAGAAGACAGTACATATGGGTGTGCTAGAAAAGAAGGGGCTCCAGCCTTTCCTATCAGGGACTTACCCAGAATCCACTCAGAAATACAGAGAAGAAAGCAGCTAACCTAATTTTTCAAAGATCTTCTTCATGGACTATGATAGTTCTGCTTGCCTATGAATGATTAGGGCAGACAAATTAATTCAGTATGTAAGCAAGTAACCTTAGGGATAGAAGTTGAACATTAGTGTCCTCTACCCCTGGTCAGTGACATCAGTGCTCCTGGCTAAAAGGAGAACTATTAGAAGGGCCCAGGAAAGTAAGGGGAAGCCTTCTGAAGTTTATACGTATTCTAAATCTGATTCCTTTGAAAGACTGGAGACAATATCAGCAACAGAGATCATCTTCTTTCCTAATTAGATGTAAGGGAAGCTTGGTTACTTTGGAGTTGTTGAAGTTTGTCCTAAAGTCAGTAAGGTCTTCATCTATTCAGTTCTCTCCCTGTCTCTGTCTCTGTCTCTCTGATACTCTCTCTAAATGTCTGTTTTTCTGTCTCTCTCTACCTCTCCTTATTTTTTCTCTTTAAAAATAGCTTTTTATTTTGAAAATACATGCAAAGATAGTTTTAAACTTTAACTCTTGCAAAACCTCGTGTTCCAAATTTTTCTTTCCCTTCCTCCCACACCCTCCCTAAACAGCAAGTAATTTAATATATGTTAAACATGTACAATTCTTCTATACACATTTCCATATTTATTGTGCTGCACAAGAAAAATCAGTAAAAAAGGAAAATGAGAAAGAAAATAAAAAACAAGCAAACAACAACAAAAAAGGTGAAAATACTATGTTATGATCCAGTCCCTTTAGTCCTTTTTCTGGAAGCAGATGGGTCTCTCCATCACAAGTCTACTAGAACTGGCCTGAATCACTTCATTGTTGAAAATAGCTACCTCCATTAGAGTTGATCATTACATAATCTTTTTGCTGTGTACAATGTTCTCTTAGCTCTACTCACTTCACTTAATATTAGTTCAGGTAAGTCTTATCAGGCTTTTCTGAAATTATCCCGCTGATCATTTTTTTTATAGAACAATAATATTCCATTATATTCAGATATCAAAATTATTCAGCCATTCCCCAGCTGATGGGCATCCTCTCAGTTTCCATTTCCTTGCCATTACAAAAAAAGATTGTTTTTTGCACATCCAAGTCCTTTCCCTCCATTTTTTATGCTCTCTTTGGGATACAGACCTACACTGCTGAGTCTAATGGTTTGTACAGTTTGATAGCCCTTTAGGCATAGCTCCATATTGTTCCCCAGAATGATTGGATCAGTTCACAAGTCAATTAATAAATTATTAGTGTCCCAATTTTCTCACATCTCTTTCAATATTTATCATTATCTTTTCCTTTCATCTTAACCAGTCTGAAAGGTGTGTAGTGGTACCTTAGAATTGTCTTAGTTTGCATTTCTCTGATCAGTAGTGATTTAGAACAATTTTTCATATGACTAGAAATGGTTTTAATTTCTTCATCTGAAAATTATCCATTCATATCCTTTGACCATTTATCAATTGGAGAATCACTTGTATTCTTATAAATTTGAGTCAATTCCCTATATATTTTGGAAATTAGGACTTTATCAGAACCCTTGGATGTAAAAATTTTCTCCCAGTTTTTTGTTTCCTTTTTAATCTTGTCTGCATTGGTTTTGTTTGTGCAAAAAAGTTTTTAATTTAGTAAAAATTATCTGTTTTGCATTTTATAATGTACTTTAGCTCTCCTTTGGACATAACTTCCTTCTCCATAAATCTGAGAAGTAGACTATCTTTTGTTCTAATTTGCTTATAGCATCACTCTTCCCCACCTCTTATTTTTCATAAAAATTCTTCCATCCCTGATTCTAGCTAAATTGAGAAGCAGCTTCTCTTCTCCCTTCTTATTATGATCTTATTATTTTCAATTCTGTGAATCATGCTTATAAAACTTACTGGTTGCATGACCCTGGCAAAGTCACTTAATTCCTCTGTACTTTATTTTCCTCATCTATAAAATGTCAGGGCTAGACTTTGATAACTTATATGATCCATTCCACCTCTAAATCTATTATCTATGAAGAATGTTCATGACAGTTTGGAAGGAAAATTCTGATTAGACGATACTGGGTTGAAGTTCCCCATTTTGGGTATCTGTGAGGAGATAAAATGGTTCCCTAAAACTCGCCCCATTTTCTGCAAATGAATTTTCTAGGATTGGCTCTCTCTTAAGCCATTTTGGTGTCATTGATCATGTGTTGGTAGTCTGGTAAAGCCTATGGACTAGTTCTCAAAATAATTCCTTTTAATAGCTATCATTTATATATTAGGGTTTGTGAAGTATTTTACAAATATCTCATTTTATCTTTACAGCAACTCAGAGAGGTAAGTGCTTTTATTATTCCCATTTGTAGATGAGGAAACTGAGGCAATAAACTTTCCTAGAGTTGCACAGCTAAAGTAGTTTAAAACTATATTTGAACTTCGGTCTTCCTCACTTGACTCCAGTTCTGTAATCTATTCCTTAAACTCAGAATATGTGGAATAATAAAAAAGGGAAAAAAACCTGTACTAGAATAGAGATATATCAAAGTGGATTCATAAATAATTGAAAGCTAGGTGGCACAATGGATAGAGCACCAGCCCTGAAGTCAGGAGGACCTGAGTGCAAATCTGTTCTCAGACACTTAACACTTCCTAGCTGTGTGACCCTGGGCAAGTCACTTTATCCCAGTTGCCTCAAAAAAAATAATAATAACCAAAATAAATGTTAGATTTCACTTAGAGATTGGTGGAACATAAAGATGTTATTCTGTCTTCATTCAAGTTCATGGCCTTCTTGGAATCTCTCTGGGGTCCCTGCATCCCAAATTAAGAATCCCTCCTCTAATCTTTAAAACTAAGGTTACTTAACTTCCAATTTCACATTGCAACCGAACCTTGCTTACATCTGGTATGTAAGTCTTAGACTGTAGTTCCAATAACTGGGTTCTTTTCTTGTCTCCCAGTACCTGAGTCCCTGTCTTGTTTTCATATGGAGTTGGAGTACTTGCTCTGTCCCTTACTGCCTATGGGAATTTAGGTAAATCACTTAACCTCTTTGTGACTCAGTTTCCTCATTTATAAAATAAGGGTCTTGGATTCTACCTCTAAGATCCTTCCAGATCCAAATCTATGCTGCTCACATCTTAGTTCTCCAAGAGTATGATCTTGCTTTTCCCTACCAGTTTCCTTCATTTTAATCTTAAACCCCAATTCTCTTCTCCAGATCCCCATTATTTGTTGCAAGTCTTTTGTAACTCTGGCTACTAAAGCATCTTCCTTGTCCCACTATTTTGGGAGTTTGTAAGCAAGCTTTTTTCCTCCACATTCTCCATCTGTATTCTTTATGATTTTAGAGTTTCACTGTGTCCCTTATTAGCTTTTCTCTTTTCAGAGTGAAGAATCCTAATCTTTTCTTTGGATCCTTGTTCTATTATCTGCTTGTAAGGCCTCTTATAACCTCTTGATCGGGTTTCAGATTGTCTGTTATTCAGACTTTAGCCATCTCTCTTCTGGTTATTCCTACCACCATCTGAGCCTTAGTTATTCTCCTTTCCTTCCTTACACTCCATACCGTCTCTTCTACCAACCCATGGGCTGGAAAGATATCTCCCTTTTAATGGCTTTCATTGAGCATGCAGAAGGAGCTGAAGTACAGCAAAATTTCCTAAAGTGTGAGTCATGATCCCTTATAAGGGGTTACAAAACTGAATGTGGGAATCATGAAATTATGATTTATTATCAGTAAATGTTTGATTTGCAAATCTATTTTATATACCTATATATCCAGGTTGAAGTAAAAATTTCTCAGGCGAAAAGGGGTAGTAAGTAGAAAAAGTTTAAGAGGCTGCACTACAGCATGGGTGTATATGCTGGCCTGAGCCCCCAGCTCTTGCCAGGACTGTAAGTTTAGGGTTAAGTTAAATAATAGTCATTAATGAACAATATCACATAATGATCTTTGCTCTGGGTGGTCATGATGTATGTGTACATGCATTTCTGCGTAGAATACACATGTGCTTAGGTACACATGCTAAGGGTATGGGAAGAGAAAGGTGCCCTGCTCCCAGTCCATCATGCACACAAACTCAAAGCACTGTGGGACTGACTATCCTCCACAACCTCAACTTTTAAAGGTCAAGTGTATATCAGCTTCTCTCAGGAGTCATTTATGATTCTGTCCTTCATAAATCTGTCCAAACTCTTTTAAAATCAATTCATATTTCCTGCCATGTCACCTCTTATAGTAATGAGTGCCATGGGTTTATCACCTGCTATATAAAGGGGCACTTCCTGTCATTTTTCCTGAGCTGACCTTCCTCAGCTTTCTAAGGGTGCCCTTTGGCCTTTTACTATTTGGAGATGCTCTAAACAAGTGGTTATTCATCTTCTCTATGTTGTATAAGGCTCTTTCCTATTATGGTTTCATAGAATTTGATCATGGATGCTCTCAACTTTCAACTTTTCAGGGAAAAAGTTCTCATTTTTAAAGTCTACCCTCATATAGAAGGACACCCCTTCCCCAGCCTATCCCCTTGAGGAAATGTTATTTTAAGGGAAATATTTTAAACTATATATTTTGTTTGAAGAATACCAATAACTGAAAATATATTTAAAGGAGGGTGACTAAAATGATATAGGCTTTGGAAAACATGAGAAACACTTGCAATAACTGAGATGTTTAACCTAAAAATATAATATTGGGAAGGGAACATCATTGTTGTCTTTAAATATTTGCTATACTTTACTTATGTTGGAAAGAGTAGATATTTTCTGTTACTCCAAGGACTAGAACAAAGACCAGTAATTAGTGCTTTCCTCCCTAACCCAGCTTCCTCAAATTACTTTGTAAATACTTTCTATTTTATTGACTTATCTGTAGACACATTTTCTCTTGATAGAATATAGACTCCTTGAGAGCAGGCACTATTTTAATAGCTCCCCAGTACACGGCAGAATGCTTGGCAAAGTGGTTATTAAAAAATGCTTGCTGCTTGTTAGAAGACCTGGGATCAAATCCTGTTTCTGACCCCTACAAGTTGTGAATATGGACAAGTCACAATCTTAGAGATTTAGAGAGAGACTTAGAGAGAGATTATGATTCTCAGTTTTTTCAAATCTAAAATTAGGATGATATTACTTCTACTGTTACTGCTGCTGCTGCTGTTTACTATTACTACTACTACTACTACTATTACTATTATTGCTGCTGCTGCTGTTACTACTATGACTATTCCCACCTGCAATGCCAATCTTTAAAGCTGTGAAACTTAAATGAGATGAATATGAATGTTAAATCTTTTTTTAGCTTATAAAGTACTTTATTAAAATATACTTTATATGTATTTAAATAAAATACTTTATAAGTTAAAAAAAGAAAGGAAGGAAGAGGAAGTAAGGAATGAAAGAAGGAAGAAAGAAAGAAAGATAAAGGAAGGAAAGAAAGAAGGAAGGAAGAAAGAAAGGAAGACAGAAAGGGAGGAAGGAAGGAAGAGAAAGAAAAAGGAAAGAAAGAAAGGTTTATTGGATCTATTTGAATCTCAATTCTAGATTTATTCTCAATGTAAGAATGATCTTTTCTAAAATGGAGCAGGTTACTCTTCAAATTAGTCAACTCCCTATCACTGGAAGTATTCAATGAGAATTTGGATGACCACTTGGAGAGGACTTCTAAATTTTGAAGAGAGATTGGAGGTAGATAACCTTCTAGAGCTCCTTCAATCAAGTAAAGAATAGCATTTATTATGCATCTACTATGTGTTAGATGCTGGGGATATAAAGACAGAAATGAAATATTTCCTGCCACTAGAAGCTGGAGGGAGTCAGGACAGTCTTTAGGACCTCTCAGGTCCCTTACAAACATGAGATTCTTTGACTCTATAATTCTGCCTTCCAACAACTCAGTCTTTGGATAAATAACTATATTTAGGTTCTTGCTTCTAAGTACAAACGTTTTTCTTAGTGAATTATTTAAACTTCTGTTATGAATATAGATGTGTTTATTTAACCTTTTCTGTTTATGTTTTTTCCTCTCCTCTTTTCTCTTTCTCTCTTATTTTCCCTCCCCACTCCTTTCTTTCTGTATCTGTCTTTCTTTGTGTCTCTGTGTGTGTCTGTCCCTGTCTCTCCCTTTCTCAAAATTAGAGATGGAAGGGATTTTAGAAGTCTAAACATCATTTTGTAGATAATTAGAGAAAAGAACTTACTCAGCCCAAAGCCACATACCTAATAAGTGATAGAGGTGGGTATTTGAAGGGGCTTCTGACTTTTAATCCAGGGCTCTTCTTCCTTGTGATTGACCTCAGTTCTACTTGAGTGTTAATTCCTTAGAATTGGGACTCTTTTACCACACTCTTTCCCATTTTTAGTCTTTCAGTTACCACTTGATCCCACTTAGAGACAAGGGTGAGTGGGTTTTGGAATGAATGAATGCAATTTATTAAAGACTTGCTATGTACAAGGAAGACATTGTGTTAAGTGATAGGGATACAAATAGAGAAATCATACAATCCCTAAGCACTTCAATTCTAATGGGAGTGACCATTCTCCTTGTGAGATTGTTGTGAATAGTTTCAGCTATTAATGAGATGGAAAGGCTTTCTAAATTTTAGGGTGCAGTGACAAAGCTGATGACAATGCCTTTCCTTTAATGTTAAGAATAATTTCCATTTCTGAGATTGAAGCATTTGCCATTTCCAATGTCTCTAATAGTGAGAATGTTCTTTTGTAGGTATTCAGGACTACCTTAGAACAGCAGAAGCAGTTTCTAAGTTGCATTTCTATATCCTCTCAAGTATGAGGACTGGTCTGGAAGCAGGACCAGTGGCCCAGGAGGGAATGGTATTAATGCTTGGGCTCTTGGGTTTACCTGCCCAATGGTAGCAAGTCAGTCAGCAGTTGGTGTTAGGGATGGCAACACTCTGACTATTCCCTTAAAGTTTGATTGGTGTGGGACAAATTTCAAAGGTGAAACTGCTATTCCCAAAGCTCTTGGCTTCAGGGTCTGGCTATCTTCAATGAGGTCTCAAGGGAGATGGTGGTGGTGGTCTGACTTTCCCAATAAATACTATCTTATATCTTTCTGTCAGGATACCTAGCTGCTTCAGATTTGATGAGCCAGAATCTGGCTGGTTTCCACAGTGGGGTTGGTTAAAGTATCAGCAGCTGTTAATATGGAGCCATGGGTCAAAGTGACTAGAAATTAAACCTATATTCTCAGGAGTACTAGAGAGCAAAGTCTGGCAACCATGTGGGCACTGGGCTTAAGGAGGCATGTTATAATAGAAAGAACATTGAATTTGGGGCCAGAGAACTTGGTTCAAATTCCAGTTCTGCTCCTTGCTAACTCTGTGGCCTTAGGTAAATCATAAGTAATCTCAGCCTCAATTTCCTCATCGATAAAATGAAAGGCTGGACTAAATAATCTCCAAAGTTACTTCCAGCTGGAAATAGGAAGTCCCATACTGACAATGTGAAGATATGCAGAACAGAGTTAGTGAGTCTGGAAGCCTAAGACGCTATATTACCCTCATTATCCATCTGCTTGACTGCCCCAGCTGTCCTTTCTGAGCTGGGCCTGGGGTCTCTGGCCCTCTCCTCTATGTCTGGGGAGCTACTGGCCGTCCCTAGGCAGACTTAATTCAGTCATTCATTCTTTTGAAGCATGATTTTGTTCTCTAAGGTCTAGGAGATCTTTTTCTTGAGTGCATGCATGGGAATTCTGTCTCTGCAATTGGTAGGGAGGCTCCCCCAGGATCGCTCAGGAAGATCACTAGGTCACAGAGCATGAGATTGGACCCACCCCATTCCTTTGTGGTTCCTATGGAAACCAGGCTCTGGCCCCAGCATGGTGGTCTGGGCCTGTGCTCAGATCAATGTGTAGAGATCAGCGGGTAGCACCATGTTTAATTAGTGCAGATAAAACAGTTCAATGCCACTTTCTCTCCATAACCTTGCTTGGGTGCCAAGCTATAAGAGCAGAGGGCATGAAAATATAAAATGCTGAATTGATTTTAGTCTCCTAAAGTGGTGCAATTAAACAACGCTGTTGGATGAGTTTTGTAACCTCAGCAGCGTGATGAGCTCCCATTTTCTTTGCCCACAGACCCCTAGAAGTCAATACAAAATTTGGTGTTGACAACCATATCCCGGAAAGCAATTGTGAGACCTGGGCAGCCAGCATCTTTTATCTCCTTCATTTATGGACCCATCAAAAACTAGAGGCAGTTTAGGGATTTGGGAGAGGGATGCTCCCAAGGGCATAGCTGCCTAGACCAGGATGAATTTTTGTAAATTCTTCCTTTTTAATTTTCCTGTAACATACTTTTGAACACATCACTCCCTTGCTCAAGAAGTTTAAGTTTTTCCCCACTTTCTCTAGAAAAAAAGATATTTTGTGGAAAATATGCACTACTTGGAATCTCAAGTCTTTTGCAATATAGTATCAGGCTACTTTTTTTTTTCTTTTATACTTTCTGCACTTTTCATATACTCTTTTGTTTTAGCTAAGCTGCTGTGTTTGCTTTTCCCAATACATCACTTTCCACTTCCTGATTCTGTGTCCTTATATAAGGTTCTCTGTCCTTTCATATTTAGGATGAACTGATTGCTTACTTCCACTTAACTCAAGTGCCAAGTCCTCCATGAGATTTTTCCTGCTCCCTCCAACTATTAGTTCCCTCTTTTTGGAAATTAATTTAAGTGTGTGTGTGTGTGTGTGTGTGTGTGTGTGTGTGTGTGTGTAAATGGCATTCATTTCTACTTTGGCCAGAAATCCCAAGAGTCTTTCCCTCCCAGGTACATTCATTTATTTATTTATTTTTCTTGGACCAGGTAAAAGAGGAGATTCTTTGCCTCAGTTGCTCCCTTGCCTTAATCATTGAATGGATGCAACCTCAGTCAAACTGAGATCTATTGAAGACCTTAGCTTAAAAAGACCAAGGTCTCCTATTTCATCCAAGGCCATCTCCAGTAGTCCTGATCTCTCTCTGGGCAATGGACCCAGAGAGTTCTGGAGGAGAAAGTGAGGTAGGTGACCTAGCATAGCCCTCCCTCACTTAAATCCAATTCACTTGCATGTCAAGGTATCACCTCCCTGATGTCATGATCCTCTTCAAAAACAAAGGACAAACAACAACCTATAGGTATTTATAAGTACCCTTCCCAGTAGAGTGTAAGCTCCTCGAGGACAGGAAGTGTTTTGCTTTTGTCTGCAGATCACCAGTGCCTAATATAGAATATGGCTCATAATAAGTGCTTAATTAAATGAATAAATTTGCTTAGGAAAAAAATTTGGAGGAAAATTATCTTTAATGACTTTTCCATGAGGTTTGTAGATATGTTCCTGTTTCAGGGACAATCAAACTGACAGTGTGGTAGTCATGTGAGCTGTTGACTCCATAAAAATATGACATTTAGCAGAGCATCTAGCAAGGTAACCATAGATTGAGCCTACAGTGACTATCTACCTTTGATAAGGTCCTGTCAAAGGACAGTAGCTGCCCTTGAAGTTTGTCCTGGAGTGATTTTTTTTTTTTTGGTTTGTTTTTTGTTTTGTTGTTTTGCCTCAGGATTACCTCTCTCCTCAATAGGGGAACTAGGGTTCCCAGTGCTTTCTTTTTAACCTCACCTCAAATGGCTGAGGAATAATTCTATTTTTGGTTCTAGTCAAAAGGGTAGTACTTAACAAAGAGGAAGGAAATAAAAATTTAAAAAGTATCCTTAGTACAAATCTGAATCAAGTATGAAACAAAGAGTTTTATTCCCCCTCAGAAAAATGAATGCTAAACAATAAAGAATCATAGAATAATAACAGTCAGTTGAGAAGCTAGTATTTAAGCCTCATAGGGATATGTAACAGGGTGACTAATAGCTATTTTTTGCATTTTATCTTCATTGAGAATAGCTCACTTGGTCAAAAGGACTCTTTCCAATGGATGGATTCTCTTTTCCTTTTTACCTTTCCTCTCCTTTAAATTCCCTCTCTTCCTCTTTCTTCTCTTCTAGCCCCCTCCCCCTCTCTTTTCCATTCCTCTTTCCTTTCTTCCTTTCCCTCCAAGCTCTCTTTACTTCTTCTCCTTTCCCTTCCCTCTCCACCATGTCTGTTCCTTTCCCTTTCCCTTTTCCTTTCCCCCTCTTTCTTTGTCCTCCTTTCTTCTCCATAGCTTCTCTGACTCCCTCTCAGCAATCTGCCTCTGCTGCTATAACTGCAACTGCTCCAATAACTGATACCCTGTAGCTTGAATGCTCTGGAAGAGGAACACCAGCTGCATTTTCAGATCTAGCAAGGCCCATTGCCAAAGGAAAAAAGACAAACTGAAAGTTGCCCTATTCCAGACAGTAGCTTGACCAGGAGATCTTAGCCAGGATACAATTCTTTTACGTGATCCTCTAGAGCTCAGTTTCATTCTTATCCTTCAAATCTACCATAAAGAAGAGGGCCTAGAAATGGGGATCAATTACCCATTTAGTATAAATAGGGTATAAATAGGGAATTCTGACTCATCATCCCTGCTCTGAACTAGGAGAGGAAGAGAAGGGATGGAGAAGGTGGAAAAGACTCCTCTATTACATATACCCAAAGGGATACTACAACAATATTTGGTAATAGTTGAGGGACTACTAGGAAAGCTCACTTCTTAACCAATTTAAAGGGTAAGCCACTTCTCTCTACTGCTGTGGACGGGCCTCTACTTCCTAAAGTGTCATGTAGATGCAGCCCATTATTCTGATTACCAAATACGAAGCCCTGTTTGATGCCTGGAGGAACTTCAGCCCCTGGCTACCCTTATATACATACATATATATATATATATATATATATATATATATATATATATATATATATATATATATATATATATATATATATATATATATATATATATATATATATCCCTTATATACATACATACACATATATACATATATATCCCTTATATACATACATACACACACACACACACACATATATATATATATATATATACACACATATACATATATATAATTCTTCCTGGAATTCCTGGCTACAATATAGAACTACAGACTTTTTGTTCTTTTCTGAAATATCACCAGCATTTGGAGGCTAGGGAGCCACAGCTCCTTCTTGCTTGCCTTTTCTGAGCTAAATCAAACTTAAGAGAAGAAATCAAAAGAGAGAGCATGTTATAATAAAAAGAATATTGGATTTGAAATAGGAATATTTAGGTTCGAATCTTAATTATATCACTTAATAGCTATTAAGTTACCTCAGGCAAATTATGTAATCTCTCTGCACCTATCAGGGATTGAACTAGATGACCTCCTTTCAGTCTATGATCCTATACTCTTCTTCCTGGTTTTACAAAGCCAAATGATGCTTTGCTTGGTAAACTTATTTTTCCCCACTGATCTCCAATTATCTTTCACATCCCTGCTTCTTACATTTTTAAAAAAATTTTTGCAATGGCAATCAGCCTCATCTGGTGATAGAAAGGTCTACTTGAGGTTCTCAATGCCAAATACCCATTCCAGGGGAATATGATTTCATTTTTTGTTCAAGGTTCTTCATAATACAGTTCTGATCCAATCTACCTCTTCAGACCTATTTCATATTAGTACCTTTCAGGTGCCTTAGATTCAAGTTGTTGGCCTGAGTTCTGATCTTATCTTTCACTTTCCCATCACTGTGTATTTATATAAGCTGTCACCAGTATCTGAAAAATAATATTCCATTTTCCATTGCCATGCCTTTGAATACATGGGCTATTGTCAGTGCATGGAAGGCTCTCTCTTTATTTGTGATCCTTGAAATTCCTAGTTTTCTTCCAGGATTAGCTAAATTACCAGCCTACCTTAACTCATCCTGCTTCACTTTACTTCTGAAATTATTTCACATTTACTTTTTATTACCTTATTTGATGTTTTGTATTTATTTCTCTGTAAATTTATTTTCTTATTAGAATGTTAGCTCCCTGACAGATGGGGCTATTTCATTTTTTTTAGTCTTTGTATACCTAGTATCTACCACATAATAGACACAATTAATGCTTGTTGAATGAACTGTGACCAATATCATCCCTAACTCCCCACAAGTCTTGAGAGTGGTAATGATCTAAATTCTGTATATCAGAGAAAGGCAGGACACTTATCCCTCTAGTATTGAATGACCCTGCCAAGCTCTGAGTTTTACAAGATGAGGAGTACACAATGTAGGCAATTTATAGGCTATATTAGACATGCTCAGTCAGGAGAAGGGGAGGGCCTTGAAAAGACTCAGAAAATCTCTTTGCCCTCATACCACCCAATCGATTCTTTTTTCTCTTTGCCTTTTGAATCTCTGCTTACTCTGTGTTCCTCCCTGAGGCACTGTGCTTCACCTTCTATTGTCCCCAAAGGCAATTAAGTTCATTTCCACTTGCAATCCCTTTACATTCAAGAAAGTTTTAGTTGACCCCCGGTATATAGTTATATGAAATAAGTATACAAATCAAACATTTACTGATAATAAATCATAACTTTTGTGACCTATATCCAGTTAGAAGCACCCATATGAGGTTGTGAGCCATAAGCTGGGGTCTAATCTATTGATGGTTATTTCCCCCATTTCCCCTCTCTGGGTTTTTCTTGACTTAGACACTGAATATTTGCAACTCCTGGAACATTAGGACAAATAGATAGCTCATCGTCTTTGGCAGGCTTTTAATTAGGGAATAATTGTGGCAGCTGTGGCTTATTATGTGATTTAAATTTTTTAAAATGGGCTTTAATTTTTTGGACGCATAGGATCATACTTAACAAGGTGGAGTCATGGAAGTAGGGAGAGCAGCCAAGCACCAACTGCCTGTACATGGCATTCTCTACTTGCTGAGGGCTCTAGGCTCTTACTGGTAAGTTCACGTGCTTGATGAGTGGTGATTATACTCAGACCATTCCTTTACCTGAAGCTCTATCAGTTACAAAGTTAGCCCTGCTCAACCAGATAGGGAAGTCAAAGGACATGCAGAACTCCTTTAGATTAGTCGTGGTGTGACAAATGCCTGATGACTCCAGAATAGATTCTGCAGGAGAATAGGAGGTCTTTGAGCTCAACTTTTACCTCATGTAGGAATCCCTTTCATAGCTACTCTGATGGATGTTCATCCAAATTCTGCCTGAATGCTTCCAGTAACAGAGAGCTCTGTGCCTCAAAGGACCCTTATTCCATTTCTGGAAAATTTAAAAGCTCTTCCTTAAAGTAGATTAAAATGGGACTTCCTATAATTCCCCATACATTGATCCTAATTCTGCTAGTTATAGCTACATAAACACAAACAAACACAATCCATGTTTCTTATGATCATACTGCAAGTATTTGATAGGACTTCCTGGCTCTGATCAAATAGACTTGCTTCTTCAGTAAGCAAGGGAGAGAGAAGGAGGGAGAAAGGGAAGAAAGAGGGAAAGAGAGAGAGAAAGAAACAAAGGGGTCAGGAAAGGAGAAAGAGAAGCAGACGGAAGGAGAGAGAAGACCAGAGAAATAAGAGGAGAGGAAAGGTGAAAAGGGAAGAGAACAGAAGAGAGAAGACAAAAGAAAGAAAAGAGAAGGAGAAACAAAAGGAGGGTCAGAAGGAAAGAGAAAACTAGAGAAAGAGAAAAGGACAGAGAGGATCATGATCCCCATTTTACACATGAGGAAACAGAGGTTCAAAGAAATTTATATTATTTGCCCAAATTTATAGTATTAAAATATCAACAAATCTTCAGTGCTTGTGTGTTAGACAATGTTGGCAATGACAAGGCCAGGAACTTTAAAACCTCCTGCTCAAATCTTCTTATCTAGTGCTTTTTCCTTTGAGCACTAATGTCCCTGGAATATTGCTTCAGTCTCTAACTGGTGTCTCAGCCCATAGTCTCTATCTTTCTTCTCTATTCTGTCTTATGTTATTTGATGAATCTTTTGAATGCATAGTTTAGATTACATAACCCACTTACTCAAAAGTTCTTAACACCTTCCTGTTATCTGCTACATCAAATTTAAATTCCTCAACCTGATACTTAAGGTCCTCACTAGTCTTACCCTCAATTACTTTTCTGTACCAGCCTACAGTGAAGCTAAGTGATTTGATGACTTCAGAAAAATTAGGTTCAAATCCAGCCTCTGCCATTGACTGTGTGACATTGAGTAAATCTCTTAATTTCTCTAAGCTGCGCATGTAAAATAAAGAGATTGGCAATATGTCCTTTCCATATCTGAATATAGAATGCCATGTTCCCTGAACATATTTTCCTACCTCCACACCTTTGTTTATACTTGTCGTCATGTCTAGGATTCATTATCCTCTCTATTTCTGCTTCTCAGAATGTTATTTTCTCCCTTCCTATCCTTCTACAAAGAAATTAATAAAGAGGGAAACTAGAAAACCCAGAGAAGTAGATGAATGAATAGAAGAAGAAATAAATAAAAATAATTGTAATGGTGCAAAAGGAATCATTATTTTGGAAAGGGTATGAACATCATACCCTTACATTTATAACAAGGACATGGACTCTTTATAAAAGGAAGAATTCCTACTCCAGGGACAATGGTGCTCATAGAAAAATGCACTGAGTCTGGAGTCAGGGAATTTGAGCTTTTCCATTGACAACAGTGCTTAACATTGAATACTTATTGATTTATTAATATTATAACTTTGGGCAAATAATATAAACTTCTCTGAACCTCAGTTTCCTTTACAAAACTTGCAGTGGATAAAATGCTAGACTTGGAGTCAGGAAGATCTTAGATGTAAGAACTGTGTGACCATGTAGATGAATGTCACTTAACTCCTCAGTCAAAGTTTTCTTATCTACAAAGTGAGGAGATTGTAATTTCTAAAGTTCTTTCAAGTTCTAAATCTGATCAACCTTAGCCATATATTCTCTTAAAAAAAAGGCACAATCTGGACTAGACATTGAGATGCTTCAGAAAATAGCAGGTGGCAAATAATCCAGGTTGTGTGTTCATCCTATAGAAAGAGCTCACTTTTCCTCCCTCTAGACTATGATACAAGTCAAGAATGGATGATGGTCCCTTGGACAACAAGATGCTAAAATTTGCTCCATGTAATGAAGGCCCTAAACTGTATTGAGCCTTCTAAAGTTTCCTGTCTCTCTTTGGAATATGGTCATAAGTGAGACTTCTTTTAGCAGTAGAGAAGACTTCACTTATGTAGTCACAATGTGGTAGGAATGCCTTGATCACTGTAGCTGTGTTTCAGAGAATGTGGAAAGGGGAAAGGAGGAGGATTCTTTAACTCCCAAAAGCATGGTTTGTTTGGTTTTTTTTTTTAGATCACAAAACTAGATAAAGCATTCATGATATATGGGCTCAAATAAGCATCCTTTTTTATAGTTCCTTCTGGGAGTTTCATAGCTGGATTGCCTGTGCTAGAAGCATAGACAAGGAGAAGAATGATGAACAGCTATTGATTTGGAATCCTTGGATGTTGTGCCCCAAAAGAGGTTGCTCTGGGGAGGAAGACAAGGAAGTGTCAATTATGGCAGGAATGAAAGAGAAGAAGCAAAACAAAAGGAAACAAGGGAGAGGAGGTCACATGTAAGATTGGCAGTGAAAGAAATGAAGATGTAACTCTTGGGAATGATTTGGAGAGGATGGTTTGTTTAGCTCTTAGATTCAATGTGAATAGGATTTTGGAGAGATCTTACCTGCTGGAGTGGTGCTCATTGCAGGCACTTCTTTTGTGTTCTCAGGATATTTCTGCTAGATTCTGCTGATATCAGAAGACAAGAGTTTGGGGACATTTCGGTTTCCCTGAGGGAATATAGCTGCTTATTCTTTTAATTATTTAGGTTCATACTCTAGAAATCATCTTCAACTCTTCACTCTCTTTCTCTATCCCTGCCCCAATGTCCAATTAATTATTAGGTTTTATCAATTTCCCCTCTTCAATATCTATTTCATTTTCTTCATTCACATAGCCACTATCTCAGCACAGCTTCTCATCACATATCACCTGGATTATCTCTGCATCAATATCTTTCCTCTCCATTCCATCTTCCACAGAAATGACAAATTTGTACTCCTGTAGTGCACATTTGACCATGTCACTCTCTGCTTAAGAAGCTTCAATAATTGTTCATTTCCTTTACATACCTTTAAATAATATAGAAATACCTTTACTTGACATTAAAATATCTGTCTTTTAACTTACCATTTCCCAGACAGTCCTCCCTTGTAACAAAGAATAAAAAAGGAAAGGAAAAAATGCAGTTCAACAAAATTAGTCATTACATCAACCAATTCCAAATTTATATGCAGTATTCCACAGTCATAGTTCCCCACCTCTGAAAAGAAAGGAGGGAGGTATGTTTTCTCCTCTCTTCTTTGAGGCCAGATTACATTTAGTATCTTTTTAAAAATTGTTATTACTTTAATTTGCATTGCTGTAATTATTGCACATATTGTTTCTATGGATCTGCTTACTTTACTTTGGATCAAATCTTACTGGACTTTCTATGCTTTCTAAAACATTTTGCTTTTATTTCTGTAAATGTTTTTTCCCTTTTTATTGTTTCTTATAGTGTCTGTCATTAAAGTGCTTCACAATCTGTCTCCTTTCTTTCCATCCTCATCTTTAGGAGATGGCCACTCAATCACATGGTCCTTTTTACCTTATATATGCAACATTGCATCTTCCTGTGCCTTTGTATAGACTGTAGCTCCCCTTCACCTTCCTCTTGACAGCTCCTTCAAGAATGCTTTCCTGACTTCCCCATTTGTCAGTATTATCTTTGTTTTATAGATATCTGCCATTTACTAATCTGTGAATGTGTTACATACTTGAATATAAGCTTCTTGAGGGCAAGGATTGATTCATTTTTCTTTACCTTCCCATGAATTTATCCAATGACTGGTTCATAACAGATGCTTAATAAATGCTTTTTTATTGATTGATTTCCCCTTGATGACCTGTACTTCATGAATGCATACTTGATCAGACTGTGTTTGAATCCTCTCTCAGACACTTAATTGCTGTGGGGTCTTGGGATATTCACTTAATCTTGGAAAGAACCTCAATCTGTAAAATTAGGATAATAATGCCTGTGGGAAAGTGCTTTGCAAACTTTAAAGTACCATGTAAATGTGAACTCTTGTTACTGGTTTTTGTCAATATAAACTTGGGGAAGAGAAAGTAAAGGAAGGGGTGGGGTGGAGAAAGTAGTTTTACCAGTAAGGGAGCATGTGTATGCAATATGATCAAGATATATTGCTTTCATTCCTATTCCTGATTCAGGAAGAATTTACATTCCTGAAAAGTTTATCAATCAAAGTTCATGTATTAAATTCTATCTTATACATATTAGGAGAACTTGGCATTTCAAATAATACTATTCATGTGCTTTGATTAAAGGAACTTGGTGCTAGGTATATAACCTCCAATATTCAAAGGCAGAAGGAAAAGTATATATCAAAATATAAGTATTAGTACTTCTGTGGTAGCAAAGTAGTAAGAATAAAGTTAGTGGCCATTGTTTGAGGAATGGCTGAACACATTATGCTTATGAGTACAATGGAATATTGTAGCATAAGAAACAATGAATATGAGGAATTTAGAATATTAAAAAGATTTGTATGAAGCAAGCAAAAACAAGGAAACTATATATATATATATATATATATATATATATATATATATATACATATATGATAATATAAACAAAAAGAACAATAAAATAAAGCTAAACATTATGTAATTACAATAACAAATCTTAGGCCTAGAGAAAAGATGAAGAAATATACTATTTTCTTTACACTGGGGAGTTGGGGGACAATGGATGTCAAATGCTGAATGCATCACCACACGTAGTTATTGAGCTGGTTGGTTTTGCCAACTATTCACTTTGTTATGAGAGAAGACTCACTGTTATATGTGTGTTACATCCAGAAATGGCTCATTTTAAAACAAAGTCTATATCAATAGAATTTTTTAAAGTAGTCTTCTAGTAAATTCTCCTTTAAAGTGACTAATTCTCTACCTCCTCCTAGTTTATCTCTTTTGGAAATACTGATTTTTTTTTACGTATTGGATTGGATAAAAGGGAGAATACTACATATCTTTTTATATGAATGAGGCTCCTAATTTTCTTCTCTGTAGTTTTTATCTTTAGCCCATCTCAACTGAACTCAGATTTCTTGGAGAAACAGAAAAAGTACCTCTGAAAAAAAATCTAGAAACAAGCAGAGATGGTTCTATTTCTCAGATTTGCTGAACGCTTTGGTCTAGACATGAAAAGGCCTCCAATATTTGCAAGATGAATTCTTATATGTCTATGTTCTTGGGAGTGGATATTCTCTGAATCACTTTAATACTGCCCTGTGTACCACCTATTAGTAATGGTGAATGGAATGAGATTAGGTAAGATCAGGACCATAGACAGAGGCCAGTAAATATATAAATAGGGATGGCTGAAAAGATTACAATACCTGGATTCCTGAATCAGATGCAGCACTGATTTCAATTTTATTAATTTTAATTCAAGAAACATTTCTTAAATACCTATTCATATGATGTTGGATCCTGGGTACACTGATTAAATTTGCATAGTCCCAACACAAAATTTAAGTATGAGTGTGAATTTGTGTGTTTATGTATATTGTAACAATTAAGTGCAATATAAAATACAGTGTGATGAGGAAACTGAGGCCCAGGGAGTTTAAATCACTTACTCATATCCTAGTGTCAATAATGGGCATAATGATATTTAAGGTTAAATATTTCAGTTCCTCAGTTCCTTATAGGACATGATTTTAGTCTTGACACTTTCCTGAATGTGCTTTTTTGAATTCTTGGTAGTCCTTAATTTTGGCTCCCAGAACTAGAAGGACTTCTTCAAATGTGGTCTAGCCAATACAGAGAATATAATTGTTACTTCTCTTTATTTGTTCATCCATTGCTTATGATTATATCTATCTGTCTCAGTCTCTCTTTTTCCAGAATGTTGTTGTCTCTCATGAATCTTATGACTAACTAATACCACTGGGTCTCCCTCACCTCATATTTGTACAGTCTTTTTTATTTTTTACTTTTGTCTCTCAGGCACTGATTGAACTTGCAATTCATTCTAAACTTCAGATTTTTTATTCATGAACTGTAGCCTATCTATGTATCCCTATTCTGTACTTGTTCAGCCAATTTTTTGAACCCAAGTAAAAGACTTTATACTTATTAATATTAGACTTTATTTTGTTACACAGTGATAGAGTGTTGGGCACTCAAAAAGATTCATCTTCCTGAGTTCACATGTGGTCTCAGACATTTAATAGCTGTGTAACACTGGGCAAGTCATTTAGCCCTGTTTGCCTCAGTTCCCTATTTTTAAAAAAAAAAATGAGCTAGAGAAGGAAATGGCAAATAATTTGAGTATTTTTGCCAATAAAACACAAAATGGCATCAATGAAGCTTTGGACACAACTGAAATGACTGAACAACATTATATTACATCTAAACAATGGTCCTTTTTGATTTACCATTTGTCTCTTTTAAAAAGCCCTTTTTATTAGTATTAATATTTATAGTCACCTTTACCTTATGCTAGGTTTTACTCTTCCTGACACTATTGCCCCATATTTTAGCCTGTTGATTCTATATTCCAATTTGTATTTTTCTATATTTCTCAGCTTTGTGAGATTTGCTGAGCATATTTTCTGTGCATCAACCCAAATAAGTGATTAAAAAAAATATGGTATAGAACAATGCCATAGATGCTTGAGGTATTTCCTAAAAGAGATTTCTTTGTTAATCCATTAATTACCACTTCAGTGGTCAGATGATTCACTAGACACAAAACATTCATCTCCATGTACTGTTTTTCAGTCTGTACCTCTCCACCTTATTCATAGGAATAGCATTAAGAGACTTTGTAAAATGCTTTGCTGAAATTCAGGTAAACCACATCTATTATATTCCTCTGATCAGCCAGCCTAGTAAGTGTATTGAAAAAGAAAATTAGGTTAGTCTGGCTTGATTTGATCTTAATGAACCTATGCTTTCCCAAAGTGAATGCCACATCCCTTTCTAAGTGCTCACAAACTATTTCTTTAATAGTGAGTTCCAGAATTTACCAGGATCAGAGTTAAGTTTACTAACCTATAGTTTGGTGAATTCGCTTCTTATTTTTTATTGGGATGTTTGCTTTTTTGTTATTTTATTTGAAGCTTCCATTTTTTTTTAAGTACCCACTTCTTTATTCTTCTCTGGACTTCTTTTCTCTTTTTTTTTTCTTATCCCTCAAATTTTCAACCTCATTTTACATTATGTCTTTCTACATTAGATACATGAGAACAAATGGTCTTTCATTTTGTTTGTATTTGTTTTGCCAGCACTTAATACATTGCCTAGAACATAGTAAGTACTGAATAAAAACATCTTGACTTGATTTGCCCTGCTGCACCTCCCATGATTTTAACCCTGCTACCCTTCTATGTTATTAACAAAAGAACAAAAACTATTGACCCTCTAATCTCATCCACAGATCCTGCCCCAGCCTACAATATCCTAGGTTAGTTCATCCAGGACTGATGCCTCACAGTCATTAATGGCAGTCAAATATTCTCTTATGTCTCTTCTTTTATTTGGATTTCAGTTTCCTATTAATTTAATTTGTTAACTATGCACACTCATGAGGATAATCTCCTTTGGTAGAGAAGCAAGAGAGGAGTTAAATAGTTCTATCTTCTCTGTGTCATTCCATTTCACATACTCTTAGCAGTGGTCCTCTTTGATCTTTCCCTTGCCTTGAAAAAAGCCCTTTTTTGTTGCAGTTAACATTCATGGCAAGATTTATCTCATTCTAAGCTTTACTATTCCTGATATTATCCCTATGTCACTTTTCTATTTGTTTCTGTTTTCTTTCCTGGCTTTCATTTTTTCCATGTTTTTCTTTTTGAAATATCAGTTGGCCAGTGAATTACCTTTGATGCCCAATCATTCTCTTTAGAATACCCTTTCTCTTCCTGATTGGAATCATTTGTGCTTATGTCATCAGAAAACTTATCTTACTGTATTTCTCATTCTTTTTGAGTCGACTTCTTCCAGACAGTCTTAGCCTGTGGGATCTTACTTATCTTTTCTTTGAATCCTTTGATATCTGTTCTCTCAAAAGTCTTGAATGAAGCAGTTACATTTTCCTAATGTCCCAGTCTCTTCTACTACAGCTTCTGACTAATCTTTATTGGTCCTAATTATATCCAAAATAAGCATTCCTTTTCCTCCTTTATCTTTAAAAAAAAAAAAAGCTAACCACTTTTCAGTTCCTGTGCTTTTTGGTAAAGAGATCTGGTCAATATATAGCTAATTGAAGTTTCCTTTCTCTCTACCCCATCATTGAAATATAGTTCCCTTGCACGAGCTTTGTGATCTGCTTATAGAACTTGTCCATTTCCTCCTTCTGCATAGAGATATGGAATATACTTTCACTCCCTTCTTTCTTCTTTCATTGATTTCCCATACTCTTCTAATGCTTCTCTCCAGTTAATAAATTTTTATCAAAGGAATATGTCTTTTATTTTTTCCAATGTTATTCCACTATTCCTTTGTATCCATTCGGTTCTTTTTTAATAAGGAATAACAACTGTACATTGATAACATTAAATTGTGGATAACACACACACACACACACACACACACACACACACACACACACACACAGAGTTTCTGATGTGAATTTAACTCATTGCCTAAATTTATTATTTGATTTATTATCCATCTTCCCACTGATTTTAATGATATTAGGTTTAGCAGTCATATGTGGGTCTTTTTTACCTTTCTTATACATTTGCTCTTTGAAGCTTTTTAGATCAGGTTCTCAAATCTCAAAGTAAAATATTTCTGACACATCTCTAGCCAAGAGCCCACCATTCCTATAACTCAAATGCTGACCCAGAAAGCTAATTAATTCCCTTCTTCTGATAGCAAGCATTCATTTCCTGTATACTCCTTCCTCTCCTAAAACTCCTACCTTCAGTTAATATCAGCAGTGAAATCTTTCTCAGGTCTTTGTTTTTCTATCTATCTGTTTTTTCATGAGAACATCATGAAAAAGGAACTGATGAGCAATGGATGGAACAGAAAGTTTAAGTAAGACATGATCCCTGCTCTCATGGGTTTTTGTAGTGGAATGGATGTGGATTGAAGTGAGGAGATATGACACATACAAACCATACTTAAAATTAATCCATAATGTATCTAGGAAATACATTCTTTTGTTGATGGTGTTCTTAAGGCAATTTCCGACAATCACATAGCTAGTAAGTCTCTGAGAATGTATTTGAACTCAGATCTTTTGTCTTCAGGGTGGATGTTCTATCTACTGAAGTACTTTAGCTGCCCTTTGGAGATACCTGGAGATTTTTGCTGAGAAGGCAGATGACAGATAATGAGGTTAATGTTGTTCATGCTTCATTTTCTTTCTTTCTTTTTTTTTTAAGCTTTTCAATTTCAAAATATATGCATGGATAATTTGGCAACATTGACCCTTGCATAGCTTTGTGTTTCAAATTTTCTCCTCCTTCCCCCCACCCCCTCCCTTAGATCATCCTTCATTTTCAAAGGGAATCAATGACAATATGGGATAATATCTTGACTTAGGCATGGCCTTTAAGATTAGGTAGAAGATAATTCTCAACATCAGGAAATATAAAGGGATGATCAGTGAAAGCAAAAAGCCTGGTGTTTTATGACCTGCAGTGGAGGATGGAAAGGTTGGGAGTGGGAATAATATCTTAAGTCTAGAAAAGCAGGAGAAATTAAGGGAAAGAAGAGTTTTAGTTGAGGAAAATTAGGACATAGAAGTTGGCAAGAAACTTATACTAAATAAAAATAAGAGCTCAGATAATGAAACCTAGTTAGAGAGATCCATCAAGACTGAATTCTGACTTTCTCTAAAGTACTTGTTTTACCTAAGCAGTAGTTTTTTTTTTCCCTGTCTTTAGTGCAGAGTCTATAGAGCACGAAAGAAATCTCTGAGGCTTCCTAGGAGACTGTTTTAAGTTTTTCAGGTTGGTTGGTAAGGAGGTCAAGAATTGAAATTGTATTCTCTGAATATAACTGCAGCCAATTCTTTGGCTTTTCTTCTTGGCAATGGAAGTGGATGCAAGATCCAGCAGCTATTTTTTATCTTTCTTTTAAAAATTGTATTTGTTATTTATTTAAAATAAAAACATATTCATATATTTTCATATATAAATACACAAAATATAAGATATCCTTTTATTTTTAAATTTTGAGTTCTAGATTCTCTTCCTACCTCATGCCCTTCCTCTATTCACTGAGAAGGCAAGTAATATGCTATCAATTGTATATGTGAAATCATGTAAAACATATGTCCATATTAGCCCTATCAAAAAAAGCCCAAAAGAGTGAGAAAATTATATTTAAATTTGCACTCAGAGTTCATCAGTGTTCCCTCTGAAAATGGAAAGCATTTTTTTCAACATGAGTCCTTTGGAATTATCTTGGATTATTGTATCAATCAGAGTAGCCAAGTATTTTGTAGTTGACCATCATTACAATATTGCTACCAATGTTCAGACTACTATCTTGGGACCAGACTTATGAAGAATTCTTTCCCTCTTATCCTGGGTGCCTTTGCTGCTTATTCTCTAGTCAAAGCCAAATGTTTTTGACCCAACCTTTCATTTCCACTTCAATATTAGTGAGACTGAAATACCTTGGGGCAGAGGTGAAGGGGGGCAGTAGGGGATAGGAGATGACTTTGAAAATTGCATAAGTCATTTCGTTTTTCTTTCAAGGATATACAACTTCTTTTATCTGGTCAGGTGGATACACTCACCAACAGGCTTGTTCTTAGCATGGGGAATTCATGGGCAGAATCAAATAATTTCCAAACTATATCTTCTTCTTGGAACATGGCCTGGCCCCCTGGGCTCTGATAGATGAGATTTCATCTTATTTTGCCCCATCCCAGGCTTCCAGGCTCTTTCCTAGCCATTTCCAAATTATGGTGCTATGTTTGTACCTCCTTCTTTTTCTTGCTCCCTCTTGGAATTCCCTATTGGAATACTAGCTCCTTGAATGCAAAAAACTGTTTTGTTTGTACTTTTATCCCCAGGTTTTGTTAGTTTCTAGCATGCTGACTGGCAAATTGCAAGGCTTTATCAATATTTTTCATTCATTCAATCAGATGGTTGGGCAATCAGGTCAACTTAGCCTCTGTGGACATATTTATATTTATGTCCCTCTGCAGATGAGGGTACCTGGATATGATATTTTAGCTGGGAGAGAGGGAAGGTATGTTGAGCAAGGATTATGCATACTCCACTTAAATGGAAAAGCCTGCATGGAGTACCAGAGCTGCCAAGGAAAGAGATTAGAGTTTGCAGTGTAGTTGAGTCAAGGAAAATGTGGTATAATAATGCCATCATTATCTGTATTGGAATCTCTGCCCTGGCAGATACAGCACCAAGTTTTGATATATCAAAGTTCAAGTTCATCCTCCAGAAAGTGTTGATTTTTATAGATTTGATATCAAAGGGCACAGAGCAAGTGTCTCTTTAATGTGCAGGCATTATCTGGACTTCAGGGTGCTGGAGGGCAGATTATCAGGAAATGAATAATTCAGAAAATGGGAAACTGGCCTGAAGAATGAACTGTTTTCTCTGGCCAGGCTGGGCCCAGAGCAGGGCAGGGCAGGAAAGAGTGAAACATGCATAATCTGTCTATAGATGTGATTCAAGTACACAGGAGAGAAACTCCTCAAGATCACTTCTCTTTACAACCAACTCTTACTCATAGAGCTTCTCCAAAGGATCCACTTCTGTTATCAAGGTAAAGTAAGTTATGTGCCTGTTGTGGCTCAAAGGACTTCACAAGATCTTCCTCCAAATTATCCTGGGTACTTAGCCATTGCCAGAGCCCCATATCTTATCATTAGAAATAAATTACTTTGGATTAAGCCATTGATGTCTCTTTGAAAATGTAAAAATTTTATGAGGACTTAACTTCAGAACTTGGTATATACTTCATCATGAATGAGTTAGATTGAATGCATGCTCCTTGAGGGTAATGAGGGTAGTAACAATAACATTAGTTGTATTTGTATTTCTAGCACTAAATGTTTGTTGATTGATTCACTACATTGGAAAAAGCAAAAGATTACTAGAAAAGTTACACAAAAAGATGTATTTACATAATCCCATATCTCAGCAATACTCAGGACTAGAGGATTTATGTTTTTTGAGGGGAGTAGATGGGACTCAGAATTTGGAAGTGTCTTCCAGGTATGCTTTATTCTCCCCTATCTTAGAACAAGGCTGTGGGAGTGTAAATTCAATTAGCCAATTATTACAGTCATTTACTTCTCTGGGAGAGGGTCTCAGAACCATTATCTAATTCAAGTTTTGAGACTTGGAGGCAAAAATCCATTGCCAAAGGGTAATGATGGGGTTATAGTGATTTAGTAAAAATTGTATTGGACTTGGAATCAGAGGAGACCTGCATTCAGATCTTGCCTCTAACTTTCACTAGCTGTGTGACTTTGGGAGTATCCCTTTAACTTCTGAACCTCAGTTTCCTTTTTTTTTTTTTTTTTTTATAAAATGGAAATACATCTATAGTATCTACTTCCCAGCACTGTTTCAAGGATTCAATGACATACTGTATATAAGGTGTTTTGTAAACCTTCAAATTCCAAATAAATGTCAGCAAATATTACCATTATAATAATAATATGTTAATATAACTATAATACTAATATATTTATATAGCATTTTAAGATTTGAAAAAGCTTTTCCTGACAACCATCTTTTAAGTTAGACAATTTTGTCTTATTTAATCTCAACTGGGCCCTCACTGCTGCAGAGTAACTCTTTTTTTTTCTCTAATTATCTCTTTATTACACTATCCACAATACTATTCTAAACTTTTTTCTATTCTTCTGCTCCCTGTATCAGATTCCCCCTCTTCTTTTACTGAGAAAAAAGACCATCCATAGTGAATTTCTTTTTCTCCCCTACTCCACATGTCAAACCATCTCTATATCATCTTCCATTCTCTCCTTAAGTGTTATAATCTTTGAGAAAGAGGTAGTCCTTTTCCTTGCCAAGACTTTCCTTTTATTCTTGACATTCTCCTTCTCTCCTTTGGAAGTATAAGCCCCCAGACCCTCTCTCTTTGTGATCTTCAATCTTTTCTTTGAGAACTTTCCCCCTTGCTATCTACAAACATATTTAAGTTTTTCTGATCTATAGAAATGCTTCACTTTCCTCTTCCAATTCTTTAAGCTTTGGTCTCTTCTCTCTTTTATAGCAAATTCCTAGAAAGAATTGCTTGTACTTGTAGTTTCCATGTCTTCTACTATAATTCTCAACCTTTTTAAGTCTAGCACTGACGAATTCTCTTAAGGCTTCCAACAATTGCCTAACTGATAATTCTTTTGACTCTTTTTGTTTATTTTTTTTAAATTATATATGTTTAACACATTACAATAATTTCCTAATACTTCTCATATAACTTTCCCTTAGGAAGAAAAAAACAACAATTAAGTGAAACCATTTAATACAGTAACTGCAATTGAAAAAGTATTCAACATTCCACACTCATAGTATATTAGCTCTTCTATGAGAGAAATAATAATAATAACTCACTTTTATGCAGCAATTTGATGAGGATTTCTTGGATTTAATTTTTGAATAATATTTTACTTTCCTAGTTATATGTAAAATAATTTTAAGATTCATTTTTTTAAATTTTGAGTTCTAAATTCTCTACCTTTTTCCTTCCCTCCCCTCTTTCTGAGACAGAAAGCAATTGGATATACATTATACATGTGGAATTGTGCAAACATAATTCCATATTAGTCAGCCTGTAAAAACAACCCACAAAAAAACCATTAAAAATAAGAGTAAAAAAAAAGTGCTTTGAACAGCATTCAGTTTCTATCAGTTCTTTTTCTTGAAGTTGATAACATTTTTCACCGTAAGTCCTTTGGAATTGGATCACTGTATTGCTTACAGTTGATCATCACACAAATATTACTGTTATTATGTATAATCCTCTTGGTTTTATTCACTTTACTTTCTAGTTCACTTAAAATTGTCTAGATTTTTCCGAATAATCCTGCTCATCATTTCTTATAACACAATAATATTCCATTACAATCAAATACTACAACTTTTTCAGTCTTTCCCTGATTGATGGACGTCTCCTTAATTTCTAGTTCTTTGCTATCATATAAAAGTTGATGTGAATATTTTTGTACAAATGGTCTTTTCCTCTTTTGAAAAAAAAATCTCAGACTTATTAGTAGTATAGTTGAATTAAAGGGTATGCATAATTTTATACCCTTTTGGATATAATTCCAATTGCTGTCCAAAATTGTTGGAATAGTTCACAACTCCAGCAACAATATATTAATGCCCCACATTTATCCTTTTCTCTCTTGTTAGGCAAATCTGATAGTGTGAGGTGGTATCTCAAAGATATTTTAATTTGCATTTTTTTAATCAATAGTGATTTAGAGCACTTTTTAACATGACTACAAATGGCTTTAATTTCTTCATCTGAAAATTGTCTATTCATATCCTTTAACTCAATTCTTTATATATTATAGAAATGAGGTCTTTATCCACAACACTGGCTGTATTTTTACAATTTCTGTTTCTAGTTTCTAACATACTGTTTCAAGTTTTCTAGCAGTTTTCATCAAATAGTGAGTTCTTGTCCCCAGTAGTTTAATCTTTGAGTTTATCAAACACTAGATTATTATCATTATTTAAGATTGTGTCTTGTACAACTAGTATGTTCCACTGATCCACCACTCTATTTTTTAGCCAGTACCAAATGTTTTCATGATTTTTTCTTTATAATACAGTATGAAATTTGGTATGGGAAAGCTGCCTTTATTCACATTTTTCCCTCATTAATTCCCTTGATATTCATGATCTTTGTTCTTTCAAATTAATTCTGTTATCATTTTTTTTATAAAATAAATTTTTGGCAGTTTGATTATTATGGCACCAAATGAGTAAATTAAGTTAAGTAGAATAAAATTGGACCATTGTAGTTAGTTTTTGCATAAAACTATGTACTTATCAATGCTAGAACTCCTTGTGTACTGTGACAAGAAAGATAAAACTCAGGGGGAAAGGGATGAGATAGTATGTCAATCCCTATTGGCAAAGAAATGAAATTCTAAATATCCCTGGGAACAAAGAGGTCAAACCCAAACTTGTCTTCCCTACCTCTAAAAGGTAAAGCCTGAAATTGTCTCAAGTAAAGGTCATTTTAGTTGTCTAAGTGTGAAGGGATTAGGCCAAAGATTAAAGGTATAGCTGCCACAATTAAGAGGCAATATGGTTCAGTAAAGGAAGTGACAAACCTGAAGGCAGTAAGATCTGGCTGGTTTTGAATTTCATCTATTACACATTATTTATATGACTCTGTATATAATAATATACTTGAATGATATTCAAATAAGCTTCATTTTTTTGAATGTCAGTTTTGTTATTTGTAAAATTGGAACAATATCTGTGGTTCCTACCCCAAATACTTGGTGAAAAAATATGAGAAAATTTACATAAAGTGCTTTCTAAACCTTAAAATTCTGTGTATATGTAATCTCAGTTACTATTGATAGAAGAAATATTTTGAAGAAACAGCCTAAATGATAAAATTGCATTTGAATAGGGAGATTTTTAAAAATACCAAAGTTTAAACATTTTCTTTTCTTTAAATTATGGGTCATTCGAAAAATGAGGATTTCATTGACAGACACATGTGAAGATATGTGTGTTTGTAGGAAGATAATGAGTTTGATTTTGGATATGATGAATATCAAGTGTTGGTAAGAAATCAATCCAGCTGAAAATGTTAGTCTAGAAATGTGAAGGTTGCACATTAGAGTAGTTTTCCATTTTTTTCTTGAGTTCATTTTAGAATTCAAGAAACTGAGGCAAACAGGGATAAGTGATTTGCCCAGGATTACACAGTATGAACCTTCCTAGTTCCAGGTCTGGCACTCTATGCACTATAGTGCCACCTTGCTGCGCAGAAAATTATAGAATTAGAAAGTGCAATGACAAAAGAAGAATTTTTAGTAGACGTTTGGTGATCAACAACATGGAACACAGCAGAGACATGAAGAGGGATGAAAAATAGGAAAAGACTTTTGGACAGTGATTAGGCAGTTACTCTTGCTTGAGTTGGGAGAGTAGAATATCAGGAGAATTATGGTGATCAAAACCAACATATACATATCAAAGAAGTAGAGGCAGCAGCCCCTTCCTCTGAGTTTTTGTTTCCTCCCAGAATCTGCATTAAGGAAAGCACCAAAGCCTTTATTTCACTCTGTGCTTTTTTCTGATTCTCAGAACTTTTTCTACTAGTCTTATCCATGTCCTCTCAAATCAACACAGCACATTGGGTATGCTGTAGATCTTTCTCATTTATCATTATCATGAAGGTGCCAATAGAATAGTTTGGTCAACTACCTACCAACCATAGCTGTTGTCACATGGCCAGCACTTTTTCTTTTCTTGTCATAAGTTATTTCATGAAATCCTTTCCCCATCTTCTTTGGAATTTCTCATTGGTTTTATGTTATAGCCTCCACACATACCATGTGCCTTTCCATTTCCTTCTGTGTTGTGTGGTCATTTTTAGTTCTTCAGAGGTATAGATTATTCTCATATGATAAATGTAAACTTCACATTTTGCAAAATCATTCTTATCATCATCTCTCCATCCTCACATATATTTTGCACAGATTTCTCCTCTTCTTCCCTGCCTCCCTCCCTCTGTCCTTTCCTTCCTTCCTTCTTCCTTTCTTCCCCCCTTCCTCTCTCCCTTCCTTCCTCCCTTCCTCCCTCCTTCCCTACTTCCCTCCCTGTCTCCGTGTCTCCCTTCCTCCCTTTTTTCCTCTCTTCTTTCCTTGTTTCCTTCCTTCCTTTCCTTTCTTTCTTTCTCCTTTCCTTTCTCCCTTCCTTCCTCTCTTCTTGCCTTCCTTCCATCCTTCCTTCTATCCTTTCTTATGCCCTTTCTTTTCAAGATCCTTTGAGAATTTTCTGTCAAGAGACCTTCCCTAGGATATTTTTTCCATTAAAGTAATTTCATGACCATTTAAATGATTTAAAAGAGAGAGGAAATGGATTAATGCAATTTCTTTTGAATCTTATGGTTCAGAATTAAGGAAATGTTTGTGAAAAATAAGATATGCTTAGCTTTTGGCCCAATCCCAAGCATTTGACAAAATTTAACAGACACAAGAGATCCAAGTATGATTGGATTCCTTTAATCCTAATTGAATCCTCCAAATCTTTGGCTTTCCATTGGGGAAAGCTCATCTAAAGACAGTATTGTTGACAATATTCCAAACATCAATAATTGAATCTGAAAGACATTTTCCTAATCGATTATTTTTTTTCAACTGATTTAGATTAAAGAGTAAAAAAAAATAATCTACTATTTAGACCCAAAGCTCCATCTGCTTCTTCTGTGACTTCTGGGAGGCTGGAGCCCAATTATGGCTGCTTTATCAATTTTTAATAATCTACTCATGATAATGCAAACACAGGGCATGATTATACCAACATCAACTTCTGTTTCAGTGCTTCCATTTCCATTTATAATTAATAAGTCACTCAGAACCCCTGAGAAGAACAAAAGGAGGCCTAGAGATATGGGAGATTCTTGGTGATGCATATGTAGCTTTTACATAAAGTTAAAAGTCATTCATATAACATGAAAACCACATATTCACAGCCTACTCCTAACTTCTAAGACTTTGACTGCTTTCTTCTCTGATAGTAGAAGCAGGAAAATCCTCAGCACTACTATTAAACAGACCGTAGTTAGCTTAGTTGGGGACCACTTCTCAGTAGTAGTTATGATCCTTCCTATTTGACAAACTGGATCTGGTACTAAGTTTCTTTTTTGTTAGCTAGAAACAGATACAAACAGACAAGTAAACTATTTAGAGGTCTCAGGATAGGAAAATCCAGGATACATTTTCCCATCTAGTATTAATATTAGATAAGAAATTTAAGAATAGGAATGTAGGAAAATTGGGTGAGGGATCCCAGAAACTTAAGGCAAAGAATTCTGAGGTTCACATGATTCTGTTCAAACACATCAATTAGGAAACCACAGAGTTTTGATTCTGAAACAGTTTGTTTTAGTTTTGCTGAAATTACTGTTTAGAACAGAACATCAATTATTGGAAGTTTCTATCCTAGGAATGACGAACATCTGACCTATAGGCCTTATATGGTTGACAAGATCATTTGTTAAGGCTGCAACAGGTTTTGATGAAGTAAGAGCTAGATATAACAACCTTCTACTGCTTGAATTCTATAATATGATCATTTTGAATAGCCTAAGAATGATATTATAAATATCCAAATGACCCTTGGCAGAAAAAAAGGTTTTCCACCCCTGTTATAGACAAAGCTCTAATTGGACCCAATAGCTTTTCCTTCTCTGACATTTGTTAGATTGACACACTTATTGTCATTGTATGGTAGGTATTTTTGTTTTGTTTTTTATTTTTAAAAAATTTTGACATACATGGACATATTTACCTGCTATTGAGAATGTGGAAACTAAAAATTTTGAAATTTTCTGATTCTCAGCTTTAAAAAATGCAAGCTTTTGAGACTCTTTTCTCATAGGTAAAACCCCTCAAAGCAAAGTGAATCACATTTGCCTTCCAAGCAATGGTTAACTAGTCCCTCAGTTCAAACCAAAATCAACCATTAATACTAATAGCAACTCAAGCACACTGTGTTTAGAATAATAAATTAGACATGCCTAGCATAGCAGAAACTATGATAGTTTAAGAACTGGTACATGATTTCATTTTGATGAACTGAAGTCAAGTGCTTTTAGGAACCGCCATCTTCTTTCCATAAGTCCCTACCTCCACCCTATGTTTTCAGTTTTATTGAATTTTCAGGCCAACAAAAGCATTGGTTGCTACTTCCATAAGAACCATACAAGGTTTTCTCTTTTCAAGATCTTATCTTATAGAGATGCAACCCCATATAGACAAATTGGACATAGAGTCTGGACATGTGGATTCAAATTCCAGCTTTGTGCCTTATTAGCAACATGGAGTTAAGAGAAATCATTTAATTTCTTGGTATTTTCATCTGTTAGCTTAAAAGATTTGACAAAAATGCTTGTAGTATGAACCCCATAGAATTGTTTTGGGATTCAGGTAACACAAAATGCAAAACACAAAAGTATGCAAATTGTAAAGTACTTTATAGAAACAAAAATTATCATTGATGTTTTTAATCTATTTGCTTTGATAGGAACTAAGGTTGCAGAAAATCTTCAGGTACTTGATTACTTACTTGTAATGTTTGATCATCTCCACTGCCTTACCCCTTCATCTCTTGACTCTTGATTATATACTTAGCTTCGCCCCTCTTAATTCCTAACAGTTGGTGGAACCAGGACCATGAGGAAAGTTTAGATCATAATTAAGATAGGCTGGTATATGATGATTATTGTTAAACTTCTTGACAGAGAAGAGGTACAGTAAATACTAAGAGGTTACAATTATAATTTTGGCCAAAACAGATAGACTGGTATCCCAATCTAGGTGAATAGATCAGATACATTATCTGAGATTTGGGACAAAATAAGTGGTCTCAGACAGGATGCAAATTTTGAGTATTCATGTTGTATTAGGCTATGGAAGTTTGTGCTGGCCAATGAGTTACAAATCAGAAATAGATTTTGAATATGAAAGCTAGCTTTAAAATTCAAGAACTTGGAACAGATAGGAATGAGTATAAGGGAAGCTAAGTGGATAATGGACAGTGGATAAAGTACCTGTGCTGAAACCATGAAGATTTAACTTGGTAAGTTCAAATTTGACCTCAGGTACTTATTAGCTGTGTGACTCTGGGAAAATCACTTAACCCTGTTTGCCTCAGTTTCCTGTAAAATCTGTAAAATAAGCTGGAGAAGAAAATGGCAAACTATTCTAGTACCTTAACCAAAAAACAAACAAACAAACAAGCAAACCCAAATGTAGTCAGAGCACAAATGAAATGGCTAAAAATAATAAAGAAAACACTCAAAAGGAATGAGTGTACAGAGAACAGAAGCTTAATGAGATAAATGAAAGAGTACTGATTAAGTACCCATTGAGGTGAGGATTGGATACAAATATAAAGAATGAAACAATCCCTAATTGTAAGGGATAAACACTCTAAAGAGAGAAAGAAATGCACATTTAGATAGGCACAAAGTAGTTAAATACAAATAATTTGAGGGGAAGTATATTAGCAATTAGGGAGGGGGAATTAGGAAAGCTAAGAATGTGGTTATCTGCACCAAGTGAGAGATTTCATGAGATGAAAGTAAGGAGGGAATGCCTTGCAGAAATGCAGAAGAGCCAGGGAAAAGATATCAAGACAGATGGAGTGTTATCTGTGAGGAACTAAGAGAAGATTTGTTTTGGCTTGTGACTTATGAAAAGCCTAAGAGACATTATTTCTGTGTAATTAATCATTTTATTAATTTTGGCTACTGAATAATTAATAAAAGGCTGGTCATTTAGCTTTTTCTCATAAACTAAGACAAATCTTGGGGGTCTCTAAATGCTTAAAAAAAGACTTTGGAAAAGGGCCTATATCTGAGGCTGAAAATCAGCTCTGAGTGGTTAACAACCAGTGAGGGAGTGGGCATATTAATAAGGAGGTGGTCAAAAAATCTTCAACTCCTGCAGAGAGCATAACTTAATCAGTGAGACTCAGCCTCTTCCAGCAACTAGGGCAAAACAATCCATTTCTATCCAGACTTTACTGATTGGGTTTCCCCTTCATAAGCTGTTATCCAAAATTCTAATGGAAGGTTCCAAGGACAGATGGAGCTTATTTCCTAAGGGTAAGATCTTGCTTATACTGGATTCTATTCATAAGGTCTTCTAGTTGGGTGGAGTCCTACCAAAATTGAAAGCATGTTCCCTGAGGATATGGGCAATCTCATTTATCAACAGTGTCCATCAGCTGCTGGCTGAATTAACTACAAAGGATTGATTTCTAAATGAAGAAATAGAAAAGGAAAATCTTTAACTCAATATTTGGTTATTAATTTAAGAGAGAAATAACCATTTCTCTCAGGCTGGATTACAGAGTACAGGAAGGGAAAGTAATGTCCAAGGAGACTGGAAAGATAGGTTGAGGTCAAGTTGTATAGGGCTTTAATGAAACAGGCAAATTGCAATCTGAGATGGGCAAGACTGCAAAACAGGGCAAGAAGAATGCATGATTAAACTACAGATTGTATTTAAGAGTCCAAGAGATCAGCAAAAGCAATGAATATTTGAAAGATCGAAAAAGTTCAAATTGGCTGAATATGAGAAATCAAGGATCAATAAGACAGGTAGGTCAGAACCTAGAGATATAAGGAAACAGGGATTGTAAGCCAAAGGCTAGGTAAAGACTAAGGGTGCAATACTAGCCAGACTGACTTTCCATGATGAATCAAGTTTCTGAGCAGTGGCTCTTTGTCTTGTGCTAGGCTGGATGCCCAGATGGAAGTGGGAACATTCCCACTGGTAAGGACAAGCTGATGAATCTGAACATAGTAGAAGAAAGAAAGGAGCAGACTTTCTCCAGTATTAATAAATAAATTTGGTTTTGCCTTGATTTTCTACCTTATGCTTTGTCCTGTCTTCTCGTGCTTAAGTTTTTTTTGTTTTTTGTTTTTTTCTTTCTTAGTAATAGTTGCCTAGCTGACTGTCTAACATGTCTCCCTTGCTTTTAGCTAGGAACAGTTTGAGTAATTCTTTCCCAGAAACCTTACCCATGAAGTCTCTTGATGACCATTTTTAAGCATTCACTTAGGAAATAGATTAATTTCACTTAAAATTCTTCAAAATAAAATGAGAAAGTGTGACTTATGCTGTTTGTGCCTTATTTCCAACTGCTCTGCCTAATCCTGACCTCTTCACTACTCTTTTCTTCAATAACTGTCTGATCCACAAAAATCTTGAAATTTTTATCCAACTTTCTTAAACCCATCTACTAAGCAGAAATTTGGATTAACTTTCATGGTCCTGGTTAGTTGTGGATATTCATAATTCACTCTCATTCATGCGACCCAAGAAGACCAATGCTAGGACCAATGCTCATTTTCCTGTTTCCTTAAAAAAAAAAAAAAAAATCTTCCTTCTAGGAAATAAACAGTGTAGGCAGAAGAGGTGGCAATTAAGAACAAAATGATATTCACTTTGTTCATCTCAGGTAATTATCACCAATAAAAACAATAGGCAGCTCTACTAAAGGGCAAGATCATGAAATTATGAAACAATGAATGGTATCCACCAGAGAAAAATAGCAGATGTGAGTCTGATCACAGTGATCACATTACTGAAAAGGACTCCCAAACCATTTCTTCAATGTTGTACTTATTTGACTTTTTAAAGAAAGTTTATCTTGTGACCATTTTGGAGAATATTTAGCACATTAGCCAAGGCTATATTTCTTTTGGCAGGCAGCCTTTGGCCTTCCCAATAAGACAATCCAAGGCCTACATATGCCACTGAAGTCTAGGGAATTGCTATGTATTGGATTTTTCTAGTTCCCATTCACATCTTTGCCCCTCTTTTAATCAAAATCCTTTTGAGTTTTAAATTTCTCTGTAGAAGAGTTAATTACCAAAAGAAGTCCAGGCATCCAGTTGGAGCCAATACCTTTCTTCTAAACTTTTATCAATTTAAGAATCTCAAAAGATTTCCCTATTGAGGGAAGCATATCCTTTAGGGATGTAAGAAAGGACCACAACTTCTTTTTCAAGATCACGAAGCCTAATTATGATATGTCCCAGATTTCCTGCGATCATCCCATGACCTTGGAAAGCAATTCTTCATCTACTTCAGGAATATTTTAAAACATATGTCAAGAGGATGTGCAGTACTCATTGTCTCTAGACCATCAACAATAAGACTTTTCCCATTCAAGGCCATGGACTTAGAATGGGAAGAACACTATGCTGCAGCAATATCTTTCTCTTGTATTTCAGCAGTCCTTCTAATATAGATGCCATGAAGGTCTCAACTAGTTCTGTATGAATTTCAGCTTTCCCCAGTTGGAATCAAAATCTCTCCTACAATTGGTTGACTCAATTCCAAATTAATTAATTATATACTCAGGAAAAACTTGCGGAGTCCAAGATGGTGCTAACATTGGCTGGATTTGATATTGATGATATCCATGAATTGTGTGCCCTAAAAGGCTGCTTGTAACCGATGACTAAAAGGGCTAAGAAACTCCAACACTTGACTTGAAATCATGAGATTGGGCATGATACAATAAGCAGCATATACCTTTAGAAAACTGAGACAAAACAGATCAGAATTCATTGATTTAGGAGTTTTTCAGACATTATTCCAAAATCACAGATCTTGACCATATATATGTGGGGTGTGTGTGTGTGTGTGTGTATGTATATATACATGTATATCTAATAAAACACACACATATATATAATATAGAAATAAATACAGAATAATCAGATTACATATCTAGATATTTGCAGAAATATATATGGAATGAACAGATTATATGCAGATACATAGATAAAGAATAGCCAGATAATATATACATATGTGTTTTTAGAGACACAGAATAAGCAGATTATATTTACATGTGTGTATATATATATTATTTCTATATCTTATTCTATGAGATTTATATCTTATATTTGCTTATTCCATATCTATTTCTATATGTGTGTATGTATACACATATTTATGTATAATGCACACATGAAATTTGCTTAATATAAAATTATTTATCTACTTTTTAGTAGAACCAAGCCTATGAGATTATTGGTTTAAGGGTACAAGGAACCCCAGTGAAGAAACTTCCCCTACCATGCAACCTGTTTGTACCTTAACTGCTGAATACTGGTTCTGCCACTTTTACTGTCAATATGACCTCAGGCACATTATGTAGCTTCTTTGGATTTTAGCTTTCTCACCTTTAAGTTAAGACAGTTGGGCTGATAACTTCTAAGGTCCCTTAGAGAGCTAAATCTATCATCCCATGATTCTTGAGCTGACCAAGCTTTAAATAATCACTTCATGGGTTACCCCTTCTAGAGAATGTATTCATGTCTTTCACAGGGACTTTCAATGCCTTAACTTAAAAGGAAAATTTTTGAATCCTAAAATATAAAGCTCTTTGTTTTAAGATGAGAAAACTGAGGTCCAGGGAAATAATATGACTTTCTTAAGGTCACAGATCAAATTAATGGCATAATCAGAACTAGAACCTCAGTCCCTAGAAGTTTAATCCAAAACTCTTTCTATTATATGACATATTTTCATGTATTTAATCAGATCTTCCAGAGAACATTTTTAAAAGGAAAAAATGTCTTCTTTTTAAATTAACATCCCCATTAAATCACACTACAGATATGAAAGCTACTGATTTAGTTAGATTGACTGAATTGATAAGTTGCATGTCTTGTTCATTTAAAATAGTACAAGTAACTAGTATTGAATGGAATTCATTATGGCTGCTCATGTTTGTGGGGCCCTTTCTATAAAAACTCCAAGAAAGTTGCTGCAACTGCTCTCAAATATGGATTTCTCATTTTATAAAAATATTTTATTTTTCCAGTTATATGTAAAGACTTTTAAACATTCATTTAAAAATTTGAACTCCAAATTTTCTTATTTCCTCCCCTTGCTCTTTTATAAAATGTAAGAATTTTAAGTAGATTATATATATGTAATCATGTAAAATATTTCCATATTAGTTTTATGAAAGAAGAAATAGACCAAATGAAAAAAACAAAAAAAGATAAAGAAAAATAAAATAATATACTTTGATTTACTTTTGGACTCCATCAATTCTTTCCATCATGTCCTTTGGAATTGTCTTAGATCACTATATTGCTAAGAAGAGCTAGGTTATTTTTTTAATATTTATTTTTTTTATTTATATTTTTTTTCACAGTATATTTGCATGAGTATTTTTTTATAATGTTATCCCTTGTATTCATTTTTCCAAATTATCCCCTCCCTCCCTCTACTCCCTCCCCTTGATGACAGGCAATCCCATACATTTTACATGTATTACAATAAAACCTAGATACAATATATGTGTGTAAATACCATTTTCTTGTTGCACATTAAGTATTAGCTTCCGAAGGTATAAGTAACCTGGGTAGATAGAGTAGTGCTAACAATTTACATTCACTTCCCAGTGTTCCTTCTCTGGGTGTAGTTGTTTCTGTCCATCATTGATCAACTGGAAGTGAGTTGGATCTTCTCCATGTTGAAGATTTCCACTTCCATCAGAATACATCTTCATACAGCATTGAAGTGTACAGTGATCTTCTGGTTCTGTTCATTTCACTCAGCATCAATTGATGTGAGTCTCTCCAAGCCTCTCTGTATTCCTCCTGCTGGTCATTTCTTACAGAGCAATAATATTCCATAACATTCACATACCATAATTTACCCAGCCATTCTCCAATTGATGGACATCCATTCATCTTCCAGTTTCTAGCTACAACAAAAAGAGCTGCCACAAACATTTTGGCACATACAGGTCCCTTTCCACTCTTTAGTATTTCTTTGGGATATAAGCCCAATAGCAGCAATGCTGGGTCAAAGGGTATGCACAGTTTGATAACTTTGGGCATAGTTCCAAATTAGAGCTAGGTTATTTTTAGATGATTATTGCACAAAGTTGCTGTTACTGTATATAATGTTCTTTTCGTTCTGTTCACTTCATTTTGTATCAGCTCTTGTAAGTCCTGTATTTTTGAAATCTGCCTGCTCATCATTCTTATTTTTTAAAAAATGATAGCTTTTTATTTTCAAAATATATACAAAGATACTTTTTAACATTCACTCTTGCAAAACTTTATGTTCCAAATTTTTCTCCCTGCCTTCTCCCCACTCCCTCCCTTAGACAGCAATTAATTCAATACATGTTAAACATGTGCAATTCTTCTATATATATTTCCACAATTATCATGCTGCACAAGAAAAATCAGAGAAAAGAAAACAAAAAGCAAGCAAATAACAAAAAAATACAGTGAAAATACTGTCTTATGATTTATATTCAGTACCCACAGACCTCTTTCTGGATACAAATGGTTCTCTCCATCACAAATCTATTGGAATTGACCTGAAACATCTCATAATTGAAAAGATCCAAGTCCATCGGAATTGATTATTGCATAATTTTTTTTGTTGCTATGTACAATGTTCTCTTGGTTCTACTCACTTTGTTTAGCATCAATTCATGCAAGTCTCTCCAGGCTTTTCTGAAATCATCCTGAAGATTGTTTCCTATAGAACAGTAATATTTCCATAACATCATATACCATAACTTATTCAGCCATTCTCCAATTGATAGGCATCCACTCAATTTCAAGTTTCTTGCCACTACAAAAGGGGGGGTTACAAACATTTTTCAACATGTGAATCTTTCCCTCCTTTTTATGATCTCTTTGTAATATAAGCCCAGTAGAGACACTGCTGAATCAAAGGGTATGCATAGTTTGATAGCCCTTTGGGCATAGTTCCATATTGCTTTCCAGAATGGTTGGATCAGTTCACAACTCCACCAACAATGTATTAATATCTCCCCCATTTTCGGGCAGCGAGGTGGCGCAGTGGATAGAGCACCAGCCTTGAATTCAGGAGTTCTAATCTAGTCTCAGGCACTTAACACTTCCTAGCTGTGTGACCCTGGGCAAGTCACTTAACCCCAGCCTCAGGGAAAAAAAAAAGAATGTATTAAATAAAAAACACACACAAAACAAATATATCCTCCCCATTTCCAAACATCCCCTTCAACATTTATCATTATCTTTTCTTGTCATCTTAGCCAACCTGAGAAGTGTGTAGTGGTACTTCAGAGTTGTCTTAATTTGCATTTCTCTGATCAATAGTGATTTAGAGCATTTTTTCATGTGACTAGAAATGGTTTTAATTTCTTCATCTGAAAATTGTCTGTTCACATTCTTTGACCATTTGTCAGTTGGAGAATGGCTTGTATTCTTATAAATTTGAGTCAGTTCCTATATGTTTTAGAAATGAAGCTTTTGTCAAAACCCTTGGATGTAAAAATTTCTCCCAGTTTTCTCCTTTACCATTCTTACTTCTACTACTGATCTCTTATGTGATCAAGGCAAATGCAAACTTTCTGCTGTCTTAGGTAGCTGAATCTGACAAAGTGCTAGGAACTGCATTATCAGGAGGTTATTGTTATTTGTGTGTTATAATCCAGACTTTTCATCCCACTCTAGATAAGAAAAACTATAAATCAAAGGTCTTATTTCATATCTTTCAAATGTATAAAGTACTATGCTAGATGGTGTGGGATATAGAGGTAAAACATAGTCTTGCCCTCAAGAAGCTTAAATAATTTAATTATTTGGGGAAGTGATACAGAGATAAAAAAGTATAATACAAATTAGTATGTGATAAGTGCATGAGAAGTACAGACATTTTCATCTGAAAATGAAAAGAACATCTCTTTGTGACTTGCTACCTGTAGGTGTTAAATCACTTAACTGAAATTAGTCTCAGTTTCTCCCTCTGCGGAATGAGAAGCTTAAACAAAATAGTTTCAAATCTTCTTCCTCTGACTGGAACTATAAAATAATACTTCTTGAAGGGAGGGTCATCTGTGCTGGGCCTTGAAAAATGCATAGAATTTTAACAGTATAAGATAACTACGAGTACCAGAAAATCCCACATCAGGAAGAAGTGTGAGCAAAGTCATAAAGGCAAGAAAGAACAAGAGGGATAGTAGAAATCATCAGGTATATGACTTATCATGTTATAATATAGGAGAAAAAATACTTCCCTCAATCTTCCCAAATTACTGCCCTCTATCATCTTCAAATTAACTCTGCCCTTGTTTCAAAAGCCATTCTTAGAAACTGGTAATGAGAAGGTTTTCTCTCCTGTGAATGGTCCCCTAACCAGTTGATCATATTCTTCCATATCCACCAAGGTAGAATTTGGATGGTCTGGCTTCCCCAGTTATTCACCATAGCACATATTCAGTAAGCACTGGAGTAGATTACCAGAGCTAAGACCCAAAGGGGCTCTTGTAGTACAAGGCTCTGGGTCAGTCTTTGTTGGATCTCAGAATAATTGGATACAGGAAGATTTCAAAGCTACAAGAAAAATAGGGCTTACAAATATGTGACATGTTATTTGTATGTAAATAAGTTAGAGAATGCTAAGTCGGGAAATATCATTTTAAAGTCAACCACAATTAAATTTCCAATCCATTCCTAAGCCTGTTCAGTCCCCAGCATCCGCTGTTCACCTGAAGATAAATGTGTTGATGATGAAGCCCCACCTTGCCATTCCAAGTGTTGATTTATTTCCCTGTTTGGAGGTGGTTCTGTTGCCTCAGCATTCTGAGGAGCTCTGAGCTGGGGGAGTCTCCTTAAATACCAAGTTCTTGTCTTATGGCTCTAATTTATTCAGCAGTTATTTGGTATTTTTCATAATTGATTAGAACCTGTAATTTCATTTTTAAAATACGTAGGCCTATTACCTCTTGTAATGAAACTGTAACAAACCTGAAGATGGGTCATTAATGAAACAGCAGTTTTACGAGGTGCCACCGATATATCCTACTCGGAAATCACTTATAAATGCTGCCCCTCACTGATTTATGGTGGAACCTGTTTGTGATAGAGAGATAAAGGCAGTGGGGCCCACAATGAAATTAGCATTTTCCTGACAGATATTAAACAATAGGAACTGTAATCGGGATTTATATTGTCTAAAGAGCACCTAGGCTTCTAGGGAAGCAATGGTGAGGCAAATTAATGTTTGCTTCCTAATGAGAACTCAGTTGAGTCTGTTCAAGTGACCAGAGAAGATGAGGGTCACATAATCTTCACATTTGCCATCTAGGTCAACATGGTTTAAGAACAGTAGACAAGGCAAGAATAAATGAGACCTAGAAACCTAGGTTCATCACCCAGGATCAGGACAAGGTGAATGAGTGAATTAAAAAGCACTTATTAAACATTTGCCATCTACAGGCTTTGTGCCTGCATAAAGAATCATAGACTTCAGTGATTCAGGAAATGCCTGGGGAGTTTGTAGAATGGTGTCAATCCCGAAAGACTAAACACATTAGAGCAACTAGAAGGCTGTGGCCATAGCATCCAGGAATAGCCAATGGCAATCATTGTTCTGATAACTACCAAAGAACCTTTGTTTTTTATATGGAGCAACTCAGCACCATGGACAGGCCCTAGATAGTCTCTATAGACTCTCTTTGTTAATCATTCTTTAGCAGTATATAGATGAAGAGGATGCATCATTCAAATATCTTGAGATTTTGTCACTTCTTGAATTGTGAGATAGCAAAAGCCTCTTGTAGTTTTGGATGAAAGATACCATCTGAGATCATCTAGTACCAATCTGAGAACCAGGAGGTAAAATGATTTTAGTGAGGCATTGGTAAACAATCATGGATACAGGCCATTGAGCTGTCAGAGCTGGAAGGGTGCAGCTGTTGCTGGTAGCTGTAACAATTACATCACTCTCTTTTCCACTCTGAGGCTGCCTGTGGGTAGCATTTAAAAGCAGTGAGTGCTTGGATGGTATTTCCTAAATTTACCAAGTCTGTAGATCTGATTGTGTTGGTAAGAGGGAAAGCAAGAGAGCCAGATGAGACCTCTTTGTGTCAAGGGAGTAGAGCTCTATGAAGTCTAGTTTCCTGAGAGTATTTTCCTTGTGTTTGTGTTTGTATTTTCCCTGATGTCTGTGTCCTTGAGAAAAATCATGTGTTTTGGGGTTTTAAAAGAAGTTACTTCAAGCCTTAGAGCCTAAGTATAGCAAGAGGTCAATTGATGTTTTTGTGGCATAAGGTCAGCAATAGTTGCATTTTGGACAATTATCTTCTGAACAATTCTTTCCTTATTTTTTTGGCTATAGCTGTATCAGAGGATATAGATCCTGATATTAAGGGCAAAATAATCATTTCAGATGGGGAATTCATAGACTAATAGATTTAGAACTAAAAGAACCTTAAAGGTCATCAAGCCCTGATCCATCTATCACTCTCTCTCTCTCTTTTTCCCTTTATTTTTTAAAAGCAATATAAATCCCCACTGGGAAAGCAGAAAGTCTAAGTATGTGTTTTAGTTTCTTAGTTATAAAATCTCAGCCTTGGGTCAACTAGGATATGGCTAGAATTTGTCTACAATTGGGCTGGGACTGACATTCACAATTACTGATTGAATTGAGATTGGATAACCAGGAACAAAATGTGGAACTAGGGATGGATCTGTCATGTTGGTGCAGGAACAACTTCCTAGAGCAAGCATACTGAGAAAGAATTTGAAGATAGGGAAGGAAGAAAGTCAGCAGAGGTAGGTAGGTGGGGGTATCTCACTTTATAGTCAGTATGAGATGAGGCACAAGTCAGGATGCTTCATAAGGGATTGATTTGCTTATGTGGGAGCTAAATATCATTAACCTTTAGTTCTTGTGCCTTGCACATAATAAATAGCAGTCTAATACATATTAATTTAATCTGATGTTTCTAGAATTTGGGTCTTCCCAGACTATCCCATTCCAGGACAGATGTAAGACTAAGATTCTTTAGGATTGTATTATCCTTGGATCATGGATCATCTGTGAAAGTCAAATTTATGTGATATTTGTGATTGTTATAGAAATATACTGCCTTTTTCATCTCTCTGTAAGTACCAGATATGTTCATTGGTAAGGCCATATTTGAGATTATTAATGGCAAAGTCCCGGCAAATCCCTGATTCTGGATTTAGAAAATGAATATGTGTTTCCCAGCAGAGCCTAGATGTCAGACAGTCTTTTGACGGTCCAGTTTGCCAAGAAGGAACACAATTGAATTAGGCAGAAGACATTCCCAGTGTCATGCTCGAGGTCTGGATTGGGACTCCCCCTTAAGAGCAGATCTGGACTGCTTTTGGCATGTTGTTTGGCATCTGAATAATGAAGAATAGAGAACTAGGCTAAATATATATAAGAAGCAAGTACAGAGACCCACATAGTAACATTTTCTTAGAGCAAGCAGGCTACAGAAGAGTCCAGAGATAGGGAAATGAATTGGTTCAGATACAGGGACAGGCTATGGTGAAGACAGGAAAAAAATCAATAGAGGCATCCCCATGTTTCCCTACAAGTGGCTGAAGGAATAAACTCTAAGTAATTTCTCTTTGGGAAACCCAAACAATGTAGTAGAGCCCCTACTAAACCCTAGAGGTTCATCTAAGTCTTATTCTTCTTCTGCAGATAAGGTATTCTAAACTGCCAAAGGGTACAAAAATGTGCCAATTTAATTAATTCTAACGGCCCCCATAATTCTTTTCTTTCTCCTAAAATAGCCATGATAATGCACAGTTGCTTTGGTTAGATTTTTAGGTTTGGGGCTTGGAGCTTGGCACTTTCTCCTGCTTTGGTGTTGAATCAGCCAGTGAAACTGTTCTGCTGCAATTGCTGGTAAGAGGCCAAAGCCTCTCTGATCAGACTTGCACTAAGTCTGTAGTTTGTGGCATTTCCTTTGGAGTATGTATAGCTGTTTTTCTTTGTAAGCTTATAGAAAGTTTCCCTGTAAGCAGTAACTCACTTAATAACATCCAGTCCCCTGTTAAACCATTTCCAGGATTTCTTCATGGCCAACAGACAGTTTAGAAATCTCAATTCAATAAAATTCAACAAATATTTATCAAGTATCTACCATCTTTCATGTAGTTGTGCCAGGTTTTGAGGACAAAAGTACAAAATAAAGCATCCCTTATTTCTAAAGGTTTCAGAGACAAAAGACATTGGACATCATAGTACTAATGTCACACAAACACCCCAATCCATTCTAAAATATGCTTTTTTCTGGTTGTTGGCCCAAATTCCAAACTAAAAATAGGTTATCCTCATCAACTAATTCCCCCAAAAAGGTTTTTTTTGGAGTCAATTGAGCTGAAACAAGATGGACTGGTACTTGACTGAACTACTTACTCTTTAGATCTATAGTGGGCATTATGGAATCATGGGAAGAGTTCTGCATTTGTAACCAGATTGTCTCAGTTCAAATCCTTGCTCTGTCCCTTGTAGTTTTGAATAATTCACTTAATATGTCTTAAAATGAGTTTTCTCATATGTAAAACAAGGATATTGGCCTAGCTGATCTTTAACATTCATTCCAACTCTAAATCTATGATCCTATGGATACATAGTCACCTTCTCCCTTGGCCAAAAGAACTCTGTGTCACTTATTGTCCATATACGTTCCTTTTATAGGGATTGAAACAATATAAGTAGGCTTGATAGAAGTTGGTTGACCCTGGAGGAATGGAACTACTGCTGTGCTAATCTGTATTGTGAATAGAACAGACATTACTGGGTCACCTATTCTACCCATTGCTTAATGTTATTTAAGATAAGAAACTCACAATCTCATCCTTAGAAGAACACTCCAAGGCTAGACCTATATCAAGTCCTGTTACATCTTATTCCTACATACAGATAATGATAGTACCTTTTACAAGAGTTATTGTCTTTTTTTCTTTTTGTCTTGGGTGCTTCCTGTACTTTTGCTGATAAGGTCTGTGGAGCCCATGTCAATATGCAAACAATGGGTTTATTATGGTCATAATAATAATAATGGAGACTCACCCTCAAAACTTTAGGGATCTTTGGTAGATGCTAACCTTCAGTGAAATGTTATTCTTCTTTCTCTATAGATCTGAAAATTAAATGGAGTAGTGAGCCAGAAAACCCTTCTGAGACCATGTAACTAGTTGTTTTATCATCTTCTAAATATTTTCTCTACCCCAATTTGTTCCTAACATCCCCTCCATTTTTTGGGATCTTCTATATTTGGAATCTTCCATGCTAGGAACTTCAATTGCATGATCAACAATGTGGCATTCTCTATCTTTTTATTATTCCCCCAACCTAAGCATCTGTGCATATGACATCATAGGTGGAAGCCAATCAGAAATGCTTATTAAAAAACTGAAACCTTCTTATAAAATCTATGGTTTCAACTCTATTTCATTCCCTTAAGGAATCGCTAATGGCACATCCCTAATGTGGAACCTGTCCCACTCTCAATATGGGATGAAGTGACTCATCAGCCCAGTTTTGGAGGTGTCAGCTATTGCCTTGATTATGGAAATTTATAGAATTGTTCTGATGGAATAGATAAGATCACAATGATCTCCCATATCAATAAGGAGGAAATTCAAATACCTTATATTAAACACACACACACACACACACACACACACACACACACACACACTGACTTTTTTATTGTTTCTTGATGTCTCATGGAGTCATTAGCTTCCACTTGCCAATTTTAGTTTTTAAGGAATTCTTTTCTTCAAATAGCTTTGGTACCTCTTTTCCCATTTGTCTAATTCTGCTTTTTAAGAAGTTATTTCCTTCAGTGAATTTTATGCCTCTTTTACCATTTAGCCAATTCTGTTTTTAAGGTATTATTTTCTGCAGTACTTTTGTGCATCTTTTGCCAAATTATTAATTCTCTTCGCATAATTTTCATCTATCACTCTCATTTCCTCCCTATTTTCTCCTCTACCACTCATTTCTTTTTTGAACTCTTCTAAATTCCTGTTGGATTTGTTTTTAATATTCATTTTTATTAGTTTTTTTTTTCTTATAGCTGTTTTCACATTGTTTTCTTCTGCGTTTGTGTCCTGATTTTCCCTGCTACTAGTAACTTTTTATAGTCAGATATTTTATTATTTGCTCATTTTCCCATCCTATTTTTTAACTTTGAACTGTATATTAAGGTTGGACTCGGGGATAGAGAAGTCCTGTACCAAGCTTCAGACTTTTTTGTGCTGTTTTCAGAGCAAATCTACAAGTTTTTGGCACTTCCAAGGTGATATTATCCTGGGAGAACTATTCATTACTCTATTGGTATTTAGCCAGAAGAACCTCTGCTCCTCATCATCCATAAACACTAGTGTTTTTCTTGTCCCTGTGACTGGGTTTCCTGCTCTTCTGTAGCCACAAGCTACAGATGCTCTCTCTGCCCTGGAACTGTGATAAGGTATTCTGATAGTCTTGTGAGTGACTACAAATGTTCTTCTCCACCCTGGGACTATTCCAGAACTGCATTCTAAACAGTACCCAATCCTCCTCTAAATGTCAACTCAGGATCTCACATTTGCCTATATTCTGTAATCTCATCCTGACCAGGATGTCCAGTCTTCTTACTATTTCTGGGTTGAGAACTCCCAGAGCTGCTGCTGCTGTCATAATCATCTCCAGAACCCATTGCTAGTTATACCACTATGTGCTTTCTGGGCTGGCCCCACCCCAGTGTCACAGACCTCTCCTTCTAATTCTCTAAGTTGTCTTGGACTAGATACAAGGGTTCTCAAACTACGGCCTGCGGGCCAGATGTGGCCGCTGAGGACATTTATGCGCCCGCCAGGTTATGGCAAATGGGCTGAGGGGCAGAGACAGAGTATGAGTTTTTGTTTTTACTATAGTCCGGCCCTCCCACAGTCTGAGGGACAGGGAACTGTTTGAGGACCACTGGACTAGAACAATATCTCATCTCTATTTTTGCTGGTTATACTGCTGCAGAGTTTAATTTGATCTGTTAGTTTAAAATTGTTTGGAAGGGAATATTGGGAGAGTTTGGCTTGGCTATTGCCTCTATTCTGCCATCTTGACACTGATGAGGCATATTTTTGAACACAGTATATTGTGTTCATGAAGGAACAAGCTATCTTCACTTATGGAAAATGCATCCACACAAATGAAATCATAAATTATTTTTCCCTGAGGCAATTGGGGTTAAGTGACTTGACCAGGGTCATACAGCTAGGAAGTATTAAGTGTCTGAGACCAGATTTGAACTCACATCCTCCTGATTTCAGGACTGGTACTCTAAAATCATAAATTCTTTAAGCAAGTACCAAATTTGAACAAAAACTGTAAGGTCAAAATATCCTCTTTCAGTTCAACTTTCTGTATTAGAGACCCAATGTACTACTGGTCCTAAGGGCTTCTTGCTATGCAATGGGCATTTTTCCCTTTAGATTCAATTTAATAATCATGTATTAATCATCTGCACTCTACTAGGCACTGAGGATACAAAGGGTTGGGAAAAAAAAGATATAAATCTTGCCCCTAAAGAGCTTATAGTCTTAATGAACTGTCAGAGTAATCATTTCCTCTGTTTGACAAACTGATTCTTCTCTGTTACCTTGATGGCTTAGAATTTTCTGACCTTGAATCTTGCTTAATCTTCTGCTGTCATGGCCACATTGATGGTAACCATGACAACTTTTGCCTGTGAATCCTGCTTAGCATTGCTTTTCTACCATGACTTGTGTCACCCATCACTTCAATGCCACTTGCCTGCCTGACATTGAATTTTATCCATCTCTCACCATCCTACCTGTGTTTGCCCATGCTCTCATGACTATCTTCTGAATGCCTTGGGATTTTTTCCTGTTTTATACCATTGCTGTGCCCATGACGCAGTATCATGTCATGAATCATCCTTAGATCTGGAGTCATGAAAAGATACTTCACCATACATTGCATATGTTGTTTAACTTGATTGAAACGTGTGTTACTTTTGCTGAAATGCTTTCTTTTGTCTCTTTCTATGTTACAAAGAATTCTCTCTAAGGAGGAGAAAGAGATATATTTGGAAAATGAAGGTAATGTAAATATAAAAGTATATCAGTAAAAAAATAAATAGCTTCAGGTCCCAATTCTTACACCTAGTAGCTTTTTTTTGTTACCTTGGGGAGTACATTTTTCCTCTTTTAAGTCCCACCTGCTTTACCTGCCAAAATAAGGCAGTCATGTTTATACTATTTGTTAGTATAGTGGATTGTGCACTAGACTTGGAGTCAGGAAGACCTAAGTTCAAAATCTTGCACAGACGTTTAGTTATGTGACTGGTCTAGCAACAACCTCTTTGCCTCATTTTCCTCATTTGTAAAAAATGAAAATAATAACATCCCCTACTTCTTAGGGTTGTCATGAAGATCAAATGAGATAATATTTGTAAAGCACTATGCAAACCTTAAAGTACTATATAAATGTTAGTTATCATTAATAGCTATTATCACAAGGTTGGTATGAGGAAATCAGTTTAGTCAACTTAAAGCAGGCTGTCATTGTGAGCTGGATTGCTTGTCCTTCTCTGATATGCTGTAAATGGCAGTATGCTTCAGTAGATTTTGCTTTTTCTTTCTGTCCCCAGAACTTAGCAGAATACCTGTCATAGAGTAAACACTTCATAAATGCATGTTATATTAGAATTAGGAAGATCTAGTTCCAAATCATGTCTTGGGCATTGATTAGCTACTCGTTTTACTATTTAATTCTTTGAACCCCCATTCCTTTATCTGTGAAATGGGAATAAGGACTCCTGAAGGACATATGTCATAAGATGATTGTGAGGCTCAAAGGAAATGTAAATTTTTAAATTAAAGCTTTTTATTTTCAAAACATATGCATGGATAATTTTTCAACATTTACCCTTGTAAAACCTTGTGTTCCAATTTCTTCCCCCTTCCTCCACTCTCTCCCCTAGATGGCAAGTAGTCCAATATATGTTAAACATGGTAGAAATATATGTTAAATACAATATATGCATACATATTTATACAATTATATTGCTGCACAAGAAAAATCAAATCAAACAGGAAAAAAATAAGAAAGAAAAAATAAAGCAAACAACAAACAAAAAGAGTGAAGATGCAATGTTGTGAACCACATTCAGTTCCCACAGTCCTCTCTCTGGGTGTAGATGGCTCTCTGCATCACAAGATCATTGGAATTGACCTGAATCATCTCCTTGTTGAAAAGAGCCATGTCCATCAGAATTGATCATCGTATAATCTTGTTATTGCTTTGTATAATGTTCTGTGGTTCTGCTAATTGTATTCAGCAACAGTTCATGTAAGTCTCTCCAAGCCTTTCTGAAATCATCCTGTTGGTGGTTTCTTAAAGAACAATAATATTCCATAACGTTCATATACCACAATTTACCCAACCATTCTCCAATTCATGGGCATCCATTCAATTTCCAGTTTCCAGCCACTACAAAGAGGGCTGCCACAAACATTTTTTTCCTTGTGGGTCCCTTTCCCTTCTTTAAGATCTCCTTGGGATATAAGCCCAGTTAGAAAAACTGTTGGATCAAAGGGTATGCATAGTTTGATAACTTTTTGAATATAGTTCCAAACTGCTTTCCAGAATGGTTGGATCCATTCACAATTCCACCAACAATGTATGAGTGTCCCAATTTTCCTATATCCCCTCCAACATTCGTCATTATCTTTTCCTGTCATTTTAGCCAATCTGAGAGGTGTGTAGTAGTAATGAGATGTAAATATAAAGCATATTGCAACTTAAAAATGCTTTTAAAAATCATTTCCAGTTATTGCTGCTTCTGTTAGCTTCTTAAAGAGGAACAAGAAAACACTGTTACTTGGGGGTGATAAGGTAATATTCACCAAAGACATGGAATTTGATTTGGGCCTTGAAGAAGTAGGATTCTAAGAGGTAGAGTGGGTGCAAGGAACTCATTCAAGGAAAGAGGAATGGAACAAGAAAAAGTACAGAGGACAGAAAACATCAGAAGATAGATAGAAGATTAATTTGGCTAGAATAATACCTAGCAAAGCTTGGGAGGAAAAAGTTTGTGAGATCAGACCAGAAAGTAGTTTGTGATCAAACATTACAGGGGCTAATGAGTTTATACCATATTCTATAGGCAACCCTGAAGGTTGCTAGCAAGGTGTGATATGATCAGAGTAGCATCTTAGGAACAACCCTTTCATGACAGTGTACAGGGAGTGGAACAGGAAGGGAAACTGGAAGCAAAGAAAGCAGCTAATTGCCTATTATAGTGATTCTGATATGAATCAGTGAGGTGCCAAACAATGATGTTGTAGGAAAAATTAGAGGAAGACATATGCAAAAAATGTGAAATGATCACTTTGAAAAGTCTTTAGATTGGCTCAAAGTTCAGTTACTACAATAAAAACAACGATTTAAGTTCATTACTCTAGTTAAGTCATATAGTTGTTGATCATCATAGTAGCTGTCAATCAGTTAATAGTTATCTATTAAGTACCTAATTGTGCTAAGCAGCATGCTAAGAATTAAAGGTATAAAGAATGGCGAGAGACAGTCCCTGATCTCAAGGAACTTATATTCTAAGGAGGGAGATAACATGAAAAAAAAAAAAAAACAAATCATGATATACATAAGCTATAAATATGCAGGATAAATTGGAGCCAATCAACAAAGAGAAGGTAACTAGTATTAAGGAGCATCAGGAAAGGCTTCTTTTGCAGAAGGTTTAGAAATGACTTTTTGTTAGCTCATCCAAAAGTGACCAGACTTTGGAAAGTTTTTTTCAAATCATGAAACCTACCAGAGATTGACTGAGCAAATGGAATGCCAATATGTTCATTTACAAGAGGGAAAGAGGAAGTGAGTAATAACTTCCTAATGCTTGTTTCTCCCAGCAGAGCAGAATAATGCTTTCTTGCATTACCTTGTTGTTTTTTATACTATACTTACGTCTTCCAAAAGGATCTGGAGGCGATTTATAAAATTAAAATATATTAATAAAATAGAAATAATATAAGACAACACATTTGAGAATAAAGTGTGGACAGACCAGTTAAGAAAAGTAAAAGGAGTAGAATTTAGCAAGCATTTGAGATGACCTAAGTACTAATCTCAATTCTGAGTTTCCTGTCATCTCAGGCAAAAGGAAGAGGAGGTTGAGTTAAAGAATGAATTGTCTAACAAAATGAAGGCATACAGATTTATCCACAGAGACAAATTTTATCCTAGATCTAGGCTCAAGCATGAATTTTTCATGAGGATCAGGACATTCTAGGCCCCTCACAATCTTGTGCCATCTTGCTTTTCCAGGCCTATCTCATATAATCCCCCATCACACATTTTCTATTCCAGCCAAAATGTATTATTTATTTTTTTCATCCCTGAGGTCATTCTATACTTTCCTGCTTCTTTGCAGTTTTGTCCCTTAGCTTATTTCCATCCTTATGCCTAGAATGTCCTCATCTTTCTCTCTTTTGTCATACTATCTTTTCTTTAAAGCCCAGTTCAAGTGGCACTTCTTTGCTAGAAACTTTTCTGTTACTCATTGTTGGTCATGATCCCCCCTTTAACTTTATGTGACACTTCATGCCATTTCTCTAGAATGCAATCATCATGAAATATTATATATTATAGCTATTTATATATTTATCTCATCATATCTTAGAGATGAACCTGAATTTTCAAAGGCAATAAAGAGAGTAGGATCTTGGAAGTTCTACTGAGCTTGAAAGTCTTTTGAGTTTAGAACTAATGATGATTTAGATGCTAATGAGTTTAGAGTTATCAAAGGAGCAGTCAGATTGCACAGTGGATAGAGCACTACAGACACGCTCTACAGTCAGCATGATCATCTACTACCTGAGTTCAAATCTGGTCTCAGACACAAGCTGTGTGACCATGGGCAAGTCATTTAACCCTATTTACCTCAGTTTCCTCATCTGTAAAATAAACTGGAAAAAGAAATGACAAACCACTCTAGTATTTTTGCCAAGAAAATCCCAAATTGATTATAAAGAATCAGACACAACTGAAGTAACTGAACAACATTATTTCAAAAGACTGGCCTTTCTAAATTCAGAAAGATTTGTCATCAAGTTGGCTTTAGTATGACAAATTTTTCTGCCATAACAACTTTTGAAGACTATGAAATTATTCATATATTCTTGGAGGGAGGAGACCTATTGATGCGATGAAGAGTTGAAACAGTGAAAAAAGCAGTGGCTTTGGAGTCAGAGGCCTTGGGTTCAAATTTCATATCCATTACTTACCTATATGGCCTCATTAATCCTCCCTGTTCTTCATCTGCAAAAATGATAGGTTTATACTAAATAACCTCAAAGATTGTTTTTCCTTTGGACCTATGACCCTTGAATCCACAAATCATTAATGCTTGTGTTTTATCACCTCCCTTAGAATATAAGCTTCATAAGACCAGGGACTAGAACTTTTTGAACTTTTGTACTGGGATTAGTACAGTGCTTTGCACATGGAGGTGATTAATAAATATTTTTGAATGAATTAAACTATATTAGGGAGCTTAGACATCATAAGTCAATATCCTCCATTACATTTTTCTTGGACTTTAAGTGTCCAATTCAGCATACTCACAGGTATTGTGATCTCACCAGTTTCATGTCTCCCCATTACACTTTAGAATGGCTAATGTCTGGGGAGCCTTCCTGCTGATAGATAGTTAATTTCCTCCATGATTTGTGACACAGACTGCAGTTGAAGATGGAGAAAAGCTCTTTGAATGGCCGATTCTTGTATCGACCCCCAATGTAGAGGTTAAAGAGATAAGAATAAATTGTATTTCAGCAAGGGCAGTTCTGCAAGGGATTGAGATAATATGGTCCAGGTGTTTTGCTTTCTGATGGTTTAAGTCCAGGGCCATAACTCAGGGAATCCATATGAATAAATAGTTAACATGCCCATTAGATTGCCTTTCTCAAATATCAGATGCCTTAAGTGAACCTCTTCACTTAAGTTAGCAGTAGCCAATTTGTCATTAAATTATCTTAACTCCAGATCAGCCTGGATACGTTTTAAGTTGGTCCAAGCAAGAATTGTACACTTTGGAGCCAAGATGTGAGTGGACATGTGATCATTAATGCTACAAATGCATCTTAGTCAGGCAGTTACCAGCTGTGTTATTCTGGACAAGATCCTTCACTCCTCTGAATTTCATTTTCCCTATCTAGAAAATGTCATATGTATACATATGTGTGTATACATATACAAAAATAACTATATACACATATATACACATAAATATATATTTATAGATACATGTTTATATATGATTTCTATTTAGATGTGCATATATAACCGCATGAATATATATATATGTATATTTTTATATATATATATATACACATGTGTAAGATTCAGAGCTGGAAGTTATGAAAGTTAATGAGATGACTTGGTACTATCCCTGAGACATAAGGACAGCCATCTTCCATATACAACAGGGATGCTTATTGGTAGAATTAATGTTTTCCTCTGAAAAGAGGTTTGACTCTTTTCAAACACTTGGCACCAGTACTTAGTTGTGATCCCAGAGAGAACTTTTGCTTGAACAAGTTTAAGGACAACTGTCGGCAGTACTCTTTTTCATACATGTAATAGCTTTTGATAACTGCACATGTCATAGATATGTGTATGCATGCATACATTTATGTGTGTATACACATACATGTATGTGTGTGTGAACACACATGTGTACATATGAATGTGTGTAAGTATATATACATATTTTAAAATGAATTCTGGAGGTCTCACTCAGGGGAGTTAGCTACAAAATACATCCCCAAGAAGCTGAATGAGTGAATGGACATCCCCTACCTCATGGACCTTATAGTCTAGAAAGGAAAGGAAATACATATATTAATACTCTGATATGTTAATACCAGTTAAAACTCTAGGGTTCTTTTTTCTATTTAATTTCAATTTAACTAATTTTCCAATTGATATTTCATTTTCCTCCCACTCATCTTCATCCAAATGAACAATTTAAAAGTTGATAAAGAAAATTCTCAATAAATATGCATAGCCAAGCAAAACAAATGCTCACATTGGTCATGTAAAAAGAAATGTGTCTTTTTCTATAAAATAAGTAGATGGCATTCTTGAAGGCTGTTCATTTCAGTGTTACCAAAGCATTGCAATGAAGTGGAAAGGGTTCCATGTTACCAGAGCTGAATTTGAATCTACATTTTGGCTCTGTGTGTGTGTGTGTGGGTGTGTGTGTGTACATGAGGCATACACAACTAGGTGGCGCCATGAATAGAATGCCTGGCCTGGAGTCAAGAAGACTTGAGTTCAAATACAGCCTCAGACACTTACTACTTTTATTAAACCAAAAGCTAGGATAATCAGTTTTATAAAGCAAAGAACAGTCAATGGCTGGTTTCAACTTATGTCTTTGCTGGTCTGTAATTCGAAAGAAATCTACTAAAATAGAGTGTGGAAAAAAAGTGATTTAAACTTCTTACAATCTGTATTTACAAAGGGCTTTAGCATTTTCAGAGAATGGGTTGTAACCATATTGTTGGAAGTAGTACATTCAAAGACAAGATCATACATCTTTTGAGTGTTTTGGAATGTACAAACCCCAAAGGATAGATAGTGAACATATTATGATGCCCATTTTATAGACAAGGAAATTGATGCCAAATGATTTACCCAGGGTTACCTGTTAGAATTCTTGCAGATATTATGAGCCAGAACTTGAGAAAATTACAATCTAGAGACAACAGAACATTACAGTTACCCAATTAACAAGTGTCAGATTCAGAATTTGAAAGGAGGTCTCTGGATTTTAGGTCTAGTATTTTCCTTTTATACTATGCTCCCCTTTCTTTGTATTTGATATTACAACATATTTCCTTCCAATTTTTAAAGTTTTGATGACATATTGTAAACAATCCCAAGTTTTTAATTTTTTGAAATTTAATTCTTTTAATTCACTGACGTTTTTCATCTCTTTCATTTCCAAATTATACCCCTCTTCCCTGATGCAGAAAGACATCCCTTATAACAGAGAATATAAAGAAAGAAAGGGGAGGGAGTAGTTCATCAAAACTTACCAATATATCAACTGAGTGACAGTTTTCATAGTGTTCCACAACCATTTGTTTCTTTGAGGGAAAGCTTGCTCATTATAATTACATAGTGTCCAATATCCTTTTTTTTTTTTTTGTTCTTCCCATTTGCAGTATTATAGTATGTTTATTGTAATATACACATACATATATATATCTATAGTATATATACTGTATATGCAGACACATAATATTTAAATGTATACATATGATATTATATATAGCATGTATACATTTATACACACATATGTGTGTCTGTCTGCATATATATATACAGATACTGGTTGTCCTTATTTCACTTTTCATTAGTTCACATAAACCTTTCCATGCTTCTCTACATTCTTCATATTTATCATTTCCTAAGTCAGTAATATCCCATTAGCTCTATGTATCCCAATTTGTTTAACCATTCCTAAATAATGGACATCCATTCTGTTTTGAGTTCAAAGCTACTACAAAAAGTGCTGCTATAAATATTGTGTATATGGCAACTTTCTATCTATGACCTCCTTGGAATATATACCTAGCAACAGGATATTGGAGGCTAAGGATATGCCTGTTTTTGTCATTTTCATAGCATAATTCCAATTACTTTATAGAATGGTTGAATCATTCCACAGGTCCACTAACACTATATTGGAATACTCATCATTCCCAGCCCCTCCAATATTGACTATTCCCATCTTTTGACATCATTATCATTTCGTTGGGTGTAAGATTACAGATTATTTTTATAAATTATCTTTTAGCTTAATAGTATAAAAGAATGAATGTCACCATAATTTTAACCAAAGTATTGTCTAATGGGTCAGATTTGGAAAGATTTCCTGTTAACCAACAATGTACATGTTTCTGACTAGGCTGAAATGCAAACTCTTTGTAGGAATGAACTTTTGTGCTTGAATTCTCTAGCACCTAGCACTTCCTTGTAGCAGGGGAAGCATTCATTTCAAATTATGTTCCTAGCCAATAGTGGCTAAAAAGCTCATGGAATTATTGTGGTTTTCTATGTCTCAAAGGCTGGTATCCCCTTGGACTGGATATTTCACTGGTAATTCAAGAAGTGCCTGATGCTTACTTTTTTAGTTGATCAGGACATATTTGCTGAGCAAATTAGGTTGATGGGAAGCAAAACTACATTCTGTGTAATTATTAATGGTCCTAAATATGAGCTGAGAAATATATCTCGCTCCCCAGCTTGCAGAGGTAAGAGACTATGTGGAATATTATATATATTGTCTGACACAATTGATTTATTGATTGGTTTTGCTCAATTGCTTCTTTTCATCTTTTTAATACTTTTAATATGTTAGAAATAGCAGCTTACTTAAGAGAATGAGAGAGATATATTCAGAAACAGATCTGAGGTAAAAACAAAAAAAATCAGTAAAAATAAGATTTTTAAAAATCTTATTGTCTGATTGACCCCAAGGCTGACCACCTATACAATTAATCACCTTTGCAGCTAAGCCCTTCTTCTTCTTCTTTTAAAGCAGACCTGGAGGATTAGAGAAGTCAATAAAAGCAACTTCACCATCTGCCTGATATAAGTAGTATAAAGGAAAAGACAAGTTGTCATTTGCCAGGTTGGAGGCCCAGATGTTTTCTTTTGTTCAGCAAATCATTTGTCCTGAAGGTTCTCATATATTTCTCCTATCCCACCCCACCTTTTATCTACTTCAGAGAAGAGGTATATCACGTTTCTCTCTTAGGCTTATCATTTGGGGTATATGCCACTGGCCTTTATTCAAGCTTCCATCTACATAACACCAAAATTGTTCTCAAAAATGAAAAATGTTATCCACAATACTGTGCCCAACAACTAACTTAAATGTGTTTTTTGCTGGATTTCTGTTTTTTTTTTAATCACATTGATGAAATTGATGAATGCTTTTGTATTTTCTTAGGACTAGTCTTACGATACTCTTTTCCTAGAATAGGGAATCTTAATTTAGGATCTACAGACCCCCTCCCCCAAAAGATCCATGGAAAGATTTCAGGGGATCTATGATTCTGAATGGGTTAAAAATGACATCTTTATTATTCTATCCTTTAACTAAATTTTAACTTTTCCTTTAATTATTTTAAAAAAAACTTTTCTGAGAAGATAATTCATAGACTACACCAGACCAAAGAAAATTATGAGCCCCTGCCTTAGCAGATCAAGGATGCAAAGGACAATCTTTAATCTCATCCTTCACATGTCTCCCCATTACAAAGTCCACTGGGTTATGTCTAAGAAGTTTTCCTTTTTACTGTTAATCCTCTACATGGTGTGTGACACAGATTGCAGTTGAAGACACAGAAAAGCTGTTCAGATGGTTGATTCTGGTATTGACCCTGCTATAAAGGCAGAGGAGGTAGCATGAGATTGCAAGTTAGCGAAGGTCATTCTGCAGTGGACTAAAGTAATGTGGTGTAGGTGCTTGCTTCCTAATGGTCTAACTTTTTTTTTTCCCTGAGGCTGGGGCTAAGTGACTTGCCCAGGGTCACACAGCTAGGAAGCCTAATGGTCTAACATAATGTAAGGATTGCGACCTTGGGAATTTACTAAAATTCACTTAGTCTCAATTTCTTCATCTTTAAAATTAGGATAATGATACTTTTGCTATTTACTTTATAAGGTTATTGTGCTCAAAATACTCTTGTAATTAATTAATCAATCAACTAGCAAGTAAGTAATACTTACTAGGAATATACACATGTTTTTAGAATAAATTTATACAAAATAAGTGTGAGATTGTTAATATAAAGTGAGAGAAGGAAAACAGTAGAACTTGGGATTAGAAAGAAAAAGGATTCTTAATCTGGAACTCACAAACCTATCAAAAACAAACCTTTTTTATAAATATATTTTAATATAATTAGTTTCCTTTGTGATCCTATGGGTCTTACTTTAAATGCTGAAAAACCTTATTTTAAGGATGAGTCTATAGGCATAATCAGACTGTCAATACCAAAAAAGTTAAATATTCACTGTAAAAGTTAATGCTTGAATTGAATCTTAAAGGAAATGAGGGCTCTTATGGGAAAGAACTGAGGAAAAAGTGAATTCTAGACAAGGAGGAAGGCCCAGTGCAAAATTCCAGAAAAAAAAAGAGTCTGTTGAGCTGGATTTCAGAGTACAAGAATATATCTCTCTCATTCTCTTATTCAGTAAGTGGTTATTTGTAACAATATTGAAAAAGAAAGAAGTCTAAAAAGAATGAATCTAAAATTATAGGCTGTAGAATTCTTTGATTCAGTAATCACTGACACAACATACATAACATTTCAAACCTTGCTATTCAGTTAAGTAAAAAGAACAAAATACTAATGGTGTATCAGGTCATCTCAACAATAGACAAATTGATTAGACAACCAAAGCAACTGCACAGAACCAATGACCAAAACTAGTTTAAAAAACCCCAAGATTTGTGAAAACTATTGGGTGTTAGGAGCTAGGCTAAGGAGAAGGAGCTAGCCATGGGCAAGAGTCAAGAGACCTGTATTTTGATTCCATCTCTTCCACTTTTTTGTGATCCTGGGCAACTTCACTTTCCTCATCTATAGAACAAGGGGGTTGAATCATTGACTTCCAAAGAACCTTCTGATTCTGACAACTTATGAGTCTATAAAATCAGATTGAATGTAGGATCCCACTTTCCCTCCTGGGTCTCACTCTTTATCAGTCCCCATTCTCTCAGAAAGCCGAGGGCAGAAGGGGGGCAAACCTGGAGGGAGCCCATTTTGCTTTGGTCAGCAGACTAGCCAGTAGTCCGCCTCAGGGATGGCAGTTAACACCAGTGGTGCTAGACACTGAGACATGCTTTACTTGAGACAAACTGTTTACGAAGTGTGGATTGTAGGGGCTAGTGCCAGCAGTACCGCTGCTGGGCACCCAGCAGGCACTGCCATCCATCAGACTGTCAGGCTCTCTGGGGCTGCTAGAGTGTAAATTAATCTGGAGGCAGCCACTCCACTGCCTAATTCTCTCTCATTGCTCCCTCCAAATATGTTTGTGGTTGAAATATTGCTCCAGGCCCCTGGGGTAGCAAGCCAGGGAATGTAGTCGCTGTCTCCTTCTGGCTTCAAAGGCACATACTCTTCCCTTTATATACATGGCCCCGGAACTAGACCTATTAGTTCTGGCAAGTGTTCAAATGCTATTTGGGGCATTGGGCCAGTGGGGGAAAACACTGTCTATGGCCTAGCTGAGCCTTTAGAGAAGAAGACTGGAAGATGGAGACCAGACAGAAATAATCAGTTCAGAATGGTTTATAATACAGTCCTGGAATAGGAAGTAAAAGACCTGAGTTCTAATCTCATCTCTGACATTATATACTCTGCCATTATCCTGAACATAGACCCTTTCTGAGCTTTGGTTCTCTCAGTCATGGAAAAGGAATACTATTATTTTAAATAATATAGATCTTATTTTTTATCATATTTTTAAGGGATCTTAGAAGCTGTTGAGTCCCCCTCATTTTACAGGTGAAAAAACTTCCCAGTAAAACTGCAGTAGGACAACACAGACAATACCTCTCTCATCCTCTCTCCAAGGGATTTGGATCTTCTATATCAGGTCTCTATATTTTAAAAGCCTTTTATTTCATGTGACTTAGAGATTATGAGTTTTTGGTACAGTAACATTTATTAAATATTTTTCTTAGAATATATATATATATATTTTTTTTTTTCTGAGTTAATGGAGGCTAAGTGACCTAAGTGACTTGCCCAGGATCACACAGCTGGGAAGTGTTAAATGTCCGAGATCAAATTTGAACTCAGGTCCTCCTGACCTCAAGGCTGGTGCTCTGTCCACTATCCACCTAGCTGCCCCCGTTTCTTAGTATTTTTATGGATTAATGCTTATTGCTGGATCATTAGAAGCAAAATATCAATGCCTTTCTTTAAATCCCAGCTAAGATCCCACTTTTTCTGATCTCTATTGTTTTCTGATCCCTTTCAGTACTGGTGTTTTCCTCTATTGATGATTTACCCTGTATGTATCTTATTTATGTATTGCTGTTGTCACATTTTTTCCCATTAAGTTATGAGCTCTTTGAAAACAGGGATTATTTTTTACTTTGGATCCCCATTGCTTACAGTCTGTGAAGTGGTAGCCAATGCAAATGCTAAAGTGGTTCAGAGGAAAAAGCTGGGAATTTGAAGTCAGAAAATTTGACCTCAGATTCTGCTTCTAACACCTGGCAATCTGAGAAAGTCACAACCTCTATGGCCTCAATTTCTTTACCTGTAAAGGGGGGGAGTGAATAAGATGATGTTTGATATCCCTAAATCTATGATCCCATGGCTTTAAAACAGAGACCAGTGCCAGGAAAAACCTCAAGAAATACATCTTTGGAATTTCTAGAGAAGAGGAGATGGGAAGATATGGATAGGAGAAGAGCTACAACTCTTTTCCTAATACTTTAGACTTCACTTTTTGCTATAGTCGTATTCTAGAAAATGAGAACATGAATTAACTATTTCAGAATCATAGAATGTCAAAATTGGAAGAGACTTTGGAGATCCTCTAGTCTAGAGACTCCATATAGAGTCACATAACTGAATGTGGGGGTCACAAAAGATTTGGCAATAGTAAAAGGCATTAGATAGTCTGCTGAAATTCAGTTTTCTTTATGTAAACATAAAAAGAACATCCATCTCATTAGTAAGAAAATTTGATTTTTGTCTTCAATAAGTCTTCAATAATATACATGCCAAAGAATTGCTTTAAAATAAATTTCTTTATGATTTATTATCAGTAAATGTTTGATTTGTATACCTATTATATATATTATATTATAATATTATATATATTATATTATAAATAAGATACCTATACCTGTGTTTACGTAAAAAAATTTCTCATACAAAAAGGGGTCACAAGTTTAAGAAAGCCTGGTCTAACTTCCTTCCTTTATAGAGAAGGAAACTGAGGTCCAATAAGATGAATAAATTTTCCTCAGGTCCCACCTCTACCAAATAGCAGGAATAGACAGCACAGCCATTTAAAATGCACAAAAAACGCTTGCTATATAAAGTGATTCTATTGTAAATACATTTTAAGGTAATGATCACTCCCATTTGAGTCTAAAGGAAAATTCAGACTTTTATAATCTGGGGCATTCCATTCTAATTAAATCAAACAATAAAACATCTTTAGAGGATATTTAGAGCCACTCAACATATTGCCAAAATCATCCTTATGGTAATTCAATCTACATGGCTTCTGGTCTTTGCTCTAATGGTCTCAATGAGAGAGAGCCCACCTTCTTACTAAGCAATGTGACCCAGTAGTTGGATAGTTCTGATGGTTAGAAAGTGACTTCAAATATTGAGCTGAAATCTATCTACCTACCCCCTTTTCAGACAATTTGTGACTTCTTTTCCTTTTCAAAGCTGCTCATCCATGTCAAAATGGTCTTTGGAATAGCTCTGGATCCTATATCCCCTGGGAATGAATGGGCACTGTGATCTCTGGCTCTAGGGGCGTGGCCTAGTGATCTTCATGCTCCTTGCACATCCCAGAAAAGATATCTCCAGCAAGGGGTCATAGTCTCCCATCTGCAGTACAGATATTTCTGTGTCCCACATCTAACCTGGCCTACCTATTTGGCCTCTTTCTGAAATGTATATCATGCATCCCCTTCTCTGCCTTCTATCCAGGTAGAGGAGAAGGCACAAGGTCCTACAGAGTTTTATTATTGTATGCACACCACGTATAGGTCTGCTCAGTTAAACATATGGATTCTCTTTTAAACAAAGCATTCCTAGAGGCACAGTTCCTTCACTCCCTCCAAAACCTTCCCAGGCAGCCACAGAGTCCACTTTATAGCATGAGTTTAGCTGTATAATTAAATCCAAAGCTGCAAGTTTATGAATCTGAATCTCCATGTTTCCCTGCAAGGGTGGGAAATAGCAGATGCTTTGGAGCAATAAACAAATTGAATATATAACCTTCCCTTTTTGTTGCTACCCTGCTGAACTAGTACCTGTCTAGGGAAGCCTTATTTGGGGTTTACAACTTCATCAGAGTAAGCATTGGGTTTTCTTTTTCATTTTTTTATTTATCACAGTGCCTGATATGCAGTAAGAAATTAATAAAATTTTTATTGATTGACTATTAGCATTATAATATTGTTCTGTTTTGGATTTTAATGACCACTCTAGAAATGCAGAAAAACATCATGGGCATGAGTTGGCTACCACACATTATAAATATAAACTTAAGAAGTAATATAAAGGAATTTGTCACTCCCTCTCTGTGCAACACAAGAAGAGGACGCATTAGACCCAGCAGCAGATCTTGGAGAATCATACACACATACTTAGACACATATTTCCCATGGTTCTGATAGTTTCCACATTTTGCACTTTGCCTAAGAAAGGCTTCTGCTTTAGCACCAAAAGCCTGACACACTTAATATCAGAGGAGGTAGCAGAGAGGGGGCAATCCTGGAGCTGCTAAAGTCAACTTTCTTTGTAAATGTTACATCTTTAACTTAGGTATCTTTTAAAAGAAAATGAGAAAGTCATCTTTCATTCCACATAAAAACACTTGTGCATAAATATACATCCCCATACTTACTCAACACGTGATCTCACCAGTGTTGGGATTCTTTCCAACCATGAAAACCTCAACCCATCCATGCTTTTCAATTCTAGGCTCCCTGTGATGAACTCACAAGGAGCCTATCCAAAGTACTGATACTCTTCTTTGTTTCCTCTAAGTATAGGAAGGCTAATAATCCAAGAACACCAATGGAGTTTGTAAGCAATCCTTCATAGGACCATAGTGATAAAGCTAGAAAGGATTCTTAAGGACATCTATCCCAACACCTCATTTTTAGATGAAAAAATTGAGACTTAGAAAGACCTGCCCAGGGCCACAAAGCTATATGTATTGAAGATGTGGCAGGATTTGATCTCAGTTTTCTTGACTACAAGCCTAGTACTCTAGCCATTGAGACAATTAGTTACCTATTTTTATTATTATTAGTTATACAGGTAATGAGAGGTGGAGGCAATTATCTCTTCCTTTATATTATGGTCAGTTCAGCTTCTCTTTCACTCAGACATATATTGGATGATATTCTTACATTACATATAGATGGAAGGCCCTGACATGTGGGGAGAGATAAAAAATGAGAGCCAGCTAAGAAAGATTTGTGCAATGTACATATCCTTGCCCAACACAAATCCATCTATACCAGATGCCTATAGAACTATTAAGAAGAGGAAAATAAAGGTTTCAGATACTTTTCTCTAAATAGAGAATCTGTTCAAAATATTTGTAGTCTACTTCAATTCAGGATTCAGGACAACTAGCTATATTAAAACAACAGCAATTCACAAAAATATAGCACTTTTGGCACTCGCTCACTGGGTGCCCAGGATAATTTGACCCAGGTCTGTTTCCTCATCTGTGCAATAATAACCCATAGCACTTATCTAACAGTATTGTTAAAAGGATCAAAAAAGATGATATATGCAAATAATTTTGTAAACCTTAAAGCACTATATAATTGGCAGCTATTGTTGTTATATGTAAAATAAATTATAGGAAGCAAGGTATTTTCATGGAATTGCTGGTAAAGCAAAGTGGTAACCAAGGTAGCTTTTTACCTGATTATATAAAACACATCACATAAAGAAATGGATGAAAAAAGCCTCGCTTTTCTACCATGCTTCTCTTGGACTCTAAACCATGAGGAAGGGAACAAAAGAAAGTGAAGAGGAACCAACAGGTTTAGTCCTGAGATGACCGACACATAGAAAGAAGCAATGAATTGTTCAGACCTTTTGCTTCAATCCTCACGATCAGAAGGAGACAAAAATTATGTCTCACTCCAAGAAAATGAGTGACTAGATAAAAGCTATCCTAGAGGCTTTGTCAGGGTGGAATAAGTCCCTAAATTACTGGAGCACACTAGTTACAGTGAGGAGAACAAATAGAGACAGCAAGTGTTCAAGTTATAGTTCCATAGCCTCAAAGATAAGGAGCTCAAACAAGGCTTATGAGTGCTTAGAACTCTTGACATTAAGGGATTATTCAGAGTAATTGATAGCCAAAGATTGTTTAAAACAATTGATAGTGAGTAAAATTGGCATGAACCAGACATCACAATGTGCCTAAATTTTATGTTTCTTTAAAACCTTGTTATAAATTCCCTTTGTGAATTTGTTCATCTCCCAAAGAATAGAATTAACTCATCTTTAATGTTTTCCTAATAAAATTATTGTAAAAATGCAAAAATTCTATTTTTATATCTTATCACTAGCATTGAGGGATCTAGGGTTCTCAAAAGACTGTTAAACAGAAAAAAAGCTCCACTGAGTCGTACCAAAATGGAATTCAAATATGACCTCAAACTTTTAATAGCTGTGTAACCTTAATCCTGTTTGCCTCATTTTCCTCATTTGTAAAATGAGCTGGAGAAGGAAATGGAAAAGCACTCCAGTGTCTTCAAAAAACCCTCTAAATCATGAATAAGTCAGTCATGATTGGAACAACTGAACAACAATAAATAAATTGGAAAAGCCTTCAATAAACTTTGGGTCATGGACTGAGTCACTCTTACCTGAGGACTAGTCCAGCAGAGTTAGAAGAGGTTCATCCCTAAAAGGTTAATTAGATCATAGATAAATATTTTAGTCATTAAGATTGTATTATGAATAAACATTTATTCAGTGTCAACTATGTATTGGACCCTCTGCTAAATGCTGATACATAAAGAAATGAGGAAATATAAAAATAGTCCCTGCCTTCAAGGAGTTTATATTTGATTGAGAAGATAACATAGACAGACAGACGGATAGATAGAAAAATAGATGATAGGTGGATGGACAGATGGATGGATGGAAGGATAGATGATATATAAATGAGGGATAAATAGATAGATAGATGGAAGGATGAATGCATCCATAGATAATTATGTACTTATAGAGTAGGTGGAAAGGGAAAGAAAGGAACACATTTTATATAGCTCCAACTGTGTGCCATGTCCTGTGCTAAGTATTTTTACAAATATTATTTCATTTGATCCTCACAAAAGTCATCCTATGATTAATGCCTGTTTTACAGCTGAGGAAAGACAAACAGAAGTTAATGTTAATACAATTTCTAAGGCTGGATTTGAATTTGAGTCTTCCTAGCTCACTGTGCCACCAGCTACCTCTGGTAAATGCTCTTATTGTAGAAGACTGGTAAAGCATAGAATGTCATTGAAGTATCTATATTTTAAAAGCACGTATTTTTGAAGTATTTGCTCAAATATTGGCCACACTTTCCAAATTTACCTGAGCTTGGCCTCCCATGCTTTTATTGGCTTTTGTTTTCCCTGCTTCTTTCCTTCCACGGTCAAAAAGCTAAAATGTTGGATTTTTTAGATAGTCTCTATTGAACTCCTTTTTATTTTACTTTTAACTTAATGTAAATTTGTTGACCAGGCCCACTTACAATCACCATCATTAGCGTCATCTTGCCCAACATAATTAGAGGACAAGCATAAAAGCCCTCCCTCATCCCTGTCTCCAACTGTTGTCCCATTTTCACCGAAAATATGTTTATATAGCAAGTGTATCATTATTTTTTTCTTACTGTCCCTATTTTTTCCTTTGGAGTTTACATTATGGGGCTGTGGTCTGTATTCAGAAATGGCCTGCATGTCAGCCACTATGACATTATTCTATGGAAAAAGCCTTTCTGACTAGATTGTATGCACTAGGTATGCGGGCCTGGAGTAAGGGTACTCACAAGTCCTATACAACTCTCAATAGTACCACCATCCATCTAGTGATGACTTCTGGAAATAACGGTGAGAGTTTCAGAGGGAAACTCAAGGGCCCATGCCTTACACACCTAGCCTATTTTAGTAATATCATATGTTTCATGTGGTAACAATAAGGGGATTGCAAAACCTGAGATTTTATTGATAAAACCACCGTTTCCTGAAAAACATTTAATAATCAATGAATAGCTTAGAAGCAAAACTTCTTTCCCCCAAAAGTTTAATACCCTAATACCTAATATAATAGGTAATACCTAAATAATGAATAATTAGTTCAGAGCCATGTCATAGGACTATAAAATTTTAAATTTGGAAGAGGCCTGCATTAACATCTAGTTGAACCTTCTTATTTTAAAGATGATGAACCTGAGGGCCAGAGTGAAGTAACTTGTTGCTGTAGGGCATACAAATTGTATAACCTTAAATTTAATGCTCTTTTCCACTTCCCATTTTTATTAATTAAAAAAATATTGCTCAATCAGAAACACATTTTTCAAGGCTATCTTAAAGCTTCTTATTAGCTAGGTGGTACATTGTATAGAGAGATGGAATTGGAGTCAAGAAGATAGTTCAAATTCGACTTGAGACTCTCATTTATCTGTATGACCTCAGGCAAGTTATTGAACTTTTCTGTGCCTCAGTTTCCTCATTTGTAACAAAGGATAACAGTATCTAATCTGCTGGGTTGTACAAACCTAGGTACAAAACCCTGTAAATCATAAAGTACTATATTATTATTAGTTATTGTTAATATATAATTATGGTAGGATAAAAGTTATTTTGCATATTATTACTTAAAGTTACATAGTAGTAATAATGCTGGTCATGGTAATGATGACAATGGTGATAACAATAATAATGGTGATAGTGATGATGAGGATGATGATTGCTATGGTGATGATAGTGTGTTACAATGGTGGTGGTGGTGATGGCAGAGATACTTTACACTTGCTAAGTGCTCTATGCTTGATAAAATTCTTCCATATCTGTCATCTCAGTTACTTATCACATCATTTTAACATTTTTCCCTTTCTTTCCCAGCTTTTTTCTAAATGTGCTTTCCATTAAATATTTCTTCTGGATCTTTACACTTAAAAAAAGCAGGAGAAAACAATATTTCTTAACTATATTCTTTGAATTGTTCCCATCACTTTCTAAACAGGGAAATTTAAGAGAAAATTCACTGGACTGTTTGTGAGCTTAGTGATGAAATAATGATAGTAAGAATACAAATAATTCTGAGACTTCTCCTGGTCCTTTATAGACTTGAGTGAGATACCACAACTCCCTCCAACTCCATGATTGATGTACCACATTACCTCATTTTCATTTCCTTACCCCCCTCCTCATGCTGTCACACACCACAGCCCCCATCCAGCCCTTCCAGAGCAGAACATCTGTTCCTGGGTATAACATCCACCAAAGTTGGCCTGATTACATAGAGAGGGAAATGCCTTGGATTGGGTTCAATTTGGCTTTGGATATTGTCTGACTCTTCCTTTCCCCCTACCCTTGACAACACATTCAGTATCTTGTTAGAGTCACTGGTCAGTAGAAGGGTCTGTGTTGAACAGAAAACATGTCATAGAGGATGATACATTGAGTAAGGCTGCATGGGAATTTTTAATGAGCATCCTGGGTAATTAGTTGGGGATTTTAAAAAAATGAACAGATGTGCCACAGTAAAATGTGTTTTACCTCGCCAGGCCCCGGGGAGAGAACGTGTGTATGTTCCGCGGGTGTGCCTGTGCTTATATATCTTGATTGAACATCCAGCAGCACATTTTGCAAGGCCCAGGTATCCTGGCTAGGTTCCAGCTTGGGTAATGACATTCTGCTTGAATTCCCCCTGCAGTGTCATTTGGTTACAAGGTTCTCCCTTCTTTCCTCTTCAGATTGGCTGTATTAAGTTGTTCAGGCTCTGTTATTAAAAACTGGTGGAGGAAACCAGAGAGAACTATGGCTCTGAACTAAGTTGATTCTTGTTCACATGCTATAAAGTGCTTTGGAATCATGGGGATGAAAGATTCCATTTGAATGTCAAGCAAGAAATGGATAGGATAGCCCTCTGCAACTACTCCAAATACCCTTAGCCATGGAAAGTGAAGTGCACCGTCTTCAGCAAAGTTGGCAGAAGCAAATGGCACTATTGTGCATCATGGGGAAATGGCTGCTGCCTCCTTTTCAAGGCTCCGTCTCTTCATCAGCCATGTGAAAGTGGTACGCACAAAATATTCTGGAACTTTAAATACAATTCTCTACATATCCTTCTACAAGAGAGTCCCAGATGAAGGAACAAACTAAGGATAGTGACTTGGTATTGGAGATAGAATATAGGACTTAGGTGCAGAAGACTTGAATTCAAACGGGCTTTAATACTAACTACTAAAACATGGGCAAGTCACTTGATCTCATTGATCTCATCTGCAAAATAAGACTTTATTTACTTTAGAAGGACATTATGAGGAAAGTGCTTAGTTAACTTTGTAACCTTGTATTATAATTACAAGAAAAAAAGAATGAATGAAAGAGAGGAGAAAGAGGAATGGAGAGAGAAAGAGAGGGAGGGAAGGAGGAAAACAAGGAGGGAGGGAAGGAGAAAAACAAGGAGGGAGGGAGAAAGACAAAAAGAGAAAAAAGAGGAATGAAGAAGAAGAGGGAGAGAGAGAGAAAGAAAGAAAGAAAGAAAGAAAGAAGAGAAAGAGAAGAGGAGAGAGAGATTGAGAGAGAGAGAGAGAGAGAGAGAGAGAGAGAGAGAGAGAGAGAGAGGAGAAAAAGAGAAAGACACACACAGAGACACAGAAAGAGATAAGGGGGGAATAGAAAAAGAGAAAGGAAGGGAGAAAGTGTGGTGAGATTTTAAATAGAATTTAGAGCTTGGAAGAACCTTAAAGATCATCTCGTCTGTTTTATAAGTGAGAAAACTAAGGCCCAGAGATGGGTCCTTATTTGAAGAACATTCTGGGGAGAGGGTCCCTTAGCAGACATACAAAGTCAGAGCTACCAAGTTATGCCTCCTTTCTTCTGAGTGATGACCAGTCAGTCCTTTATTATAGTCCTATGTTCAGCCTTAGTTTAATTAGAATTTGGAAAAACAGGCAAGGATCCAAAAACAGAAACAATAACAATGATGAAGGAAATGGTGGGTCTCTAAATTACTGGTCTTCACCACACTACATACTCCAAGTCTACCCTGCATATTGCCATCAGAGTAATTCTTTTATAGCAAAATTTTGATTCTATCACTCTCCTGATAAGCAGTTTTCAATGATTCACTGTTACCTAGTCATTCAAGTCCGATCCTTTAGCATGACTCTGTTAACTCATTTGATCTCAATCTACCTTTTCAACCTTGTTTCTCATAATTTCTCTGTTAACCTTGATTTTAACCAAGCTAGTATTCTTATTTACCCAAGATGCTCCCTACTTCTTTCCACTGTGATGGATTCCCTGTTGAATGAACCCAAGAGCTAGGCTTGAATTCAGATTATCTGGGTTCAAATTCTGTCTCTGCCAGTTACTTCTTGGGTAATCTTGGGGCAAATCATTTCATCTTTCTGGGGCATGATTTCTTCATTTTCAAAAGAATGGAATTGGACTAAATATACTTTGTGGTCCCTTTCAATTTTCTATTTGTGATATGACTCTGTGACTCCCCCTATTTAGAATGCTTTCATACTAATTCCAACTCCAAATTTTGAAGGGTACTGTAATGCAGAAAAAATAGAAATGAACTTGGAAGAAAAAGAATTCAAATCCTGGTCTCACCATGAACAACTAATTTGAAGCCAGGCATGCAACCTCTTCAAGCCTCAGTTTCCATATTTGTAAAAAAGACACAAAGATTTTGTACTACAATCCTATAGTGTTGTTGGGAACATCATATAAAATACTAGGGCGTAAAGTATTTTGGAATCATAAAGCATTATATGACAATTAATTTCTCAAGTTTAGATTCAAAGGATCTGGAAATTAATTCTCTGCTCTGTTTCATTTTTCTAACCATATTTTCCTTAAAAGCTAGGATAGTTTTATTGAAAAATTCAACATATGTCTTAGGTGAACTTAGGTGAACTAAAAAGGAAGCATCCATCCAATAAAATCTGGGAAGCAATCAGGAAATCTAAAGACTAGATTGGGTTAGTAACACTAGGAAAAAAGACAGGTAAATACAGTAAGAGATACCACACTGTAACTGTGAAATATAAACCCAGTAGATATTGAAAGGGGAGAACAATCTAGTTCTGTTCTAAGACTTGTTCTTTTCACTTCGTTGGAAAAGATGCTCCTAGGAGAGCACCAATTGTGGTTACTTTGAACATATCTAAATCTCAAGGCTCATTCAAATTGTGTCTTGAGTTACTAAAGAACCTGCAGATGTGAACATAAGAACTGCTGTTGGAAGTCTTAAAAGAATCATGGAAAATGACAGGGTTGTCAGAAGACTGGACATAAAACAAGTAGCATCTTGATTTTAAAAAAGGGGAAGGCTATAAGCTGACAAGCTTGATACTGATCCTTGGCAAGATTTTAGAACAGATTGCTAATTGAATATCTTGTGACCATTTAGCAATGAAATGATCACCAGGAGCCAGCATGGGTTCATTAAGAAGAAGGCATGCCAAACTAACTTCATTTCCTTTTCTGATAGGGTTATTAGACTAGTAGATCAAGGTAATGATAGTCATAGTGAATCAGCAAAATAAGACATCTGGCCAAGTCTCTCATATCATCTCTGTTGACAATGTGGAGAAATGGAGGTTGGATTATAGTTGGGTACATGTGTTGCTGATTGAATATTATTGGAGGAATATTAATTAGCAACAGTTTGCAGATGGGAATAGAGGTGAGGGATAGGGTACAGCAGGAACAACCTCAGGATACACTCTTCCCTATATGCATCATCCAATTAAATATCTTACTGTGATCTGGAAGTACACCTTGGTCCAGAATCTTGGAGCTAGACTCCCATTCTAAGTGATTTTCCATTGCCCAACTTCCATATCCAATAAGAATACCTTAGAATACCTCACACCTCCATTCCTTCTTCTTTGTCTTTTTCTTTTCTTTCTCTGTTTCTCTTATCTCTTTTCCCTTCTCTTCTTCTCTTTTTTCTTTTTCCTCAATCTCTTTCCTTCTTTGTTTTCTTTAGGTCTCCTCTTATGTTTTCTTCCCTAATCTTTTCCTCTTCAATTTTTCTTTATTTCCTCTCCTTTTTTTGGTTTCCATGTCTTCTCCCATTTTCACTTCTCTTTCCCTGTCCCTTTCTTTCTTCTTTTTTCTATTTCTTAATTCCTTCTATCCAAGGAAATGCCACATAGAAGAGTTTGGAACCTGGAACAGTAACCCCTATATGATGTCACTCAACTCCCTTTTCAGATAATACTTCAATTGTCAAAGCAAGGTTTGGAGGCTCTGATGTAGAAGGGCTTAATTATAGGTCACAAGACAATTAAATCTGGATTCATATGAATACAGAATATTATAAATTAAACACCAGAGTCTTCATGAATTTTTTTTCTGTGATAGAATAAACATCAAGTTTAATGCTCCTTAGAACATGATTTGACCATTAGCAGGTCACTACCTTATTATTTTTCCCCCTCTCTCTACTGTGTATTTTTCTTCTCCTCAAATAATTTTATTAATGCCTTTTGATTTTTCTTAATAGTTATTTCTGTAAATATCCCTCTCTCCTTCTTGATTTCTGAAGAATGGAATGTTAAGTAAGGTAACAGTAACAGGCACTGTAGACCATATCTTCAAAATACTTGATAGTTAAAGGAAGAAGAAAACAGAACAGAAATTAGAGTAGGTAGCAGAGTTGATCAAATGCTTTTCTTTTGTTTGTTTGAATGAGGGGAAACAGTATGTTTGCTGGCAAGAATCAGTGGAAAGGGCTAAAGACTAAAGGTACTAGAGAAGTACTAAAGGTACAAGAATGTGGTGGACAAAACACCTTGGGGAACTACTTGATTGAACTATTGTGTGTATTGTCAGATGCAGTCACCATATTGTATGTTTTTACTTACTGCTTTCCTTTGTTATAAGAGAAAGTTTAATCTGGAGAGGAGGGCATGTAATGATTATAATGTCAAGAAAAGAGGCATCAATAGAATGTGTTTGCTTCTTTATGGCAAAAGCAAAGTAAAAAGTCTACCCTTTTTAATGTTACCAGTAATGTTGTCATTAACATTTTTCTTACCTTCGGGGGACTTAACTTTTCCCCCACAATGTATCTGACATATGATTATAGATTTAGGGCTGGAAGGTACCTTAGAAGATATTGAATCCAGTCCTTTCATTTTTACAGTCCATCAGTCAGTAAATAATATTATATGCCAGGCTAAGAGCTGAGAATATAAAAACAGACAAAAGATTCTATCTATCACTGGGGAGCTTACAATCTAATAATGGAGATAATAGAATAATTTTATAGATGGGAAAATGGAGACACAGAGAAGGAAAGTGACTTGTCTATGGGATACAGATGGGGACTGAGGCAGAATTTGAATCCAAATATTTCTGACAGCAAGTCCAGTGCCCTATCCACATGCTATGTTGTCATCCAAATGCTTAAAATTGAAAGGCATCTTCTAGATAATATTTCTTTCCTCCAGGGTATTTTGATTTTTTAAATTTTAATTAAAAATAATGATTTTAATGAAGACTGAGAGAAGTTGAGCTTCCTTGCATATTGCTCTTTTGCTTTAAGATTTTCCTGGATACAAATTTATAAAATCTTTATACAAATCTCAACAGCAATCATTTTAGATATACAGAAAACCAATGCAGCATAAAAAAAGAGCAGTGAATTTGGAAGAAAAAGTCTGAGTTCAAAGGAAAAAGTCTGAGTTCAAGTAATGACTCTACAATTTACTAGCTATGTGGCTTTGGCTAAATGACTCGACTTCTCTGAGCTCCAGTTCCTTCGGCTATAAATAATGGGTTTGGGATACCCATTCCCTTCTATAATGGACATTGTATACATCCATGATTCTAAGGTGCACAATGGAAATTGTCTATAGTAGTAATATTTAATTTTTCCCCTTTTAATATAAAGTAGTTTAAATTTCTACACTTTCACATTGCTACCTTTAGAATATCATCCAATTTAATCTCCTTGGCCACTGAAAATACTCTTCTGGTAGTGCTAATTGTTTTCACACATTCATGATCTTTGTCTTAAAAACCTCTATTAAAAGTGGCTTTGATGAATACATAACAATCTCTCAAGCCAAAAGACAAGCAAGAGAGAAGAATGAGAATCAAAATAATAGTTGGAAGGTCTGAGTCATCTTGTGTCTATGGGAAGTTGGGTCTCACCCTCTATATTTTCTCATCTATAATATAAAAGGACTGGACTTGATGCTCACAACTGTTCCTTCTAACTGTCATACTGTGTTGTGAATCAGCTAGCTTCCCTGGCTTTTCTTTGTTTGGCTTACTTATAATTGGGTTAGGTTTGGACTTGTTTCCAACAAATGATTTTATTAATTACTTTGCTCTTTGCTTTGGGCTCTGGGAGGCTTTTAGGTGTCCCAGAGAGCTCCCATTCCCCTGTTTCTGGCTAGCCACACCCAGATCAGGAACAGATGGTGTTGCTTCTATCGTAGACCAGCTGTGAACACTTGTTTCACCCAGTGCAAATCCTTTTCAAATAATCCTGGTTTCAGCTGATTTCAGCTCTCTCCATCTTTTCTTTACATACCTTTATTCTTCTCCTTGTTCCTTCTTCCTCTTTCCTTTCCCCTCCCCTTTCATCTCTTTCCTTTTTCCCCTATTCCACATCTCTCCCTCTCCCTTTCCTTCCTTTTTTCTCTCTTTCCCTCCCTATCTCTCCCTTAATGTTCTCTCCCTTCCTCTCTCTCTCTCCCCTCTCCCTCATCTTTCTTCTCTGCCATGGCTCTTCCCTTTTCTCTCACCCTCTTTCCCTTTGTCCTTTTCTTCATTTAGTCTCCTCTCCCTCTTTTCCTATTGAACACCTACTAGTAGAGATCAGGGCACTGAATTGGGCACTACCTAGAAAAGAAAATTAAATCTCATGTGCTATCTTTAAATAACTTAAACCAGAGAGATAGACACACACACACACACACACACACACACACACACACACAGACACACACAGAGAGACAGACAGAGAGGGACAGATAGGGACAGAGAGATAGAGATAGATAGAGAGAGACAAAACTAGAGAGACTCACACACACACACACAGAGAGAGAAAGAGACTTAGAGAGAGACAGAGACAAAGACAAAGACAGAGCAGAGAGAAATTGAGACAGAGAGACAGAAGTGAGGGGGTGAAGGGAGGAAGGAGAGAGGGACAGAGAGAGAATTCACACCATGAAAAAAAGATAACTAATAATACAAAATAATATTCTATAAATTTCCCATATCCCATCATAGAGAATATGGGAGTTTCTCTGGGGTTTCAACATAGATGAAATTTGGATAGGTAAAGAGCAAGAGGGGAAACAGAGATTTCTAGCATGAGGAATATGGTGGACAAAGTTATAGAAGTGGGAATACACAAATCATGATTAGGTAAGGAAATAAATACTTCTCTGTAATTGGAGTAAGAGGTTCTTGAATAGAAAAAGTGGCAAATATGTTTGGAGAGATATAAGGGCTTCATTGTAGAAAGCCTTGAATGTCTTATTAAATGGTTTCAACTTTATCCTTTGGTCAGGAGGAAGCCATTGAAGGTTTTTGAGGGTTGGATTATGTTGTTTAGTTGTTTTTATTATTCCTGTCTAACTCTTAATGACTTTTTTTTTTTTTTTTTTTGGCAAAGATGCTAGAGTGGTTTGCTATTTCCTTCTCCTGCTCATTTTACAGATGAGGAACTGAGGCAAAATGGGTTAAGTGCTCAGGGTCACACAGCTAGTAAGTGTCCGAGGTCAAATTTAAATTCAGGAAGATGAATCTTCCCAACTCCAAACCCAGCACTCCATCTGCCAAACTATGTAAGTGTGTTAGTATTGGAAAGTTGCACCCTTTTAAAGAAGTCTTCCTCTGTTTCCTTTTCTCTTCCTTTCCTTCTCCCCCCTCATTTCCTGGTCATACATAGTGATCATAGCTAGAACCTTGAAAAAGGAAATATACATAACAGGATTTCTAGCTGGAAGAAACCTTAAAAATCACTTGGCCTAGACTCCTCATTTTTACTGATCAATAAATAGCTAGAATCTATGCAGCATTTTAAGATTTACAAAGCACTTGATAAGCATTATCTCATTTTATCCTCACAATAACCTTATGAGGTAAATACTATTATTATTCTCATTTTACAGATGGGAAAACTGAGGCAAAATTTCCTAGAGTCATAGATATAGTAAGCATCTGAGTTGGAAGTTGAACTCAAGTCTTCCCGACTCTAAGGTTAGCACTCCACCCATTGAGATACCTGGGTGCCTCATGAGACAGACATTTGAAACCAGATTCTCCACTGTTGGTTCAGCTCTAGAGAAGACCATTCAGATGACCTTTCCAAAGACATTCTTCTGTGAAGAACCAGCTACTAGAAAGACTCAGTTCTGTCACTTATCACTTGTGTATCTTAATTTCATCTCTTTGAAGGGACTGGATGATAAATTCTCCTCCAATCTGTGACACTCCTGTGACTTTCCTGAGACTCAGATTTCCTCATCTTTAAAATGAGGGGGTTGAGAATTCAGGAGGACCCGAGTTCAAATCTGGTCTCAGACACTTAACACTTCCTAGCTGTGTGATCCTGGGTAAGTCACTTAACCCCAGCCTCAGGAAAAAAAAATGAGGGAGTTGAGCTAAATGAGTTCTAGGTCCCTTTTTACTCTAAATCTAAGATCCAATGACAGACCAGAATTCAAGATGACCTCAAAGGGCCAAGTCACAACAATTGGCTCAGTGTAGTTATTTTTTATCCATTAGGTAAGAAAATTAAAATATTTGAGTTAAAAGTAAAATTATAGTATCTGCTTGTAATAATTTATATTGAAAGTTTACACAAATAGGAGAAATTATAAATTTTAGTAAAATGATAAAAAAAATTTGTATCAGTTGAGGTGTCTAGTCCTTCTAGTGTTTTTAACCTGACAAGACAAAGTAGTAAAGATATTAACTGCTGGATATAGCTTCCATCAAAGTTCTCAGCCCAATCATATATTGACTTGCCGGACAATTGTCAACAAGTCTTTTGAGACCTCTAGACTCCCAAATGTACCACTGCAGATACACATTTTCCCAGTAACCAGAGAAGTTTTTTCCTTCTCCAGGTGATTTTTCTTTTTTCTTCCTGGCACATCTCCAGCACAGAAGATTCAGCAACATGTTTTTGTGGGCCTTTTCTTTTGCCTTGTCATGGCCCCTATTTCCAAGGCCACCATTTGGCTAAAGCAGAATTGATTTACACCGAGGTCCCCTTGTGGATGTCAGCTGTGGCCTGGATTGGCAGCCATCGATATTTCTTTTCTCTAGGGTGGTCCTCATCCTTGCTCATTAGCAGGCTCTGCACAGCCTTTCCTAATGGCCCAGACCCTGAGCAGGGAGCATTCCCGCATCCCTTGCCTCAGAGCTTCCTCAGGCAGAGACAGAAACCCACACCAACAATTAGCCTCTTGTCCACCTGGGGAAAATGATAATTAATTTTCCAGGGCAGGATTCTAAGGAGGAACCAAGTGGCTAATCAAGGCTAAACTCACTGCTGAGCATCTAGTCAGTCAGATAATGGTGGGGAGAAGGATCCAAAGCCATAGGCCCGTCAGGCCTCAGGGTAGCTTCCATGTCTGATTTGGGGGAGTCAAGGTTTTTTCACTTACAGAGAACAAAGATGAAGGAGTGGAAGGCTGTGGGTGAGGGGTGGAGTTGCAAGATAAAACTTCATTTGTTCTGGTGGTGTTCTCCCAAATATCCCATATCTTTTTCCTTGGCCATCCAGAATTCTAAGTAGGCTTTGTTCTAAGGTAGCACATTTGAGAGGATATTAACAGCACTTTCAGTTTTTCCATAGCAAAGAAATAGCTAATCTTAGTAACTGGCTGGCAACAATGCCACTTAAATAGGAAGCAACCTTTCCCTAACATCTGCGGTAAAAATTCCCTTCATCTGGCCTTACCTGAAATCTGTAAAGTGAAGAGTTTACCTAAATTGACTGGTTTGAATACTAAATCCCAGGATTCTCCCATTTCCCACTGTTGACAGTTAGTAGCCAGTGTAATAGATTAAAATCTTGGATTTGAAGTCAGAAAATGTGGGTTCTGTGTCCTGGTTTTGCCACTTAAAAAGTTGTGACTTAATTTAGTAAGACACACTTTCTGAACCTTATTTCTATAAAGTTGGGATAATAATACTTGTATCACAAAGTAATTGTGAAGAAAGCATTTTTAACTCCAAAATGTGATAAGAATAGAGGCAGAATGTTGGTGCAATAGAATTATCCCTGGGATTGAAGCCAGGAAATCTAGGTTCAAAATCCTGGCTCTGTCATTTACTATATGACTCTGGGAAAATTTTACTTCATCTCTTTAGGCCTCAACTATGTCATCTAAAATTGTTAAGGCATATATTTTAACATGCTTGACATATATTGGATTATTTGCCATCTAGGGGAGGGAGTTGAGGAAGGGGGGAATTTGGAACACAAGGTTTTGCAGGGGTCAATGTTGAACAATTATCCATTCATATGTTTTGAAAATAAAAAGCTTTAATAAAAAATTGTTAAGGTTGCTGCTAGTTTAACCTATCAACAAGCATTTATTAACTAGCTACTATGTTCTTGGTGCTTAAAATTTATATAAAGAGAAAAAAAAAACAGCACCTGTCCGAAAGGAATTTAGAACTTATTGAACACAGATGGGTAATTTTGTGGAGAGAGACCTAGCAACTAATGGGGAAGAGGATCTTAAAGGAGGGGACACCAACAGGGCTTTAGAGGAAATGAGAAGATGAGGAGGGAGTGCTTGGAGGATAGATTATATAAAGAATGAGATGGGAAGTGAAATATGTCATATGCAAGGAATGACAAGAAAGCTATTTTGAGTAGACCGTGTAGGTGAAATAACTTGGCTGTGTGAAGGGGATAGTTAAAGGAAGATACCAGGCCCCAAAATGGGAACCTTAAATGAATCGGAGTTGGATCATAGATTACAAAGTGTTTACTGTCTGAGAAAATCTTGCATGGGAAGGGAACATCCTGCAAGAGAGCAGAATGGGAGAGGGTTCTCACCTGCTCAAAATGTAGGGGGGGTGAGATAATATAGTTTCTAGAGGCTTTCTGGTGGGGAGATGGGGAGATTAGGAGAAGGTATCTGTAAACAAATTAAGACAGGCAGCAGGATATTTGGAAAGTCCCAAGCAAGTTCTTGAACCTGCAGTTTCTGTTCAATGTTATTTTGAGCTGGTCAAAGCTAGTTCTGAGGTTTGTGACAGCTAGGGGCATCTCCAAATCCATTGGCAAAGCATTACTGGTATGTCAAGCAGCTCTGAACCTCAGAAATACTTCTATTTGGTTGGTTGTTGAAACTCCATTGTCTTTCTCGGTAAATAAGGAAAGTTCTAACCATGGGTATTACAGAGATCATTTTAACTGGAAGAAGGAGCAAAGAGCCTGGAAAATTGTGTCAAATTCAGGTTATAAGCATCCTAAGAGTGAAAACAAAGGAGTTTGCATTTTTTCCTAGAGGCAATAGGGAACTATTACTGACAGAGGAGTGACATAGTCAGACTTGTGCTTTAGGAATAGTCTTTCTGTAGCATGAGAGACTGTATTACAGAGGGGAGAAGTAGAGAGATAAATTAGGGGGCTATTGCATTAGGCCAGGCAAAAGGTGATGCAGACTGAAGAAAGGTAAAGGCTGTAGCGAGAGAGAAGGGGCAAGACTATGATAGAATCAGCAAGATTTAGCAACTGATTGGACATGAGGGATAAGGAAGAGTGAGGATGACACTAGGGTTTGTGAATCTAGGTGATTGAGAGGTGCCTTTATCAGAAAATAAGAGGTTCATGAAGAAGATGCAATTCTGACCTTGTTCAGGATACTCCATTTCTTGACTCAGGACATTTTCTCTGGTTCTTCTCCAAGCCTGGAATACTTCCCTGTCTAAAGTCTTACCTATTGCAAGAAACTTTTCTAAATTCCTCTTGATTCTAGTGCCTTCCTTCTCTTCATTATCCCCAACATATCTAGTGCCTTCCTTCTGTTCATTATCCCCAACATATCTAGTTGTCATATCTAGTTGCTTGCACATAGTCTCCCCATCAAACTATGGACTCCTTGAGGGCAGACACTGTTTTTGCCTTTCTATCCCCAGTGCTTAGCTTAGTGCCTGGCATATTATGAGTAGCAGTCACTTAGTAAATATTTGTTGTTGACTTGACTTGAAAGCAATCCATAAATCTTTAAATGCTACAGCAAACACCAGCTTTTGCTGCCATTTCTCCTTAAGTTCACTTCCTAGAGTTAGCACAGGAAAAACAACTCTCTCAGGACTGTAAATGTGGGTCAGAGAGAAGTGGAACGGTTTGGCCATTTCTTACACTAGTTTTTAAGCCACATTTTCAGCTCTGGAGGGAGTCTAGGAGACTTAGGGTTGGAGAAACTGTGACTTGTAAGGAGTGACTTTCTAGGAGATTGCAGAATGGGCGAAGGTGTTGGGGAGACCTTTTGGGTGCTGGGATTTCTGGTGCCTTTAATTCTGACTCCTCTGGGGCCAGCTATAATATCGATCCTTTCTGTTTCACCTTTCCAGGATTGTTTATTTATCTGTCATTTTTATTGAAATCTTTTCCTTTCACATCACCTCCATTATTAAATATATCACTTCCCTCCCCTATGTGCATTGAGCCATCGCTTGTAACAAAGAAAAAAGGCAAAAAGAAGCGGCAGTAAAGCCAACCACTACATCAGCTGTGTCTGATTATACCACACCTCAGTCCTTCACCTCTGCCAGGAAGGAGAAAGATGCCCCAGGTTTATTTTAATGAGTTTACTTGATTCATGTTTTGAATGGCTTGAGAAATACCTGTTTTATCTCTTTAAGAGAAAGCATCCAGTTGCTCCAGGCAAGCCTTCCTACTCCTGAAGCTACAGAGGTTGTTCAGCATGTCATACTCTCAGACTTAATAACCTCGGGGCTGAGGAAGTGATTGAGGGCTCAGGCTGCCTCTCCAATTCCACCCCCACATCCCCCCCCAAAAGCTCTACCTGTGCTCTATATAGAGAGAGCATTGATTTCTCCAGAGCTCTTTCCGCTGTGGAGGATGAGGCTAGAGACACTTTGTACAGAGTACTGTGTTCCCTCTCTGAGATTACTGGGTTGGAGTGTGTTTATATGTGTGTAGCATCTTAGAGGGAGGAGGGAAGATAAAAGCATCTTTCATATGTGGAAGGGAGTTGCTTTGTGATTAAGTATAGTCTTCCACAGCTGGTTTTGGGTGGGATTGAGGAGAGACTGTGTGGTATTTATTGGACCACATGTTTGTGTGTATTGGAGTGCAGTTCTGAGTGTATTTTAGTGGGTTGGGGGGAATTTCAATGTGTACATGTGGTTGCATGTCAATGCATATGTATGTATATATGTATTACTCCCCTCTATATGTATGTATATATGTTATATAAAAAGTATGTGTGTATGTGTGCCCGTGAATACAAAAATGTGTGTCTGTTGGGGTATAGCCCTGTGCCCTTCCATTAGAAATCCAGTTAATATCAAATAAAATGTGCTGTGCAAAGTACTTTTATAAATCTCAAAGACTCCTACAAATATCATACTATTACTGTTATTAGTTATTATTATAGAGTATTTGATTCCTTGAGCTAAGAGATCAGATTTCTGGGCTGTCCTTTTGGGCAGCCTGTTCATATTCTGTACACATCCTTCCATGTTTTCTCTTTCCTTTCTTTTTCATAGTCTCCTTATCTACCGGTTTTCCTCCTCCTCCTCCACCTCCTCCACGCTTTGCTGATTGAATCCATCCATAAAGACTAAGTGGCCTTTACAAATTCACTCCTTCCTCTCATTCCCACTGCCACAGTGCAGGGTCTCATTGGCTCACTGTCACACCTCCCCCTCTCCCACCATGACTCATCCTGACAATGATAGCCTTCCACAATTAGGCAGGAGTCTATATCTCTAAAGTTATGCTGCACTGGCTCTTGGGATCTTAAATTTAGAGATGAAAAAGACCTTAGAAACCATGGAGTTCAACTTCCTATTTTACAGATGAGGAAACTGAGCCTCCTTTCTTTGTGACTCGTGCAGTGTCACACATCTATTAAATGTCTCAGGCAGGATTTGAATCCAGATCTTCCTGACCCTTAGCACAGTGCTATTTCCTTCTATCTCCTTTCCAATGTAAACTGGTATCACAACTGTCCCCCACATAACGCCACGTTCGTCCCCTTCTCCAAACTTTTGCTTCCTTCCCTGGAATGCCCTCCCCACTCCTGTCTGTCTGTACAAATTCTGTATTTCCTTTGGGTCCATCATCATCCATTGCTCCTCCGGGAAGTTTTTCCCTGAATGTTCCAGCCTACACTGATCTGTCTTTAATTATGTGTACTGCACAATGGTGCACTTACTCTCAAGATGTCTCTCCCTAGGTATATGAAACATTTTCGAGGGCAGAGATGAAGCCTTTTTTCTTGCCCCCAGAAATCCCCTCCCCTTCCACATAAACTTGTTAATTTTCAGTGCTTGTGAATGACTTTCCAAGGATCATTTCTGAGCAGCCTAAAAGAAAATAAGAGGAAGTAAAAAATCCTAAGCAAGGATTAATAATAATGCCTCACAATTCTATACCATTGCAGCATATTCTTGTTCTGCCAAACTGGCCCTCTTGGCAGGCCCTGCTGGTACTTGCTGTGGGACAGGGTTTCAGGACCAGCATCTCCTACCTAGGCCCACTGAGGCTACAATAGTAGGTCTTGCTATGCTTGCCACAATTCCCAGGACAAAGATCTGTATCAGACCCCTAGAAATCCTCATACCACAGCTCTCTGCCCACCTCTGGATATCCCTAGGACACAGTAACAATTTCCAGGCTGTGCTAAAGCTTTGTGTTCCCTCCCTTCCCTGGCAAATCCACTGATATTCAGCTTAGACTCATTCCCTTCTGGATAGCTTATTCTTACTCCCTTTGATGCTCCCCATCCCAGGAACACTAAACCAGCATCTATCTACTTCCAGTTAGCCCACCTTTCTGCTCTTCCATCTACCCCAGCTCTTCTACTCTCTTGTTCCTTCCATCTTTTGGCACTCACTGAGGTCCAGCTTCCTCGGGATGACACTGCCTCTCTGAGCAGTGGAACTGAGGTTCCAGTACTGGCTACAATTTTTCTTCTGCCTGGTTTCACATCACCTCACTCCAACTCACTGTTGCCAGTGGGTGAACTGGAATCTTCTTCCCTCCCTCTGCTACTCCAGACACTCTGCTTCCATCATTCTTCCTGTCTTCCTTTGAAGTTCACATTATCCAAATTTATGACCCAATCTATTTCCCTGTGGTCATTATTTACCCAACCCTAGGACATTTTCCCTCCTTTCTCAATGAGTCCAGTGTCCAATTCACAGATTTCTTCACCACCCCAACTCTTGCCCTCATGCTAGGGGAATTCATTATACATATTGATGTTTCTACAAACCCTAAATTCTCAATCTTCAAACTATTCAACTTCCATGACTTATTCCTCCCTTCCACATCGGCTACACACAGGGATGCTCATCCCTGTGGTTTTACCATCTCCTGCAAGTGATTTATTTATATTACATTCCATCTTTTGAATTTATAAGACTGATGCCTTGATTAATCTCAGTGGCTTACAGGTGACTGTTTATAGAGGACCATGGATTTCATGGAAATTTGAACCTATTCTTCATTGAGGCTGCCTAAAACAATGTTTTTGTTGTTGGAAGGCAGATGCTCAAGGTATTGTCCCCAAATCTCTCTGATCCACACATCCAAAAAGCCAGATTTTACTGGGCTACCCTCTCTCCCACCCTGCATGTGGTAGGTGAGAAAAGCAAAGCAGAATCTCTTTTTTTACCTGTTGGGGTTCCTGTGTGACTCCAGCCGAAAAATCAGCATCTCCTAACATTGCCCTTGACAAGACATTTTAGCAACTGTTCTATCACTCTATTCCCTATAGGGAACATCAGAAAAAAATAGTCTAGGTATTTTCTTCTTTTTTTTCCTCCCCACTATGAGGACTGAGACATTCAGAGGCAAGGGGGGAATGTATATTTTCTCTCTATTATCTGATAGGAAAAAGGAGGGCCAACTTAACAAACAGAATTGCAAAAACACAAAATATTAGGAGAGAAAGAATATTAGAGATAATTTAATTAGCTAGGTGACGCAGTAGAGAAAATGCTGGATTTGGAATCTGGGAAATCTATATTCAAATCTGGCTTCAGATACTTCTATCCATGTGACCCCGGACAAGTGACTATCTGCCTCAGTTTCTTCATCTGAACATGAAGATAATAATAGTAGTACCTATTTCCTAGGTTTGTTGTGATGATTAAATGAGTTAATATCTATCTTTTTAAAAATGTATTTAATATTTCCCCAGTTACATTAAAAACTATTTTTTAACATTTGTTTTAAAAAAAGTTAAGTTCTATGTTCTCTCCTTTATCCCCACTCCCAATTAAGAAATCATTTATGAAGTTATGCAAAACATTTCCATAAAAGTTAAATTGTGGGGGAAAAGCATAGATCTCCCACCCTAATGCAAATGAAAACTTTGAGGTAATATTTGTGAAATGCTTAAAGCACAATAAAAATGTTAGCTAGTATTATGATGATCTAATCATTTTGATATGAGAAAACAGAGGTCCAGAGATGGAGTAACTTGCTGGGATCACCCTGGGTTCCTTTCTCATGCTTTTCCCAAACACAGTCTTTATATGTCTTTGTGCACAGATATTGGCAAGATAAACTCTCCATTCAATCTTAGGCAACCCACACATCCCAGGGAATCTTTTGTCACTTTTCCATGTTTGTCACGTTTTTGGTTTGAAAATAAGTATTTAGTTTTCATTAAACTAATATCTGATCCTTCCTTTCCTCTCCTTTTCTTAATTCCTTTTCTTTCATATCCCTTTCCCCAGCCAAACACACAATCAGATACAGCTTCTACGAATACGAGTCTCTCAAGCCCCTAAGGATAAATAATGGTGACACTAACAACTTTCCATATATAAAACTTATTTCTCCCTAGGGACTGAAAGGACTTTTCCAATAATGTTCATCTTTACAGCCTCCTGGAGAAAGGAAGATTTTATTATTCCCATTTTATAGGTGTGGAAACTGACCCAGAGAGATTAAAATGACTTGCCCCAAATCACACAAGGAGTCAGTGATAAATACTTCCATCTAAGTCATTTGTTTCCCATGTAGGCTGGGTTCTTTCCTTCGAAGGATCATAGAAACATGACCTTTCTGTTTCAGCACCAAGATCAGTGGAGTTTGTGGATATATAGGTAGGATGGTATTAGGAAGACCTGAATTCTAAACTAGGCTCTGTCTGGCATTAACAAATTGAATAACCTTGGCCACATCATGAATTTTCTTCATTTTTCTCATCTGTAAAATAAGAATAGTAATTCTAGCTGTGCTGCCTTCTTTTCAGAGGGTTGTCAGGATGGTCAATTAAGACAATGAATATGAAGTGTTTGGCAAACTTTAAAAAGCAATAAAAATGTCAGTTATAATTATTTGTGTCTACAAGATTGGCCTAGCCACTGGTTGGTTAAGTCTCCTTAGGGGTATATATCTAAGTACCTTTGATTCTCTCCCTTCCATAGAAGTTAATGGCCTGCGGGATAGGCAGTTGGAGAGAAGTAAGGGGAAAAAAAGCTGAAACAATTTTACTGATGATTAGATGAGCAGGCTCTGAGTTGTTCAATCTCAGAGAAAGCCAAGTCCCTCTCATCTAGAAACAAGACCACTTTATCTTTGCCCATTTACTTACTCTTTCTCCTCTCTGCCCCATTCTGTGACTCCTAAACTATCCATAGAGGTTAAAAAAAAAAACAAAGCCTTTCCTAGTGGATCTTTTCTGTTGGTAAGTCCACTCTCCTGGAGGAAAAATGTGCAACAGGATTGTTACCACTGTAAGTAAAATAAAGACTGATAAAACACTTCCTGTCCCTAATCCCCTCCACAAAGTAGGTAGACTGACTTTCCCAAAGTCTTTTAGTGTAGTTATCTAGAACTACAGTTCAGTTCTCTTACTCCTATTATAAGAAAATTTCTACTACACTAGATTGCCAGAACTTCATTTTTTTATTAATTTTTTTCCATTATTGATCATTTTTGTCCCTCCCCCCCCCCCAAGAAAGAAAACAAAATCCTTATAATAAAGTCAAGCAAAACCAATTCCCACATTGGCCACATCACAAAATTTGTCTCATTCTGCGTATTAGTTTTGTAGGATTCTCAACCACAGCTGGGTAGCATGTATAGCTATCCTCCCTCTGGAATCATGATTCATTATTGTGTTGATTGGAGTTCTCAAGTCTTTGAAAAAATTTCTTTTTAAAATATTATTGTTATGCTATAAAATGTTTTCCTTGATCTGCTCATTTCACTCTGTATCAGTTCAAACAAGTCTTCCAAGTTCAAAAATTTGTTCCGTTCATCACTTCATATATCACAATACTATCCATGATATTCATATATTGTCATTTGTCCAGTTATTCCCCAATTGATGGGTTCTCTACAAGTACCCCTTGTCCTAGTCTATCTGTCCTAACATTCATGTTATCTCATCTCAGCAAGCTCCTAAATCAGCTCCTTTCTTTGATCCTTGAATTGGCTGATTGTGACCACCATCTCCATGTTTTGTGGATATTCTTAGAACTCCCACATGTGACAGTCCAGTTCCATTGCTAGGTTTATGCTGTCTCCCAGAAGTTGGAAAGGACATTTAATCCAACCCATACTTGAATGAAAAACTACTCTACAGCAGATCTGACTAATGTAATCTTTCTTTAGAAACTTCTAGTGAGGAGAAATCCACTATCTTTCAAGGCAACTGAATCCACATTTGAATGGCTCTTGTAGTTAAGATGTATCTACATCAAGTCTTAATCTATTTCTCAGAGATTTTCATCATTGTATCCAGCTCTGACTACTGAGGTTAAGCAGAACAGCTCCATCCTTTTTCCATATGATGGCCCTTCAAATATTTCAAGACATATGTCAAGTCAACTCAATCTGTCTGGACCACTGGTTCATCATTTGTAAAATGAAAGTTTGCATTTTCTTTTGACTTTAAATCTATTCATCTTTGATTTTGTTTTTATAAAATGTGCCTCTGCTCAGTCTTCTCCATAATAAACATCTCCACTTCCTTTAATTAATAATCATATAGCATGATTCTGAGGCCCTTTGCAATCCCCTCCACCCTCCTTTACTTTCTAGCCTATTAATGTCATTGCTGAAGTATATTAGCCATAAGTGAGTGAACATAATATTACTGATGTGATCTAAAGCAGAGCATAATGGAACTATTGAGTGAAGGCTACCAGGTGGCACAGTGGATGAGGCCCTGGACTTGAAATAAAAAAGAACTGAATTCAAATTTAACCTTGGACATTTACTAGTTGTGATCCTGGGCAAGACAATTAACTTCTGTTTATCTCATTTTTTCTCATCTGTAAAATAGGGTTAATAATAGTACTTACCTTGCAGGCTTGTTGTGAGATTCAAATGAGCATTTCTAAAGTGCTTAGCCTGACATACAGTAATTGCTATATAAATGCATATCTCATTCTTTCTCCTTCCCTCATCCAATTAGTCTAAGAAACTCTGCCTTTGTTAATACATCAAAAAATCTCTAACATTTAATTTTTTTTTAATCTTGCACACCACCTACTTATATTGATCTTGTAATCCTCTGAAACCTCCAGATGACGTTGTTGTTCAGTTTTTCAGTTAAGCCAACTTTTCATGACCTCATTTTCCAGGCAAGATATTTAAAGTGATTTGCCCTTTCCTTCTCCAGCTAACTTTACACTTGAGAAAACTGAGACAAACAAAGTTAAGTGGCTTGCTCAGGATCATAAAGCCAGTAGTGTCTCAGGTCAAATTTGAACTCAGATCTTCCTGATTCCAGGTCTGGCATCTATGTACTACACCACCTAGCTTTCCTTCAGATGACCCATGGAGCCACTACTCTCTTTGCTGTACTTGTGAAAATGAGTTTTTTTTTTTACTCAAGTGTAAAACTTTTCATTTATCCATATCAAATTTTATCTTAGGAGATTGTGTTGAACAGCTCAACATTCCAGACTGATGTGATCTCTTTGGAATTTGCTCATCTCCCAATGAATTTCCTAATCTTCCCACTTTTTGATCATCGGCAAATTTTAATGTGTTTTTAATGCCTTTTCTGGTATTTAGTACTTAGGTAACTTTAGCAACTTTATGAAACTCCTTGAACTTCTGTTTCTTCACATGCAAAATTAGGAGATTGGATTAGATGGCCTCTGAGGCTTTTTCCAACTCTTGTTTTATGATTCTTTGTCGTGGCTTAGGACCAAGGACAGAGCACTCCACTCTTAATTTTCCAAACTGACTACATTTTGAGTCTGGCTATTGAATTAATTCTGAACCCTTGTTAGAGTTGTTAGAGTTCTGCCTACAGCAGAGTAAAACAAACAAAAATCATAAACAAAAATTTACAAAACAAGCACATGAGTCAAGTTGAGACATGGTAAGATATAAAACAGAAAGCAGTCTAAGAATGCAGTTGTTCCCAAAGAGGGAACAGTCCAACTTTTGCCCCAACAATGATTAAGGAGCAAGGAAGGCTCTTTGAGCTACAAAACTGGACTAGACCCAAGTAGCTTGGGATAGGGGAAGATGTTTGCATCACATGGCCCACAAGAGGGCTATAGGGTAAGATATGGAGAAGGCAAATACTCTGGGGGATGTGGGAGGGGGTGCATGCCCTGCTGGAGAAGAAGTATACCCCAATATGTTAGCACCATAGGACAAAACCCCATTCATCTCATACAGGTTACCACTCTTATCCAAATAAATATATTATTATTTATCCTATTGTAGATCCTATTGTATTGCTCACAAGGATAACATAAAAAACTTCCTGACTGATCATATGGCTTGGATGAAATGAGAATTACCAACTGTATTCCTTCAGTGAGATGAAAGATCATTAGATCTTATTATTTATCCTGCTACAGTTTGCTAAGGTCATCTAGTTCTTTCCATAAGTTCTGCAATTGGGCTTTCTTTTATGTTTTTTCCTCCAATTAGAAGGTGAATTCTTTGAGAGGAGGGATAGTCTTTCTTTTTCTATTTATATCCCCAGCACCTAGCATAGCGCTTTGTAGATAGTAAGTGCTTAATAAATGTATTTATATATTCATTATCAAATTATTTGCTAAAATCTAGGTAACTATACCTATAGCAATCTCCTGCGCTCCCAGTCTAGTTATTTTTATAAAAAAAAAAAGGAAATAAAATTATTCTGTAACAACTCATTCTTGATGAAACCATGCTGACTCTCTATGATCATTCCTTTTCTGGATGTTCATTAACAATTGCATTTAAAATGCTCTTGGATTTTACTGGGAATTGAGGTCAATTCTAGTGGCTCCATTCTTTTCCCTTATTTGAAATTTATCTGCCCTTCTCCAGTCCTGAGGTATCTCTCATTTTCTCTGCAGTTTTTCAGTGATCACTAACAGTGGCTCAGAACTTACAATATCCAGTTTTTTTTAGTATGCTGGAATGTAACTTGTTTTTAGAGAACTCAATAACTCAATAACAGTTAAATTCTCTTTTATTATCTAACTATTTATTTCGAGTTTCAACCATCTCTGGTACTAGAGTAGCACAATCCCTCCCTTGCCTTAGATTCTCATGTCCTGTCTCAGCTACAGGTTCTACTGATAACATTGTCAAGAGAGAAGCCAAGTTAATTTTGTCAGGAAAAATATTATGATTACATTGATCTTTTCTGTACAGATGAATTCAGTACCTTTCTATAGCAATGGCACACTACTTTCCCACTGAACTTATTGCATGTGCCCAGGTTTTAGAGATCTGTATATCATTAATCTCCCTGGAAGTCTGGTTTTATTAGACTTGATTCCTTGTTTTTTGTAGTAAGAACAATAAGTGGGTGGGTATCAAATTATCTCTATAATGGTCACTAGATTTAACTGTTAGCACAATATGAAAACAATAGCTCTGATTCCTAACCCTAGATATCTTGGACCATTTTCTCCTTACTGTGAGAATAGGACTAGACTTGAGGGCCTAACTAGCCTTGTCTGGATAAAAGTATATAAATTGAAGATTACCTATACCTGATACAACAACTCAACATGCAACGGTTCCTTTTGACCCATACAATGATATCATATAGTGTAAATAACAAAAGACATGTTCAGATTCCAGTTTTGATATTTCCATTGTGATCTTTGACAAATTGCTTAACCTCTCTAGGTCTCAGTTTCCTCACATGCACAACATTCGTTTGCCAAGGATCACTATGGAAGTGTTAGAACCAGAATTTGAACACATGCCCTTCATTCTTATGACATCATTTATATCATTATTTTTATTATAGATTTTTATTTGCAAAATATATGCATGGGTAATTTCTCAGCACTGACCCTTGCACATCATTTATAACTATTTGAAAACCAATAGTATATTTTATGGTTCACTATTGCACATTGAGTTGTTGTATCAAGTATAGCAGGCCATCTTTAATTCACAGTGTTTTTCACCCTGATATCTTGCTGCAACTTTATGGATATTTATTCATAGCTTGAACAGATGATCATTACTCTCAAGGCTATTAATTTGCCATTTATATGGCACTTGTAGGTTGCCTAAGATTATCCTTAAAAAGCAATTTGTAAGAGAACATCTAGAGGTATATTTGTTTCTTAGCCTAATAAAGCTCTTTGTTATTAACAATACCTTTGCATAGGGTTGGAAGAAAAACGGTTTCTCTCATATCTTTTTTGTTTGTTTCTCTCCTATCTTTTTTGTTTCTCTCATACCTCTTTTTTGATCACAAGCTGGTCTTTACAATTTCTTAGCCTTCTAGTTCTGATTGTTTTACTGTGCTATAATTATTGTAGATAGTGTTCTGGTTTTGTTCACTTTGCATCAGTTGATTCATCCCAGTCAGTGATTCTTATAGCCCAGTATTAATCTTTTATCTTCATATGCTACCACTTGCTTAGCCATTGTCCACTCCACTCAACACTTTGCTCTTACCAAAAAATGTGATGTTTCCTTATAGGAAATGATTTTTATAATGATATATTTTTAATTTTGAAATTATACACAAACATAGTTTTCAACACTCGCCCTTGCAAAATCTTGTGTTCCAAATTTTTCTCACTCTCCCCACCTCTGTCCTCCCTTAGACACAAATGATCCAATATAGTAAATATGTGTAATTCTTCTAAACATATTTCAACATTTATCATGATGCACAAAAAAATTGGATCAAAAGGGGAAAAAGAAAGAAAAAACAAACAAACAACAATATCAACATAAAAAGGTTATAATACTATGTTGTGATCCATATTCAATCCCCATAGTCCTCTCTTTGGATGCAGTTGGTTCTCTCTATCACCAGTCTATTGGAATTAGCCTGAATCACCTCATTGTTGAAAAGAGCTAAGTCCATCACAGTTGATCATCATATAACCTTGTTGGTGCTGTGTACAATGTTCTTTTCAGTCTGCTCACTTCAATTAGCATCAATTCATGTAAGTCTCTCTAGGCCTTTCTGAAATCAGCCTGCTGATCATATGAAAAAAAATTTAAAGAGATGAAAGAAAGCTCTCATCAAAACTAACCTAACACATAATTGGAGTTGAACAAAATGTGCAACATTCCCTATTTGTTGTCCCATGCCTCTCACATAACTAGTTTCTTAATAAATGTGAGGAATTAATATAGATACAGTACAATTGGTATAAGTAATCAAATACCAATTATCCACAAGACCTTTTAATTAGCTGTAACTTTTTCTGTCAGAGTTACCAGCTGTTCACTTAGCATTATCTTCAAGCTTTGCAATGATCAACTCTTGTAGGTCAGCTATTTCAAAGTATCTCTTTCTGTTTGGGTTTCTATTTTTCTGTACTGCTGCCTACTAACTTTTACAATTTGCCCTGAAGCTAGGTTCTCTTCATTATCTAATTGGCACTTGTTCCTCAAATTAAATGGTTTTGAACCTAATGTGAGTTAGCACAGAATGAGAAGTGTCTCTTCAAATATAAAACTAAACCTAAAACATGGCTGCCTGCCTCGCCCTCTCTCTCTCTGTCTCTATCTCTCTCTTCCTCCCCCCTTCGCTATCTCTTCCTTCCTCCCTCCCCCTTCCTCTCCTTACCCTTTCCTCTCTCTCCCTCTCACCTCCCTACACACACTTTTGTCCAATTGACTGATTAAGTAGATCAAAAGAATATTAGGATTTAGGCTTAGATCAAAAGAATTTGAAAATTATTTGGTCAGGCATGGCTAAACTGCTGCTCTTATAGGATGGGGAAGACATGCCTAGATAATAATGCCTTTGAAAAATAGCTGGGAATTTGTGGAGCTGCAGTTCAATATGAGTCAATAGTATGCTGTGACAGCCTTGAAAGCAAATGTGGTCTTTGACTACATTAATTCTATGTCCAAAATTAGGGAGGAGACCATTGCACTGCATTCTACCCAATCAGATTGCATTTAGTATATTGTGATCAGTTTGAGGAACCACATTTTATGAAGAATATGGACAAACTGAAGCCCATCCAGAGAAGTATTGTAAGGGATATGAGAACTATACTATTTAAGGACTGCTGGAAGGAAATGGGAATAATTGCAGCGTGGAATAGAAGGGGGCATGATATAGAATAATTAGACTTACTTTGCTTGTCTTCAGAAGGTAGTATTAGAAGCAGGAGATAGAAATTGGAGATTAGGACAGATTTGGGCTCCATGTATAAACTTAATAAATTAACAAATTAATAAACAAATCAACATGCCTTTATTAAGTGTCTACGAAGCACTAGGCTTTGTATCTAATTCTTAGAAGTAGACTGGCTTGTCCCAGGAGTTAATGGATTTCCCCTCCCTCACATTTGATATCTTTAAGTAGAGCCTGGATGACTCTTTGTCAAGGATATTGTAGAAGAGGTTGTAATTTAAGTCCCACCTGGGCTTCTGATGTCCCTTCTAATATTGAATCTATGAAAATTGTTCTCTGAGTTACTCATTAAGTCAGTTCCTTTTGAAAACCAATAGTCAAATTGATTTGTTTGAAAACCCACACTGTTTTCTTATGACCTACACATAAGTAGCCATAAGCCAACCATATGTAAAAGCATACTACATTAATTGAATGGATAAGATGCCATTTTTTCCACATACACACTTTAACTCTCTCTAGTGTGGTTAGCTATTGATTTACATTGTGAAGCCTAATGTGCTTTAAACATTTACCCTTCTCCACATTTTCCCAGTGATCCATCATTCAGGTATAAGAAACTATGACCTCTGGAGAGAAGTGGCTCTGGAGGCTCTGTTGTAGCTATTCAAGTCCTAATGTGGTTTCTCAGCTTTACCCTTTGAATTGAAGATTCTGAAAATCACAAAGTGTTTCCAAAGCCATAACCCAGCCTATTCCCAACTAAGAATTCTGCTACAATATCCCTCCAACAAGTAGTCATTTACTATCTTCTCTAAGACTACAAGTGTGGAGGAACCTATGACCTTTTGAGGCAGTCCATTCCATTTGGGAACAGTTCTTATTGTTAGAAAATCTGTTTCCTTACAAGAAGGCTCAATCTGTTTCTGAAATTTTTGATCATTGTTCCTCATTCAATCCTTTGGGGGTCAAGCGGAACAAATCTAAATCTTCTTCCCCACATGATAGAATCTTCTTCCTGTTCTGAGCTCCTCTTTTCTAAGCAAAATATCATATCCCAATTTCCTAAACTGATCCTCAGGTGGAAATATTCCAATTTTGTCACCATCTTAGTTATCTTCTTCTGGAATTATTATTCTGTTGTCCTTCCAAAAATGTGGTACTTAGAACTACTAATACAATCAAACCAAAGCACACTGTTGTAGAATTTATATTTTCTTCCTTCTACACATCATGACTCTCTTAATTTTACCTAGGAGGGGAAGTATTAGCGTTTTAGTCTGCCATATCATTCTCCTGCCTCATATGAAGTTATGTGCCATAAAAAACCCAGTTCTTTTTCACATGAATATGTCCAGACACAATTATTTTATATAATGTTTGTGAAATTGATTATGTGTACATAAATAAAGGGCTTTACATTATTCCTATTAAATTTCATCAAATTAGATTTAACCAATCATTTTAGCCTGTCAAGATATTTTTGGACCCTGAAACTTATTCAACATGTTAGCTATCACTCCTAATTTAAAACAATCTGCCAATTCTACTAGCAGTTCTACAATTCTACAATTCTTTGAGATATTTAAAATCTCTGATAAGAATATCATATCACAAAGATAGACTTCTGGGGCACTTCACTGGAGAACTCTTTCCTAGTTAAGGTTGATCTATTAGTAAGTAGTCTTTGTATTGGTCATTTAACCTGTCCTCTAGCTCTAGGTCCAACTAATTTCATTAACATTTAGCTTATGTTTCTCCCCCTTGGCCATAAAGATAGTGTGAGGTTTTGTCAAATGTTAGTGCTAAAATCTTAAGCCTGCTGTGTCTGTAACATTCCCCTGATCTATCAGTCTTGTTGCCCGATCAAAATATGACAGATTGGTCTAAATGACTCTTTCTTAATTAAGTCATTCTAGCTTTTAGTAATCACTGCTTTCCTTTCAATGTGCCAATAAACCTCTACTTTAAAATGTGTCCTAGATTTTTATAAGGAATAAGAAGTCAAGGTCATTGATCTATTATTTGGAAAATCTGGTCTCTTCTCTTTGAAAATTAGGTCACTTGCCTTTTTCCTGTGGTAATGTACCCCTTCTCCAAGTTTTAATTCAATTAAAATCAAGAAACATTTATTAAGTGCCTATATAGGCTAGGCACGGTGCTATTTGTTAGAGATATAAAGAGGAATAAAAACAGTCCATTCCTTTGAGAAACTTACATTCCAACAGGAAAAACAGAGAAATGAGTAAAAAACATATACAGGGTAAATACAAAGAGATCTTAGGCTAAGAAAGCAAGCTATTAAGAAGGGATCTTTCAAAGGCCATAGGATACAAAAATCTAAGGTTGGAAGTGGCCTTGCTGTCCATTTAGTCAAACCTCTTCATTTTAAAGGTGAGGAAATTTACGCCTGGGGAATTTAAATGACTTCCCAGAGTACCAGGGGTGGTATTATCAACTCAGCCTTTTCATATGACAATTATTTTATTATCCTTTAGTATATAAAGTTAGCATCCAATTAGTTTATAATAGTATATACAGAAGGGAAAAGGAAGGGAACTCACATTACTTAAGTGCACTTGTTAAGCATTTTATAAATACTATCTCATTGAATCCTCACAACAACGCTGGGAGATAGGAGCTATTATTTTCTCCATTTTATAGTAGAAGAATCTGGGGCATAGGATAAGTGACTTGCTGAGGGCACACAGTTTATGAGTATCTGAGGTCAAATTTGAATTTAGGTTTTCCTGATTCAGGTTCATTGCTTTATCTGCTGTGCCACTTAGTTGCCTTGTCTTATCTTTGATCTTGGTTCCTTTCCTACTATCCATTCTCATTCTATCTTTCCCAATCTGATGTTGATCCTTGAAAGATAAAAATAGTAGCAAAGTATGTATTGAGTAATTAAGGATTATCTTTGTCATTCATTATCTACCCAGAGCTGTGATCCTAACCCTTTTCCTTCCTCTTGTCCCAGTCTTAGTTATGAAACCCCTTTTCATTAGTTTTTTTATTCATGACCAGCCTCAGTTCATTATTTTTCCTTAGTAGTCCTTGACATTATTCTTATAGGATTGACCTACTCTTTGGAATTCATCCTCAGTTAATTGCTTTTGCATCTTCCTTGAAGTCCCTTTAAAACTCTAAGTTGGTTGGTGAATTCCATATACATAACTATATCATTCTCTTTAATCATCCTTCCCTTCAAGTCTTCTTTTCTTTTGGATCTCAGAATTTCATTCTTGAAAGTATCTATTTTCTTCAGCAAACTTGTTCCATAAAATATTATGCCAATGAAATCGACTATCCTTTTTCTACATCCTTATATATATGCTCTCCCAAAGCTTAGAGTGAATTAAGTGCAGTTTTTCTTTACCTCTCTATCATGATCTCTATTATCACTTACTTATCCCCAAGGTCCTGTCACTTTCAATTTCATCAACCAGTTCTTCCTTGTTGGTCAGTGTTACATCCAGAATAGCAATTCCCCTTTTTGATGGATAAGATTCTCATTATAACAAAATTTATCAGCAGAGCTGCAAGAGAGATCAAGAGAGAATGGGAGAGGAAGAGGGAGAGAGGAGGAGGGAGAGAGAATGGAGAAAGTTAAGTGGAGACAGAGACAGAAAAAAAGGAGATAAAAAGGGAAAGAAAGGGAAAAAATTACATGTCCAGATAGGCAAATTTCCCATCAAAACAATATAACTAGTGTCATGTGTATGATCTGCCTTTATCCTTTTATAAGGATATTGCATCTCTTTTAAAAAGGTATGTAATGTACACCTAAATGCTTTCATCTTTTTCACTTTGATCCCCTTCATTTCCTCTTGAATGTATCTTCTTTGTATTAATAATATACTACAGCTAGAGGTTTTTGTTGCTGTTCAGTTGTTTCATTCATATTTGACTCTTTGTGATGCTGTTTGGAGTTTTCTTGGTAGAGAAATTAGTGAGGTTTACCATTTTTCTTCTCTGGCTCATTTTACAGATGAAGAAACTGAGGTAAATAGAGTTAAATAATAGGGACATATAACTAATAAGTGTCAAGGACAGATTTGAATTCAGGAAGAGGAATCATCCTGGCTTGAGCCTCTGACTTTATTCACTATACTACCGAGTTAACATAGTCAGAGGTCCTGGATTCAAGTCCTAATTCTGCAACTTTCTACCTGTATATACCTTTTGTCTTATTTTTTAATAAATTATATACTTTTAGAATTTTAGTTTAGTTTTGACTTTCTGCCAAATCCCAGTGATACTTAATGAAGTCAAATGGTTTCTGAGGTCCCTTCCAACTCTGAGACTCTGACATTCATCTCCTTGAATTAGAATTTTTAGCTAACCCTGTTTATTTTCCTTATTTTGTTCACTTGTACAGTTAAAGTCATGACTTTTACTCTGATGTAAGGATGTAAGATGCAGTAATTTCCCCAATCCACAAAATGAAGAAGCTGCTCACAGGGAGGCTGAGTCACTCTCTCAAAGTACAAAGAGTAATAATGGTCCAAATTCTTTTCTTCTGGTAGTAAGTTTGAATATCAATTAACCTCCACCTCCAGTACTCTTCCTCTCTCCACTGGTATCAATAAGTAAAAGTTCCCAGGTTCTGTTCCTCACTCCCTTTCTCCAAGAACCAATCCTGTTAGACTAAGATAAGAAGCCTATAAAAATCTAGCAAACTTTGTTCCTTGAGAAGAGGATCCCCTATTTTTCACAAGGCTTCAGTGCAGTATTCAATTCCACCCAGGGGCACAAAAGATCTGTTTCCATTCTTTTCTCTGATTGCCCTTCATTTTGTATCTCCCTTAGATAAAGATTTATCTGTTTTACTGTCTTATGAGCTTCATGTTTCCTCGTTACTGGACTGTTGTTATTCTGAACCATCTTGAGTTTATATTAAGATAGATCTTTTCTTATATGTTGCCTTCTATATATTCCTGATCATCTCTTCTGCTATTCTTCTTCCTGTATTGTACTTGCTACTCTCTATTGCACCAGGTTCATCAGGTATGTGTGCATGATTTCTCTTTTCCTCTTGTGTATGGCTTCTAGTGCTCTTATGAAGGGCAAATAATCCCCTACATTCATCTCTGGTCTCATGGCTGCTACTGACATGATTGTGTGAATTTGTCTCCTCAAGACTATGGATTTTTTCTGATCTTTTATTGTTCACATGATTTCCAGGATTTTCCTTTTGTTTTTGCTTTACCTAGGGGGTAACCTTTGATTGGCAGAGGGAAGTCACTTGATTGTCATGATTCTCTTTTTGTTTTTCATTGACCTAGAGGGTAACCTTAGATAAAAGAGCCTAGTACTTGAATGGTTTCCTCATTTTGTGTTTGGATGATTTCCAGGGGAGCCAAAATGCTTTTCTTCAATAGTGTTTACTTGAGTTTGTATTGAAATGGCTCAGCTTCCAGCTATGCTCCACAGGGAGTGACTACCCATTCCATCCATGTGCCCCAATCAAAAGGGACTCATCTGCTCAAAACAGAGCAACTCTCTATTCCAGCCACATGCTCAAGTGCCCAGAGGCTACTCATTTGCTTAGCAAGAAGGAAGCTTTCCTTCAAGTATTGTTCAATTCCCAGATTGGAGCCAATGAAAGTAGCTGGAGTTAAAAAGGGAGAAATTAGGTTCTTTTGTGCATGTATGTATTTTCAGTATAAAAGAAGACCTTTCTAGAGCTTCCTGAAGACCAGCGGGAGTTCATGCGAGTAATATGTCACCACATTGGGTATCTGATACCTTCTGAAGAGCTCTTGCCATGGGATTTGTTCAGTTGCAGGAACTGGATACGAAGACTAGGACTGGGAGTGTGAGCAGACCCTTAAGGTTCAACCACAGCTAGAATTCTATACAGAGAGGCAGAGCCTAGAACCCATTTACCTAATGGACAAAGGCAGGGTAGCAGGGATCTGGAAAAGCAAATCCAAGATCAGTCTATGAAGAATAGGTAGGTAAGACTCAAGTACCATAAGCCAAATCTTGCCCCTAAAGTATGATCCAAGATCTGGATCATCAATCTGGATAGTTAGTGAGTCAGATAAAATGCAAAAGGTTAAACAAATGTCAAACAGTGGAAATACAAATGGGCAGGTGTCCAGCCTCAGACTAGACAATATCTTGAAAATGAGAAGCTGCTACAACTTGAGCACACAGGCCCAGGATGGGTGGGTTGAGCTATAAGAACCGAAACCTAACCTATGGGTTTCGGGTACAAATCACCCCCAAGGTTGGCAATGCTGAGCCAGAGGAGCTTTGAGGTAGGTTTTCTTATTACTCATTCCCATTCTTTTGTTCTCAGTTGAGGTGAAATTCTCCTTCCCTGATGATTGTTTACTCTATCCAGAGAGCTCGAAACACAAGACAGAATAATAATTTTTTAAGGATTTGACCAAGGACAATCTAAAAAAAAAAATTGATTCCCCATTGATAATCCAACTTGAAGATATCTTATGGGTATTGTCTATGCCACTGGCCAGTTAGAAGTTTTAGGGACACCCAAAGCTATTACTGTTACCTTCCATGTCTGCCAGTATGTGCCCAATTGGACAACACAAATGTGCTCTGTTTATAAGTGGTTGTGTTTTATTCTTCATTGGTGATGCCTTGATATCACTTTTAAAATCCCTTTACAGATTCATTGGAAGAGAATCCATATGAAATCATTACAGAGCAGAAATATTTACAATGAATGTACTCTGCTAGAATACAGTAAGGATGCAACTTTCCCTTTTAGCTACAATGGTGTAGTGGAAAGAACATTGAATAAAAGCTAAAGCTCCTGACTTTTAGTTCCATCTCTGCTACTTTCTATCTGGGTTAACCTGGATAGCTCACTTCCTTTCTCTAGAACTTAGTATCCTCATTTACAAATTAAGGAAGTGGAATGAGATGATCTCTAAGGTTCAAACCAGTTAAAATCCTATTATACTAAATACAGCTCATGAAATTGACATGATAGAGCATGTAGTAGTTTCACAACATGATTTATAAATTACCAATTTGTGCCAAAAGATCTAAACATTTTAGTACAAATGCAAGAGACTCAAAGAATAAAAACAAATAGATGCCCATTAGTTGTGGAATGGCTGAATAAACTGTGGTATATGTTGGTAATGGAATATTATTGTTCTATAAAAAATGATGAATAAACTGATTTTAGAAAGTCCTGGAAAGATTTACACAAACTGATGCTGAGTGACCAAGCAGAACCAGGAATACATTGTACATAATAACAGCAAAAATGTGCAATGACCAAGTAGGAAAAGACTTGGTTTTTCTCAGTGCTTCAGTGATCCAAAGCAATTCCAATAGATTTTGGACAAAAAATGCCATCTGAATCCAGAAAAAGAACCATGGAGACTGAATGTAAATCAACACATGCTATGTTCACTTCTTTTTTCTGTTTTTTTTTCTCCTTTCCTATGGTTTTTCCCTTTTGTTCTGATTTTTCTCTCCTTACATGATTCATAAAGCAATGAGTATTAAAATAAATAAATATAACACCTCCCCCCCCAAAAAAAAAACAAACCAAAAAATAACAACAACAACAACAAAACCAAATAGACTTATGAACAAAATACGAACCACAGAGAACAATTCGATTTTTTCCCTGGGAAAGTCTTCCTAAATGACAGCCATCATGGCATTAATCATGGAATAGTGGAAAGTGTGAAACTCTTAGAGTCAAAAAAACATGAATTCAAGTCCTGCTCCAACACTTGTTAGGTATGTGACAAATTGCTTAACTTTTCTCAGGCTCAGTTCTCTTATCTATGAAGTGGGCATAAAAATACCTGTAGTATCTTCCTTACAGAGTAGTTGTGAAGCTTAAATGACATTTTTTATTTAAAACACCTTGAAAACTTTCATGTGCTGTGTGAATTTCAGTTATTATTGCAAATGACTTCTTAAAATTATGGAAAGGTGACTAGGTGCAAAAGTTAGGTTTGGTTGGGAAGAAGAGGGAGAGGAAGAGGAAGAAAAATTCTTCTGTGTCATGAGGACACATTTAAAATCCCTGATCCTCAACCTCTTCTCGTTTTCTCTCCCTTTCCCCCTTCCTTTATCTCCTCTTCCCTTAACTTTCTTTCATCTCTGTCTCTCCCATGTTCTTATCTATCTTCCCTTCCTCCTCTCTTTCCCTCTTTCTCCCTGTCTCCTTAACTCCCTTTTCCTCTCCTGCTCATTTCCTTCTCCCCTTCTTCTCATTTTCCCTCCTCCCTTCTCTCTATTCCTCTCCTCATCTCTTTTTCATTTCTTCATCTGCCTCTCCTTTTTTCTTCCCTATTCCTATCTCTGCACAACTCCTTGTCTCCCTCTCCTCCTCCTCCTCCTCCTCCTCCTCCTCCTCCTCCTCCTCCTCCTCCTCCTCCTCCTCCTCCTCCTCCTCCTCCTCCTCCTCCTCCTCCTCCTCCTCCTCCTCCTCCTCCTCCTCCTCCTCCTCTCCTCCTCCTCCTTTTCTTCTCTTCTTCTTCTTCTTCTTCTTCTTCTTCTTCTTCTTCTTCTTCTTCTCTCTCTCTGTCTCTCTCTCTCTGTGTCTTTCTCTCTCTCTCTTTCTCTCTCTCTCTCTCTCTGTCTCTGTCTCTGTCTCTCTCTCTCTCTCTCTGTGTCTCTCTCTCGTTCTCTCTGTCTCTGTCTCTCTCTCTGTCTCTGTCTCTCTGTCTCTGTCTCTCTGTCTCTCTGTCTCTCTCTCTGTCTCTCTCTGTCTCTCTCTCTCTCTCTCTCTTCTCTCTCTCTCTCTCTCTCTCTCTCCTCTCTCTCTCTCTCTCTCATTTGATAATCTTCCTTTCCTTTTTCCTTGTCTCTTTATCACCACCAACCCCATCTATTTTTGGAGCACTCCCATCACACTCCAGTTTGCCATTAAAAACCAGCCTCTTTGTCTTAGAGTTCTTTAAGGAAATGACTTTCATGTAACTATACTTGCTTAACTGATGAAGAGTCTTAACAGGAATCTACTGCTTTCTCCTATTTGTAGTTGGTATTATAGCAGATTAAGCCTAGTGCTGTCTTTACATTTTATCTTGGATACTAGAAATATAATATTTTCTCTGCTAATCTTCTTGTGTTTTTGAATGATTGATCTTGGATTATAAGCTTTTAATATTCCCTTCTCAAATTCATATATTTAAAGTCATCCTGTGTCACAGAACCCCTGACAGAGAAAGGGATAGCATGCTCATATATCTCACTTCTTGTTAGTCCTTTAACCAACTTGCCCTCTTTACCACTTTTGCCAGCTTTATAACCTAATGATTTCAACCCCTACCAAGCCTGACCAGTAGAATATGTCCTGACATGGGCCCCTCTTCTGGTCAACCAGAAACTGTTCTCCTGACCCCTAAGTCCACATAAAAACAAGACTGAGGTTTTGAAAAAGCAGTTATGGGTTTTTTTAAGTGTTACATTAAAAACAATTATACAGAAATGAATGTGGTTTTTACTGGGCTTGATACAAAGTAGTCTGGATCTGGATGCTGTCTCCTACTAAAGGTATTTGGCTAGCCCTAAGTTCTTGGCCATAAGTACTTGGCACCATATATTCCACAATCCCCATCCCTCTGCTGTTTTCTCCTACTTTCTAGCTAATTCCTACTCTTGGCTTTGCTTCTTAAGTGAGATCAGCTTTCTTATCTTTTATCCCATAGGGCACTGAGCTGTTTCCTCAGCATCCATTTGCTTGAGATGGAAGTTACCATATTGTCCCTCTTCCAATCATGTGCTAATCTGGCTAGACAGTGGTTCGTGTAAACCAAAAACAACAACAATGGGATTTTAGTCAATTAAAAACCACAATGAATCAGCAGCATTTCAATGATACAAAAATAAAAAAAAAACATTTATGAAGCACTTACTGTATAGATTATTTTAAAAAGCTAAAAGGTATTTTAGGTTTAATGAATAAAAGCAGTGTCCAAAATGATGGGAGATAATAGTTTCCCTGTGTCCTATTCTCATTAGAATGTAAATCTGAAATATATTGAGTTCTTGACTCCATATGATTTGAAGAACTAGGTAGTACTTGTTAGATGCATCATCTCATGATTTCTAATGTCTTGCAATTCTGCATATGAGATTTTAGCTCCATTCCCACTCTTCCATGCCTGTATCACTAGCCATTCTTCAAGCCCCATTCTATTCTCCTTTTTTATCAAGAGGTTTATTTATTTATTTATTTATTTTGATAACTCTAGCCTTCACTGGTCTTTCCTCTTTCTGGCCACCCCATAGCATTTACTGTCTATACCACCCATTTTTTTATACTTGATCATGCTAAAAAATCATTTGATAACTAGATGGTTTGGTATACAAGACACCATGCCTGCAGTCTGGAAGAACTGAATTCAAATCCAGCTTCAGACATTCATTAGCTATAGGCTCTGGGCAAATCATTTAACCTCTCTCTAACTCAATTTCCTCATTTATGAAATGAGGATCATTATTATAGCATCTATTTTCCAGGGTTGTTATGAAGCTAAAATGAAATAATACTTGTAAATTTTTTTGCAAACCTTAATGCTAGCCATTATTATTATCATCATTATATACTCTATTATCCTGTTTCAAAGCTAATTTTTAGTCAGTATGAATTTAATCAGTCCTCATTTCACTGGTAATAATAAGATATGGAAATCTTGTGACCTCCTGTGATAGTCATGCACACATACACATGCAAAGTTAATTCTTACACAAAGGTTCATATACAGACACATTCTTACACATTATCTTTCATCTTAACCCAGATTCTCAAGGGCACGTTTAATGGCACCTTTTTATTCTCCTGTCTCTACTAGGTTAGGATGGCTCAGCACATGCCTGGGTCCATTATAAACATGCTCACTATGGCTCAATGTACTCAGTAAAGATGAATGGGGCCCTTAGACTAGAGGGCACTGGTGCCGTGGAGTCCCTCACCAATGGGTAATGCAGTTTATATGCCTCTCATGTAATGTTTAAACATATGAATACCTTTATTTCTCTATTCCATACAAAGAAATAAGAAAATAAACATTCTCAATGCTTCAGGTGATTTCAGATTATCCACTCAGTCATATTTTCCATCCATCTAGTCAGCAAACATTTATTAAATACCTGTCATGCTCAAGACACTGTTCTAAATCCTGGAGATATAAAACCAAAACAAAAGAGTCCTGCCCTCAATAAAAGAAATCCAGATAAGAAAACACAGAACAAATAAAAACACACTTTCTGTGTAGGAGGACAGGGCACCTGGGAAAATTTAGATAGTCCTTATTCTTGCAGTCTAATGGTTCTTAGAAGGCTCAGAAGCCAGGTCCAGAGTCTGAGCCTGAATAGAAATATTGTAGTTTTGTTTCCAGAGGAGCCAGTTTAAACCTTTACAGTAACAGTTTTAGCTGTTTCTTCTTTTAGAACCAGGATGACTGAGGAACCTAAAACACAACTTAAGATATAAAGGCTTTTTAGAGGCTATGAAGACCAGCTTCATCATTTTAAAGATGATGAAATGGTGTCTAGGGAGCTTAGACTTGACATCAGGAAGATTTGAGTTGAAATTTCACTTCTGAAACTTGATTCTTGGAAAATTTCTTACTCTAAGTCCCCATTACTTCATCTTTAAAATAATGAAGCTGGCCTTCATAGCCCCTAAAAATCCTTTCCATCTCTAAATCTGTGATCTTTTTATGTAATCCAAATCCTTTCATTTTACAGATGAAGAAATGGGTATTTCCATACATTCAGTGACTTGTTATGGGTAACAATAGTCATAAGTTTCAGAGGAATAATTTTTTTTACTATTAATTTGTTCATTTCCAAGTAAATATTTTTATTAATTTTATAATTATAATTTTTTGACAGTACATATGCATGAGTAATTTTTTTATAACATTATCCTTTGTATTCATTTTTCCAAATTTTCCCTTCCTTCCCTCTACTGCCTCCCCTAGATGACAGGCAATCCCATACATATTAAATGTGTTACCGTATAACCTAGATACAATATATGTGTGTAAATCCAATTTTCTTGTTGCAGAGGAAGAATTTGAATCCAAATCTTCTAACTCTAATCAACTTTCCATCGGATCCCACCTGCCTCACAAGGTCAGGAGGTTCAGAGTCAGGTAAAAAAGTCAGGATAGGGCAGAGAGCCTGGGATTTTTTAAGGAGGTTTTCCCCAGGTCTGTGTTACTTTCTCAGGATAGCAATTTGGGGGAATTTGACCCATGAGGAGAGATTCCATTGCTATACTCCATGGAGACCAGAACAAGCCAGACTATGGCAAGACTTATTAAGAATAGCAATAATTGTCCCAACTCAGGTTCCCCTCCTCAGCATTTTGAGGTCTGGAAACTTCAACTTTTGTGAACTAGTTTCTTATATAAAAAAAAAGACTTGCTTCCTTACTCCCCTCATATAATTGTCCCTCTAGAGACTAAAACCATCTTCAAGGAGCAAGCAAGCTCAGCCTGGCTCTAATATATCACTGGGGCCCCCCAGGCAGCCACATCTTGCAGAACATATAATGATATCTTACAAATTTAGCGGAAAATGAATAGTTTTTCCAGTTAATTTCCCTGGTAATAATCAGAGATATGAAAATTCTGTGACCTCCTAATAATAGTCATGCACATGCACATATTCAAAGACATATGCTTCCACATACATTTACACACACGCACTTTTATACATTGTCACACATCTCCATATGGATATTTTCATATTCAGTGCAAATGTTTGTGGATACCCTCCTTTGTCCTTTACTTCCTCTCTTATCCTTCCCTTCCTTTTCTTTTCTTCACCTCCTCTCCCCTCTCTTTTTCCCCTTCCCATGCTCCTTCTCACACATACATACAACCTGTTTGGGGAATACAATGATCATTGTAGTTTCTCTACCACTGTCATCAGAGTTGAATGAAAAGCAGGGTCCTCCTTTCAACCTAAGCATCCTCTCAGGTTTTATTCCCTAAAGACCAGCTCCCTGGGTTTCCTCTTCTGTCTCCTGTCTTAGGACTGAGTTTGCTCATGGATGTAGCTTTGTTTTTTGCCAGCTTTGTCTGTGATACAATTTACCAGCAGGGTTGAGTCTGCACCTGTTCATTCACATGCATGTTCATATGATATATGAGAATCTATCTTTTTTATCTCAATTTAATTTAGGAATAATTAACAGATGGAGGACTCCCAAGGGTGGGGACTTTGAACAGACTTGGGGCAGGGCTATATGGGAGCCTGATTAACTACTAAGTCCTCTTACCTTGGAGTAGATCAATCTGGGGAGCTAGAAATTAGGACAGGGAGCTATAAAGGAATTTACCTTCTCCTCAACTTAAACTATGGAGCCTGGAGAGAGCAAAAATACTTCCCCTTCCCCAAGATAGTTTAGTAGATACAGACTTTGCAGATTTTATCTCCTCCTTACCCTTAGCTGGGAGAATATTTATAATCCTAATCCTGAATCATAGCATGAAGAACTCTAACCAATGGATACCCTGGCTTTTGAGTTCTTATTGTGCCAAGCCCTGGAAATACAAAGAAAGACCAAAAAAACCCATCCCTGCTGTTAAGGAGCTAGATTGAAAGAATCTAATAGACAACAAATATCCACACAAATAAGAGTACTAGTCAACTTTCCAGCTTTCTCAGTAGTTTTGAGAAGTAACAAGACAGGACTTACCTTACTAATACCCAATAACCTCTTAATTTTAACCTCTAAATCGCTAACTAATGAACAAGCTGCAAGAATCTAGGAAAGATCAGTATTATTCACTTCCAAGGAAGGAACCTTCCGAGACATTTTCAGTCAGCAAATGATCACTCAACACTGCATTTGGGATCTTACTAATCTTCCTTATGCTGAACCTTTCAATCTATTAGAAGCTTTTGACTGGGACAAATTAACTAGTATAACATTGTCATTAATTTTTAAAAAGAGAGGGGAAGGGAGGGAACAAATATTTATTAAGCACCCACTGTTTGCCAGGCACTGTGCGGAATACAAATATTATCTCATTTATCCTCATGACAACCCTGAAAGGTAGATTTTTCATTTTACAGTTAAAGAAACTAAGGCAGAAATTAATTAAAAAACTAAACTGGAATTTTATGACAGGTGTTTTTATTCCTTCTGTGGAAGCTTCTCACAGACACTATTTTTGGAATTAGAGATACCTGATTTCTTGAATAAGGTGATTTCTATTGACCAATGGGTGAAACAAGTATTTCTGTTAATCTCTTTAATTTAATGACCTGATTGAAAGACTTTAGAATGATAGATTCCAGAAGGCAGGCAGGCAACAAACATTTATTGTGTGCTAAATGCCAGGGATCAAAATGCAAACAGAAAGATTGTCCTTGACCTTGAAGAAACTTACATTCTTTTTAAAAATTTAATTTAATTTTTTAATTATATATTTTTATTGACAGAACATATGCATGGGTAATTTTTACAACATTGTCTCTTGCACTCACTTCTGTTCCAACTTTTCCCTTCCCTCCCTCCACCTCCTCCCCTAGATGGCAAGCAGTCTCATACATGTTAAAGTATATCCTAGATACAATATATTGTGCAGATCCATATAGTTTTCTTGTTGCACAAGAAAAAAAATCTCATTCAGAAGGTAAAAATAATCTTAGAAGAAAAACAAAGATGAAAACAGTTCACACTCATTTCCCAGTGTTCCTTTTCTGGGTGTGGCTGATTCTGTCCATCATTGATCACTTGGAACTGAATTAGATCTTCTCTTTGTCGAAGATATCCACTTCCATCAGAATATGTCTTCATATAGTATTATTGTTGAAGTCTATAATGATTTCTTGGTTCTGCTCATTTCACTCAGCATCAGTTCATATAAGTCTCTCCAAGACTCTGTGTATTCCTCCTGCTGGTCATTTCTTACAGAACAATAATATTCCATAACATTCATATACCACAATTTACCCAACCATTCTCCAATTGATGGACATTCATTCATTTTCCAGTTTCTAGCCATTACAAAAAGGGCTACCACAAACATTTTTACACATACAGGCCCCTTTCCCTTCTTTATCTCTTTGGGATGTAAGCCCAGTAGAAACACTGCTGGGTCAAAGCTTTGATAACTTTTTGAGCATATTTCCAGATTGCTCTCCAGAATGGCCGGATTCTTTCACAACTCTACCAGCAATGCATCAGTGTCCCAGTTTTTCCACATCCCCTCCAACATTCATCATTATTTGTTCCTGTCATCTTAGCCAATCTGATAGGTGTGTAGTGGTATTTCAGAGTTGTCTTAATTTGCATTTCTTTCATCAATAGTGATTTGGAACACTTTCATATGAGTAGAAACAGTTTCAATTTCATCATCTAAAAACTGTCTGTTCATATCCTTTGACCATTTATCAATTGGAGAATGGTTTGATTTCTTATAAATTAAAGTCAATTCTGTATATATTTTGGAAATGAGGCCTTTATCAGAAATTATAACTGTAAAAATGTTTTCCCAGTTTATTGTTTCCTTTCTAATCTTGTTTGCAATAGTTTTTTTTTTTGTACAAAGGCTTTTTAATTTGATATAATCAAAATCTTCTATTTTGTGATCAATAATGATCTCTAGTTCTTCTTTGATCACAAATTCCTTCCTCCTCCACAAGTCTGAGAGGTAACTATCCTATGTTCCTCTAATCTATTTATAATATAACAAGATTATAAATGCCTAATCATGCCTACATCATGAACCCATTTTGATTTTATCTTGGTATATGGTGTTAAGTGTGGGTCCATGACTAGGAGAAATTTACATTCTTATGGGAGAGGAAAGAATATAACATACAAAAAGAAGTTGAAAGATAGTAGAAAGTACCCGCATAAAATATGGTAGTAAAGGCTGGAAGGTCAATGAAGATTGACCAGTCTGGAACCCTTCCTGAAATGGAGACAATGGAAAGAACTTACAAATGAGAGGTTATCATGAGAATATAAAATTCCAGGGTTAAAAAGACAAAGGGCTGGGTGACTATCCCAGGGAGAAGAGAACCTAGGTTCCAAGGGAGGTTCCAGGGTAAAATGTTCAAGCAAAATCTAGCAAGAATTCTATAGAAAAAAATTCCCACAATAAATGGGAAATTAAAAGAGATGGTCTCTATGTGTCTATCAGATATAAAGATTTCTGATTCTATCATCATTAGTTCAACTAGGTATTAAAATTCTACTTTCTACCTAAACTCAGCAACTCTTACAAACGTGATACATGAAATGTTAATTATTCCCAAACTAAATTGGAAAAGTAATCCAGCAAAATTGGACAGGCTATAAATAATCAGCCAATTGACCTATGCAAAAAGTCCAAATAGGTAGGTGTTTATTTATTGAAGTACTCTCTTGGAAAATGCATACCACAATAATAAAAGCCACCCACAGGCATTAAAACCATAAGAAACAAATTGAAATTTTATCACCTCAAAGGGTAACCTGTTCCCTCCTGCTTTAAAACTCTTTCAAAGCAAAAGCAGTGATTCAAATTCTTAATGGCACTTACAGGGTTGGAATGACTTAGGGATATCAAAGCTAAAAGATTTTTTAAAAAAATACACATACATATTTTGTTTATAGATACATACACATATTTATACACACATATACATGCATATATATATGTGTGTGTGTGTGTGCTACATATATATATATGTATATATATATATATATATATATATATATATATATATCCCCAAATATATAAACATGCATATACATCTTTGTGTGTATCCGTGTGTTTTAAATTCTCCTTTTGCCTTCTATCATTCTATTATCTTTAAGCGAGGTAAAGAAGTTTTATTTCTTACAATGTAGTCCATGTATATGTACCTATTTTAAATACAAATAAAAATAAAAATAAATCCTGAAAGCCAACTCTTTTTCCACAAAGCTATTTCTCACAATTGTGATAAGAATTATGCACCGAATGGACAGAATTGATAATTATCTCTGGGACTTTCAATTCTCATTACTGATATTTCATTGTTGTTTTTCCTTTGTTCTTAAAGAGAATAATGACATCTTGAGGGTGATGTCTTGACTTTGAATTTAAGTGAGGCAGAGCTGCAAAAAGTTATCAGTCCCATTCTCTCCTCCAGAGTCACTGATGTCCAGTAGTAAGACAAAGGTCAAGGTTACTGGCACTAGTCCTGTATGCAATGGATAAACTTGGCCTTTCTAAATTAAGATCTTTCCCACATCTGTTTTATTATATTATGTTATATTAAGTGGAAACTTTTCAAAATGGCATAAGTATAAGTGACCATGGTAAAGTGCTCTACCTTATCATTGTCACTTTTCCCAAAGTCACAGAAGCTGAGCTTCAAAGGCATAGAGATAATGAAGACTCCAGCTCTCTGCATGGAGAAAAACATATAAAGAGAATTATAAAGAGAATATTTGATAAAGTCTTGATTTGCCTTGATTTGTTCTTTTAGGAAACAAAGTAGGTGACCAAGGACAAGGCAGAGGAGGTAGTATGAAATCGAGCAAAGACCAAATATTCTAGAACAAATTCTGATCAATAAAGAATAAAGAAGGACTGGTTGACAAAATAGAAATATCTGAAACTTTGGTAAGTAAGGGATAGAGAGCCAGGCCTGGAAACAGGCAGACTTGAATTCAAATATAGCCAATAAATATGTAATCCTGTGTAAGTCATTTAATCTCTTTTTGCCTCAGTTTCCTTATCTGTAAAGTGGTACTACTTCCCAGGATTGTTGTGAGGATCAAGTAAGGTAATAATTGCAATTATATAGTAAGTACTAGATAAATATGATGATGATGATGATGAAGATGTTCACTATATGAAATGCTCTTGTGCAGTCTGATTGTGTCCTGGGCTTTAGTAGAAGAAATTTATAAGATTAAGTAAGGTTCCATGGCCTGTGACTTTACAAAGAAAATCATCCTAAGAGGGTTAGGCATCTTTTAAGAATGAGATTCTGAAGACTCATACTCAATTTATGCCAATGAAGAAGGAAAAAAGGACATAATTAAGTAGGTAAATGTATTTGCTAAATGTTTCCTGAGAGGTTGTTGAGTTGAATGTGACTGGAACTCAATCATAAACAAAGACTGACAAAGACACACAGAATACAGAAACCAGGGCCTCCCACAGGAAAAGGCCGGCAGGTGCAATGGATCCATAGGAGGACAACCTAAATGTCCCAGAGACTAGAAGCACAAGGATTATGATGTTCATAATCCTGGGGATTTTTAGATTGAAGAAATATTTGGGAGTTAGAACATGATTATTGTCCTTATGTATTTGAAATTCTATCATACAGAAGGGGGATTCCATTCATTCTGCTTGACTTTAAAGAATAGAATTGGAGACAGTATGTTGACATTACAGAGTGGTAGATTTTGACTCAGCATGGGAAAAGCTTCCTAATAATCCAAGCTATTCAACAGCAGATTATGTAGGTAATGAACTTCTCCATTGTCCCATTTATATTGGATGGCTCACGATAGGGGGTTGTCAAAAAGAAGAGGTTTTTTGGGTTCTGTTTTGTTTTGTTTTCTATGGGTTAGATAGGTTAACTATGGATTATTTAGTTTTATTTGGTCATCACTAATCAGATAACCTTTGTGGCTCCTTCTATATTCGATATTTTAGACCTTTAGAATAATCAATTTCTAGACTGAACCTATTGCCATGATCAAAACAGATATGAAACTCTTTTAGCCCAAATAAAATGAATCTGAGGAATACCTAAAGTACAAGATTTTTTCCTATTGTCCTTTATTCTTGAACCCCATTAAAAGTCACTCTGGGTTATTTATTCATTCAACTTAAAGGTATTATGTGCTTGTGTTAAACAAAGTACTGTAACTATAATTTACATTTTTTTCCAGCTCAATTCCAGAAGAAATGTTACTTACTATTGGAGTCAAATAAATACATAATTTATAGAGCCCTTTATTTTGTTTTGACTCCTTGAAAAAAATTTAGTTTGCTTATAGCTTCTAGTGATTATCTGAATGGTCTAATGATTTCTATTGGGAAATTATGTCTGAAATGCTAAAAACAAAACAAAACAAAAAATACCTTTCATGCTTAAAAATGCTAGAACAGTAAATCACACCAAAGATCACACTATTCCTTGCTCTTTACTCTGTTAAGTGCTGCTGCAACCTTTTGCTGAAAGCATTAATTTCTAACATGTAAAATGTTGCAAAGAGCAAAGTTTGATTTGGTCACCACTAGGGCACTTAGGTAGCACAAAGGATAGGCCTAGAAGCAGAAAGCAGAAAGACTCATCTTCCTGGCCTCAGACACTTAATATTAGGTGACTCTGGGCAAGTTGTTTAACCCTGTTTTCCTCAGTTTCCACATCCATAAAATGAACTGGAGAAAGAAAATGACAAACTACTCCAGTATCTTTGCCAAGAAGACTCCAAATGGAGTCATGAAGGGTCATATGTGACTGAACAGCAACAATAACAACCGGTCTGTTATAGTCTTAGACTTGGGTTACTCACCAGGGACACTAAAAATCTTTAGGTTCAACTGGAGACATAACAAAAACAGGGTTCTCTGGACTTGGCCTCTAATAGGAACATCCAGAGGGCAATTTTTCCCCCATTTGATTCATTCACAAAGAAAGGGGAGAAATGGGAGACTCCAGGTCAACTGAAGAGAATCTGGTCCTTCAAACTTACCTTGAAGGTATAGCAATTGGTCAAGTCCAAGAGTGCAGTATATTAAACCACTTTCTATGATAAATTGGTCCTATCAGGACAGGACAGGAATCACTTCAAATGGACTCATGACTATTCTGTACATATACCTTGTACTTTCTTGCCTCTATTCCTTTGCTGGCACTGGCTCCCTATGTTAAGAATACCTTCCCTACCCTTCAGGATGTTGAATTCCAACTCATTTTTAAAGCTTAAATCAAATGCCGTCTTCCCAGAAAACTGTCCCTGACACCCTTTCCACCACAGCAGTTACTATTTGTGTTCCTTTCAATGTCATATAATCCATTATATTTTTCTAATAAAATTAATCAAGTCAACAAGTATTTATTAAGTACCTACTATGTGCCAAGTACTGTGCTAAGTGCTGGGAATACAAAGTCCCTGCTTCCAAGAAGCTTATAGTCTTAATGGTAGACAATGTACAAAGAACTGAGCCCCTACAAGATACAGACAAAATAAACTGTAAACAATTTTAGAGGGAAGGCACAAGCATTAAAGTAGGTTTCCACCTTGGTTGCACATGGCTCTGTGAATCACCAGAGGAGAGAAAGAAGACATACTTTCTTGGGAATGTTTCAGAAAACATGTGTGAGTAAGGAATGACTTTTTCCAAGCAACAAGGGTATTGGCAAGGGGAGTTCAACAGTTGATAACATAGGTGCTGATGAGGAGCAGGGCCAGGTGCTGCTGACAGATGCGATATCTCTAGCATCCTTACTCCTGCAGAATACACCCAAGTCCTAGCAAACTGCCTGCTCTGTAGCTGTGAAGGTGACATCCCCCAGCTTCTTACAGCTAATGTAGCCCCCATGGACAGTCTTCAATATACCATGGCAGAGAAAGAAAAATGAATCCAGGACAAGTTGCTGGAGCAAAGCTAGTAAACCTCAGCCCTTGCCTTCTGTTCCTCTAGCCATATCCTTCTTCTCCTGAATAATAAGGCTAAGAAACACTGGCTATAAAGATTTTTCCCCAGCTTGTACTTCCCTTGTAATCTTGTTTCTGTTGGTTTTGTTTGTGCAAATTTATAAGAATACAAGTTATTACTTCGGATATGAACAGGCAATTTTCAGATGATGAAATTAAAGTCATCTATAGTTATATGAAAAAATGCTCTAAATCATTATCGATTAGAGAATTATAAATTAAAATAATTCTTAGGTTCCATCTCACACCTCTTATTGGCTAAGATGACAGGAAAATATAATGATAAGTGTTGGAGGGGATATGGGAAAACCGAATACTAATGCATTGTTAATGGAGTTGTGAAATGATCCAACTATTCTGGAGAACAATCTTAAACTATGCCCAAAGGGCTATAAAACTATGTATACCTTCGGACCCAACAGTGCTATTACTGGGTCTATATCACATAGAAATCATAAAGGTAGGAAATGTTTGTAGCAGCTTTTTGTGGTAGTAAAGACTTGGAAAATGAGTACATGCCCATCAGTTGGGGAATGTTTGAACAAGTTGTGGTATATAAAGATAATAGAATATGATTGTTCTACATAAAAATAATGATTTTAGAAAGGCCTGGAAAGATTTACATGAACTGATGCTGAGTGAAACAAGCAGAACCAGGAATACATTGTATACAACAACAGCAAGAATTTGCATTGATCAACTATGAAAGACTTTGTTCAGTTATCCAAAGCAATCCCTATAGACTTTGGACACAAAATGCCATCTGCATCCAGAAAAAGAACTAAGGAGGCCGAATGTCAATCAACACATGCTATGTTCACTTCCTTTTTTCTGTTTTTGTTAAATCTCCTATAATTTTTCCCTTTTGCTCTGATTTTTCTCTCTCCCAACATGATTCATAAAGCAATGTGTGCTAAAAAGTAAATAATTAATTTAATTAAATTTTTAAAAATTATTATTTAGCTCATCCAGTGGCCATACTAACTTTTCATCCTACTTTTTGAAGGGAATCCATTGCAAAAGATCTATAGTTCTTCATAGGGTAATTCTTGCCCAGCCACATGAGGAAGAATATATACCAAGTATTTATCATATTCTATTTTGTTTTATTCTTAGTCATATATGTATATGTATATCTCTATATCTCTATCTCTATATCTATCTCTATCTATATCTATCTATCTATCTATCTATATCTATATCTATATCTATATTTTATCTCCTTTAAATGATTGTAAACTCCCTGAGAGGAGGGACTGCATATTGTACTTCTTTCTACCCATCCTTGATCCCTAGAATCACATTCTACAAATAAATATTTAATAATTGTAACTTTAATAGAACAGATAAACATAAATGCTAAATAAGAATTTAGATTATTATATTAAAAACTTTTAAAACATATAAAAGGTTTATTTGGTGTCCATTTAATCTTAATCTAAGCATGGTCTTATCCCAAGTCTTGATTAGAGGAAATTCTTACTCATCCTAAATGTCTATAATGGACTCATGTCTCTCCCAACATTGAAACTGTGTTTCAGTACAATTAGTGCCTTCAAACTTAAGACTTGAGACCAGCCTGGCATCAAATGGCTAATGCTGTTGTATCTACATGACAATGATAAGGTTTGTGTTTCAGATTAGCTGCTTAGAAGTCATTAAAAGATATCTATTCTTAGTAATCATTTGCAGCTCAAATATATCATCCATTCAGTATGATCCTCTTTCCCCCTCTTCTTCATTTCCTCCTCCTCCTTCTTCTGCCCCCCATCTCTTTTTCTATCTCTCTATCTCTCTCTCTTTCATTGTCTCTCTGTCTCTGTCTCTCTCTATTGCACCCTGTGTGTCAGTGGTAAATAAGTATATAAGTGATACAGCCCCTGCCCTCAAGGAGCTTTTACTTTTAATGGGGGAAAGAAGAGAAGAAGAAGGATAGAAGATAGAGAAATATAGACACAGAAATAGAGAAATGCACAAAAGAGAAAGAGACAGAGAAATGGTATAATTGATCTGAATTGGAAGATCTGAGTCAGAGTCCCTATTCTAACAGTGTGAAAGGGATATTAAGCAAGTCATATAAACTCTATGACTCAGTATCCTCATTTGCAAAATCAGAAGAATAATAGTTTTATTAGTTACCGTACAGGATTATTGGGATGAGGAAACCCTTTTATAAGTGCTATAAAAATTTAAGTGCTTAAAGTACTATAGAGGGATATTTTCCACTGCCAAATTTCAATGATTAAAAACAAAGCAATATAATTGTTCCCATAAAAATATCCAGGATCAGCTGCTGGAATAGATCACATGAAATTAAGATTTGGTTAGACCATCCCCTCTTCAGATCATCCCTCACAATCACCTTTTTCCACAAACACAAGATCAGATGCAGACAGCTTTAGCAAAACCAATTTTCAAAAGAGCTTGTATTCTGATCAAAAAATGAATAATTCAGAGAGAAAATAAGGGTTTGAAAACAAGGATATTAGAATGATGGTTACCTCTGTAATCAAGAGAAAAAAAGGTAAATAGAGAGGCTAGGTATGTGAAAAGACAATTTTTTTTTCTGTATTACCATCACTTCCCAATAACACTTGCCTCCCAATTTATTCAATTATCAAGTGTTTATAAAATGCTTACTATGTGTCACATATTTTGCTAGACAGTGGAAATACAAATACAGAAGTGATATAATTCCTGCCTTCAAAGAGAATATGTTCTAGTGAAGCATTTAATAAATTCAATAAGTACAAAATATATACATAATGAATATGAAATGATATCACATTGAGGGACACTAATGATTTTAAGGAAGCAGAAAAGAAGAGTTGGCATTTAAACTATTCCCAATCCTGAAAAGTAGCTACGGGATCCAAAACATGGAGTTGAGCAGGGAATACATTTTAAATATAAGCAACAGTCTGGGTTACAGCAAAGTAGAAATTTTAATGTCTTATCCAGAAAAGGATAGGTCACATTAATGTACAATGGAAATTAATGTGTAATTAGGATCACACCCCCCCAAGAGAAAACTGGAGCTAAATTGGGAAGGGCTTCAAAAGCCAAAAAAGAGGAGTTTGTATTTTATCCTACAGACATCTGGAAACCTCTGAAGTTTCTTGTTCAAGGAAGTGGAATATCAAGAATTTTCTTGTGCAACACAAAAGTGTAATTAAGCCAAACTAACCTTGAATTTATCCAAATTTGACAACCTATATATTCCCTCTATATCCAAATTCTTCCACCTCTTTCCCAAAGTGGGAGGTACATTTTACCATCAGTATTTTGGAGTCAAAATTTGTCCTCTTATTGAGTAGAATGAAGATATACTGCTGATTTCGTAATTTTGTGCCCTTAGGCTGGCCTTAAGCTAGTACAAAAATCTGATCAAATAGGTATCTCTTCCCAGCAGTAGGAAAGGGATCTTTTTTTTTTTTTTTCCTTTCTTGCTTGCTTCCTTCCTTCCTTCTTCCCTCCCTCCCTCCCTCCTTTTCTTTTCTCCCTCTCCTCCCTTCTTTCGTTTCTTCCCTCCCTTCTTTCCCCTTCCTTCTCTCCCTCCTTCTCTTCTTCCCTTCTTTCTTCTCTTCCTTCCTTCCTTTTCCTTCCTTCTTTTCTTTCTTTCTTTCCTTCTTCCATCCTTCCTACTTTCTCTTATTCTTCCCCCTTTCCTTCTTTATTTTTCTTTTTCTCTTTCCTTCTTTTTTCTTTTTCTTTTTTCATATCTTTTCCCTTTTTTCTTTTCTTTCTTTTTCTATCTGTCTCTCTATATTTCCTTCTTTCTTTTTCTGTCTAATAGGGAAGAGATGTTTTCTATTCACTAAAAACTAAATTAGAACACACTATGATCTTTCTTCTTCCCTCACTTAATGATATTTTTCTCATAGTTTTCAACATTTACTTTTATAAGATTTTTATTTTCTTTTTTTCTTTTTCTCCTCCTCTCCTCCCTCCCCAAGACAGCAAAAAATCCAATACTGAGTATACATGTACAATCATATTAAATAAAATTCCACATTAGTCAAGTTGTAAAGGAAGAATTAAAACAAAAGGGGAAAAACCATGAGAAAGGGAAAAAAAAAGTGAAAGGTCTGCATTCAGACCCCATTGTTCTTTCTAGTTTTTTCTCAGGATATGAATAGCATTTTCCTTAAGACTGATCTTTTTTTAAGAGTTCTAGAATCTCAAAAATAAAATGGCTGGGTCTTAGATTGAACATGCATACTTCCAAGGATCTGACTATGTGTATCTTTTCTTTGCAGAAGCCTCATGCCCAGGACACTGGAAAGTCAGATTACAATGGAGAAAACACCCAGTTACTTTGTGACCAAGGAAGCCCCAAGGCGCATTTTCAATATGTCCCGAGATACCAAACTGATCGTGGTTGTCCGGAACCCCGTGACTCGGGCTATCTCGGATTACACTCAAACGCTTTCCAAGAAGCCAGACATCCCAACCTTTGAGGGGCTTTCCTTCCGCAACAGGAGCCTAGGACTCGTGGATATGTCTTGGAACGCCATCCGCATTGGCATGTATGTGGTACACCTGGAGAGCTGGCTTCAGTACTTCCCACTGGCTCAGATCCACTTTGTCAGTGGGGAGCGCCTCATCACAGACCCTGCGGGGGAGATGGGCAGAGTCCAGGACTTCCTGGGCATCAAAAGAGTCATCACAGACAAGCACTTCTATTTCAACAAGACCAAAGGCTTCCCTTGCTTGAAAAAGACAGAGAGCAGCATTCTACCGCGCTGTCTGGGAAAATCCAAAGGGAGAACTCATGTGCAGATAGACCCTGAGGTGATAGACCAGCTCCGAGACTTTTATAGACCTTATAATATTAAATTTTATGAAACTGTTGGGCAGGACTTCAGGTGGGAATAACTGCTTATGATGGGAGTGTGCTCTCCAGGCTTCATTGAGGACAGCTCTTGAGTACACATGCTCCACTCCCTGCCACTGCCATCCACATGGCCATGATTCCCATGTTACCTAATGCCTCATATCACCTCATTTTTCCTTCCTCTCACCCTCAACACATTAATAGGACAGCCAACACAAAAACTTTCTAGGGCTAAAAGAGCCAGGGGAAACCTACCTGGACTTTTCTGACCTGTCAAATTTCCTAAAAACAAATCAAGGCTTGTCTGTCCCTAGTCCAACAAGGTTCCTATTTACCTTTGGACTTGTTTCTGCCACATGGCAGTCACCCACAGAGCCCTTTAAAACAAGATAGGGTATGACTTCCCTGCAGTGAAGGGGCAGCCCTGGACAACCTGCCTGTGAAGAAAATGAATTTTCCCAGAGATTATAAATATATTGCTATGTATACACCAGTCTATCCCTATTGCTGTCTACACAAAAATGGGCTCTGTAAACTCAGTTCCTAATTGTCATGTGCCTACCCTTTATGCCCATGGAGAGTTAGTGGCTCAGACCTCCCAATACAATCTGGGGAAAGAGAAGAGTCCTTCCATCATACCCCCCATACCCTCCAGACCCCTGAGAGCAACTTTCCCACCTTGTCCTCCACCACCAGAAGCTAGAGAAAGGAAGGACTCTCCTCATCCCCAGGAAGGCTGAGCCCTTGGTCTCTAAGAGAAACCTGAGACCATGAAGATGTTGATGGATATGTCTGGGAAGCAATGTCTTTGAAAGCCACATTGGGATGTTAGCTGGTCCTGTGAATAAAGCACAGATTTTTGTGGTTACGGGTACTTCACTGGCACTAGTATTCTTGTTCAGCATGTAATCCATGCTTGTTCATGTGAAATAAAGATGGCTCTCTCTTGTCCTTAACAATGTGCTTTTTTTTTCCTCTTCAGTATATGTCTTGGTGAACTTGTCTTGCCATCATCAGTAATAATCTAGAAAATGGGTAGGTAACTTTGCCCCAAGAGTCATGCCAGAAAGCAAGGGTGGAGCTGGCAAAGCTGATGGTGAACTGTAATTCTTGGTTGACAAAAATAGGATCGGAAAGATTTATATTGGAAATATCACTGCAATCCATGGCACTGGCCAGGCACAAGAAGGGCATGACCAAGTCACAGAGCCACAGTCCTCCTTCCCCTTCTTTTCCCTTCACTACTTCCCTCATAAGAAGACCTCTGTGCATCTCTGTCTGTTTCTCTCACTCTCTCTGTTTGTCTCCCTATACATATGTGTGAATATAGAAATAACACACACATAATATAGATTGATATAAGTATATATCCAACCCTTGATTTCCCCTTCTTTACTGGCCAAGGAAAAAGCCCAAGGAATTTTAACATCTGACTGATGTAAGAGGCAGAAGGGAGGGGAAATCTTCAGACATTAGTCCCAGAACTTTTCTTGGTCTCACTGAACCAAGGAACTATCAGGAAGTCAAAGAACCGACTGGCTTTCCCTAGATAATGTAACTTAATACAGTCTAAGGACACAGTGATCTCTGTAGTCTATTTTAATAGAATTCAAGGAGGTGTCAGAGATGATGGAGAGTTTGGATTGAGGAGCACCCCCCTCATTCCCTAACAGAACAGTAGAGTGGAAGTTAGGGAATTGAAAACAAGGTAGAGAACATTTTAGGATTAGAGAGTTTCCCTCCACTCATAGGACTGTTTTATCCCCACAGGAGAGAAGGGATGCCCTAGGATGATTATACCTATTCTATTTGGCCCCAGAATTAGGTCAGAATTAGGACCAATGGATAGAAGTTACACAGAGGAGGATTTTGGTTCAACAGAAGGAACAAATTCTAGACAAATAGAGTTGCTCAAGAGTGGAATAGTTACTATTTATACAACAATGACAATGATGACATAGGTAGCACAGTGAATAGAAAGAAAGATTTGAGTTCAAATCCAATTATCACATTTACTAACTGTGTGACCCTGGGCAAGTCACTTAACCTCTCTGCCTCAATTTCTTCATCTATAAAAAGGGAATAATAATAACATCTAATTATCAGTGTTGTTATAAGAATGAAATAAAGTAGTTATAAAATACTTTGAAAACTTTAAGACAATATATAAATGTTAGTTTATATTAATATTACTTCATATTTACAAAGTGCTTTCCTCATCCTGTGAATTAAATAGTGCCTATCTTGTTATCCCCATTTTGCAGATGAGAAAATTGAGGGTTCATAATTATGTTTGACTTGTTCAATGAGGTCATGGAAATCAAACCCAGGTCCTCCTATTCTAATTCCAATGATATTTCTATTACATCATATAGCATAAATGATTTCATATATATATTCTGAAATTCTGAAATTTTACATTTCTCTGAATCAGTAAGAGTGCTATCAGCACATTACAAATGTAATTGTGATTCTTAGGGGCAAGAGGGAATTATTTCCAGAAAATCCAGAATTACACACAATAAACAATGAAAATAAATGGGAAAAATGAAGAAGACTGAGTCTGGTTTTATTAGAGAGAGGAATAGGTCAGTTTGAATTAAAGACATTTGCAAATGCAGTTTTGCTACTTGCAAATACATACAGTAACCTCTACTAATTACCATCCAAGGTCTCTGAGGCTGTAATTATTGAATTAATTGAGCACATGCAAATGAAAGATGCTAAGTACTTAAAAAAAAAACTTCTTTAAAAAGTTTAAACAACAGTTTAATCCCAGACTGTGGACTACTAAAAGATATTGTGGTAGGAGTATGGAATAAAAGGTAGAATTACTCAATTCCTTATCTACCAAGGCAGAGAGATAATCTGTCAAAGGAAAATAGAAAAAAAAAAAAGTTAATGATGAGCTGAAATCCAAGACATTTGGGAAGATTGGGAAAGAACAACTACTTATTTCAAATGCATTTAGGTTACAAGATCCAGAGGAAGTAAATCCCAAAATACTGAAAGATCTGGTAGATATAACCAGAAGTATTCTGTAAATGTTTAACAACTTACTGGGGTGAGATGGGGTGGAGGGGATGGAGGCATGGAGAATTGTTATAGGACACATTTTTGTTTTTGTTTTTCTGGGTTTTTGCAGGCAGTTATGGTTAAGTGACTTGTTCAGGGTCACATACATAGGAAGTGTTAAATAGTTGAGTTCACATTTGAACTCAAGTCCTAACTCCAGGATCCACTGTGCTTTCTAGCTGCCCCTACAGAACACATTTTTAAGATTAATTTGTATTATTAGTGGTTTTCTCTGACTTTTTTTAAGCCTAGACAATCAACAAAACAATAAATCAGTCCCTAATTTACAATTTTTGCTGTTTCTGAGGTGTTAATGCTCACATTGAACATTTAACAATCAGCTCTCATATGCCATTCCAAGCTGGCTTCACCACACCCATAGGTATAACTAAACCAGTGTCCAGTGATCTTTGAAAAACCATACTGAATTTTAATCTCACTGCAGAATTGGAAGCATTATGCTAGAGTGGAAGTGTTGGGACTTCTCTTTCTGGAGTTTGGATTTGCTTCTAGATTCTATCATTTGCCCTTTATTTCACTTAGAGGAAGTCATTCAATCTTTCTATGGCTCAGTTTCCTCATCTGCAAAATGAGGAGTTTGGACTAAATGACCTAAAAGGTTTTTTTCAGTTTAAGTTTATTTTCTTAAGGGCAAATTCCTAATTTTTGAAAAAGAGAAAAAGGAAGGAGTCTGTAAACTTTAGCAACGATTTTGATTTGGATTCCTAACAAAAACTAGAAAGCAGAAATGCCTATCTAACCTCATTTCCCTTTTTGGCAGGATAATTTTATAGATATGGAAATGGTGTAGACACAGTATACCTAGATTTTGGTGCAGCATTTGATAAAATTGTTCTTACTATCCTTTTGGACAAGATGGAAAGAGCTAGTCTAAAATATTGTATGATTAGGTATATAGGGAATTGTGAAAAGATTGAACCTACAACATAAAAAGATCGAAATCAATGACATTAATGAATTGATAGCAACTTTGAGAGAGTTCTCTTGGTGGAGTTTTAGCTCTTTAGCTCTGAGCTGTTTAAAATTTTTATCAATCACAGGAATAAGGTCATAGATGGCAAAGCTATGAAAGAATAGCTAATATATTAAATTATAATGTCAGGGTTCAAAAAGATTTCAGAAGACTAGAATGATAGATTGACTCAAGATAAACTATAATAGAAATAAACATAAAATCCTTTACTCTGGTTAAAAAATTCAGCTTCAGGAGGAGACTTGTCTAAATAACAGTTGATTTGAAAAGTGGTTTGGGTTTTTAATGGATCCAAGAATAACATGAGTCAACATTATGACTAGGCAGTCAAAAGATGAAAATAAAAATTTAGGTAATATTAAGAAGAGAAATATTCAAACCAGGAAGGTCTCCCTACATCAGACTTTTGTCTAAAGTGTTACGTTCAGCTTTGGACTTCAAGATTTTATGAAAGGCATTAATAAGTAGGGATGTATCCAAAGGAGAATAACTAAGATAGTTTGGGGACTGAAGTCCTTGTCATATCTGTATTAATTGAAGGAACTTGGGGTGCTTAACTTAAAGAAAAGGTCCTCCACATAGTGCCTGACACAAAATAGGCACTTAACAAATTTTTGTTCAGTGGCTGTTGAAGTGCTTACCAATAAACATTTATTTAGTGCCTACTATGTGCTCAGGCACTGTACTAATCATAATGGCTAAGCTGAAGTAGACCTTGGAGAGCTTCTAGTTCGTTCTGTTTGTTGGTTGGTTTGTTTTATTTGCAGATAAAGCAACTTAAGTCCGGGGCTTAGGAGCAGAGATAGTTGTTTTCAAGTATATAAAGAACTATCCCATGTAAGAAAGCTTTAGACTTACTCTGATGTAGAAGCAAATGGTGTGAGAGAAATAATCCATTTGGACCCCTACTCTATTCCAATCAGTATAAGTTAATTTGATAGAATCATATCAAAATTCTGCATATGATGCCCCAGAGCTGTGAGCTGCAGATTCTAGGTTTTCTTGATTAAGTATAGGAAGTCAACTAAACATCTTCATTTCTTTTTTTTTTTAGAAAAGCTTTTGTATTTTCAAAACATGCAGCATAGATAGTTTTCAACATTCACCCTTGCAAAACCTTGTGTTCCAAATTTTTTTCTCCCTCCCTTCTTCCACTCCTCCCCTAACAAATAATCCAATTTATGTTAAACATGTTCCACTCTTGTTTTGCCTTGTCACTGTGACCAAGACTAGCATGGCAAAGATCTCAACTTCATGGAAAGCTCCCCAAAATATTTTTGTATATCCAGACCAATCCCTTGTCCAATACTACCAGATGACCATTTTATTACCACTTAGGTCACTACCTGTGATAGCTTGTGCCATAATTGCCTAAATTAAGAAGAAGCCTACCCATCTTGTATGGAGATATTCCTTGCTTCAGCCAACTTGTAACCTGTTGATGTATTGTTTATTTTAGCTTATGCATCACATGTCATTCAGTGGAATTATTCTGTATTTTGTATAGCTGTTCCAGAATGTTGGACATCTAGCACTATAAAAATAGGGCCCAAGAAAGAGGTGATATCTCAGATTGTGAAGAAGATATTAGAAGGGACCATTGAACCTTTAATAAAGTGCCATTGACTCAGCTCTCTACTCAGTCTCTCTTATTGTAGTCGGGATAATTTTAATCCCCCCACATGGAAGGTGCAGAGAAGCAAAGAGTAATTAATCAGATGAAATTTCAGAGAGACTCAATATAAGAAAAAACTTACTAACCATTAAAGCTGCGCAAATGAGGAATGGACTATCTTGGGAAGGAGTGAATGCTCCCATGGTGGAGGAGTTCAAGCAGCATCTGAGCAACCATTTTGTTACAGTGGGGATTCTTGTGCAATTATAGTATGAGCTAGATGGCCTCTGAAGTTCCTGCCAAACCTCAGACTCTGTGAAATGATTTATTTGCCTACTCCATGTAATCTGCTAGGTTTCATTTCCTGATAGGATTTTCCAAGCTTATGCAGAGCTCTATTCTGTCAGAACTATGCCCTCAGCTTATGCTCAGCCACACTCTCTGAGTAACTATATTGGTTTAGTTGCCCGGTGAACATCCCATCCACCTCAAACACAGACTTCCCAGTTTCCACTCCTCCCCAACCCTTTCTGGCTTATAGCAATATAGCCAGTTCCAGGAGTTCCCCTCTTGGCCTGTCATTTCCTTGAATGACTCTGACAGACAGCTCACTGCTTTCCTCCAAATGGAGAATTATTCCATTAGTTTCTTTGAAAAGCAGATGATTTGGAGAGCCTGAGTCGGCATATTATAGTGCTTAAGTCTTAAATTTAGCTCTGCATTTTCGGGGGCAGGGGCCGGGGGGAGGGGTTCAGCAAGAAGAGAAACAGGTTAGTCTTATTTTCTGACGACAGAAATGATCCAACTTGACCTGGAAAAAAACCCAGAGAATTTCCTATAAAAAAGCATCATTATTAAATTCAACAGTGATGATTATGTTAATATTATATGCATTTAGTCAACAAATTCAACACACATTTAAAAAATGTCTACTATATATATAGAGAGAGAGAGTGAGAAAGAGAGAGAGTAGGCATTTTGTACATAAATATATATATGTACATATATATATATATACACATATATAATATAATATATATATATAATAAATTATATATAAATACCTGCTAGGCACTGGGGATACAAAATAAAAATCAAAATTTTAATATGTGATATCATTTGATCAACATAACCTGTGAGGTTGATAAGGTAAAAATTATTCTCCCCATTTTACAGAGGAGAAAAATAAATATTCAGAGAGATGGGATAAGGTGTTTATCTGTGGTTATACAATTCCTAAATAGCAGAGCTGGCATTAGAACCCAGGTTTCTTGATTCCCAAACATGGCAACAAACATATTTCATTTCATTTTTACGGTATGAAGAAAGAAATTATCCTTAGGTAAAACTATTTTATAAATAAGTAAAATAAGCAAAAGCAAAAAAAAAAAAATAGCAACCCATCACATCACCAACATTTTCCCATTCATCTTCAAAAATATTACTCATTTGAAAACCATTCTGTTATCTCCCCTCACAAGTACACCCATCCCTTCCCAATGCTACATCACTGGAAGGGTGGAGACAGAATTCCTCCAAAACCTCAATTTTGCAGTCCCTAAATCCTGACCTCTTACACCAACTGTCTATAAATTCTAATCAAACAGGGATTATCAAAGAAAAAAAAGGTTTATTACATTTCATTGAGCCTGTGAGAAGGTGAGTATTTACATAGCTTAGTTTACTCTGGAACCTGGGGACAAGAGATATATTTTAAATAATTTGTCCACTTTTTTTTCATGGTAGTAAAAGTGTGGTATCGTAGAAAGCATTACTTGAATTGGGAATTAGGAGATTCAGAATCTAGTCCCTCCTCTTATTGGATCTGTGGTCCACAGACAAATTCATTCTTGTTCTCGTCTTCATTTACTTCCACTCTGTAAAATAAGAATGGGTTAGATCATCACTTAAGGTCCATCCTCACTTTGAATCTTCTATGATTTTAAAGATTTGATCAGTCTATCAATTAATAAGTATTTATTAAATGTGTGCTATGTACCAGGTACTGTGCTACTGTTCTGGGATACAAAGGGGAAAAAAGTTAACAAAGAAACAATCCCTAACCTCCAAAAATTTACATTGTATCAGGGAGACAACTTGAAAAGAAATAGGCATTTTCAAAGTAAATGTAAGACAAACTTGGTGGGAGGGTGGGGATGTATTATCTTGATCTTGGTTGATATTTATCTTTGCCCACAGCTATGCCAAGAAAGGTGTTGAGGATGAAAGGTCCAAACTCTGACTTTTTGACATTTGACCCTGAATAAGGAGCTGGTTTCCATCTTTTCTGTCCTCCAGAGTAGGCAACAGCCTAAAGTAGAGAGATAGGGGTTGTCAGGTGAGGAAACTGAGGCACAGGGAAGTTGGGTACTCTTAGTTTTCCCACCAATCTTTTATGCCCCATTTATTATTGGCAAATATAGAGCAAACATTCCCTAAGAAGGTTTATTTTACAAATCCTCTCCTGACTGATAGATGGTCAATGGCTTTGGCCTGACATAGTATGTGTCCTGACTGACAGACACATGACAACTTCTCCCAAATGGTATTGTTTTCAGCTGGGTGCCCTGCAGAGTGACTTCTTACTGCACTTGCCTATAGACCAAAGGTTTTGTGTGTGTGTGTGTGTGTGTGTGTGTGTGTGTGTGTGTGTGTGTGTTGTAGTAGATCTCTGTGACTGTTAAATCTGCTTTCCTAAGTTAAGAGAAAGGGGATTCTGGGTATACACTGAAAATGATTCTATATTCCCTAAAAAAAAAAAAAAAAAAAAAAAAAAAAAAAAAAAAAAAAAACTGTTTGATCATCATGCTCATCCTTGTTAATCAAATACAATATCACAAGTCTATGAGACACGTATTGCAATTTGTTGTAAGAGAAATAAACATGCATGTGGAACCCTATGCAAGTGCAGAATTTGCAATCCAAACAGAAGCTTGCATATTTATGACAGTATAACAAAGGAAGAAATAGAAACTCTCCTCCTAAATGAGAGTGTCAGGGGAAGAAGAAAGGAGTAGTAGAGATGGGGGGGGGAAACTGAATCCCTCCCAAAGGGAGGAATAAGGTGATGACAAAAGCTGCATTCTTTTGCCTTGGAAAGTGCTAAACCCTGAAGATAGAATGCTTATCTACAAGGGTCCCAGCTGCGCAAGCAGTTTCTCAGTCTAGTGCAAAGTGATTGATTGGCACCTGTCTTGACTACCAAGAACACACAGAGAGTCCGGCTTGGGGCTCAGACAACAAATTATGTCAGCTTAGAGTAGGAGGGGAGGGGTGCTATGTCTCTGACACATTTAGGGCGTTTTGCATACTCTGGGTCCAGTGTTTCTGGAAAATATGGCAATTCAAAAAGACAAGTCTAAGGGATGCCTTACTATTCCATTCTCTTCCTATAAGCTATTTCTTTCTGGCCTTCTCCCCTTTGTTAGCACTAAGGTCTTTACCCTGGCTTAGACACCTTTGTTGCATGGATCTGTGAGCCGTGTGACTTGAGCTGTAGTGTATGTGGACCCCTGGATTAGTGAGTTCTGTTAGAAGAGGGAAGTCGTATCTTTGAATATCTCTCTGCCATTTAAGGTACTCTTTCCAAATTAGACTGCTCTTTGTCTCGTGAAGATACATTGGACTTTCCTATTACTATTCTTCTACTTACATTCTATTGATGGGAGATATCTATCAATCGATCGATAGATAGATATAGATATATTATATGTGTATGTGTGTAGGTATGCATGTACACAAAAATATATGAAAAGCAAGGTTTGAGTTGAGAGAGACCTAAGGTATGCTAGATTTGAGAAGGAAGAGAACACTTTCAAGTATTCTTTCAAGGAAAGTACTTAAATAATGAAGAATGAAATGAATAGAAATGAGAGAACATTGTGTACAATAACAGCAATATTGTTTTAAGAACAACTTTGAGCAAATAAGTCATTTTGACTATTATAAATACACAAGTTAACTACAAAGGACATATGAAAGAAGATGCTGTCTGCATTCAGAGAAAGAACTGATAAATAGAAGTATGTATAGAATGATTTTATATATACATAAATATTTGTGTCTAATGGTAACTATCTCTAGAGGAGGAAGAGAGAGGAAAGAAGGAAAAAGAAACTCACATGATAAATTTCTTATACATTTAGAAGAAATAGCAAGTAGTACATATTAAATTTGCAGTTTCATGTACAATCATCTTTTTTAAATTAGTTATGTATGAAAATGTTTGTTTTGTTCCATAAATTAAAACTAAAATAAATAAAACATAAACTCCCCCCAATGAAATATTTTAAGTGATTTCCATGAATTGTGTTAATGACTGATTGGCACTAGGGAGAAAGAGAGGGACCTTGTTAGATCCTAGAGAACAGGGATCATGTTATTTTTTGTCTTTGTTTTTTCATTACCTAGCAGTTTCCTGTACATATTATGTACTAAATAAGGTTTCTTTTAGTTGAATGTACATGATGATTTGGGGTGTATATTGTAAAACTGTACACACTTTTGAATGCGTATTTGTGCCATGAGACATTTGTAAGTACATATGAAAATTTATCTTGGAGATAGTTAAAACTCTAAAATCAGCTAGACTGGTCAATTCTGAAGTTTAACAATTCTTTTCCTTTCTTTTCTTTCCTTCCTTCCCTTCTTCTCTCCATCTCTCCCTCCCTTCCTATTTTTCTCCCTTAATATCTTTGTATATAGAGTTGTTACTTGTATGCCAAAAGGAAAGGGACAACTCAGGAATTGGATCTGAGGTACAGAAATACATAGTACATTCCCCAAAGATAATGTGCTGCTATTTGCCAATCCTCCAAGGAACAAGGGGTGAGGGGACACAGAGGCATATTCCTTCCTGTTAATAATTGTCATTATCCCTGGCATGAGCTACTAAGCGAACAGTATATTCCACACAGCAATAATAATTTATAGTTGCAGTTAATGGTCTGTTTTATAGAACCCACAATTATAATTGAATGTCAAGTGCTGTGAATCTCAGCGGATGGAATCCTCCAACCATTCGCACCTGGTGTTTAATTTTTCAATTTAATTATTAGATTCCTCATCTCTTCCCGCCCCTGCCTTCTTTCAATGCAGCTCCCAGCTGCTCAGAGCTTCTACCCATCACTCTCAACTTCCATTGTCCCCTCCAGGTCTGGGCCCCAAGTACTCAGAAACATTGATTCACAGAACACTTAGCAAGGTCTGCAGAATGACTGTTCTTGACCTACTCTTGCTTAGAAAAGGCTGGTTTATGGTCCAAAGTCTCCTCACTGGTAAACCAGGAAAAGATCCTGTGGCCAAGATAGCAAAGAAGAGCAAGTTCTTAGCTGAGCTCTCCCAATATTTCCAGTCAAAAAACCCTTAAAATAATGCTTCAAAGTGAAATCTGAAGTGTCAAAGTCAACAAAATGTCAGAGTAAGACAGTCATCCAGCTTAAGTCAACTTAGAAGGGTGGAGAGATCTGTGATCCAGAACTCATATGGATGCAGCAGCATTGGTGGGACTGGAAGGTAATGAAGAGACAGGAGCAGCTTCAGAAGTTCTGAAGCCAGCAAAAGTAAGGGGTCAGAGAAATATCATAGCAGATTCCTCTGCTAGGATAAAGGACTAGAAACTGTTTGGCAACTCCAATGCCGATATATCTACTTCTGGGTCACAATTTAAGGGCCAAGAAGAGCACTTTGGTCACAAGAAGGCAGGAGCCCTAAGGACCAGTATTGCTTCTGGTCCCAGAGAATAAGGGTCCTTAGAAACAGTATAAATTGCAACACTAAGAGATCCAGGGCCCTTCCTAAGAACAACCAGAACTCAGACCAGAAAAACAGTGACTACAATTCTCCCCAGATCACACCACATTGGAAGCACCTAAAATTTCCTGAATCCCAGAACTAGCGTTGAAAATAGCATTGTGAAAAAGCATGAAGCTTGGGAGAGTGCCCCTTTTCCCAATACTGAGAATAAAACTCAACTTTAACATAATTTCAAAGTAAAAAGGAAGTAGGACTAAAAAAATGAGCCAACATCAAAAAAAGAATCTGGCTATGCATAAAATGTTACTGTGGTGACAGGAAAGATCAAGGAAGGAAAGAGGGAAAGGAGGGAGGGAAGGTGGAAGGGAAGAGGGACAGAGGAAGGAAGAAAAGAAATAAAGTTTTGGCAGAATAGGCAACAGGAGAAAAATAATAATTATAAAAGATTAGAAGCTCAAGGGGAGTTTTTTTTTCCAATTTGTAAGGAATACTTCATTAAAAGAGTATCATTCTAAGACAAAGTATAATGAAGATGATGATAAGGAGAAAGTCTGATAAACTAGAATAGAATGAGGCGTATACAGACCAGGAGACAGCATAAGAAGTAGCTCTCTAGGTGTGTGGGAAAACTGGGGCAATACATTGTTGGTGGAGATGTGAGCTGAGACTGCCATTCCAGAGAACAATTTGAAACTATGCCTAAAAAGTTATAAAATTATGCATACCTTTTGATCCAGTAGTATCACTACTAGGTCTATATCCCAAAGACATCATAAAAGAGGGGGAAAGACCTGCATGGGCAAAAAATGTTTGTTAGCAGCCCTTTTTGTAGTGGCAAGAAACTGGAAACTGAGTAAATGCCCACCAGTTGTGGAATGGCTAAATAAGTTATAATATATGAATGTAATGGAATATTATTGTTTGACAAGAAATGATGAGCAGGTTGATTTTTAAAAAGCCTGGAAAGACTTACATGAAATGATGATGAGTGAAATGAGCAGAACCAATAGAACATTGCACACAGTAACAGCAACATTGTGTAATGATTAACTATGATGGACTTAGCTCCTCTCAGAAATACAGTGATCCAAGAAAACTTCAATAGACTTGGAATGGAAAATGCCATCCACATCCAGAGGAAAAAAAACTATAGAGACTGAATGTAAATTGATACTTTCTATTTTTACCTTTTTGTTTTTCTTTCTCATCGTCTTTCCCTTTTGTTTTGATTTTTCTTTTCCAACATGACTAGTATGGAAATATTTTTAAATGGTTGTACATGTATAACCTATATATTAGATTGCTTCCGGTCTTAGGGAGGGGGAGATATGGGAAGAAAGGAGAAAAAAATAGTCCTCAGAATCTTACAAAAGTGAATGTTGAAAACTACCTTGACATATAATTGGAAAAATAAAATAATAAAAATAAGAAGTAGCCCTCTAGACAGATGAAACACACCAAGAGAAGCAGCTGAGTGAGCAGAGGGCTTGAAAGTCAACGGATACTAGAGACTACCTGTTATGCCCTGAATTGTGTGAATTAATGAAGGATTAGAGGAGCAGAGGTCAGAGTGAATAGAGGAGGAGGCAGCTGCATTTAGTAGTTAGTATCTAGGAGATGGCAGGGTTGATATTCAAGAAAAGGAGTCTGAGGAAGGAGACTTTGATGGAGGTGTGAAATGACCAGAGTGAGTTAGTTCTTTCAGCTGTACAGTTGGACAGATTCCATTCCAAGGTACCATATTATCCCTCTATAAGGTCTCTTAGGGGGCAAAGGTGATTATCCCGAATAAACCCAAAGCTGATTGCCTTGGGGAAAAGCATCACCACCCCATTCACCCCCTTGGCACCAAGTACTCATTTTATTTTGAAAGAAATAAGCATAGGACAAATAACAGGAAGTTATTTCATACAGCAGGTAATAACTGAATAGGATTCATTATCCCAGGAGGAGGTACTAGCAGGAAATATGGGTGAATTTCCTTTTTTTTTTAGTCCATGAATGACAAAGCCATCAATGGCCATTTAAAGAAATTGTTCAACACACATAGTAAAAAGAATGTTGGAAATTTGGATTTAGAAAATCTAGGTTGTGAACTAAGGAACAGGTTCTAGGTCCCTTCTCTGGCCCTCAATTTCCTCCTTAATGAAATGAAGACTTGAATTAGAAAGATTATCTCTATGGTCTTTACAACTCTATTTGCTTCTTTTTCTCCACCATATCTACCTTGTCATCTGCTATACTATTTCCTTAGAGCAACATTGTTCACAATAGCCTACAGAATCCATGGCCTCAATCTCTAGGAAAGGTAGTCTGTTAATCTTTATAAATCTAGCCGTGGAACTCAGCTGTCCTGATTGGTGATTGAGTGAAACTAGCCTATTATTTATCCCACTACATCTAGTTGGTCCCAAGCCCCACAGGAGGCATCATTTTCATATACTATGCGACATTTACCCAGAACATCTTGTTACATGCCTCATGTCATAAATATACATTCCAGTCTTTTCACCAATTGTTCTGGGAACAATTCCGCTATCAATAATGTCCTTGCTTCTGGAAAGGCTGTCGGTGGACTATTCTAGTGTTCCACTCCCCATTAGCTGTTTCCCCAAACCAAAACACCACTTTTGTATGTCCAGTTACAGTGTGCCTAACTGTGGCTAATCAGACCATATGAGCTCTGAGTGCTCTGCCATAGGTCAGACATAAATAGTCCCTACGAACATTTGGGGTGACTCTAATTTTGTCCATCTTCTGTTAGTTTTGGGTTAATTCAATTCTGCTTTGCTCATAGAGCAAAGCCTGCTGATGAGAGTGCGCCATGCTGGGCAGTCCTGTACCAGTATCTCCATTTCATATAATCAATTCTAAAATTCTTTTTTTTTTCCTGAAGCAATTGGGGTTAAGTGACTTGCCCAGGGTCACACAGCCAGGAAATATTAAGTGTCTGAGACCATATTTGGTCTCCTGACTTCAGGGCTGGTACTCTATCCACTGCACCACCTAGCTGCCCTAATTCTAAAATTCTTAAGAGAGACCTTGAGAGTGTCCTTGTATCATTTTTCTGACCATCTTGTGATGCGTACTTACCCTGTGGGAGTTCTCCATAAAATAATTTTTTTGCTAAGCTTACATTTGGTATTCGAACAATGTGACCAGCCCAATGGAGTTGTGCCCCATGCCGTAGAGCTGGAATGCTTGGCAGTTTAGTTTGAGAAAGGACCCCAGTGTCTGGATACAGCTGAACACAGCAAGATGGGGCTATCTACAATTTCCCCAGAGGGTGAGACTATAAGGTTGAACTAATGCCCATCGCTGACCTTCCCTGCTTGCCTCAGGGAATAATCTTTTCAATACTTCAATCTTTCTCTGCCAAATCCCAAATAGATACTCAGGACCTCATCACGTTCCTCAGTAAATTATTTGTATTCATTTATTCATATTCTTTTAAGGCTGGCAACAAGAGAACAATCTGGAATCCCTCCTTCCTCACTTCTACTTCTTAGTTACCCTGGCTTTCTTTTAAGACCTAGCTCAAATCTAATCTTTTGTAGATCTTTCCCAGGTTTTCCTATCTATAATAACTTCTCCTTTCAAATTACCTTCCAGCTTCTCTGTAAATATCCTTTATTTACCTAGTTACTGACATGGTATTTCCTTGATTAGAATACATTAACAAATAATGCATTTGATAAGCATTTTGGGCAAAGCCCTATGCTAAGCACTGGACACAAATAGAAAAGACAGTCCCTTCCCTCAAGAAGCTTACATTCTAATAGAGAAGACAATAAATTTGGAAGTTTTCAGCTTGCAAGTGAGATGCAAAGATCTGATAGTTTTTAGGATACAGCAGCAAAGCTACCACTTTATAATAATAATAAGAGACAATACCTCTTATTGACTATATGTCATTCTTGCTTTTCTAGGATAAATGACCTTGGTTCCTGGAGGCCAGAGGATTATCCAGTTAGAACCTCAGATTCAGAGTGGGGAATGAAGGGGAAAATATAGGAGAAAAATAGTCTTCCTGTGTCTAGGGCTTTAGGTTAGGGCCGTCTCCTTTTCCTAAAATAAGTCTTGGAGCAAACAATGAAGCAAAGGATCTCCAGAGCTTTGTCTTTAGAACAAATTACGCTCCACTCACCAGCAGAATCAGACCAGCATTTGAGAACTCAGAGCAGCCACCACTGATTTTTTCCTTTCTGCTTCTGAACTCTGTCCTCTCCTCCCAAATAATTTATCTATGAGGAGGATTCATCAAGGAATTGCTGGGTTTTGTTTCCTTTGGACTTTATTTTATTAAAAGAGCTAACATTTACATAACATTTAATAAACATTTGTTCTTCACAGCAGAAGGTAGGATCTATTATCCCAGTTCTAAGGAGAAAAAGCTGAGGCTGGGGTAGTTGATTTTTGTTATTGTTCAATTGCTCAGCTGTGTCTGATTCTACATGACCTCATGAACTTTATCCATGAATTTTTCTTGCAAAGATCCTAAAGTGATTTTTCATTTCCTTTTTCACTGTGTCCCTATTTTACAGAGACTTGGCTTGAGTCTCGTAGCTAAAAAGTCTCTGAGGTCAAATTTGAACTCAGGTTTTCCTGACTCTAAGTTTGCTCAGTCATATTGATGAGATCCTGGGTAACTAGGTGGAGTTGGCAGAGAAAGCCTGAAATACTGATAAGATTTTAATATTCTCTTATACCCAAAGGCTGTGCATACTCTTTGACCCAGCAGTGCTATTACTGGGTCTGTATCCCAAGCAAATCATAAAGGAGGAAAAAAGAACCCACATGTGCAAAATATTTGTAGCAGCCCTTTTTGTGGTAGCAAAGAATTGGAAAAGGAATGGATGCCCTTATATTGGGGAATGGCTAAACAAGATGTAGTACATGAAGGTAATGGAATATTATTGTTCTATAAAAATGATGAACAAGCTGATTATAGAAAGTCTTGGAAAGATTTATATAAAATAATGCTGAGTGAAACAACCAGAACCAAGAATACATTGTACACAAGAATGTGTGATGATCAGCTGTGAAAGGATTGGTTCTTTTCAGTGATTCAGTTATCCAAGGCAATCCCAATAGACTTTGGACAGAAAATGCCATCTGCATCCAGAAAAAACAAAACTAAGGAAACCAAATGTAAATTAGCACATAGTGTTCATTTCTTTTTTTTCTGTTTTTTTTTTTAAATCCCTCCCATTGTTTTTTTTTTCCTTTTGCTTTGATTTTTCTCTCCCAACATGAAACATAAAGCAATGTGTGTTTAAAAAATTAAAATTAAATTAAATTCAAAAACAAAAACAAAAAATTTTTGTAATATTCCCTGAGGCAAGCAGTGCAGGGCACTGATGAGGGTCAGCTCATAGATAGGGGATCAGCTCAGCTTTACAGCCCCACCCTAGTAGAGGGTTAGGGTTAACCTCACTTTACTGCACCTATTTAGAAAGCCAAGTCATGATGTTAAACCCTGAGGTTCAATTTCCCTTATAAATTTGCCCATGGCCTATGACATCGTTGCTGAATCCCTTTTGGGTTAGCCCCACACCATCTTATGCCTTTTGGGGCTATTTTCCCTCCCTCTCCCCCATATCTCATGGCATCTTTCTTCTTATTATGACTAACTGATTCTTTTATGGTGCTGAACTCCTCTATGGATTTAGTCTGCCAGTCAATCATGTACTCACTCCTCATGGCATATTCCCTTTCTCCTAGTTAATTATGAGTTCCACTAGGGAACTTGTCTTTTCCCTTGTTAATTATTAAAATTCCCTTTCCTTGCTAACTATATGTTCTCCCAAATCTATTTCATATTTACCATTCCTGGTGTCTATTTTACCTCTTCATTTTGTCCATAACCTCTTCTCTTAAATAAAGGGAGCTTTAGGCAATGAGAAAGTCATTGTGAACTCTTGTGCCTTGCACCTCTTATTTTGAACTAGGGACTGCTATCCAAAGCCCATCATATGGTGAACCTCATCATTTGGTGCCAGATCTCAACCTCATCATTATAAATAATGAATTTAATTTCATTTAAATCCAATTCACTTGCATGTCACAGAATCACCTCCCTAATGTCATAGTAATCTTTGAGTACAAAGAACAAACAACAACATAAGTAATGAATTACCAAAGTAGTATTTGAATCCAAGTCTTATTGGTACCTAGCTCCAGTGCTTTTTTGACAACTTTATGCTTTTTCTCTAACCATCCCATATCTGTAACCTGTTTTGGGGCTGTCTAAACTTATAGATTTAGATAGAATATGAAGGGAACTCAGAGGTCATATAGTCTATTCCTATTAGTTTACACATAAGTTAACTGAGGCCCATAGAGACCCATAGTAAACATCAGAAATAAGATTCCACCCCTAGTCCTCTAACTCCAGAAAGTGGTCACTTTAGCCTGGAGTAAGGTGATACAGTCCAAAGTCCCATTCTCAAGCAAAGGCAGGAGATTGCCTGGGATAATTCATGACTGCTTGTGGTAGGCCAAGACCCCACCTCATTTTGACTTTGAATTATTCTTCCTCAGGGATGTGCTTTGCATATAAAGAATTTAAGTGTTTTCCTAATTAATTTGTCAAAAATTGCCTGTGACAGATGGCTCATTCTCCCTAATCATTCAGTTTCCCCTGGGGATTTCATACAAAATTAGCCAAGAAGAGTCCTGTTGCTTCAGAAGGACATAGGGCCTTCTGGCCTCAAACCCATCCCTCCAAGCCCAGCCTGACTGAGCAGGCTGACAGAGCCACCTGCTCCTAGCTATATCCTGGGGACTCACAATCCATGGACAACTTCCCTCAGATTATTGTTCCTTACAGATCTATTGGTTGGTTTTAACTTTAATAGAATCTACCAAGACCCTAGCCTGGTGCCCAGAGCTATCAATTTTAACTTTAGGAAACCAGATTCAGTATAGCCCAGGTAAATCCCCCAACCAAATCATCTCTTAGCCCACTTCAGAATCCCTACTCTAGCCCAGAGTCTAGCTGAGTTTAGCCTTTAGCTGAGTCCTATTCCAGCCCAGACAGGCCTAGAAACCAGCCCAGCCTAGCTCAGAGTTAACCTAGTGCTCAGATCAAAATTCACTTTAAGGCAGCCTAATTGGGTCTATAATCCAGCCAAGTCAAGCCCAGCTCAGCCAAAATGTGGGGATGAGGACATAAGATTTTTCTGCTGTTCCCTGTGGCTAGAAATCAACCAAATTACCTGGCTGTTTTTTATTTTGTATATTTTCTTCCTTATTTATATGACATTTGTCCTTTTCCACAATTAAATATATGTACCATGAGGTAGAGATTTATTTTTTTGTATCTTTAGGATCTAACAGTGTCCCACACATTGCTGTTAAGTTGTTTCACTTATGTCTGACTCTCTGTGATTCCATTTGGGAATTTTTTAGGGGGGAGGCAGAGATATTGGAATGGTTTCCTTTTCTGTATCCTTTTACAGATGAGAAAAATGAGGCAAACAGAGTTAATTGGCTTGCCCAGGGTCACATAACTGGTAAGTATCTAAAGCTAGAAAATGTGTCTTCTTGATTCCAGACCTGAAACTCTATCTAATGTACTATTTAGCTGCCCCATACTTACTAAAGAAAAATTAAAGGAGAAGAAACAAGAGAGAAAAGAAAGAAAGAGATGGAAGGAGGGAAAGAAGTTAAATAGGAAAAAATATGAAGTACTGGGTAGTTAGGTAGAATTGGCAGAGAAAATATGAAGTATTGATAAGATGACTCCTTGAGGCAAGTAGGGAAGGGCACTGATGGGATCAGTTTAACCTTATGGTCTCACCCTCTATGGAGATCATGGGTAGCCCCATCTTGCTTTGTCCAGTCAGAAATCCAAGTTATGTCAAACTCTTGAGGTTAACTTTCCCCTATGAATCTGCCTGTGACCATGCCATCTTTGTTGAATCCCTTTGGGTTAGCCCACCATGGTGTTCTGCTTCATGGTATCTATCTCCTTCCCCCTCCGCCATGCCTCATGGTGTCCTTTCTTCTTGTTATATCTAACTAACTCTTTTAGGATACTAAATCCCTCTATGGATTTAGCCTGCCAGTCAATGGCACACTCATATCTCATGGCATATTCCTTTAATTGATTCTTACAAAAACTTTCCTTCGTAACACAATTGCTCTTCCAATTCTGTTTCATATTTACCACTTCAGGTGTCTATTGTGCCTCTTTATTTTGTCTGTAACTTTTCTCATGAATGAACTTTCCTTTTTCCAAGGAAGGAGGGAAGAAGGGAGGAAAGGAAGTAAAGGAAAACAAGGAAGGAGGGAGGAAGGAAGGGAGAGAAAAAGAAGGAAGGGAGGGAGGAAAGAAGGGAGGAAATGAAAGAGGGGAAGGAAAGAAAGAGGGCAGGAGAAAAGAAAGAAAGGAGGAAAGGAGGAAGAAAGGGAAGGAAAGCAGACAACTGTTGGACATCATGTACTTATTCAGTTTCTAAGTGGGAGACACTCAAGTCAATGCTTTTAGTTGCTCTTCATTCTCCATTGTCCTAGTAGAGCTCCTCACTGAAGATTTTAGGGCATAATGATTTTCTTAGAAATCATCCTAAGTAAAGCATATCCAATATCATAGCTCCTGAGTCCCCTTCTGAGCTCCCGCTCAGGTATTTTGTGTTGTGTCCCCCCTCAGCATGTCTGGAGCCCTCTGTCTTGGCAAGGCACTGAATGATCATTTTTACTATTCATCACTCTAACAATCTCTCTTCTGCTCTTGGCTCCCTCCTCTAAATCACCTTTGCTGAGCCCTAGCTCACTAGCTATTTGTCTTTGCCAGGAATTCAAAGGCAGAAATGCAGCCTTCGGCTTCTTTTTCTAACAGTTCCACTGCATTCATTCCCAGGGGAATCCTTGACTTTCCTTCTCCCTACTTCCCACTGCCTCAGGAATATAGATACCTTGAGAAGTCAAAAATTTGCTTTTCTGAGGCACCAGAGGGACTCCAGTAGCCACAACTCAAATATAGGACAAGGACTTGGCTCTTCTCTTCTTGTTTCTCTGGATCATAAGGTAAGGGACTCTGAGAGTGAGAGTGAGAGGGTAAAGCTTGTAGAACAAATATAGCAGTAATCCTGAGGTCCCCTGACCTTAGAGTGCTACTGTTCTAACAATCTGTCTATCAATGATTCTGAAGTCTTCTAGCCTTAGGATAGTCCTGCAAACATTGCAACTATCTTTAGGATAGCTAAGTTATCCCTTTTGAGGAGTGGCAAACCATCCCTCAAACCTACCTGTAAGCCATAAAATTAGCAAATAAGTAACATGAAGCTCTGGTCTCTCTAACTTTGTCCTATAAATTTATTTTCTTTCTCTTGGTTCTTTGCTAAATATTTTTGGAACTTAGCCCACTTCAATTGGCATTACAGTTATAATGAACTTTGCCTCTTGACTTAGAGATGAGTTCCAGCCTGCAAATTCTCTTGAGACACCTTGTGACACTGGTTTGTGGTCCCAACCTCTTGGGGTCTCCTTTTGAATCTCCACAAGAGGATCAAAACTGGAAAGGAACATTTTCAGATGACTTCAGAGTCATCATTTCAGAGACTCAGAAATGTTCATTGTAATTTGAAGGCACCTAGATACTTATTGGAAGAGATGGACCTCAACCATGTTCTCTGTCCAAATCCTGTGCTCATTATCATTACTCTGTCTCCCTCCTTTTAGCAGAAGCCTAGCTTTGACCCTTGGCTGGCAGGAGCCCAGAGAAAACCTTCATTTTCTTTAGTTTCTTGAGTTTTACCTATTTCAATTTTGTCTTTATTTCCCTACTGATAGTATAGGACCTAATAACCCAGTAGGTGCTTTATTGTTTGGGGGTTATTTCTTGGTCAAATCTGACTCTTTGTGATCCCACTTAGGACTTTCTTAGCTAAGATATTGGTCTATTATTTCCTTCTCCAACTTATTTTATGGATGAAAAAACGGAGGCAAACAGGCTTAAGTAACTTGCCCAGGATCATGCAGTTAGTACGTGACTGAGGCACGATCTGAACCCAGATTTTCCTGACTCCAGGCTCAGTGATCTATCTACTGTGTATATAATATTTTTTTTATTAAATTGAATTTCATAACTTCACATTTCCATAGAAAGTCAAGGTGACCAATATTAAAAAACAAAACAAAAATATAATCATAGAATGCTACAACAGTACAGTATCCTAGGAATCAACTAGTTTGAACCTCTTGTTTTACAGGAGGAGGAAACTAAGGTCTATACAGATGAAACCACTTATTCATTTTTTATGGCAAGTTTGTAGCAGAGGCCAGAGTAGACTCTGCGTCTCCCACTTACCAGTTTAGTGCACCTTTTCTCTACCAAATTACCTATCAAATATAGATAACAGCAAAATTCCCATTAGTCATAACTTGACTTTCAACAAGGGTTGGTTAATCTTCAGCTAACCAGAACATGCAATTTCCCAGATCTCTTGATAATGGAAGCATTCAGCCTATTCAGGGTTGGTTGGTATTCTTCTTGGTTGGTTGCTATTGTACTTAAGGAAAATAAAAAAATCACTGACTTTTCCAGCAAAACCATATAAAAATGAATTCCCTGAGGGAAGAACTAAAATAGACTCTGATACTCTAAAGGAGCATATTCCAATGACACCATTTCCCCCAAAGTTTAGCATGCTAAAGTTGTCATGTAGACCCTCTATTTCATCTTCACTTCCCTCTCCAGGATGACCCTTCATTCCCGCCCCCCCAGACTCCCTGCTTTCCTCTTACTCTCAGGAAGGATTCTTACTTCCCCTCTTTTCCATAATGGTCATGAGCCAAGTCCCTCCATATCTTCTCCCATATGAACATTTTGCTCATATCATTTGAACTAATAGGGGGTCACCAACTACAATATTTGCGGAGGATTACTAGCCTTGCCATCTGCCCCTCAGTTACTTCATATCACTCAACCTATCAATGCACCCTCACAATCTGGGAGCCTTCCCACCTTATCTTCCTGAGGGAAATAGAGGTAGTTACTAACCCTCCTTTTTTACAGATGACCAAACTGGAAACAGGCTTAGTGTTTTGCCCAGGGTCACATAGTGATTTAATGGTGGATTCTGGTTTAAAAACCATCTTCTCTGATTCACAACCTAGTCACAGTATTATGTTATCTAGGGATGGAGGAAAGGAAACCAGGACATCAAATGAGGGTGTGATAAACAACTCCCAAATTATCTATGTATTCTCAATTCAGCCTTGTTTGGTTGAAGCAAGAGTGCTCTGAATGTGAATGTGGATGTTTTGTAATTGTAAATCTGTATTTGGTAAAATATCACCTGGAGACTAGCAGGCTAGAGAGAGAACAAAGAGAGACAGATGGAAGGGGTCCCAGCCAGGTGTGGGGACTGGGATGGAAAAAAGAAAAAGAAATGTGACTAGAGTGTTGGGGGAGAGGGTTAAAGGAATGCAGGGGATGAAGTAAATGCATGAATGGAAATAAACAGTCTGTAGCATAACAGCTGATAAAGGCAAAAAGCAAGAGTCAAGGTTAAAGATGGGGAAGAAGGTCCACATGAAATATGATACATGAAATATGGGGTGAAAGCAGCCAGACAAAAAGGGGGACAAGAATCTACCTCCAGGTTAGGTGATTGGGGAAGGAGGTTTTGACCTAAAAATGGAGTTGCCACCAAAGTCCAGCCAGAAAGGACTTGACTTCCTCAGGAAAGAATCTAAACTTGCCTAAAACTGACTGGAATTGGAGAAGCCAAGTCCATAGGTTAGTTGTTCTGAGAGAAATCTATCACCTGGGAAGGTGTTCCATAGTCCAGGGAACCAAAAACTTCCACAACTAATCAGCTCAGCTTAGTTATATAAAGGAAACTTTTCTAAATGGCACACTTTTTGTAGTAGAAGACTTTATAGACCTTCCTTTCCATAGTGACTGTCAATTAGTATGATGCTCCTATGGAAAATACAGGGAGGGTTCTTGGTATATAGAAAGGGAGATAGTAAGTCAGAAAATTGTTTTCATTCTAGAACCAATCATTATCCTAGGTATTATTGTTCAACTAATTTTTGTTTGTTTAGAGTACAGAAATGGCAAGAAGAAGTAAGAGGTGTTGGGATGTGTGTGACAGTATTATCAGAAATAAATGATGTAAAAACAAGAGATTTTAGAAACTATTTTATTACAATGCATACATGTATATATGTTATACATATATATTATACATACATATATGAAATATATACATATATATATATATATATATATATATATATATATATATATATATATATATATGAAGATGTTCCCCACCAACACTCAACAACCACCAGGTTTGGATCCAATTCAAGACCAAAAAGAATTCCATGTCCATAGATGTGCAATCAATGCAAGGGGCTGGGAGTGGTGGTAGTAGAAAGGGCATGAAAATAAAGCAGGGACAGATGACACCACACTGCAATATTTTGATTGTAGCTAGATGGAACATTGCTGTAAATTGGTCCATTTTCTCCCTAGTCTTCAAGATCCAGAAAGATTTCATTAGGAGCTTGGTAGAATGGAATAGAATATAGATAATATAAAATATAGAACAAAAAATATAGAGTTGAATGGTAGATAGAGAAAACCTAAACAAAATCATATCTTTTGGATGTCTAGAGGAAGATAATTCATATGACATGAAAGAATAATTTTTGGAGGTTTCTGTATTTTAAGGAGATCAACTTTGCAAGGGTCAGAGTAAAGACCCTTGGAGGGTTTGTATAAAGATTAATGCATCCTTTTGGATGTAGCTGAAGAAAGTTGGGGTTCCTTTAGTACCTGAGATTTTTGATGTTCCCTCAGAACATTGTAAGAGCTCCCTATTGAAAATTATTAAATATAACTACTTTGTGTCATATGGAAATGCCTTAGCTCTGAGTACATGATCCTACAATAAAATGGAGTAAATGCATCAGCTCTTCCCCCTTTTTTATTTCTATTTCAGAGGAAGAAATGACCCTCTTCCTCTCTAAATCTTACTTTCATCTATGCTCTTGGTTCCAGGTTGCTCATGGATCTTGCACCGTCAGTCACCCTTTTTCTATCTAGAATCTTCAAGTTTTCCCTCTTTCTAGTATAATGACTCATTTCTAGTTGTCCAGAAACATATTCACAAAATACCTATATTGAATGGTTTTTATATTGGTTCAACTATCCTTTCAAAGTACCATCCCATTTTTTTTCTTCCCTGTACTTACCAAGCTTTCCTAATGAATGACCAATACTTTTAGTCCCCACTTCCTGTGGGCTCCCTCTCTCCTCATCTTTACTTCAACCTAGCTCTTCCTCACAACACTGTGCTGAACCTGTACTCTTCAAAGTCTCCAATGCCAGTGTAACTCCTCTCAATACAGCATCTTCATAAAACTCCTGTAAGTTCAAGGCATTCTTTGGGGTTAGATACATATAAAATCATAACTTATGAACTCCTCAAAATTTTTCCTTTACAGACCAACCTGAGGGTGTTGTTATTTGCCCTTCACTCTAGAAGAGGATCATGATATCAGAGAGAAGATGCCATGACATGCAAAGGAATTGGATTTAAGTGGAGGGCTGAGCAAGGTCATCTGCCTCACTTTCCCTCCAGATCCATCTGGGTCCAGTGGCAAGATATAGACCATGATGACTGCACATAACTCTGGATGCCGTGGAAGACCTTGATCTTTTTAAAAAGCTAAGGTCTTCATCAGGTCTGACTGATGGCAGCATCCATTTAGTGATTAAGGCTAGATAGCAATTGATAGCCAAAAAAAATCTCCTCTTTCACCTAATCATATGTGTGTGTATGTGTGTATATATGTATATATATATATATATATATATATATATATATATATATATATATATATATATATATATATATATATATATACATACATATACTCATAAATAACTAATTGAATGAATGGATAGATGGATAGACAGACAGACAGACAGATAGATAGATAGATAGATAGATAGATAGATAGATAGATAATAGATAAATTGAGAATGGAAGATCCTCAGGGTTTCTGACTAAAGCAAAAATGACTGCTATTTACATTCAATATGAGCCAATCAGGACTCAAGCAATGACCAATGGGGGCTTTGCCTGGAACTTATTAGTGGCCAATCAAGGAGAATTGTGTTGGATCTCCTACTGTTCTAAATCTGTAGTTCAGACATCAGAAAGCAGCCCTGTAAACCTCTGTGTAGTGAAGCAACTTTACTGCAAGCTTCCTGAGGGACTTCTCCTGGATCTCTAGATTCCTTTGTGTTGTGTGTCCCTAAGGAAATATTGTATATACTTTCGGATCTTATGTTCAGATCACAAGACACTGACAGGTGAAGTTGTTTTTCTCTAAGGACTATGATGTTGTCATCTGCCCCAATGTTATCAGTGTTTACCCTCTTCCCAGGAACCCAAAGCAAAAAACATTTAATTAAACAATATAACAATAGATTGATCAATGAATCAATATTTATTAAATACCTACTATGTGCTGGACACTGTGCCAAGCACTGGAATTACAAACAAAAGCCTAAAGATAGTACCTGCACTGAAAGAGCTTTCAATCTATAATGGCAAGGAAAATTCCCCACACACTCACAGGAGTATATTCTTCCATAGAGAATATTTTTAAAATGACCAGGAAACATAGGGAACATGCATGGCCAGTGCAACACTAAGCAAGGACACACATATATGTAACTATAAGTAGGATTGAGTAGCCATAGCATTGGATGCTCCCATGGGGTATCCCCATTGCACTATGTCTCGCTTCTGTTGCTGCTATTTACTTCCCCACAGAGTTGCCCAAGTGTTCTGCTGGTCAAATGATGTTATTAGGTTGTGAGGAACATTCTTGGGATACAAGATCCTGGTGATGAATGAGATGGGTTTGGAGTGCCTTGTGGTCTATTTTCTCTCTTTCACGCACATCTGCTAATGTTCCTGCTGAGTGTCTGTTTTGGGGGGGGTTGTTTGTTTTTGTCTCTGTTGCTTCCTTCTTCTGGTGTTTTGCTGAACTGGAATTGCTCTACTGTCTGACCTCCCCACCTCATCACCCCAAATCACTATACCAAAATAGCTAGATAACTCTTCAGGTATAGAGCATATTTTTCTAATTTATGTTCTTCTATCTCAGATGTCGCTCTTTGAATCCAACCTACACACATTGCACAGGAATTTTGTATGTCTCTGTGAAGGTGGAGTTGGATAGGAAAGTAACCATGGAGTGTGAGAGGACATTACCAAGCAGAAGTGGAGTTTAAGGTCAAAGTAAGGACATTTCTCACTTATCTTCCATATGTTCCTGGATGATTTGGGGAGTCCCTAAACCACAACCTCCTTCAGGGAAAAGATGACTGAGGAAAGGGGACCTCATTATTGCAATTGTTTTTGTTATAGTCAGAAACTCTGAGGGTCTTCCCCTCCTAGATGGATTTTTTTTGACTAGATAAAAGAGGCCATTCTCTGCTTCATTTCTTACCTAGTCTTACTTATGAACTGGGAATTGCCTCAAATAAACTGAGACCTGTTGGAGATCTTAGCTTTAAAAAGTCCAAGAATCTCACTGCAACCATCTCCAGTCCTCCTGATCAATATCTTGTCACTGGACCCAGATGGCTCTGGAGAAGCACAGTCCTCCCTTACTTCAATCCAATTCTCTTGCATGTTATGGCTTCACCTCCCTGATGGCATGTGCTTTTTATAAATAAAGGACAAAACAACAACAATAACAGTAATTCTTTAAGTTAGAATGTGAACACTCCTTTCAGTTCCCATCATGCTCCAAGTTACTACTTGAGACCATGTAAATAACTTCAGAGATTTCACTTAAAAATGTGGGGGATCAGGAAGCAGCTAGGAAGTTTTTGTTCATCATTACAGCCTGTAAGAAAATTGTTGCTCTTCCTTTGGCCATAACTACCAAATTCAATGCACTTTTCTCAACCCTCATTCTATTTGAGTTCCTGTTACATTTGACATTGTTCAACATCAGGTTGTCATTTGAAGTGAAATATTTAGATTATTAGAGTTCAAGCTCTGTTGAAATCTGGAGAAATATCCTAAATATCTCATGAATTCTCAATCTGGTAACAACGTCTTTAGATAACCAATGAAAAAGAGGGTCTTTCTGTCTGATATCATCCAATTATTGTCAATCTTCTTCCCTGGGACAAGGACACACGAACATTGCCAACTTTACTTTATTCCAAGATAATGAACATCACCCACCATTTTAAACATTTTCTGTGCTTGTCAAGCCAGTTGCATCATTGCTCCTTTCTCATAGTCAGTGATAGACTTAGTCTCAAATGTTTATTTAATTGTTTTTATTTTTAAAATTATAGCTTTTTTATTTTCAAAATATATACATGTATATTTTCAACATTCACTCCTACCAAACCTTGCGTTCTAATATTTTCCATTCCTTCCCCCCACCCTCTTCCTCAGGTGGCAAGTCTCATACCTTTTTAATAAATATTTTAAAATTAATAATCATTTATTTTCCTCTCACCCCTTTCCCCCCTTACTGAAATGAAAAAATCAACTTTTAACAAAAGTGCAAAATCAAGCAAAATAAATTTCCATATTGCCCACATTCAAAAATTCATTTCTCATTCTGCAGTCTGTGTTTAACCTTTCCATAAGAAGGTAGCTAATATGCTTCTTCATCAGTCCCATAGAATCATGGTTAATCATTGAATTGATCAGACTTCTCTACAATGTTTTTCAAATTAGTTTTATGATGTTGCTATTATAGTATACAAGTCTTTCCAGGTTTCTTTTAAACCATCATTTCATTATTGCATACAGAATAATAATATTAGATTATATTCATATACCACAATTTGTTCAGCCATTCCTCAGTGAACTAGGAAAGAGTTTTAAGTTCTTTGCCACCACAAAAGGCTGCTATAAATATAGGATCTCATTTTCCTAAGAAGATAAACATCATCAAGACATGAGGTCCTTCAGCTTACCTATTTCCCATTTCAAGACATCTACAGTCCTACCCTCTTTACAAACTCAACATTTCCTCTCTTCTTTTGCTCCAATCTTTGAAGAAACAGTGTTCTTCTTACCTTTCCAGTGTGATTTTTCCTGATATGTACTCTTGTTGCATTCTCTCCCACCTCCTTCAGGATGTGGTTGATTCAATTCAATTAATATTTATTCATAACCTACTTTGTGGCAGGCACCATGCCAGAGAGGGGGGATAAAAGGCAAAAATAAAACTGTTTCTCTCTCTTAAAGTGCTTACATACGAGTAGGGAGGCAAGATATATGCATGTACATGGCTAAGTAAATAAAATGTGACTTTAGCAGGCATAGAGTATTAATAATGTTCTCTATATAATAATGTCCCCCTGGTGACAGTGGGATCAGGGAGAAAAAGCATAATAGAAGAGGTGATATCTAAATTGAGCCTTAAAAGAAGGTCAAGATTCAGAGAGACAGAAAACAGAACAATTCAAGCCTGGAGAAAGGTTTATGCAAATTCTTGATGGAGGTAGGTGATATGTCAAGTTCTGAAATTAGCTAATTGTTCAAGCTGGTTGGGACATAGATTTCATGCAGAATAATAACATAAAAGAAGGACAGAGTCAAGAGACTAAGGCAGGAACCTGCCTGAACTATCCCAAATTCACCTCTAAATAACTATAAAATAATGCCTAAAAATGAATTCTGGAACAGCAGGACCAGCAAAGAAAAAAAATGGGCTGAAACAAATAAATATTCCAGCCTAAGATAACTTAGAAGATCAACTGGAAACATCTGGCTCACTCAGTCCAGTGCAAGTGGTACCCAAGTAAGCCATGCCCCAGAAAGGTGATGGTGAGGTCCTGAGCCCAGCAAAGGGCAGTGACCAGATTCCACAGCCCCAGGGCATCAGGACAGTGGCCAGTCCCCTTGGTTCTGGCACTACTGGCCAGAGCTCAGTACCTTGGCATCACAGACTAGCAATGATAGCCCACACAACTAAGATAAAACATATGGGACAGTGCCTCCCAACTCTAGGAGCAGAATCCAACTTTAAAAATCACAAAATAAGATGGGAAATGAGCAAAAAAACAAAAAAAGAAAAATAATCTGACCACTATAGTGACAGGAAAGACCAAAACACAAACACAGAAGAGGACAATATAAAAATGCCCACATTAATGTCTTAAGGAAAAACATGAATTGATCTCAGTCCCTAAAAGAATTCTAGGAGAAAATTTAAAAAAGAAAAGATTTTAAAAATTAAATAAGAGAAAGAGAAAAAAAGTAGGAAAAATAAAATGAATAATGCAAGAGAATCATGAAAAAAAATCAACAGCTTTTTAAAGGAAGAACAAAAATTTGGAAAAAGTGTATAGAAATTCACTGAAGAAAACAATACTTTAAAAAATAGAATTAGCCAAATGGACAATTGAAAAAAAATACTTTCTTAAAAATTAAATTGATCGAATGGAAGCTAATAACTCTAGGAGTCATCAAAAAATCAAAAGGATGGAAAATGTTAACTATTCCATTGAAAAAACAACTGACCTAGAAAATATGTAAAAAAAAAAAAAAAAAAAAAGATCATTTAACTGGAATCACAAGTGAATTCTACCAAATACTTAAAGAAAAATTATTTCCAATATTATATAAACTGGGAAAATAGTCAAGGGAGTCCTACCAAATTTTTTATGACACAAATATGGTACTGATATATAAATCAGATAACATAAAAACAGAGAAAAAATTTTAAATGAATGTAAGAATTGTTTTTATGTGTAATTGGGAAAAATAAAATATTTTTATAAAGAAATAAGACTATAAAGATAAGTTGAAATTAAAGACTATGAAAGGCCTTAGATGGATATAAACTAGCAATATTAGAAGCAGAGATGTTTCACTAAAGATTCCGCTGTAGAAATTACTTTATATTTGAAATGTGGTGTAATAGGCAGCCAGTGAAAGCTTTTAACTTCCAGAAGCAACTGACATGATCAGATCTGTTTTTTTTAGGAAGATTATGTTGTAAATTATGTGCAGAATGGATTCAAAATTTGAATTGAAGCAGAGAGACCTATTGGAAGATAGTAAGGGCCTAGACTAATGAGTGTTGAGTGAAAGGGTGAGCAATGAGTAAAGAATTATCCATTTCTAGTCTTCATTATCTTCTCCAGGGTTTCATTTTGTATCAAAAAACAAACAAAACAAACAAACAAAAATACTTTCCTTTAATCTAGTTTTATCGTTGTAAACATATTGTGGATGCCAATATGTAACATGCTGTTATCTCCAGAAGCTGCTGATGGCTCTCTGGGAGGAGATCTGCTGTGTCAACTCAAATCTCTCAGACAGATTCTTCTCCCTGTAGAGAGCTACCTCAAGTCTGGTCTAGAGCAGAGACTTCCTTTTCCTCCAGAGCTGCCCTCTTTTATCCTCCCAGAGAATGGGCGTGGGATAATGCAAGATTGGGGAAGACTGTAACTAGAGAATTGTCAAGGACGGACTTAGCACTTAGTAAGAACCTAATATCTCATTATCTCTTAATAAGAACCTAACATCCTAGGTGCATCAAGCTATGATCACAGGATCATACAATTTGAGTAGGAAAGGAAATGGAAGTTATTTAATTAAATCCCTTTCCCTACCATCTTTATTTCCTTTTTGGAGAATCTCTCTCTCTCTCTCTCTCTCTCTCTCTCTCTCTCTCTCTCTCTCTCTCTCTCTCTCTCTCTCTCTCTCTCTCTCTCTCTCCTCCCCCCTCATCTATGGAAAAAATGTATTAATTCTTCTAGGCTTAGTTTAAACCCCATCATAGCATAAAGTATTCCCTAAATGCCTCTTCAGAAATTAGTCTCTCCATCCTCTGAATTGCTATTGCATTTTATCTATATTACTCTTATGACGCTTATACATTAACTGGTAGTTTGTCTTCAAAAATCTGAGGGTCTTAGTGGGCTAAAAGCTTAATATATAAACAATATGACATTATAAGTAAAAATTCTAGTACCCTACTAAGGGTGCATTAAAGGACATACATAAACAGAAGAAGTAGGCATAAGTTGACTTTGGTGGGATGATAACCCCCCAAAAATTAAGGGGTGAGAAAGGTGTACTCGAAGAAGAAATAGCGTTAGAATGGGGGTAAATTGTCTTGCATAAAGAACTGTGAAAGACCTATTACAGTGGAGGAAAAAGGGGAGGATAAGCATTGCTTGAGGCTTACTCTCATCAGATGTGGTCCTCAAAGAAAATAACATATACATTCAGTTTTGTATAGAAATCTATCTTACTCTATAGGGCACTTATTGTTGTAGCTTCTTAGAGATAGGACTATACAAGAAAAGGGGGATAACAGCAGAGGGAGTGACTGATAGAAGTGGGTGGATTGGAAAAGTCAGTAGTCAGAAGTCAAACACCGGTGAGGAGAGACAGAATGAAAGGAGAGAAAGAGTTCCAATCAACTTTATATTGAATCTTGTATTTGTACTCAGTGCTATTTTAAAGGACATTGATGATGAGCCAATGCAAGGATAAGAGCAGTCAAGATAATAAAACTCCTAGAAACCATGTTATATGAACATTGAATGAAGGGCCTTAGAGTTACTTACTTTGAAGAAGAAAAGACAGAGGGACAGTAATAATTTTTCAAGGCACAAAGGTCTCTTGTATTGAAGAAATATTTGAGGTATTTCATTTGATCCATGAAGGCAGAACTAGGAACAATAAGCATAAGCTACAGAAAAGGTAAAGTTAGAGCTTTGAGAAGATGCTTTGGGAAGTATATATCTTACTTGAGGTCTCCAAGTAGATATGATGGAAGAGACTTTTAAAAAGATTACAGGGTTATAGTAGTTGCTATCTGAGATCTCTTCTAATTGAGATTCCATAATTTTCTAATTTTTGTACTGTATTTTTAAAATGTATATGTCATATCTTCCCTATTAGTTTATACATAAAATACTTAAGACTATGTTTATAATCGCATACCCCAACATTGTCTTGTATGAAGTATCCAGGAAATATTTCATGAATATTTAAATGAGACCAAATTTTATCCCAAACTCCTATTGTTGGATTATCTCCTTCTCTCTTTCCTTCCCTCACTCCTTTCATCTCTCTGTCTCTCTGTCTCTCTCTGTCTCTCTCTGTCTCTGTCTCTCTCTGTTTCTGTCTCTGTCTCTCTCTTTCTCTGTCTCTCTCTGTCTCTCTCTCTCTCTCTCTCTCTCTCTCTCTCTCTCTCAACTGATTACTACTTTCACTTACTCCTTGGATTGGTGTTCATGCATCTAGCAAGATCTAGGAGTCAGTACATAATGAAAGAAAAGTATATGCTGACAGGAAGATGGAATCTAAGAAAAAGGTGGATTGTGGAATGGGGAAAATAGGCCCTTTAAGAGAATTTTTGTAGCAATGACTTCAAGTGGCAGCTAAGGAGTAGCTGTCACTTTTGAAATTCTTAGTGGTTATACAGACCTACTGGGTTAGAAAGAATGTATCACAGGTTGTAAAATTTGGAAGTGGACTACAATATTGGAATTCTTTCAATATTCTCTAGTATAGAAGAGAATTTGATGATGAAGA